>NC_140590.1:1331580282-1332947456 GCF_964204655.1 Triturus cristatus | reverse complement strand
GATTTTTCTGGTCAACCAATATTTGATCCTACACTTATCCGTCACCCTAATTTTACTGAGTGGTCTCCTTATGAGCATGTATCTCTTTATGTTTCTGACAAATTACAACAGCCTTTAGACAAACTTTCCAGCAGTCATCTTCATTCTGAGTGTCCTAGGCCTTCCCTGCCAAATAACATTGCGATTACTCTCTCTATTGATCAAAAACATGCTTGTATTTTTCACCAAGTTTGGAAAGGATCCAAAAAAGGGAGTGGATAGAGCCTGGACTAAATTCTAAAACAAATTGTTGGATCTTACCGTTCCTCTAACCAGAATTCTAGACGTGGCGGAGGAAGCTAGGATTGAGGGTACTAAGGTGGATCCCATAACTCTGACTAATTGGGCTGAGAGGGCGATATGTCTTCTATGTAATGCTAATTTGTCGATGTCCCATGAAAGACGAAAGAGCTTACTTCTGAAATTGACCCTAAGCTGAGTAATTTCACATCCAAAGAAGTGGGTCTTGAGGCTAATGGTTTGCTCCTTGGCGATTGTTTCATCAAAGACCTCAGCAAATCTGTGGCAACTTTCAATTCCATCGATAAAGCTCAATATTCCTTACAAAGAAATTTCAGCCATCGGGTTTTTGGCAGGGCTAGCAAAGGCAGGAGTCGCTTTGCCTGCCGCAACTTCTCAAGGGGTTCATTTAACCAAATCAGAGGCTATTTCGGATGGCAACAAGACTACAAACCTCCATTTTATCCACAGAAGAACAGAGGTTTCAGACAGCGTGGTTTCCGAAACAAAGGATTTCAGAACTCAGGTGAGCGATCTTGTTTCTGCCCCTCTTTCAGTGGGGGGTGGACTGTAGCAGGTTAACTTCAGATCCATGGGTTCTTCAGACAGTACAGGGTTACTACATAGAGCTTTTTGCAACTCCTGTTCAGGAGAGGGTCCCGTCCACTGTTCCCAATAAGGTGCGCGCATGCGTGCAGCACCTCTGTTACCTGTAGCGCGCAGTGCTGTTTGTGGAGCGCACACACACACACACACAGCACATCAAACGACAACATTTGCGCCGCTGCTTTTAAAAAGCAGGCGGCGCAAAAAACAGGTGTTTCTTTCCTGTAGAGCCTGGCTGCAGTGCACACTGTGTGCTTTTGTTTAAGTATTCATGTTAATTGTAGCGCCGTCACGAGCTGCGATTTAAGCAAAAGCACACAATCTGCCCACAGCCGCGCTTAGGTAACTAAAGAAATACAGCAAGTCTACAAACATGGCGTCTAAAGCACACGTCGTGTTTGTAGACTTGCTGAATTTCTCTTCTTAACAGAGCTGGGCTGCGGGGTGAAGGTGTGACTTTGTTAAAGTTTTCAAGTTAATTGCAGCTCCAGACGAGCACTGCGATTAACCTGAAATCATTAACAAAGGTCAACAATCACTCCGCAGCCCAGCTCTATTAAGAAAAAAAATGCAGCAACTCTACAAACACGGCGTGAAAAGCACACATTGTGTTTGTAGACTTGCTGAATTTCTCTTCTCAATAGAGCGCAGCAGTGGGGTGATTTACACTTTTCTGTGCTTGGCATAGTGTGCCACCCTACTTGTATTTTCCTGTTTCTGTCATTGCATCCAGATATATGATACAACAAGTAACATCATACCGAGGGCTATAAGTGGGATGAAAAAACTAGGGAGTCTCGCAAAGGGGTGTGGCCAGTGTAATTAAGGCCGTGGCTTAAGACACATAAGCTAAAAATCTGTACTTAGCATAGTGTACCGCCCCACTTGTATTTTGCTGTTTCTGTCATTGAATCCAGATATATGATACAAGTAACATCATACCTACAAGTCAAGACTATTGGCTTTGTCAATGGTTGTTAGTTGCATAAGATAAATAAGCAGCAACTATGGCTTGTATGTAATATATTAAAAAAGGTTAAAGCCCTGGTGACACCACGACAATGTTGCTGCCCCTGAGCTTCAAAAAGAGAAGGGAAACCCAGAGAGAAAATGACTCTCTTTAAAGGATTTCCCAACCCCTACAAGTAGGGTGACCAGATCGTGCGACCCAAAAACCGGGACATTTCACAAAAATAGAGGAAAGACTACAAATGTACATCAATAAAGTGGCAAATAATGACAGTCCTCATCCTCATAGAAACACAGAAGAGGCACTAAGAAAATAAACAAAATGTAAGTTTTTTAAAACCAGCATCATGCCTGTTAATTAAACTGCTTACTTATAACAGCTGCTTACTAGCCCTGCTTTGGAACGCCTAAAAAAATGCCTCTCACTGTTTTTAGTTCACCCTCTCAAAAGACCGGGACATGAGCCACTTTTACTGAAATCTGCCGGGACAACTGTTGAAAAACCGGGACGGTCCGGGCAAATCCGGGACTCCTGGTCATCCTACCTACAAGGCTCACCTGGCATGACATCATGCCCTAACTTCTCTACTAGTGAGCAGTGTGAGCACGCGCACATCGATGTGCCTACTGTCATTGCAGTCTGGAAAAAAACGGACCGCCTGTGCCAGTGCACAAAACAGAGCCCTGTAGAGACCTGTTTCGAGGCCCCCTTTAAAAACTGCCAGCGCTCAGCACCGGTGAGACCCGGCCAACTTAAATCCCTGCTCATACCTACAAGTCAGACTATTGACTTTGTAAGTGGTTGCTAGTTGCATGAGATAAATAAGCAGCAACAATGGCTTGTATAAATTAAATCCATCTAAATTTGAAAATATCGAAACTCTCCTGCCATCTTTCTAGTTGTGATGAGGCTGCCAATGACAGAGACTTGCTTGAGTGTCTTTTATGGTCACGCTGGTAGTACAGTTTTAACAACCCCTTTGGACAAAATGTGACATTTTAACAAGAAGCAGTTTGACTGTTAATGAGATTCCCATTTTTTTGTACTTGCATATATTAGGGCGAAAGGGGGTGATCTTCTGTACAAAACCCAGCTCTGAAATTTATCAGGTAAAGCAGACTGTCTTGTGATAAGAGCTTGCCATACATCTAGTAGTGTAGCTTCTGTACTGTGGTTGGGACAGAAAAGTGACCAATGGGAATTCAACAGTTGGCGTGCTTCTAAATATTTTTCAAATTGCAGGGCGATTTTTCTTTCCAGGTTTAATGGGGTCAGAGAAAGGAAGAAAGGGGAAATGTTTGTGGTATTTCTCTATTTTTTTTTTAATGTAGGTGCTCATTATGGCAAGTCTGTAGAATAGACTAGATGAACCTTGACCCTGTGAAACACTGATGATGGTAACTGTAGTCTTGAGCAGTGGAGGAGCAGAGTCTTTTTTAGGGTCTTAAATATTGTTCTATTATTGTCTTGAAAAACTGACATCTAGAAAGAGTGTGTTTTTTATGCATGATGATCTGTGATCTGAGCATTCCACGGAATTAGGTGATGTACCAGTGCAGTGATGGTGCAGGTTTTCACAGATCTCTTGTCAGCGTTGTAATGTTGGTTTAAGTTTGTATTTTTTCAAGGATTTGAAAGTTGCATAGCAGTTCAGTGATCACTTTTCTCACCTATAAAAGCCTCTAAGCGCACTGCCCATTCCTAGTCAGCTCGTTTCACTTCATCTGAAAGTTTTCTTGTTAATTGCAGCTCCAGACGGGCGCTGTGATTAACCTCAAAACTTTAACAAAGGCTCGCAATCACCCTGCAGCTGCGCTCTATTAAGAAAAGAAATACAGCACCTCCACAAACATGGCATGTAAAGCACAACCCATGTTGGTAGACTTGCTGTATTTCTCTTCTTAATAGAGCTGGGCTGCGGGGTGATTGTGTGACTTTTTAAACGTTTCCGTGCTTGGTATAGTGTGCCTCCCAAGTTGTATTTTCCTGTTTCTGTCATTGCATCCAGATATATGATACAACAAGTAACATCATACCTACAACAAGTCGGACTATTGGCTTTGTCAGTGGTTGGTAGTTGTATAAGATAAATAGGCAGTAATATGATATTGATTGAAAAAGCTTCCACTTAAAGCCCTGGTGACACCACGACAATGTTGCTGCCCCTGAGTTTCAAAAAGAGAAGGGAAGCAAGTGTTAGTGAAGAGAATAATCCAGACAGATGGATCAGTCATTTACACACTTGCAGCTGCCATCTACTCAGACCTGCATCTTAGCAAGATAAAAAATCTTGGCAAGGCGTAACCAGCCTGCCACCCTTCTTAGTTCGTTCAGGTGAGCACGGTTACATAGAGCAAGCGTTTAGAAATGAAAAGATGGCGAAAAAGGCTCCTTATAGAACCCCCCAACGTCGATATGCAGGGACGCTACTTCTGAAGCATTGCCATACCACACTCGCTGTCTTCTCTGACATATCTTTTGTCCTTTTTTCTTCCACTCCCCAGCTGCTCTCGCCATCTCCTTCTCTTCTTTTTCTTCTTCCTCATATCAGTCCTGCTCCACGTTTACGCACTTTCCCCATCTCCCCATCCCATTCTTGTCTCCATTTCCCTCTCACTGCCTGTTCTTTGCTTCTCTCTTACCGGTTTTCCATTCTCAGTTCTCCCTCCCAGGTCTCCAAGGTCTCTGGCTGACTTTTTTTCTACTTTGTTCCTCTCTCCCCCTTTCTCCTCCACTAAATCCTATTTCTCACTAGTCTCCTCTCCTTTTCCTTCAGGCTATGTTACAATTTTGAAAACACATACCACTATCTCTGAATATTAAATGGAAGCACATTTAGAATTTGGACCAGTGAGCCTCTGCAGTGTCGGTGACCTGGCCAAAAAGGACATGAAAAAGCTGAAATTGGATCATAAATCCAAAGCTGTTCTAATCAGGGGCCCCAGAAATAAATTTGGCCCAGGGCATTTGTTAAAGTTTTCATGTTAATCGCAGCATGCATCATGAGCTGCAATTAACACGAAAACCTTAACAAATGCACACAATCACCCCGCAGACCAACCCTATTAAGAAAAGAAATGCAGCAACAGAGCTGCCAAGGTTTCAAATTGCAATGTGGGATGTTTTCCTAATTTCACTGTAATTATTAGTGCCATTTGAACAGGACCGGCTTTAGTTCTGGTGGCGCCTGGTGTAACAATGTTTGTTGGCGCCCCAATGACCACCTCCGCTATGGATACTCTCATTACCAACCTTTAACAGTGCCCCTGAAGACTCCATAACCCTTTTCACTTTCATATTTATTTTGTTTAATAGCGCCACTCATACCAGTGTAAGGTGTTAAGCACTTTACATCGCATACACATTACACAGAGACACTGAATCATAGTGTGTAAATCAATGTATAGGAAATGTTACATCAGACAGAGGAATAAAATGTCTCTTCTTAACAAAGCTGGGCTGCTAGGGTTTTAAGCAAAAGTTTGGAGTGATATTTGGCGCTGCACACACGTGCGGTCTGGTTCCTGGCGCACATAGCCATGGCTGCAGCGCACAGAGACCAGACCCTACACTGCCACACACAGAGGGAAAAAATTAGAGGGAATATTGGTTCCGTCCCCCCTTTCGTTTTCAAAAATGACCTGTACAAAAGGTGGCTTTCAAAATCATTTACTCACATTTCTCTTGTTTTGAATTTAACAATGCCAGTGCTACCAACCATTTTTAGGTCGAGCCTATAGCGGCAGCGCGCAAGCGCTGCTCGCTTTGCGAGGCATGCAGTATTCAGCATGAGTGGAAACTTTGTTGAAGCTCCACCCGCTCTCCGCCCATTGGCTTGTGTCTTTGTCCTCAGTAAATGCTGTCTTCTGATTCATTTTGCGCTTGCGCTGCTCGCTTTGCGGGCATGCAGTATTCAGCATGAGTGAAACTTTGTTGAAGCTCCAACCACTCTCCGCCCATTGGCTTGTGTCTTTGACCTCTGTAAATGCTGTCTTCTGATTCATTTTGAGGCTTGTTAGTCCCTCCTTATGACGGCTATGTTGTAATTTGTCACCTCCCATGGCTACTGGCCCCTTCACTTTGAGTGTTACACCGTAGGTGAACTGTGAGCACTCCTTTGTGCCCCCTTCTCCCCCTGCCGGCACTCTCGTTGTCTGTGCCCGTGGCCCCCACCCTCCCACCCATTGTCCGTGATGCAATATGCAATAGGTTTGGTTAAATGCGAGTCCTATGGCATTGCAACTGCTTGTTTTTTTTTTACATCCCAGTGTTTAATCACCGAACCCATATTGAGCACATACTGTGCTTTTGAATTCCACTGTTTATGTTTTGAAATTTTAAAAATGAACTCCTCGGAATCATGTATACTCGTGTCGTACTTGTGTACCAAATAATAGATTTCCGTGAGGTTATTATTCAATTTGGGCAACGTTACAAAAATGGTACAAACGCATGGCAAATGTTCCTATAATAAATAATATGTCCTTTTCAGTGAAGCCACTTCTGCGGTTGTATTTCAAAGTGAGTTTCATGCAGTGGAACGCGAGGAGACGTCCTTACTGCTTGGTGTGTTTTTTTCGCGTTTGAGTAGTGTTACATAATGATAAGACGGGATTCCGACAGAAAGATGAAGTTAAAACATGTAACCATACCATTAAACTGTACGGGCCTAGATGCAGTTATATTTATTTAAAGCAGTCGACATTGGCCAACGTACATTTGGGAGGGGTTCCATTTTCGTCATCAGTCGTCATCCGTTTGGTGCACCGTGTACCATGAGATTGGTAGGTCTGTGTTTTTTTTAGACTTGCGTGTCGTCTTTATTATCTCTGCAATGTATTAAACAGGTCACATTTTCTTATGTATATTGTCGTTATGGCAGAGGAACTAGCCCCAGTATGATCACGGTTGTATATGTCTTCCTTCAGCTCATGGTACATTTGCTGCATGAGGCGTTTTGTGAATTATTGATGAACAGATCCGTTTTCAGAACGTGTTTTGTTTCCGTATTCGTAGCATAAGGGGTTTCCTACTGATATTTGGAATTAAAAGTGGTTTAATGTTAATTACTAGTATGTGAGAGCAGGAATAAACGCGTTGTCATTCCTTTGTGTGCATTAGTGACATGGTTGTTTTAAATTACATTTCTTAAACGTGCCTCATAATGTAGATTTTCCTAGTTATTATGACGGAAAGTCTTAATTTTATTAAAGACACGGAGGCGTGTATTATGCTTTTCTTATCTTGCATTTATTACATAGCAGCCAAGATAAGTGAAAACACTACAGTTCCCAGGGGCCCAAGCAAACAGGCTGGCCAATGGGAACGCAAGAAAAACGAGACCTGATAGCCAATAGCAAGGTAATAACCTATAAAACGTCACATCTGACTGCGGAGCTTCCTCTTTTCGCTGACGAGCAGATCAGATAAAATCAGAAAACAATGGAACAATCGCCAAAACAATAGAAATAGCCAAAGTCCAGGAACAAACTTCTTGAGCCAGATTCATACAGGAGGAACAAACAGCAGGATTCACTGTAGACGGATCCAAACCGGAAGGAGGAATGATTCGGGAAGGAGAAGACCATCTCTGTTGAGGAACCGGACCATCGCGAAGATGCAGGCGGCAAGGCCGGATTCGCTGAAGGGAGAGAGAAACACATATTAGTAGTGTAGAGGTGGGATAATACTCGCCTCCGTGTCTTTAATAAAATTAAGACTTTCCGTCATAATAACTAGGAAAATCTACATTTTATGGCAAGACCGAAGGCTCCTATTATGCTTGTTCAAAGCATATTCACCACCAAAGAAGCCACAGTATCAATCGGTTTGCAATAAAACATACGAAAGACATTGTCATTGGTCCAGTCAGCTGATCTCAGAATGTCCTCAAGATGAGAACTTGCCCAAAAGGCTTTAGAAGCCATGGCTCCCCTTGTGGAATGGGCTCCGAAAACGGAGACATCAATGCCCGCAAGGGACATAATCCAACGCACCCAACGGGCCAGGGTAGCGGAGGAGACAGGAAGGTGGGGTTTACGGAATGAAATAAGGAGTTGGGAATGAGAGGGCGCTCTGAGATAAGAAGTCCTTTGTTCATACATTTTTAGACATTGGCCTGCACATAGCTTAGGATGAGAGGGAAAATAAGGGTAAAACACTGAATTCAAATTTGTTTTAGTTCGTCTATGAATCTAAAACATAACGCCTGTTGGGGAAAACTGACGAGATGAAATTTCCAAAGCTTTAACATCAGAAACACGTTTAATGGAAACAAGGCACAAAAGCATGGTAAGTTTAGCAGATAACATTTTTAGAGAAAGTGCATTATTATCTGGTAAGTCAGAAAACAGCTTAAGAACCACAGAAACATCCCATAAACTGGAATGCTTAGCCAACGGAGGTTTGGAACAATGAACTCCTTTCAGAAGACGACAGATCAGAGGATGAGCGCCTACTGGCTTGCCGTCAATAGGAGAATGATTGAGAGAAATGGCAGACCTGTACAAGTTTACTGTTCTGTAAGACTTACTTGCACTAGCTTCAGAGGCCAAGAAATTGACTACAAAATTTAGAGGAGCTGAAAGGGGATCGATATGCCTTTCCAGACACCAGCTTGCCCAAAGAGACCAAGCGGATTTGTAAGCTTTTGAGGTCCCAGGGGCCCAGGCTTTGCTGATAAAGAGAGAAGCCTCTTGCGAAATGGGGATGTCAGGAGGGACAGGCTGGAAACTTTCCAGGCCGAAAGAACCAGGGAGTTGTTCAGAATGAGATTGTGTTGCGAGCCCTGAGGATTCAGAAGCAAGTCCTCGCAGGCCGGGAGAAGAACCGGAAAATCCACCGTCATCTCCAACAGGGACAGGAACCAAATCTGAGATTGCCAGAATGGGACTACCAGGGCCAGGGAAGTCGACTGATGACGTACCTGGGAAAGAACTCTGCTGGTCATGAGGAAAGGAGGAAATGCATAGTTGAGGTGACTAGACCAATCTTGAAGGAAAGCATCCGTAGCCAGGGCAGAAGGATCTGGTCGCCAGCTGAAGAAACGGGGCAACTGAATGTTGAGACGAGAAGCGAAGAGATCGATAAAGAAAGGACCCCATTTTTTGAGAAAGGGATTAGAAAACGGATGTAAGCAGCTTCCAATCGCTGGAGTCCCGACGAAATCGAGAATGGCAACCTGCTATGGAATTGAGGTCTCCCGGCAGATATTCCGCTGACAAGGAAAGTTGATTTGACAGGCAATACTCTGCGAGAGGTTTTGACTTGGTACCGCCGAGGTGGTTGATGTAGCGGACCGCAGAAACATTGTCCATGCGGAGAAGGATGGAACATCGAACTCTGTTCTTTGAAAGACTTTGGATTGCAAAGGAGCCTGCAAGCATCTCTAAGCAATTGATGTGCAATTTTGACTCCTCGCAAGACCATGTACCGCCAGTCGATATTGGACCACAGCGGGCGCCCCAACCCGACAGGCTGGCATCAGATTCTAATACAAGATCTGGGGCCGAAGCGAAAATAGTTTGCCCGTTCCACGCATCGAAATGGTCGATCCACCATTGAAGTTCTACGCGTGATTCCTGATCCAAGACGATAAGATCGGCGTAGGCCAAGCCTTGGCGCAGATGCCTGATTTTGAGGCGTTGAAGGGCCCGATAATGCAGAGGACCCGGAAAGATGGCATGAATGGACGCCGAGAGGAGACTGACGATTCTTGCCAGCAATCTCAGAGATATGAGAGAAGTCCGAAGGACGTAGGAAATCTCCGCCTTGATCGAAGAGACCTTCGACTGAGGACAAAGAAGGGAGGCTGCGGCGGAATCTACCAGGAAGCCTAAGAATTCGATGCTCTGAGATGGAAGAAGCATCAATTTTTTGAGAAACACAGATCCAAGAGCAGGGATTGAGTGATGCCAAGTTGTGACAGAAGAAGCTGTTTGTCCGTATTCATGATTAAAATGTCGTCCAAATAAATTATCACTCTGATCCAGAGGGAGCGCAGAAAAGCTACCACCGGCTTTAAGAGTTTTCTAAAGCACCATGGTGTTGAGGACAGGCCGAAAGGAAGAGAGGTGAAGTGGTAGGTCACGCCCGACCACTGCAATTGGAGGAATTTGGAATGAGAAGGGTGAATGGGAACAGTGAGGTATGCGTCCTGTAAGTCCAAACGTACCATCCAGACGAAGAGTATCTCTTAAATGAAGAATAGTCTCCATCTTGAAGTGGCGATTCCCTACGAACTGATTGAACCATTTCAGGTTGATCACCGGACGCAGCTCTTTGTTCTTTTTCTTGACAAGAAAAATGGAACTTAGGAAACCTGTAGGGTCGAAAGGGGCTATTTGAATGGCCTGTTTTAGGTGAAGGGTCTGAATCTCCGACGAGATTAGAAAAACCATGTCGTTTGAAAAAACCAGAGGAGGGGGGAACACAGTTTGGAAAGGCGGCGAATAAAGCTCTATAAGATAGCCTTGAACCGTATTTAGAACCCAAGGATCTGTGGTGATAGTTTGCCATTTTGGAAGAAACAGTTTTAAACGCCCTCCCACCGGGGGAGGGGATGAAGGACATACCTTTTTGGTTGTTGTTGCTGTTGCGATAGTTTCTCTGGCCACGAACTCTGAAACCCCTACCCTGCTGAGGGTAGAATTGAGGCTTGTATTCCTGGGCGGAATTGTTGAAGGATCCTCTGGAGCCTTGGTTGTTGTAGGAACGGCCGGAAGAGCGACTCCTGCCTCTGCCGGCCCGTCCAAAAACCCGGGGTGAAAAAACCTTTTTAATGGATTGCTGAGCTTTGTCTAAAGAAGCAAAGGTGGACACGAACCTGCTGAAATCCTTGACTAAAGACTCTCCGAAGAGAAGGCCATTGACTTTAGCGCCAGGATCCTGGGGAGCTAAATTGGCCAGTTTAGGGTCCAATTTGATAAGAAGGCCTTTACGACGTTCGTGCGTGATGGCGGCATTGGCGTTACCAAGCAGACAAAAGGCTCGTTGGGCCCACGTGGAAACGTCCTCCGCTGGCAATTCAGAGCCGTCTAGACGAGCAGTTTCGGCCATGTGAAAAATGAGCGCCATTGGACCCACAACATCAAGCAGTTTATCCTGGCAGGTGGACCAGGCCTTGTCCACCCCCTTGCGAGGATCTTTGGCGAATTTGGAGAAGAAGGTAAGTAAGGGTTGGTCGATGTAAGGGACCAAGGTAAACTTTTCGGGCAAGGAGGGCTTGGGGCACTCAGATTTCAACCTCGATCTGACCGAGGCATCCAAAGGTAGGCGCAACCTTGCAGAAATGTAATCCCCCACACGCGAAGAAGGCAACCATTCAGTAGAATTAGGATGGCGAATTGAAGCAGGGTCAAACATGGGGACCCCTTCTGAATCAAAACTGGATCAAAAGCGAAAGAATCTGGTTTGGTTTTCTTGAAGGGAGGGGAGGGAGGGTCTGAAACATCAAACAGATCAAAAAGGTCATCTGCGTCATTCATGTCGTCATCAGTGTCCAATATGGTGGATATGACCAATTTCTTTGGTAACTCTGCGTGCTTCACTTTATGTTTACGTTTGCCCTCGGAACCTAAAATCCCCTCCTGGGAGGCACTTGGTTCTCAGTCAAGCGCGAGGAAACCCCGCCAGACAAAAGTGACGCAGTGTTGGAAGCATGTAACGAAGCAGAGGAAACCACCTTTCTTTTTCTGCTATCCCCCGCAGATTGGGCCAGAGCTTTGGACAAGAGACTTAACATGGAAGATTCCATAGCCTTGGACATGCGTCTCATAGACACCTCCACTGCATTCTCCACAGAGGAATTAATACATTTATTTAGGTCATGTTTAAAGGCTTCGCCTTCTTCATTGAGCTGAATAGGCTCAGGAGAACTGTCTACCTCCATTGGAAATAACAGAGAACAGCAAAGAGAGGTAGCTAAGGGTTAAACAACAGGCAGGAGGGAGGGGCGTGTAGAGAAAAACACTCCCAGGGGCATGGCCGAGTTGGCAAATCCTCCGGAGCTCCGTGAAATGGGCGTTAGGCAGAGACCGGGAGCACAGAGGTACGCGGGCAAAACCAGCAGAGGCAGGCCGAAAGAAAGGCAGAAAAAGGCAGGAAACACACTCAACGCTACACCAGGACTTTGAAAGGTGAGCGCGAGCGTGAGGAGGCCACGAGCCGCAAAATGCGCAACGGCACGAACCACCGTAGTCACACCCGCAGGAGGAAAAGACAGGAGTGGAGCAAGACCGCGTTGACGATAGAACGCTACAGGGGGCGCGTGAACACAGAGTAAGCAAAACAAACAGAATAAGGCATAAAAATACTGTAAACACGCACAAATAGAAACGTATCACAAATGAGCAAAAGATAAGTCACTTATCTGACTGCGAGCAGCAAGAAAAGAGGAAGCTCCACAGTCAGATGTGACGTTTTATAGGTTATTACCTTGCTATTGGCTATCAGATCTCGTTTTTCTTGGGTTCCCATTGGCCAGCCTGTTTGCTTGGGCCCCTGGGAACTGTAGTGTTTTCACTTATCTTGGCTGCTGTCTAATAAATGCAAGATAAGAAAAGCATAATAGGAGCCTCCGGTCTTGCCATAAAATTTCAAGTTTGCCACTACTAGCCTGCCTTAATTAATAGTCCGCCTTGGAAGTGGATCAGTCAATGTTGAAAATATATCCGCATACGCCTATTTTTGGCTACTGATGTGATTAATCCGTATCAATATTATATATAAGACAATCAGTGTTTTGCTGGCTAACATCTACTGAAATATTTTACGTTTGTTTTCTATTACATAAGGTTCACATTCTTATCCTAACCATCATGCGGAATCCCTTTCATTTCCACTGGTTTGTTATCCAACCACACAATGTGAGTCTAACATGTTCTTTGTGTGGATTTATTAGGCACATGAAACGGCCTGTTTAATCATAAGTCTTTTTTAATATATTAATTCAAACCCTATCAGTTTTGTACATTAAGGCATTCTAAGCTGTGAGGTCTTGGTAGAAAACGGTATCTTCATTTCAAAATGTGTAATCGGGGCTTTAAAGTTCCTCTTTTTAGGATACTTTATCTTTCTGACCCCAAGTCTAATTTGAAATTGAGACTTCTCTGTTGCTCCAGCATGACGCTTTTGCATCGTCCCAGTAGTCCTGCGTCTTTTATCATAATGTGCTTGATGTGTGGGAAATAAACTAACTGACCAGATACATGCAGCTATTGGACACTTTTGTATACTTTTCTTGCTTGTTCCAGCCACTGAGCAGAGGTGCTCAAAATTGTGCGCTCAAATTATAACAGCGTTACGAGTGGTCAATGTGTAAAAGTGGAGGATGTACTTTCACATAATTTATTGCAGTTCTGTGCATGACACAAGGTGAATGTTTATTAAAGTTTGTACATCGATGAGAAAATCCTGGAGCCTCAACCCTGTTTGTGACTCGGAGGGCCGAGGTTAAGAGTCCCAATAACCTATGTACTATTACATCACATTGCAAATCGTACATTCTCAGGGAGGTCGCAAACTATCTGCCTTATCAATAATAGTCGGGCCATGTCCATTAAAAGGAATGACTGCTGAGTATAAAAATATTGTTTTTTTAATGTTTCTCGTTTAGTAACACAGCGAAGCAGGCTTTGGTCTACTACCTGCTCAGGATATCCAATATGATTCTTCCATGGGAAGGTGGCCCACCGGGACAACTTTGCCGTACTGGCCTCAAAGCATTCATTCCATTTGAGACATCTTTCATATCTCTTCTTATTTTTGGTTCATAAATTGTAGCTTTCAAAACATCTTTGCAGTCAAATTACCTTGTGATTTTTTAATTGCAGGATTTGCAGTAGCAACACTTTCAATATCAGACTTATAATCCCCCAAATACATTTCCTTGTCAATATAGTCAAGTTCCCTAAAATAATTACCGTTTGGTGTCTCCTCTGCCTCTGTTAACTCTGCACCATTATGGTGCCTCCTGCACCTCTCTGAAATCATTGACACCAGACGTCTATCCTTCCTTTCCAATATCAGTATAATTTAACCTTTCCTCAAAAGCCCAGCCCCTGCCCAAATGATCCTACATTGCCCTTTGTATGACAACCCAGACCATCACAAGCTTCTTTAAAGTGGGTTCTGCCTTAGATGCAGCAGTTGGGCAGCAACAATCCAGGTGGTGAACAGCGCTGTAAGAATCAGGACAACTCCTGCTTCTTAACTTGTCTGTGGCTATTGTTACAGTTGATCGGTTGGTATTAATATAATAAAGTCCTCCTGTTTATATTGGAGCATCAGGTATAGTACATGTTCGTCCTATTATGTAGAATTATTGGTACACATAAACTACTACTGTTGGACCTCAGCCCTCTATATGCACCAGAGTATTCAATGCGTGTATGGAGCAACCAGGGCTATTCCTTGGCCGACAGACTATTCTCCTCCACCACCATGGCAGTGGCTCACAACATTACCTTAGAGTTTCACTGGCCAGTGGCATACTGGGATTTGTCTGAATTTTTTAACTGGGGGGTGGGGGGCATCTGGGAGGGCATGGAGTGATATGGAGAGTGGAGAAAGGAATGGTTTGAAACAAAGCAGGTTATTTCAGTTGGTTCAAGTTGCCTTTGTGATAGAGGTTTTTGGCTTCTAATGGATATAGGAATGGAACATTGTAAGATAACTGTGTAATAACTGTTTTATATGATGTTTGTTAAAAAATATTTTAGAGAAGTCTATGAAGACATGTTTGTCACAGCCTGGCATCACACATTAAACTTATTTTCTATTACATGCAATATTGCAGCAACTGGCGCCTCCTTGCTCTCATTGTCTTTTATAAAGAGATGGAATGTGGTGGCCAGGGTGAGTATGAGGATTAGCCTGGTGAAGAGTCATTTTAAAAAAGGATGAGTATAGCACCAATGTGTTGTGTGCTGTAGAGGCACTTTGTGGAGGACAAAGACAGCTATAGAATATGTGAGTGCATGGTTAACTAGTGATTGTGTAGTTGTCTGGAATTCAGTTGTCAGTAAAACATTCTGAGATGTAAGTCATCCATGTTTATATGATGAAGAGGATGTCTGGGTTAATGTATGTGAATGGACCAAGTATGTCCTAGGTGCGCCCCAGAGCGAGTCGTGTTCTGCGTGTTAGCAAGGGGGAATATTATATGTAAGTCTGGTTTTGATGTGCATGAACCGTGTTCCAATGTATCTGAGATTGACTGCAGTGCTTCCAGGGTGCACATTTGTCTTCCATCTACCAAAAATTCAACCCCACATAGATTGAGCTTATCCAGGAGCCATTTCAAATCCAGGCTCTTCTCGGTCTCAAGAATTTGGAGGACTTCTCCCACTACGTCTGCTTTAAATGTACTTTTTCCATTATAAAGGCTCATGCAAAGAAGCTCACTCGTTATACTAAGCAGAATCACATTTATTTCTTTGTCGAACGCAATCTGCCACTCATTGCCAGTGTTTGTATTGCCAGTGTTTGTACTGTCCTATGATAACAAGGGCAACAACCTGCTGTTATCTTTGACCATAGCACTGTCAAGCTTTTTGAGATACACCACAGAAAAGTTTGCACGACTCACACCCCTTCAGAAATATGGCGCTGTCTTCTCTTTCAGTTTGCATCACATTCAGAATTTATTGCATGGCCCTAAAGGGCTGCCATATGAATAAACTAGACTGGATGACTAGCAAGATGAACATTTCTGGTGGCAATTCTAACACAGGCAGTTAAGTTTCCTGCCAGATTCGGATACAAAAATAAAATGCACATAGATCCAATCCTTCTGCTCATATGTGTCAATATTGTGGAATGACTGCCTTCTTCATTTATGACTTGCCTTTTCCCTTACACCTGCCATCCAAGGACTGACTTCGCTGTCCAAAAACGTCCCCGAATCTTCATACAAGTTTCACTTTTTAGGTCTTGCATAGGCAGCGCTTGCGCTGTCTCTTCGAGACATGCTGTATTCAGGATATATGCATAAAGCTCCACCCATATTTGTAATTGGCACCTGTCCCTGTCCATTGTAAATGGTGGCTTTTCATTGGTCAGTAGGCTTAGTAGTCCCTTCTTAGTACCACCCTCAGTGTTTTCAGATTTTGAGACGCATCCCAAGCCCATACATGCTCCAGTATAAGCCCAAGTTCAGCCCAACGCAGACCAGTGCCAGCCCAAAAACCAGCTCAACGTCGAAACTCTCCAATTTTGCAAAAGTAGTATTCAGAACAATTTTTAAGGATCTATCTAAATTCTATTTAATATACAGATAGTGGGAGGAGGCTAACTAGACACCTGTTTTAATAAACACTTCTTTTCAAGACCACTCACCACTTTAACTTTTCGTCTTGTAGTTCTGTCACCACACAAGCAAACCTGAACCTGGCATTCATGAATTACCTCTACAAAAACAGATTATAAACCACTTTATGTCTATAGATAGAATTGAAATTCCTAGCTCAACAATGTGGCTCCAAAAAAGAATACTGGAATGGTTATGCAGAATTAACACCACACAATGATCTACATGTTAAGAAACATCCCCTTGTATTAAAGTAATTCAAACACAACTCGTTTGGCACTGCTTAACATTCTATGTACTTGTCTGAAGATATTCAACAGCAAAAAACTCCTTCACAATGACAGTATGGGACAACGGCAAAAATAAACATCGCAGCAGACAAATCTGAAACACAGTTTTCGTGCAAAACAAGTGTACATAAATGTGAAGCAACAGTGTGAAAACTGAGGGTTGCAACAGTAAGACGATAGTTCCACACTTTTCCAGTTAAAATGTAAGGAGAGGCCAGCAAAGAGTCACCTAATCTGACTGATTCCCTGCCCTCTGATCCAAAGTCCTTCACCGTTAACACTTACTCTGGCACTGAAAAGTTTGTTGTTTCCATTGTGTTGCAGCAAGCGCTTGACTAAACCTCTTAGTCTTGGCAAGCAGCAGATGGATTTGTTTGAGGGTACAGATGAATTCAAGGCTGTTGGAGCAGAAAGGAAAATGACCCAATTCCCCAGAACTTTTGGCAACACCCTCAACACCGACACTCCCTCAACTCTACTGATACTGTCATACTGTTCGTGTTCCATCCTACTCCATTCCCCTTCATCATTAGCACTGTCTCACTCCCATACCACCATTGGCCTGGGCCCTCTCATGAGGCTCCTTTACCCCTATCGCACAGCTAGGGCTTTAATTATTCATGCTCTTAACTTTAAATTACAGTAAATCACCATGAATGATTGCTCATGTGCAGGAAGGTGTCCCTTCCTGCACATACCCAATCATTTAACAAATGATGATTTGCAACTTCTATATGTGCTGCACAGTGCAGCACACATAAGTTACACTTCACCATTCTGAATTCATTATGTGGCGGAAGGGACACCTTCCTGCACATAAACAATAATTCCCTTAACGCTGACACCCTTGCACTACGGTTCAAGGGTGCCTACGTTGCCGCTAAGCAGCTGAGTTTAGAGACAGCGCTAGGGAAAATGAAGGGGTATGCTGCACCATAGGAAATACAGCGCATCCCTTCCTTTTCAGAATGGCAGAGTGTGGCATTATCAATGTTTGCTTAACACCACACTTCGCCATTCCCTTGTAAATATGCCCTTTAGTTTGGTGTGTGTGCAAATCCTGCATTGCCGATCCCTGGTGAGTTGCACTACTCCTGCTGAAATTAGGCCAATGGAGGTACCAATGGGTGAGGCGGACTAGCCTCAAGGGACCTGTGACCTCAGTGACAGTCACTATTGCTCTAGAGTGTGCAAGACTGAAGGTGAACTTCAGTATGGATTGAGGTGGATAGACCTTCAAGGTGCTATGACTCCAGGGCTTCTAAGGTCTAGCTAGGGCTTCTAAGGTCTAGCATGGGAATGTGCTTCTACAGGGGAGTGGTCTGGTGCACTGGTAATGAAGGCTGAACCTGGTCCCCCAGTACCAAATTTGGCAGCTCTGATCATAGTGTCACATCCTTTCCCCCACTGAACACCATACTGTCCTACTGAGAGAAACTAGCACTGCCTTCAGCTACATCCCAATTGTGCGCCGCTATAAACACCTAGATGCGACTCAATTCAATTATGCACAAGAGTAACAGGCTTCCTGAAAACAACAGTAACAACATCCTGGAAAAAGCAAACCCTCATACAGAATGCAAGATTAAGTGAAGCATGTGAAATGTAAGCAGAACAACATGGTTATTACCTTAACACTTTAATACTCATTATTCAGAAATCAATGAGTGTTTTTGCTTGAAGCATTAAGCACATGACCACAGGGCCCGGAAGGGACCTGTTTCAATGTCCATTGCTTAAATCCTTACAAAACATAGGTTGTGTGGTTAAAAAAGACCACATTCCTGAACACAGAGCAGCAGTACACATTTTATAAATTAAATAAGGAAAAGAGCTGATAAGGATCACAATAATTTTTTTCACTTCAGTCATCAACCATGTATTGCAGAACCTCCTGGAATGATGCCCTACCACACCCAGGGAAAACAATGCTGTTCAAAGAATGACGAGAAAAAGTAAGTCGCACTTCAATGGCAAAATCTGTAAAGTGGCGCTAATGTGTTTGTGTGAGAATAAAACCAATCGGGAGACTTTGCAACTACTCTGTAATTCGTTATTCAGTTATTTATTTTTCCTATTTTGCACCTGTTTTTTCTCTTGGTCCTGAGGCAACTTTGGAACAGAAATATGTAAGAAAAAGACGACATTTCCAACAAAAGTGTTTCTTTCTTTTTTGGATCCATTTCACATGGGGACGAACGAAGGAAAGTAGAATGAAACCGAGGGTAAGAGACGTTTATTCAAACACAGGTTTCAGCAAGTCAGGAGCTGAGAGAGACAGAAAGAGAGGGAATGAAAAGAAGAGAGTGGGCAGCTGACGAGGAAAGCAGGACAATTGGACACTTCCTACACTAATCTCACCTTAATACACCTGCTGGGCACCAAGGGACTCCCACGCGGTACAGAAGCAGGCTGCAGGATAAGCCAACCAGCCCTGCCTTGACACCTGTGACTCCTACTTTCTCGAGCTCCAGACCACAGCACTCCGAGTACTCTGCGTGCCTTCACCAAGAGAGTCAGGCAAATGTATTCAAAAGTACAAAAAAAGGATGACAGGCCTGCCCCTTGCAGGATCATTGGTCCATTCTCTCTGGGGGCAGGCCATTAACAGGAAGCAGGGCCATCAAAAGTAGCGCGTTGTGAGAAGTTGGCCTGGTATATGATGTTCACTAGTTAAAGTGACCACCTTGTACCATGCCAAGCAACCCTTATGGTGTGGTTGTAAGTCAACCTTTTCGGACTAGCTGCCCTAGTGGTAGCGTAGGCTAAGCAGTCTTTGAGGCTAAACTCGTTAAAGCGTGTTAATCAGGCTGTTTTACCATATGTAACCCCCCTTTATACCAATGAAAGGACACCACACAGATATATATTCAAAATATATATGTATTTATTACTCAAAGTATCCCCTAGACTCTTTATGAGCACAGGAGCACAGATCGTTAAACAAGAAAGTATTACAATATACAGAAGTTGCACTTTATATGGATAGGCCCTGGTGGCCGATCAAACCATATACTAAAATAGTGGTATAAGTACCACGAACAGGAAAGGGAAAAGGCCTAGGGCCTCTAGAATCGCTGCAGGCGGCCGGTCCAGAAGAGATGCGGTGGATCCAAGAGTGGATTGGAGTTGTAGAAGACCTGAAAGCAGAGGGGACAGTGTTCACAGTCACTAGCCAGTGACCGGCGTGGCACCAGGTAGGTACCAGGCGATGTCGGGTGCAAACAGGTGGTTAGGTGTAGCTTGTCTCCGCAGCCACGTGGTCCCTGAAGGTCGACGACGTCCAGGAGTCGGTTCACGAGCTGTCCCACGCAGGCTCTCGCTGTCGGCGGTGTCGGCGACTCGAAGGAAGCAAACAAGCCTTGGCAAAAGCAGAAGTCCTGAAGAATGGAGAAAGTTGATTGTTCTGACCAGCAAGGTCAGAGGGGCTGCTCTTTTGGAGAGCAGTAGGGGCCAGTCTGGAGCAACCAGACCAGCGTCGTAGATTTCAAGGTTCGTCGCCAAAATAGCCACTAGCCAACCGGCCAGGGACCGGGCAGGCGCATCGAGATGCAAAGTGCAGAGGGGCCCCACGCAGATCGTGGAGACGCTAGAGGGCTCACCTTTGGTGCAGATGCTGCTCGGATGTTGGGCTTCTCAGGACCCAAAGCACAACTTGGAGGGAGCCTCTCTTGTCGCGCTTGCAGCTTGTCGTGGGTCTTTCAAGATGGCTGGCTCCACGTGTCTCGGTGCCTCCACGGGTTCCTTCTTTTCAGGGACTGTGGATCGGCCGGTGAGAGGTCTGGAGGTCCAGGTCTTGTCGGGCTCTGGGCTCGGGCTCCGGCAGGAGGCGGCGGCAAAGCAGACGTCGAGTAGCTGGTTGGTGCTTGCGTTAGCAAGATGGTCACTCCCTGACCATAGGGGAGATTTCCTTCTGTCCTCTGTGCAGCAGAGCGTCGAAGTTCCCGTCTTCTTCTTGTGGTTAAGTTGATTCCAGGATGTCTGAAGTCTTAGGACACAGCTCCTACCTTTAAGCGGATTCTAGGGGCCGGACTACCTGCTAGGTCCCTCCCTAAGGGTGGGACTAGGAAGGGGGGTGGTTACACCCCCAATCCTTGGTCCAGCTCGCCCCAGGTCCGGGGCTGGTGTGCCCCAGGACCGGTTTGAACTGGCATATGCACCGAGGTTCCTTGTGAGCCTCAGGCATGTCTGATTCCATTCAAGCCCTACCTGACCAATACACAAAATCCTGTCTGGGGTGGTGCACGCACCTCCCCTGGCAGGAAACCCTTTGTCCACGTCTCCCAAGCTGGAAGGACTCCCAGCAGCAGGAGGGCAGACTTGTGTCTGTGGTGGCAGCATCCATTTTGTGGAGCTGAGGCTATGTCTGATTTTACCCGGGTTTCAGGTACTGTACATGTCGTGTCCCTCTAGAAGGGTGGAATGCTAACCCCGTCGCCAGAATTGGCGAGGGGTTAGTATTCCAATTCGTATGACACCTTACTCGACATGTTTTGATAAAGCCAAACCAAAGATAGCATTTAACCGCGAGGTTCATAATGCACTTAAGAGTATATCGTATGACGATATCTGGAAACGGTAGAAGGAAGTTTTTCCGACCACTGCAGACAGGCTCAGCTCATGCCAGCGGTACAAAAGGGGGTGGTGATGGACGGAGCATCAGAACCAATCAAACACTCACACCCAGTCAACAGATCCGGGTTTGATCCATCACCGTTCTTTAGCCCACTCTGCCACCCCAGTTCAGACATGGCCATATGCAAATCAGTCTGACCCTGTGCCTCATGGGAACAGTCCAGCCCGAACTGCCAAGCCATGCCTTCCCTGGACCGGAAACAAGCTTCCTGGGACCGGTTTCTGGCATTTCAGCCGTCTTCAGCCAGGCTTGCTGGGTATGCTCAGGGTATGCTCAGACGTGAGTCCCTTGCTCACTTTGCCACTGGATTCAAGCAAGCCTGGCTGACGACGGCTGAAATGCCAGAAACCGGTCCTAGGAAGCTTGTTTGCGGTCCAGGGAAGGCATGGCTTGGCAGTTCGGGCTGGACTGTTCCCATGAGGCACAGGGTCAGACTGATTTGCATATGGCCATGTCTGAACTGGGGTGGCAGAGTGGGCCAAAGAACGGTGATGGATCAAACCCAGATCTGCTGACTGGGTGTGAGTGTTTGATTGGTTCTGATGCTCCGTCCATCGCCACCCCCTTTTGTACCGCTTTGTTCGCCATAAGTTGGCAGGGTATGCTCAGACGTGAGTCCCTTGCTCACTTTGCCACTGGATTCAAGCAAGCCTGGCTGACGACGGCTGAAATGCCAGAAACCGGTCCTAGGAAGCTTGTTTGCGGTCCAGGGAAGGCATGGCTTGGCAGTTCGGGCTGGACTGTTCCCATGAGGCACAGGGTCAGACTGATTTGCATATGGCCATGTCTGAACTGGGGTGGCAGAGTGGGCCAAAGAACGGTGATGGATCAAACCCAGATCTGCTGACTGGGTGTGAGTGTTTGATTGGTTCTGATGCTCCGTCCATCGCCACCCCCTTTTGTACCGCTTTGTTCGCCATAAGTTGGCAGGGTATGCTCAGACGTGAGTCCCTTGCTCACTTTGCCACTGGATTCAAGCAAGCCTGGCTGACGACGGCTGAAATGCCAGAAACCGGTCCTAGGAAGCTTGTTTGCGGTCCAGGGAAGGCATGGCTTGGCAGTTCGGGCTGGACTGTTCCCATGAGGCACAGGGTCAGACTGATTTGCATATGGCCATGTCTGAACTGGGGTGGCAGAGTGGGCCAAAGAACGGTGATGGATCAAACCCAGATCTGCTGACTGGGTGTGAGTGTTTGATTGGTTCTGATGCTCCGTCCATCGCCACCCCCTTTTGTACCGCTTTGTTCGCCATAAGTTGGCAGGGTATGCTCAGACGTGAGTCCCTTGCTCACTTTGCCACTGGATTCAAGCAAGCCTGGCTGACGACGGCTGAAATGCCAGAAACCGGTCCTAGGAAGCTTGTTTGCGGTCCAGGGAAGGCATGGCTTGGCAGTTCGGGCTGGACTGTTCCCATGAGGCACAGGGTCAGACTGATTTGCATATGGCCATGTCTGAACTGGGGTGGCAGAGTGGGCCAAAGAACGGTGATGGATCAAACCCAGATCTGCTGACTGGGTGTGAGTGTTTGATTGGTTCTGATGCTCCGTCCATCGCCACCCCCTTTTGTACCGCTTTGTTCGCCATAAGTTGGCAGGGTATGCTCAGACGTGAGTCCCTTGCTCACTTTGCCACTGGATTCAAGCAAGCCTGGCTGACGACGGCTGAAATGCCAGAAACCGGTCCTAGGAAGCTTGTTTGCGGTCCAGGGAAGGCATGGCTTGGCAGTTCGGGCTGGACTGTTCCCATGAGGCACAGGGTCAGACTGATTTGCATATGGCCATGTCTGAACTGGGGTGGCAGAGTGGGCCAAAGAACGGTGATGGATCAAACCCAGATCTGCTGACTGGGTGTGAGTGTTTGATTGGTTCTGATGCTCCGTCCATCGCCACCCCCTTTTGTACCGCTTTGTTCGCCATAAGTTGGCAGGGTATGCTCAGACGTGAGTCCCTTGCTCACTTTGCCACTGGATTCAAGCAAGCCTGGCTGACGACGGCTGAAATGCCAGAAACCGGTCCTAGGAAGCTTGTTTGCGGTCCAGGGAAGGCATGGCTTGGCAGTTCGGGCTGGACTGTTCCCATGAGGCACAGGGTCAGACTGATTTGCATATGGCCATGTCTGAACTGGGGTGGCAGAGTGGGCCAAAGAACGGTGATGGATCAAACCCAGATCTGCTGACTGGGTGTGAGTGTTTGATTGGTTCTGATGCTCCGTCCATCGCCACCCCCTTTTGTACCGCTTTGTTCGCCATAAGTTGGCAGGGTATGCTCAGACGTGAGTCCCTTGCTCACTTTGCCACTGGATTCAAGCAAGCCTGGCTGACGACGGCTGAAATGCCAGAAACCGGTCCTAGGAAGCTTGTTTGCGGTCCAGGGAAGGCATGGCTTGGCAGTTCGGGCTGGACTGTTCCCATGAGGCACAGGGTCAGACTGATTTGCATATGGCCATGTCTGAACTGGGGTGGCAGAGTGGGCCAAAGAACGGTGATGGATCAAACCCAGATCTGCTGACTGGGTGTGAGTGTTTGATTGGTTCTGATGCTCCGTCCATCGCCACCCCCTTTTGTTCAGCTCATGCCAGAGCACCATCTCACATGGAACCAAGCACTCTGCCTTCAGGATTGTTAAGGCCTGCCATAGGAGTGACTTATAGGTTAACATGTGTCCCATTTAAGGTTAGGTATAGGTATACTACACCTAAGTAAGAGGTGGTTACACCAACTTACCCCAGCTGAGTGATCAGCCAGTTGTGTCAAATTTGTTAGGCCAGTCCAGGGGTGGCACAATACATGCTTCAGCCCCTGGTGGCCTTAGATACACCAATGCCCTGGGTACCTAGTGTACACTGGTACAGGGGCTCACAGGGTGATCTAGTTCCAATGGGTTATGCACCTAGGGTACATGGAGTCCGTTTTAGAGAGAGAGCAGATAGTGGACTGAGATCCTGCCATTCAGGATCTCAGCCTAAGTCGAAAAACCAGCTAGACACTAGGCAAAAAATTTTGGGGTAACCATAGTCAGATATCCGCCTTCCTACACAACCCCCCCCCCCCCCCCAAACGAAGGGAGATAAGGCTGTCCTTGTCCAGGTAAGCCTATATTGCCCAAGTGGCCATATAAGGTAGAACCAGCACTGGCATGGTTACCCCCTGTCTCATGGTCCACTAAGCAATCCCTTACCCTAAAGGTATCATAGGGTCTCCACCATAGGGAATCTCTACCTTTGGTGTGTCTTTGCAAAGTAAAAGGCTGGTGTGGGGATGGAGTACTGAAGTGAGTGTCCTCAAAGTGAGGTCTCAGCTTCCTCCAATCATCCTCCACCATGGACGCCTTCCTCTCTTTAGCTGAGTTGCACTGTGCTCTCAGGGTCAGCCTCTGGCTACCTAAAGCTGGAGGCTGGGTCCCTTTTGTGGGCTTACTGGAGGGACAGGTCAGGTTTGGGGCCCTAAGGTCCCATGTTTGCCTGTGCCCAACAGAATCACTCTGGGGGAGGTCCCTAACTACCTGTAAAGGAGATCCCTCAGGAATGTTTTTACCCATCACCTGGCTAGGGCTACTAGTCAGGCAATCCTCATTCTTTTGATGGGGGGGTTCTTGTGGACAGGGGCCCTCTTGGGGTCCACTGGCCTCCCTGACCTCTGCAGCCCTGGGCTGACTGAGGCAGGGTAGAGAGAGGTAGGCTGCCTGCGCCAGACTGGGTCCCACCTTGGAAGGGGCCACTGACATCAGAGGCTCTGCCAGGCCAGGCCTGGCTACTTCTGGGGCAGTTCCTTCACAAGGGGTGAGGTCAGCTCCCTGAGGAGGCTGACGTTTTCCTTATGTCTGGGGAGAGGGAGACATTTCTTCCTCCCCACTACTCTCTGTTTGTGTGGAGTGATCCATAGTTTCAGGCTTCACTACACCTATGTCAGTCTGAGTATAGGCTGAGACCATTACAGCCTTGCCAACCTATTCAGGGGGGCACTCAGTTTGTGTTTGAGCTGTGACTGTCACAGCTCTGCCAGTCTCTACAGGGAAGTCTGTCTGTGCCTGGGCTGTGGCTACCACCGCCCTTCCAACCTTTCCAGGGAGGAAATCTATTTGGACAGGGGTTGTGAATGGCACAATCCCACTACCCTTTTGTGAAAGGCCTACCATTTTAGAATGGGTGTCTTGTTCAACTCCAGCCCAAGCTGAGAGCTCTAAGTCATTCCCCAGTAAGCAGTCTACAGGCAAGGTTGGGGACACTGCCACCCTTTTAGGGCCAGTGACACCTCCCCAGCTGAGACATACCTCTGCCATGGGATGACTGTTCTGTTTGCCATCAATGTTAGTTACCTGGTAGGAGAAACCAGGCAAAAGCTGCTCAGAGGGAACTAGCCAATGGGCCACCATAGTGATGCTAGCTCCAGTGTCTCTGTAGGCCTCAGCTTTTGTACCATTGATGTGGGGCTCCTGTCTGTACCTACCCAAAGTGTTGGGACAGGCAGTGAAGTTGGCAAACCCCATGCCACCATCACAGACAAGAGTAGTTGCTGTAGGGGAATTGGCTAAGCCAGGGTCCCCCTGTGTTCCCCAAGTAAAACCACCCAAATTTCTGGGGGCACTCCCACCACCTGGGGGATTACTGCTGACAGTAATAGGTGGTGTGACAGGAGTAATTGGAGGAACAGTTTTGTTTTTAGCCTTTGGGCAACTGCTGTCAGTTTTCCAATGCCCAGGAATTTTACATTCATGGCAGTAAGGCCTTTTAGCTGTGGTAGAGGAGGGGGCTTGGGACCCACCACCCTGTGTGGAGTTTTGGGGCCCTGAGGAAGATTTCTCTTTTGGTTCTCTTGAGGCTTGGTGGTATCTTTCTTTTGGTCACCACCCTGGTTTTTAGGCCTGATCCTGGTCCTGACCCATTTATCTGCCCTCTTTCCCAATTCTTGGGGAGAGGTCAAATCTGAGTCGACCAGGTGTTGATGGAGAAGCTGGGTTTGACAGTTACTTAAAATCTGCTCTCTCATCATCAAATTGTACAATCCTGTATAATCAGACACCTTACTTCCCAGAAACCAACCCTCCAAAGCCTTAGTGGCACATTCCACATATTCAGACCAGTCCTGAGTCTGTGTCTTCTGGGTATCTCTGAACATTAACCTGTACTGTTCAGTGGTTAAGCCTAACCCATCAACCAGGACACTCTTCAGGGCTCTGTAGTTTCTGACATCCTCCTCTCTAACAGTGAGGAGTCTATCTCTGCCTCTACCTTCAAAGGAGAGCCATAAGATTGCTGCCCACTGGTCTTCAGGAACCTGCTGCACTTTGCAGGCTCTCTCAAGAGCAGTCGTCCACTTGTGGATATCATCCCCACTTTTGTAGGGGGGCACAACCTTGGACAGGTTCCTATTGTCAAAGACCCTATCTTTGTCCTTAGGGACAATGCTGCCACCAGTGGGTATAGACCCACTCTCTCTAGGTTGCCTAGCCTTGTTCAGTTTCTCTTCCATCAGGGCTACCTCTAGCTCCTGTCTCCTGATCCTCAGCTGAGCTTCCTTCATTCTGGCCTCATGCTCCCTCCTCTGAGGGCTGGTCATCCCCCTTCTGGGGCGACCTTGAGAGCCTCTAGAGGCATGAGAAGCATTAGAGTCACCTGAGTGATTCCTCTGCCTCCCAAACCCCTGGTTAAGTCCACTAGGGAGATCCAATGGGGTGAACCCATTATCAGTCCCCAGTAGCCTCAAGTTAGCTGAGCCAGGTCTGGCACCTGGCACTGGGCTATCTCTCCCATCTGAACTGCTGCTACTGTCAGATTCACCCCCTTTGTCATCCCTGTCCCTATGCTGATTCTCATCATCTGTAGTCAGATTCTCAACTAAGGGGCGACTGTGGGAAAGGGGTACTTCAGTGGCATCTTCAGAAGGAGGGCCTCCTGTTCCGGTCCCTAAGGGGTCTAACTGGGAGGCTTTCTTGAGAGCTCTCTGATCTTCATCAGCCTGTAAGAGTTCTCTGAGTTCAGCAGAGGTAGGGTTCCTGGGCTTTTTAAAGCCCCTGATGTTTGCCAACTGCCTGAGCTCATTTTGATTTAGGGTAGCAAAGATGGTTGGTGCCCTCTGGGGGTCACTCTCGACAGAGATGGGTACATTGGACCCCTCTGCCCCAGCCATTGCTCTTAAGTGTGGGTGGATGTGTTGCAACTACCTACACTTGGGTTTTCCTACTAAACCTATCTAGTAGTTGTAGTCAGGGTGTGCTACTCCCTTTGCTCTACAACAACTAAGTTCAGTAGAACTTAAGTATATCTAATCTTGTTTTATATGTACCTAAAGGTACCTGTATGATCTTTCAATTGGTAACAAAGAGATTACAGAGGTAAAACACAGCAAGCTCAAATCCAACCGCTGCTCACCAATGTGAGAAGTTGGCCTGGTATATGATGTTCACTAGTTAAAGTGACCACCTTGTACCATGCCAAGCAACCCTTATGGTGTGGTTGTAAGTCAACCTTTTCGGACTAGCTGCCCTAGTGGTAGCGTAGGCTAAGCAGTCTTTGAGGCTAAACTCGTTAAAGCGTGTTAAGCAGGCTGTTTTACCATATGTAACCCCCCTTTATACCAATGAAAGGACACCACACAGATATATATTCAAAATATATATGTATTTATTACTCAAAGTATCCCCTAGACTCTTTATGAGCACAGGAGCACAGATCGTTAAACAAGAAAGTATTACAATATACAGAAGTTGCACTTTATATGGATAGGCCCTGGTGGCCGATCAAACCATATACTAAAATAGTGGTATAAGTACCACGAACAGGAAAGGGAAAAGGCCTAGGGCCTCTAGAATCGCTGGGCCTACAAGGAGCTAACTTCAGTTAGTGACCAGGAGGTCCACGGGTCGCGTGTGCAGTGAGGAAAGTTACACGCAGGCTCCCATAGGTTTTCAATGGGTGCGTAAAAGTTCAAAAGTTACTGCTAGAAGGGTCTTCTGGATGGACTACGAACTTGGGACTTAAAACACAGACACTAGGGATGTTTCTCTACACTTGGGCACCGGAGTGCCAGCTTTACCTCACCCACAGGAAGCGGGTGCATAGGTCTCGAAGTGCGTTGGGTTTCGCCTATCTGTTCAATGGAGCCTGATGACAAAGATGCTGCAGGCGGCCGGTCCAGAAGAGATGCGGTGGATCCAAGAGTGGATCGGAGTTGTAGAAGACCTGAAAGCAGAGGGGACAGTGTTCACAGTCACTAGCCAGTGACCGGCGTGGCACCAGGTAGGTACCAAGCGATGTCGGGTGCAAACAGGTGGTTAGGTGTAGCTTGTCTCCGCAGCCACGTGGTCCCTGAAGGTCGACGACGTCCAGGAGTCGGTTCACGAGCTGTCCCACGCAGGCTCTCGCTGTCGGCGGTGTCGGCGACTCGAAGGAAGCAAACAAGCCTTGGCAAAAGCAGAAGTCGTGAAGAATGGAGAAAGTTGATTGTTCTGACCAGCAAGGTCAGAGGGGCTGCTCTTTTGGAGAGCAGCAGGGGCCAGTCTGGAGCAACCAGACCAGCGTCGTAGATTTCAAGGTTCGTCGCCAAAATGGCCACTAGCCAACGGGCCAGGGACCGGGCAGGCGCGTCGAGATGCAAAGTGCAGAGGGGCCCCACGCAGATCGTGGAGATGCTGGAGGGCTCACCTTTGGTGCAGATGCTGCTCGGATGTTGGGCTTCTCAGGACCCAAAGCACAACTTGGAGGGAGCCTCTCTTGTCGCGCTTGCAGCTTGTCGTGGGTCTTTCAAGATGGCTGGCTCCACGTGTCTCGGTGCCTCCACGGGTTCCTTCTTTTCAGGGACTGTGGATCGGGCGGTGAGAGGTCTGGAGGTCCAGGTCTTGTCGGGCTCTGGGCTCGGGCTCCGGCAGGAGGCGGCGGCAAAGCAGACGTCGAGTAGCTGGTTGGTGCTTGCGTTAGCAAGATGGTCACTCCCTGACCATAGGGGAGATTTCCTTCTGTCCTCTGTGCAGCAGAGCTTCGAAGTTCCTGTCTTCTTCTTGTGGTTAAGTTGATTCCAGGATGTCTGAAGTCTTAGGACACAGCTCCTACCTTTAAGCGGATTCTAGGGGCCGGACTACCTGCTAGGTCCCTCCCTAAGGGTGGGACCAGGAAGGGGGGTGGTTACACCCCCAATCCTTTGTCCAGCTCGCCCCAGGTCCGGGGCTGGTGTGCCCCAGGACCGGTTTGAACTGGCATATGCACCGAGGCTCCTTGTGAGCCTCAGGCATGTCTGATTCCATTCAAGCCCTACCTGACCAATACACAAAATCCTGTCTGGGGTGGTGCACGCACCTCCCCTGGCAGGAAACCCTTTGTCCACGTCTCCCAAGCTGGAAGGACTCCCAGCAGCAGGAGGGCAGACTTGTGTCTGTGGTGGCAGCATCCATTTTGTGGAGCTGAGGCTATGTCTGATTTTACCCGGGTTTCAGGTACTGTACATGTCGTGTCCCTCTAGAAGGGTGGAATGCTAACCCCGTCGCCAGAACTGGCGAGGGGTTAGTATTCCAATTCGTATGACACCTTACTCAACATGTTTTGATAAAGCCAAACCAAAGATAGCATTTAACCGCGAGGTTCATAATGCACTTAAGAGTATATGGTATGACGATATCTGGAAACGGTAGAAGGAAGTTGTTCCGACCACTGCAGACAGGCTCAGCTCATGCCAGAGCACCATCTCACATGGAACCAAGCACTCTGCCTTCAGGATTGTTAAGGCCTGCCATAGGAGTGACTTATAGGTTAACATGTGTCCCATTTAAGGTTAGGTATAGGTATACTACACCTAAGTAAGAGGTGGTTACACCAACTTACCCCAGCTGAGTGATCAGCCAGTTGTGTCAAATGTTAGGCCAGTCCAGGGGTGGCACAATACATGCTTCAGCCCCTGGTGGCCTTAGATACACCAATGCCCTGGGTACCTAGTGTACACTGGTACAGGGGCTCACAGGGTGATCTAGTTCCAATGGGTTATGCACCTAGGGTACATGGAGTCCATTTTAGAGAGAGAGCAGATAGGCTGAGATCCTGAATGGCAGGATCTCAGTCCACTAAGTCGAAAAACCAGCTAGACACTAGGCAAAAAATTTGGGGGTAACCATAGTCAGATATCCACCTTCCTACACGCGTTCACGCTATGAATGATTGACGGCCCTGATTATTACAGATTTTCCGTGGGCGCTGCAGAAACCACTAATTTTGAGCACACAAGGGAAAATGCCGCCCAACTGTCTGCAACCCTCCAGGGTAGTTTTTTACCACACAAATGGGAAAAATGTTGCTCATTTGTGCGGGAAACAGCTCAATCGGGCACACTGACCACCCTGTCTCTTCTTTTAACCTCCCCATAAGGTTACATGTGTAGTTACTCCCCAGATCTTATTTACAGCCTCAAGGCACTATTTTCTTGAAAGGTTTCAGGCAGGACACACACTTGGTCATAACCTAGGCTGGCAGTGATTACTTCATTCAAGAGAACATCTCACATTTATATGAGACCGTCTATAAATTTCCCTTCATCAGCTCCACACAGAGTACAGCCTAATCTGGAATTAATATAATAATTATTTTGTCACATTTCAAAGCTACCAATTTTATGGATATAGCTAGTTGAATGTACTCGTGGTGCTGTCTTTCATACAATGCATTATGGGTAGGGTGGATTTACCACATCTTCTGCAGGGTGCAGTACCATATGTGGCCAAAAAAGGTCCCCTGGTACTGCACCCTGTAACATGGCTAGGTAAAAAACATTGGCATTTATAATTCCAATAACTCCAACTTTGCAGGGTGCAGTACTATATGTGGCCAAAAGATGGCCCATGGCACCTCTTTTGACCACATATGGTACTGCACCCTGCAACATGTCTTGGTAAAACAAGCATTGGCATAGCCAATAGGTCTCGCCTTTGGAACCTTATAGGTATTTAGTTATGCAGCACAATATCCTTGGTGCAACAACATCAACTGTTGCATGGCTAAACACTTATAAGGTCCCAAAGGCGAGACCTATTGGCTATGCCAATGCTTGTTCTCAGTAGTCTGCCAGACATTTAGGGCTACCAAATATCAAGACTGTATAGTCTTAATTTCACCTCCTGCCACTTTCTTACACCAACAGACTCTCAGTGCATCTTTATATGAGTTTTCGGGTTCTTTTTCATTCCTGCGTTCTCCCTTTGTCACTGTTTTAAGGTCTTTTGCCTCCTCCTTTCAGCGCTGGCTGCACTTCCTTCTACTGTTCAGGGTCAAACTCTGATGATTAAAAAGAAGTCCTCCTGGTCCCCGAAAAAGAGTGCATGTGGGCCCCAACTGCAGCCATCAGTTAATATTACGCCTGATTGGATATTGAAATAAAAAACAAATACGCCCTGGGTAGAAGACTGTTGCCCATCCTGAGATGCATGGCGTTGAGCAGATCCTGCTAATCCATAAGTGGTCGAATTGATGCCTGTCATCGCACATCAAGGTGCACAGTCAATAGAGATACAAGCCCAAATTCACTGGCTCAAACCTAGAAATGCCAAACCGTCCACAAGATGAGAAAACCTCATGTGCACCTTGGAGTTGAAGGGAACATCTCAAACATCTTTCAGACATCTCTAGGTTTGTGTTGGGTGGATATTAGATGACGGCGGGTATAATGCCTGGTGACCCGAGGTTTCTGACCATCTTCTAATGTCAAGTTCAAGTGAAAATAATCAGCAAATAAATTCGAAAATCAAGAATTTGGAATGAGTGATGTTGAGAATCTCATGATTACAAAAAAGGTTTCAAACCAGACATTATTTAATGAGACACACAGGGTAAGTAAGCTCCTTGACACACAGGGAGCAGTCGTGAAACCAGGGCTTTAACACATCCAATCTGGAACCCCTGGACTCAGATGCCCCTTACATTATTCCAATAACTACTCAACCCCAGCAAACTACGTAGAAAATGCTTGTACCCGAAGCCCTCTCATTCTCGATCATTAGACTCAAGGCGGAAAGGCGTACAACAGACCGCATCTCCACTCACGACGAAAAGCGTCTCCGAGCGAGTGCCGCCTTCGAAATTCCAACGTGCCTGATTGCTGACATTGCGCGTTCTCTTCGGTGGTAAATAGATCTAATCAAGGCTCTTCCCACTGTTGAAAGAGACCTTGCACCACTTCCGAGTAAAGACGCCATTCGTAATCCATCATGCACCTGCGGCTGAGTTTGTCCGCCCTGGCGTTCAGAGAACCTGCCAGGTGTTGAACCACCAAGGAAATGGCTTGATGTTCCAGGCATGTGCAAAGGGCCTCCTGACATAGTGTCCACGACCCCACCCCACCCTGTTTGTTGCAATACCACATGGCTGTAGTGTTGTCTGTGAACACCTGCTCTACTCTTTCCCATACAGAGGGAATGCCTTCAGTGCAAAACGAATCGCCCAGAGCTCCAAGAGGTTGATGTGTAGCCCGCACTCCACTGGAGACCAGTGGCCTCTGATCTCCGCCTCTCCCATGTGGCCGCCACATCCCAGAAGAGAGGCATCTGTCACCACCCGGGACAAGGGCTGAAAGATTGGAATCATAGTCCGAATGTCCCAGACCCGCTGTTTGGAGGATAGACCCGAAACTGCGCTGTGTCCAGAACCTCTCCGATGAAGAGGAGCTTCTGAGAGGGAATCAGGTGCGACTTTGGCACAATGATGGAGAACCCCAGCAGGAGGTCGGCTGTAGTGTGGTGGTGGGAGACGACTGCCTGGGGCGAGCCTGCCTTCAACAGCCAGTCGTCGAGATAGGTAAAGACTGAAACCCCTGATCTGCGCAGATGAGCTGTGACCACCGCTATCACTTTCGTGAACACCCAAGGGGCGCTGGTAAGGCCAAAGGGGAGCACGGTAAACTGGAAATGCTCGTGGCCTACCGTGAACCGCAGGTAACGCCGGTGGGCCGGCAGGACAGGGATGTGAAAATAAGCGTCCTGTAAGTCCAACGCTACCATCCAGTGTTGCAGGTCGAGGGCAGACAAGACCTGCACATTTTGAACTTCTTCTTCCGGAGGAAGCGATTGACGTCCCTGAGATCAAAGATAGGACGCATAAAGTAGTGGGAGTAGCAGGAACGCGTTTGATGGCTTCCTTGGCCAAGAGAGCAGTAACTTCCTGCTGGAGAAGTGCCAGATGATCCCCCGACATGCGGTGGTAACAAGGTGGCATGGCTGGAGGGGTAGTATCGAAGGGGAGGGTGTAGCCCCTTCTGACTATCTGCAAAACCCACCTGTCCGAAGTGATGGTGCGCCTGTGGGGAAGGTGATGGCGAATCCTGCCGCCCACTGGCATTTGATGGGCCTGAAAGGTCAGACTAGGAAGGTTTGGAGGCTGCTGCAGAGGGGGGTTGGTGGACTGGTCTGCCCCCTGAACCACGATGCTGGTTCCCACGTTCCTGGCCAGGCAAAGGTTGGGTAGCTTGCTGCAGCCTGTGGCCCTGGGTGGGACGTAGCGGGGCACCCCTTCCGTAGCCACGAAAGGTGCGAAAAGCAGACGGCGCTGGACGGGAGGAGAGGCCCAAGGACTTGGCCGTAGCCTTTGAGTTCTTAAAGTGCTCTAGAGCATTGTCTGCTTTGTCGCTAAAGAGGCGACGGCCATCAAAGGGCATGTCCATCAAGGTGTTCTGGACATCCCCTGAAAAGCCAGTGGACCTCATCCAGGCATAGCGACGAAGCGCTACCAACATTGAAATAGTCCTGCCCAGAGAGTTCGCGGTGTCCAGACCACAACGGATTGTAAACTTTGCTGCATCTCTACCGGCGGCGACAGCCTGGGAGAGCACTGCCCGGGCCTCCTCCGGACACTAATGCAGCACTTGTGCCACCGTATCCCACACTGAGTACGAATAACGGCTCAAGAGGCATGCAGTGTTTTTGGACCGCAGCCCTAAGCTGGCGGAAGAGAAAATTTGCTTCCCTAGATGGTCTATGTGAGAAGTTGGCCTGATGTATGATGTCACTAGTTATAGTATACACCTTATATCAGTCCAAATACCCTTATGGTGATTGGTTGTAAAGTCAACCTTATAGACCAGCTATCCTAGTGGTAGCATGGACAAGAGCAGTCTTAGGCTAAACTCTGAATGGCATGTGAAGCCAGCTGTGATACCATATATAATCCCTTGAATACCAAATGAAAGGACACCACAACAGATATATATATAAAATAAAGTGTATTTATTCTAAGCAAACCCTCAGCACTCTTTATGAGATTAGAGGTAAGTACAACACAGTCTTATTCAAGCATACATTAAGTCACACAGGTAAGTAATACAGTTAGGCCCTAGGGGCCACGCAAACCATATACTAAGTAAGTGGTATAAGGACCACTGTCACGGAATTAGAGTAGGCCTAGGCCTAGGGAATCGCTGGGGCTACACTAGACTACCACCGGATAGGAAGTGGGAGGCCCACGGGATTCGTATGCAGAGTGGAAACACTCACGCGTAATGCGTAAAGGTTACTAGCAATGGTACAGTTCAGAAATAGATAGATTTAGGACACTTCCGGAGTAGCTAGGAAGTCGACACTTGAAACTTAGACACTAGGATAGTCACTACCCTGATGAGCACCGGAGTACCCAAGTTACCTAGCCCACAGGCTGCGGGTGCATAGGGTTGAAGTTGCGTCGGGTTTCGTCGTCGACTCCTATGGATGCCTGAAGGAAAGATGCTGACAGGCAGTCAGGGAAGAGTGTCCGGTGGATCCCAAGGCTGGGATCAAGAAGAGAAGAGACCTGCAAGCAGAGGGGACAGAGTCAAGATCACTAGCCAGTGATCATGTGGAACCAGGAAGGAACCAGACGATGTCGTGAAGAGCTGCAGGTGAAGGTGAAGCTTGTCGCTGTAGCCAGGAGGACCAGGAAGCGTCGAGGACGACCAGGACCAGGAGGCGAGCTGTCCCACGAAGGCTCTTGCTGTCGGCGGCGTCGAAGCTGGGCTAGGACTCACCAGGCCTTGGCAAGCGGAACCCACGAAGAACGGAGGACTTGCTTCAGGATCAGACCAGGAAGGTCTGGGGTGCTTCTTCTTTGCAGGGAAGCAGGAGCCAGTCTGGAGGAGCCAAACCAGCGCAGAAGATTTCGGGATGCGTCGTCACAAAGGCCACTAGCCAGCGGGCAAGCACCGGACAGACGCGGCAAGCAGGAAAATGCTGAAGGGCCCCACGCAGGACTCGTTGAGTGTGGGGGGCTGGTCTTCGGTGCAGATGGTGCTTGGGGGTGGGGCTTCTCAATCCCCGGTGCACAACTTCGAGGGTACCTCAGAAGCTGCGCTGTAAGTTACTAGCCACTTTTTCCAGGTAGCCGGTCCCACGTCGCTCGTCGCCTCCACGGATCTCAGCTCTGCTGCAGATGTGGATGAGGGTCGGAGAAGTCTGAGAGTCAAGGCTCTGGTCGGGCTCTGCAGTCGGTTCCTCGGGAAACGTTCACAAAGCAAAGGGTAGTCTCTTGATGGTGCCTGTTTGCACAGGGTAGCCACTCCTTGGCCACAAGGGAGATTCTTCAGTCTTCTTCTTTCGTCGAATGTCGAAGGTCCAGAGTTTCTGTTCAGTTTTGCAGGTTCAGGATAATCTAAAGTCTTGAGGCCCAACTCCCACTCCTATACTAATCTGGGGGGCTTGGATACCTGCTAGGTCACGCCTTATGGGTGGGACCTGGGAGGGGGTGGTTACACCCACTTCCCTTTGTCCAGTTTCGCGCCAGAGCTGGGGCTGGAGTGCCCCAGCGCCGGTTTGAACTGGACTATGCAAGGAACACCTTGTGTGCCCCAGGCATGTCTCATTCCTTTCAGCCCACCCTGCCCCAATACACTAAAGGCTGTCTGGAGAGGTGCTAGCACCTCCCCAAGCAGGAAACCTATTGTCCAGGCCTCCCTGGCTGGGATCACTCCCAGCTGCAGGAGGTCAGACTTGTGTCGTGGCAGCAGCATCCATTTTGTGATGCTGAGGCTTTGGTCAGAGGCTAACAGTGAAGTATGATTTTAACATGTCTTTCCCTCTAGAAGGGGGGAATAATATCCTCATGTCCAGAAATGGTATGGGGGTATTATTCCACAGTGTTAGACACCTTACACGACATGTTTCGATAAAGCCAAACCATAGTTACCATAACCGTCTAAGATTATAAGGCACTTTAAGAGTATATGGTAGGCTATATCATAGAACAGCTATAAGGACACGGTTCCGAAAGCTGCAGACAGGCTCAGCTCATGCTAGAGCCCCATCTCACATGTTACCAAGCACTCTGCCTCCAGGATTGTCAAGGCCTGCCATAGGAGTGACTGATAGGTACACATGTGTCTATATATAGGGTAGGTATAGGAATACTACACCTAAGCAAGGGGTGCTTACACGACCTTGCCCCAGCTGAGTGATCAGCCAGTTGTGTCACAATGGAAGGCCAGGCCAGGGGTGGCATAATACATGCTGCAGCCCCTGGTAGGCCTAGGGCACACCTATGCCCTGGGTACCTAGGGTACACTGTACAGGGGCCAATAAGGTGATCCTATCCAAATGGGTTATGCACCTAAAGTACATAGTATTAATTTAGAGAGAGAACAGCAGGGCTGTGGGTCTGATCAGCAGGCCCACAGCCACATCTAAGTCGAAAACCAGTAAAGCAAAAGCAAAAAGTGGGGGTGAACATAGAAAGCAGACCCTACTCTCCTACACAACCCCCCCCCCCCAAACTTAGGGACATTAAACTAACCTTGACCAGTTGAGTCTTCATGTTCTAAGTGGAAATATCTGGAGAGTCCATCTGCATTGGCATGGTCAGTCCCAGGTCTATGTTCCACTGTGAAGTCCATCCCCTGTAGGGAAATGGACCACCTAAGAAGTTTGGGATTTTCACCCTTCATCTGATTTAGCCACAAGAGGGGCTTATGGTCTGTCTGAATCTTGAAGTGAGTGCCAAACAAGTATGTCCTCAGCTTCTTCAGGGCCCAAACCACAGCAAAGGCCTCCCTCTCAATAGCTGACCAACGTTTCTCTCTAGGGGTCAGCCTTCTACTTATAAAAGCAATGGGCTGGTCTTGACCATCTACATTCAGTTGTGAAAGAACAGCTCCCACACCTAACTCAGAAGCATCTGTCTGGACAATGAACTCTTTGGAGTAGTCTGGACTTTTCAGAATAGGTGCACTGCACATGGCCTGCTTCAGGTCATCAAATGCTCTTTGACAGCTTACTGTCCACTGAACTTTCTTTGGCATCTTCTTGGAGGTCAAGTCATTAAGTGGGGTCACTATGGACCCATAATTCTTAACGAACTTTCTGTAGTACCCAGTCAGGCCCAAGAAAGCTCTGACCTGAGTCTGGGTAGTTGGAGGAGCCCAGTCCTTTATGGTCTGGATCTTGCTCTCCAGTGGTTGAACCTGACCCCCACCAACTAGGTGGCCCAGGTATACAACCTTGCTCTGCCCTATCTGGCACTTAGTGGCCTTGATAGTGAGGCCTGCCTTGTGCAGGGCCTCTAAAACATTCCTCAGGTGGACCAGGTGATCCTCCCAGGTGGAGCTAAAGACAGCAATATCATCAAGATAAGCTGCACAATAGTCATCCAACCCAGTAAGGACTTGATTCACCAGCCTTTGGAAAGTGGCAGGTGCATTCTTCAAACCAAAGGGCATTACCACAAATTGATAATGTCCTCCTGGGGTCGAGAAAGCAGTTTTGGCCTTTGCACTCTCAGCTAGTCTGATTTGCCAGTAGCCTGCTGTTAGGTCAAATGTGCTCAAAAACTTAGCAGCTGCCAGTCTGTCAATGAGCTCATCTGCCCTAGGTATTGGGTGGGCATCTGTCCTAGTGACAGCATTGAGACCTCTGTAGTCTACGCAAAACCTCATCTCTCTCTTACCACCCTGGGTGTGAGGTTTTGGCACAAGAACTACAGGACTAGCCCAAGGGCTCTCTGAAGGTTCAATGACTCCCAGCTCCAACATCTTTTGTACCTCAACTTTTATGCAGTCCCTGACATGGTCAGGTTGCCTGTAGATTTTACTCTTCACAGGCAGACTGTCACCAGTGTCCACCTCATGGGTGCACCAGTTTGTCTGACTTGGGGTCAGAGAGAACATATGTCTGTAGGATTGCAGAACCTGTCTGCAGTCCTGTTGCTGATGGACAGTGAGGCTGTCAGAAAAGACCACACCACCAACTGAGCCATCATCAGGGTTCTGAGTCAACAGGTCTGGGAGAGGGTCACTCTCTTCCTCCTGCCCCTCATCTGTAGCCATGAGTAGCCCCATGTCTGCCCTGTCAACATATGCCTTCAATCTGTTGACATGAAGCACCCTGTGGGGGCTTCTGGGAGTCCCAAGGTCCACCAAGTAGGTGACTTCTCCCTTTTTCTCAACAATAGTGTGGGGTCCAGACCATTTGTCTTGGAGTGCTGCTGGGGCCACTGGCTCCAACACCCACACTCTCTGTCCTGGCTGGTAAACAGTCAGTACAGCCTTTTGGTCATGCCAAGCTTTTTGGAGTTCTTGGCTTGCCTCAAGGTTTTTAGAAGCCTTCTTCATATACTCTGCCATCCTGGAGCGGAGACCAAGTACATAGTCCACTATGTCTAGTTTGGGTTGTCTGAGAGGTCTCTCCCATCCTTCCTTCACCAAACACAGGGGTCCTCTTACAGGATGCCCAAACAAAAGCTCAAAAGGGCTGTAGCCAACCCCCTTTTGTGGGACCTCTCTGTAAGCAAACAGAAGGCAGGGTAAAAGGATGTCCCATCTTCGCCTAAGCTTATCTGGTAATCCTTTTATCATTCCCTTTAGGGTCTTGTTGAATCTCTCAACAAGCCCATTGCACTGTGGGTGATAGGGTGTGGTGAATTTGTAGTTAACACCACACTCCTTCCACATTGCAGTCAAGTATCCTGACATGAAGTTGGTACCTCTGTCAGAAATGACCTCCTTTGGAAAGCCCACTCTGGAGAATACTCCAAGCAGGGCCCTTGCCACAACAGGAGCTGTTGTGGTCCTCAGGGGAATTGCTTCTGGGTACCTGGTGGCATGGTCCACTATCACCAGTATGAATCTGTGCCCAGATGCTGTTTGTGGGTCCATTGGTCCTACAATATCTATGCCCACTCTTTCAAAGGGAACCCCCACCACAGGTAGGGGTATGAGGGGGGCCTTTGTGGTGCCACCTGATTTGCCACTGGCTTGGCAGGTGACACAGGAGCGACAAAACTCCTTGGTATCTTCTGACATATGGGGCCAGTGAAAGTGAGGGACAAGCCTGTCCCAAGTCTTGTTCTGGCCTAAATGTCCTGCAAGGGGAATATCATGGGCCAAGGTGAGAAGGAAGCCCCTGAACTTCAGTGGTATGACCAACCTCCTGGACGCACCAGGCTTGGGGTCTCTAGCCTCTGAGTACAGTAGCCCTTCATCCCAATACACTCTATGGGTACCTTGAGCATTCCCTGCAGCCTCAGCAGCAGCCAGCTGTCTGAGGGGTTCAAGAGAGGGGCAGTCTAATTGAGCCTGCCTCAGATCTGCCCTTGAAGGTCCCCCTGTCCCAAGAAACTCAACCTGATCAGGTTCAAGTTCTTCTAGGACAGTTCCTTCAGGGCTCTCAGAATCATCCTCCTGGGAGGGCTGATCCACCACCTGAGGCAGGGGGGAAGGCACAGCCTTAACCCTACTGCTCTTTCTCTTGGGTTGTGACTGGTCCATAGTTTCAGGATCCAGCACTTGTTCAGTGTTGCACTTTTTGGCCTGTGACCTGGTCACAGCAAGGACATGTGCATCTATCCCCAGCATTTCTGCATGGGTCCTATACTCCACTTCAGACCAAACTGAAGTTTCAAGATCATTGCCCAGTAAACACTCTACAGGAAGGTCTGAACTAACAACAACTTTCTTGAGGCCAGTTACCCCTCCCCAGGAGAAGTTAACAATAGCCACACTATGGGAGGTAGTGGCATTGCTAGCGTTGGTCACTAGGTAATTCTCACCTAGTATGATCTGTCCAGGGTCCACAAAAGCAGGTGTCACCATTGTGACACTAGCCCCAGTGTCCCTGTAGGCCTGAGCCATTCTTTGGTTGATAAAAGGTGTCTGTCTGTACTTGCCCAGGTTACTGGGGCCTACAGTAGAGGACAAAGCTAAGTCCCCATCACAGATCAGGACAGCCTGAGTAGGTACTCTGACTAGGCCAGAATCCTCCTCAGTTCCCAGGGTTAACCCTACTACACCCTTTTGCTGGGAACCACCACTTACAGCTGAACTAGGGGGTACAGTTGCCTTAGGGGCAATGGTGGCTGGGGGCTTATCCTTTTTGGTGCACTCACTAAACCAATGTGAGTTGGACTTACAATAGTTGCACCATGGTTTCTTTTGGCCTTCTTTGTTTTTATCCTTTTTGGGACCACCCTCCCCCTGAGCCTTTTGGGGGCCTGGTGAAGACTTCTGGTCTTTTTGTTTCTGATCATTACCCTTCTGGTCTGCCTTTTTCTGATCACCGCCCTGGTTCTGGTTTTTCTGCTTAACTCTAGTCCTGACCCATCTATCTGCCTTCTTTCCCAATTCTTGGGGAGAAGTCAGATCAGAATCAATCAGGTGTTGATGCAATAGCTGGTTTTGACAGTTGTTAAGTATTTGTTCTCTCATGATCAAATTATACAATCCTGTATAGTCCTTAACCTTACTTCCCATTAGCCAGCCTTCCAGAGCCTTAGTGGCACAATCTACAAAGTCAGTCCAGTCCTGAGTCTGTGTCTTCTGGGTATCCCTGAACAACAACCTGTATTGTTCAGTGGTTAGGCCAAACCCATCAATCAGAGCACTCTTCAGGACAGTGTAATTATCTGCATCCTCATCACTAACTGTGAGGAGCTTGTCTCTTCCTTTCTCAGAGAAGGAGAGCCACAAGATAGCTGCCCACTGACTTTGGGGTACCTGCTGTACTTTGCAAGCCCTCTCCAAAGCAGTTATCCATTTGTGGATGTCATCCCCACACTTGTAGGGAGGGACAATCTTGCTCAGGTTTCTATTATCATAGTGCCTGTCTCTATCTCTAGGAATGTTGCTGCCACCAGTGGGTTCTGACCCACTTAACTTTTGCTCTCTAGCCAGAGCAAGCTTCTCCTTGGCAAGGGCAAGTTCTTCCCTCTGAATCCTCAGATTAGCTTCCCTCATTCTGGCTTCATGCTCCTTTCTCTCAGGTGAAGTCATTCCCCTGTGAGAGGAAGCATTAGAGATGCTAGAGACATGGGAGTGGATGGATTCCCTTGAAGGGGATCTGTCCCTCCTGCTTCTCTGTGAAAGCCTACTTGTGGGTCTGTATGGGGGGACCCCATGCAAACTCCCATGTAAACTTAGGTTTGCCTGGCTAAGTCTTCCTACTTGGCCCTGGCTGTCTACCTCTTCCTCTGAAGTCCCATCTGACTCCTCTGTGGTGGGTAGACCCCCTTCTGTACCTAGGGTACCTGCCTGAGAGGCCCTAAGAGTATCATGCTCCTCTAGGAGCTGTCTTAACTGAAGGAGGGTAGGGTTTGCACCCTGTTTTATTCCTCTGGAGGTACACAAATGTCTCATCTCCTGGAATGTGAAGGTATCATACCTAGAGGGGGTCTTCTGCAGACCTGCCCCTCCTGAGAGAGCATCTACTTGATCTCCTCCCAGAGGCATGATCTAGTGAGGGTGTGGTGTGTGCACCTACCTACACTAGTTGTTTCTACTAAACCTCTCTAGTAGTTGTAGTCAGGGTGTGTTACTCCCTTCAACCTACAACTACTAAGTCCAGTAGGACTTAAGTATTATAAACTATGTTATATGTACCTAGACAATATCTGTGTGATCTTTCAATTTAGTATCTCAAGATTACAATGGTATTACAACAGCAAGCTCAGATCCCAACCGCTGCTCACCAATGTGAGAAGTTGGCCTGATGTATGATGTCACTAGTTATAGTGTACACCTTATATCAGTCCAAATACCCTTATGGTGATTGGTTGTAAAGTCAACCTTATAGACCAGCTATCCTAGTGGTAGCATGGACAAGAGCAGTCTTAGGCTAAACTCTGAATGGCATGTGAAGCCAGCTGTGATACCATATATAATCCCTTGAATACCAAATGAAAGGACACCACAACAGATATATATATAAAATAAAGTGTATTTATTCTAAGCAAACCCTCAGCACTCTTTATGAGATTAGAGGTAAGTACAACACAGTCTTATTCAAGCATACATTAAGTCACACAGGTAAGTAATACAGTTAGGCCCTAGGGGCCACGCAAACCATATACTAAGTAAGTGGTATAAGGACCACTGTCACGGAATTAGAGTAGGCCTAGGCCTAGGGAATCGCTGGGGCTACACTAGACTACCACCGGATAGGAAGTGGGAGGCCCACGGGATTCGTATGCAGAGTGGAAACACTCACGCGTAATGCGTAAAGGTTACTAGCAATGGTACAGTTCAGAAATAGATAGATTTAGGACACTTCCGGAGTAGCTAGGAAGTCGACACTTGAAACTTAGACACTAGGATAGTCACTACCCTGATGAGCACCGGAGTACCCAAGTTACCTAGCCCACAGGCTGCGGGTACATAGGGTTGAAGTTGCGTCGGGTTTCGTCGTCGACTCCTATGGATGCCTGAAGGAAAGATGCTGACAGGCAGTCAGGGAAGAGTGTCCGGTGGATCCCAAGGCTGGGATCAAGAAGAGAAGAGACCTGCAAGCAGAGGGGACAGAGTCAAGATCACTAGCCAGTGATCACGTGGAACCAGGAAGGAACCAGACGATGTCGTGAAGAGCTGCAGGTGAAGGTGAAGCTTGTCGCTGTAGCCAGGAGGACCAGGAAGCGTCGAGGACGACCAGGACCAGGAGGCGAGCTGTCCCACGAAGGCTCTTGCTGTCGGCGGCGTCGAAGCTGGGCTAGGACTCACCAGGCCTTGGCAAGCGGAACCCACGAAGAACGGAGGACTTGCTTCAGGATCAGACCAGGAAGGTCTGGGGTGCTTCTTCTTTGCAGGGAAGCAGGAGCCAGTCTGGAGGAGCCAAACCAGCGCAGAAGATTTCGGGATGCGTCGTCACAAAGGCCACTAGCCAGCGGGCAAGCACCGGACAGACGCGGCAAGCAGGAAAATGCTGAAGGGCCCCACGCAGGACTCGTTGAGTGTGGGGGGCTGGTCTTCGGTGCAGATGGTGCTTGGGGGTGGGGCTTCTCAATCCCCGGTGCACAACTTCGAGGGTACCTCAGAAGCTGCGCTGTAAGTTACTAGCCACTTTTTCCAGGTAGCCGGTCCCACGTCGCTCGTCGCCTCCACGGATCTCAGCTCTGCTGCAGATGTGGATGAGGGTCGGAGAAGTCTGAGAGTCAAGGCTCTGGTCGGGCTCTGCAGTCGGTTCCTCGGGAAACGTTCACAAAGCAAAGGGTAGTCTCTTGATGGTGCCTGTTTGCACAGGGTAGCCACTCCTTGGCCACAAGGGAGATTCTTCAGTCTTCTTCTTTCGTCGAATGTCGAAGGTCCAGAGTTTCTGTTCAGTTTTGCAGGTTCAGGATAATCTAAAGTCTTGAGGCCCAACTCCCACTCTTATACTAATCTGGGGGGCTGGGATACCTGCTAGGTCACGCCTTATGGGTGGGACCTGGGAGGGGGTGGTTACACCCACTTCTCTTTGTCCAGTTTCGCGCCAGAGCTGGGGCTGGAGTGCCCCAGCGCCGGTTTGAACTGGACTATGCAAGGAACACCTTGTGTGCCCCAGGCATGTCTCATTCCTTTCAGCCCACCCTGCCCCAATACACTAAAGGCTGTCTGGAGAGGTGCTAGCACCTCCCCAAGCAGGAAACCTATTGTCCAGGCCTCCCTGGCTGGGATCACTCCCAGCTGCAGGAGGTCAGACTTGTGTCGTGGCAGCAGCATCCATTTTGTGATGCTGAGGCTTTGGTCAGAGGCTAACAGTGAAGTATGATTTTAACATGTCTTTCCCTCTAGAAGGGGGGAATAATATCCTCATGTCCAGAAATGGTATGGGGGTATTATTCCACAGTGTTAGACACCTTACACGACATGTTTCGATAAAGCCAAACCATAGTTACCATAACCGTCTAAGATTATAAGGCACTTTAAGAGTATATGGTAGGCTATATCATAGAACAGCTATAAGGACACGGTTCCGAAAGCTGCAGACAGGCTCAGCTCATGCTAGAGCCCCATCTCACATGTTACCAAGCACTCTGCCTCCAGGATTGTCAAGGCCTGCCATAGGAGTGACTGATAGGTACACATGTGTCTATATATAGGGTAGGTATAGGAATACTACACCTAAGCAAGGGGTGCTTACACGACCTTGCCCCAGCTGAGTGATCAGCCAGTTGTGTCACAATGGAAGGCCAGGCCAGGGGTGGCATAATACATGCTGCAGCCCCTGGTAGGCCTAGGGCACACCTATGCCCTGGGTACCTAGGGTACACTGTACAGGGGCCAATAAGGTGATCCTATCCAAATGGGTTATGCACCTAAAGTACATAGTATTAATTTAGAGAGAGAACAGCAGGGCTGTGGGTCTGATCAGCAGGCCCACAGCCACATCTAAGTCGAAAACCAGTAAAGCAAAAGCAAAAAGTGGGGGTGAACATAGAAAGCAGACCCTACTCTCCTACAGTCTAGCTTCTTGGATTCCCTTTCCGGTGGAGCGGCAGGGAAGGTGCTTTTGGAGGTGGAGGCTTGGACCACCAAGCTCTCCGGGGTGGGGTGTTGGGAGAGGAAAGTGGGGTCGCCCGGAGCAATGACGGTGGCGTTGTGCGATCACCCTGTCCATGAGAGCCCCCGTGTTGGGCCTGGACCATGTGCCCAAAAGGATGTCAGTGAGGGCCTCATTAAACAGAAGTAGGGGCTCCGAAGAGCTTGCCACCGGTTTAAGCACCTTAGTCAGGAGATTAGTCCTCACTGCCACCGTAAGAAGCTCTCGGTTTGAGAGCCTCGGCCGCCCTATGCAACACCACAGCGTATGACGCTCCCTCCTCCGTAGCCACGGTAGGAGGAGACAACATGCCAAGGTCGGTGAAGTGTCAAGACCACTGGCATCCCCCAGTTCCTCTCTCCATTCCTGTTCAGAACCAAGCTGGTCAGTTAAACGGTCACCTGACCCCTCCTAGTCCTCCTCATAGGATAGGATAGGATAGGATATTGTTGCCACTGTGGTTGGAAAGGGGCCCCAGAAGTGAACAGGGGCATGAAAACCCCACCCGGCGCCAGATCCAACGTCGATCGACGCCGGTCCAGCGCCGTGTCCATGTCACGAAGGAGGCTGGGGATGACGCCGGCCGGCGTCGGGCACAGTAGTGGTGCCCTCGGAAGCGGTGCCAGTGGAGGCGTAATAAGGTCAACCGGCGCCGATCCGGATCCAGACCTGGATCCAAGGGGCGCCTGTGGCGCTGGGGCCGGAGCCGCCGGTAGCCAAGACCTAGGCCCCCCAACCAAGTCCGTGGGGCCCGAATGTGCGCCGGCGGGGTCGTTCCGCCCACAGATGGCATGCATCGCCTCGTAGAAAGTGCGAAGCTGGGCAGGGGTCGCTCTGGGTCCCAGAAAGGGAGGGAAGCTCAGAGTCGACCCTTCAGGCTCCGCGAGCGGAGCCGCAGGAGTGGCACCAACTGCGCTCCTTGTCGAGTCGGCCGATTGACGAGGAGAAGGCGAAGAGCGACGATGCTTCTTCGACTTCTTCTTATGCTTCGACTTACCCGACCCGAGTGCGAAGACTTCAATGACTTCGAGCCGGGCTGATGGTGGCTCTGCAACCGGTCCCTCGACCTCCCTCTCGACCTCGAACGGCACGGAGCCGACTGCCGTCGTTCAAGCAGCTTTTGCTACCGCTCCCACAAAGCCTTCGGCGTCAACAACTGACAGTTGGAGCACAACTTGGGGTCATGGTCGCGCTCCAGGCAAAAGAGGCACACGCGGTGCAGATCCGTCACTGACATCAATAGGGTACAGGAACAGCAGGCCTTAAAACCGGGCATCCCTGGTGCACCTGTTCGGAGTCGGAGACTCGAAACAAGATGTCGACGTAAGTCGAGAAAAACTTGACTGAGGTACCGCTCTTCCCGGATCTGCGCTGGCTGGCGCGGAAAAAGAAAGAACTGACATCAGCGCACGAGAGCAACGTCTAAGTAGCTGCTGCGACGTCATCCCTGCGATGCTGACGACGACCGCGGAGCCGACCAACACCGCCTTCCGACGCGCAGAGGTACTGCTGACGAAAAAACCTTCCGGATCCAGTCTGATGCTTGGGGGTAATTTAAGGTAAGGAATCCATAATTAACGTGTTTCTTTCCGATACCTGGACCAACAACCCCTCTGGACCTGACTTCGCCATCGTCATTCCCCAAGGATTCAAGATCTCCCAGAAGGACCGCCCACCCGCCCTAGGGGGGGGGAGTCGCCATCATCCACAAATCCACCCTCTGGCTGAGCACGCTCTCTGACGAGCCCACAGACCTGATGGAACACCTACATTTCAAGATACAGGCCAGCCCTACCCCCACCCTCCGGGGAACCCTCATCTACCGACCCCCGAACCCTGCGGACCATTCACCAACTCCATCACGGAAAGCATCGCCCCGCAGGCCATCGCGTCCACCAACTACACCTTGCTGGGAGACCTCAGCTTCCACCTTCGTCAACCAACAAGACCCGAACACCACATCCCTCCTGGACAACCTCCACAACATAGGACTCCGCCAAATTGTGACTGAGCCCACGCACTCAGCAGAACACACCCTCGACCCCATCTTCACCACAGGAAACTCCATCACTTTTAGCCACACCACCGAACTCCCATGGACAGACCATCGCTGCATCCATTTCACCTTCAGAACACCCACCATCCACAGAACCTAGCACCTGCTCCCACGCAGAAATGTGACTAAAATCACCGACGACCAGCTCACCACCTCACTTGGCAACTCCACCCCAACGATCGCGGACAACGTCCGCTGCTCGAACCTTGCACAGATGGATCTCCGACTGCGCCAACACTATAGCCCCCCTCAAGAAGAAGAACAACAACACACACCAGGAAAGCCAGTTGGTTCACCACCGAACTCCGAAAGTCCAGACGCGCATGCCGCCGCCTCGAAAATGCCTGGAGGAACTCCAAATCTACAGAAGCCCACAACAACTTCAGAGCCGCCTCCAATGCCCACCACCAACTCATCAGAAATACAAGAAAGAAAGCAATCAAAGACAGAATCTCCACGCACGCGCACACAGCAAAGAACTCTTCAGGATCATCAAGGAGTTCGCCCAACCCATCAGCGAGTGTACAGACATCCCTCCCTCACAAGAACTCTGCGACAAACTCTGCACCTTCTTCCACCACGAAATCAAAAACATTTACGACAATTTCGACGAAGACAGCCAACACATAGAACCCTCACCAACCACCCGACACCTTGAAGCCAACCATCGACAACTGAACAGCCCTCACCACCGATGACACCCTGAAGACGATGAAGTCAATCCACTCCGGGGCCCCCACGGACCCCTGCCCCCACCACATCTTAAACAGAGCCGCCGACACCATCACCCCTCGCAAAGGCCTCCTTCCCCTTGACTGGAAGCACGCTGAGCTCAACCCCCTCCTGAAGAAACCCTCAGTGGCCCCCACCCACCTCAAAAACTACAGACCCATCTCCCTGCTCTTGTTCCCAGCAAAAGTCATCGAGCAAGCCATCAACAGCCAACTCGCCACCTTCATCGAAGAGCACAACATCCTTGACTCCTCCCAATCGGGCTTCAGAAAGAACCACAGCACGGAAACCGCCCTCCCCGCAGCAGCAGACAACATCCACTCCCTACTGGACAGGGGAGAGACAATAGCCCACATCCTCCTCGACCTTTCAGCGGCCTTCGACACAGTCTCTCACCACACCCTAACACGCAGACTTCACGACGCAGGGATCCAGGACAAGGCCCTCGACTGGATCTGCTCATTCCTCTCTGGCAGAACGCAGCGGGTCAGACTTCCTCCCTTCCTCTTAGACCCCACACCGACCACCTGCGGAGTCCCCCAAGAATCCTCCTCAGCCCCACGTTGTTCAACATCTACATGGCTCCGCTCGTCCCTATCGTCAGAACCCACGGACTCAACATTGTTTCATACGCAGACAACACCCAACTCATACTCTTTCTATCCAACGAACCCAACGCAGCCAAACACAACTTTCAAGAAGGCATAGAAGCAGTCACCAAATGGATGAAGAGCAGCTGTCTACAATTCAACACGGACAAAACAGAAGTACTCATCATGGGCACACACCCCGATGCCTGGAACGACACCTGGTGGCCCCCCACCCTTGGAAGCCCTCCCACACCCACGGACCACGCACGCAACCTCGGAATCATCCTGGACTCCAAACTCAAAATGGACCGCCAGATCAACTCTGTCACATCCTCCTGCTTCCACACCCGCCTCTTTCTACGCAAGACCTTCAAATGGATCCCCCTCAAACACAGAAAGACCATCACACACGCCCTCGTCACTAGCAGACTTGACTACGGCAACGCACTCTACGCTGGAATCAACAAAAACCTCACCTGCAAACTTCAAAACATCCAGAACGCCGCCGCCAGACTAATCCTCAACCTGCCACGGCACTTTCACATTACCCAGCACCTGCGCACACTCCACTGGCTCCCAATGGAGGCAAGAATCACCTTCAAGATTCTCACCCACGCACACAAAGCCCTCCACAACACCGGACCAGCCTACCTGAATAGCCGACTCACATTCCACGCACCCCAAAGGACCCTACGATCAGCCCAGCTCTCCTACGCCGTGGTCCCTTGCACCAGGAAGTCCAGATTGGGAGGCCGTTCATTCTCTTTCCGCGCGGCCAGAGCCTGGAACTCCCTCCCACTCCACCTCAGACAGACGACATCACTCCCCAACTTTACGAGGGAACTCAAAACATGGCTCTTCGATAGACCTCCTCCTTGATGGACAGGACCTTACGCCTCTCCCCGCCCTCCCTCCCCCAGCGGCTTGAGACTCTAACGGGTGAGTAGTCACGCTTAACAAACCCATGATTGATTGATTAATAAAGGACATCAATCTGGTAATCAGTGGGCATAGGTAATGCCAATACTGTAGCCACTGTCTTCAACATATCTGCAAAAGAGGAATTCGCCTCAGCAGCAAGTCGCATAATGTTTGTCTTCTATCAGTTTCATTGTTTGTACCATGAATGGTTGAACATATTTGTTGGTTTCTTTCCAGCAATAATCCCCCTGACGAAGGGCCCACATTGGTCCGAAATGTATTTGGACTTAAAGGGAAAAGTTGTGATTTGATGTCGCCACATCTGAGTCAAACAATTGAGGAGCAATAAAACTATCACATGGAAAAACGTATCTGAAGTATACAGTTTTATCTATGCGAGTCATTGCTTTAGAAGAGGATTCATAATTTTGCTGACAAGACTGTTGCAACAGAGCAGTCCCTTCTGGGAACGATAGTTGTGCAGGGGGGAGACACTGCCCCTGATCAGGAACAGTGCCGATCCGATAAATTTAGATTATCACTTCTCAGTGTGATTCATAAACAGCAGACAAAACGTTTGATCCTTGTGGTCCACGCAAGTTAACATTTGCTGTAGATGTAATAGTGCAATAATGCTATACATTCACAGGAGCAGGACTGGAATACTCTAGGAGCAAGTTACTTAGACTTTATCTACCCTTATTGAACACCCACCTATATTAGGCGGTAGCTCAGGATGGTTTTCAATAACTAGAAGAGAAAAAGAATAAAATAAGTTGCAAACCCGTGTTCTACACTATTCACACTAGATCCTTTGGAAACCAGGGTCTAAAATGGCTTTGTCTAATTTTGAAGCCTTAGACACCAACGTACATTTCTGAAACCAAGAGGCTAGATAACTAGACTCTTGGTGCCAAATTTGAAAATAAGCATTGGCATGCCCAATAGGTCTGGCATTGGCAGACAGCTTTTTGCCTTTGTCAATGCTTGTTTTGTCATGATTTTTGGAAAACGCTATATGCGGGGGACAATATAAAAAATATTCGCTAAAAGTATACTTTTTTTGGTTTCGAAAAGCACTTGTTGCCATGGTTGTCTCTGGCACTGAAAAGAACTACTTTGTGTGTGGATGTGCCCCTTGTAAACAAGCATTGGCATAGCCAATAGTTCTCACCTTTGGGACCTTATAAGTATTTTTTTTTTTACAGAGTTTTATATAGCGCGAAGATGACCCAAATCAGGTATCAGAGTGCTTTACATAGCACCAGTTGCATTACATGAGGACAAATTCATTTTTTCAGGCACGGGGAGATTAAGTGATTTGCCCAGAATCACAGGATGTTCAGCGTCATTGCCGAGACTCGAACCTGGTTCCCCAGATTCGAGGTTGACCGCCCTAGCCGTTAGGCCAACTCCTCTCCCCTATTTAGTTATGCAGCACAATATCCTTGGTGCAACAACATCAACTGTTGCATAGCTAAACACTTATACGGTCCCAAAGGCGAGACCTATTGGCTATGTCAATGCTTGTTCTCAGTAGTCTGCCAGACATTTAGGGCTACCAAATATCAAGACTGTATATTCTTAATTTCACCTCCTGCCACTTTCTTACACCAACAGACTCTCAGTGCATCTTTATATGAGTTTTCGGGTTCTTTTTCATTCCTGCGTTCTCCCTTTGTCACTGTTTTAAGGTCTTTTGCCTCCTCCTTTCAGCGCTGGCTGCATTTCCTTCTACTGTTCAGGGTCAAACTCTGATGATTAAAAAGAAGTCCTGGTCCCCGAAAAAGAGTGCATGTGGGCCCCAACTGCAGCCATCAGTTAAAATTACGCCTGATTGGATATTGAAATAAAAAACAAATACGCCCTGGGTAGAAGACTGTTGCCCATCCTGAGATGCATGGCGTTGAGCAGATCCTGCTAATCCATAAGTGGTCGAAATAATGCCTGTCATCGCACCTCAAGGTGCACAGTCAAAAGAGATACAAGCCCAAATTCACTGGCTCAAACCTAGAAATGCCAAACCGTCCACAAGATGAGAAAACCTCATGTGCACCTTGGAGTTGAAGGGAACATCTCAAACATCTTTCAGACATCTCTAGGTTGTGTTGGGTGGATATTAGATGACGGCGGGTATAATGCCTAGTGACCCGAGGTTTCTGACCATCTTCTAATGTCAAGTGCAAGTGAAAAAATTCAGCAAATAAATTCGAAAATCAAGAAGTTGGAATGAGTGATGTTGAGAATCTCATGATTACAAAAAAGGTTTCAAACCAGACATTATTTAATGAGACACACAGGGTAAGTAAGCTCCTTGACACACAGGGAGCAGTCGTGAAACCAGGGCTTTATCACATTCAATCTGGAACCCCTGCACTCAGATGCCCCTCACATTATTCCAATGACTACTCAACCCCAGCAAACTACGTAGAAAATGCTTGTACCCGAAGCCCTCTCATTCTCGACCATCAGACTCAAAAGTAAGTTTCTGCAGTAGCATTTGAGAATCGGAGGAATCTTCCCGATCCACCTATGCCTCCGGCTCCAATGTCCTCTTTGTTACCGGGGTAAAGTTTGTTGCTTTAACCCCGATTCCCCTTGTCCATTACAAACTCACTCTTTCCCTTTTCAGTGAACAATTTTAAATTTAGAAATAAAGCAGAGCTACGTAGAAGCCATCCTGCCGCGGGTCGCTCTTCATCTTTCAAGCTGCTGATGTTTAATGCACAGACAGGAAAGGAGGAATACAACTGGAGAAACTACAGAAGAAATGGATTGCGTCATTTGAAAATCATAAATGTACACTTTGTAAAACGGGGGAAAAATACATCGGCGCGAATCCATAGATAACATAGTTTCTCATGAATAAGTTACAGCACGGTTTGTTTTTCTCACAAATAATTTCCAGTTTGTTCTGTTTCTAACATATGTATTCCAGTTTATTTGGCGAATAGCCCAAAGTACTCAGATGCATAGCCCATGTCAGCGCTGTGTTTGCAGAGGTGGTGGGGCCTCTTGTGCACTGAGAGGGGCCCCCGAGCTCGCCTGTGAAGTTGTCCCACCCTCTCGTCTTAAGTATATCCAGGCCAGCAGCCAGGCCAGGCACCCTCAGCGCCGGGCGCTCTGCTCTTGCCTCGACTCCCCACCTTTTAATTCAGAGAGCAGAAAATGTTCACAGGCCGCAAATCTGGATTATGGAGCCCGGCGAATCAGGATCAGAAAAGCGGCATATGGAGGTATTTTGTCCCCTAAGCTTGTTTCATTGAGGCGACCGCTTCAGTTTATTTTTAGAAATGGCTCCTGCAGGGCTCCTCGCATGAAATGCTGTAAAATTAATGCAATAATAAAAAAAAACAGCTGAATACCGAAGAAGGGGCCGTGCAGGCACAGCTGGGACTATGTATGTATGCACTGATTTCCTAATTTTTCATTTAGCATTTCACCTACACATTATTCACACAAGCATTAAAATGGGTGTTCTGTTCATATAGAGTCATTTTAATCATAGCTATGAAGTAGGATAGATTTTGTATGAATATTTATTTGACACTAATGCCTTTATGTTTCCTACTCTAGTTCCCTTCACATAACAAGCACGCGCGACTGGCAGAAGAGGAGGAGGAAACAGGGAGGGGAGAGAGTAGATGCTGAGGGTGGAGGGGTGGGGGGAGTGCGGCCGAGAGCCACAGAGCGTTTCCCTTGCGGGAGCGAGCAGGGGCACCATCCAAAGCACGCTCCCGCAAGGGAATCGCCAAACGTGCACGCGTTGCTATTGAAAGCAATTCAAGGCGTGCATGTTTCTCACCGAAAAAGCGAATCGATTACAAGAGGTCCCCTATGCAGCACATGCGCGCTGCGTAGGCGAGACCTAAAAAATATTTGGCATTGATAATGCCAATAACTCCAACTCCAACAAATGCAAGACGGATTACATTTCCAATGCAATAGGTCTTGCATTTGTTAAATTTAGAGCTGTTGATGTTGAAAATGACAATGTTTTTTACTTTTTTATACCATTGGCAAGAGTGCTATGCAAATATAATATCTTCACTGAAAATACAAAAAAAGTAAACTTTCCACCCATCTTTTTAATTGGCTCCTGCCCCTGTCATTTATAAATGGTGGCTTTTCATTGGTCAATAGACTTAGTACTGCCTTGTCCCTTCTTGTAACCTCCCATGAGAACACCCCCTGTTGCTACTCCCTAAGTTTTAATTAATTACAGCCTCAGAGCACTACTTTCCTAAAGGGCTTCAACAGGATAAAAGCTTGGTCCTCAATAAGGCTGGCAGTGGTTACTTTACTCACTAGCACATCTCACATTTATATGAGACCTTCCATTAATTTCTCTTCATCAGCTCCACACAGAGTAGAACCGAAACCAGAATTAATATAATAATTATTTTGTCACATTTCAAAGCTACTAATTATACTTGTGGTACTGTCTTGCATGCAATGCATTATGGGTAGGGTAGATTTACCATATCTTTTGCAGAGTGCAGTACCATGTGTGGCCAAAAGTGTGCTTATTGGACCTCTTTTGGCCACATATGGTACAGCAGCCTGCAACATGGCTAGGTAAAAAAAATAATTCCCATTTATAATGCAGATAACTCCAACTCCAACAAATGCAAGACCGATTGCACTTTCAATGCAATAGGTCTCGCATTTGAGCTGCTGGCATTGAAAATGACAGTGTTTTTTGCTTTTTCATACCATTGACAATAGTGCTATGCACATATAATAATTCCACCACAAATAAAAAGAAATGTAAACGTTCTGCCCCATCTTTTTAATTGGCTCTTGTCCCTGTCCTTTGTAAATGGTAGTTTCTCATTGATCACTAGGCTTAATAGGTCCTCCTTAGTACCACCATGTTTCTTCTTGTATCCTCCCATGAGAGCACCCCCTGTTACATGTGCTGCTACTCCCTCATTTCTACTCACTAGCAGTTGGGGAAACTAATGGAGCGTTTTTTGAAGACAGCCGAAGACGATCGAGGCCAACTCCACGATGTGTTACGGGGACAGGGGGACACCCATGAGCAAGCCATGGGGAAATTGACCTCTGTGTTGGAGCACCAGAGACCAACGACCTCCCTACCGTCAGTGGTACTCCAAAAGTACGTGCCCGGGGAGGACCCCGATTTTTTCTTTACCAAGTTTGAGAGATTGGCGCAGGCTGCATCGTGGCCTGCCGACCGTTGGGGTCACTACCTGGGTCCCTTATTGACCGGCGACTTACAGGCGGCGTATCAACAGGCTAACGTACAGGGTACCACACCATATAGGGACATAAAGAAATGCATCCTTGAACGGTTGGGCATCGACGACGACACCTATCGCAGGAAATTACGCCAAGTCAAGGAGGGGCCACAGGAAACCCCGAGAGCCCTATCGTTCAGAATTAAGGACCTGGCCAATCGGTGGTTGAGACCGGAATCCTCCACCATGGAGGACGTCTTACAAAAAATATATTTGGAACAATTTCTGATGTCTTTACTGCCTGGCACCCAAAGGTGGGTGCGACAACATGCCCACCTTACCCTGGACACCGCGGTGGAAATTGCAAGTGCCTACAGTCGGGCACAGGAGACACAACGAAGTAAGGAGGATCAGCCCCACAAACTACATCCCTCCACAAGCCTCCGACCCCCCCGTCCTTCTTTCCATAAACAACCTGAACCTCTCCCTCTGGTTCCATACCCTCTACCACCCCGACCCAACAACCCCGGACCCCAGTGTTACAGTTGTGGGGGTTTTGGTCATATTGCTCGAGTATGCCCCCACAAGGAGGAACCCATGGAGGTGGGACTCGCCGGGAACTATGTGTGTTCGGTCCCAGGTATATCACCTCCGTCGTTCCACTGTCCGGTAAACATCGATGGACAACCGCTTATGGCCTTGGCTGATTAGGGGTGTTGACAGAGCGCTCTCCGGCCCCAGCTCTTGCCTAAACCTGTGGGCCCTACGTCTGGTATGGTCGCCATTCAATGCGTCCATGGAGATACAAAAAAGTACCCCACTACCCAAGTACGAGTCCAACACCCCAAGGATCCCGGAACCACCTTCTCCGTTGGTCTTGTCCCTACTCTACCGGAACAGGCTATTCTGGGAAGTGACTATGTGGGCCTACCAGGACTTCTACAAGAAACAACAGATTCCCTGACCCGTTGGTGGGGAGAAGCCCCGTACCCTCAGGGACCTTCCTCCCCGGGGATTGAACCCAAAACACCGAAAACCAAGGCCCAGAAAAGGAAGGAGAAACGGGAGTACGCTGGTGTTTTCCCAGTAAACCTCGACGAACACCCATGGTAAACCGACCGAGAATTTAGGGCAGCCCAGCAAGAGGATCCTGTGCTACAGGAAGCTTGGGCCAAGGGAGTAGACCACGAGGATCCCCTTAGAGTAGGTCCCTACTTCTTTAAGAAACATGGGTTGCTGTATCGGAAGGGAGGGACCCAACAAAAACCACAACTGCTCATACCCGGCCCCTTTCGAGAGAAGGTCCTGTTTCTTGCCCACAGCCACCTCCTGGGTGGACATTTCGGAGACAAGAAAACCAGCCAAGCGATTTTAGATAGATTCTATTGGCCAGGGGTACACCAGAACGTCAAAACTTACTGCAGAGAGTGTCCGGTCTCTCAAAAACATAGTAGATACCAGCCCCCTAGGGTACCCCTGCAGCCCCTTCCCGTTATTGACATCCCTTTCAGTAGGGTGGGGATGGACATCATAGGGCCCTTGATACCCTCCCGAAGTGGCTGCCGATACGCCCTCGTTATCGTGGACTACGCCACCCGTTTTCCCAAAGCCCTTCCACTGCGACAACCCACTACCCAAAATGTTGCTAAAGCGCTCATCTCTGTGTTCTCAAGGGTAGGATTTCCCAGGGAGATCCTGACGGATCAGGGCACTCCCTTCGTCTCCGCCCTTATGAAACAGGTCTGCTCCCAACTGGGGATTAAACAGATACGTACCTCGGCGTATCATCCGCAAACCGATGGGTTGGTGGAGCGATACAATGCCACCTTAAAGCAAACCCTAAAGAAACTATTAGGTCTGGAAGCGAAGAGGTGGGAGGACATGCTACCCCTTGCCTTATTCGCAATCCGTTGTAAAACTCAGAGCAGCACCGGGTATTCACCCTACGAACTGTTGTATGGCCGACCCCCTCGTTCTCTGTTGGACATGGCCCAAGAAGCCTGGGAAACAGAACCAGATCGCACTCGTCCCCTCCCAGAATATATAGAGAACCTCAAAACACACTTGTCACTAATTAGGGACATCGTACACCAGAATCTCACACAGGCCCAAGAAATACAGAAGGATCATTACGATAGGGGCACAAAACACCGGGTCTTCTCCGTGGGGGATCTGGTTCTGTTGATGATGCCCTCTTCCGACCAAAAACTCCTAGGACAATGGCAAGGCCCCTATACCATCCTTCGACAAGTAACCCCTGTCACCTACGAAGTACATCTGGACCCCGCACGCAGTACTACCCAGATTTCTCATGTCAACTTACTAAAAAAATGGGAAGGTCCTCGTCCCGTCCTAGCCTGCTCTATGGGTCTGGGTTCCCTTTCTTTTTCCCCTTGCATAGACCCCGTCCTACCCACGCCCCTGAGTATAGAGCTCCAGCATCGCCTCTATCCATTACAACAGGTGTTTTCGTCTTCACCCGGTCATACCACCATCACAGAACACGCCATACAAACGAGTCCGGGGAAGGTGGTCCGGCAAAGGCCATATAGGGTCCCTGAAGCCCGCAGGGCAATTATACACCAAGAAATAGAACAGATGTTTAAAATGGGCATTATAGAACCCTCTGTAAGCGACTGGAATTCTCCAATAGTGCTTGTACCCAAACCCGATGGGTCTGTTAGATTTTGCATCGATTTCCGGGAGGTCAATAAGATATCTTCCTTTGACACGTACCCATTGCCACGCGTCAACGAGATGGTCGAGCGCATAGGGAAAGCCCAGTACATATCCACATTGGACCTCTGTAAAGGATATTGGCAGATACCCCTCAGAAAAGAAGATCGAAAGAAAACAGCGTTTTCGACCCCCGAAGGGTTACATCAGTTCCTCGTCCTCCCGTTTGGCCTCCATGGCGCACCCGCCACATTTCAAAGGGCCATGAATCATATCTTACGGCCTCACACTCAGTATGCAGGAGCGTATCTCGATGATATAGTCATTTACAGCGATACCTGGCCACAACACTTAGAACACCTTCACAACGTCATTTCCTCCTTGGGCTCCTACGTTTTTACGATTAACCCTGCCAAAACCACCCTAGCGGCTCAAACCGTTAAATATTTAGGATACCTCCTGGGGGAGGGCCTCATCCGGCCCCAGAGAAGCAAAACAGAAGCAATACGTTCCCTCCCATTTCCCCGGACCAGAAAAGACTTGCGTGCCTTTCTGGGCCTCCTTGGATACTATCAAAGGTTTGTGCCTAATTTCTCCCAAAGGGCAGCCCCGCTCACTGACCTATTGAAGAAATCCACGAAAACAGAGGCCATCCTGAAAAACCAGACGCCCTTATTATGGCATGCTTTTTCAGATCTGAAGAACGCCTTGACCTCCAGTCCCGTATTAGTAAATCCAGATTATACACAATCCTTCTTACTCCAGACAGACGCTTCAGAGCAGGGATTAGGGGCGGTGCTTTCGCAGAAAGACCCCGAGGGGAACGAAAAACCCATACTCTACCTCAGCAGGAAACTATTCCCTCGAGAAAAGAACTATGCCGTCGTGGAGAAGGAAGCGTTGGCAATTAAATGGGCGGTGGACAGCCTCCGTTACTACCTAGAAGGGCGCGACTTTACCATCTTCACCGATCACGCCCCCCTTGAGTGGATGGCCCGGAACAAAGGGCACAATGACCGTGTCCTGCGGTGGTTCCTGGCCCTCCAGCCCTACCGCTTCAAAACGATACATCGAAAAGGTGTAGAACAGGGTAACGCGGACTTTCTCTCTCGCTATCCACTGTCCACACCAGCTACAAGAAAGACAGCTAGGGGAAGGGAATGTGACGGAGACTCCCTCCCTCAGGTCCTGCCTCCCTTACTCACCCTGCCCAGGGTATCCCTTCCCCGCAATCCTCCCTTCCAGGGCGCGCGATCCAGGGTTCCAACCACAGCGTCCGTGACCACAGGAACCCCGCCTCTCTCTCTATTACAGGAGCCTATCCCGAACGACGACCCACCGGAAGGACTACCTCTTGCTCCCGGAAGTCCCTCCTCCCCGTTCCCCGCCGGAGATAGAAAAGAAGGAAGACGAGAGGCAGAAGTCGTCGGAGGATCGTGGCAGGAGATTTCGGCAGGAGGCACGGCAAAAGAAGAGGACGAGAGCGGCGAACCAGAAGAGTGGTCCGAAGACTGGTGGAATCCCCCGGAGGTGGCTGAGGAGCGGCCGTAACTCAGATGAGAGTTACGGCGGAGCCCGTGAGTACCAGCTTTCCTTCGGTATAGCACCCTAGGTGCCCGTATGTACCATCGTCCCTCTGTAGATATATAGATATAGTCTCTCTATCTTAGGCACGCCAATTGCACCCTGGTAGGACCTACCAGTAAACGTTGTATAGCATCTTGCACAGTGTAAATAATAGCCCACACGACCCCTTTCCGAGCACCCCTCTTTTTTTCAGCATATCCCCCCCCCTTCTCTCCCCGTCCTTTTCCCTCACGCTCTCTTCCTCCTTTACCACTCCCGGTGACGGTTACAGCAACGACCTAGAGCCCCAGCAGGACTAACGGCTCCTTCTGTCTTTTGTCTTACTGCCCTCCGAGGTGCCCATCCACCCTCCTACCTGCGATCGACGACGACGGTCTAGACGGCAGGGGAGCTCCAGCGACGACAACCGCGACAGACGGGCCCAACTTCGATTCCAGTTATCCTCCTGTTCGGACCTGTATACTTTCCTGTTGCACGAAGTGCCTGGGGCACAATAAAAGTAGACTATTGCACACTATATACGGCCTCCTTGCCTGCTTTTCCAGCCCGCTGAATCCCCACGCTCACAACAACCTAATGTGGAATTAATATAAGAATTCTTTTGTCACATTTCAAAGATCTTAATTGCGTATATGGACATAGCAATTTGAATTTACCTGTGCTACTGTCTTGCATGCAATGCAGTATGGGTAGGATGGATTTACCATATCTTCTGTAGGGTGCAGTACCATAACTCCACTGCAAATAAAAAAACGAAAGTAAAAAACATTCTTTTCAACACCAACAGCTCTAACTTTAACAAATGCGAGACCGATTGCATTGCAAATGCTTGTTTAAAAATGTACTTCATTTTGAAAAATCTTTTGTTCCTTATAGTTTCAGTCTTCCGTACCAACCGTAAGACTCTCGACCCATTTCTTTAATTACTCTCCTTGCCTACTATACATCTCACCCGTTCCACATTTCGTATGTTGATTTAAAAGCGACATAATCACTTATGGCAGCACTAGAAGTGATCACCTTTATTATGAAAAATATATCACGGTTTTTCCACACAGGTGTAATATTTTTATCGTTGGGGCATGGAGTCAAGTGCTCTTGATGTAAATTGTAGGAGAGTAGGATCTGCCTCTTATGTTGCCCCCACTTTTTTTCTGATGTTTACACTGGTTTCTGGCTATAGTCTGGCTGGGACCCTGCTAATCAGGGCCCCAGCCTCTCTGTTCTCTCTAAACAACTTGGAGTGCATATTAGGTGCACTAGTGATTGGATACTGTGGTACCTTATGAGCCCCTAGTATATGGTACCTTAGGTACCAAGGGCATAGGTACTTCACAGGCCTACCAGGGGCTGAAGCATGTATTATGCCACCCCTGGGAAGCAGACTAAATCTGACACCACAGGCCTGCTACTGCAGCCTGGGTGGGGTAGTGTCCTCACTGAGATATAGGTTCACTATATCTCTCCCTTCACACACATTTAAACCTATCAGTCACCCCTAAGGCAGGCCCTATCAATCCTGAGGGCAGGGTGCTTGGTTTCCATGTGAGGGGGTGCCTCTGCCTGAGCAGGGCCCCTCTGCAGCTCTCAGAGTCCATTCTCTGGGGCTGTTTGTGGATGCGGTCAAACCATATACTCTTAAGTGCATTATAACCTCGCGGTAAATGCTAACTTTGGAATGGCTGCATCAAAACATGTTGTGTTTGGTGTCAAACGCTTTGGAATCATACCCCCACACCAGTAACTGGTGTGGGAGTATGACCCCACCCTTCTAGAGGGATAGACATGTACCTACTGTGGAAACACGGTAGAATCCTGAAGAGCTCTGGCATCACAAAATGGATGCCACCAGTCACAGACACTGGGCTGCCCTCCTGCTGATGACCGAAACTCGCAGTGGAGGAGGCCCAACAATAGGCATCCTGTCACAGGGAGGTGTGACCACCTCCCAGACAGGGTTTAGTGTATTGGGGCTGGGTGGGTGCACTCCTAGAGAGAGTGCTTTGAAGTCCTGCACTGGGGGAGCAGTAGGCTCCTCTGTGCATACACCAGTTCAAACCGGCTCAGGGGCTACCTGCCCCTGCTCTGGCGCGAAACTGGACAAAGGGAAGTGGGTGTAGTCACCCACTCCCCTGACCCTCCCATAGGTGGGGTCATAGAGCTAGTCCCTCCCTTCCTTTCAGTATAAGTTAGGGAACCCTTGCCGTTGCAAACTAGATATCCCTGAACGACGGTCTGAAGAAGAATCCTGGACCTTCGACGTTCCACTACCTCTGGAAGACTGAAGAATCTCCCTTGGAGTCAAGGAGTGACTCCCCTGCTTGGCAGGCACCCAATCTTGCAATCAACGGTCGCAAACCTTCCCGCTCCCACCGGAGTCCGAAGTCCCTGCAGCCCAGGAAGAGGATTTCCTGACTTCTCCAAGGCCATCGTGAGTCCCCAGCGACCCTGAGGCAAGTGGACCCCACGAGTGACGAGGAACCGCAATCCCTGGGTACCGTGCACTATTTTCCAGTGCAACCCCCGCACGACGTTCTACGAACTTGTGCATTGGACCATGTGTGGTCCAAGCCTCCAGCAGGAATCCCTGCGAAGATCAGAGGCCTACCCCGTCCCGAGTGACCGTCGGCCCCTGTAGAATGAATCCTCCCGAGGCGTCTTTGCAATCCCTTGCCGGTTGGCTTGTGAGTCCCTAGAAGACTTTTCTACCGTTCCAAAGGGCTCCCCTGGTTGCTCCAGGCCTGCCCTGACTTACCCTTGCTGGGCGAGTCCCTCATCACTTGCTGGTCTGCACCACTGACTTTTTATCCTTTCCCCGAGACTTGCTGTTACCAAGGCTTGTTGGCTCCAATCTGGTCACCGACACCGCAGTAAGCTGCAGACTTCGTGGGACACGCTGAATCCAGCTCCTGGTTAATGCAATAATAAAAAAAAACAGCTGAATACCGAAGAAGGGGCCGTGCAGGCACAGCTGGGACTATGTATGTATGCACTGATTTCCTAATTTTTCATTTAGCATTTCACCTACACATTATTCACACAAGCATTAAAATGGGTGTTCTGTTCATATAGAGTCATTTTAATCATAGCTATGAAGTAGGATAGATTTTGTATGAATATTTATTTGACACTAATGCCTTTATGTTTCCTACTCTAGTTCCCTTCACATAACAAGCACGCGCGACTGGCAGAAGAGGAGGAGGAAACAGGGAGGGGAGAGAGTAGACGCTGAGGGTGGAGGGGTGGGGGGAGTGCGGCCGAGAGCCACAGAGCGTTTCCCTTGCGGGAGCGAGCAGGGGCCCCATCCAAAGCACGCTCCCGCAAGGGAATCGCCAAACGTGCACGCGTTGCTATTGAAAGCAACTCAAGGCGTGCATGTTTCTCACCGAAAAAGCGAATCGATTACAAGAGGTCCCCTATGCAGCACATGCGCGCTGCGTAGGCGAGACCTAAAAAATATTTGGCATTGATAATGCCAATAACTCCAACTCCAACAAATGCAAGACGGATTACATTTCCAATGCAATAGGTCTTGCATTTGTTAAATTTAGAGATGTTGATGTTGAAAATGACAATGTTTTTTACTTTTTTATACCATTGGCAAGAGTGCTATGCAAATATAATATCTTCACTGAAAATACAAAAAAAGTAAACTTTCCACCCATCTTTTTAATTGGCTCCTGCCCCTGTCATTTATAAATGGTGGCTTTTCATTGGTCAATAGACTTAGTACTGCCTTGTCCCTTCTTGTAACCTCCCATGAGAACACCCCCTGTTGCTACTCCCTAAGTTTTAATTAATTACAGCCTCAGAGCACTACTTTCCTAAAGGGCTTCAACAGGATACAAGCTTGGTCCTCAATAAGGCTGGCAGTGGTTACTTTACTCACTAGCACATCTCACATTTATATGAGGCCTTCCATTAATTTCTCTTCATCAGCTCCACACAGAGTAGAACCGAAACCAGAATTAATATAATAATTATTTTGTCACATTTCAAAGCTACTAATTATACTTGTGGTACTGTCTTGCATGCAATGCATTATGGGTAGGGTAGATTTACCATATCTTTTGCAGAGTGCAGTACCATGTGTGGCCAAAAGAGTGCTCATTGGACCTCTTTTGGCCACATATGGTACAGCAGCCTGCAACATGGCTAGGTAAAAAAAATAATTCCCATTTATAATGCAGATAACTCCAACTCCAACAAATGCAAGACCGATTGCACTTTCAATGCAATAGGTCTCGCATTTGAGCTGCTGGCATTGAAAATGACAGTGTTTTTTGCTTTTTCATACCATTGACAATAGTGCTATGCACATATAATATTTCCACCACAAATAAAAAGAAATGTAAACTTTCTGCCCCATCTTTTTAATTGGCTCTTGTCCCTGTCCTTTGTAAATGGTAGTTTCTCATTGATCACTAGGCTTAATAGGTCCTCCTTAGTACCACCATGTTTCTTCTTGTATCCTCCCATGAGAGCACCCCCTGTTACATGTGCTGCTACTCCCTCATTTCTACTCACTGGCAGTTGGGGAAACTAATGGAGCGTTTTTTGAAGACAGCCGAAGACGATCGAGGCCAACTCCACGATGTGTTACGGGGACAGGGGGACACCCATGAGCAAGCCATGGGGAAATTGACCTCTGTGTTGGAGCACCAGAGACCAACGACCTCCCTACCGTCAGTGGTACTCCAAAAGTACGTGCCCGGGGAGGACCCCGATTTTTTCTTTAGCAAGTTTGAGAGATTGGCGCAGGCTGCATCGTGGCCTGCCGACCGTTGGGGTCACTACCTGGGTCCCTTATTGACCGGCGACTTACAGGCGGCGTATCAACAGGCTAACTTACAGGGTACCACACCATATAGGGACATAAAGAAATGCATCCTTGAACGGTTGGGCATCGACGACGACACCTGTCGCAGGAAATTACGCCAAGTCAAGGAGGGGCCACAGGAAACCCCGAGAGCCCTATCGTTCAGAATTAAGGACCTGGCCAATCAGTGGTTGAGACCGGAATCCTCCACCATGGAGGACGTCTTACAAAAAATATATTTGGAACTATTTCTGATGTCTTTACTGCCCGGCACCCAAAGGTGGGTGCGACAACACGCCCACCTTACCCTGGACACCGCGGTGGAAATTGCAAGTGCCTACAGTCGGGCACAGGAGACACAACGAAGTAAGGAGGATCAGCCCCACAAACTACATCCCTCCACAAGCCTCCGACCCCCCCGTCCTTCTTTCCAGAAACGACCTGAACCTCTCCCTCTGGTTCCATACCCTCTACCACCCCGACCCAACAACCCCGGACCCCAGTGTTACAGTTGTGGGGGTTTTGGTCATATTGCTCGAGTATGCCCCCACAAGGTGATACCCATGGAGGTGGGACTCGCCAGGAACTATGTGTGTTCGGTCCCAGGTATGTCACCTCCGTCGTTCCACTGTCCGGTAAACATCGATGGACAACCGCTTATGGCCTTGGCTGATTCGGGGTGTTGACAGAGCGCTCTCCGGCCCCAGCCAGCTCTTGCCTAAACCTGTGGGCCCTACGTCTGGTATGGTCGCCATTCAATGCGTCCATGGAGATACAAAAAAGTACCCCACTACCCAAGTACGAGTCCAACACCCCAAGGATCCCGGAACCACCCTCTCCGTTGGTCTTGTCCCTACTCTACCGGAACAGGCTATTCTGGGAAGTGACTATGTGGGCCTACCAGGACTTCTACAAGAAACAACAGATTCCCTGACCCGTTGGTGGGAGAAGCCCCGTACCCTCAGGGACCTTCCTCCCCGGGGATTGAACCCAAAACACCGAAAACCAAGGCCCAGAAAAGGAAGGAGAAACGGGAGTACGCTGGTGTTTTCCCAGTAAACCTCGACGAACACCCATGGTAAACCGACCGAGAATTTAGGGCAGCCCAGCAAGAGGATCCTGTGCTACAGGAAGCTTGGGCCAAGGGAGTAGACCACGAGGATCCCCTTAGAGTAGGTCCCTACTTCTTTAAGAAACATGGGTTGCTGTATCGGAAGGGAGGGACCCAACAAAAACCACAACTGCTCATACCCGGCCCCTTTCGAGAGAAGGTCCTGTTTCTTGCCCACAGCCACCTCCTGGGTGGACATTTCGGAGACAAGAAACCAGCCAAGCGATTTTAGATAGATTCTATTGGCCAGGGGTACACCAGAACGTCAAAACTTACTGCAGAGAGTGTCCGGTCTCTCAAAAACATAGTAGATACCAGCCCCCTAGGGTACCCCTGCAGCCCCTTCCCGTTATTGACATCCCTTTCAGTAGGGTGGGGATGGACATCATAGGGCCCTTGATACCCTCCCGAAGTGGCTGCCGATACGCCCTCGTTATCGTGGACTACGCCACCCGTTTTCCCAAAGCCCTTCCACTGCGACAACCCACTACCCAAAATGTTGCTAAAGCGCTCATCTCTGTGTTCTCAAGGGTAGGATTTCCCAGGGAGATCCTGACGGATCAGGGCACTCCCTTCGTCTCCGCCCTTATGAAACAGGTCTGCTCCCAACTGGGGATTAAACAGATACGTACCTCGGCGTATCATCCGCAAACCGATGGGTTGGTGGAGCGATACAATGCCACCTTAAAGCAAACCCTAAAGAAACTATTAGGTCCTGGAAGCGAAGAGGTGGGAGGACATGCTACCCTTGCCTTATTCGCAATCCGTTGTAAAACTCAGAGCAGCACCGGGTATTCACCCTACGAACTGTTGTATGGCCGACCCCCTCGTTCTCTGTTGGACATGGCCCAAGAAGCCTGGGAAACAGAACCAGATCGCACTCGTCCCCTCCCAGAATATATAGAGAACCTCAAAACACACTTGTCACTAATTAGGGACATCGTACACCAGAATCTCACACAGGCCCAAGAAATACAGAAGGATCATTACGATAGGGGCACAAAACACCGGTCTTCTCCGTGGGGGATCTGGTTCTGTTGATGATGCCCTCCTCCGACCAAAAACTCCTAGGACAATGGCAAGGCCCCTATACCATCCTTCGACAAGTAACCCCTGTCACCTACGAAGTACATCTGGACCCCGCACGCAGTACTACCCAGATTTCTCATGTCAACTTACTAAAAAAATGGGAAGGTCCTCGTCCCGTCCTAGCCTGCTCTATGGGTCTGGGTTCCCTTTCTTTTTCCCCTTGCATAGACCCGTCCTACCCACGCCCCTGAGTATAGAGCTCCAGCATCGCCTCTATCCATTACAACAGGTGTTTTCGTCTTCACCCGGTCATACCACCATCACAGAACACGCCATACAAACGAGTCCGGGGAAGGTGGTCCGGCAAAGGCCATATAGGGTCCCTGAAGCCCGCAGGGCAATTATACACCAAGAAATAGAACAGATGTTTAAAATGGGCATTATAGAACCCTCTGTAAGCGACTGGAATTCTCCAATAGTGCTTGTACCCAAACCCGATGGGTCTGTTAGATTTTGCATCGATTTCCGGGAGGTCAATAAGATATCTTCCTTTGACACGTACCCATTGCCACGCGTCAACGAGATGGTCGAGCGCATAGGGAAAGCCCAGTACATATCCACATTGGACCTCTGTAAAGGATATTGGCAGATACCCCTCAGAAAAGAAGATCGAAAGAAAACAGCGTTTTCGACCCCCGAAGGGTTACATCAGTTCCTCGTCCTCCCGTTTGGCCTCCATGGCGCACCCGCCACATTTCAAAGGGCCATGAATCATATCTTACGGCCTCACACTCAGTATGCAGGAGCGTATCTCGATGATATAGTCATTTACAGCGATACCTGGCCACAACACTTAGAACACCTTCACAACGTCATTTCCTCCTTGGGCTCCTACGTTTTTACGATTAACCCTGCCAAAACCACCCTAGCGGCTCAAACCGTTAAATATTTAGGATACCTCCTGGGGGAGGGCCTCATCCGGCCCCAGAGAAGCAAAACAGAAGCAATACGTTCCCTCCCATTTCCCCGGACCAGAAAAGACTTGCGTGCCTTTCTGGGCCTCCTTGGATACTATCAAAGGTTTGTGCCTAATTTCTCCCAAAGGGCAGCCCCGCTCACTGACCTATTGAAGAAATCCACGAAAACAGAGGCCATCCTGAAAAACCAGACGCCCTTATTATGGCATGCTTTTTCAGATCTGAAGAACGCCTTGACCTCCAGTCCCGTATTAGTAAATCCAGATTATACACAATCCTTCTTACTCCAGACAGACGCTTCAGAGCAGGGATTAGGGGCGGTGCTTTCGCAGAAAGACCCCGAGGGGAACGAAAAACCCATACTCTACCTCAGCAGGAAACTATTCCCTCGAGAAAAGAACTATGCCGTCGTGGAGAAGGAAGCGTTGGCAATTAAATGGGCGGTGGACAGCCTCCGTTACTACCTAGAAGGGCGCGACTTTACCATCTTCACCGATCACGCCCCCCTTGAGTGGATGGCCCGGAACAAAGGGCACAATGACCGTGTCCTGCGGTGGTTCCTGGCCCTCCAGCCCTACCGCTTCAAAACGATACATCGAAAAGGTGTAGAACAGGGTAACGCGGACTTTCTCTCTCGCTATCCACTGTCCACACCAGCTACAAGAAAGACAGCTAGGGGAAGGGAATGTGACGGAGACTCCCTCCCTCAGGTCCTGCCTCCCTTACTCACCCTGCCCAGGGTATCCCTTCCCCGCAATCCTCCCTTCCAGGGCGCGCGATCCAGGGTTCCAACCACAGCGTCCGTGACCACAGGAACCCCGCCTCTCTCTCTATTACAGGAGCCTATCCCGAACGACGACCCACCGGAAGGACTACCTCTTGCTCCCGGAAGTCCCTCCTCCCCGTTCCCCGCCGGAGATAGAAAAGAAGGAAGACGAGAGGCAGAAGTCGTCGGAGGATCGTGGCAGGAGATTTCGGCAGGAGGCACCGGCAAAAGAAGAGGACGAGAGCGGCGAACCAGAAGAGTGGTCCGAAGACTGGTGGAATCCCCCGGAGGTGGCTGAGGAGCGGCCGTAACTCAGATGAGAGTTACGGCGGAGCCCGTGAGTACCAGCTTTCCTTCGGTATAGCACCCTAGGTGCCCGTATGTACCATCGTCCCTCTGTAGATATATAGATATAGTCTCTCTATCTTAGGCACGCCAATTGCACCCTGGTAGGACCTACCAGTAAACGTTGTATAGCATCTTGCACAGTGTAAATAATAGCCCACACGACCCCTTTCCGAGCACCCCTCTTTTCTTCAGCATATCCCCCCCCTTCTCTCCCCGTCCTTTTCCCTCACGCTCTCTTCCTCCTTTACCACTCCCGGTGACGGTTACAGCAACGACCTAGAGCCCCAGCAGGACTAACGGCTCCTTCTGTCTTTTGTCTTACTGCCCTCCGAGGTGCCCATCCACCCTCCTACCTGCGATCGACGACGACGGTCTAGACGGCAGGGGAGCTCCAGCGACGACAACCGCGACAGACGGGCCCAACTTCGATTCCAGTTATCCTCCTGTTCGGACCTGTATACTTTCCTGTTGCACGAAGTGCCTGGGGCACAATAAAAGTAGACTATTGCACACTATATACGGCCTCCTTGCCTGCTTTTCCAGCCCGCTGAATCCCCACGCTCACAACAACCTAATGTGGAATTAATATAAGAATTCTTTTGTCACATTTCAAAGATCTTAATTGCGTATATGGACATAGCAATTTGAATTTACCTGTGCTACTGTCTTGCATGCAATGCAGTATGGGTAGGATGGATTTACCATATCTTCTGTAGGGTGCAGTACCATAACTCCACTGCAAATAAAAAAACGAAAGTAAAAAACATTCTTTTCAACACCAACAGCTCTAACTTTAACAAATGCGAGACCGATTGCATTGCAAATGCTTGTTTAAAAATGTACTTCATTTTGAAAAATCTTTTGTTCCTTATAGTTTCAGTCTTCCGTACCAACCGTAAGACTCTCGACCCATTTCTTTAATTACTCTCCTTGCCTACTATACATCTCACCCGTTCCACATTTCGTATGTTGATTTAAAAGCGACATAATCACTTATGGCAGCACTAGAAGTGATCACCTTTATTATGAAAAATATATCACGGTTTTTCCACACAGGTGTAATATTTTTATCGTTGGGGCATGGAGTCAAGTGCTCTTGATGTAAATTGTAGGAGAGTAGGATCTGCCTCTTATGTTGCCCCCACTTTTTTTCTGATGTTTACACTGGTTTCTGGCTATAGTCTGGCTGGGACCCTGCTAATCAGGGCCCCAGCCTCTCTGTTCTCTCTAAACAACTTGGAGTGCATATTAGGTGCACTAGTGATTGGATACTGTGGTACCTTATGAGCCCCTAGTATATGGTACCTTAGGTACCAAGGGCATAGGTACTTCACAGGCCTACCAGGGGCTGAAGCATGTATTATGCCACCCCTGGGAAGCAGACTAAATCTGACACCACAGGCCTGCTACTGCAGCCTGGGTGGGGTAGTGTCCTCACTGAGATATAGGTTCACTATATCTCTCCCTTCACACACATTTAAACCTATCAGTCACCCCTAAGGCAGGCCCTATCAATCCTGAGGGCAGGGTGCTTGGTTTCCATGTGAGGGGGTGCCTCTGCCTGAGCAGGGCCCCTCTGCAGCTCTCAGAGTCCATTCTCTGGGGCTGTTTGTGGATGCGGTCAAACCATATACTCTTAAGTGCATTATAACCTCGCGGTAAATGCTAACTTTGGAATGGCTGCATCAAAACATGTTGTGTTTGGTGTCAAACGCTTTGGAATCATACCCCCACACCAGTAACTGGTGTGGGAGTATGACCCCACCCTTCTAGAGGGATAGACATGTACCTACTGTGGAAACACGGTAGAATCCTGAAGAGCTCTGGCATCACAAAATGGATGCCACCAGTCACAGACACTGGGCTGCCCTCCTGCTGATGACCGAAACTCGCAGTGGAGGAGGCCCAACAATAGGCATCCTGTCACAGGGAGGTGTGACCACCTCCCAGACAGGGTTTAGTGTATTGGGGCTGGGTGGGTGCACTCCTAGAGAGAGTGCTTTGAAGTCCTGCACTGGGGGAGCAGTAGGCTCCTCTGTGCATACACCAGTTCAAACCGGCTCAGGGGCTACCTGCCCCTGCTCTGGCGCGAAACTGGACAAAGGGAAGTGGGTGTAGTCACCCACTCCCCTGACCCTCCCATAGGTGGGGTCATAGAGCTAGTCCCTCCCTTCCTTTCAGTATAAGTTAGGGAACCCTTGCCGTTGCAAACTAGATATCCCTGAACGACGGTCTGAAGAAGAATCCTGGACCTTCGACGTTCCACTACCTCTGGAAGACTGAAGAATCTCCCTTGGAGTCAAGGAGTGACTCCCCTGCTTGGCAGGCACCCAATCTTGCAATCAACGGTCGCAAACCTTCCCGCTCCCGCCGGAGTCCGAAGTCCCTGCAGCCCAGGAAGAGGATTTCCTGACTTCTCCAAGGCCATCGTGAGTCCCCAGCGACCCTGAGGCAAGTGGACCCCACGAGTGACGAGGAACCGCAATCCCTGGGTACCGTGCACTATTTTCCAGTGCAACCCCCGCACGACGTTCTACGAACTTGTGCATTGGACCATGTGTGGTCCAAGCCTCCAGCAGGAATCCCTGCGAAGATCAGAGGCCTACCCCGTCCCGAGTGACCGTCGGCCCCTGTAGAATGAATCCTCCCGAGGCGTCTTTGCAATCCCTTGCCGGTTGGCTTGTGAGTCCCTAGAAGACTTTTCTACCGTTCCAAAGGGCTCCCCTGGTTGCTCCAGGCCTGCCCTGACTTACCCTTGCTGGGCGAGTCCCTCATCACTTGCTGGTCTGCACCACTGACTTTTTATCCTTTCCCCGAGACTTGCTGTTACCAAGGCTTGTTGGCTCCAATCTGGTCACCGACACCGCAGTAAGCTGCAGACTTCGTGGGACACGCTGAATCCAGCTCCTGGTTAATGCAATAATAAAAAAAAACAGCTGAATACCGAAGAAGGGGCCGTGCAGGCACAGCTGGGACTATGTATGTATGCACTGATTTCCTAATTTTTCATTTAGCATTTCACCTACACATTATTCACACAAGCATTAAAATGGGTGTTCTGTTCATATAGAGTCATTTTAATCATAGCTATGAAGTAGGATAGATTTTGTATGAATATTTATTTGACACTAATGCCTTTATGTTTCCTACTCTAGTTCCCTTCACATAACAAGCACGCGCGACTGGCAGAAGAGGAGGAGGAAACAGGGAGGGGAGAGAGTAGACGCTGAGGGTGGAGGGGTGGGGGGAGTGCGGCCGAGAGCCACAGAGCGTTTCCCTTGCGGGAGCGAGCAGGGGCCCCATCCAAAGCACGCTCCCGCAAGGGAATCGCCAAACGTGCACGCGTTGCTATTGAAAGCAACTCAAGGCGTGCATGTTTCTCACCGAAAAAGCGAATCGATTACAAGAGGTCCCCTATGCAGCACATGCGCGCTGCGTAGGCGAGACCTAAAAAATATTTGGCATTGATAATGCCAATAACTCCAACTCCAACAAATGCAAGACGGATTACATTTCCAATGCAATAGGTCTTGCATTTGTTAAATTTAGAGCTGTTGATGTTGAAAATGACAATGTTTTTTACTTTTTTATACCATTGGCAAGAGTGCTATGCAAATATAATATCTTCACTGAAAATACAAAAAAAGTAAACTTTCCACCCATCTTTTTAATTGGCTCCTGCCCCTGTCATTTATAAATGGTGGCTTTTCATTGGTCAATAGACTTAGTACTGCCTTGTCCCTTCTTGTAACCTCCCATGAGAACACCCCCTGTTGCTACTCCCTAAGTTTTAATTAATTACAGCCTCAGAGCACTACTTTCCTAAAGGGCTTCAACAGGATACAAGCTTGGTCCTCAATAAGGCTGGCAGTGGTTACTTTACTCACTAGCACATCTCACATTTATATGAGGCCTTCCATTAATTTCTCTTCATCAGCTCCACACAGAGTAGAACCGAAACCAGAATTAATATAATAATTATTTTGTCACATTTCAAAGCTACTAATTATACTTGTGGTACTGTCTTGCATGCAATGCATTATGGGTAGGGTAGATTTACCATATCTTTTGCAGAGTGCAGTACCATGTGTGGCCAAAAGAGTGCTCATTGGACCTCTTTTGGCCACATATGGTACAGCAGCCTGCAACATGGCTAGGTAAAAAAAATAATTCCCATTTATAATGCAGATAACTCCAACTCCAACAAATGCAAGACCGATTGCACTTTCAATGCAATAGGTCTCGCATTTGAGCTGCTGGCATTGAAAATGACAGTGTTTTTTGCTTTTTCATACCATTGACAATAGTGCTATGCACATATAATATTTCCACCACAAATAAAAAGAAATGTAAACTTTCTGCTCCATCTTTTTAATTGGCTCTTGTCCCTGTCCTTTGTAAATGGTAGTTTCTCATTGATCACTAGGCTTAATAGGTCCTCCTTAGTACCACCATGTTTCTTCTTGTATCCTCCCATGAGAGCACCCCCTGTTACATGTGCTGCTACTCCCTCATTTCTACTCACTAGCAGTTGGGGAAACTAATGGAGCGTTTTTTGAAGACAGCCGAAGACGATCGAGGCCAACTCCACGATGTGTTACGGGGACAGGGGGACACCCATGAGCAAGCCATGGGGAAATTGACCTCTGTGTTGGAGCACCAGAGACCAACGACCTCCCTACCGTCAGTGGTACTCCAAAAGTACGTGCCCGGGGAGGACCCCGATTTTTTCTTTAGCAAGTTTGAGAGATTGGCGCAGGCTGCATCGTGGCCTGCCGACCGTTGGGGTCACTACCTGGGTCCCTTATTGACCGGCGACTTACAGGCGGCGTATCAACAGGCTAACTTACAGGGTACCACACCATATAGGGACATAAAGAAATGCATCCTTGAACGGTTGGGCATCGACGACGACACCTGTCGCAGGAAATTACGCCAAGTCAAGGAGGGGCCACAGGAAACCCCGAGAGCCCTATCGTTCAGAATTAAGGACCTGGCCAATCAGTGGTTGAGACCGGAATCCTCCACCATGGAGGACGTCTTACAAAAAATATATTTGGAACTATTTCTGATGTCTTTACTGCCCGGCACCCAAAGGTGGGTGCGACAACACGCCCACCTTACCCTGGACACCGCGGTGGAAATTGCAAGTGCCTACAGTCGGGCACAGGAGACACAACGAAGTAAGGAGGATCAGCCCCACAAACTACATCCCTCCACAAGCCTCCGACCCCCCCGTCCTTCTTTCCAGAAACGACCTGAACCTCTCCCTCTGGTTCCATACCCTCTACCACCCCGACCCAACAACCCCGGACCCCAGTGTTACAGTTGTGGGGGTTTTGGTCATATTGCTCGAGTATGCCCCCACAAGGTGATACCCATGGAGGTGGGACTCGCCAGGAACTATGTGTGTTCGGTCCCAGGTATGTCACCTCCGTCGTTCCACTGTCCGGTAAACATCGATGGACAACCGCTTATGGCCTTGGCTGATTCGGGGTGTTGACAGAGCGCTCTCCGGCCCCAGCTCTTGCCTAAACCTGTGGGCCCTACGTCTGGTATGGTCGCCATTCAATGCGTCCATGGAGATACAAAAAAGTACCCCACTACCCAAGTACGAGTCCAACACCCCAAGGATCCCGGAACCACCCTCTCCGTTGGTCTTGTCCCTACTCTACCGGAACAGGCTATTCTGGGAAGTGACTATGTGGGCCTACCAGGACTTCTACAAGAAACAACAGATTCCCTGACCCGTTGGTGGGGAGAAGCCCCGTACCCTCAGGGACCTTCCTCCCCGGGGATTGAACCCAAAACACCGAAAACCAAGGCCCAGAAAAGGAAGGAGAAACGGGAGTACGCTGGTGTTTTCCCAGTAAACCTCGACGAACACCCATGGTAAACCGACCGAGAATTTAGGGCAGCCCAGCAAGAGGATCCTGTGCTACAGGAAGCTTGGGCCAAGGGAGTAGACCACGAGGATCCCCTTAGAGTAGGTCCCTACTTCTTTAAGAAACATGGGTTGCTGTATCGGAAGGGAGGGACCCAACAAAAACCACAACTGCTCATACCCGGCCCCTTTCGAGAGAAGGTCCTGTTTCTTGCCCACAGCCACCTCCTGGGTGGACATTTCGGAGACAAGAAAACCAGCCAAGCGATTTTAGATAGATTCTATTGGCCAGGGGTACACCAGAACGTCAAAACTTACTGCAGAGAGTGTCCGGTCTCTCAAAAACATAGTAGATACCAGCCCCCTAGGGTACCCCTGCAGCCCCTTCCCGTTATTGACATCCCTTTCAGTAGGGTGGGGATGGACATCATAGGGCCCTTGATACCCTCCCGAAGTGGCTGCCGATACGCCCTCGTTATCGTGGACTACGCCACCCGTTTTCCCAAAGCCCTTCCACTGCGACAACCCACTACCCAAAATGTTGCTAAAGCGCTCATCTCTGTGTTCTCAAGGGTAGGATTTCCCAGGGAGATCCTGACGGATCAGGGCACTCCCTTCGTCTCCGCCCTTATGAAACAGGTCTGCTCCCAACTGGGGATTAAACAGATACGTACCTCGGCGTATCATCCGCAAACCGATGGGTTGGTGGAGCGATACAATGCCACCTTAAAGCAAACCCTAAAGAAACTATTAGGTCTGGAAGCGAAGAGGTGGGAGGACATGCTACCCCTTGCCTTATTCGCAATCCGTTGTAAAACTCAGAGCAGCACCGGGTATTCACCCTACGAACTGTTGTATGGCCGACCCCCTCGTTCTCTGTTGGACATGGCCCAAGAAGCCTGGGAAACAGAACCAGATCGCACTCGTCCCCTCCCAGAATATATAGAGAACCTCAAAACACACTTGTCACTAATTAGGGACATCGTACACCAGAATCTCACACAGGCCCAAGAAATACAGAAGGATCATTACGATAGGGGCACAAAACACCGGGTCTTCTCCGTGGGGGATCTGGTTCTGTTGATGATGCCCTCCTCCGACCAAAAACTCCTAGGACAATGGCAAGGCCCCTATACCATCCTTCGACAAGTAACCCCTGTCACCTACGAAGTACATCTGGACCCCGCACGCAGTACTACCCAGATTTCTCATGTCAACTTACTAAAAAAATGGGAAGGTCCTCGTCCCGTCCTAGCCTGCTCTATGGGTCTGGGTTCCCTTTCTTTTTCCCCTTGCATAGACCCCGTCCTACCCACGCCCCTGAGTATAGAGCTCCAGCATCGCCTCTATCCATTACAACAGGTGTTTTCGTCTTCACCCGGTCATACCACCATCACAGAACACGCCATACAAACGAGTCCGGGGAAGGTGGTCCGGCAAAGGCCATATAGGGTCCCTGAAGCCCGCAGGGCAATTATACACCAAGAAATAGAACAGATGTTTAAAATGGGCATTATAGAACCCTCTGTAAGCGACTGGAATTCTCCAATAGTGCTTGTACCCAAACCCGATGGGTCTGTTAGATTTTGCATCGATTTCCGGGAGGTCAATAAGATATCTTCCTTTGACACGTACCCATTGCCACGCGTCAACGAGATGGTCGAGCGCATAGGGAAAGCCCAGTACATATCCACATTGGACCTCTGTAAAGGATATTGGCAGATACCCCTCAGAAAAGAAGATCGAAAGAAAACAGCGTTTTCGACCCCCGAAGGGTTACATCAGTTCCTCGTCCTCCCGTTTGGCCTCCATGGCGCACCCGCCACATTTCAAAGGGCCATGAATCATATCTTACGGCCTCACACTCAGTATGCAGGAGCGTATCTCGATGATATAGTCATTTACAGCGATACCTGGCCACAACACTTAGAACACCTTCACAACGTCATTTCCTCCTTGGGCTCCTACGTTTTTACGATTAACCCTGCCAAAACCACCCTAGCGGCTCAAACCGTTAAATATTTAGGATACCTCCTGGGGGAGGGCCTCATCCGGCCCCAGAGAAGCAAAACAGAAGCAATACGTTCCCTCCCATTTCCCCGGACCAGAAAAGACTTGCGTGCCTTTCTGGGCCTCCTTGGATACTATCAAAGGTTTGTGCCTAATTTCTCCCAAAGGGCAGCCCCGCTCACTGACCTATTGAAGAAATCCACGAAAACAGAGGCCATCCTGAAAAACCAGACGCCCTTATTATGGCATGCTTTTTCAGATCTGAAGAACGCCTTGACCTCCAGTCCCGTATTAGTAAATCCAGATTATACACAATCCTTCTTACTCCAGACAGACGCTTCAGAGCAGGGATTAGGGGCGGTGCTTTCGCAGAAAGACCCCGAGGGGAACGAAAAACCCATACTCTACCTCAGCAGGAAACTATTCCCTCGAGAAAAGAACTATGCCGTCGTGGAGAAGGAAGCGTTGGCAATTAAATGGGCGGTGGACAGCCTCCGTTACTACCTAGAAGGGCGCGACTTTACCATCTTCACCGATCACGCCCCCCTTGAGTGGATGGCCCGGAACAAAGGGCACAATGACCGTGTCCTGCGGTGGTTCCTGGCCCTCCAGCCCTACCGCTTCAAAACGATACATCGAAAAGGTGTAGAACAGGGTAACGCGGACTTTCTCTCTCGCTATCCACTGTCCACACCAGCTACAAGAAAGACAGCTAGGGGAAGGGAATGTGACGGAGACTCCCTCCCTCAGGTCCTGCCTCCCTTACTCACCCTGCCCAGGGTATCCCTTCCCCGCAATCCTCCCTTCCAGGGCGCGCGATCCAGGGTTCCAACCACAGCGTCCGTGACCACAGGAACCCCGCCTCTCTCTCTATTACAGGAGCCTATCCCGAACGACGACCCACCGGAAGGACTACCTCTTGCTCCCGGAAGTCCCTCCTCCCCGTTCCCCGCCGGAGATAGAAAAGAAGGAAGACGAGAGGCAGAAGTCGTCGGAGGATCGTGGCAGGAGATTTCGGCAGGAGGCACGGCAAAAGAAGAGGACGAGAGCGGCGAACCAGAAGAGTGGTCCGAAGACTGGTGGAATCCCCCGGAGGTGGCTGAGGAGCGGCCGTAACTCAGATGAGAGTTACGGCGGAGCCCGTGAGTACCAGCTTTCCTTCGGTATAGCACCCTAGGTGCCCGTATGTACCATCGTCCCTCTGTAGATATATAGATATAGTCTCTCTATCTTAGGCACGCCAATTGCACCCTGGTAGGACCTACCAGTAAACGTTGTATAGCATCTTGCACAGTGTAAATAATAGCCCACACGACCCCTTTCCGAGCACCCCTCTTTTCTTCAGCATATCCCCCCCCCTTCTCTCCCCGTCCTTTTCCCTCACGCTCTCTTCCTCCTTTACCACTCCCGGTGACGGTTACAGCAACGACCTAGAGCCCCAGCAGGACTAACGGCTCCTTCTGTCTTTTGTCTTACTGCCCTCCGAGGTGCCCATCCACCCTCCTACCTGCGATCGACGACGACGGTCTAGACGGCAGGGGAGCTCCAGCGACGACAACCGCGACAGACGGGCCCAACTTCGATTCCAGTTATCCTCCTGTTCGGACCTGTATACTTTCCTGTTGCACGAAGTGCCTGGGGCACAATAAAAGTAGACTATTGCACACTATATACGGCCTCCTTGCCTGCTTTTCCAGCCCGCTGAATCCCCACGCTCACAACAACCTAATGTGGAATTAATATAAGAATTCTTTTGTCACATTTCAAAGATCTTAATTGCGTATATGGACATAGCAATTTGAATTTACCTGTGCTACTGTCTTGCATGCAATGCAGTATGGGTAGGATGGATTTACCATATCTTCTGTAGGGTGCAGTACCATAACTCCACTGCAAATAAAAAAACGAAAGTAAAAAACATTCTTTTCAACACCAACAGCTCTAACTTTAACAAATGCGAGACCGATTGCATTGCAAATGCTTGTTTAAAAATGTACTTCATTTTGAAAAATCTTTTGTTCCTTATAGTTTCAGTCTTCCGTACCAACCGTAAGACTCTCGACCCATTTCTTTAATTACTCTCCTTGCCTACTATACATCTCACCCGTTCCACATTTCGTATGTTGATTTAAAAGCGACATAATCACTTATGGCAGCACTAGAAGTGATCACCTTTATTATGAAAAATATATCACGGTTTTTCCACACAGGTGTAATATTTTTATCGTTGGGGCATGGAGTCAAGTGCTCTTGATGTAAATTGTAGGAGAGTAGGATCTGCCTCTTATGTTGCCCCCACTTTTTTTCTGATGTTTACACTGGTTTCTGGCTATAGTCTGGCTGGGACCCTGCTAATCAGGGCCCCAGCCTCTCTGTTCTCTCTAAACAACTTGGAGTGCATATTAGGTGCACTAGTGATTGGATACTGTGGTACCTTATGAGCCCCTAGTATATGGTACCTTAGGTACCAAGGGCATAGGTACTTCACAGGCCTACCAGGGGCTGAAGCATGTATTATGCCACCCCTGGGAAGCAGACTAAATCTGACACCACAGGCCTGCTACTGCAGCCTGGGTGGGGTAGTGTCCTCACTGAGATATAGGTTCACTATATCTCTCCCTTCACACACATTTAAACCTATCAGTCACCCCTAAGGCAGGCCCTATCAATCCTGAGGGCAGGGTGCTTGGTTTCCATGTGAGGGGGTGCCTCTGCCTGAGCAGGGCCCCTCTGCAGCTCTCAGAGTCCATTCTCTGGGGCTGTTTGTGGATGCGGTCAAACCATATACTCTTAAGTGCATTATAACCTCGCGGTAAATGCTAACTTTGGAATGGCTGCATCAAAACATGTTGTGTTTGGTGTCAAACGCTTTGGAATCATACCCCCACACCAGTAACTGGTGTGGGAGTATGACCCCACCCTTCTAGAGGGATAGACATGTACCTACTGTGGAAACACGGTAGAATCCTGAAGAGCTCTGGCATCACAAAATGGATGCCACCAGTCACAGACACTGGGCTGCCCTCCTGCTGATGACCGAAACTCGCAGTGGAGGAGGCCCAACAATAGGCATCCTGTCACAGGGAGGTGTGACCACCTCCCAGACAGGGTTTAGTGTATTGGGGCTGGGTGGGTGCACTCCTAGAGAGAGTGCTTTGAAGTCCTGCACTGGGGGAGCAGTAGGCTCCTCTGTGCATACACCAGTTCAAACCGGCTCAGGGGCTACCTGCCCCTGCTCTGGCGCGAAACTGGACAAAGGGAAGTGGGTGTAGTCACCCACTCCCCTGACCCTCCCATAGGTGGGGTCATAGAGCTAGTCCCTCCCTTCCTTTCAGTATAAGTTAGGGAACCCTTGCCGTTGCAAACTAGATATCCCTGAACGACGGTCTGAAGAAGAATCCTGGACCTTCGACGTTCCACTACCTCTGGAAGACTGAAGAATCTCCCTTGGAGTCAAGGAGTGACTCCCCTGCTTGGCAGGCACCCAATCTTGCAATCAACGGTCGCAAACCTTCCCGCTCCCGCCGGAGTCCGAAGTCCCTGCAGCCCAGGAAGAGGATTTCCTGACTTCTCCAAGGCCATCGTGAGTCCCCAGCGACCCTGAGGCAAGTGGACCCCACGAGTGACGAGGAACCGCAATCCCTGGGTACCGTGCACTATTTTCCAGTGCAACCCCCGCACGACGTTCTACGAACTTGTGCATTGGACCATGTGTGGTCCAAGCCTCCAGCAGGAATCCCTGCGAAGATCAGAGGCCTACCCCGTCCCGAGTGACCGTCGGCCCCTGTAGAATGAATCCTCCCGAGGCGTCTTTGCAATCCCTTGCCGGTTGGCTTGTGAGTCCCTAGAAGACTTTTCTACCGTTCCAAAGGGCTCCCCTGGTTGCTCCAGGCCTGCCCTGACTTACCCTTGCTGGGCGAGTCCCTCATCACTTGCTGGTCTGCACCACTGACTTTTTATCCTTTCCCCGAGACTTGCTGTTACCAAGGCTTGTTGGCTCCAATCTGGTCACCGACACCGCAGTAAGCTGCAGACTTCGTGGGACACGCTGAATCCAGCTCCTGGTTAATGCAATAATAAAAAAAAACAGCTGAATACCGAAGAAGGGGCCGTGCAGGCACAGCTGGGACTATGTATGTATGCACTGATTTCCTAATTTTTCATTTAGCATTTCACCTACACATTATTCACACAAGCATTAAAATGGGTGTTCTGTTCATATAGAGTCATTTTAATCATAGCTATGAAGTAGGATAGATTTTGTATGAATATTTATTTGACACTAATGCCTTTATGTTTCCTACTCTAGTTCCCTTCACATAACAAGCACGCGCGACTGGCAGAAGAGGAGGAGGAAACAGGGAGGGGAGAGAGTAGACGCTGAGGGTGGAGGGGTGGGGGGAGTGCGGCCGAGAGCCACAGAGCGTTTCCCTTGCGGGAGCGAGCAGGGGCCCCATCCAAAGCACGCTCCCGCAAGGGAATCGCCAAACGTGCACGCGTTGCTATTGAAAGCAACTCAAGGCGTGCATGTTTCTCACCGAAAAAGCGAATCGATTACAAGAGGTCCCCTATGCAGCACATGCGCGCTGCGTAGGCGAGACCTAAAAAATATTTGGCATTGATAATGCCAATAACTCCAACTCCAACAAATGCAAGACGGATTACATTTCCAATGCAATAGGTCTTGCATTTGTTAAATTTAGAGCTGTTGATGTTGAAAATGACAATGTTTTTTACTTTTTTATACCATTGGCAAGAGTGCTATGCAAATATAATATCTTCACTGAAAATACAAAAAAAGTAAACTTTCCACCCATCTTTTTAATTGGCTCCTGCCCCTGTCATTTATAAATGGTGGCTTTTCATTGGTCAATAGACTTAGTACTGCCTTGTCCCTTCTTGTAACCTCCCATGAGAACACCCCCTGTTGCTACTCCCTAAGTTTTAATTAATTACAGCCTCAGAGCACTACTTTCCTAAAGGGCTTCAACAGGATACAAGCTTGGTCCTCAATAAGGCTGGCAGTGGTTACTTTACTCACTAGCACATCTCACATTTATATGAGGCCTTCCATTAATTTCTCTTCATCAGCTCCACACAGAGTAGAACCGAAACCAGAATTAATATAATAATTATTTTGTCACATTTCAAAGCTACTAATTATACTTGTGGTACTGTCTTGCATGCAATGCATTATGGGTAGGGTAGATTTACCATATCTTTTGCAGAGTGCAGTACCATGTGTGGCCAAAAGAGTGCTCATTGGACCTCTTTTGGCCACATATGGTACAGCAGCCTGCAACATGGCTAGGTAAAAAAAATAATTCCCATTTATAATGCAGATAACTCCAACTCCAACAAATGCAAGACCGATTGCACTTTCAATGCAATAGGTCTCGCATTTGAGCTGCTGGCATTGAAAATGACAGTGTTTTTTGCTTTTTCATACCATTGACAATAGTGCTATGCACATATAATATTTCCACCACAAATAAAAAGAAATGTAAACTTTCTGCCCCATCTTTTTAATTGGCTCTTGTCCCTGTCCTTTGTAAATGGTAGTTTCTCATTGATCACTAGGCTTAATAGGTCCTCCTTAGTACCACCATGTTTCTTCTTGTATCCTCCCATGAGAGCACCCCCTGTTACATGTGCTGCTACTCCCTCATTTCTACTCACTAGCAGTTGGGGAAACTAATGGAGCGTTTTTTGAAGACAGCCGAAGACGATCGAGGCCAACTCCACGATGTGTTACGGGGACAGGGGGACACCCATGAGCAAGCCATGGGGAAATTGACCTCTGTGTTGGAGCACCAGAGACCAACGACCTCCCTACCGTCAGTGGTACTCCAAAAGTACGTGCCCGGGGAGGACCCCGATTTTTTCTTTAGCAAGTTTGAGAGATTGGCGCAGGCTGCATCGTGGCCTGCCGACCGTTGGGGTCACTACCTGGGTCCCTTATTGACCGGCGACTTACAGGCGGCGTATCAACAGGCTAACTTACAGGGTACCACACCATATAGGGACATAAAGAAATGCATCCTTGAACGGTTGGGCATCGACGACGACACCTGTCGCAGGAAATTACGCCAAGTCAAGGAGGGGCCACAGGAAACCCCGAGAGCCCTATCGTTCAGAATTAAGGACCTGGCCAATCAGTGGTTGAGACCGGAATCCTCCACCATGGAGGACGTCTTACAAAAAATATATTTGGAACAATTTCTGATGTCTTTACTGCCCGGCACCCAAAGGTGGGTGCGACAACACGCCCACCTTACCCTGGACACCGCGGTGGAAATTGCAAGTGCCTACAGTCGGGCACAGGAGACACAACGAAGTAAGGAGGATCAGCCCCACAAACTACATCCCTCCACAAGCCTCCGACCCCCCCGTCCTTCTTTCCAGAAACGACCTGAACCTCTCCCTCTGGTTCCATACCCTCTACCACCCCGACCCAACAACCCCGGACCCCAGTGTTACAGTTGTGGGGGTTTTGGTCATATTGCTCGAGTATGCCCCCACAAGGTGATACCCATGGAGGTGGGACTCGCCAGGAACTATGTGTGTTCGGTCCCAGGTATGTCACCTCCGTCGTTCCACTGTCCGGTAAACATCGATGGACAACCGCTTATGGCCTTGGCTGATTCGGGGTGTTGACAGAGCGCTCTCCGGCCCCAGCTCTTGCCTAAACCTGTGGGCCCTACGTCTGGTATGGTCGCCATTCAATGCGTCCATGGAGATACAAAAAAGTACCCCACTACCCAAGTACGAGTCCAACACCCCAAGGATCCCGGAACCACCCTCTCCGTTGGTCTTGTCCCTACTCTACCGGAACAGGCTATTCTGGGAAGTGACTATGTGGGCCTACCAGGACTTCTACAAGAAACAACAGATTCCCTGACCCGTTGGTGGGGAGAAGCCCCGTACCCTCAGGGACCTTCCTCCCCGGGGATTGAACCCAAAACACCGAAAACCAAGGCCCAGAAAAGGAAGGAGAAACGGGAGTACGCTGGTGTTTTCCCAGTAAACCTCGACGAACACCCATGGTAAACCGACCGAGAATTTAGGGCAGCCCAGCAAGAGGATCCTGTGCTACAGGAAGCTTGGGCCAAGGGAGTAGACCACGAGGATCCCCTTAGAGTAGGTCCCTACTTCTTTAAGAAACATGGGTTGCTGTATCGGAAGGGAGGGACCCAACAAAAACCACAACTGCTCATACCCGGCCCCTTTCGAGAGAAGGTCCTGTTTCTTGCCCACAGCCACCTCCTGGGTGGACATTTCGGAGACGAGAAAACCAGCCAAGCGATTTTAGATAGATTCTATTGGCCAGGGGTACACCAGAACGTCAAAACTTACTGCAGAGAGTGTCCGGTCTGTCAAAAACATAGTAGATACCAGCCCCCTAGGGTACCCCTGCAGCCCCTTCCCGTTATTGACATCCCTTTCAGTAGGGTGGGGATGGACATCATAGGGCCCTTGATACCCTCCCGAAGTGGCTGCCGATACGCCCTCGTTATCGTGGACTACGCCACCCGTTTTCCCAAAGCCCTTCCACTGCGACAACCCACTACCCAAAATGTTGCTAAAGCGCTCATCTCTGTGTTCTCAAGGGTAGGATTTCCCAGGGAGATCCTGACGGATCAGGGCACTCCCTTCGTCTCCGCCCTTATGAAACAGGTCTGCTCCCAACTGGGGATTAAACAGATACGTACCTCGGCGTATCATCCGCAAACCGATGGGTTGGTGGAGCGATACAATGCCACCTTAAAGCAAACCCTAAAGAAACTATTAGGTCTGGAAGCGAAGAGGTGGGAGGACATGCTACCCCTTGCCTTATTCGCAATCCGTTGTAAAACTCAGAGCAGCACCGGGTATTCACCCTACGAACTGTTGTATGGCCGACCCCCTCGTTCTCTGTTGGACATGGCCCAAGAAGCCTGGGAAACAGAACCAGATCGCACTCGTCCCCTCCCAGAATATATAGAGAACCTCAAAACACACTTGTCACTAATTAGGGACATCGTACACCAGAATCTCACACAGGCCCAAGAAATACAGAAGGATCATTACGATAGGGGCACAAATTACCGGGTCTTCTCCGTGGGGGATCTGGTTCTGTTGATGATGCCCTCCTCCGACCAAAAACTCCTAGGACAATGGCAAGGCCCCTATACCATCCTTCGACAAGTAACCCCTGTCACCTACGAAGTACATCTGGACCCCGCACGCAGTACTACCCAGATTTCTCATGTCAACTTACTAAAAAAATGGGAAGGTCCTCGTCCCGTCCTAGCCTGCTCTATGGGTCTGGGTTCCCTTTCTTTTTCCCCTTGCATAGACCCCGTCCTACCCACGCCCCTGAGTATAGAGCTCCAGCATCGCCTCTATCCATTACAACAGGTGTTTTCGTCTTCACCCGGTCATACCACCATCACAGAACACGCCATACAAACGAGTCCGGGGAAGGTGGTCCGGCAAAGGCCATATAGGGTCCCTGAAGCCCGCAGGGCAATTATACACCAAGAAATAGAACAGATGTTTAAAATGGGCATTATAGAACCCTCTGTAAGCGACTGGAATTCTCCAATAGTGCTTGTACCCAAACCCGATGGGTCTGTTAGATTTTGCATCGATTTCCGGGAGGTCAATAAGATATCTTCCTTTGACACGTACCCATTGCCCCGCGTCAACGAGATGGTCGAGCGCATAGGGAAAGCCCAGTACATATCCACATTGGACCTCTGTAAAGGATATTGGCAGATACCCCTCAGAAAAGAAGATCGAAAGAAAACAGCGTTTTCGACCCCCGAAGGGTTACATCAGTTCCTCGTCCTCCCGTTTGGCCTCCATGGCGCACCCGCCACATTTCAAAGGGCCATGAATCATATCTTACGGCCTCACACTCAGTATGCAGGAGCGTATCTCGATGATATAGTCATTTACAGCGATACCTGGCCACAACACTTAGAACACCTTCACAACGTCATTTCCTCCTTGGGCTCCTACGTTTTTACGATTAACCCTGCCAAAACCACCCTAGCGGCTCAAACCGTTAAATATTTAGGATACCTCCTGGGGGAGGGCCTCATCCGGCCCCAGAGAAGCAAAACAGAAGCAATACGTTCCCTCCCATTTCCCCGGACCAGAAAAGACTTGCGTGCCTTTCTGGGCCTCCTTGGATACTATCAAAGGTTTGTGCCTAATTTCTCCCAAAGGGCAGCCCCGCTCACTGACCTATTGAAGAAATCCACGAAAACAGAGGCCATCCTGAAAAACCCGACGCCCTTATTATGGCATGCTTTTTCAGATCTGAAGAACGCCTTGACCTCCAGTCCCATATTAGTAAATCCAGATTATACACAATCCTTCTTACTCCAGACAGACGCTTCAGAGCAGGGATTAGGGGCGGTGCTTTCGCAGAAAGACCCCGAGGGGAACGAAAAACCCATACTCTACCTCAGCAGGAAACTATTCCCTCGAGAAAAGAACTATGCCGTCGTGGAGAAGGAAGCGTTGGCAATTAAATGGGCGGTGGACAGCCTCCGTTACTACCTAGAAGGGCGCGACTTTACCATCTTCACCGATCACGCCCCCCTTGAGTGGATGGCCCGGAACAAAGGGCACAATGAACGTGTCCTGCGGTGGTTCCTGGCCCTCCAGCCCTACCGCTTCAAAACGATACATCGAAAAGGTGTAGAACAGGGTAACGCGGACTTTCTCTCTCGCTATCCACTGTCCACACCAGCTACAAGAAAGACAGCTAGGGGAAGGGAATGTGACGGAGACTCCCTCCCTCAGGTCCTGCCTCCCTTACTCACCCTGCCCGGGGTATCCCTTCCCCGCAATCCTCCCTTCCAGGGCGCGCGATCCAGGGTTCCAACCACAGCGTCCGTGACCACAGGAACCCCGCCTCTCTCTCTATTACAGGAGCCTATCCCGAACGACGACCCACCGGAAGGACTACCTCTTGCTCCCGGAAGTCCCTCCTCCCCGTTCCCCGCCGGAGATAGAAAAGAAGGAAGACGAGAGGCAGAAGTCGTCGGAGGATCGTGGCAGGAGATTTCGGCAGGAGGCACGGCAAAAGAAGAGGACGAGAGCGGCGAACCAGAAGAGTGGTCCGAAGACTGGTGGAGTCCCCCGGAGGTGGCTGAGGAGCGGCCGTAACTCAGATGAGAGTTACGGCGGAGCCCGTGAGTACCAGCTTTCCTTCGGTATAGCACCCTAGGTGCCCGTATGTACCATCGTCCCTCTGTAGATATATAGATATAGTCTCTCTATCTTAGGCACGCCAATTGCACCCTGGTAGGACCTACCAGTAAACGTTTTATAGCATCTTGCACAGTGTAAATAATAGCCCACACGACCCCTTTCCGAGCACCCCTCTTTTCTTCAGCATATCCCCCCCCCTTCTCTCCCCGTCCTTTTCCCTCACGCTCTCTTCCTCCTTTACCACTCCCGGTGACGGTTACAGCAACGACCTAGAGCCCCAGCAGGACTAACGGCTCCTTCTGTCTTTTGTCTTACTGCCCTCCGAGGTGCCCATCCACCCTCCTACCTGCGATCGACGACGACGGTCTAGACGGCAGGGGAGCTCCAGCGACAACAACCGCGACAGACGGGCCCAACTTCGATTCCAGTTATCCTCCTGTTCGGACCTGTATACTTTCCTGTTGCACGAAGTGCCTGGGGCACAATAAAAGTAGACTATTGCACACTATATACGGCCTCCTTGCCTGCTTTTCCAGCCCGCTGAATCCCCACGCTCACAACAACCTAATGTGGAATTAATATAAGAATTCTTTTGTCACATTTCAAAGATCTTAATTGCGTATATGGACATAGCAATTTGAATTTACCTGTGCTACTGTCTTGCATGCAATGCAGTATGGGTAGGATGGATTTACCATATCTTCTGTAGGGTGCAGTACCATAACTCCACTGCAAATAAAAAAACGAAAGTAAAAAACATTCTTTTCAACACCAACAGCTCTAACTTTAACAAATGAGAGACCGATTGCATTGCAAATGCTTGTTTAAAAATGTACTTCATTTTGAAAAATCTTTTGCTCCTTATAGTTTCAGTCTTCCGTACCAACCGTAAGACTCTCGACCCATTTCTTTAATTACTCTCCTTGCCTACTATACATCTCACCCGTTCCACATTTCGTATGTTGATTTAAAAGCGACATAATCACTTATGGCAGCACTAGAAGTGATCACCTTTATTATGAAAAATATATCACGGTTTTTCCACACAGGTGTAATATTTTTATCGTTGGGGCATGGAGTCAAGTGCTCTTGATGTAAATTGTAGGAGAGTAGGATCTGCCTCTTATGTTGCCCCCACTTTTTTTCTGATGTTTACACTGGTTTCTGGCTATAGTCTGGCTGGGACCCTGCTAATCAGGGCCCCAGCCTCTCTGTTCTCTCTAAACAACTTGGAGTGCATATTAGGTGCACTAGTGATTGGATACTGTGGTACCTTATGAGCCCCTAGTATATGGTACCTTAGGTACCAAGGGCATAGGTACTTCACAGGCCTACCAGGGGCTGAAGCATGTATTATGCCACCCCTGGGAAGCAGACTAAATCTGACACCACAGGCCTGCTACTGCAGCCTGGGTGGGGTAGTGTCCTCACTGAGATATAGGTTCACTATATTTCTCCCTGCACACACATTTAAACCTATCAGTCACCCCTAAGGCAGGCCCTATCAATCCTGAGGGCAGGGTGCTTGGTTTCCATGTGAGGGGGTGCCTCTGCCTGAGCAGGGCCCCTCTGCAGCTCTCAGAGTCCATTCTCTGGGGCTGTTTGTGGATGCGGTCAAACCATATACTCTTAAGTGCATTATAACCTCGCGGTAAATGCTAACTTTGGAATGGCTGCATCAAAACATGTTGTGTTTGGTGTCAAACGCTTTGGAATCATACCCCCACACCAGTAACTGGTGTGGGAGTATGACCCCACCCTTCTAGAGGGATAGACATGTACCTACTGTGGAAACACGGTAGAATCCTGAAGAGCTCTGGCATCACAAAATGGATGCCACCAGTCACAGACACTGGGCTGCCCTCCTGCTGATGACCGAAACTCGCAGTGGAGGAGGCCCAACAATAGGCATCCTGTCACAGGGAGGTGTGACCACCTCCCAGACAGGGTTTAGTGTATTGGGGCTGGGTGGGTGCACTCCTAGAGAGAGTGCTTTGAAGTCCTGCACTGAGGGAGCAGTAGGCTCCTCTGTGCATACACCAGTTCAAACCGGCTCAGGGGCTACCTGCCCCTGCTCTGGCGCGAAACTGGACAAAGGGAAGTGGGTGTAGTCACCCACTCCCCTGACCCTCCCATAGGTGGGGTCATAGAGCTAGTCCCTCCCTTCCTTTCAGTATAAGTTAGGGAACCCTTGCCGTTGCAAACTAGATATCCCTGGACGACGGTCTGAAGAAGAATCCTGGACCTTCGACGTTCCACTACCTCTGGAAGACTGAAGAATCTCCCTTGGAGTCAAGGAGTGACTCCCCTGCTTGGCAGGCACCCAATCTTGCAATCAACGGTCGCAAACCTTCCCGCTCCCGCCGGAGTCCGAAGTCCCTGCAACCCAGGAAGAGGATTTCCTGACTTCTCCAAGGCCATCGTGAGTCCCCAGCGACGCTGAGGCAAGTGGACCCCACGAGTGACGAGGAACCGCAATCCCTGGGTACCGTGCACTATTTTCCAGTGCAACCCCCGCACGACGTTCTACGAACTTGTGCATTGGACCATGTGTGGTCCAAGCCTCCAGCAGGAATCCCTGCGAAGATCAGAGGCCTACCCCGTCCCGAGTGACCGTCGGCCCCTGTAGAATGAATCCTCCCGAGGCGTCTTTGCAATCCCTTGCCGGTTGGCTTGTGAGTCCCTAGAAGACTTTTCTACCGTTCCAAAGGCCTCCCCTGGTTGCTCCAGGCCTGCCCTGACTTACCCTTGCTGGGCGAGTCCCTCATCACTTGCTGGTCTGCACCACTGACTTTTTATCCTTCCCCCGAGACTTGCTGTTACCAAGGCTTGTTGGCTCCAATCTGGTCACCGACACCGCAGTAAGCTGCAGACTTCGTGGGACACGCTGAATCCAGCTCCTGGTCGTCGTCGACACCTCCTGGACCTCGTGGCTGAAGAGTCAAGACACCCGTGGATCACCTGAAATCACCCGACGACTGTGGGCATCCATCTTCCTTGCCCCGGGTCCCTGCCAAGTGACTTTGAACACTGTCCCCTCTGCTTTCAGGTCTTCCTTCTGAATCCAGGCTTGGATTCCACCGGACACTTCTCCTGTCTTCACAAGCAGCAAGTCTTCTTTGGCTCTCATTGAAAACGACGCCGCGACCCGACACCAAAAGACACCTATGCACCCGGCTTCCCTGGGTGAGGTAACTCCAGCACTACGGTGCTCCTGTGGGTGTTGGCTCTAGAACTACTTACCCTGTAAGTGACTTGCTTGTAGACTCTCCCAAAGTATCCTAAAACTCTAAATTTACTTACCTGCCTTGGGTGGTTTCGTGAGGCCCCAGCACTTCTGAAGGCCCTATGCCTTGTCCCCTCGCAAGTCGTTATCTCTAAGTCTCTTTTTTAGTATATGGTCTGGTACGCCTCTAGGGCCCCAGCCATATTTGTGCTTAACATATTGTGAAATGTTGATTTGTGCATATGTTCCTGACTTCTAATCTCATAAAGAGATTAGCAGAGAGTTGTTAGTAATAAATACATATATATTTGATATATATACCTGTGTGGTGTCCTTTCATTTAGTAATTCAAGAGATTATAAGGTAAAACAAGCTGCTTTACATTCCTCTAAAGATTTAGCCTGAAGGCTGCTCTCCACAGCTACCACTAGGATAGCTTTCTTTAAAAGGTTGTCTTAAACCTACTACCATAAGAGTCGAATTGTACTGGTGCAAGGTGTCCACTTTAACTAGTGAACAGCATATACCAGGCCAACTTCTCACATAAATTACTTATGCTTTTTCTTTCCCTTGTAGTTGATAATCTATCTATCATGATTTTGATACCAGTGAGTGCTGTAAACATGTATTATTACGTTTATTATTATTATATTTACTACTAACAACAAGAGTGGTACCAGGGAATTCTTTCATCTTTGGTCCTGAAGAACAGCCTTTGGGTAGGTCGACCAGTGGAACCTAGGTACATTGTTAGCTCTAAGTTCCCCTATTTCCACATATTCTAACTATACTGGACAGGGGTAATAAAAACGTTTTTTTCCTAATGTCCAGGTATTTTTTATTTTTTTTCCGTCACTCGGACCTCCACACTTCATCTACACATAGTACCAACTATAAGTGCACCCACGTCTCCGTAGGTCGTAGCACGCCCCGTTCCGCAGTGGGACGGGAAGAACCCAATGATGGAGCATGCCACCAAGGGGCAACCCTGTTGGATGAAGGTTATTTAAGGCAAGGAAAGTATTTCCCTTGGAAAAATATCAGACATCAAGTGGAAAGAAAAAAACCCTTCGCATAACAGAGGGACTCTCTATGATTATTATATGTCTGTTTTGGAGGACAGGTCCTCCTGTTCCTTATCTTTCCTCTACCTCTCCCTGTTTTTCGAAGTCCTTTGTGATCCAGAATTTTGCAAGAAGCAAGATAAGTTGTTCCATTCTTCTTTGAATGGACAATCTATTGGCCGTCCGCTACATAAATCATCTGGAAGGTACAAGATCGAAACCTCTAGCAGAACTGGCCAAAAACCTTTGGGGATTTTTCCTTCAGACCAAGAATTCTTTTCAAGCACAATTCTTTTTTAATACAAAAACTGTCACTCTCACTTGGTAACAGATCCACCAGGAGCTCCAAGAATCTTCTTTTGAAACTGCAAAGATTTGCCAAGAAAAAAACATATAACCGATCCTTCTCAGGAATGGCCCCTAGGATCTGGAATGCCCTACCCCCAGAAACGAGACAGAACCCCTCTACTTCCTTTTTCCAAAAAAGAAGTGAAATTGATTCTCATGTCCAAGTTTACGTGAAATATTTTATTTCCGGATTTTTAGTGACTACTTTGTATTGGATCTCTCGCAACAAGATTTGAACTATATTCTCAGGGATGTTATGTTTCTAAAATGTTTGTATATAACCTTATAATGTATATGTTTTTTCTAGTGGTAGCTACTTCTATGTATTAGACTCAATCATAGATTTTGTACTATATTTGTATCTGCTTCTGATATCTTGCTTGTAAAAAGCTCTGATACCCGCAAGGTTCATATTCGCGCTATATAAAACTCTCAAAATAAATAAGCAGAGTATCTCCCAGGAAATCTGAATACTGTAGTGGACTGGTGTTCCAGACATCTTCGAGATTCGAGTGACTGGCATCTTCATCCGTCAGTATTCAAAGATCTTCTTTCCAAATTCGAACCCTTGTCAATAGACCTTTTCGCCTCCAGGTTGAATACCCAACTTCCTTTATATTACAGTTGGAATCCATATCCTTAGGCTCTAGCGGCAGATGCTTTTTTCAGGACTGGTCTGGTCAGGCCAATTATGCTTTTCCCTCCTTATTATGATATCTTGATTCCTTGTTCAGATTCATCGCCAAAAAGCAAAAATGGTTCTGGTTACTGCGTTCTAGCAGGGCCAGTCTTGTTTTCTGACCAGCTTGGAACTGTCGGTGGATCGTCCAATTCTCCTCACGTTATTTCCATCATTACTTCAGAATCCTCAGGGTTCATTCCACAATCTAGTCCTCAGTCGATCCCTCATTCTAGTGGCATGGTTGGTTTTGGGTTTTCCTGGAGAACCCCAGGCCTTTCGGCAGAAGCTGCTCAACTCATTCAGCAATCTTGGGCCCCTGGGACAACGAAAGCTTACAAAGCAGCTTGGGGAGTTTGGAGTAGCTGGTGTATGGACCCCTTTTTAGCGGATGTGATTTGGATAACTAATTTCTTAGATTCTCCAGCATCTCAAGAGAAAGCTTACATATTGATTAACACATATAGATCGGTGCTATCGGCTGAACATGTGAGAGTTGATGGAAGACCGATGGGAGAACACCTATTGATATGTCGCCTGTTAAAAGAAGTAAGATTTGCCAAACCTCCTTCACCAAAATATAATTCTATTTGGGATGTTAATTTGATTTTACAGTTTTTTCTCAATCAACCTGATAATTCAATTTTATCTCTCAAGCTTTAATCTGCTAAATTGACTGTTCTTTTATGTCGGGTTTCTTTGAAACGACTTTTTGATGTCAGAACCTTTCATGATTTTTCTGCACAATAAACCCCTTCTGGTGTTTTCTTCCAGTTCCGTAGAAGAACTAAAACAAATGTAATGTCTGTATTTTATCCTTATTTTCCAAATTATCCAAATGTATGTGTAGGTAGTTGTTTATGAGAATATATTTCAAGGATCAAAGATTTGAGGAAGCCATCCACTCCCCAGCTTCTTATTTCCTTTAGAGCTCCTCGTAATCTGGTTTCATCTCCCACTCTGGCTCGTTCGGTCGAATAGATTATGTTTTTGACTGGTGTTGATATTCCAGTTTTTGATGCCAATTTTACCGGAGGTGCTATGGCATCTAAAGTCTTTTGGGCTGGAGCGGGGTTCGATGACATTCACAAATCTGCAGATTGGAGTCATGTTTCCACTTTTAGAACGTTTTATTGCAAACCTGTTTCTCATGTTCCAATACAGTTGTTACATTGCTTTGAACTAGTATAATAGGATCCTCCGGGCTCGTAATACAATGGAGATTTTCTTAGCTTCAGTGTAAGAAAGTCTTTATTTTATTCAAGAAACGGAGGCGAGTATTAGCCCTAAACATGAGTTTTCTAACCCTCTCTTTGATTTTTTCCCTAACGTCAACTGCAACTCCTAACCAGACGTCTTGAGGGGAGATCTCAAATTCACGATTTTGGATCTCACCATATTTCGTCTCTGTCCAGTCTATCCCTACAAGCAAAGACATATGGATTTTCAAGATGATTTTAATGTTCAATTTCCTCATTTTTAGCGTGTTTTGGACTATTTTAAATACTTTTTTGCTCTGCTGTTGGGTCTGTTGATTATATGTTTTGCAGTTTCCATGTTTCAACTTTCTTAACTGCTCCTTGCAAGAAAAGAGGACTCGTTGCTCCCAGTTAAGATATTTAAAGGTCTACTTTATGTTGATTGTTTGTTTCATTCTTTATGACAACATGCTGTAGTTTTATCTCTAAGCATGCTGGGATTTTTAGTTTTTTCTTGGCTGCTGTTTATTAAAGGCAAGAAAATGATAGCATAATACTTGCCTCCGTGTCTTTAATAAAATCAAGACTTTCTTTCACTGAAGCTAAGAAAATCTAAATTATGCAGCATAAAACGGCACATTTTGTGATCCTGGTACCATGACTAGAGTTGTCACCTTATCAAGAGAAAAATACAGGACATTTGTTGTTGTTTTAAGTGTCTGCAAAAGGCGGACGTGATACTAACAAGCATTGGCAAAGCCGATAGGTCTCGGCAACATCCGAGTTCTGCTCTTTTGGCGCTTTCAATGTGACTTAATGTGCATAGAAGGATATGCAAGATGCTACAAAAAATCCCTAGAAACTTTCAGTTCCTCTGGGCTCTGAAGCTGTGAGGCTGTTGTAAATCAGACTCAGCCTTGCATCCAGGAGGATGTAGCCCTGCCAAGTACCACGCATCAGGGGTTAGAATTTTCAATCATGTGATCTGTTATTTTCTGCTCCTACTTCCCTGTCTGACCTAGGAAGTCACAAATGGTGCAGTGAACTGACGAACACCATCAACACAGAAAGAGGACCACATGTAATGGCCATCTTGGTATGGGAATAACACATGCCACTCATCTGCTTATATGTCTTTGTTAACAGATTGCTGATGACTGAAAGGCAGGCGACTGGAATCATGCAGCATAAAACGGCACATTTTGGGATCATGGTACCTCATTGTTTTGTCATTTTTACACATTAACACTCATGGCAAAGGTTTCACCTCAACAGTATTTGCCTGACACCCAGATACAGCGATAAGCAACGGAAGGACCGTGACTAGGGTTATCAAGAGAAAAATACAGGCCATTTGTTCTTGTTTTAAGAGTCTGCAAAAGCTGGACTTGATACTAACAAGTTCTGCGCTTTTGGCTTTGTCAATGTGACTTAATCTGTGTAGAAGTGCCAGCGGAGGCATTTTTTTGGCAGCAGCAAGGTAACAATGATATGCAGGATGCTACAAAAAATCTCTAGTAACTTTCAGTTCTGCTGGGCCCCAGAGCTGTGAGGCTGTTGTAAAGCAAACAGCCTTGCATTAACGAGACTGCAGCCCTGCCAAGTACCACGCATCAGGGGATAGACTAACGCATTGTAGCATGGTATCCACATCACTGCACTAAGATGCATTAGTCACGCATTAATAGTCCCTTGGGAACAATGAGGCACTGTGCAGAATATTAAAAGCAGCTTGTACACTGCTGCTGCACACTGCATGCCTAGTAATGATTTACAGCTAGTTCTCTGTTGCCGGCCTAGGGACTCATTAATGAGCTGTTGCTACGGTGACCTAGGTCAGTCTCGGGGTTGAATATATATATGTTTCCTTCCCCACTCAGCCAAAACTAATTGTGCTCCGCAGGCCCGCCTCTTTGGGAGACTCACATATGGCACTGTACCGTGGGGCAGTATGCGTGAGGCTTGAGTGTTAGTAGTTCTGCAAACATTTGTTATTTTTCTCCCAAAACAAGCATTTACATGTAGCAGGGAAAGTGCTTTATTAGGTTATATATGGCGTTTCGGACCGATGGACTAGAACGAGTTCCTGATGCATAGCAGAATATTCAGTTCCTCCTCCCTGCCCTGGGCCCTGACAGCACTACTCCCCAGATTCGGCCCATCTATGAGCTGCACCGCGCCAGCCGCTGGCCCTTGAAAGGTAGATGGTGAGGACTTGGGGGCCTGCAGCCCCTGTATTGAGCTGATAATGGTAGGCCCTCTGCTTTGCAGAAACCCAGAAGAGGTCAAGTGGAAGATGTCTGTACCATGTAGCTTTTTAAATAGTAAACTGTATTGTGCACTCCGAAAGATAAACGCAGGCTCTGAACTTAAAAAACAGCATGCTGTATTGGATTAAACATGGAATGTAATGAGGTCATAATAGGAAGGTTTGGGAGGTTGTTGGGGGTATTCATATTGTGGGGTAGAATGTTGGTGACAGAAGGAAACCTGCATTGGAAGAGTGACCTTCTCCTTATATACGTTCCCCTTGTGGGACTAATTTATATATATATATATATATATATATATATATATATATATATTATTTCTTTCAATGAAACATCGAATATTGTATAGTCCACCCATGGTCCTGAAGAATCTTTTTATTACATAGAGTTAGCACAGGCACAGGCACAGCCTTGAGATCTGAAGCACTTTGTGCAGGGTGTGGCTAAATGGCACACGTCTGCACAGTGACTGCTGTGCAGGAATAAAGACTACGCCCACCATGCACTCAATAGGCACTCTATTCTCTGTCAACAAAGCTCCTGCTGCATAGCAAAAGGTCAAGAAAACACGGGTTTATGCCACAGTCAGTGAGTGACCTCAGGATATGTCCTCCAGCCAGCACTTTTATAAAAGCTCACATAGGCTTCACACAGATGGCTCTGAGCAGGTGACTGCATGCCCGACATTGCTTCACGCACACAGGATTGCATGCCCTGCATTGCCTCGCACATACATGCCAACAGACCCAATTCTTCTTATAGCAGTCAATGGCGCAAATGCATTCTCACCTTTATTTTGTTTTAAATCTCCTGCTTTCCTCTTTTAAAATGTAGGCATGTATAGTTGTGCAGTGAATGCCCTGTGCATAATACTGCTGTGCAAGGCTTCATGCCAATGGAAGCAGGTAAAGAGTGTTTCAAAGTTACAGTTTCTTCTCTGTGTTGACCGCCCCCTGAGGTAGGTTGTGCAGTATGATTCAGCTAGCACAGAAAAGCAGAAAAGTGTGGTCAAAAGTCTTCCCTGTGAACATGCCCAATTTGTAAGGTCAAATGGCAAGTAGAGTAGGTTACAGGAACAAAAGAACCAGGCATAGGGCACAGTCGAAATACTTGTCCCCACCTTAAGCCAGTGTCAAAGAGCAAAAAGCTATATTGGTACACAGAGACAAGGTGCTGTTCATGACTGGTGGCCTCAGCCTTAACAAGCATTTGCAATGCAATTGTCTCGCCTTTGGGACCTTATATGTATTTAGCTACCGGACCAGCATACCTGAATAGCCGACTCAAATTCCACGCACCCCAAAGTATCCTATGATCAGCCCAGCTCTCCTACGCCGTGGTCCCCCGCACCAGAAAGACCAGATCGGGAGGCCGCTCCTTCTCCACCCGCGCGGCCACAGCCTGGAACGACTTTCCGCTCCACCTCAGACAGATAACATCGCTCCCCATCTTCGCAAGAAACCTCAAAACCTGGCTCTTCGACAGACCCCCTCCTTGATGGACTGGAACCTACGACCCCCCCACCCCCCAGCGCCTTGAGACCCTTACGGGTGAGTAGTCACTCTTAACAAACACCTGATTGATTGATTGATTGAGCTATGCAGCACATTAGTCTGGGTGCTGAAACATCTACTATTGTACAGTGTGACACAGCAGGTATGGGAACTCATGGAGAGAAATATTGTCTTTCAGCGGGAAATGGTATAGTCCATATCTCTATTTTTATTATAAAATCAGGGCACTCTGTGATCATATCAATGAAAATGCAAGATTTGAAAAAAATATTATTGTCTACGGGTGCTCGTGGAAGACAATTTCTATGGACTGGAATTTAGAGAATGCTAAAGTGATTCTGGTATTTTACTGACCTCTGCTGGTCGTTTTCTAGCAAGAAAGTTAAATAGAGGCAGTTGCCAGAAAATTCTGGTATTTTACTGACCTCTGCTGGTTGGTTATTATCAAGACAGTCAAGACAGTTAAATAGAGGCAGTTGAACAGAAAAAAAAGTCCCTAAGCGGAAGCAGACATGTCCTAGGGCTGATCTTCAAAGCCCACAAAGTACATACACATATAAATATATACCAAAGTATATAAGTGTATACTAAAGTATATACAAGAGGTCTCGAATGCTCGACCTAAAATGTGCAACATGCTGCAACCAACGGATACTTCGCTCACACACCAAAGCATATCGTAACAAAACCACTATGTGCTTACTAACAATGCGGAGATCCACCTGGCGAGTACACTTGTCCGCAATCTCGCCTTTCACCTGCCTGTAGCTTAAGACTTGACGTGCTGTTGCAAGTCGGGATCTGTGTTGCTGCTTACCTGCTTGGTTTCCTTGTCTGATATCACATATTTCTCTGATGCCTTTAATTTTTATTTTTGGAAGTAAAAACTTTATTAAGGCCTAAAAAGCATTAGAAATTACATTTGGTATGTGTATAATTTTTATATAAATGCTTACGTGAGGACGTTTATATACTGGTTCTAGCCGCGAGGACTTGGTGGTTCAAAGGAAGCTCTTTGGAAATGTATACAATTTAAAGGCTAGATGAGCGACTTTATTCTGTCCTTGAAAATAAGGCAATCATTCTGTAAAAGACTGTGTTCTAAGTGGAGTGCGGAAGGTCATGTGACTGGGAGATCCAGCCTATATTTTGAAGGAACACAATTGCCTATTTAAAGATAAACACACACTTATTCAAAACTGTCCTATGTCAAGTATGATTTGGTAATCTATTCTAGATACTACAATGCACAAAATATTTTCTGTGTAGTCTCATACACATGTTCTTACTAGCTACTCTTGATAAAGTGTCAGTCAAAGTATCACACATGATAGACCTAATTGTCACTCATAGGCACAGTGAAAACATAGATGTCACTCATATGCATTCTGAAAACTTGGCAGCTATGTATCATTCGTCCTGGGGCCTCCAACATCCTGTTTGGTACAGTCAGGCCCCACAGTGCCCTTCCACTTCTGGTGCTTTGCAGAAGTTTTTAGATCTTCTTAGGGTTCCGTGTTGCTCCTATGGGTATAATTTCTGATATTTATATGTTTCCCATGTCTTCATTGCTTGAGTGTGCTCACGAAAAAGTGTCACTCATAGTCATTGAATGTCACTTATAATTACACTGAAATTATGGAAATCTCATACACAACAATCTGAAACATTGGCAGCTATGAAGCTGTAGTGAGGAGGATAATGATTCCAGGAACTTAATGGCTGGGGAGGGCAGTGGAGGGGGCGGGGGAGTGGAAGAGAGGGAGGGGACAAATCATGTGGATGGAGGAGCATAGAGAGTCATGAGGTGGGATGTTTTTGTAGTGTGCGAGCTGTAGCAGAGAATCGGTTCAGAAAGGACATAGTTCATCGCAGCATTTGAAGTTTGTCAGGTTATAGCTTGGAATAGTAAAGCTGTTCTGACATTTTACGCTAAAACATGAGAAGTGAGAGTCTATTTTGGCCATTATTATAATCTCCAGAGAGGGAACCAATAAATGCAATATTTTAAGCTTGGCTGGGTGAGCTGTTCATAACCATGCCTTTGCACCTGTATATGTGGAGGATGAACAGTCAGCCCTTGAATAAAGTAGGAAGAATTGTCCAAAGTAAAAGAGTTCCTGACGAACTTGCAAAAAAAAGAAATGAAAGGAAATGAGCTTGGTCAATTTCCAGCAGAAAATTATAACACAACACGTCAATCAATGGTATTAGACTAATATGGTTACACAAGTTGGGGTACAAGCCTCGTCGCTGGTGATAATACTATTGAAGAGGACTGGAAACAACCAATGCTACGTGTTGCTCTCTACTCTCCCTCATTCCTTTTGGAAAATTGTGGACTTAACGCTTGTTTAAACCGCATCCAGATTTCAAATAGCACATTTATGTATGGAAAGCCTCACAATTTTCAAACTATGGTACACTATGTGCATACTGGTTCACTAAATTGTTTTACAGGATTATTGGCAGAGCATCATCAGACCCAGCAAACAGCAGTACTGACAAAGTGATCCTTGGATACTTGAGTGAGCAATCACAAGGCCCAATGACTTCCCTAGGGATTTGCAGTTAGGAACAAGATAGACCAGAAAATACCCATCCTGCTCAGTGTAGGAATGAGGTGCAGGTGGAATTTTCACAACCTTGTCTGGGGTCAGAAACACAAACAGGCATGCATACAATATGCATATGTTCCAGCTCAACTATAGAGCCACAGCAAAGTGGGGACTGGCAAAAGAAAATCCTAAAAAGTGAAACTGTGTCTCTTTAACAAAAACCTAATAGGGGAAGCAATCCCTTTTAGGACGAATGCCCTCACTCACCAAAGGTGACATGCTTCATCATTTGGGCTTTCTCCTCCCAGTGGGAAAACCGAGTCCCACTGAGGGCTACGACCACCTCACTAAGAGATGGGAGCTCTGGGATGTTTTTTTGTAATACCTCAAATAAGGATGCTAAAATCCCAAAAGCGAGCAGTGTAGTGATGTGAGGGTGCAGCGCAATAAGTGGATGAAAAATAGTAAATCTATAACTGCCTAGTGCAGATGAAAGGAAACTTTATTAGCTCATCTATACTGGCAGTGTTAAAACACAGTGCTACGCAGTATCTATTAAAACTGCTAGATTGAAAAAAAGGTTGACATGTTTCAGCCATTAGCCATCTAACGAGTATGTCTGGCTTTCTTCAGGACCGATAAACAAAGCTGCTGCTGTGACGTGAAAAATATAAATATAAATCCTTAATACAAAACCAGTAATCCAAGTACAGATTCAGTATCACTGGAACTTGTCTAAAGAAAAGAAAAAGAGACACAGAAAAACACAATTATTCTAGTTTCTTAGATTTTACCAAATGTTTTCTTTTCTATATGAGGATGACTCTCTATTCATTCCCCAAATTCGAGTCCATTAAGGTACTCCAAAGCATATTTTACTCACCCAATTTTGTAGGACAAGTGAGCCCACCTCAACCTGGTCACAACTCAGGGAAGGAAGCCCGCTCTGAAATAACAAGCAAGCGTCCAACATGTAGTAAGTCTGTTTTGCTGTGCTATTTATAAAGGTGTAAAGTGGTGTCTAAGAACAACCAACAGAAACGGACACAAAGGTAAAAATTGATAAAAAATGGTACTCTTAATAGACAGATGCTCTCATTGTTCTTTAGAAAATTATACTCGGGTTATAGCCACATTAAAATAATGCATGACTTATAGTATAGAGGCCTTTGTGCAAGACACCTTACAGGCAACATTATGATATTTCCAACAGAAAACGCGCTGGCATTTACGTACGTCTTCATACACAAATGGTCGGGAATCTCATTATTCCCCAACCACCTAGCTCTAACAATAGTGGCCCATAGTTGTAATGGAGATACAGAAAAAATACTTAAAAGTAAGATACGTATAGTACCATGCACTATTGATACGTCTTGTGCCATCCATTGTTATTGTGCCGATTCAAAATTCGAGATAAAGATCGTGTAACCTGATCTTTAAAAAACAACGCTCAAATGCTGCTAAACAGTGAGATGCAATGCTGCATGAATCGCGCTCATTTTCTAATGCCTGTGGTAACTGGTCTGGTCTTTAAAAACAAAGCACAAATATGTCACAACGGTGAAGAGTAATGAAACAAGGGCTATGTAAATCACGCTCATTCTCAAATGCTTATAGGCAACTAAAATCAGGTCTCTAACACCGTTAACCTGTTCTACAAGGAAACCGTAGTTTCTACGTAAATTAAATGTGCTGATATCACAGAGCGTTGACTCACTCTGCCCGCCCTCACTCATAAAGGTACAAGTACCTGTACAATTCTAGTGACTTCATGCAATATATAGTAAACTGACAACTGTTAAACGAACAAAGAAACGGTGTCAGCCCATCATGACATTCCACCCTACTCACCTCTCCGTCGGTACTCCGTTGTAGCACAGAATTGTAACCGAAGGTACCGACGTGGGCGGCTGGTGTTCTTAAATAACAAAGGGGATTAACTGCGCGGATAGTCCAAAGACCTACATAGGTATCCCACTCAATCGCCTGTTAAACTACTGAGCATGCGCGAAAACTAAGTGTTCAATCTTGCGCATGCTCACACTGTCGCTGTCTCTTCATACTAGCTTTATTGAGACAAATAATAATTGACACCTACAGTCGGCAATTGGTTTCATGTTTGCAATTGAAAATGTGTGCACATTGTTTACAGAATGGATATTTTTAGTATACATGAATTAGATCCTAGTGGGGATGGCTATGTCACAGGTATAAATATCAAGGACTGTAGTGGAGTACATGATTTGTTAATACTGATATTTAATAGATTGATAGTTCTCGATGTACCCCTAGCTGTGTAAGTACTGATAATCTCACATTATTAAACCGAATCTGACCACGTCTTGATGTTGGTGGTGGAATCACCCCTATCCTATACTGGGAGGGATAACAGGGAGCTCAATACTGTGAAAGTTATAGAGACAACCAGGGAATGTCTTCATTTAGTCCTAACGTATCGCTTTTGATACGAAAAACCCAGTGTTGCTCCCTTCTGAACAGAAATTTAGAAATGTCAGTAATGTGCTGGGGTATTACAGGTTGTTCAAGGATGGTCCATTTTAGTTCGTCTGCTTGGTGATTGGAATCTAAAAAATGATTAGTCATTTTTGTTGATCTTCTCTTGCACCGAATGGTGCTTTTATGTTCCAGTATTCTCGTCTTCGCCTTACGTGTGGTCATGCCCACATAGCGCAAACCACACGGGCATGTAATCAAGTAGATAACTTTCTCGCTGTTGCAGTTCGTATGTTTATTGAGCAACCATGGTTTTGTGGTGCCAATGTCCACCTCTGTCATGTGCGTAGTCTGTGGGCAAGCCGCACAGTAGCCACACAGGTAATTTCCCACCACTGGCGGTAAACCCATAGTGATGTTTGATCAGAGCTTCTCTGCTTCATTCTGGGCCTGGTATGCACAATCCGGTCTTTAATGTTGAAACTCCTTTTAAAAGCAAAAAGAGGAGAGGGTAAGGGTTCCATACCGATGTTCAGGATTCTCCAGTGTTTCAAGATGCTCTTCTTGATTTTATTTGAGTGACTGCAAAAAGTATTGACACAGGTCAATCTATTAAGTTTCTCTTTTGGACCAGCCACATCAATCAGAGCTTCCCTGTTATTATTCGCAGCTCGTTTACATGACCTACGGATAGTATTCTGTGGATAGTTCTTCTCTTTGAGTTGAATGCTCAATAACTTAGCATGTTCTTTGTATTTTTCCATTGTGGAACAATTCCTCCTTATCCTGAGAAATTGCCCAAAGGGCAGGTTCTCTCGCAGGGCCTTCGGATGGAAGCTATCAAAGGATAACAATGAATTCCGAGCGGTAGGCTTCCTGTAGAGTTCTGTACCTAGACCTCCTCTGTCAGGAAAAATGCGGATGTCCTAGAACGGTAGACTAATGTTCGAATATTCCACCGTAAATCGCAGGTAGCGATTCTTCGTGTTAAGCCATGTGTGAAAAGATTCGATGGTTTCAGGAGTACCCCTCCAAATGACAAACACATCATCGATGTATCTCCTCCAAGTGCGTATATGTCTTCCATACGGGTTATCTTCTTGTAAAACGAAGGTCTGTTCAAAAGCATGTACATGTAGATTAGCCAGGCTAGGGGCAAAAATACTGCCCATGGATGTACCGGACATTTGTAAATATATAACTCAACAACAAGAGAGGGAGGGAAGCTACTGGAGCCACTCATGATCCCCCTGAACTATATTAGTTAAACAACAAAAGAGTGTATCCTAGAATGGAATAAGAACTAGCAAAAAAGGTGATTCACTGTGTTTTAAAAGAACCCTCACTCACCAACCTAGTTGGTGACATGCTTCAACATTGGGTTCCCACCAGGGAGGCCGAGTGCCTCTCCGGTGTGCTGCGATGCCTGAATTACAGCGGAGCTGGATTGAGTGAAGTCAGTGCAAGTTGTAAATAGTGAAATTGTAGTTAAAATGGTGTCACAATTTTATCCAAAAATAAGTTTAATGGTGGAAAACTGGACACAGTTAAAAAGGGTGTATTGGATGTGTAGACACTGGTTATTATTAGACCAGCTACATCCTAGTATATGTGAGAGTGGTCAACATGTTTCTGCTTCTAAAGGTATTGGGCGAAGCATTCGTCAGGACCTAAGTGGACTACCACGGCGGTATGCGCTCGCTAAGGCGCACCCTAACCTGTGGTGTCTAGAACCGCTTAGACTCACGGTTATTTCGTGGCCTTCAGGATTTCTGAAAGCTTTTGATCTCTGTTGGAACAAAAAGGGGGACAAACAAACAGTAATTCACAACATAAATATCGACAGTTTGAAGTATTCTGTTGGACAATGTGTACCAGATAACATGCATGCAAGTACTCTACATTAATCTCAATCGATAATGTGTATATGATCACATGCATGCATGCAAGTACTCTGATCTCAATCGATAATGGTGTGATTTTGCTAGTAGGTAAACAGTAAACGACTGTATCACTGCTTAGTATATGCATTTTCAAAGAGAACACTCTTATATTTTAAGAGGCAAAAAGACCTTTAGTTTTAGGTCAATGGATCCATTGCTAATGAGCCGCTTTGTAATAGAAAGTAAAAAAAGGAAGCCATCAACAAAACTCAGGGTATGGTTGGTTACTGAGAAAAGGAGGCAAAGGCAGACTTAATGAGATGGAAAGAACGAAGGGCTTTACATACTTAATCCGATCATAATGGCGAGGATGAAGGAAGACAGAAAATACATTTAACGCTTACGTGAAATGAGAATGCACCTCACGACGTGAGTCCTGGTGGGGGGCGGGAATTGTAGTCAAACTCTGGGTAGAAAAAGAAGGCGAGGAGGTTAGAAACAATTTTCACAAAAGGCTTTGCCGGCTCAACTTAGATTGTGGGGCTGAACTACACCAGCTACTTACTACATCAAAGCCTGCGGCCCGCTGGACACCTGCCTGCTCCCTCCTGAGGACTCGGAAGATAACGAGTCCTGTATCGCGGGGATAATATAGGAAGTGCCCAGCCTGTGTGAAGGATGTCGTCACTCATGCGCGCTGATGTATTAGCGTCAGTCCGCTTGAAAACGTGGTACAGCTAGACTGCTAACTCTTCTGTCAAGCGATCTTGGAGAATGATTAATAAAGCACCGAATGGTGTACGCAACAAATGTGTTATGCGGGTTTATCGTTGATGTAGAAAAAGGTATTATGGATAAAAACGCTGATATTAAACAGCATTATAAAACAAAACACAATTAAAAGTCAACCAGATTACTGGCTGTATTGTACAAGAAATGAATAGAAACTCGCTCAGTGATCCCTTAAGTTTCAATGGCAGTTTGTAATATAACGAGTTTACGCATTCAAAGTACAGTGTGCTCGTTCATCAGTCCCACATGTCTCTGTGGAGATTTGGGATAAAACCAGTTATACTGTTTAGTGACCAAACGTAAAAGTTCAGCAGTGCGTGTTTATGTGTATTGACTGGGTACAGAAGTCCATGATTTAGAGATGGATGGTTTATTAAAAATGGGGCCCGAGCATGAGGAAAGGGTGATTTGGATGGAAATACCATAGGGGTCCACTCTCCTAATTGGAGAAAAGAAAAGGAATGATAAGGAAACCAGCCAAAATAAAGTTGGATAGTGTCGGTTTTAAGTTGGTTGTGTCAGTGAATCACGGCAAAGAAAAACTTAAGTCAGGAATATTACCTAGCGTCTAAATACAGAACCCCAGGGGATGTTATCATTCAATCCCTGTGTATAAGTGGAGAGGCGGTAGATCCATCTCTGTTCTTTCTCAAATAATATGTTTGTAGACCTATTTCCTGGTCTTATTTGTTTAATCACTGTCCAATAAAGGTCATTCACACTATGATTGGTTTGAGCATAGTGTTCGGTTAGTTTGGTAATGTTCTTCCCACACCGTATGATGCTCCGATGTTCTCCAATGCATTGTTTTATTTTGCGTGTAGTCATGTCGACATATCTGGTGCCACAAGGACAAGTAATTAGATATACAACATTGGAAGAGTTGCAGTTGGTGTGTGCGCGTTGAGTCCAAAATTTTCCTTGTTCGAGTACTAGAGTCTTTGCTGCTTTAGTTAAGTGACAAACGCTGCATGAACCGCAGAGAAAATGCCCTGTGACTGAAGCACTGATGGATTATCGTCACTCATTGTTGCCTTTAGTCTGGTATGGACCAGGGCATCCTTGATACTTCTGGATTTTTTGAAAGAAAACAATGGTTTTTCCCATTTCAAGTTATTGCTTTCTAAAATGCGCCAATGTTTGTGAATTGATTTTGTCACTGCATTAGATGCAGTGCTGTATGTAGTAACACAAGTCAGTGGAACTTCTTCCACTGGTCTTGGCGTTTCCTCAAGCAGAGCTTGTCTGTGTTGATTTTTAGCCCTTTTACAGCTTCGCTTCAGGATTTTCTCCGGGTATCCTCGTTTTTGTAGTTTTTCAGATAATCCCGCTGATTGTGAGCGGTAGTCTTCCATTCTACTGCAGTTACGCCTTATACGGAGATACTGCCCAAAGGGGAGGTTCTCTCTCAAGGGCCACGGATGGACACTAGAAAAGGCTAGAAGGTTGTTTTTAGCCGTGGGTTTGTAGTGTGTCTTAGTTACCAGTTTTCCTTCAGATTTAGTTATAACCAAATCCAGGAAGATCATTTCTTTCTTGTCATAGGAGTTGGTGAACTTCAGATTGGGGTCACAGGTATTGATTCATTAAAAAAATTCCAACAGTTGACGTTCGGGCCCCTGCCAGATCATTAAAACGTCATCTATATATCTCTTCCAGAAAGATATATAGGAGGAGAAAGGGTTGCTTATATCCAAGATGTGTCTTTTTTCGAAATCGTGGACATAGAGGCCCACCACACTGGGGGCGAAGGTACTCCCCATCGAAGTACCTGTGGTTTGTAAAAAGAGGTTCCCCTTGTACTCAAAAAAGTTCGTTTTCAGGGCAAGAGTACCCCTCCAAATGACAAACACATCAGCGATGTATCTCCTCCAAGTGCGTATATGTCTTCCATTCGGGTTATCTTCTTGTAAAACGATGGTCTGTTCAAAAGCATGTACATGTAGATTAGCCAGGCTAGGGGCAAAAATCCTGCCCATGGATGTACCGGACGTTTGTAAATATATGTCATCTTCGAACTTGAAATTTTTTTCTTTCATCGCTAGCCGTGCGCACATCATTACAAAACGAACTGGAGTTATACTTTCAGTAGGTTTGGAATCGGATGCCAGCAAAGTCTTTATGGTGGCAAGGGTCTCTTCCTGTGGTATCGAGGTGTATAGAGACTCCACATCAAAAGAGACCAAGTAGTCCTGTTCATGGTCAAAAGTAGTCTCATTTAAGAGACGCAATAGATGCTTAGTGTCTTGGAGATAAGTAGGCATCTCCAATACCAAAGGTTGTAAGAAAAAATCTACAAAAGTAGATAAGGGCTCCAACAAAGAGCCTATTCCCGAGATGATGGGTCTTCCTGGGGGTGGTAGCTGTCCTTTATGTACTTTAGGCAGCACATAAAAATATGGTACAACTGGATGAGATGCTACTAAAAATGCTGCTTCATGAGCTGTAATCCACCCTTTTTCCTTTGCTTCCTCCACCATCTTTTTGATTTCTCTTGTTAGACGTTTTGTCGGGTCCATTTTGAGAGGTCTGTAGGCATCCCTGTTGCTGAGCTGTCTTTGGCATTCAGCTCTATATGTGGTGCTATCAAGGATGACAATGGCACCCCCCTTATCTGCCGCTTTTATAACGATGGTCTCATCGTCGGCTAGTTGTTGCAACGCATGTTGTCCTTGCTTTGGTAAATTATGATATTGCCTGATATCCTGTTTGAACAAGTTTTCCACATCTTGCAGAACCGCTTTCTCAAATGTCGCGATTTGGGCAGGTACCATATGTGGTGGGGGATTAAAAGTAGAGCGTGGTCTGAGGCCTGTGTTTTTCGTACCTTCAGATTGATCAATTGCGTCTTTACCTTCAAAAAAAGCTTGCAGACGTAGTTTGCGAAAAAAAACTGCCAACTTCTGTCTGATTAGAAAAGGATCACCTGTGCAGGTTGGAACAAAACCTAAGCCTTTCGTCAATGCAGATGTCTCAGTGGGAGTGAGGTGACGATTGCTATGGTTCATAATTAAGTCGCATCCTTGCTGGTCCCTGGTTGTACTGGAGGCTGGACCATGCTGCGTAATGTCCTGGATGCCACTGGTGTGTCCCAGTGTACTGAAACCTGTTGGTTTCTTCTGCGACCCCTCGATCTTCCTGGGCCAAACCCTAAAAAAGGCTGCCGAGGGATAATATTGTTGAATGGTTGGAAAGGGTACATAGGAGGTTGGAATGGTGGTTGTGGATAACCAAAAGGGCCTGAAGGCCACCACTGCGGCTGTCCCTGACTGTATTGGCCACCAGCTCGTTGTCCTCTGTTTCTGCCTCTTGGTCTGTGATCTTCAAGTGAGGCTGAGTCTGAATCAGTAGACCCATCATCGCTTGCTGAAGTTGAATAATTAGAACCATATCTCTTGCCCCTGTGGTTGAACTGAGGGGGCACGAAGGCATCACTAGTGTACGGGTACACCTTTTCAAATGTAAACTTTTCAAGATCCTTCTTAAACTTAGCTATTTTTGTAGCCAATACTGAATCTTTGAATTCTTTATTATTTTTCTTTGTTTCTTCTGCCTGTTTTTTATAGACAGAGGTCACCAAAACCGACTTGATCTGTGTCTCTAGTGTTTGTATTTCGACCAATATCGTATCTGTGATGCGTTTGGCAGTACTAATTATTAGAATGAGCCAATCTCTGGTGCATCGCCATGCGATCAGAGACCAATCTTTAAGAAACTGTTTGTCTTCCAAGACAGACGGGGTGTATTGGTGACAATGAGGCCTGTTGGTGCACAATTGGCTCTCAAATATTCCGTCACGATCGCACCGTGTATATATGTTCGTGAGTGTGAGTGTTTGAGCAACAAAAGTTTGACCCAATCATCAATTGGTGTAGACCCAACATTAGGTGTTGTTTCTAGAATGCTAGCTGTCAGTAGAATGTCTCGAGCTACCGCCTCAGCAAAAGCTAAACCCAAGAGTTCTGCCATTGTTCTAATTTTTCAGTACCTATAGTTAAGTGACCACTCTGTCCGTAATGTCTAAGACAACTACACTAAACACAACAAAATAAAGGGGGGAAATAGTACACCTGTATGGTGGACTATGGAAGTAGGACCCGCGGCCGAAGCCGTACAAAACTTGTAACACACCAGGAACTCTGAAGGGGGGGCCGAGGGTATAGATATTTAAAGACCTGCAAGAAGTTATACCCCTATATAAATACACTCTAAACACAATTAACTTCTTCGGTCTGATACAGCTTGAAACCAATAGAGCAAAGAAAAAAGTAAAAAGTGAAACTGTGTCTCTTTAACAAAAACCTAATAGGGGAAGCAATCCCTTTTAGGACGAATGCCCTCACTCACCAAAGGTGACATGCTTCATCATTTGGGCTTTCTCCTCCCAGTGGGAAAACCTAGTCCCACTGAGGGCTACGACCATCTCACTAAGAGGTGGGAGCTCTGGGATGTTTTTTTGTTATACCTCAAATAAGGATGCTAAAATCCCAAAAGGGAGCAATGTAGTGATGTGAGGGTGCAGCGCAATAAGTGGGAGAAAAAGTGTAAATCTAAAACTGCCTAGTGCAGATGAAAGGAAACTTTATTAGCTCATCTATACTGGCAGGGTTAAAACGCAGTGCTACGCAGTATCTATTAAAACTGCTAGATTGAAAAAAAGGTCGACATGTTTCAGCCATTAGCCATCTAACGAGTATGTCTGGCTTTCTTCAGGACCGATAAACAAAGCTGCTGCTGTCACGTGAAAAATATAAATATAAATCCTTAATACAAAACCAGTAATCCAAGTACAGATTCGGTATCACTGGAACTTGTCTAAAGAAAAGAAAAAGAGACACAGAAAAACACAATTATTCTAGTTTCTTAGATTTTACCAAATGTTTTCTTTTCTATATGAGGATGACTCTCTATTCATTCCCCAAATTCAAGTCCATTAAGGTACTCCAAAGTATATTTTACTCACCCAATTTTGTAGGACCAGTGAGCCCACCTCCACTCAGGGAAGGAAGCCCCGCTCTGAAATAACAAGCAAGCGTCCAACATGTAGTATGTCCGTTTTGCTATGCTATTTATAATGGTGTGAAAGTGGTGTCTAAGAACAACCAACAGAAATGGACACAATGGTAAAAATTTATAAAAAATGGTACTCTTAATAGACAGATGCTCTCATTGTTCTTTAGAAAATTATACTCGGGCTATAGCCACATTAAAATAATGCATGACTTATAGTTTAGAGGCCTTTGTGCAAGACACCTTACAGGCAACATTATGATATTTCCAACAGAAAACACGCTGGCATTTACGCACTTCTTCATACACAATTGGTCGGGTATCTCAATATACCCCAACCACCCAGCTCTAACAAAAGTGGCCCATAGTTGTAATGGAGATACAGAAAAATTACTTAAAAGTAAGATACGTATTGTACCATGCACTATTAATACGTCTTGTGCCATCCATTGTTATTGTGCCGATTCAAAATTCGACATAAAGATCGTGTAACCTGATCTTTAAAAAACAACGCGCAAATGCTGCTAAACAGTGAGATGCAATGCTGCATGAATCGCGCTCATTTTCTAATGCCTGTGGTAACTGGTCTGGTCTTTAAAAACAAAGCACAAATATGTCACAACGGTGAAGAGTAATGAAACGAGGGCTATATAAATCATGCCCATTCTCAAATGCTTATAGGCAACTAAAATCAGGACTCTAACACAGTTAACCTGTTCTACAAGGAAACCGTAGTTTCTAAGTAAATTAAATATGCCGATATCACAGAGTGTTGACTCACTCTGCCCGCCCTCACTCATAAAGGTACAAGTACCTGTACAATTCTAGTGACTTCATGCAATATATAGTAAACTGCCAACTGTTAAACAAACAAAGAAACGGTGTCAGCCCATCATGACATCCCACCCTACTCACCTCTCCGTCGGTACTCCGTTGTAGTACAGAATTGTAACCGGAGGTACCGACTTGGGCGGCTGATGTTCTTAAATAACAAAGGGGATTAACTGCGCGGATAGTCCAAAGACCTACATAGGTATCCCACTCAATCACCTGTTAAACTACTGAGCATGCGCGAAAGCTAAGTGTTCAATTTTGCGCATGCTCACACTGTCGCTGTCTCTTCATACTAGCTTTATTGAGACAAATAATTGACACCTACAGTCGGCGATTGGTTTCATGTTTCCAAATGAAAATGTGTGCACATTGTTTACAGAATGGATATTTTTAGTATACATGAATTAGATCCTAGTGGGGATGGCTATGTCACTGGTATAAATATCAAAGACTGTAGTGGAGTACATGATTTGTTAATACTGATATTTAATAGATTGATAGTTCTCGATGTACCTCTATCTGGGTAAGTACTGATAATCTCACACTATTAAACCGAATCTGACCACGTCTTGATGTTGGTGGTGGAATCACCCCTATCCTTTACTGGGAGGGATAACAGGGAGCTCAATACTGTAAAAGTTATAGAGACAACCAGGGAATGTCTTCATTTAGTCCTAACGTATCGCTTTTGATACGAAAAACCCAGCGTTGCTCCCTTCTGAACAGAAATTTAGAAATGTCAGTAATGTGCTGGGGTATTAAAGGTTGTTCAAGGATGCTCCATCTTAGTTCGTCTGCTTGGTGATGGGAATCTAAAAAATTATTAGTCTTTTTGTTGTTCTTCTCTTGCACCAAATGGTGCTTTTATGTTCCAGTATTCTCGTCTTCGCCTTACGTGTGGTCATGCCCACATAGCGCAAACCACACGGGCATGTAATCAAGTAGATAACTTTCTTGCTGTTGCAGTTCGTATGTTTATTGAGCAACCATGGTTTTGTGGTGCCAATGTCCACCTCTGTCATGTGCGTAGTCTGTGGGCAAGCCGCACAGGAGCCACATGGGTAATGCCCCACCACTGGTGGTAAACCCCATAGTGATGCTTCATTCTGGGCCTGGTATGCACAATCCGGTCTTTAATGTTGGCACTCCTTTTAAAAGCAAAAAGAGGAGGGGGTAAGGGTTCCATACCGATGTTCAGGATCCTCCAGTGTTTCAAGATGTTCTTCTTGATTTTATTCGAGTGACTGCAAAAAGTATTGACACAGGTCAATCTGTTAAGTTCCTCTTTTGGACCAGCCACGTCAATCCGAGCTTCCCTGTTATTATTCGCAGCTCGTTTACGTGACCTACGGCTAGTGTTCTGTGGATTGTTCTTCTCTTTGAGCTGAATCCTCAATAACTTAGCATGTTCTTTGTATTTTTCCATTGTGGAACAATTCCTCCTTATCCTAACAAATTGCCCAAAGGGCAGGTTCTCTCGCAGGGCCTTCGGATGGAAGCTATCAAAGGATATCAATGAATTCCGAGCGGTAGGCTTCCTGTAGAGTTCTGTACCTAGACCTCCTCTGTCGGGAAAAATGCGGATGTCCAAGAACGGTAGACTAATGTTCGAATATTCCACCGTAAATCGCAGGTAGCGATTCTTCGTGTTAAGCCATGTGTGTAAAGATTCGATGGTTTCATGAGTACCCCTCCAAATGACAAACACATCATCGATGTGTCTCCTCCAAGTGCGTATATGTCTTCCATATGGGTTATCTTCTTGTAAAACGATGGTCTGTTCAAAAGCAAGTACATATCGATTAGCCAGGCTAGGGGCAGAAATACTGGCCATGGATGTAACGGACGTTTGTAAATATATGTCATCTTCGAACTTGAATTTTTTTTCTTTCATCGCTAGCTGTGCGCACATCATTACAAAATGAACTGGAGTTATACTTTCAGTAGGTTTGGATGCCAGCAAAATCTCTATGGTGGAAAGGGTCTCTTCCTGTGGTATCGAGGTGTATAGAGACTCCACATCAAAAGAGACCAAGTAGTCTTGTTCATGGTCAAAAGTAGTCTCATTTAAGAGATGCAATAGATGCTTAGTGTCTTGGAGATAAGTAGGCATCTCCAATACCAAAGGTCGTAAGAAAAAATCTACAAAAGTAGATAAGGGCTCCAACAAAGAGCCTATTCCCGAGATGATGGGTCTTCCTGGGGGTGGTAGCTGTCCTTTATGTACTTTAGGCAGCACATAAAAATATGGTACAACTGGATGAGATGCTACTAAAAATGCTGCTTCATGATCTGTAATCCACCCTTTTTCCTTTGCTTCCTCCACCATCTTTTTGATTTCGCTTGTTCGACGTTTTGTCGGGTCCGTTTTGAGAGGTCTGTAGGCATCCCTTTGGCATTCAGCTCTATATGTGGTGCTATCAAGGATGACAATGGCACCCCCCTTATCTGCCGCTTTTATAACGATGGTCTTATCGTCGGCCAGTTGTTGCAACGCATGTTGTTCTTGCTTTGGTAAATTATGATAATGCCTGATATCCTGTTTTAACAAATTTTCCACATCTTGCAGAACCGCTTTCTCAAATGTCGCGATTTGGGCAGGTACCATATGTGGTGGGGGATTGAAAGTAGAGCGTTGTCTGAGGCCTGTGTTTTTTGTATCTTCAGATTGATCAATTGCGTCTTTACCTTCAAAAAAAGCTTGCAGACGTATTTTGTGAAAAAAACCTGCCAAGTCCTGTCTGATTAGAAAAGGATCACCTGTGCAGGCTGGAACAAAACCTAAGCCTTTCGTCAATGCAGATGTCTCAGTGGGAGTGAGGTGATGATTGCTAAGGTTCATAATTAATTTGCATCCTTGCTGGTCCCTGGTTGTACTGGTGGCTGGACCATGCTGCGTAATGTCCTGGATGCCACTGGTGTGTCCCAGTGTACTGAAACCTGTTGGTTTCTTCTGCGACCCCTCGATCTTCCTGGGCCAAACCCTAAAAAAAGGCTGCTGAGGGATCATATTGTTGAATGGTTGGAAAGGGTACATATGAGGTTGGAATGGCGGTTGTGGATGACCCAAAGGGCCTGGAGGCCACCACTGCAGCTGTCCCTGACTGTATTGGCCACCACCCCGTTGTCCTCTGTTTCTTTTGTAATTGCCTCTGGGTCTGTGATCTTCAAGTGGGGCCGAGTCTGAATCATTAGACCCATCATCGCTTGCCGAAGTTGAATAATTAGAACCATATCTCTTGCCCCTGTGGTTGAACTGAGGGGGCACAAAGGTATCACTAGTGTACGGGTACACCTTTTCGAATGTAAACTTTTCAAGATCCTTCTTAAACTTAGCTATTTTTGTAGCCAATATTGAATCTTTGAATTCTTTATTATTCTTGTTTGTTTCCTCTACCTGTTTTTTATAGACAGAAGTCACCAAAACCGACTTGATCTGTGTCTCTAGTGTTTGTATTTCGACCAATATCGTATCTGCGATGCGTTTGGCAGTACTAATTATTAGAATGAGCCAATCTCTGGTGCATCGCCATGCGATCAGAGACCAATCTTTAAGAAACTGTTTGTCTTACAAAAACAAACGGGGTGCATTGGTGACAATGAGGCCTGTTGGTGCACAATTGGCTCTCAAATATTGCGTCATGATCGCACTGTGTATATATGTTGGTGAGTTTGAGCGTTTGAGCACCAAAAGTTTGGCCCAATCATCAGAACCAACATTAGGTGGAGTTTCTAGAATGCTAGGTGTCAGTAGAATGTCTCGAGCTACTGCCTCATCAAAAGCTAAACCTAATAGTTCTGCCATTGTTCTAATATTTCAGTACCTATAGTTAAGTGACCACTCTGTCAGTAATGTCTAAGACAACTACACTAAACACAACAAAAAAGGGGGGAACTCAGAGCAAATAGTACACCTCTATGGTGGAATATGGAAGTAGGACCCGCGGCCGTAGCCGTACAAAACTTGTAACACACCAGGAACTCTGAAGGGGGGGTCCGAGGGTATAGATATTTGAAGACCTGCAAGAAGTTATACCCCTACATAAATACACTCTAAACACAATTAACTTCTTGGGTCTGATACAGCTTGAAACCAATAGAGCAAAGAAAAAAGTAAAAAGTGAAACTGTGTCTCTTTAATAAAAACCTAATAGGGGAAGCAATCCCTTTTAGGACGAATTCCCTCACTCACCAAAGGTGACATGCTTCATCATTTGGGCTTTCTCCTCCCAGTGGGAAAACCTAGTAACTACGTTTTGGGCCCTTGCCTGTCGCGGGTACTTGGTCCTCCCACACAAGTGAGGCACCATTTTTACCGGGAGACCTGGGGGAATGCTGGGCGGTGGGAAATTTGTGTGAGCCCGGTGATGCCACAACTTTCCCACACAAAAATGTGTGAGAAAAGTGATTTTTTTTCAGCTAAAATTGAGGTTTGAAGGGGATTCTGGGTAAGGAAACGTTGGGGGATCCACACAAGCCATACCTCCCTGGAAGCCCCCGGGTGTCTAGTTTTCAGAAATGTGTGGGTTTGGTAGGTTTCCCTAGATGGCCGCCAAGCACGGGGCCAAAAACCCAGGTGACCCCCCTTGCAAAACCAGGTGGTTTTGAGATAGGCAATTTTGATGTCGCCTCACTACGTTTTGGGCACTTGCCTGTCGCGGGTACTTGGGCCTCCTACACAAGTGAGGCACCATTTTTAGCAGGAGACCTGGGGGAACGCTGGGTGGTGGGAAATGTGTGTGAGCCCGGTGATGCCACAACTTTCCCACACAAAAATGTGTGAAAAAAGTGATTTTTTTAGCTAAAATTGAGGTTTGAAGGGGAGTCTGGGTAAGGAAACATTGGGGGATCCATGCAAGCCATACCTCCCTGGAAGCCCCCGGGTGTCTAGTTTTCAGAAATGTGTGAGTTTGGTAGGTTTCCCTAGGTGCCAGCAGAGCTACGGTTCACAAACTACAGCTAGGCACTTTCCCAAAAAAGGGTCATTTTTCACTGCGAAATGGAGGTGTGACCACGTTGTGTTTTGCGCCGTTTCCTGTCGCGGGTACTAGGCCGACCCGCACAAGTGAGGTACCATTTTTCTCGTAAGACTTCGGGGAACGTGGGGTGGGTGGAAATTTGTGGATCCATGCAGATTCCAGAACTTTCCACCACAGAAATGTGGGGAAAATGTGTTTTTTTAAACAATTTTTTAGGTTTGCAAGGGATTCTGGGTAACAGACCCTGGTGGGAGGCAGTCAAGTCACCCCATCCTGGATTCCCCTGGGTGTCTAGTTTTCAAAAATGCATAGATTTGCTATGTTTCCCAAGGTGCCCGCAGAGCTAGGGTTCGAAAAGTACAGCTAGGAACTTTGCAAAAAAAAGGGTCATTTTTCACTGCGAAATTGAGGTGTGACCACGCTGCGTTTTGTGCCGTTTCCTGTCGCGGGCACTCGGCCGACACACACAAGTGAGGTACCATTTTTCTCTTAAGACTTTGGGGAATGCCCTGGGTACCTTTAGAATCCCCATAATGTTGGAAGAAAAGGATGCAAATTTGGTGTGGATACCTTATGTGGTCAAAAAGTTACAGGGGCCTAAGCGCGCACTGCCCCAAATAGCCCAAAAAAGGCTTAGCACAGGGGGGGGGGGGAAAGGCCTAACAGCGAAGGGGTTAAAGACCAGACCAGTCAACACAGGCATTAGAAAATGAGCGTGATTCATGCAGCATTGCATCTCACTGTTTAGCAGCATTTGCGCGTTGTTTTTTAAAGATCAGGTTACACGATCTTTATGTCGAATTTTGAATCGGCACAATAACAATGGATGGCAAAAGACGTATCAATAGTGCATGGTACAATACGTATCTTACTTTTAAGTAATTTTTCTGTATCTCCATTACAACTATGGGCCACTATTGTTAGAGCTAGGTGGTTGGGGTATAATGAGATACCCGACCATTTGTGTATGAAGACGTGCGTAAATGCCAGCGCGTTTTCTGTTGGAAATATCATAATGTTGCCTGTAAGGTGTCTTGCACAAAGGCTTCCTTCCCTGAGTTGTGACCAGGTTGAGGTGGGCTCACTTGTCCTACAAAATTGGGTGAGTAAAATATACTTTGGAGTACCTTAATGGACTCGAATTTGGGGAATGAATAGAGAGTCATCCTCATATAGAAAAGAAAACATTTGGTAAAATCTAAGAAACTAGAATAATTGTGTTTTTCTGTGTCTCTTTTTCTTTTCTTTAGTCAAGTTCCAGTGATACCGAATCTGTACTTGGATTACTGGTTTTGTATTAAGGATTTATATTTATATTTTTCACGTCACAGCAGCAGCTTTGTTTATCGGTCCTGAAGAAAGCCAGACATACTCGTTAGATGGCTAATGGCTGAAACATGTCGACCTTTTTTTCAATCTAGCAGCTTTAATTGATACTGCGTAGCACTGCGTTTTAACCCTGCCAGTATAGATGAGCTAATAAAGTTTCCTTTCATCTGCACTAGGCAGTTTTAGATTTACACTTTTTCACCCACTTATTGCGCTGCACCCTCACATCACTACACTGCTCGCTTTTGGGATTTTAGCATCCTTATTTGAGGTATAACAAAAAAACATCCCAGAGCTCCCACCTCTTAGTGAGGTGGTCGTAGCCCTCGGTGGGACTAGGTTTTCCCACTGGGAGGAGAAAGGCCAAATGATGAAGCATGTCACCTTTGGTGAGTGAGGGCATTCGTCCTAAAAGGGATTGCTTCCCCTATTAGGTTTTTGTTAAAGAGACACAGTTTAACTTTTTACTTTTTTCTTTGCTCTATTCGTTTTAAGCTGTATCAGACCCAAGAAGTTAATTGTGTTTAGAGTGTATTTATATAGGGGTATAACTTCTTGCAGGTCTTTAAATATCTATACCCTCGGACCCCCCTTCAGAGTTCCTGGTGTGTTACAAAAGAAAATCCTATCCTGCTCAGGTTTTCTTACCAACCAACCAATCAATCAGGGGGGCGGAGCTTGCCCGGCTTCAAGATGGCCGCTCGGTAAACGAGCTCCGCCATCCACCGTAACAATCCGGCAAAATTAGCTGCTTCTTTAGCTCAGATGGGCAGCGATACGACAACCGAGAAATCTCCCACTGCCTACTGATTCCGCTGAGGGGTTTCGGTCCGGTCTGGTGCCATCGGATCGCTAACTCTGACCCGCCACGGTCTGCAGTGGCGCGCAGTCTGGAGGCGTGGCCGGCGTGCGCGCCTCAGCATCCCGCTTGAACTGCTGGTGGCGGCTGCGGCTGGAGCGGGCGTCGTGGATCTTTGGCGCTCCCCTGACAGCGCTGCGGTCCCATGATGTGCCGCTGCTGCGCTCCTGTGTTCAGTTGGAGGTCAGGTGAGCTGGGTGCTTGGTGGATCCACGGCCCGCGTTTCTGCGGTGCGGATTCAGCCCGGGGGGCACGTTCCTGCTGTTTACGGTGCGGCCATGCCTGTTTTCGGTCCCCAGCTGCTGCCCGCATTGACTCGTGCGCTGGTGCCCTGGGAGGCCTGCCCCGCACTAGGGTTCGGCGCCTGTCTTCAACGCCATGGGGGCCGGACTTGCAGATACGCTGCATTGGCATTACACAGGTGGATTGTGGCCTAGCTGCTCTGCGTGTAGGGGTGCACCCTACTGGCCTCATTGCTGGCACCTGGCTGGGCAGTTGACATCCCTCGAGGTGGCATTTGCAGGCTGGCAGTGCGGCTTGTGACTTTGCCACACTCCCCTCAGCGTATATAGACTTCCTGGCATGTGGCGCCTCTAATCTACTGTGTGGTGTTTCTTGGTCCCAGATATACACCTACTGTCACAATTGTGCACACCGCTTGAGTAATCATGGGCCAACCGGATAAATCCCAGCCAAAGGTTAACTTCGAGCAGCGCAAATCGAAGCGCCATGAGGATGCGGCGGACTCAGTGATGGCCGACTCAGATAACTCCACTGAGGACCCTGTGAGTGACATTAAACAAATTATTGCCTCCATGCAGTGCGGTCTGATGGGTATAGACGCCAAGATAGACACGCTTGCCTATAGGATGGACAGAATGACGGAAAGAGTGGATATGGCGGAGCGCCGTATTACCGAAGCCGAGGAAGCTCAAACCGATACCAATACTGCCCAGCTAAATGTTGAGAAGGCACTGGCTGCACTGCAGGATAGGGCTGAGGATTTGGAGGCGAGGTCCAGGCGGTATAATCTCCGTATTACGGGCCTATCTGAATCCACAGCTACAGGCCCCATGGAACTTTTAATTGAACAGCTCCTTAAAAAACTGCTTGGGGCCGAAACCTTCTCTGCCATGTTTGTGGAAGAGAGGGCACACCGTTCGTTGGGCCCTAGACCCCAACCAGGTGCTCCCCCACTGCCCATTATCACTAAGCTTCTCAACTATCGCGATAGAGATGCTGCACTGCGTAAGGCAAGAGAACTGGGTACGTTGCACTACGAGGGCTCCTCACTCTCTCTCTTCCCTGACTTTACCATCAAAGTGCAGGAAGCTCTGAAGCAGTTCGTTCCCCTTAAGCGCAAACTGCGAGATCATCATATCGAGAATGCCATGCTATACGCTGCGAGGCTGAAGGTTCTCTTCGACGGCAAACCCAGAGTTTTCCCTGATCCACAGTCCTTACAGAAAGCCTTGAAGGCCTGGGAAGTAGCTGGCAAGCATAAGACTGATCATGGTGCAGAGGTGAGAGGTGCTGCCTCGTCGCATAATCTTGACAAAAACAACTGAATGGCAAGGAACTGAGCCCAAATTGTTTCTCCTTTTGTATTTGTTTATGCCATTTAACGCCATTTATTATATTGTCGTTACTTTGTTCTCACTAGTGCTGCAGGGGGGGGGTGTTTCTTCCCATTAATGGACGATGACCATCAGTAGTTGTTTGGTTACCTGGGTAGATATCCTCAGGGTTGTGGTTCTTATAAAGAGGCGGCTGATCTTAGCACTCCTCAGAAGTTGATCCTGTGCTACTGAAGCTAAGTACATGCTGTATGGTGGCATGGCGTTGGAGAATGTAATTTGTGGTTGCTGGGTAGCATTCGCCCCTAAGCGTTACCCACTGTTAATGATGTTTTCGAGTCTGATGTTTGCATTTTTATTCTTTTATGAGATTGTTTTGTCATTATTGGTATTAGGAGGGCTGTATGTCGCCTTTGCACAGTTGGAGCATGCATGGCGTGGGAGGGGTGCGGCACCGTGGGGTTTCTTTTGGGGGTTGATGGGAGGGCTTATGCATGTCTTTGCAAAGTTGGGGTATGCAGGGCGTGGGTGGGGCGAGATATGTTTAGTTGGACCGTTTTTTCCTTATGCTTTCTTTTTCTGGATCACATGTTTCAATCTTGTGTACATGATGGGAGGGGTGGGTGGGTAAGATTTAGGCGGAGATCATATTGCGTGCAATTTTATTGTCATGACAGAAAGCTTGCCCAAACAAATGACCTTTATGACATGGAATGTCCATGGTCTAAATGACCATCGCAAGGTGCGGAAAGTGATTGCATATCTGAAACGAAAAGTGATTGACGTTGCGTTGTTGCAGGAGACGCATCTGCCCCCGGGCTCTGCGCTTGCTGGTGGTACAAAAGTGAATGTATGACATTGTTCTGCATTCCTATGAGGCACAGGGTCAAGACTGATTTGCATATGGCTGGGTTCAAACTGGAATGGCATGGTGAGCAAAAAAACGATGGATTTAGGCCCAGATCTCTGTACTGGGGTGAATGTATGACATTGTTCTGCATTCTGTCCATCAATTGTTGTTTTTGCATTTGTCACCCCAAGTGGGACGGGTATGCTCAGACGTGAGTCCCGTGCTCTCCATGCCACTGGTATCAAGCTATCCTGGCTGAAGAGGGGTGAAACCCCGAAACCGGTCCTAGGATGCTTGTCTCCAGTCCAGGGAGGACCTGGCTTGGCAGTTCGGGCTGGACTGTTCCTATGAGGCACAGGGTCAAGACTGATTTGCATATGGCTGGGTTCAAACTGGAATGGCATGGTGAGCAAAAAAACGATGGATTTAGGCCAAGATCTCTGTACTGGGGTGAATGTATGACATTGTTCTGCATTCTGTCCATCAATTGTTGTTTTTGTACTGGTGGCAGGCTGGCGGGGATTTCACATGCTGCTTGTTGTACTTCCCATTCAAGGGGTGTTTTGACATGGCTTAACCCTAAATCAGGTCTCAAATTAGACCACATCAAATAGGGGCGTATTGTAGCCCCCAAAAACCAATGGCACAGCCGATACTGCCGTTGCATTAATGTCTTTTTCACGTTATATTTCATTTAACTGTTACTTCATTGTTCATCCAATCTTTCATTTAGAACCAGTTCAAATCCACATGCAAGGAATGCTATTTCCCAAAATTTCTCATGTTCCAGATGGGCCATCCGAACCTCTATACAAGAACACGTACTGATGATTCTTCAAAAGCAGTTTATTTAAACCCAATGCATTTCGGCCCACTGGGGCCCTTCGTCCCGGGTAACTGAAAATAACAATATTACATACATTAATTTCCAATCACCAATGTGTATACATCTCATTCAAATGTGACTATGAGCATATGCCTTTACAAATAGTTGCACCTCACCGCTTCAGTAACTGACATTCGAAAGACAATCCATCCTGTTTTATCCCGATAAATAACCTCCTCCTCCCTCTTGCAGAACTCGGTCTATTCATTTTGCATATTTAAATGTATTTCTCAATTACTCTCAACCGATAACTCCCGTGTAATGAATGCCTAAACCTCAACCTAATTCTCTCTTACTTCCCATCATATTTGCTTAGCCTTCACACTAAACCCTCCCCTCTAAGTGTCTCATTCCAACCCGTCCACCATCTTAACCCCCTCATTCGTGTGCCTTACTAACAATCTCTTTACTGAACTCGACCATCTTTCCACTACCCACTCTCTACCTCATTTCCATCCCACCTTCCTTAACCATCCTGCCATGTCTTGTCAACTAAAATCCCCATCTCACATCTACACACACCCTTCATTTTCCCTCCTTTGTTATACACCACACGTCCCGTTACCTTTTAACTACCCCTCACATACCTGCTTGCTAGCAACCAACCTCCTCTCTCGATCATCAAAGAGGTTCCCTTTCCCCCACCTAGATTTAAACTCTACGTGCAATCCTCCTCTTCGGTAACCTCCCATCCAACATAATTAACACCTCTGCCTTTCATAATTGCCCGAGCCTGCCTTCGGTTCTAAAACACTACAACACCCATAATGCACACTATTGTCTGAAACATTGCTATTCTATTACTGTGTTTCTCTGATTAATAAACATGCAGCTTTAGACATTTTAAAACCACTCGTAACGCAAATATTTAAACTGTCCGATGTATATTACTTCAATTTCAGTGTTCATCTGACTCCTTTAAATGAACTTGTTTCGTGAATCAAAGGTGTTCAACCTTGCATGAAGATGGTGTCATGATTTTCAAAAGTTTATGTGGTGATGCTCGATTCGTGATGGGTGCTAACCCGTTAAAATATGATATTCAGGTCTCAAATTAGACCCATTAATGACAGACTCTGCAGGCCGATATGTACTATCTTGTTGCCATAGCCCAGAGTGGGAATTTCTGGTGGTCAATTCATATGGTCCGAACTATGATGATCCGGGGTTCTATCGTTCCTTGCTTGCCTTACTCAAAGATCGCTGCTCCCTTCTGATATTCTGGGGGGGGGTGATTTTAATTGCATAATGGACACAACGTTAGATCGCTTGAGGGGCCCTATTCGTCCCCTTTCAGCCTTGGCGAGGACGGTGATGGACATCGCTTTACAACTTCAGCTGGCAGATGTCTGGTGGTCTCGTTCGGGAGACCGTGGGGGATACACACATTACTCCGCGCAACACAATATTCATACACGTATTGACTACTGGTTTATTTCACAATCCTTGGTGCCCAATGTACAGACCTGTTCTGTCCTGCCCTGCTCATATTCGGACCACTCCCCGGTTACGATAGCGATTGCGGTGCTCAATCGTTCCCCTCCTCCTTTTTTGTGGCACTTCCCTCCCTATTCGTTGCTAGATTCCGTTTTACACTCAGAGCTCAGTGCTGCGATCTCAGAATACTTTGAGATCAATGTGGGATCCGTCGACTCCTTTTCCATAGTTCGGGATGCGTTTAAGGTCTTTATCAGAGGCGTAGCCATCAGTAAACACACGGGGGTTCTTAGGGCTATTCGTGGTCATCTTGCTTTGCTAGAGTCCTGTCTATTGGATTTGGAAGCACGCCTATTAATCACTAACGACCCTGAGTTGCGAGAGCAACTTAAGACCACGCTGGCTGAATTCCATGTGGAGGCTGACAGCAAGGTCAAACATATGGGCAAGTATGCTTCCGCTAGAGCATACAGAGAGTCTGATCGGCCTGGCTCAGTGCTGGTGGCTGTGGCCCACTGCCGACTTGCTGCTGGGGATACCATCGAATTGAAGGGGGAGGACGGATCGCTCCTGACGTGTTGCACTGACATTAATGGCCAGTTCCGCTCTTACTATCAGGAGCTATATAGCTCTAAACTTGCCCCCATTGATGAGGATATCTCTAACTATCTAGAATATATACAACTTCCCTGGTTACAGAATTGGCATCAGGAGTTTTTGATGCGCCCTATTGAGGCTGCAGAAGTTCGCCTCGTGTTGGGTTCGATGCGGGAGGGCAGCGTCCCAGGATTTGACGGCCTTACAGTTGCATTCTATAATTTCTAATTTCTCTATTTCCTGAGATGGCTGCGGATGGTCTTATGCCCCCGTCCATGCGAGAGGCGTTGATCATTACTATGTTAAAGCCCGGTAAAGACCCCCGTAAATGCCCCTCGTATCGCCCGCTCTCCTTAATCAACGTGGACACTAAGCTGTTTGCGAAAGTCTTGGCCAATCGTTTGTTGCCGCTTCTCCCTCAGCTTTTAGGTCCTGAACAAGCTGGGTTCATCCCGGGTCGTACGCTCTCACACAATCTCTGCACGGTTTTTGGGGCTCTACAGCACATCCGCCTGGAGGTTAAGGCCGCCGCTGTATTTTTAGATGCTGAGAAGGCTTTTGATTCAATCGAATGGAAATTTATGCACGCTGTGTTGCATCGCATGGGTGTCGGTGAGGTGTTTCTGCAACTGATTACGGTACTCTATAATTTTCCAGTGGCTCGGGTGCGCACGGGTGACGCGGTCTCTGTCCCGTTTCCAATCATGCGGGGCACCAGGCAGGGGTGCCCGCTGTCCCCGTTGTTGTATGCTATCGCAGCGGAGCCTCTGCTGCGGGCATTGCGAGAATATCACGGGCATAGAGGAATCCGTTTTCCTCAGTACAATATCATTACCTCTGCTTACGCAGACGATACTCTTTTATATATCAGAGATCCCAAGATCCATTTGTCGCCTGTGATACGTGAGGTACTGCGCTTTGGTGGCCTCTCAGTCCTTAGGATAAATTGGGATAAATCCATTTTGTTTCCGCTGACTCCCTCCACTAAACAGTTTCCGCTAGATTTTCCGCTACATTGGACCACTGAGCCGGTGCGTTATCTGGGCATCCAGGTGCACTCCGACGCGGACGAGATAATTGATGCCAATTACGGTAAATTGATTGATAAGCTTGGGGATGATATTGATAGATGGATACGACTCCTGTTGTCCCTGGATGGTAGAGTCTCTTTAATGAAAATTATCGTACTTCCTCGCCTGCTCTTTCTCATCACTAATATTCCCATAGTGGTACCCCAGCACCTGTTTCGCGAGCTTCGTTCCCTGATGATTAAATTAGCATGGGTTGGTAAGTCCCCTAGAGTCGCCCTGGACACCCTCATGCTTCCGTACACTGCTGGCGGACTGAATGCCCCAAATTTAGAACTGTATTACAGGGCCGCACAGGCCTTTCATGCGCATAGCTGGGTACATGGGCCCCATGATTTGCTCCATCTTCACATTGATAAAGTAGCTGCTGCCCCGCACTCCCTGCCTCGCTTCCTCACCCAGACCCCCTTGAGTCACTGTGGTATACTGGACTCGATTAACTCTGTCGTCCACAGGTGGAATGCGTTCCTTAGAATGTATGATGGGGCGCAATTATACTCTTCCCGAATGCGAGTTGAATGGTGCCAATGGTTCGTATTTAGCTCGGAGAAAGGGACCCTGGATTCACTAAAAAAACACTAGGCATACAGAACATAGATGACCTCTTCAGACATGGGCGGTTGGGCACGTGGGAAGAGTTGGCGGGAGCAGATAGTACGCTTTCGCCCCTGAGTAGATTCCACTTCTTTAGAACCCGACACGCCATGCGGGCGTTACTGGGGGACGAATTGCAGGAGCCCTTGGTCATCCCTTCATTAACGGCTCTGTTGAGTGCGCAGTCCCCATGTACGCTGATTTCCAAATTGTACGCTTCAGCCCTGAACGCGAAGACTTTCTCCCTTAGCAAGGTCAGACAAAACTGGCAACTAGATGTAGACGTCCCCATTACAGACGACGTTTGGTTCTATTGTTGCGGAGTCACTCGTAAGATCTCCATTAATGGTCGTCATCGTCTCGCCCATTTTAAATTTTTAAATAGAGTGTATTATTCCCCTCTACGTCTATTTGGATATGGATTGAGGGACAATGATACTTGTGAGCAATGCCATGCGCCGCAGGCAGGTTTTTTTCATCTGGCATGGCAGTGCCCGCATGTACAACACTATTGGGGATCAATATTGCAGAAGATGAATGACATTCTTGGGTTATCTCTCGCTCCGGATCCCCTACTTGCGCTCCTGGGCTATACTAAACCTCTTAAGAAAAGTGTACGCAAATTGGTGGCGATGGGTCTTCTCCTTGCTAAACGTCGGCTAGCGGTGCGTTGGATGAGAGGTCCAGTGCCTACGGTGGCAGAGTGGGAACACGATATGGTTTACTGTAACACGCAGTCCGATGTTTATAATGAAATGCTTCCTACTGGCAAGCGCCCGAAGAGTTTCTGGGGTATGTTTGCTCAATATCGAGCTGCACAACGGGTAGTGGCAGACCCTCCTGATGATTATTGTATTGTTGTATACCTCTGGTGTTTACTTTTCCCTGCCCAATCACTGTCTTAGAATGTTTCCGCATACTAACTGTATTATTTTGTGCTTTTCTTACATCCATCAGCATTCTTTGTAATATAATTGACCCCGCTTTTGTATCACACTGGCGGGTTGCCACTTCTCCATTCACCATCCCTCATGCTCCTCACCTTCCCTCCCATTAATTGTTGACATGCTTTGTCTTGATATTGCCATGGTTACATTTGCTTTTGTTGTCAGTGAACCATATTGGTGTTCTGTTATTTTTTCATTTTTATCATTTATAGTCTGTATGTTTAGTTTAACTTTATTTTCAAAAAAGCAATAAAATATATTTTTTTTAAAAACAACCAATCAATCAGGGTAGTTATAGAGCGTGGCTAATCACCCGTTAGGGTCTCACGGCACTGGACAGTGCGTTCTGCAGATCTGTGGAAGAGCCAGGTCTTGAGGTCCTCACTGAATTGAGGCGGGGACAGTGATTACCTGAGATGTAGAGGAAGAGAGTTCCAGGTCTTTGCAGCAAGGTAGGAGAAGGATCTCCCTCCAACCGTGGTCTTACGGATCCGTGGGAAGTGGCTAGGGCCAAGTTGGAGGAGCAAAGGTGTCTGGTGGAAGTGTAGAAGGAGAGGCGGTGGTTCAGGTATACAGGTCCGATGTTGAGGAGGGCCTTGTAGGCGTGCGGGAGGAGGTTGAAGGTGAATCTTTTGTTGGATGGGAGCCAGTGGACATTTCTCAGGTGATAGGCGATGTGGCTGTGGATGTCCAGGATAAGTTTTGTGGCGGTGTTCTGGATTCTTTTCAAATTCTTTTGGAGCTTCTGGGTGGTGCCGGTATAGAGTGCAGTGCCATAGTCGGGTTTGCTGCTGACAATCGCTTGGGTGAACGTTCTTCTTGACTTTTTGGGGATCCACTTAAAAATCTTTCAAAACAGGTGAAGTGTGTGGAAGCAGGTAGATGAGACAGCGTTCTTTTGGCAGTTCATTGAGAGCCAGGATTCAAGGATGATGCAGAGGTTACGTGGTTGGTCGGTGGGTGTGGGGGACTCCAAGCGCTGTGGGCCACCATGAGTTGTCCCAGGCGGGGGGGGGGGTGGTTCCCAGGATGAAGACTTCAGTTTTGTCAGACTTAAATTTGAGGCAGCAGTCCTTTATCCAGGTGGTGACTGCCTTCATCCATTTGTGGAAATTGTTCTTTGCTTCTGTAGGTTCGTTGGTGAGGGAGAGAATCAGCTGGGTGTTGGTGTAGGAGATGAGGTTTAGTCCGTGGTTTCTGACGATGGCTGCCAGCAAGGCCATGTAGATGTTGAAGAAGGTGGGGTTCAGTGAGGAGCCCTATGGAACTCCACAGCTGATCTCTGTAGGTTCTGGGGTGAATGGTGGGAGCTACACAATATATCAGGCAAAGTATTGATGGTGATAACTATATACAAGCTTAGACAAAGTAGAGCCCTGCTCTATTCACAGGCTTATTTTTAGTTCGTTTATTTATTTTTTTCTAAAAACCTTCTGCTAGGTACTAAAACAATAAATGATGAAAAGGAGCATACAGTAAAGTATAATTCATTTATCAATTATAAACAGTCTCTTTCAATCCACGAAATTCCACAAAATTATTGTGTGAGGAGTCTTGAAATCTCTTTTGATCCGTCAATTAATCTTTATTTTATTTTCAGTCAAATGCATTCAGCCCAGTCAACGCGTTTCATCCAAACATGGACTTCCTCAGGGTTGGAATGATCTTTTAAGGATAACTGAAGCAATCTTCTAATATACTTCGCATTCCCTGGTGGTTCCTGTAGTGTCTGTTAGCTCATGAACTGATAAGGATTATTGCCTCATATCCACACTGGCAACCTGTCCGTTCGTGTACGAAATGCCGAAATTGCACAGTGAAAATGAAAATAAAGATTAATTGATGGTTCAAAAGAGATTTCAAGACTCCTTGCACAATAATTTTGTGTAAATGTCGTGGATTGAAAGAGACTGTTTATAATTGATAAATTAATTATACTTTACTATATGCTCCTTTTCATCATTCATTATTTGAAGAGAAATCCTTTCTCGTACATTTGTGATACTTCTAAGCAGTGGGGACACGGAAAGTTAAATATTATGAATCCAAATATATATGAGAACTAATATATTGGTGCCGCCTTCATTGCCTACACTGCTGTCCTCATAACTCTCAGTATTCAAGGTACTAAAACAAGCTAATGGAGAACTCACATATATATTTCCACGTTTTGCTAACTTACTTCTAAATTAAAAATATGCCACTGAAATACAGTGCAAGAGATATACCAAGATGAAAGGGCCACAAACCTTGACCAATTTCAAAGCGTTAAGCAAAAGGCAAGTCAAACAGAGTGGACACAGATCCTTATCACATGCAACAGGAACTAGGGTCAACTGGTGATGTTCAGGAATTCAAATAACAACAAGCCTCACCGTCCAATCCAATGGAAGCGATTAACATAATCTCAAGAGTGAGTGCCAAGAGTGTGTTTATTATCCAGCCCTGAAATCCTCTTTAAGTTCTAGTACTTTTAAATTTGATTTTCCTAATGCAAGTGCAGTAATACAAGTATGATAACTGAAAAAGAAGAAAAAAACACACCCAGCACGAGGAAACGTTTAAGCTATGTGTCAGACAATATTTACATTGATCAGGTGGGCCTCAGGGACCCGTGTAACTCCTATAGTAATTACTGTATTTTGGACAGCCGCACTGTGCATGCAACTTTAGCTGATATTATAATGCTACAAGTGAAAATACAAGTCCAAGAATGCAACGTGCGGATGTTCTGTCAACATGTCAGGACTGTCTGAATCATGCATAACATGGGATCAATTGAAAGCCAGGTTATAAAATGAGGTAAAGTCCTTTGAAAGTTGAGTGTATAGCAGTCGAGTTAACAGTAAGCCAGACCCGTGAAACACCGGCCACGGTTGTATGTCACGACCACGTATGCCTAAACCATGCATACCTTACCCACACGGTCTTTACAATGACCGCATCTTTACCGTGCATGCCTTTACAACGAATTTCATTGTAAAGGTATGCTTAGTAAAGGTATATGTGTGGTAAAGATCCCACCCCAGCCTCCCCTGCCCTGAGCCCTGAAATTCGGCCCTCATGCATTGTATTCTACCCGCCCCATCCCTAATAACTACCTGACCCCTACCCAGTGCCCTAAATCCCAGCCCCCTAGCCCAAAAAAACAACCCCGATCCAGCAGCGGCCGTTGTAGGTAAGAGCGGTGGGTGGGGGGAGGGGAGGGGGGTCGACAGACGACCAGGAGGTAAAATAAAATATTAAAAAAGACAAAATACCTTACTCAGCGATGTGGCGGGGGCAAGGAATGTGTTTTTCTTTTTTTAAATTGTATTTTACCTCATCGTCGATTCCCCCACCCGCCCCCCGCCCCACCTCTCTTACCTGCCCCTGCCGCGGCTGCCATGACCTCAGCACCCCCGCCCTGAGCTCTTAAAACTGGGCCCAGCCCTAAAAACTGGAACCCAGCCCTGAAAACTGCCTCTGCCCTTAGTCCTAAAATTTAGCCCACTGCCCTAAAAATTACCCCAGCCTCGAGCCCTGAACTCTAAAACCAGCTCCCACCCCTAAAATCCCCAGGGCCCCAGCCCAACTTACTAAGCCGCGTCCTGGTCCTTCTTCCAGCTGTGATCCTTCTGGTTCGTCTCCCTGCCCATCCACTCAGACAGCTAGAACACCAACTGCCTTAACCATGCACATGCGGGGTTAAAGCAAGCATTGTTCCGCTTGCAGGGAAATAGCATGCGTGCTAAATCCCACGCTGTAAAGGCGATTTTCCTCTGGGGTTGTATGACACAACCATGCATGCCTAAACCACGCATGTCTTAACCACGCAGTCTTTAGAATGACCGCATCTTTACCACGCATGCCTTTACAACAAATTTCATTGTAAATGCATGATTAGTAAAGGTATATGTGTGGTAAAGCTACCACCCCAGCCCCCTACCCCCCTGTCCTGAGCCCTAAACTTCGGCCCTCCTGTATTGTAATCTACCCACCCGAGCCCTATTAACGACCTGACCGCCTACCCTAGCCCTAAAACCCAGCCCCAGTCCAAACAAGGATTGGCATAGCCAATAGGTCTTGCCTTTGGGACCTTATAAGTGTTTAGCCATGCAACAGTTGATGCTGTTGTACCAATGATATTGCATACCTAAATACTTATAAGGTCCCAAAGGCGAGACCTATTGGCTATGCCAATGCTTGTTGTGATTGCATTCCAGTATTTCATGAGGGTGGAGGAATTTCTCTATAGAGAAAGTGGTTGCCCTTTGGATACAAAAATACATGTACAAATGCACAAATCTGCTATGAGACCTCACGGAAGAGTTTACATCACCCATTGGCCATCAATTTGAGGAAACCAAGAGCAAAAGAACATATTCTGGGTCACAAGTGATGAGTTTTTCTCCCCACTGATCAATGCTTATGGAAAATCCAGACTATCTGACTTAAGCTTCACATAATTATCAGTTTCAAAGCTTTATTCGACAGCATATCATAAAAGCAAATGAACATCCTAACAATACTATAAATACTATAATAAGATACAATATGTACATTTTTTTTAAAACTCATTAAATCGTAATGCTGGTGAATAACATAAAAAGATTTTTTAAAAGAGTGAAACAACATCAACGATATAAAAACAGTTCAAGGAGAAGTAAAATCTTGATGTTAAAATTAATCATGCAATGTTTGGAATCAGGAATTCATTGGCGAACTTCTAGAGACTTTAAGGTGCGAGAGCGTATTATCCAAGCCCACCCTAAAAATTTTGCGACGGCAATAGCCATGCAGGGAGTGCAATCAGATTCAAGTATTGTTAGGGCCTCTTTATACCTGCGTGTTCCCAAATTTATACACACTGGTTTTAACCACCTATAGCGTGGGTTGGTGTACAGAGGACATACAAACAACAAATGACCTATGTCCTCGATCAGATCTTTACAATGGTGGCACTTATCATCCTGGGTGGATGACCATCTATGGGTAAATACTTTTACAGGAAGGGACCCAATTCTAAACTGGAAATACAGTTTTCTATCAGTAGTCCTTTCTATAATGTCCCAATATGCCTCACAAAAGGGTATAGATTTGATATCAAGAAAGCGACCCGTTAGCTTGGCATTTTGGCCAGAGCTAGAGGCAGATGTCAGGATCATATCCCAGTACATTTTTTTAAAAGTTGACTTAGATGGGAAACTTGAACCATTTGAGTCATTCCATAAATGTCCTAATTCCAGTTTTATTAACAGGTCTCTAATTTCCTTAAGCCATGAGATGGAATGAAAGCGGTCAGCCCTAATAATATCCTTCAAGGCGATAGCATAATGGGCTAGTTCAGGAGTTGTCAGAATCCGTCACCAATAAAGGAGTGGGCGTAATCGTGCCAAATCCTCAATTTTTTTCCTGCCTAAGTCATATGCAAGCGGAACCATTGGGGTACTTTGGGGAACTCCAACTAGGCAGCATAAAAACTTGTTTTCTGCCAGTCTTAATTGGTTCAAATTAGCAAAGCCCCACAGTTCCGAACCATAAAAGGAAGCACTAATGACTTTCATGTTATAAATTTCTAAGGCAGGGGTGATGGGTTTAGTCAGGGAGGATTTAAATTTAGAGGTAATTGCACCTGCCAGCTGGTGAAATTTTAAGGCAGCCATGTCAATATGATTTATCCAACTCATATTGCTCTGGAGGGATATTCCTAGATATGTAAATGCCTCAACCTGTTCCAACGGAGTGCCATTAAAATTAATAACACCTCTAAAACTTTTCCGCTGGTTTAGGCACATAAACTTAGTTTTGGAGGTATTTATCTCAAGACCGCGTTTTTGACAAAAATCACCAAAAATGTTTAATGCCTTCTGAAGCCCACTTGGTGTCCGCGAGACTATCAACGTGTCGTCCGCGAACATGAGGACTGGCACTCGAGCCCCTGCCAATACGGGGGCATCCGTAGGGGAACAACTGAGGTGATCGACAATGCCGTTGATATACAATGAGAACAATGTAGGTGCCAAAACACACCCCTGTCGAACACCACGCTCAACAGGAAATGGGTCTGTCACCTCCCCCTGAGTTCCCCACCTAATACGTGCGTAATTGTTCTCATGTAAGCGGACAAGTAACGTTAACAGTTCTGGCGCCATCCCTGCTTCAGCAAGAACCCTCCAAAGTTTAGAGCGGGGCACTAAGTCAAAAGCTGATTTTAGGTCTATAAAGACCGCATAAAGGGTCCCATTGGTCAATCTCACGTTCTTCCAGTAAAGTGCTAAAAAATAGAAAACCTGGTCAACAGAACTGGTACAAGGGCGAAACCCAGCTTGATAAGGGGATAAAATATTGTTTTCTTCTACCCAAGATTGCAATTTGTTTTGCACTAATCGACCTATAAGTTTTTGAGCTGAGTCTATAAGACTGATAGGTCTATAGTTGCTAGGTAGTGATTTATCTGCTTTTTTAAAAACCGGGATTATTTCCGCACCTTTCCATGAAGGAGGGATTGGCGCACCCATAGCCACGGCATTAGCTAACCATTGAAAATATTGGCACCAAGATAATCTGTCGGTTAAAAACACATCGGCTGGTATTCCATCCATTCCTGGAGCTCTACCCCCAGTTACACAATCTAGTGCTAGATTAACATCTTTAATCGAGAACACCTGCGTTTGATAATAGATAGTGGGGGGAAATGAGCACTCTCCTTCAGATGGGTTAGAAGCATATTGCGGTCTGAAGAAGTCAACCCACTGGTTTTTGGCAACATTATTTTGGGGGGATGGTGCGATCCCACCTCTGTCCCACTTGACTATAGCCCAAAATTGTTTTTGATCTTTGGCTAAACAGGCATGTTTCAAGTCTTGCCAGTGCTCTTCATCCCACTGTTTCTTGGCCACTATCTGTGCGTGCCTATATATCTTTCTAGCAATTCTCACACCTTCAATATTTCTTAATCTAAGTTCTACACTCAGGTTCTGACGGGCAACTTTACAAGCTTTATTATACCATCCCGCCTCAGGTAATTTTTTCTTACTAGCCTTTTCAATCTTAATGGGCTGCGTGAAGAACCCTTGGAGTTTAGTAAAAAAGACGGTGTGAGCCTCAAGCATGATTAGGGGGAAATTTTGATTAGCAGATTGAATGTTTAAATTAGCCACTTCATCGATCACCACTTCTTTAAGGTCCTCTAACTTCTCTGGCTTCTCAATAAATCTGCCCCATTTAACGTGGCGCATATTGTTCGATACAACAATATCCAGTGGTTTTCTCCCCTCCAAGTTTGAGTTCTCTAAGCTCATTAAGAGCTTTAAATTCCATACAAAGGGGATTATGATCACTTTCCACCCTTGGGATAATAATCATATCGCTCAACCTATGCCAATCTCTAATATCCACCAGGAAGTAATCTATGCGACTAGAGGACCTACCATTATCAAATGTGCTTGCTCCCAGGCGATCAGACGGAGTACACCCATTAGCTGCTCTAAGTCCTCTCTCTAGACGTAGAGCTTTAAGTTGGATAGCTACTGCTGACCATCTCTTAACTGCGGGAAGGTCCAACTGAGGGACGCCCCACCTACTATCCGCCTCAGCAGCAAGAAATTGGTCCTCAGGTCCAAGTGGCTCAAATGTCGTATTAAAATCTCCTCCTACAATTATAGACAACTTGGGTGGGAGTTCTGTAAGCTGGTGATCAAGAGCGGAAATTACATCAGATAGAGTTCCCCCAACCATCCCTCTAGCATAGATGTTGAAGATTGCCATTCCCTGGCCAGTAGGCCATGTGATATTAACTGACAAAATATCATTTGATGGGAAACTGTGTTGTTTGATGTTACAACATAATGATTGGCGGATCCAAATTATTGAACCTCCGGATGGCCGGCCTTTAGATTTTTTAGTAGTAAATGTTTGGAAGTTAAGAAACCCTGAACGATGGACTGGGACCAATGACCACGATTCCTGGAATAAGATGATGTCAAACTGGTCAACAAAGCTGCACCATTCAGTAGACTGTAACTTGTTGCCAATTCCTGCAAGATTCCAAGAAAGAAGAGTCAACCCTGCCTCAGTTGCTGGGAAACAGGAAGGCTTTTTTGTTATTGGTGGACCTTGGATCTCACCTGCTGTCCTGTTCTCATATTCAACGTTGTTACGAGGGCTACCAAGTGGTTCTATTACTAATACCTTAGATCCTAATCTATCACATTCTAGAGGGCGGCAGCATGTTAATATATCTAGTTCAGTTATCTCTATCTGTTTCTCTACAGGGTTGTATGCTGCCCTCTTTTTGTGTCGGGGGGTAAGAACAGCGTTTGATACATTTAATCTCTGCATCATGGGGACATTTAGACTATCCAACTTGATTTTATTCTTATCCTCTGACCTGGCGTCCCTACCGAGTCAATCACAATAATTTTGATCTGACAAAACCCCAAACCTGTTTTCTAAGCTGATGTTCCAATTGCTATTTGAATTACTCCTACCCCCTTTGTTAGGGACAGAAATCCTTCTTAACCTTGGTTTCGCTAGATTAGCTTTACAGCTTCTCATGCAATAGAAATATTCTAGGGTTAGTGGAATAATAGCACTATACCTTCGTTGAGGGGGAAATATATTGGTCAGGACATTGGGGAGAACGCCTGGGTTTGAAAAGTTAAGGACTACACAATCTCCCGCAAATTTTTTCGGATTATGCCCTAGCCATGGTACTCTTCTTGCCATAATAATTTCCCCAGCTAATTGTTGGTCACCCCAGGGGGACATCCTCATGTTGTTTGACATCCAATGCAGGGATTTACTAATCAGAGAGGATGTAGATTCCACTTTGCCAGGCAACAGGGTGGGTACATTTGCCAGGACTAATGTAAGGGGGTAAGCCTCGACAATGCATTGAAATTGGTCACCCTCTTTATGTAAGGCAATAGGTCTAAGTGGGGGACCTTCATTGGGTACGTTCTGAAGGTTCTTATCTAATGTAGGTTGCAAAGGGGGAGGATTCACTGTCACTTTTTCTACGGCCCTTTCTCCACCTCTAGAGGGCACCACATTTGAAGCAGATCTACTTATCGCCGGGGTCGAAGTACCATCCCCCTCCTCCACTGGCTTGTTTATCAGAGTGCTCAGTCTTAGTACCTCTGCCATAAGCAGATCGATTTTAGCCACCAATGGTGTGACAATGCACTTTATTTTAGAATCGATCATGCTAGCAATTTTTATGGATAGCTCATTCTCAGTCTCTTTATTGTCGTATAACCCTATTACCTCTTCCTTGTTCAAGTTTTTAGATGCAGAGGTTGGCTTTTTCCTACCTAAGCGAGGGCCATTACTTTTACACTGGGCTTTTCTACATGCTCTAACTGCTCTGGTCCTAAGAGGAGGGACTAGGGATGGGGAATCTGCTACTTCGATATCTAAAACTAAATCTAATTCAAGATTAGATTGCAAGTTAATGACTGGAGGCACACATTGTTCAGAGGTATCGCTAACTAAGACCTCTATGTCAGTTACAATACTACTGTTGGCCTGTGATGGAAAATCCAACAATGGTTCTGACAGAGAACTCGTCGAAGGGGAGATGGAAGAACAATTCAGCCCTAATGACGCCCTCCTGTCGTTGTTAATTTTACTTACAATCTGCACCAGGTAATTGTCCATAGTATTCGATGCTGAAAAAATCTTTTGTTTAGACATACTACCACAGTGGTATGACAGTACCTCACGATTATTTTATCGTAGATGACACGAACCGTAACTAGTAGTCAATGTTTTAGGCACTTGCAGATGGATACCTATTCTATGCAATGTTTTTTTTTTTTTGGAAACCGTTTATTGCAATCTCAAATATATACAGGTATGGGCCTACAACCTTCCGGCCGGCCGCTAAAGTGACAGAAGCAAATGACATACATACAATAAGGCACTTGGCTTTGCAGAGACGCTAAAGCAGGAGGTATCAACAACGTGGGCCACATGACTCTGAGCCCACAATACGGTTTCGTTTTATACAACACAACAACATAAAACCACACCCGCAAGGCAACCCGCAATCGAAAGTAACAACACGTGCTCCTCAAGTGGGGGACCCCAACTATCCACAGAAAGCCAGAGAGGGGAAGGGGAACAGGTCCGGGACTGGGAGAACACTGTGCCCGGGGCTGAGGGAGGGGGTCAACTAGGGGGATAGAGCTGGTGAGGCGGGAGGCAACAATGGCGGCTCGCAAATACCCCCGCGGTAGGCGTTCCAGGGGCCCCATACCTTCACCCATGCCCCAGGCTTACCCCGCGCCACATACACCACCTTTTCTCGGAACATGCACCAATCCATGTGTTCTTTCCAGGCCGACACCGCCGGGGGCCTCTGGGATCCCCACAGTTGAGCGATGTCACGTTTAGCTATCATATATCCCAGAGTCACCCATCGCGTCTGCGGAACCGGATTAATCGGTCGGTTCCCACACATTCAGCAAGCATCTCCTCGCTTCAGGCAACAGCGCGACATGAGTAACCGCTCGCAGGACCCCATGCACACCACGCCAGAATCGCTCCACCCTCGGACATTCCCACAGAATATGCAAAAAAGTCGCCAAAGCACCACACCCACGCTTACACAATCCATCCTCGGCATAACCCATACGCAGAAGCCTTGGCCCCGTCATGTACACCCGGTGGAGTATCTTAAGCTGGACGAAGCGAAGGCGAGCCGGGATGGCCACCTCCTTCGGAGAGGCCACCGCGGAGATCCAGTCCTCGTCGTCCAACTCCAGCCCATCGGCAACCCAAGCCTCGCGGAGGCCAGTCAGTAAGCCCGAGCGGTCATTAATCAATTTCTTGTAAATGAGGGAGATCGTGCTGTCCGGAACGTGGCCATCTAGCACTCTATCCTCCAGGGGGGAGGACTCCGGGATGGAGGCCACGTCTGGGAAGACGGAACCCAGTGCGTGACGGACCTGCAGGTACCGAAAGTATTCACTGCCCTGCAGCTGAAACTCCGCCTGCAGCGTCTCGAATGTTTTGAATCCTCCCCTCGTCCAGAGATCCCCCACTGTACTGATGCCTATCGTGTCCCACCTCTCGAAGCCCTTCGAGGTCCACAGGGAGCCCAACCTCTCAGACGCATACAACGGTGACGCCCGGGTCAAACGGTCCTTCCATCCCATAGCTGCATTAGCCGCGTGCCATACTCGCACCATGACACGCGTGGGTCCCGTCAAGCGGGAATCGGGTACGCTAGTGTAGAGCGCTCGATTGTAGTCGCCACCGGGCAGGAGCATCTTGTCCATTTCAAATGCCGGGTTTAAGGCGGGCCCATAGAGGCCGTGATTAATTGCAGCTAACTGGGAGGCCCAGTAATACCGCTTAATATCCGGGAGGGCAATCCCTCCGTCGTACCACGGGAGCGTCAACTTTGCCAGGGCTATACGCGGCCTCCCGTCCCAGAACAGGCGGCGCTGTAAACTTTCCACCTCACGGAAGTAGCGCGCCGGGACCAAGTCCATAGTGTTCTGGAGAGCGTACAGAAAGCGCGGCAATGACATCATCTTGAACAATGCCGCCCGGCCGAGCGGCGAAAGCGGCAAGCGCCGCCAGCGCGCGACATCCTCCTTCAAGCGCTGGAGGGGGGGAAGCAAATTCCGCTCGTAGCGGGCCACCGGGTCCAGCGTGATATAGACACCCAGGTATCGAAACCCCTGCGAGGCAATCTGGATCGGACAGCCCCGCGGGAGGACAGGAGCCTCCCCGGAAAGCACATAGACACAGGATTTAGCCCAGTTGATGACAAGGCCTGAGTTACGGCCAAAGGAGCGCAGAACATCGACCAGGACAATCAGTGATTTGCGCGGGGAGGCTAAGTACAAAAGGATATCGTCAGCATAGAGGGACACGCGGTCCTCATACTCGGGGGTCCAACGGAGACCACGGATAGAAGGGTGCCACCGCAGCCACTCCGCCAGGGGTTCCAAGGCCAGTGCAAACAGGAGCGGCGACAGGGGGCAACCCTGTCGCGTGCCCCGTCCCAGCGCGAATGGGGCCGAGACTCGACCATTCACCACCACCTGCGCCAATGGGTCCGAGTACAACAATTTGACCCAGCTGATGAATCCCGGTCCAAATCCGAACTTCGCCAGCATCGCCCAGATGTATGGCCATTCGAGCGTGTCGAACGCCATGGTGGCGTCCAAGGACGCCAAGATGGCCGGCTCCCGCACGAACGGAACACGCGCGAGCACCCCGTGCAAGCGTCGCAGATTAAGGGCCGTGTTGCGATGGGGAATAAAGCCGGACTGGTCTTGGTGGACCAGATTGCCCACCACGCCGACCAGCCGGTTGGCGAGCACCTTGGCGAGGATTTTAGGCTCCGCATTCAAGAGCGAGATAGGCCGATAGGATGTAACCCGGTCTCGTGGTCTCCCCTCCTTGTGGATAACCACGATGGTAGCCAGACGCTGGTCCGGCGGGAGGGAGCCCCGCGAGTGGGCCGCAAGGAACATTGCGCGGAGGTGGGGTGCCAGTACATCCGGTCGCAGCTTATACAACTCGATAGGAATGCCGTTCGGGCCCATGGCCTTGCCAGAGGCGACCGAGCGTATGGCGAGGGCAATTTCGTCCGAGGTGGGAGCGGCATCCATCGACTCCCTGTCCTCCACTGAAAGGGAGGGCAGCGCGATGTCCCGCAGCAGGGCATGGGAATCCTCCTCCGAGCAGGGAGAAACCGGGGAATATACCTCGCGGAAATAATCCGCGAAGCAAGAGACAATGCCTTCCGGCTCAGTAACACGTACACCATCCATCCTCTCAATCAGCGGGACCACACGACTAGCTCTCTCCTTCTTATCCAACCACGCAATCAACTTGCCAGCCTTATCACCCACATCATACAATCGCCCCTGTTGCTCTCTGCTAAGGCCCCTGGCCGCCTCCGTGACGAGGGCCCTATAGGCCGCCTGCTTAAGGTGTAGAACGTGCAGCGCAGCATCAGTCACCCCACTCCCCAGATCACCCTCCAATTCAGTAATTTCGGCCTCCACCCGGGTCACCTCCTCCTGTGCGCGCCTCCGGGCATGGGAGATAAAGGAGAGGGCCTCCCCTCTAAGAACTGTCTTGAAGGCCTCCCACAGGGAGATAGCCGACGGGACAGACCCCACATTCTCCTCAAAATACCGTTGCAAGGATTTAATCAAGTCAGCACGAATAGTGGGGTCGCGCAGGTACCAGGTATTGATTGGAGCTACCCTGCCCTCCCCCCGCGGGAAGACATCAAGGTGCAACAGGAGTGGGGAGTGATCTGAAATACCCCGCGCCAGATGGCGCACCTCTCCCACTCTCCCGGCAGAGGCCGCAGGGACAAGGACATGATCAAGCCGCGAAAGGCTACCATGGGCACCCGAATGGAAGGTGTACTGCAGCTGAGTGGGATGCTTTAAACGCCAACAGTCCACCAATCCCAGTGTGTCCAAAAGGCCAGACAGCCACGCCTGTGCCCGGGGGAGGTCCCTAGGGGGATAACGATCCATAGTCCCAGAAGCCACCGCATTGAAATCCCCCCCAACCACCAGAAGCCCCCCCGGAAGGTCAAGAAGGAGGCGTCCCAGGTCCGCAAAGGTGGTGGACTGTAACCCCGGTGGGACGTACACTGAGACAAAGACGACTACTCTACCCTCCATTCTCCCCACCAAGACAGTGTAGCGTCCCCTCTCATCATGGCGCACCTCGTCTATTTCTAGCGGGAGCGAGGTCTTGACCATAATGCCCACCCCCCGCGAGCCTGATGTGAAGCCCGAGTGGGCCACCAAACGATAGCCACGTCGATTCATGGCACAAAAGGAGTTACCAATAAGGTGTGTCTCCTGCAGAAAGACCACATCAGGCGAAATCCGTTTCAGATACTGCAGGACCACACCCCGCTTAATCCTATCACCCAGTCCGTTAACGTTCCAGGACAACAAAGTCAGGTCCCTACCCCCCATCATATACAGAAGCTATCATTTGTCCCCCCGAGAGCATCTCAAAAACACCAATACAGTAAAGGGTTTGCCTTGCGGTAGAAACGAACCACACCCCACCACAGCCCACCCATCCCAACAGAACTCCCCCCACCCTGCACCCCTGCATGAGCCCAAACAGCCCCCCCAAAGTGCAGTGTGCCTGTCGCCCCATAGATAAGAAAACTAACTAGTCCCCCAGAGGAGGAGGGAGATCCCCCAAGAGACCCCACACGACCTCCACAGGAGGGGAACTTACCCTAACAGTCAATGGTGACAATAACGCAGTCCAGAGCAAGGCCTACCATTAGTCCCTCAGTCCTGATCCGGCGGGCCCTCCCCACCAACCGCTCCCCCCCCACCCCCCCGGCCCCGATCTCCGGGCAAAGTGTCCAGCCAGTCCCCGGCCGCCTCGGGACGATCAAAAAAGTGCGTGCGGCCATCCACCTCCACCCTCAGCTTAGCCGGAAAAAGCATCGCATATTTGAGATTCAGGTCCCGTAGGCGACGTTTGACTCCGAGAAAGCTCAGTCTCTGCTTTTGGACCGCCGGAGTGAAGTCAGGATAGAAATTTATATCCATGTTGTCAAGTCTGACCGGCCCTTGTAGCCTGGAAGTCTGCAGGATAGCGTCTCTGTCCCGAAAATTGAAAATCCGGGCGATGAGAGGCCTCGGAGGGGCTCCGGCCTTAGGCCTACCCCCGGGGACCCTGTGGGCACGTTCCACCGCAAAGAATTTACTCAGCCCCCGAGGCTGGAGATGGGTGAGAACCAGGTCCTCCACAAACAGATCCGCCGCCTCTGCCTCACGTCCCTCCGGCACCCCGATAATGCGAACGTTGTTCCTCCGGGCCCGACCCTCGGAATCCTCCAGTCGACGATTCATCAGGGCGCTCGCCTGGCCAAGCCTGCGCACCTCCTGTTGGAGGGCCGCCACGTCCGTTGTGAGGCCCGAGGTAGAGTGGGCCAAAGAATCGACCCGGTCATTTGTTTTGGACAGATCGGCCCTCACGAGGCCCACGTCCACGAGGACCGAGTCGATCTTCTGCGCCAAAGTGTCAAAGCGCTGGTCCACCGAGGCCTTCATCTCGGCGATGGCGCCCATCACGTCTCGGAGGGTCAGGTCCGTGGGCAGAGCAGGAGCATCAGTCGGGCCCGTGGGGGACCTACGCAGCGCCTCTGGAGATCCCTTCTGGAGGGTGTAGCGGTCCATGTTGTTGGATTGATGGGCCGCGCCACGACGGGTCGACTTCACCTTAGCCCGGTCGCCATCTTGTTTTGTGGACATGGTTTCAGTCCCCAAATCGAGCCAATCTCCTCAAAAAGGGGGCCGACAATCCAGTTCAAGGGCTCCGGGGGAGAGCGACTACCGCTCCGCAGGACGAACCGCAGCCGGCGGGCCGGCAGGGCACCCCAACGAGGCCACACCACCGCACACCGCCCCGCAACCCTACCTCGCCTGGCAGCAAGGAGGGCGCAAAAGCGAAAGTGAAAGTGCGGGGTACGCGAGTCGCCCAGCCTTGCCCGCCGCTGTTGTTCACTTTGTCTCCGGATCGCCCCACAACTCCAGTACGGGGGGCCGGTGTGGAGAAGGCCGCAAACCTCAATCGGTGCTCCCGCCGGTGTCCGAAGTCCGATTTGAAAACGGAAAACGGGCGTCACCTCAGCTCGGGATTTATGCAGGAGGTCGCGGAGGTCCTCGGGAGCCTCGCACCTACGCGGCCATCTTGGTTGCGCACTAGGCACCTCCTTCTATTCTATGCAATGTTACCAAGCTAGATACAATGAGCAATATAACTCAGCGACCAATAGTACCTGTATGTCCAAGGTCTTATAACAAATGTAACTCTGCTGCAGGTGAAAGGGGGGTAGCCCGTCCCGTCCTCACTCGTCCTCGGACGGCCTCAGATGGCCCGCCCTTTGCCCGGGCTTAGCCCGGCGCCGCCCGCGCGCGTCCCGCGACGCGAAGGGATGGTCCTTGACTTAAACGCCTCCGGGCGCGAATATTGCGATCAGCTGGGGAAACGCTAAGCCCTCTGGGAGCTGTAGTCTCCCCCTGCGACGGCCGCGCGATGTCAACCAGCGGCTGCAGGGAAGACACACAGCGTCAGGCACCCAGGGGCAAAGTGGCAGGTGAGAGAGTGATCGTCGTGCTTCCTTCAGGCAAGAGCAGCGGCTGGATAGAGACCCGCTCCACCGAGGGATGGTCCTTCACTTAAACGCCTCCGGGCGTGAATATTGCGATCAGCTGGGGAAACGCTAAGCCCTCTGGGAGCTGTAGTCTCCCCCTGCGACGGCCGCGCGATGTCAACCAGCGGCTGCAGGGGAGACACACAGCGTCAGGCACCCAGGGGCGAAGTGGCAGGTGAGAGAGTGATCGTCGTGCTTCCTTCAGGCAAGGCGGTACAAAAGTGGGTGGTGATGGACGGAGCATCAGAACCAATCAAACACTCACACCCAGTCAACAGATCTGGGTTTAATCCATCACCGTTCTTTAGCCCACTCTGCCACCCCAGTTCAGACATGGCCATGTGCAAATCAGTCTGACCCTGTGCCTCATGGGAACAGTCCAGCCCGAACTGCCAAGCCATGCCTTCCCTGGACCGGAAACAAGCTTCCTAGGACCGGTTTCTGGCATTTCAGCCGTCTTCAGCCAGGCTTGCTTGAATCCAGTGGCAAAGTGAGCAAGGGACTCACGTCTGAGCATACCCTGCCAACTTATGGTGAACAAAGCGGTACAAAAGTGGGTGGTGATGGACGGAGCATCAGAACCAATCAAACACTCACACCCAGTCAACAGATCTGGGTTTAATCCATCACCGTTCTTTAGCCCACTCTGCCACCCCAGTTCAGACATGGCCATATGCAAATCAGTCTGACCCTGTGCCTCATGGGAACAGTCCAGCCCGAACTGTCAAGCCATGCCTTCCCTGGACCGGAAACAAGCTTCCTAGGACCGGTTTCTGGCATTTCAGCCGTCTTCAGCCAGGCTTGCTTGAATCCAGTGGCAAAGTGAGCAAGGGACTCACGTCTGAGCATACCCTGCCAACTTATGGCGAACAAAGCGGTACAAAAGTGGGTGGTGATGGACGGAGCATCAGAACCAATCAAACACTCACACCCAGTCAACAGATCTTGGTTTAATCCATCACCGTTCTTTAGCCCACTCTGCCACCCCAGTTCAGACATGGCCATATGCAAATCAGTCTGACCCTGTGCCTCATGGGAACAGTCCAGCCCGAACTGCCAAGCCATGCCTTCCCTGGACCGGAAACAAGCTTCCTAGGACCGGTTTCTGGCATTTCAGCCGTCTTCAGCCAAGAGCAGCGGCTGGATAGAGACCCGCTCCACCGAGGGATGGTCCTTCACTTAAACGCCTCCGGGCGCGAATATTGCGATCAGCTGGGGAAACGCTAAGCCCTCTGGGAGCTGTAGTCTCCCCCTGCGACGGCCGCGCGATGTCAACCAGCGGCTGCAGGGGAGACCCACAGCGTCAGGCACCCAGGGGCGAAGTGGCAGGTGAGAGAGTGATCGTCGTGCTTCCTTCAGGCAAGAGCAGCGGCTGGATAGAGACCCGCTCCGCCGAGGGATGGTCCTTCACTTAAACGCCTCCGGGCGCGAATATTGTGATCAGCTGGGGAAACGCTAAGCCCTCTGGGAGCTATAGTCTCCCCCTGCGACGGCCGCGCGATGGCAACCAGCGGCTGCAGGGGAGACACACAGCGTCAGGCACCCAAGGGCGAAGTGGCAGGTGAGAGAGTGATCGTTGTGCTTCCTTCAGGCAAGAGCAGCGGCTGGATAGAGACCCTCTTATTATCTTAAATTCAAGTTCCTGAGCGACAGATCAGAAGGCTGTAGAAGACAGATGTGCCTTGCTTATCTATGTGGGTCCCCTGAAAGATTACTCTGTCTGCAGGTAGACAGAGAGGTTATTCCTACCTAATAAATGTGCTACATGCAAGCTTTACAAAAAACACCCATTTCTGAAGATGAGGGCATTCCCGGTACATGTACTAAAGAGTGCTAAGTTCCCAGGACTGCTCTTTATGCAAAAGGAATGACCACCAAGCAGGAGTGAAGGAATATTCCCAGGGACAGGCCAGCCACCAGCCCTTGGACTGGATACGTGAAGTACAGCATAGTATGAAACGAGTTCCAAATTGCTATCCTGCTTGCATGACTCAGAACGTGTGAATATGTTATCTGATAAATCCATCACTGCAAAGATTCCTGCAGGCAATTCAGTAGAAAGGTACTTTATGCTGTGTTAAAATGCAAGAGGGTTTACTGGAGTTCTGTAATGACGGGCAATTGGTAACCTTAGGTTGTTGCGTTTTAATGTTTAACTTCTGAGTCTTATTTGTTCAGTGATAATTTATTGCACATGTAAAGTGGGGTGTGTTTCCCTAACAATGTACACCTGCAGTAAACATTAGAGAGTTTTGTAAGGGCTTCCGACGTGATGCGCTTACTACAAAAGGGCATAAAGCTTGACTTTGTGTTATAGTAATTAAGAACAAGCATTGGCCGCTCGCGTGAGAACAAGCATCGCTTCACCGGCGCTTTACTTTGAACATTAAAAGTAAAGCTCGGGTGCCGTGATTATAGCAAAAGTAAAGAAATAGATGTTTTTTTCTATTTCTTTACTTTTGCGAAAGTGAAAGTCATCACGGTTCTAATGACCCGTGAAATCTGCTGCCGGCCGGCTGCGCGCGTGCACGCTCGCGTGAACGCAAGCGCTAGGCAAGACAGCAGCACTTTGAAAAGTCATCTACTAAATGTCTCTCCGAGCAGCGCATGCGCGCTGACTCAGCGAGACCTAAAAACTACCCTGGCCCCAGCACCCCCGCCCTGAGTTCTAGAAACTTTCCCCCTAGCCCTGGAATATTGCCCCAGCCCTAAAAATTGCCCCTCCCCCACTGGCCTAACATTAACCCCGACCCCCGCCCTGAGCCCTAAAACCAGCTCCCACCCCTAAGGCAAGCATTGTTCCGCTTGCGGGGAAACGGCACACATGCTTAAGCCCATGTTGTAAATGCAGTTTCCCGCCAGCCACTCTCCCTCTGTTCAGTCTTTGTTATCAGTGCTGGCTGCCTGTGCTCGCTGTGTTTCCAGACCGACTCACATGTTACAGTGAACTGATCCATTGAGGAAATTTGGTGCACTATACACCATATGGAAACACAGAAGACTTCAATTGAAAGCCGGTTACTTTATTAGCATGACAAAGCAGACCAGTCTTGTCAAAGCACTACAGTTGAAGCCGTACTAACAGGACTGATAAAAGGAACATTCAGTGGCCCAAGGAGCTTTGCTTCACCACCATAAATGCGATGAATAGCTTTAGTTACGTTACCTCAAAAACTATACAGAACCATCTTATCAAACATAAAAAATACACGAATATGAAAGACATGGTCCCGTGACTGGACTAAACCTAGTTACAGTGATCTATCTAACAGCATAAATGTGCCTCCACCCCAAAACACTAACTTCTTCATTCAAATCATTGAACTCAAATTAGAATTTCTATAGCGCCAATAGCCAGAGAGAGGTTGTCTAAGCACCTTACGAGTTCAAACAGATGAAAGCTTTTAAAATGTGATGCCTTCAATGTACGACGTGAAAAGAGCATCCACTGGTGTTCAGTAAGCTGAGGCAATGAAACATAAGAAGAAAGTCTGGATACTGAAATCAAGACGTGAGCTAAGGCTTAGATGCAGGATAAAAAATGCACACCATTTATTCCAAAGAAATGCCTGGAAGCAGAAAAAGAAAGAGTATTTCAGAACAAAAGTAGTTGTTTGAGGTTTTATGCCCCTTATGGGGTGGGGGTTGTTCTCTCTTAACTCCTTCTGTAATATAACTGGTGCTCATGTAAAGTGCTCCAATACCTCCGGGTCGAGTTCGCGCTATATAAATCTGCAAAATAAAACCTGCTGTTGCAACAGAGCAAACTGTAGCAGAAGCCATAATACGCGCCTGGCCTATTGGTGACGTTTGTGGTACAGACAGTAAAGACAGTGGATTGCAGGATGAAGCAGCCTATTTCCAGGACTCACACATGCGGGAACTCACATTCACTGGCAAATCAAACTGTTTGTCCGCATCATCAGATATCAGTAGTGTGCAAGACACCTTGGAAGTAGATGTTTCCATTTGAGACCACCCTCGAAACATGCACGCAACTTGACGCACACGTTCTGCTCCAGGCATTATCATACATATACCTTTGCACGCAGAATGCCGGTGCCTTATCAGCAAGATCTAAAAAGAATGTTTATTGCATTAATGAAAATGTATTAATTTTAAAAAGTGCATTTTGATGATCAGCTGTGTGCTGAAAGGACTTTGGGAAGGTCTCTGCATACAGAGCCGCCGATGGCTGTGTCGGTAGTTTGCGAGCAACCCTATAGCCCGGGGGTTTCTTGCCAGAAAAGCATACAGTCAGTATTATTTTAGAGAAGGTGCTAAAGAAACGAAGGCTCGTGCCAGGGCTGACCAAGTCTAGGGGCAGATGAGCAGGGAACGGTGCAGTTCAAGTAAAAACAGTAGCACTTGTGAAAAGCGCTTGTAATGAAATTAAAAAGTAGTCACGGTGCGGTTTACCCCTGCACTGTGCCCACGCCAGTATAGCATGCAATTTTCTATCACCTGTATTTCTCATAATAAACAGCCAACATGCGTTGTGGTTATATTGGCCATTGTTGGCCGCAGCTTTTATTACGAACATGCATATACATTGGTCATAATATTATGACCCCTGGCCATAAATTATCATTGAGAACTGTCATACTTTGTTAGTCATAAATCATATACTTTGCTTGTCATAACACATTGCTTGTCGTAAATCATTTGTACATCATAAATTCGTAAATCGCACCGCCAGTTCATTGGTCAGTTCTTTTGCAGGCTTATCTCCTTTCTTGCCACTTCTGGGTCATACAATTGTTCTGTTGGTTTCCACGCTCCTTGCGTGTGAGAGGTAGCGTCTCCCCGGAGTTAGGCCCCAACTCGCTACCTTGTTAGTCTCATTTATGCCCTGTCTCTGGCAGGGTCTGGGCGGCGAGTGCCATCTCCATTTGCTACCCCGTTTTGTCAAGCCTACTCACCCTGCCGTAAGGCATCCCAAAGTGAGTGGCCCTACTCCTACATACCGCCCTGTCAGTGTGTCTCCATAACCAACCATTGTACCCTTACTTATCCGCTATGCGCTTGCCTGTTGTCCAGCACTGTGTCACTTCTGTTCCTTAGGTGTGGGTGGGTGGGTCAAACTTCCTTGCTACGCTGCTCCCCCCGCTCCATGATGATGAGGAGCTGCACAGGGTGAGGGCGACTTATAACGCCCCCTCCGTTTTCCCGCCTCTGCCGGCGGTTTCCCCCCATTGGGGGGGGTTCGTACCTCGCCTGGTGCCCAATTGGACAGGGGGCACGGCGCCACTCCAGCACACCTTGGGGGCAAAGGGCTATTCTCATCTACTTCTGGGCGCTTTGGGGCTCCCAGAACCGGATCCTTCAGGTGGCTCGTCGGCGGTTATAGCGCCGGCCCTTGAGGCCCCCTTCAGAGTCGGCCTTTGCAAGTATCGCTTTAGAGTACTGGTAAAAAAAACGAAGCTGTGTGCCGGGGCTGATCAAGTCTGGGACCAGAGAAGCAGGAAACGGGACAGTGCAAGTAAAAACAGTAGCGCTTGTGAAAAGAGCTTGTACAGAAATTAAAAAGTTGTCGCTGTGCAAGTAAAACAGTAGCGCTTTAGAGAAGGGGGAAAGAAAAAAAGTTGCGTGTGGGGGTTGACCAAGCCTGAGGGCAGAAGAGCAGGAAACAGTGCGGTGCAAGTAAAAAAACTGTAGCGCCTGAGAAAAGCCCAAGCGATTGTAAATAAATTAAAAAGTAGTCATGGTGTGATGCACGTAGAAACAGTTGCACTTTAGAGAAGCGGCAAAAGGAATGAAGCTGTGTGCTGGGGCTGACCAAGTCTGGGTGCAGACGAGCAGGAAAAGCGTTTGTAAAGAAATTAAAAAGTAGTCAGTGTGGTGCAAGTAAAAACATTAGCGCTTGTGAAAAGTGCTTGGAAAGAAATTTAAAGTAGTCCACAACAATGCATTAAAATGGCCACTGCGTATGTATAGCAGTGGTTTGCCGGTGCTCTCAGGGAGGGCAAAACAACAGAAGGGGCATGATGTATGCATGCCCTTGATAAATGGGAAGCACGCAAAATGGGGAGACGATGGTGCCAGCCAATGGCAAGCCTATGGGCGGGCAAAAGCCCACAATGAGATGCAGCATGTCTCGGTTCGAGACAGCGCTTGCACGCCGGCTTAGAAGCCGAGACCTAAAAATTACTTCATACAAAGTGTATGTATTTATTAGTAACATGACTTTTCTGTCTTTCTTTACTTTATTTATCAGCCAGAGATCGTTAACGCAGCTCTAGAACACAATTAAAAGTGCTTTATGTTTATTTTTGCTGTTTGAAATATGCACAGATAAGGGCAAAAATAGTGGGGGGGTTTATTTGGCTTATTTTTGTACCAGTCAGGACAATAAAATACCAGTGGTGCCAGTAGAAAACCGGCCAAGTGGCAATCTTAAGGGTGACATGTCAACCTTTGGAAAGGGCATTCCATTGTATTGCCACAAGTGTTTTCAGTAACGTTTGATCCATTTGAGCTGGAAACTATTATTACCGCAGTCACAAAATTACATAATTCCAGTGGCCCTGTTTTAAAGACACGCCTCTTCCAGTCAACTACCACAAGATACCAGTTAGAGAGAATCAGCCAGGGGACACCTTGTTCTGGAAGCAGAGCGGATCGACAGCCACCAAGAAAAAGTTCTTAGTTAGGGGAAGACATGGACTTTACACTTCGCTAAAAGAGAAAGGTTTTATTTTGTTTGTTGCAGCCAGCCAGGAGAGGAGGAACCAGCAAGGCTCCCCATCAGACTCAGCATGACTAGGATGGCCACTCTCCATTTTCACTTTACAGGGCACCTTGAGCTTGCATAGAAATACCTTAAGCTGTCTGTTGGGGTGCAAAGGCAACTATGAGTCACAGGAAGCATTTTGGGGTTTCATTCCATAATCACGTGCTCCAAATCGAGCCTTGCCAAGTAGCACGCTTCAGTGGTTAAACTACCAAAATGTAGTGCTGGTGCCCAGTGATGTCTGGGTTCTGTGTATTCATGGACTATCTATGCCATAGTGATGTGATGGTACGGTAAGGCTGGGGCGGCTTCTCCACTAGGGCGGAGGAGCATCATCCCACTGCTTTCTCGCAGTGCAAGAAACATAAAATGCTAATAACTACAATTTTATGTTTCTGCTTCTCACACTGCGAGAAAGCATCAGGGTCTGGTTGCGGGCGGGTCAGCGGTGCTGGGCTGGGGAGGAGTGGTGTGCTCACTCCTGAGTGCGCATGACTGGTTTGGTCAGCCCTCTGGGGCCGACCAAACCAGTCATGCACACTCTGCCCTTCACCTTGCAGGCTGCAATGTAGCCTACATGGAGAACATGGCTGGGCCATTAGCCCCTGGCTGGGCGGCGTCCGACCAATCACAACGTTGCTTGCAGCGTTGTGATTTGCTTAGGGGTGGGAGCCTGGCTGCTTGCTTCCTGTTCCTGCCAGAGGCAGGAAAGCAGGAGAGGAGCAGAGAAGACGTAGGACCCGGCCGGTAGGAAGGTGAGTTTACTTTTTTTGTATTATTAAATTAAACCCCCCCCCACACAACCCCCCTCCCCGCATGACCCCCGCAAGTCATGCTGGCCGCAAATGCTGTAATGATATTTATTGGTCAGCTATGTGTTCTCTTTTGGAATGTATAATGTTTGCTTTTGAATCAGAGCACATCTGGATGCTGTCCTCTGGGACCTTTGATTGTATACTGATCTGCTGCCTGATACAAAAAAATCTTAAGAAGGTAAATATGTTGGATGGACGTTCATCTTTCACATATCGGCGATGAGCAGACTAAAGAAAACAAGTGCCCTTTCCACCTTCTTTTTAAGCAGGGGCGGCTCTTCCACTGGGGCGGAGGAGCGTCGCCCCACTACTTTCTCGCAGTGCGAGAAGCAGAAACATAAAATAGTAATAACTACCATTTTATGTTTCTGCTGCCCACACTGCGAGAAAGCAGAAGTATTTTGTTGCTCTGGGCTGCTCTGTGAGCAGGGCTGGGCAGGAGTGCGCATGACAGGTTTGGTCAGCGCTCTGGGGGCATTGTCTTAGAGGTGGGAGCCTGGCTGTCCGCTTCCTGTTCCTACCGGAGGCAGGAGAGCAGGAGCGGAGCAGAGATGACGCGGGACCCCACCAGCGGGAAGGTAAGATACATTTTTTTTATTATTAAATTAAAGGCCCCCGTGAATCATGCCAGCCGCAACTGTTTTTAAGGTACTGTTTTGTTACCATTTCAAAGGCTCAGGGGAGAACCAAAGCGCAACCAGCGTTTTACTGGAATTCTAATGATTAATGTTCATTCCTGAAGCAAATCTAAAGCATGTGTTTGGTTTCCATGTGCTTTTGAGATTGAAAATCTGTAATTTTGGCAGCGGCACGCCTATTAAATTGATCCTACATAAAAGCGCTTTACGGGACAGCCATTATCCTGGCAAGGGGGTAGAGCCAGGAGAACAATTCATCACACGCGCTCATTTAGCTTGAGCTGTTCGCGTGTCTCCGCGATTAAGATTATTTCAGCAGGAGATGATAAACGCTCCATATCATGTTGAGCGAGGAGAGCTACTTATTGCACATGCTCATTATGCTCATGCTGCTCGCATGCCTCAGAGTGTGAATTCAGTTTGTCAGGAGGCACTAAATGCGGTAGAGTCAATATTTCTTTTACACAGGCTTACAAAAATTGGACTGGACTCACCTGTCTACAGTCAGGAACATGTTCACTGGCATATCTTCTCCCTTAAAGCTTTGTCTAAAACATTTGACCTGGAACGTCTAAAGGGCATTTGTTTTAAAGGAAATGGAGGAAATCAATCAAGATTGTCTCCAGAAATTTTGTCGATCTGTTAACAGTCAATGTATAAATAGGGACCCCCTACTAATCATAACAGTTCCAAGGGCAGTGGACAACAATATTGTATGTAGAAAACCAGGGGCGCATCTAGACCCGAACTTCAGTGAGGGCTAACACTCTCAGCCAGGGCTGGCCCTAGCACTGGTCGCACACAGTGCAAGTCTTTTATGGCACCCCTCCCCCATTTCCTCCTTCTCCATGAATTCCCTCACTACCACTCACAAGCAATGCACCTCATCTCTCTATAGCACCTTTCTGACATTTTTTTTTTTATAGCTCTACTCATAGTTCTGTGATCTGCATGGTACACGTTCTTTGTAGCAAACACGTTAACCCTCTGAGCTTTGTGGGCAGAAAGAGTGCCCATGTGAGTGCACGATGAGCAATGCGATAGTGGGAGAGTAGGGTAAGACCAGTGACTGCAGGGTGAGTGAGGTGACCATATGAATTTGGGTATGATGTAAGTGCAGAGTGAGGCAAATTAATGCATGGTTAGTGATGGGCTTGTTTGAGTGAGATTGCAGATTGAGCAGTTGCCGCCGGCATGTCTCGGGGGTGGGGGGTCACGCAAGGGGAGGAGGGTTAAATTTACACTATAATATAAAAATAGACTTACTTTTCCGCCGGCCGGGTCCACGTCTTCTCGGGTGCTACTCCTGCTCTCCTGTCTCCGGCAGGAACAGGAAGCTAGTAGCCAGGCCCCCTCCTCTAAGCAAATCCCAACGCTGCAAGCAGCGTTGTAATTGGTGGGGATGCCGCCCAGACAGGGGCTTATGGGGAAGTCATGTTCTCCATGCAGGCTGCATTGCAACCTGAATGGAGAAGATCAGAGTGCGTATAACTGGTTTGGGTGGCCCCAGAGAGCCGACCAAACAGTCACTGCGTCCTCAGGAGTAGGCACACTACTCCTCCCCTGCACTGGCTGCTCGCAGAGCAGCCCCTCCCACCCACAACCAAACATAAAATGGTAATAATTACCATTTTATGTTTCTGCTTCACTCTCTGCGAGAAAACAGTGGGCGGCGCTCCTCTGCCCTAATGGAGAAGCCGCCCCTGAGATTGAGCAGTAAGGGGGACAGGTGAGTGAAGTGTCACATGAGTGCAGGGTGTGTAGTGTGCTCATGTGACTGCAGGATGAGGTACAGTGTGAACAGCGCAAGTGCATTGTGAGTGCAGAGTGATCACTGTAAGTGCAGGGTGAGCGGGTGAATGGTGTGAGTGTATGGTGATCAGCGTGAGTGCATTGTGATCGCTGTGAGTACAGGGTGAGCATGAAAGTGAAGGGTGAGAATGAGGAGTGAGTTATCTGAATGCAGGATGCATTCCCAGACACTTGAAGTAACTCAGCATGTTATTGATGGCGGCGTGGGGTTTATGATATAAGTTAAACTATTGCTATTATGGCATTAATCAGGGATCGAAGTTGGAGGAAATAAATAATGTGATGATCCTGCAACAAACTTCCAGTCTTCTGATTAGGGTTGCCAGCTCATTATTTTGATGTCCTAGACAGTACAAAAATAAGCATTCAACTAAAGCTTTATTTTCAACACTTATCTGTGCATAATTCGAACAGCAAATATAAATAGAAAGCACTTTTAATTGTGTTCTAGGGCTGCCTGAATGATCCATGACTGATAATTAAAGGGAACAAAGACAGAAAATTCACATTACAAATGAATATATACTTTTTATTTATAACCCTATTTAGTGTCAAGAAACGGTCTTTGCAGGCTCTTTAAACAACACATGGCTGGCATTTTTCTTTTGGCAATCCTACTTTATATTCCTTTTCATGAAATGCATTCTCATACTACGGCATTGAATGTAAAATACAAATGGAAGGAATAGGCCCAGGGAGTACTGGAACAAGATAAAAAACGAAGCCTCAATAACCAGGTTACAAAGGTATGTAAATATGCAAACGTTCTTTAAAGACCTATGAAAAAAACGGGCATGCCAGAGATAAGACTCCACACACTGCCCAGCCGAACCCACAGCAGCTCAAGCTGTAGTAGCTGGGCTGAGAAGAGACATGACGGGGGGACTGAAGTCCTTCTAGCCCTATGGGTGGAACACGATAAAGATCTGTTCATGGAACGTCCACGGATTTAAAAACATGGGTCATGACCACGAAACTCTGTCCTTCCTCGAACAACAAGATATAATACTCCTTCAAGAAACGTGGATAATGAAACCCACAGCAATATCTGGTTACATTGAACATCACATCCTAGCAGTAAAATTCGCAAGATTTGGTCACCCGAGCGGAGGCTTATCAACATATATATCATAAAAATATGGTTGGCTAACAGAATAGTTAGATGCTGGCGCAAACTGGCTTCAAGTTACAAAAGTTACCGGAAAGCGAAACTCAAATAAAATAAACTGGCAACTAATTTTAGTCAACGTATATGTTCACCATGTAAAAAAAAAATCAGAAGGAAAAATTCACAATACTAATAAATCTGATAATCGCATTGCAAAAGTCACACGAATTCTGCCCTTTGATCATTTCAGGAGATTTCAATTGTAACCTACTAAAACAAAATAAAATAAAGAGGCAGGAGGACTGGGGATATCAAATCATAACGCGAGAGTTAGAAAGGTACGGGCTGTCAATCCTGAATGGTAACACTGCAGGGGATAGACCTTCAGCCATAACGCACTCCAATGGAAAAAGTCGATCTACAATAGATTTTACCATCATCAACAGTAATCTAGTCCAAGAATAGACTCATTCCAAATCCTCACACGTATAGAAAGTGACCATCACCCGCAAATTACAAAGCTTAATATAAAGCTAGCCCGGGCACAAAAAATAAACACGCTGGGACAACATGTAGAAAAGTTTAACCTGAGGAAACTAAAATGGCAAGGAAGAAATATGGCGAATATAATGGATACCCTCAAAGAACATATGTCTCAAACAGGGCCACAGATAGAAGAAAATCGAATAAAAACATGGGAAGATCTATGCCTCCTCCTTACCCGAAGCTTTCCGGCCACTAACAGAAACACAAAGAGAATAGACATCAGAAAGGATCCATGGTTTAACCTCTCCCTACGAGATGAAAAGAGAAGGATGGCAAAAGAGGCACGAATTCAAGTCATGGTGGTCAAAATGGGTAAGAAAAGAGGCAAGGACAAACTAAAGGAGTTACAGAAGAATTACAAGAAGATGCTGAGGGAAGCCAAGACAGAATATAAAGAAAAAATCCGGACACAACTATTGTGGGCAAGCACTTTGCCAAACAGCAGGGAATTCTGGGGCGTCATAAATAATATGACCAAGGGTAGAAAATTACAACAAGAAGCGGGAATTGGTGAAAAAACCTGGATGGAGCACTTACATAATAAGTACAGCAGTGCGAGGAATGATAAGCACGCAATGGCAAAACCCCTAAAGGACCTAAAACCGGAAGTAGTAGAATATACTGGTCAAGCAGAAAGTACCAACGACTAATACGATCTGATCGACATAAAACAATTGAGAGGAATAATAAAAAGATTGAAAACGGAGGGGGCGGCAGGCCCGAACGGATTGCCCATTGCACTATTCAAACACGCGCCGGACATTTGGGCTGATAACCTCGCGCCATTATTTAATCTGATCTACAGTGAGAACAACGTCCCCAAATCTTCGAAAGGGAACATTATCCACCCAATATTCATACAGGGAGACCACAATAAACCAGAAAACTACAGATTGATTTCACTGATTGATGTTAAGGCCAAACTATATGGATCATGCCTATTACTTCACCTTCAAGATTGGATAGACGAGACAAGTATAATTCCAAAGTTTCAAACTGGTTTTAGACAAGGGATGGGTACCTTGACAAACCTGGGCACGTTAGCACTCCTAATTGAAAAAGCAAGAAAAAAGAAAACTCGGTTATTTGCATGTTTTGTCAATTTAAAAGCCGCATTCGACAAAGTAAGCAGAAATCGCCTCTGGGGAAAATTAAGGGCATGGGGGCTGCTGAGCAAATTACTGGATGCAATAATAGCCCTGCACAGCGAAACCTTGGCTAGAGTGAAACTAGGCGATGGACTTAACACCACCAGCAGTATCCGCACAGAGCAGGGCCTAAAACAAGGCTGCGTCCTTGCCCCGAGCCTATTTAATTTATTTATGGCAGATATCAGTAAGCACATGCAATCAGCCGACTGCCATCCGCCGAATCTAGTCAAGGAGCCAATACCCTTACTACAGTACGCAGACGATATCGTGGTACTGAGCCTAAGCCCCACTGGGCTACAAAGAGCGATCAACAACTTAGTCATCTATCTGGACAGAGATTGCTTGGAAATAAATAAAGACAAAACCAAGGTTGTATGTCTTGCTGACCCAAAAAAAACCAAGTTTAAATGGTACATAAAAGGGACTCCAATAGAAGAACAAGTGGCCTACAAATACCTCGGTTTAAAACTAGGGCGAGGCTCAACACACAAAGAACACAAAATGGACTTAAAGGCAAAAGCACAATCGTTAATCTTTGCGTACAGACACCTGAATAGAAAACTGGGCTGCCCGAGTCATGCACATCTTCTAAAAGTGATGGCAGCACAAATTGTACCGACATTGTCATACGCCCTAGTAGTTTGGTGCGGCAAAGAGGCGGAACTGCTAAACGATCTTCAGAAAAAGGTCTACAAAGCTGTTTTAATTTACCAAAGTCTGCCGCTCCAGCACAGGTCCGGCTGGAATTCGGCCTTCAGAATCAGAAATTCCGGAGCATGAGCGGTTTGTGAAACTATGCCACAAATTTAGCGCATCTGAGCCAGGGTCATTGAACAATACATGCTGGAAAGAAATCAAAATCCAGATGGACCAAGACATTCCACATTCATGGGGAGCATACCTGAGAAAATCATTAGCGGAACTTGACATACAAACAACATGGGACAGCCAGTTAGAGCGGGTAGCTTTTGGTAAATTGGTAAATAAAACATCAAAGAAGAAGTCTTTCCTAGAAGACAAAATAACAACTTCGAAACGCAGACATGGGTGGACCGTGATTAACTCTTACATATCAATAAAGCCTCAGGCATATTTATTAACACATTTCAGTACCGAGCTAAAAAAGAGTTTCACCAACTACCGTTTGGGCATGCATGATTCGAAAGATCTACAACCGTACTGGCAAAGCAACCATCAAGCAGCACACTGTCGACTATGCGGCTTCTGTAACGAAATGCTAACACACCTGCTGTGTGCTTGCCCAAAAGTTAAGGATATAAGGAGGGGGCTTTTAAAAACAATTTTTAATTAATTGAATATTCGCACTTGCAGGTAAGCAGTGATACATTGGCTGGAAGGATCCTCAATAATCCTGGCTTGCCGGGGTGTGAAATATCTGGCAAAAGTAAGGAAACTTTTAAGGCAAGCCGATTTAGAGGCCGCGAATAAAGCATGAACAAGGACGGCAGGGGCGTCGCATACATGGCCCACTAGACCAAGCAGCAAGCGGAAAAAAAATAATAATTCATAATCCACAGGATAACAGGAACAACATAGAAAAATGGTTCCGTTTGGAATTTAAAATGGACATTTTATCTCGAACAGGATCTAGCTAAAATTAATCCTGGACTTTTTCAGACACTTGAGCACTACTGAAAGTTTTTAATAGAACCCGCACAGATCGTTTAAACTGTTAGATAACATTTTATGTGTATTATAATGTTATTCAGATTTTAAAATCTTGGTAACCATGACACTGAAAAGTAGTATTCAATGGAAGATTAAGTTTAATACTTTTTTAAAGTGTAACAATTTAAAAAAATCATACAATGCAATAAACTATGGGTGTTGCACACCTGTATAAAACCCCGCGACAAGTATCAATCAATCAATCACATCATTTGTAAAGCGCAATACTTACCCGTGAGGGTTTCAAGGCGCTGAGAGGGGGGTGCGGGGGGGGGGGTGCTGCTGCTGCTACTGGTCGAAGAGCCAGGTCTTGAGTCGTCTTCTGAAGGTCAGCAGGTCTTTGGTTTGTCGTAGGTTGAGGGGGAGGGTGTTCCAGGTCTTGGCAGCGCGGTGGGAGAAGGACCTGCCTCCGGATGTGGTTCTGCGGATGCGCGGGACCGTTGCCAGGGCAAGGTCAGCGGAGCAGAGTTTCCTGTTGGGCACGTAGAAGGAGAGTCGACTGTTGAGATAGGCTGGGCCTGTTTTGTGGAGTGCCTTGTGTGCGTGGACCAGGAGCTTGAAGGCGATTCTTCTGTCGATGGGGAGCCAGTGCAAGTTCCTCAGGTGGGGGGGTGATGTGGTCGCGGCGTGGGATGTTGAGGATTAGGCGTGCAGATGCGTTCTGAATTCTTTGCAGTCTGTTGATGAGCTTGGACGAGGCTCCGGTGTAGATGGCGTTTCCGTAGTCGAGTCTGCTGCTGACTAGGGCCTGGGTGACTGTTTTCCTCGTGTTTGTCGGGATCCATCTGTAGATCTTGCGGAGCATACGGAGGGTGTTGAAGCAGGTGGAGGAGACTGCATTGACTTGTTTGGGCATGGTGAGTTTTGAGTTGAGGATGACTCCCAGGTTGCGTGCGTGGTTCGTAGGGGCCGGGGGTGTCCCCAAAGATGCGGGCCACCAGGAGTCGTCCCACGCTGAGGGGTTGGGCCCGAGGATGAGGATCTCCGTCTTGTCTGAGTCAGCTTAAGATGGCTTTCCTTCATCTAGTCGGCGACGGCCTTCATTCCCTGGTGGAGGTTGGATTTGGCGGTGAGAGGGTCCTTGGTGAGGGAGAGGATCAGCTGCGTTCAAAGTTCATAATGACTGTATATAAGCGCTTATTCATCTCCTCATCGTCCTTGCTGGCCACGCTACTGGTGCGCTTCATTATCGACTTTTGTATAGTAAGGTTTTTTAAGACATGTTGTTATAATAATAAAGGATGTGCACTTTTTAATAATTAGCTTGATGGTCCTTATATGGTCATTATGAACTTTGAATGTGCATAGTTGTCCAGGGGTTTTGTACATACACTCTGTTAACAAACAGGGCCATCTAATGTTGATTTCCAGTACTACAAGCATCATTGTGTCAAGCACAAAAGCGATTGGCACTCTTTTAAACTGGATTCTCTGTTAATTTTTTAGAACAGAATACATCACTGTGTCAACCATACCAGCAATTGGCACGCTTCATTTGATGGAGTTACCGGTAGCTATTTCTGCACTATATTTATAGTGAATTTTGTTGAATTTTGTGAAGTGGGTTTAGGTCTTATTACCTAGTAAAAAACAAAATCAGGATTGAAATGAATACATTATGTAAACGGTCACACCACTTACTCCAGTTCTACAAGAACCAGGAGAACCATATTTGAGATGGTGTTTATGGTGCAGATCATTCAATGCTTATCTAGGTGCTATCGATGGTATAGAAGTATAAAGTTGTCAGAGAATGGAATATACTATATTAATATCTAGGAGTGGAAGGGCAAAATGTTTTTGAACATTTGCCAGAATATACTTATCTTGATGATGAAGAATTGGATGAGTTTCAGGGCACTGTGAAACAGCTTGACACATACTTTGAAGGAAAGGGGAACCTAGTAGTAGTAGATGAATCTATGTATTCTTATTTTACAGCCTTAAAAATATTGTCGTAACACTGTGAGGTTGAGGGGTTTACATCCCAATTCATTTGTGACCAAATTGTATGTAGGTGTAATTCAAAGAAAATTCAACAAAGGCGGTAAAAATCTGTTACTTGATGAGGCAATAGTTATAGCAAAAAGCATAGAATCTTCACAAAAAGATGCAAAGCAATTAGAACCTAACGTGTCAAATATGGCAGTAGCAAATGCCAATGTTCAAAACAAAATCCAAAGTAAAATGCACTCACTACAAAGTAAATTTATTACAAATGACTGGTACAATAAGAGTAGAAACACAAACAGGGCACCCACTAAACAAATGTGTTATAGGTGTGGTTCCAGTACTCCTATTTTAACTTTTCGTCAAACATATTTTTATTGAGATTTTGACATAGTACATCACATAGTATTACCATAACATTATCCACATGGGAGACGTTACAAAAATATATAGAACTTAAACTATGCAGAGTTACACATCACTAGAGGATGTCCCCAACCCAATCTCAATGTAGTGCATAATTAAGGGGTACAGTTTCTAGCGTTAATGGGGTTTAGGGCACATCTCTGTGTTCCGCATAATACATCAAACAAAGTAAAACAATGTTCCATCTTCCTTTTGTGATGGCTCGACCTTAATTCCTTCTAATCAGAAGGCATTACATAGAGAGTACTATGAGTCGTATTGGAACAGCTCCCAACTGTGGAGCAGCAAACATAAAAGGTAAATAAACAACCCCCTCCCATGTCCCTCCCCCTCCCCTACCATGATGGCAACACATAGAAAACAGGTTCTTCAATTTGCTTTGATAGGTGGCACTTCACATCTGAAATAGGTGCAGGGCTCTGACAGAGGAAGGGCAGACAGCGGACGGTAGACCCCGGGAAAGAAAGGTGACCAGGGGGCCCATTTAAATTCAAAGTTCTTGAAATTGTCCCTGAAAATGTCCAACATTCGTTCTAAACTAAGCAATTTCCATAACCTAGAATGCCAGAGGGAGATTGCCTGGACTTCCTTCCTTGTCCTGGAGGCCACCAATGTAATCTTCGCCGCCCCTATGCAGAGCCACATGATAGTCTTATCAGCCCGTGTCTGGTGTTCCAAGGAGGGGTCACGGAGTCCCAGGAGAACCCCCTGCCATAGTAGTTGGGATAGGGTATCCCAGTATATCTTTAATGTGTGCGAGTATTTCCTCCCAGAAAGGCCGTATATTCGGACAGTCCCACCAGATATGTTGGAAGTCCCCCAAGAGCCCGCAACCCCTCCAGCATCTATCGGATGTGTTGGGGAAGATCTGTCTAAGCTTGGACGGATGGAGGTACCAGTCCATCATGGTCTTAAGGTGGGCTTCCCGGAGGTCTATGGAGTGGTTGAACTTCATGATATCAGACCATAGATGGGTCCATTCATCGTCCGAGATGCCACGCTGCAGCATTCCTTCCCACATAGACATATAGCGTGGTCGCGGGGAGAGCATGGTGGTAAGGAAAAACTTATATATAAAGGAGATCATGCCTTTCATAGAGGTGGCCTTAGTGAGAAAAGATTCAAATTTTGAGAGGTGACGAGTGACCGCCTCCCAGAACTTGTGGTGTGAGAGCCCGGTGCAGTAATTGGTTGTAATGATATCTTTCTGTATTCTCTAGGCCATAGTCCTTTTTGCAGTCTTCAAAAGTGAGGGGATCAAAATCATGGAAAAGGCGTATCAGGGCTAAACATCCTCCCTCCCTCCAAGCATCAAATGGACCCACCTGTAAACCTGGGGGGAATGCAGGATTGAAATGGAGTGGTGTGAAGGGAGAGGTTAAAGAGATCCACCTCTCGTGACCTGCCACTGAATCCCATGCCTTAAGGGTAGTGCGTGTAGGAGTGCTGGTGTAGGTGTTCTTAGGTCTGTCCTGCTTAGGGCGCCAGATCAGGTCCCATATAGTCCTTCCTGTCACACTACGGTCCATATGTAACCAGTGTTTGTGGGATTCTCGCTTCGACCATTCGATCAAGACTCTTAATTGAGCAGATTTATAATATAGTTGGATATCTGGAAGTCCGACCCCACCCTCCATTCGGGAGCGACGAAGTAGTGAAAAAGAGAAGGAAGCACTTCCCCCCTGCCAGATGAAGTGCAAGATCATGGCCTTAACGCGCCGAAAGAAGTCCCTCTCCAATTCTATAGGCAAAGCTTGAAATAAGTAAAGAAGCTTAGGGAGAAGTGTCATCTTTCCGGCATGGATTCGACCTAACCAGGCCAGAAAGAGGGGCTTCCACCTAGTGAGCTCTACTTGGATACACGTGAGCATGGGGGGGAAGTTAGTAGTCCTTCTACTCTTGGTGTGAGCTGGACACCCAAGTATTGTATAGAGGAAGTGGTCCATTGGAGGGGTGTGAGAGGTTGGAGCCTGCGGAGTTCTGCCGGAGAGAGTGTGAGGTTGAGGATGTATGACTTGCCTAGATTTATTTTAAAGCCCGCTACTGCTTCAAACTGTACTAGCTCCGACTGTAAGGGTGGAAGGGACGTGGCTGGGTCTGCGAGTGATAATAGGACATCATCAGCGAAAAGGGAAATTTTGTGTTGTTCCCCCGTGAAAGGTATCCCCTGGATTGCAGGATTTGCTCTAATTGCCGCCGCCAAGGGCTCGATACTAAGGGCGAAGAATAGGGGTGAAAGGGGGCACCCCTGTCTGGTGCCCCTGGAGTGGAAGAAGGAGGACTAGTGCGCACCATTGACCACAACTTTAGAGTGGGGTTGAAGATAATTGGCCCGAATCATAGTGAGGAATTTGGGTGCAAACCCGAAAGCCGTGAGGGTATGGAAAAGGAATGTCCAGTCCACTTTGTCTAAAGCTTTTTCCGCGTCCAACCCCACTAAGACCGCGGGGATCTGACATCTGTTGGTCTTCTCGATTAAATGTATAATTCGGCGAGTGTTATCGTGTGCTTGACGACCCTTAAGGAATCCCAATTGGTCTGGGTGAACGAGATCAGGCATGAGGTCATTCAATCGTTTAGCTAAAATGGAGGAGTATAGTTTCGCATCAAGATTGAGCAGAGCGATAGGCCTGTAGGAGGCGCAAACATGGGGGTCCTTCCCTGGTTTGGGTATGACAGTGATCACTGCTGCCGACATGGAACCGGTGGTCGAGCCCTCCTCCACCATCTTATTAAAGAGTCGCGTAAGATGCAGGGTGATATCCGGAGCAAAAGTTTTGTAAACTAGGGCGGTATATCCGTCTGGTCCTGGGGCTTTATGGGGCTTGAGGGCGTTAATAGCAGTGGTGATATCTTCGGAGGTGATGGGGGCGGAAAGTAAATCGTTCCATTCTGGGGAGACCTGTGGGAGATGGAGGATTTGGAGATAATCCCGTTGGGCGTCGGGGTCTAAGTGATCCCCGGTGTACAGGGTTTTGTAAAAGGAGTCGAAGATCTCCGCTTTTTCCTCGTCTCTATGGGTGAGGTCCCCATGGGGTCCCCGAATACCGCCTATGTACTCCCTTTCTCGTTTGTCCTTGAGCTGTCTAGCAAGGTGTTTGCCAATATTGTTGCCCTGAATGTAGGATAGTTGACGTAGTTTAAGTAGTGTAAATTCCACCCTGTTGTTGTATATGGCTCGGAGTTTACCTCTAAGCGCTGTCCGATTGCAAAGGGTTTGCCTTGTTGGATTCAGTTTATGGGCTTGTTCAGTGGAGGCCAGTTCTGTCTCCAGCATCTCTCTTTCTTTGGCGCGTTGCGAATTTAATGCAGAATAAAGGGAAATACATTTCCCTCAGAAGACCGCTTTAAACGTGTCCCAGGTGGTAAATTCCGATGTGTCTTCCGGCTTGTTTATATCAAAAAATTCAGTAATGGTTTCCCTTAATTTAGTGCAGGATTCCTTACCTCGCGCAAGCGCAGTCGGGAAGTACCACCTGGGAGAAGCAGACGCGTTTACGCTCCAGGACATAGAGATTGCAAGGAGACTGTGATCTGACACTGAGAGAGGGAATATTTTGGCCTCTTGTAGGGTGCCCATTAGTGACTGGCTGATAAAAATGTAATCGAGACGTGAATATGTACGATGAACATGTGAGTAGAATGTGTAGTCGCGGGAGTGGGGATAGAGGGTACGCCATGTATCTAAAATTCCCATGTTGTGAAGTTGTTGTCGTGTGTCAGGGGAGAAAGAGCTCATTTCTGAACGTTGTGGGTGAGTGCTATCTAAGTCTTTCTGCCAAGTTAAGTTGAAATCACCCATGAGTACCATCGGCCCCTCCACGAAATCTAGTAGTTTCCCCAAAAGAGTGTGCAAGAAGACCGTCTGGCCAGTGTTGGGGGCATATATCGCTACGAAAGTGCAAAGTTTCCCCATTAAACGGCCCTTGACCATAATCCAGCGGCCATCTTTGTTGTGTTGTACGTCCAATGGTTGGAATTTTGTGGAAGAATTAAATAAGAGTGCAACCCCTCTATGTTTCGTTTGTGCTGAGGATCTATAAATTAGTGGGTAGTGTTTGTGTCGGAGACGTGTATCCTCAGTCCTAGCTAGATGTGTTTCCTGTAGGGCTACCACATCTAGGTGGTGGTCAATGATATACTTCCATACCCTTTGGTGTTTTTGAGGGGAGTTAAGGCCTTTAACGTTCCAAATTCCAATGGTGATTGTCATAGTGTCAGGAGAAAAAAACAACATCTCATTGAAGGCCCCACCCATCCTGTCGTGACTCGTGCCATCACGTGTCCCCAAATGCTAGTACACCACCATCTATCGTAGTCCAAAAGTACTTTCTGATCATTAAACCTATCCATACAAAATGTGAAAAAGCCGCCACCATGACCCACCCACTCCCTTCCTTCAAACCCCAGAAAAAGAAAGAAACTAATTCCAAACAAGAAATACAATACGAAAATCATTACCAGATCCCCGCCAGGGGCCATAAAGTGCCCCAGGGATACGGGGGGGACGGCAGGTCCGAGGGCCCCGTCCGCGCCTATCCCAGAGCAGTGCAAGGGGAATTTACGAAGAAACGTCCTTGTGGAGCTAATGAGCTGTCGCTAAGACAAGCCCCCACCTGGTGTGAGTAAGGTCCACTCTCCTGCACCGGAACTAATAACAGAATGGTGTTCCCTGAGGAAGAAGAAATAGTCAGCATGCACAGATGGAGCATATAACAAAGCAAACCTGACATCAACCACGGAGAAGCTCGCAGTTCTCGGTCACAATGGCGAAGCAGGGGGCAGCGTAACCTGAACAGCAGATAATGTCATAAGTCCAGAGAGGGAAGGGCAGCCATTAGAAGCGGGACACCGCTACCCTCCCCCACTGACCCCAAGCAGCACCCAATTCAGCAGCAGGTGGTCGTGGTATTGCTGGACTCAGTTCAATTGAAGAACAGAAACAGTATACTTCTATGATGCGCTCGCCAAGGGTTCATCTGTGGCATCTGCGCGAGCCCGCAGACCACGCAGACTAATTCGACATACCTCTGTGAAGTTCGCTAGCCTTGTCTTGCGCGGAGTCATTCTCTTCCGTGGGTAGCCCCAAAAGATCCATACCGTCTTGTAGGTCAGTGATATAGCGCTGTTTATTGTGAAATTCAAAACTGAGTCCAAACGGATAGGTCCATCGATATCTGATTTTATCATCTCATAGTTTGGTGGTGATTGGTCTGAACAATTGTCTCCGCGCCAGAGTGGCAGGTGCTAGGTCCTGGTAAATTGCACATGTGTGGTTTTGAAATGAAATGGATCCTTTCGACCTAGACGCTATGAGCACTGCCTCTTTGACTTTGAAGGAGTGGAACTTCGCTAGGATGACCCGGGTCTCCTCTTCTAGCCAGTCTGCAAACTTCCCACTCGATGGACCCTTTCAAGTTTTATTTTGAGGAATTGGGGACTCAAGATTTCTGCAAATAGCCCCTCCAGGAAGGCCCCCAGGTCAGGCCCCTCTGCGCCCTCCTCCAGGTCCTTAATGCGTACGTTCTCTCTCCGGGCCCTATTTTTAAGGTCCTCTGTCTTGAGTTTTGATTGATGCAGCTGGTCACGGAGAGATCGAACATCATCTCGAAGTTCCGCGGTGAGTTTTTCTTGGTCTTGGTGATGCGCATCCAAATCTAACACTCGAGTGCCCACAGAGTCCACGTCTTGTTGGAGGGAAGTCAGCCTTTCGGTCAGGTCCATCCTCAGTTGTTCCATGGATGATTTGATGTCCTGGCCAAGGTCTTTATGCAGCTCCATCTTAAAGTCTTTGAATATGGCCAGGAGATCAGCCTTCGTGAGAGCCATAGTGGTTGCTTTGTCGTCTGTGCGCAGCACCGGGCGCTTATCTGAGGCGGTGAAGAAGTCAGAAACCTTGGTGGTTGTTCTATTCGCCCCCTTCTTGGGCAGCATGCGGACTGGCCCTATGGGACCCCCGCCGCAACAGTGAAGGCGGCCAAGGATTCCGTGTACCAAAGTGTGGGGCTGAGGAAGCCGAGGTGTAGCAGGGGTGCAAGCTGCTGTGGATCCAGAAATGTGGGCACCCCCAACGACAGCACTATAGTTCCCGATTACCGGGCAAGCTGGGCAGATGTGAAGTAGTTGCCGGTTAGTAGGGGTTGGCGTCCCCAGAAAGGGTGATGGGGAAGAACATGCCAGACATGGTGCCTCGAGATGTAAGAGGCGCAGAATAGCTGAGGTCCAGGAGCTTTGTTCAGGGAGCGAAAGTAGTCAGGCAGGCGGGCCGCGGTGTAGAGCGGTGTGGAATGTGCCGCGGGAGATGACAGCGAGGGAGCCTCGGCAGTCGCAATGGGTTGGAGCCTCACCTCTGGCGGTGGTAGGGAGAGTGAAGGTCAGGGCCCCCTAGCAGCACCCCCCGCGGGCATCAGCAGAGTTCGTCAGTCAGGTCCGCCTGGCATCCGCCATTTTGCCGCACGGCCGCACGATCTTCTCAAGGTCGGACCAGGATCGATCCTGTGGGCTACAAAGCAGGTGACGGCACTTCACCGGTGCGATACATCTTCCGCTTTGTTTAGGAGCAGATCTCAGCCCCCAGAACTCCGGAGGACCACTAATAACAGCTCCGGAACAGCACGCGGACCAGGAGCAGAGACGGTTTACGTCCACTCGGCCATCTTGCCCGGCCACTCCCCCATATTTTAACTTTTCCTAATTGTCTAGCACTTATGCAAGAATGCTGGAAATGTAAAATGTAAAAAAAATTGAACATTTTGGCAAAGTCTGTCAGGATAGGAGTCCCAACGATGTTGAAGTAGAAGAACTAGTTTTATCAGTGGAAACTATAGAAATTAAAAGTGTATCCAATGAAAATAAATATGGTGATCTTCTTCTTACAATAAAAATAGATCACACTGACATGCCTTTACATATAGATTCAGCTGCAGGAAAAAACATAATTTCTATTGAAAAATACACATTATTTTGGTCCAGTAAAGGTCTATTACTTCCAGACATTATCACCTCTGCCTTTGAGGGAAGCAGAATTGATCTTGTATAATATTTGTGGGAAAATTGATCTTTAGACGAAAAATTATTAAAGTAAAAGTGTATGAAGCATATAAGGGTATCAATGTACTGGGATGGTGGCATCAGGGAGATTTTGGCATGATTATCAAACATGGTCAGTTGCTTTGGTTGGATCAGTTTCTAATTATTCATCGAAAGAATGGTTTACAGGAGTTTTTAACAACAAGGTGTGCAACATACAAAATCTGGCCATACCATTAAGGTCAAAGAATGAGTTCTGCCAGTAAAACATAGGCCTTTGAATGTACCTCATAATGTATAGCATGAGTTAACAAAAATTCTAAAAGAAATGCAAAATGATGGGGTTTTATAACCTGTAGATGCCACTTTATGGCTTTCTCCAATTGTTCCTGGCTAAATAAATACAGGGGACCTGCGAATATGTGTAGATCTCAGATTGGTTAAAAAGGCTATATGGGTTGAAAATTACCCTGTACCACACATTGAAGACCTAATTACAGCGGTGGGTCAGTCCAAATGGTGTTCAAAATTAGACCTTAGGGCAGCTACCATCAAGAATATTTTTATTTTATTTTATTTATAAAGTTTTGTATAGCGCAAACATGAACCCGGAGGGTATCAGAGCACTTCACATTTAGGGTAGATAGGATACAGTTGTAGGAAAAGAACATTCATTACATATATGGGATAAGCATGGTTAAGCTGGCGTTCACAGTTGCACAACAATGTAGTAGTCAATCAGTGCAGGTAAGTAAACAATAAAACCCAGGTCTTTTAGGGCAGAAATGTGTTCATTAGGAATGTTTTCACTTCCTTTTTTAATGAAGCGGTAGATGAGATTCGAGGGACTTCCGGAGGCAGAGAGTTCCATATCTTCGGCACAATGCCAGAGAAGGCTCTGTAACTCATTCACGTTTTGTGGAAAATCAGGAGTTTCAGAAGCAGTGAACTTGCACTTCATGAAGGTCTGCAACCTGGAATGGTTTAGTTTCCTTAGAAAACTCATCTGGTATTTAGCTCCCTTTGTGGCATTGCTGATATGATTCTGCATGCTCAAGTGTTTGTCTAGTATGATTCCAAGGGATTTAGCAGACTCAATAATGTGGGGAGAACTGTTGAAGGATGTTAGAATGCTTCATCCCAAGGTCGATCTTGGGAGTGTGATTAGGGGGAGTGATGAGGAGGAATTCCGTTTTTGAGGTGTTGAGCATGAGGTGATTAAAAGTGAGCCAGTTTTGAGTGTTCATCAAGGTAGAGTTGAGTGAGATGAAGTCTACTGGGGAGGAGATTTTCAGGTATAATTGAGTGTCATCTGCATACATGTGATAAAGAATGTTTGCAGAGTTCAATTAATTTGCAAGTGGTTCCAAGAATAAGTTGAAGAGTATGGGTGAAAGAGCGGACCCCTGAGGAACCCCCATACTGACTGCGGAGGGCTGAGAGAGGGATTGATTTACCTTGACTCTTTGGGATCTGTTGTGGAGGAATGAAGTAAGCCACTGCAATACTGGCCCTGAGAGGCCCATCCTGTGTTCTAGAATGGACAGCAATCTATTGTGTTTAACAGTGTCAAAGGCAGAGGATAGGTCAGGTAGAATCAGAAGGCATGATTCATTTTGGTCTAGCATTTTTAAAATGTCATCCATGATGTGAATGAGTGCAGATTCTGTGCTGTGAGCTAGCTCAAAAGCAGATTGATGTTGATCCAAGAGTTGGAATTACTCAATGTGCAAGCAGAGTTGAGTTTGCACGCATTTTTCTAGAAGTTTCGCCAGAGTGGGGATGTTGGAAATAGGGCAGAAGTTGATAAGATCAGGGCTGTCTGCACTAGTTTTTTTTTTTAGAATGGGGTTTACCTGTGTGCTTTTAGGCAGTCGGGGATAGTGCCTTTCAATAGTGAAAAGGGGAGAATGGCAGCTTTTATTTCTTTGAAGATTGGAGATGGTAGAAGGTCGTTGAAGTGGTTTGATGGGTTGATCGCTAGAAGAATGTTGTAGATGTCACTTTCGTGGAGGGGAGTGAAGGTGCGCCAGGAGGCATTGTTCTTTGGGACATTACTAATGGGACCGAGCCACTCCAGGGGAGTGAACAGATAAGCGATTACTGAAGTTAGAAGAATAGCCCTCTTTGATTCTAGGTCGAGATCAATGCTTTTTATTTTCCCCACGAAGAATGCAGCCACTTCATCGCATGTTGACTGTTGTCACCATGGTGTGGATGGTAAAGTGCATTGACCGATTGTTGCTTAACTATTTCAAATAGGTTTTGAGGGCGGTTTTTGGCTTGGTTAAGTTGATTTCTAAAGAAGTCTGCCTTTGCATCCTTGATTTTTCTGTTGTAAGAGTTCCTAACAGATCTAAGGTGTTTTATGTGTTCGGTGGAGAGTATGGATCTCCAAGTTCTTTCAGCTGCCCTTAGATTATGACGATCAGAGTTTAGGTTGTCGTTGAACCAAGGTTTGGAGAATTTGGCGGAAGCATTTTTTTGTTGTAAACGGGCGATAGAATCCAGGATACCAGAGATAGAGGAATTATAGAAGTCTGTGAGGTCGTGAACATCTTTCAAGCTTGCTTAGGGAGTAAAGGCAGCTAGTTCTTCGGTATTAATGTTTCTGAGATTCCTTTTCCATTGCTTTGTTTTCTTGGGTTGGTCCCTCTTCGGGGACACCTCCCTGTTAAAAAAGATGATGCTGTAGTGGTCAGACCAGTCACATGGGATAATGGAATCCAGTGTGATGGTGTTTCTTTTAGATATGATAAGGTCTAATGCTTCACCCTTGTTGTGGGTTGGGCTGTCGCAGAATTGGATCAGCTCATGGTCCGATAAGAAGGTTTTTAGACAGTTTACTGCCTGATCATTTGGGTAGACCAGTGGAGGTTGAAGACTCCAAGGAAGATTTGGATCACTAGAGGGTCATCATTGGATGAGATGATTTCCATGAATTGTTCAATGATGGACAGATTGTCTCCAGGGGGGTGGTAGAATGTGTGTAGTTTGCAGACAGGGAAGTTATCGCTTGAGATGTTGATGCAGAGATATTCACTGGAGAGCAAGGTGAAGGTTTCTGATTGAGCTACCGCAAGTGTATTTCAGTGTATACAAGCTATTCTTCCACCCTATTTCATGGTTTTGTCCAGTCGAATTATGTTGTGGCTGGGTGGGACTAGTAGATCAAGAATCGGAGTGGAAGAGCAGTTTAGCTAGGTTTCTGTGAGGAAAATTATGTCAAGCTCATTAGTTAAGATGAGATCGTAGATATCGGGGTTGTTTACCAGCTGATCTGCAGTTGAGAAGTACACATTTCAGTTGACAAGTAGAATGGGAGGGAGGAGTCTGAGAGATGTAAACACGCTTGAGGTTGTCGCTATTTATACCTATGAGATTGTGAGAGGGTTTTCTGTAAGGGCAAAAACTGGTTGGGCAGAGGTGGAATTAAAATGATCGTGGGGGAGAGAGTGAGTCACGGAGGTCTTGTGGAGTACCAATTTGGGTGGAGAAAGGAGCCAGGGTTGGGGTGAGGGTAAGGGTAAGGGGGCATATGGGTAGCAGGTAGGATGTGGGCAATAAGAGGTTGAAAGAATTGGGTGGCATAGGTTCGAGGGAAGGCGGTTTCCTGGTATCAGACTGAGCTGATGGCATGCTAGGATGAATCTTGCAAGGTAGTTCCACAGGGGAGAGATAAAGTGGAAGAGCGGGAGAGGTTATGCAGGCTGGGGTCCCATAGTGTAACTGCATAGAGGCCGAGGAAGTATGTGTCAAAATAGGACAACTAACCAATTGATTCAATGGTCATGTGGGCAGGGAGGGTTCTGATGTTACTATGTCAGGGGCCTGGATTGAGTAGAGATTGCTTAAGGTATGTGGAGGGTTAGGTGAAGTTGGAGTCACCCAAGACTTTTGATGGGGTGTGAGGGTGGCATCATGGCAAATAGAGTGAGTTAAGGGGGGATGAAAAGTCTTAGTATTTACTGCTTTTTTGAGTGTAGGGAAGATATTATCCATCTTAGCTAAATTGTCATTCAAGGCTTGTATTAGGATAATACCATTGTTGTAAAGGGATATGGAAGCGTTCACATTATAGAAGGGCGAATGTGAGAGGCTGGCTTAGTATATGATGCTCACTTATGTAAGTGTGAGTCTAAAAGGGGGGAGTGATTCAGTTCAGGTAAGTCAGAGGTTGGAATCAACAACTATCAAAATACACAAAGTACCTCTGACATCATGAATTATTTTTTCATTCTGCCACAATGGTTTTCTCAATTAACCTTGGGCTACCATTTATTTATGGATACACTTGTTTTTTCAAGTCAATAGAGAGAAGAGATTATCGTCACATTGCATTTTTAGGACATATAACCCCAATTTATTAAGTACATAGAAAGCTTTAAGACAATACAATACAATATACAAAGACATTATTTACATCACTAACATTCACATAACCTGACACTTTGAGACAAATATAACAGAAAAACGTGTTCCTAGTTTTTAGAAAGGTCCTACTAGAATATGGTTTTAATTGGGACTTTATTTTCTTCATTCCTCAATTATGATCACTATCTAGGTCCTAGAACTCTAATAAAGAGCATACATTGTTATGCTCATGTATGCCTTAGTAATGGGCAATCTCTTGAAACTTGGTTACTCTGAACCTCTCTTTAAAAAGCCAATGCGTTTCGACCTTCATTGAATAGGACCAGAAGCAGTGTTTCAAACGAAGGTCTTCATCAGGGCAGGGCTTTAAACAGGTAGGACGTTTGATGCAGTCTTCAGCTCTCGTGGTCAAATACCATGGAACTCCTGTGTTCCTTTCTGTGGGCTTTAATTCATGATAAATCTCAATCTGATATTGTATCTTCAAATTTGTCGCGTAAATTTCTTCTTCGGAAGTCACCTCCCGATCCGCGATCTTATCAGGGCTTCGCCAAGGCTTCGCCGTTTGGTCTGTGGGTTTCTCCTCTCGGCCCGTAGTGGCGGTGATTAAACGCCGTATGTTCTTCTCATTGATTTAATTACTTATGCAAATGTAGCACCTTGCACTAATGCAGACAACACTTATGGTGATTTTAGTGTTCTTAGACAAATTTAGAAAGCTCTCTAAGTGGTCGCTGTGGAGAGCAGGCTTCAGGCTTAGTCCAGAAGGAGTGTAAAGCAGCTAGTTTTGCCAGATCTTAATCTTATTGGTATAGGTTAAGTAAAAAAACAACACACAGTGTATTTATAAAAATAGTATTATAAGTCACTCACTAACACATAACCATATCTCCTACCCGGAGATATAACACAATGCACATAATACTTTGCAAATACAACAGGTAAATAGCACAAATACACAATGGTTTCCAGGGGGAGACCAAACCATATGCTAAAATTGTGGGATGTGAACCACGACTCAAAAGACTGTACCCAGAAGATGTAGAAGTGCGGGGGACCCAAGGAACCACCCGAGGTAAGTACGCAGGAACCAAATGAAGGCCGTGTGCAGTGTGAGAACATGACCGCATGCACAATTCAAGTCAATGGTAAGTTGCAGTTGCAATTTTAAAGAAGGAGGACTCTTCCCAGTGGACCCTGAAGAAACCCAGTGGATGACAGAAGGTTGGAGAGCCACCCCACCTGTGAACACCCTAGGAACCAGGATACCTACACCAGGGAAGCCGGGTGCATAGGCTCAAAGTGGTGTCATAAACTGCCATCAAACTCATTAGAGGACTTAAGGAAGATGCCGCTGGCAAAGAAGGTGAAAGTGTTCGGTGGAACCCAAAGGTGGAATCAAGATGAGAAGTACCTGCAAGCAGAGGGGACAGAGTCAATGCCACTCAGGAGTGACCAGGAGGCACGGAAGACGAGTACCCACCGATGTCGGGTGATGCAGGAGAGTTGACAATGACCTTGGAGCTGCAGCTGTGTGGAACAGGCGACGCTGTGGAAGCCATTCACGAGCTGTCCCACGTCGAGAGTTGAGAAGTCGGTGTCTGTTGGGAGCACCAACAAGTCTTGGCAACTGCAAACAATGTGGCTAGCAAAAAAGGTGGAGTGTCGGCACCAGCAAGGTTCAAGTGACTCACCACACACAAGTAAGTCTGACCAGGCCCCATCAAGTAGGGGACCTCACTAGAATCAAAGAAGTCCCTTGAAAGGCACCCAAACATCTCTGGCGACAAGAGTTGGCCAGCCTTAGACTGCTGGACCACGCTATTTCTGAGAAATCAAGTGCTGAAGGGGTACTTGGCCCAACTGCTCAGGATCCATAGTAGGTCGGACCCTGGGACATCAATAGTAAAAGGCATTACCCCCCACGGTTGGGCCCAATAGCTCCTGCTTACCTCGTGGCCCTCTGAACAGGTTTTGAAATCTTGAAGCATGTCTGTGGTAAAAACAATCCACAAACCCCTTGTCAGGATCTTATCAGTGAGGGTTCTCAACTGCAGCTCGAATTTCAACCCTGTGTTCTAAGTTGCAAGAGTGCACTGCTATGTTCTGCAGTATGTACTAGGGAAAGTAACTTGCCAGCTTATTGTTTATCTAGAATTCCATGTGATGTAACTACTATTCATGAGTATGAGATTGTGAAGTGGGTGTGGTGGGGAGTGTTCAAATTCTTGCTGGTGAGGAACTGTAATCTTTATTCCATCTGAGATATCGTAGGAGTGCATCATATTCATTTGTAGTCAGCACCCAAATATATTCTGTGTAATTAACGTTACTTAAGGGGAGTGGAGTATTGACTATTTAAAGTATTCCACATGAAATGTGCATGTATAAAACGTGATGAATAAAGGTTTATGTGACCTTTACACATTAAAGTGATAGGATAAGTTAACATAAATGTGTCCCATTGTGAGGTTATTAATGTTTAAACATGTATACGTGCAAAAATAATTAATTGTGGTGCATTTTAATTGATAGTTTTTTATTCTTTACAATCTATACATGTATTAAGAATCTACATTTACTGTGTGTGTAGAACTGTGCACATATTCTGTAACCCTCTGCACTTCAAATATGTCTAGAGTGGGCCTGGAAGAAACAGTTCGGTCTATGCGCATGTTTAGAGTTTAACATGTAATTCGTATTTAACCTTCAATGTAGAATGTGTGTACTTGCATTTTGTTTCCACTTAAGGTATGGAGAGAGAAAGCCTCATTAGTTAGCATAGGAGGGTTTTGTTTTTCTTGGATAGCAAGGTATGAGAAGACGAAGTTGGCAAGGATAAGCGCAGTAATGAGCAAGGAGGGTAGTTCTCATGGGAGAGGAATGACCAAGGATGAGCGAAATTGCAACTTATCGATGTGGGAAAGGTGGTGTAAATATCCAGTTGCGACAGAGCTATGGAAATTCACAAGCAAAGATCACATGAGATTGTCTACTCTGATGGCTATTGATATGTTATGCTGAACAAAGCGAGGGACTGGAGACTCATCTTAGGATTTCACCGAGAGCAGACCCATGCTTCTGCTTGTGTGGCTTTATGCAACTTGACCCATGGTTAGAGTGCCTTCTACTAAAGACTTCGGCATCTGACACCTTTCTGATTTCACCCTTACCAAATGTTTCTTAGCATTAGGTTTACCTTTTTAAGGCAGTGTAAGGAAATATAGCTTGCTCATTAAGGAGAATCATCTGATGCAATTTAATGCTCATTTCTTCTTCCTGATCGTCCTTATCATCATCTTAGAGTTAGTGTTCTGCTTTGTATTATCTAGGGTAAATCTCTTCAGGAGATTTGGACTTATTTTAGTCTTTCTTTACTTTTATATGATTATGTTGAGATTTGTCTACTTTGATTTGTTTCAAAATTTATAATTACATACTACTAAACTCACATTAAGTTGTTGAGTGGATTATTGTGTGGCCACATTGGTTTCACTGCAATGACATGTTAACAATTGATAGTTTTCTCCCTTTACCTCTTCTGCTTGTGTGGCTTTATGCAACTTGACCCATGGTTAGAGTGCCTTCTACTAAAGACTTCGGCATCTGACACCTTTCTGATTTCACCCTTACCAAATGTTTCTTAGCATTAGGTTTACCTTTTTAAGGCAGTGTAATGAAATATAGCTTGCTCATTAAGGAGAATCATCTGATGCAATTTAATGCTCATTTCTTCTTCCTGATCGTCCTTATCATCATCTTAGAGTTAGTGTTCTGCTTTGTATTATCTAGGGTAAATCTCTTCAGGAGATTTGGACTTATTTTAGTCTTTCTTTACTTTTATATGATTATGTTGAGATTTGTCTACTTTGATTTGTTTCAAAATTTATAATTACATACTACTAAACTCACATTAAGTTGTTGAGTGGATTATTGTGTGGCCACATTGGTTTCACTGCAATGACATGTTAACAATTGATAGTTTTCTCCCTTTACCTCTCATACTGCTAAAAAGGTCACCCCTCTGGAGATATATGTTTGAATGGGCCCAAGCTCCAACACTGGCAATGCCATAACAGAAAAGCAATTGTTTGAGGCTGATGATAATCACAAAACTCTCATTACTGTGAGAACATTAATCAAGGAGGGGTGGCCTTCCAGCAGATGCTTAGTAGGTCCTTTGTACTCTCTTTACCATGTGTCTCCGGAATTGAGTATGGTGGAGGGATTAGTTCTACGGGGAGACACATGTGTTCCACCTGAAGGCATTAGAGAATGTTTACATAGAAAAAGCCAACTTGGGGGTATGTCTGTGTTGAATAAAACGCTCTGGTCTCACTTCAGTTATCAGATTTGGACTGTGAAGCTGATTATTTAGTCACAACATGTGACATATGCTCTAGGGTTGACACAAATTTGAGAATACATTTTTTGCCCATTAATCCTATTGAATGACCTCACCATACTTGGCAAGAACTAACTTTAGATATTGTTAGGCCACTTACAACATTAGACATACATTTACAATACACTTTAGTACTAATCACTCCAAGTAACCTGGAGCCAAATTTGATTTGTAGAAACAATAACTACTAGTTCAGTCACTACTTTTCTCATGGAGGTCTTTAGCAATGAAGGTTTACCCGAGGTGTTGTTCATTGAGAATGGAGTTCAACCCACATCTAAAGAAATGTCAGAATTTTTATCAAATCATAAAATCAAACATGTAAAGACTGCCTTATACGATACCAGGCTGAGGGTGAAGTGGAACTTCTTAACCACTATCTAAAAGACAGCAATGGAGACAGTGATGGATAGAGGTAGTTAGAGTGAGATTGTGGGCATATAGAATCACTCCCCACTTTCGGCAATGGAATCTCTTCTTTTGTCTTATACAAAAGCGCAGTTCTCAAGTCTAAGGTTGTTCTCAGTGGTTGAGGAAACATCTCAAATTGAGTAATGGTCTAACATTGTAGGAAAAGATCAACGAGGTAGTGAAAGGCAAACAGTTATGGTCCAAAATCTGGAATGGCTTGAATCCACCCTGAGGGCTCAGTTATGAGTCTGGCGGTCCTCGGTTCGCTAGATTCGTGGTGGCGCAGCAGTGGCGGATCCAGCCACTGCCGCTCCAGCAGTCGGACCGCCTGATTATGACTCAGGCAGTAGGACCGCACTAGGACTGCCTTCTCTGTCAGGGAACTGCCGTTCCCTGGTGTAGGAGCAGGGATCAGAGACTGCAATATGCTTGGTGGGACCACCACTCTCCCGCCAAGCACATTACGAGTTTCCTCTCAGCCATGCTTTTAATGGTGGTCCCACCGCCATGAAAAACCTAGCCGAGAGGAAACAAGGGGTGCCCGACAGGGACCCCTGTGCCTCAGACATATGTGGATGCACACAGGGGGGCATAACGTGCCCGCTGTGTGTATGCACATAGGTTCCTGTATGGCATTGGCTTTCGAGTTCATGCCGTGTACGAACTTTGTGAGGCTTTCCTATTCCAGTGCCCATTTAAAAGGCACAGCTGTCTTTTAAAGGGCAACGCAGGGGGGACCGCCACACCGCATACCTGCCAGACCAGTGAAAGTAGTAATCTGACGGGTGGCGGCGACCTTGGGCGGATCAATGGCGTGGCGGTTTGCACCGCTGCGCTGCCGCTCTGCTGTAAGGTCGTAAGTGCTTATGGCTAGAACTGCATATTCAAGTCAAGAAAGAGAGGTGGAAAGTAAGCCTCATTATGGGAAAGCAGGACCATCTAAGGGAGGGTAGTGCTAGGGAGGGAGAGAGTGATGGAGAGGCCCTAGGCTGGTGCACGACCCCCAACGACCCAACACAGCAAAACCAAATTGCTAGCTGTGCAATAGGCACAATAGCTTGGTCTTCACCTTCACCTTTCCCCCAACCCCTAAGGACATACCTTGGGAGATGTAAGGAAACAGGCTTTTTGTAGGTTTCCCCCCACTTTCTGCACCCATTTGGACTACTAGCTGCTGGTTTTTCAACTTTGAGAGTACACTGAGGCCTGCTGTGCAGTCCTCAGTACCAGTGTTCTGCCCCATTGCAAAAGGTATGTCAAATTGGATGTCCCCAATTGGCAAGTACTGACTTACTTATAAGTCCCTAGCATATGGTATCCTGGGTACCAAGGGCTTGCAAAATGGCTCCCAGCCTACCACTGCAGACTGTAAAGGCAGTTGTCATACTGCAAGTTCAACTTTGCCATTACCGGTAATGGCAAAGCCACCTCTTCCCTTAACAGTATATGGAAGTCTCCCCTAGGGAAGACTGATAGAGCCCTAGGGTAGACCGCTGTATATTGTTAAGATAGACATATAGGTTTATATAGTTCTTAGGAGCAAAATCCCTAAACTTGTTGTTTTTGCTGAGGAAAGTTAGTAGGCTGACACAGGGTTGCAGGCTGGCTAACTTCTGAATGGGACTGCCTAACTAGGTATTGTAAGGTATCAAATAAATACCAAGTCAAGATTTATGCCACTATTAAAGTGAAGCAACTTTTAGAGAGTCGCCATTCTGTGCGTCAGCTAGTCCAGTGGCCTCACAATGGCCCTGGCACACACACAGTGGCCTCACTTTCTGCCCAGGGAGATGTGTGAACAAGTCTCAGGCTCAGGAGCAAAGGCATTTGCCATATAGTGAGTTGTGACCTCCTCTCCCAGGAAGGCTGCTCAGGGTGTTAGCCCAAAAGGGGAACTTCAAAGGGAAAGCCACTTTTGCAGGGCCACCTTTTATAACAAACCGGAGCAGGATGCCTTTCCTTACTGTAGACAAGTTGGAGACAGGGACACAGAGGGATAACCCGTCCTCAAACTGAGTTTCTCTTGTGCATGTAACCCTTAGGTAGCCACACCTCTGGGATAGCCTACCAAGTGCCTCACAGTTGAGGAGAGTGGCAACATCTTGAGAGTGGCAAAATATTGCTCTCTGGGATTCCTAAATACCACACATTGCAGGAACTTTGTAATCAAAGAGGAGGGCACCTAATAGCCCATTGGCTATGTAGTGTAGTTCCTATTTCCCTTATAGGCTCTGCGCATTGGAATAATATACACTGTGGTTTTTGCATAGGACTAAGGTCACTACGCCTCTATCGAGTACATTAAACTTAATTACTTGTGTACCAGCTAACTCAGAGGTCACTAGAAACTTCTCGAATAAACAAGAGGGGAGTTTCTGACAACAGCATAAACATAACTTTGTTTCACTCAGTCAATAGTGCATGCTTAGTTTCTTCAGAGTTACACAGAAATAGATAGACGGGCGTTTCAATAAAAGGATTTATTGAACAGTCTTGTTTCTCGTGTAAGAGATATGAGCTGTTACAATCATTAGACAGTAATCAAGATATAATACGCACAGTGTAAGCAGTAGGAAGAGATAATACTGCAATAGCATTGTCTTTTAGCTATGCCATATATTCATATATACATACATAAATAACACAGGCTAAAAAGTGAATATTCGTCTGATGCTTCTAAATAGTTCTACCCCAGGGTATGTAACCTAAGTGTAGTACAAGGTTAGAAGTAGGTGCTATTTTCTATACTGTGGTATATACTAGGTTTATATGCCAAGAGTCCCTCTAGGTTCTAGTCAGCTCCATACCTTAGAATGAGAGAGGTGGGAGTCTCTTTCCGAATCTCATACTCCAACACCCCACGAAGGGAGTCAGAACACTGGAAGCTGGATTCTCTGCGAGCAGGGATGACAGCGTCTGGTCAGTGCATCAGGCGGGGACTCGAATTCCTTCCGAACTTGCCGTGGCGAGCTGTATCGAGCTGAGCCGTGCCGAGCCGTGGTTTGCCATGGTAAGGGAATGTATATTTATACCTGGGAGGTACTTAGGAATGCTAGCATTAACATAAAGTCGGGCAGAGGAAGACGTCATGAATGAACCCCTAAGGAATAGTAGTTCATGCATAATAGATGATCTCTTGGAGAAATCAATAATCCTAGCTAGGGAAAGTCCCAATGGCTTACGGCTCTGGTTTCTAAGAACTCGTTGTGACGTTGGGATGGATGGATGTAGGTGACCATGCCTGTATTCGGATAGCATGGCTAATGCCTAAATAAGGACTGGGATTCTATGTCCTGGATAACCTGAGAATGTGTGCCGACAATGGCAATGTCTGTGCTAGTGTTACTGGACAAGTCGGCCTCATTCGCAACGGTAAATCACAGTATCCTGCTAAAAAGACTAGAGAACATCGGAGTGAAAGGACGGGCGCTAAAGTGGCTGCATTCATACCTGACGGGCAGGCAACAAGTGGTAACCATTCAACCGTTCACTTTCCCCAAAACCCCTGTGAGACACGGGGTGCCACAGGGCTCAGCAATCAGCCCAATTCTCTTTAATATTTATCTGCGCCCTTTAATCCCAATTATTAAGTCCTTTGGCATCGACCTAGTCAATTATGCAGACGACACGCAACTGGTGTTCTCTCTGGAAGGTAATCAGGCAGTATCCCTTGAGACGTTCCAAGAATGCATGCTCAGAACCTCCAGTTTGCTCAGGAAAAACTCCTTACAATTTAACAGAGAAAAAACCAAGATAGTCTACTGCTCCGCGGCCAAAATTGCTCGGCCTTATCCCACCGAGTTTAAACTCAACCCTGACGGAGAAACCACGGACTCCCGCCAGAACAGTGCACAATCTAGGGGTCCTAATGGATGACAATTTCCAACTGGAGTCACAAGTCAACAAAACTGTCAGTACCTGTTTCTCCTTGCTAAGAGCACTGCGCCAGATCCTCAGCTCCTGCCCGCCACCTCCAGACCTCTGGTGGTGAGGAGTCTTATACTGAGTAGGCTGGACTATTGTAACTCCCTATACTTGGGAGCACCGCAGTCAGCACTATGGAAGCTACAGAGGATCCAGTCCATAGCGGCCAAACTGGCGCTAAACAGGCAGCGTAGGTCTTCAACATCTTTAGCTCTGAAAGACCTTCATTGGTTGCTCATAAATGAGAGAATTTACTTTAAATCTCTCTGTTTTGTGTTCAGAGCAGTACATGGACTAGGTCCAATATCCATGCAGGATAAATTCACCTGGTACATCCCTGGGAGAAACCTACGCTCATCAAGCGCACATCTGTTAACCACCACTAGATTTAAGAAGACCAGGACAGGCGGAAGAGCCTTTGGGGTAGAAGCCTCACGACTCTGGAATGACCTTCCCCCGAACATCAGACAAATCAAATCTCTGCTTCCATTTAGGAAGAGCCTAAAGACGTGGCTCTTCCCTAAGAACTAGATAACCGAGCAACCCATATTGCTAAATAGGATATTTTCACGCACAATGTCATCTGGGCAAGTCACAGTGCCAGGATACCTGTAGGGTGACAGTATGCGCTATATAAATATAGGATACATACAATAAGGGCAGTGCAAATTGTGCCTATATAAAGACATGATTCAGGGAAACCTACGTACGGGCATCTAAATCGAAACACAACACCCACTCCATTGACGAATGATCGATATTAGTAAATGCTAAACATGCTAAACACATAAAATTGAGTATCACATGTCCGCTAAAAATTTTTGTAAGAGCATACTTAAAAAATAAGTTCATGTTAAAAACTCTCAGGTGAACATGGAATGCAAAGGTGCTGCATATACTTATGTTTCCATCCGAAGCATATGTTTACAATGGATGCTAAATGAATGCACAGAAATATACAGATATACAATGAAATGGTAAATTTTTACAGAAAAAAAAAGATCAGAGCCATTTCATGTCATGATTACATAAATGCGAAGAAAAGGTGACAATGTGTCCCTGGAAGTGTTCATAGAAGTCTGTTCTCTACTGTAAGCAGAGTTGTTTTAGCCAAAGCAGAAAGAAAAGTATTCCAGAAGTAATCCATAGTTCAATCCATGGTGAAACCAGATAAGTCTTTTCTATGTGATGAAAGAAGTCTTGTGCTTGTTCTTTGAAAGTTCTTTTGACTGGCATCGTTTCAGGCTCGTTTGGATCCTCAGAAAACGTATCAAAGTTAATGAAATAGCCAGAGGCAGTTCTGTCAATGGTTGACATTGCATCAGGATCCATTGAAATCGCTGGAACCAGTTGATTACTTGCTACGTTGGTGTAGACCGGTGTATCAGGACGAACTATTACTTAGGTTTCAAGAGAATGAGTTTCATAGCATTGTTGCTTAGTCCTTCATTTCTTACTGTTGAACTCTCAATGGTGATGAGTCTTTCATTTTGAACCTCTTGGATAGTAACTAGAGGAGTGTGTCTGCTACTTGGTCAGAGTCCACATGGCCTACTGCTTAGTATTGGCCACATAGTGTGGTTTGATGAGGTCGATGGACACAAATCTTTTCTCCTTTTTACCAGCAAGGGGCGGCAGAAGTACTGTTCTTGTCCTGTGGATAGCTAGGACAGGTACTAGTTGTCTTTAAGTAGGTCCAAATTCCTTCTTGTCCGCGATCTTTTCTCTGACCAGTTCCCCAAGCTTTGCGATACAGACAGGCCTTGGTGGGACGGCTGGATTTTCCCCAGTGGTGGCCGGCTTCAGGAACATGTTGCTTTGTTTTGATCTTAGTTCATTTAAGTCCTGTTAGACAGCCAAACAATCTTTGATATCAAATGGTTTATTTTCCACCACTGTGCCTTTACATTCAAGATCAGGAACCCACATTCTTGTCCCAAATAGGGCCTCATATGGAGTGACCCCCCCTAGAGAACTTCTTGGCAAATTGTTTAATGAGCGTTGGACCCCATAAAGATGTTTGACCCACCCATCACCCGAACCTAATACTCTAGCTGTTATAGACCGCTTTATGTCCCGGTTTTTCCTTTCCACAACAGAATTTCCCTCAGGATGGAATGGAGAGGAGTACCGCAATGCAATGCCCAAACTGGCCATGACTTCTTTGTAAGCCCAAAAGCTAAACGCAGGGCCCTGGTCAGAGTGTAGCGTGCCTATTGCGTATTTGCCGATAAAGACTCGCAAATCTTTTATAACAGTTCGAGCGTCAGCTGAGCGCTGAGGCCACATCCATAGGAACCTTGACTTAGTGTTTGTGGGATTGCATTTGTCCAAAAGGACGTATGCACGTAGATAGTCTAATGCTGTTTAACAATGGTGTCTGTACTGGGCAGGCTATTTCGTAGTCTGGTGTCTGGTGGCGTTCTGCACTGCGATCTCTATTGCAGTCCATGCAGTTTTTGATGAAGATATGAATCAGTGTATTCATTCCAGGCCACCAGTGCATCTCTTTTAATGTTAATATTGTTTTGGAGATCTCCTGATGTGACAGACCCTCTCCCAGATGTTCTTCATAAAACAAAGCTGCTCTACGTTCCATGTTTGGAATTACCCTATCCCCAACTCCAGGGATTCGAGCAAATGGAACGTTGTTCGCATCAATTATATATGAGTATTTGAGTGGAATTTTTTTAGGTAACGCTGCACCACTGCCTTTGCTTGAAGCATTGACAGCCAACAATATCTCACTGTCTATTTTTGTTTTTGAACAAGTGATCGCAGCTACGGAAGCCGTTTGCACAGCCCCCTTTGCGGCTTCGTCAGCCAATAAATTCCCTGCAGCGTGAAGGCCATCACGTTGATGATTCAGCGTGTGTATCACGTGAGTGTTTTGTAGTCCGTTTTGCAACTGAACTACTTGTTTCCAAAGCGTTTTATGCTTTATTGTGACACCTTTTGCATCTTTGAAACCATTTTGAAGCCAATTCTGTAAATATTCATTATATGATTGAACACAGTAAAAGGAATCGCACACTATAAGTGTGGGGAATACGCGATCCGTATTTTCAAGTGCCAATTTGAATGCTTGTAGTTCAGCTCGCTAAGCTGTACAATCTCCTAGAGATTGTGTTTTAGTGACCATCGGTCGGAATTTACCATTGTACATACGACCTTCAACGACCACGCATGCTGCACTGTAAGCTTCCTTACTCCCCGTAGCAGGTTGTGCTGATCCTTCAGTATAAATTATAAATTCATACTGGTCAATAGGGAGAATCTCAATAGGCAGAGGACATTCGTGTTCGTATTACAGGAATGCTTGTGTTTTTAGATTAGGATCAAACACGTATTCGACATCTGTTGAAGCAAGATAATTAACCCATTGTATCCATCTTGGATGTAAAGCTTTTGCATTTGGAATGCTCGCTTTTGTAACCGCCTCTAAGGCTGGTACCAGAGTCACGACAATAATGCGTTTCCCCTGAGCTAGAGATCTTTCTTTTGCTACAGCGGTTTGAACTGCTGTCAGAATTTTTTCTGTCGAAGTGAATCACATTTCCGCTTGTGTATACAAATGTGATTTGTATGCAATTGGCACTTTTTCACCTTCATTAAAAGTTAAGTATGTGAATCCGCATCGACCCGAAATTTTTCGGATCACTAAATTTAGCGTATTTAGGAGTGTTTGTAAGTGATTTGTTGCTAACATGTCAGCTTGTAGTGAACGTAGGATATCTGTGTGTTCCTGTGTCCAATTTTTGTTTTTAAAATCAGGTTTGATTAATTCGTAGAGAAGTTTAACCCTTTCTGCGTAATTTAGAATGTAAGTTCTTCCAAAATTTAGGAAACCTAGAATCCTTCACTTGAAATCTCATATCCTAGGAAAAGGACATTGAGATGGGCTATTCTTAATTTTTTTAAATTTAATTTGTAGCCCTCAGAGGCAAAGCCCAGTATAATGGTATTTACCCTGTTCAAGTGCCTATCCAGGTCATTGTCTGTCAGATAGATATCATCGACATATGACAATGCCTCGTCATCATAAATTTGTAGTAACTCTGTTACTCTTGCTGAGAATAACCCTGGGCTGTTCTTGAACCCTTGTGGGAGTCGACAAAAGTGATGTTGTGTCCCCATTATTGAGAAAGCTGTCAAGTGCCTACTTTCAGGTGCTATGTTTTGACAAAAGAAACCATTTGAAATATCTAATGTGGTTTTATATTTTTTACGCACAATGTTATTCATTAATACTGTACTGTGTGCATTTTGCACAGCAAATGTTTTAGAACAAGTGTTCAGGTGTCTGTAATCCAAAACTAGACTATATGTATTGTCTGGTTTGGAAACAGGAAACAAAGGATTGTTCATTGATGAGGTGCATGTTTCAATCACCCCTTGGTATTCAAGTGGATCTAAGATCTCCCTGACCTGTTTTTTAGCTTCTTGCTTAATTGGGTACTGTCTTTGTGCAGTAGGTTGGCATTTTAATTGGATTTTATGGTGAGGTGAGTCCTCATACCATCCTACATGATTTTTGTATAATGCTGGGGCCTGGGCTACTGCCCATTTCCTAGCATAAATATATTTTAAATTTATAGGCACATGGTTGGAGAAGGCTGGCATAATGATGTCTTCGCCATGTGGGCACTCCCTGACAAATTCTGGTGGCCAGTCCCTTTCTGCTAGAAGTATGTCATAACCCCTTGAAAGTTTTTCCCAAAAGAGTGTTTTCACTTTTCTTGGTATGTCTCCCTCCATCCAGAGTGTTATTTAATATAACTTTTGTGGAATACTAACCCTAGTGTCTACAGTCTCAACTGTGATGTACTCATTCAAGTCCACTATCTCCAAAAGTTCCTTCAGGTTCTGGCGAGCTATTATTACTTCTGCTGCACTGTCCAGCATTGTCTGAGCCCATTCTCCATTCTTGAGTTGTGATCTCAGAATTTTCGGCATGTCTGATCTTCAGTCCTGCTACCTTTTTCTTAGTGAGTTGAGGTTTTGGTTTGTTTTTCTGAACGTATTGATCGGCTTTGGACTTCACGCGTTCTTCTTTGTGATCTGACCGTCCTCTCCTTTCGGATGTCTGTGAAGATGTCTGAAAGTTACGAGAGGAACGTGTATCAGTATCTTGATACCTGTCAGGTTTTTTCAAATTATCCCTATTCCTGAGGTTATACCTCCTTTCAGAGGGCTCCTTTTGAGGAGACCTACCCCTGGATTCAGAACGTTTATCTTTTGAATGTTGTTTGTTATTTTCCCACTTCTTTTTAGAAGATGTAGGATTGTGTTTAATTGAGTCCTTCTCAGGACCTTCAGACAGTTGTGGTTTGACTGTATTTCCACCTAAACTGTCTCTGCCTAATTCTTCATAGGATTTTTCTATTATTCTGGGTAGTTCTTGTTGATGTTCTGTTACATCAAATTCCCTTAATCGTTGGTGGATCGCCACTGCTGCTGCCTCCCCTTTAATATTAGATAATATTATTGTTGAGACCTGGTCGAAGTTCTTTAGTTCATACCTAAATTCAGAGCAGGCTCTGCCCCGTATTCATTTTGAATTTGTTTCAGGACATCAGGTATTACCGCAATGGACGGAACACCATGTGTTTTAGTATAGATGGCAGCAAATACTGTGCCCCAAGAGGTGCAGTCTTCCAGATGTGGTGTGATCCCCATTGGTAGACAGATTGTTAGGATTCTGTGTTTCTCATAAGAGCTAGTATTAGGAAATACTGCTTTGATTTGAGTCATTTTTTGAGCTATTCAGAATGGAATTTGTTCATGTTTTGTGGGCATTTTACCCATGACTGCATGTAACGTCTGTGGAGTAATTTTTAGTGTATTCCCCTAATGAGAGGTTTGGTTTGGAATGGTTATTTGTGGTTGGACTGTAAAAGTCCGCATGACATACTGGACTAATTGTCTGTACATTTTTATTAACTCTTTTAGTTTGACATTGCTTCAATGTCAGGATGAGGTGTGTAGCCAGCGAACATCGGCCATGTTGCTCCTGGTCTACCTAGTGGACCGAGCCTGGTAATGTGATTGTAATGTTTTAGGGCGCCATTAAACCAGAGCTGATGCTCTTAGTATGTGAGTGGAATCTCAATATCCTCGAAGGGAATGTATTCCTCAGGTGGTTCATCTTCTTTGAAGAAGTGAAACACATGTTACTGGATTTGATTCTGGGAATGTAATCCATGAATAGAATACCTCTGTCTGAAAAGATTCATGTGCCTCTATCACAAAAAACTGCTCTACCACCACTTGGTGTTAGGCCATGTTTTAGAAGTTTTAGAGTGATGGCTCTCCTTAAGTTTGGAGGGATGTTTATAACACCCTCATCGGTTTCATTTAAACCTGTAGTATTAAAAGCTGTTACGACTGGATCCTCTGTTTCCCCGTTAAGGGACATTTGTTTAATGAAAAGTGTAGAACACGTTTCAAGGGAACAAAGATAAGGTGCACAATATTTTGGAACACTGTATCCTTCAACGTTGAACAATCCAAACACCTAATACATAGGATTCTCGTCCTACTCAGCTATAGTGGATATTAACCCTACCCACTCCAGACGTCTTATGGAGAATTATGAGTAGGGGTCTCTGAGAAAAGCACGACTGAGTTACTTCAGTATCTAGCGTTAAATTAGTGCCTTACCAAACGTTGGGCGCCATGTAGTGTAGTTCCTATTTTCCTTATAGGCTCTGCGCATTGGAATAATATACACTATAGTTTTTGCATAGGACTAAGGTCAGTATGCCTCTATCGAGTACATCAAACTTAATTACCTGTGTACCAGCTAACTCGGAGGTCACTAGAAACTTCTCGAATTAACAAGAAGGGAGTAGTTTCTGACAATCGCATAAACATGAGAACTTTGTTTCCCATAGAATCGGAACATGTCTCAGAATCGTGGAAACAATAAATAACAGTTTCACTCAGTCAATCGTGCATGCTTAGTTTCTTCAGAGTTACACAGAAATAGATAGATGGGCGTTTCAATAAAAGGATTTTTTTAACAGTCTTGTTTCTCGTGTAAGAGATATGAGCTGTTACAATCATTAGACAGTAAGCAAGATATAATACGCACAGCATAAGCAGTAAGAAGAAATAATACTGCAATAGCATTGTCTTTTAGCTATGACATATATTCATATATACATACATAAATAACACAAGCTAAAAAGTGAATACTCGTCTGATGCTTCTAAATAGTTCTACCCCAGTGTACCTAACCTAAGTGTAGTACAAGGTATGAAGTAGGTGCTGTTTTCTATAGTATGATATATACTAAGTTTATATGCCAAGAGCCCCTCTAGATTCTAGTCAGCTCCATACCTTAGAATGAGAGAGGTGGGAATCTCTTTCCGAATCTCAAACTCCAAAACACCGCGATGGGAGTCAGAACACTGGAAGCTGGATTCTCTGTGAGCAGGGATGACAGCGTCTGGTCAGTGCGTCAGGCGGGGACTCGAATTCCTTCCGATCTTGCCGTGGCGAGCCATATCGAGCTGAGCCGTGCCGAGCCGTGGTTTGCCATGGTAAGGGAAGGTATATTTATACCTGGAAGGTACTTAGGAATGCTAGCATTGACGTAAATTCGGGCAGACGAAGACGTCATGAATGAACCCCTAAGGAATAGTAGTTCATGCATAATAGATGAGCTCTTGGAGAAATCAATAATCCTAGCTAGGGAAAGTCCCAATGGCTTAAGGGTCTGGTTTCTAAGAACACGTTGTGACGTTGGGATGGACGGATGTAGGTGACCATGCCTGTATTTGGATAGCATGGCTAATGCCTAAATAAGGACTGGGATGCTATGCCTAAATAAGGGCAATGCGAATTGTGCCTATATAAGGACATGATTCAGGGAAACCTACGTACGGGCATCTAAATCGAAACACAACAGCTAGTGACCGCATTTTCCCCTCAGGGCGCTTTCCTGGGATTTAACGGGCATTATTGGCTCCCTGAACTTGAATACAATGAGGATTTGGAGAGAGGACCAAGAGAGGGGTGTCCTGCTGCCTTTGAAGCTGCATGGAGAAATGCTGCACTGTCGGAAGGACTGCTCCTGCTGCACTTTGGGCTAGTGAGTTTGGACTGTGCCTGGACTGTGCCTGTGGCTCAAGGAAAAGTTGATTCCCAGCCCCAGATCGAAGCAGTGACACCAAGGATCAATCAACTGACCCCCTGGGACAGCACTACGGACATCAAAGCTGAGGAAATCCCCCAAAACGGCAATGCAGTAGCCACTCCTCTGGGATCACCGGTGGCCGCCACCAGGCACGCCAAGAGACAGATCCAAGATAGCTAAAAGTTGCACCCGTGTTGATGGGTCTTGGAGTGCTTTCAGAGAATGTATTAATAGCCCAGGAGGGTCACTGGCCCCCACCAACGATATTCGCTGTGTCGTGAAATCAGAAGCCACGACGCAGCTATCCTTCTACTGTTGCAGAGAGGAAGTTGTTGGACCCAAAGTGCCATGGTCAAAGTCACCCCAACCCACCTGTGGATCGAGGGATCAACTGCACTTAACCCTTGTTGACTGCACTGCTCCAGGAGCATGATTGAGCATCTTTTCTGCCTGCATCTCAAGTATCAGCACCACTCCGTTCTCTGCTGTGGTGGTTGTTTCCTAAAGGCTGGAGCTGGACTGGGAAAGGCTCTGGTGGCCAGGTAACTGTCCAAAGTAATGTTACTGATCTCCTAGACCTCCGCCCTGTTGAATTTGGTCACCCAAGCCAGCCCGGAGTGTCCAAACGTAATGTTTCAAACAATTGAAAAGTTTGCAAAGTTTTTGTTGACCAATGCTTGTTTGTGGTTGCATTTAAAAGCATTTATTTCTTCAAAAACCTTTATCTCCGTAACGATTTTGATGATCAAGGACCCTCAAAATTCATAGAAATATGCTCTATTCTTATAAATTGTTGTCACTTCTTTTTAATGTGTGTGACTTTCTTAGTTCTTTGTTTGGTGCTGTTCAATGCTTTATGCTCAATTACTTTGTCAAGCCTTGCTGCTCGAAGCCACAGCTACCAATGATTGAGCAAAGGTGAAACAAATGAGCCTGACTGAACCCAAGATAGTTTTAGTGAGTGTATTACATGATAAGGCCCATAGCCATATAACATAATACACCCAGATCCTCACAAGAGATACATGAGCAAATGCAGCAGTGCATTGAGTTGGACTACTTGGAGACTGTTCTGCATTTCCCTACTGATTAGATGACTGCAGTTGTGGCTAAAGAGCTTTTTTGTCCATTGTAATCTTTTTGACAAGTGAGATATGTTAGTTTGTAAATAAAAGAGGTAAAAATAACGAAGACTTGGCTAACATATAATAACTGCTAAAGCAAATATCAGAGCTGACAGATTGCTAAAGAAGAAAGAACCCCACAGCATGCCACATGGGGTCAGGGAAAACTGCATGCAGACACTTCAAGTCATCCAAAGAGGTAGCGAGAAGTGGATCTCTGTGTGCCATAATCCCCTCTTTATTTTCTGTCTCCTCTCCTGCACCACCTTTTGGGCAATGAACCCTCAGATGATCCATCTGTCACTAGCTTACCAGTGCCTTGGCTCTTTCTGTAAGAGGAGCTATAGTCAGGCAGTTCCCTGAGGCTCCAACCTGAGTGGCTCCACGAGCCTTGTCGAAGAGAAGTGCAAGTTCTTCTGTAAGTTCTCCATCCCCAGCAATAGGTTATGGAAGCGGCGGTATTGACTTGGGCCCTTCGTGCAATGGTTTTAGAAGCCTTCTCTGTACAGTAGACAATGTTGCAAACATGTGGAACCAGAAGGGAAAGGTCCAAAACTTGCCACTCTGTGTGACCACTATAGAACCTTCTATCAACCTAGTTAATTGGCTTATCTTACAGCACCATTTTACGAATGTATTGCTTATAAAACTGCAGGTTTTACCGCCAGCTCTTGAAGAGAAAATTACAGAACACACCAATACTTCAGGGTCTACCATGGTGCTTAAGGAAGTGCTTACTTTGTAAAAGGCAGGGACTCAAAGTATTTTCTTGGGGGCTTGCTGTCTGGTTCTGTCAACTGCTAATGTTGCTAAATACCAAAATTGCCTTGGCTTGATTCCAATTCGTACCACTTTCTTCCACCATCCTACATTTCCTATATTGTCATCTCACTTTTACATGTCATTTTCAGCCCTTTCTCCCTTCACTATTTATTTCCTATATTTTGCTTCCTCTTTCTTTCTCTCTCACTTTGCTGTCTTTCTCTCTTTGACACCAGTCTTGGAAGCAAGTACAACACCTTGCAAGGCATCACTTACACCGGACAGTGAGAAGTCTTGTAATACTGAACTGAAGATTTAGTCCTTCTCCTATACTCTTCTTGTAGACAGAGTGTTTCAAGTCCAGGGACTGGATTGATGAGGTTCTGCCACTTCAGTTGTTTAGTTCTATGCCAGGCTAGCCAGACTCTTTGCCTAAAGGTGGCAGGTGTCAGGAGGGGTGATGCTTGCAGTTTACACTGGGAGAAAGCCAAAACTCCCGCACAATCGGGACAAAAGCCATCACACCTCACACCTATCAACCTTTTAGGAGCATTAGCTCAAAAGAAAAAAAAGGGCAGGCCCTCTGAAAAGGCTACCTTTGAAATTCTAAAAGTAGACCACTGTCTTCAAACTCATCACACCCTACCCCAAGCTAATGGGGCCAACAATGGAATGAACAAATTGGCAGGACACCACAAAAATACTACCACCCTACATCTAAAGAGTCTGCAATCTTCATCCCTTCACATCTTGAAGTCTGACTCTTCAAAAGGCATCAGGAATGCTAGTAATACACAATGACCGACTGGTAGGCAACATACAACCTCCATATTGTGCAGTATGTTTTCATTGGAAATCTAAATTGTTCAAAAATAAAACTATTTGCTTTGTCAACCTGTGGTTACATGACTATGTGTTATGACTACCACTCACCTGATCTCCAGTGATCCAGCGCGAAACCAATACCTGATCAGGGATCAATACTCAATAACATCACAATAAAATGGCCCATACACATACACCCAAATCTCTGATGCGCTGGGGTCAATTTATTACGAAAATCAATTCAATTTCTCCACAGGTTCATGTTTGTCAGTTCTGAATATATAACTAAACTTGTACATCAACTTTCCTTCTACTTGGTCGATGAACCAATTAGTTGAATAGTTGATGGTAATGATGGCACCATCTAACTAACTATCATATGGTCTTAATATAGTCAATCAAATGCTCAATGCATACAGTCACAAATGCAAACAGTGAAATTCACAAAAGAAATAACATTAGCAATTGCATCTGATATCAAACTCATCATACAATGCGCGAAATGCTCATGAAGGAGTGGATAGTTAAGAGACATCAGTTTCAGCAAAAATGCAAACAATATTCATGCGACAGAGTGGATAGGTGGAGACACAAAAGTTTAAGAGACACAGCACATTTGCAAGTAATTTTTGCAAGAAAGAGTCAGAATAATACAAACCAAAAGGATCTGTAGAAAACCAACCACCTGGCCAAGGGAGCAGTGGGGGTTTCCTGAAATAGAGTCAGGGAACAAAGATATCAGGGACAGGAACAGGTCAGGTCAGCTAGGCCTCTCTGCAAACCGACGAACAGCGACGCATCACCCCTCTCGAACAGCTATCCCGAAAGACGCACTCTAAACCACACCCCTAAAGGCACCCCAGTTATACCCTAATACCAACATGTCCATCCCACATCATTTGAAAGATTTAGCAAAACTCGACATTTGATTGGTGGATTTAGGAGGTGGTCTGTCACACCACTGTGGCTTCACTCAAAGTTTAGGCATATTCATTGTTCTACATCCATTCCCATAGCATAATTCTTGACTCGATTTCTAGCATTGTCCGCGGAAGGAATCCTTAGTCCCACAGTCGATCACATCCTTCGGCAGGCACTCAATATTCTCCTTCAGCATTTCGGCCTGGAACCCCTGTTCCTTCTTTGCAGTACTCAGCACATCTGGCTGCTTCATGACAAATTGTGTTTTTTTATCCCAGCCTCTTCTTTATCTGGCTAACTTAAGCAAAAATGGCGTCTCATCCAGCTAACTATAGCAAATGGAACATGAACATTCATTAATTATATAGTAATGTACTTTTCACTGTTTACCACCCACCTATGCACTATTCCCTGTTAACGTTTTTCCTAGCATAGCTTAAGCATAAAAGCAGCTTTATTCATTATTTCAAAGCAAGATGCAACATGCAAGCTACGAAATGCAGATGCGGCATAGTCATGCATTATTTCTTGTTTCTTTTAAAGCACAATGTAAATATGTTTAGTTCTTTCATGCATGATTTCACGTTAATGCAGACATGCGCATAGCATTTTCCCTCGTGTTCATGTAAGGTGCACGTTAGTTTTCTATTACTACTTACTGTTAGTACAATATTATAGGGGTATTCATCCGAGCAGGCTTCTTTTTTCGAAATCCTGCTCCATCAATCCCCCCTCTGATGGCTTCCTGGAGCCATCATAAAATACCTACCATACCGAGTGCCACCTTCATCTTTCAAAATTCAGTGTTCTTCTCTCTTTTTATGGCACTTTCATCTAAATCTTTCATCATATTATAGTAATCTCCTTTAATTTCTTCTAACTCTATCTCATCTCTTTTTCTCTTTCTTGCTCTTCATTTGTTCTATGATTCTCACGTTTCTTTTCTTCCACACTTTCAACACTTATATATTGTTATTATCACTAAGGCTACTATGGCCTGAAAGAATTGGTATTATTATTTTTCCTAATAAGCTTCTTCCAAAGGTAGAAAACCATTTACCTACAGAGGAGAAACTCTTACCAAGTCTCTCCCAAACACCATCAACCTCCAGTTGGGTCAAGTCTTCATTTATTTCCGTAATATTCTTTATATATCCTTCAATTCCTTTACTTTTGTCAGGGATATAATTACAGCAGTGTTGGATTTTCAACATGCCACAGACTCAACCCTCCTTTGCCAATAAGATATCAGGGGCAAGTCGATTCTGCAAAACCATTGATCTGATTGCAACCATTTCTGTGTCAATCATCAAGAATCCACCAGCAGTATCCATTGATAAACGATCACCCACTGTGGACAAGTTTCAAATTTTGTGCAAATTCAAAATGACTCCAACTGAGGGTATTAGTGCACCAAAAATATCACCTACTATCTCTGAAAAACGTGCTCTTTTGTTACATGTTAGTTCATGATTTATTTCTTTTAGTCTGTTGTTGCTTCGGTCCATGTGATAGACCATTAGAAAGATGATAGCAAAATAACAACTACCATACCAATATGCAGGCAACCTATAGTAGGCTTTCTTACTACATACATAATAGACTCCTGGTAAAACAGGATCAGTTCCACCTTTTAATCCCCAACCTCCGGTAATTTCGAAAGTATGCTCACATTCACTAGTACCAATGAAATAATTGTTATAGGTAGTTTTCATTCTAAGCAAACATATTTTTCCCTTCTGATGCCAGTCCAGGGACATTGCAGCATACGTCTCGCTTTTCTCATAACTTCCCTCTCTAAAAGCCCATGGTGGTACCTGAGACTTTAGTTCAGCCGCCTTTCTGTGGAAACTTTCTCTTCTATTTTCTACAATCTCTATTAATACCTTTTCTTCGACCCGCAAACTACATGTTAGGTTGTTTTTATAGGCATATTCTACATCTAAAGCCTTGGTAATATGGAAAAACTCTCCCATATAACATGCATTCTTAATACTAGAATAGGTTCAAGGACAGTTAGAAATATCCACATAAATGTTAATAACAAAACACTACATAAGCAAGCTTCAATGCATCTACGTTTTAGACTAGCCTTTGGATGCTCAGTCACTCCTGCTGCAGCCATTTTATTTTCTTTGCAAAAATCTATGAACTATAAAACTTACTAAAAAAATCAAAAATTCGAGAAAAAAAATAGTGTACTCCTACACTTCAAGGCTTTCTTCTTCACCCCTTCTTTTATTTTATTTTCCGTTTATCTTCTGAGTCTTTCAATTTTTCTTTTTGACTGACAAAGTTGCACCTTAATTCCTCAAAGTTCTTTTAAGGTGGTCTTAGTTTGCTTTTATCCACTTGCTCAGTGCCAGAACTGTACTTTTCTTCACTTGGGTCTGAGCTTTCAATTTCTTCCAAAATGACGTAAGTCCATTCAGGTGCTTTGTATTTCTTGCTTGGAATTCTTAGTCTCCTTGTTTTTCGTACCACTACTTTTCCTGACTCTTTGTGTTCTGTTTGACTTGAGACCTCATTTCTTTGCTCTGGTCTTTTCTTTGACTTTCTTCTCACAAGAGTGTATTTCCGTCTTTTCACTCCACCTGGCCAATTTTCACCCTTTCTTGGTCTTTTGGTTTGAACTACCCTTAGACCTTCTGTATCTGGTTCAAAGGTTCTTTTATTTGGGCTTTCTTCTATCTGTTCTTCTTCCTGATTTTCAGCAACTTCTGTTTCTGCTAATTCAACAATAATTTCACCTTCTCCTGGTTCCACTGTGAACTCACTTTCTTCTGCTCCAACAGCGATCTTACTTGCTTCTGGTCCAACTGTGAACTCACTTTCTTCTGGCTCAACAGCAGTCTCTTGAGACCCAGTATCCGATGCCCACTTTACTTGACTTGTGCCCGGCTATTCATTATCTGTTTGTTCTTCAGAATCTGTCACATTAGATTCTTCAGCTTCACACACTTCAACCAGTGGTCTTTCACTCAGTTTTACCAGTTGCTGGCCTTCTTGTCTTTCAAGTGGACTTAGGACTCGTCTGGTATGGTTTGCATGGATCCAGTTTGGCAGGCACCCACACTTCACTGCTGCTATCGTCACCAGTATCACCTAGTAAGGACCACTCAGACTGGGTTCTAAACATGATTTCCTTACGTGTTTCTTGATGAGAACCCACTCACCAGGACTCAAATGATGAGCTTGATTTGGCTGTGTTGTAGGGGCGTTTTTTCCAACCTGATGAGACACAGAACGCATCAGATCAGCCAATCCTCTGCAATAATCAAGCACTAGATCATCAGATATACTCATCAGTGTGTTCACTGGTTTGTATGCTTGTCTCATTGCTCCTCCCATTGGGATTTCATGAGGGCTCAATCCTGTCTTTTTGTCAGGAATGCTTCTAATACTCATCAATACAATCTGTCTCTAAAGTGACTGGAAATCCAAACCTAGGAATCAGTTCTCTCAAAAGCAATTTAGCTACTGTTAGGCTGTCATTTCTTCTCATGGGATAGGCTTCCACCAAGCGAGAGAACAAGCAGACAACAACCAACACATACTTTATACCATTACATGGGGGAAGTTCGATAAAATCCAATTGGAGTCAGATAAATGGTCCTCCTGCTCTCCCAATTCGTCCCCAACTAACAACTGTCTTTCTGCCTGGATTTTGTTTCTGACAGGTGACGCACCTCTGGCAAAGGCTCTCTGAAATTGACCCTGAACTTTGGGTTATACCATATCTGCTTGAAGAGTCTTATCATTGCATCTCTTCCAATATGCGCAATTCCATGGTACACCCTGGCCATATGGGAAAGTAAAGAACCTAGAAAGACTGGTCTTTCATCAAAATAGACCCACACCTCATCCTCTGCTCTCTTTCCACAGCCTGTATTACTCCAAATTTGTTTTTCCTCATCATTTGCTTCTTCCTGCATCTGCCTCACTTCATCCCAAGTTTCAAATGTGGTTGTAACCATAAGATGGCATTCGGTATTTCCTCTCTCAATTGCTCTGTTTAAGGCCATTGCATTTCGTGCACAGAAACGCTCTATTTGGTCGGCGTATCTGTTGCCCTTCATCACATAATCATCTCCTGGTTTATGTATGGTACATTTGACCACTGCAATTCTTTTGGGTAATTGCAAAGCATCCAATCATTCTTTTACAGTTTTGCTGTTTTGGATAGGGGAACCTGAGGAAGTCAGAAATTCCCTTTGCATCCATAGCTGTCCAAAATCATGGACAACCCCGAACCCATATTGACTATCTGTGAATATGGTTACCCTCAGGCTTTTGTGTAAATTTTTGTGCCTCTTAACCGACCTTTCTTACTTTTACTGGTAAATACTCACAAGAATCAAAACAACAACACATCAATGTTCCCCATAATACAATGTCTGCACACAATTATTGCTTTTTTCTTTATTTGTTTTTATTTTAGTAGGAAGCAAAAAGATTTTTTTGTATCAAAAAATATATTCATATTACATTTCCTTTTTTTGTACTTAACAGAAATTCTAGAGAGGAATAAATATAAATAATCAATAATATATGTCCTTCCACTGTAGGTATACCCTAATCCAGGAGACAACAGATATCTGGCGCTGACACATGTTAATCCAGAGAGAATATTACCGATACAAGACCTTTTGACACCGAAGAATTCTATATTCGAAGAGTAAGAGAAAACACCACCCTTTTTGAGTTACAACCCTTTTAGAAATAAGAATACCCTTCTAATCTGATTCAAATTCATTTCTAGTTATTAATAGATCACGTATATATCGGATCAAGTCCTACCTGACAGCCACCCTAGAGGAACTGGCTTCTATGGCCTATCAACACATATAATGACCACTCGCCATCCTCAAACAGGTATTCTTTAGTAATAATTGGTTTTAATTTAACGCAGGGTATCTGGGCTCGTTCATTCTTTCTTTCCTTAATCAATGGGTGTATGAATCAAGACTTATATGGCATTCTGTCTCTAAACGATAAGTAGAGTCTTCTGCGTCACGGTAGGGTGTGAATCCACTTTCTATCTTTGCACGCTCTAATCAGAGCTATCAATTCAGCAATTTGAGCAGAGTTTACCCCTTTTAGACAGAATGCTTCTAGAACTCCCGCTATGGTGCAAACAGCATAGGCAGTGCATAATTCACCTTTCTCATTTCTTAGACATGACCCATCCACAAATATCTCACAGTCTGATTCTTCTGGAGGAACATCCTCTATGTCAGGCCTGGGTTTGGTGCACAGCTCTGTCACATCCAAACAATCATGATTTGCTTCCTCTCTCACTTCCTCACAATGAGAATTCGGCAACAGGGTCGCCGGGTTTACAGTTGTGCACCTCACCACAGTCACATTTTCAGCACCCAGAATCTCTCTTTCGTACTTACTTAGTCAGCTGACTAGAAGTTAGGTACTGACTCCTGGTTCGAGTTAAAAGAATTTCAACAGAATGTGGCACATACACCATGACTGGATATCCCATCACAATCGCTTCACTTTGTTCCAGACTTACGCAAGTGGCGGCTACTGCTTTCAAACAGCCTGGTAATGCTTCTGGCACTGAATCCAAAGTGGCAGAAAAATATGCTACTGGACGTCGTGCCATTCCATGTTTTTGAGTTAGGACTGAAAGTGCACATCCATCCCTTTCACAACAGTACAATGCAAATTATTTTTGCAAAATCTGGCATTCCCAATGCAGGTGCTCGACAAAGACTGCTTCTCAATTTAGTAAAAGCTTCCATACTCTCATCATCCAAAACAATTGGATCTTTCACATCTTTCCCTGTCAACCTCTGTAGAGGTTTTGCAATCAGTAGGAAACCACTGATCCACTGCCTACAGTATCCAACCATTCCCAAAAACATTCATAATTCTTTCTGAGTTTTGGGTGGACTCATCTGTTTGATCACATTAATTATTTCTTGTGTCACCTTTCTGACTTCCTTTTCTATTTTGTGTCATAAGTACTGGACTTCCTGTTTACAAAATGGCAGTTTTGCTGGTGAAACTTTGTGTCCTCCTTCTGCCAAATGGTTCAGTAAGGCAACTGTATCTGTTACACATGCCTTTCGTGTCTTTGATGCCACCAATAGGTCATCAATGTACTGAACCAAAACAGAATTTCCTGGCATGACTTAAGTCTCCGGGAAACAACCTTAACAATGCGGTCATCACATTGCGATACCATTACAACGTGGTCGTTACAACGGCCGCGTTGTTACCACACAAAGCCATTACTACGCAAGTCATTACATCGACTTACAGTAGATGGCGTGCTAACATTAGAAATAGTATAGTTTACTAACCCAACACCTTTCCTACTGTTACGTAGGCTGGAGTTGGAATAGTAAATTATACATTTCTAATGTCAGCGCGCCATCTACTGCAAGTCGATGTAATGACTTGTGTAGTAATGGCTTTGCGTGGTAACAGCGCGGTCATTGTAATGACCGTGTTGTAATGGCGCGCGAAGTAATGACTCGCGTTGTAACGAGTACTATTCAAGTCTCCAGACATTTCTTCAAGATCTGGTTAAAGATTGAAGGACTCTCTGTGTACCATGGAGGAACTTGCCACCATGCCATCTCCAAACCGGAATGCAAACAAATACTGGCTTTCCGGATGTAAAGGAATCGAGAAAAATGCTTGGCACAAATCAATTACTGTGTACCATTCAGCATCACAAGGAATTTGGTTAAGGATCACGGCTGGATTTGGCACCACTGGACAACAGGGTACTACGATTTTATTTATTTTACGTAAATACCGCATTATTCTGTATTTTCCGCTAGGCTATTTAATTCCTATAATAGGCGAATTACAGGGACTGCTTAGTATCTCTTTCAGAATTCCCTGTTCAATCATTTGGTTGATCACAGGAGTGACTCTTGCAATTACTTCTGGACTCATTTTGTACTGAGGTGCGTTTGGATATACAGCACCCTCTTTCACTTTAATCTGGATCGGATCAACATTTGTCATTAGGCCAATTTCCTTTCCTGAAAAATACCACACATCCGATCTTACTGCACTTTTTAGTTTTTCAGGCAAATTCTCTTCTGTGAGAAGTGAAAACAACTCATCCACTTCTGTCCCTTGCTTCGCTAGCATCATCTTAAATTTGACATACTCATCAGGTGTCTGAAATGCAATGCCATCTGGTGTACAATAGATGGTGCAATTCATCTTGCATAGTAAATCCCTACCTAAGAGATTTACCGGACTCGAGTCACATACCACAAAATGATGCATGTCTCTGAAGTTTCTAATATGAACTGCTATTGGATTTGTAACTGGTGTTCTAATATGCTTATTTGAGACTCTACAACTTGGACAGTTTCTCCCGAGAGGGGTAGATTCGGAATTTCTGCTGCTCTCACAGTAGAACAGACAGTACCAGTGTCCACTAAGAATGTAATATCATTCCCTTTCACCTTTCCATCAGCAAATGGACCTAACTGATCTACCGCCAAGGATGCGCAAGGTACGCACTCTTCCTCCCCCCTAAGGCACCTTCATTGAGATGAGTCTGAATCATTCTCATTGCACTGCAACCAATATTGCGGTACCATGTGCACAATTTAATTCTTACCACTTTGGTGACCTCCGTGAAATCCATTGTTGGCACTGTACCTCTGCACTTGATCATTCACATTATTTGGCATGGGAGCTTGTGGCACCTGTAACTGTTGAGTAACTATCTGCTGCTGCTGTTGTTGATTTACACCCACCTCATTCTGCATCTGTGGAATTAAATTTTGATTTGCCCCATTATTCTTTTTGCAGATCTACACTCGTTCTTCCAATGTCCATGCTTTCCGCACACATGACAAGGAAATTTCTTCATAGCTTCCTCTCTACTCATTTTACCTCTTCCTCTACCTCCACTAGAATTCTGACCATTTTGATTCTGACCATTCATCTGAATATCTGTTTGGGAATTATTATTTGTTTCTTGCTGTTCTGCCACTTTTACTTGTGCCCACATCATTTTCTCTTTTAACTTTTTATGTCTCGATTCAATGTCATCACTACAATACTTTGCATACCTCAGAATTTCATCAATTGTTTTGCTTTGCCAACAAATCAAATGCTGTTGAATCATATTACTAATTTCCGGTTTCAATCCAAACACAAAACGATACACAAAATGTCCCATATCCTTATCTCCAATATTCTCAAACCCACTATAATACCTGCAACAACCTTTCATAGTAGGTATGCACTGACTCTTTTGTTCCGTGGGTTGTTCTGTCAATTTTAACCCAATCTGTTTCCTTAGGGGAAGTTTTTCCCTTCAAAAACGTGATTACCTGATTATACTGTTTCATCACCTCATCAGACGGTGCACCTGTCTTAGTGTCCCTAGGATAATCTTCTTTTGGCCAATCAACAGTGATCTTACACTTTGACCACAAATCTGCTGGAACGACAATCTCAAACAGCCCATCCAAATCCTTCAGCAAAACCTTCGAGACTGTCACAGACCTCTCTACCTGTTTGTATCATTCAACCGGTTTCTCTCTTAACCTGGGAAAATCGTTCGTGAAAGACAATATATCCTGTCTTGACCATGGAACATGAACATATGCACCACCTGGTACTTCTCTCATCGGACACGCCCTATCAACCTGTTCTGTTTCTTTTAACGGAAACATGGATACTCCTTTACCAGCTGCTTCTTCCTTCTTTCTCGTCCATCTATTTTTCCATCGATCTACATCTCCCCATTTCTTCAAAATGTTCATCAACTATTTTATCTGCAATCTTTTTCCAGATGAATTCAAAGTCTCTAAATCCTTATCAGTAAAGGGCATCCTGTATGATTTTTGCAACACTTTTGACTTTTCTATGTCTACTCCATACTCACTAGCAGCTTCTGATATCTTCTCGTGAAGATTCCTTGCTCTCCAAGTAATACTTTTACACTTCATCATCTCGGTAAGTCCCTAATCTATTTGGATTTATTGTGCCAATAATCTTCTCTTCCAAATCTACTTTCAATTGACTGACATTTATACTCTGTGGTTGTGGTTTCAGCTTCACCATTTCCTTTATCCAATTATTCAAATCTTCTGGTGAAAGACCTGCTGAACTCCCTGCTATTGGAGTAACATTTGTAAGGTGCACGTTAGTTTTCTATTACTACTTTCTGATAGTACATATTATGGGGCTATTCATCCAAGCAGGCTTCTTTTTGCAAAATCCTGCTCCATCACCAGTTTGTTCAACTTTGCTGCCGATAAGTCCCCAACTCCTCCGGAGTTAAATAGAAAGGCAGTAGTAGAGAATACACGGCCAAACTATATCACTCAAGAGGGTAGAGGGAATGGGGACAAGAAGAGAGAGCGAGAGAGAAATGAAGAGATGTCACCGGACGTCTCACTGCACTGAAGTCTCTTCTTTCTGGGAGTTTGGGAAGTGTAGGTTCTCAGGGATGGTGTGGTCTCTTGAATCCTGTCTCATTTAAGCATATACTGACAGCGTGACTTCTTGGATTATTTCTAATTCCTGATGCTTTAACTATTAAGCTTTCAAGACAATTATTCATACTGGAAATGACAATGTTATTTTTAGGAATTCTTCTTTTGTTTGCCTCTCAAATACAATCCTTTTTGGCACGTACATATGGATAACAGTATTTATACAAAGAGAGAGCTCAGCACAAAAAGTTCTTATTTCAAAGTCAACAAAGAAATAATTGTTCAGTTTTTATCAGTATTCTCCTCACCAAACTGCTTCTTGCACTTCGTTAAATTGAAATATTCAAAAGTTCAGAGTCAATAATAAATCTTTACACTAACCGTTGTTGGTAAATTAAGTTAAATAAACTCACCGAGAAACGTTGACTAACATGCTTTGAAGACTCACAGGCACATGCATCAATGTAAAAACCGGTCGCAAACGGGCAGATTCTCAGAATCTGCCCCTTTGCGACCGGTATTTTTGCATTTGGGATGCATCATCCCAAATGCAAAAATCGCAATTTAAGGAATCTCTAAATTGCGCTTCCTTAAATTGCGATTGCATTTAAGGAATCCCAAATTGAGATTCCTTAAATGCAATGCATGAAAGTGAAAAAATTAGCGATTTCGCTAATAGGGGGAGCAAATTACCATGAAGTTGAACTTCATGGTAATTTGCAAAAACTTTGAAAAATGCACTTTTGTGTATTTTTCAAAGTTTCATGTTGCGCACACACATGCCCTTAGGGCATGTGTGTGTGCAACATATGTGCACAGATCAATTTCAGGGGTGCAATAGGGTGTCATTTTGACACCCTTGCACCCTTGAAATTGCATGAGCAATTTGCGAGTACCTACTGGTACTCGCAAATTGCTCATGCAATCTCCAATTCATTCCTATGGGCCTGTAGGCCCATAGGAATGCATGGAACGGCATTCCTTAATTGCGACTCGCAATTTGCGAGTTGCAATTAAGGAATTTGTAGGAATCGCTATTGTGATAGCGATTCCTACATGCATAGGCTTTTGCACTTCCTTAAATGCGATTCCTTAAAAATCGCAATTAAGGAATCGCAAAAGTCTTTGTTGATGCATGTGCCTGCTAGTTTCTTACTTGGGTATGCACACTATTGTTGTCCTTAATCAGATCTTTTTTTATTTTTATTACAGGATCCGAAATTCCCAACCGAGCAACAGGAAGGGGGATGGAGCAACAGGACGGACTTGCCAGAAGAGGAACAAATCCCAGGAGAATGCCGCCAAAAAGAGGAGCCAATCCGCAGACGCTGCCGCTGAGGAATCTGGAAACAGGTGAGTGACGCGATCAAACGATACTAAGCGAGTCTCATGAGGCGGGTGTGGTTTAAATACTCTTTGGTGCAATCCGCTGTCTCATTCACTTGTACAGCACGTTTGACAGTTCACATGTGCTCACTTTTGTCAGTTAACACGTGCTCACCTGTAGAGGAGGCTGAGAGCTGTCAACTGCCATTGCTTCAATTTGCATACTCGTTTCAGAACATGTTGAAAGTATTATTGCATACTTGAATCTGTTCATTCCTATTAATCCAACTTATACTAAAACATATGAATACGTACAACTTTTTGTAACCTTTTTTCAGAACTTGGTTTCCTATCAATCATTCTTATCTAATACATATGTTTAGCATTTTCACGACTAGGGGCATGACTAGGGACACAATCAGGTTGAGTTTTTTTAGAGCAGTATCAAGACTCATGACTAACCCTGGGCGGACAACTATGCTACCCTCGCGAAGTTTGCGTAGTTTGTGCTACTTCGCACTACGCGAATTGCACGTAGCACAGTGCAAAATCGCGTAGCGTAGTTGTCATTTTTTGCTCGCTCGCGGTCCTCAACGTCAAGTTGGCGACCGCGAGCAAGCAAAATGACATCCCGGCGAGACTTTTTCATCGATCGCGATCAGCAACATCAAGTTACCGATCGCGAGCGTGGACATAAACCTCCCGGCGAGATTCTCAACGCGGGGAGGTCAGGTTTCTCATTGCGAGTGGTCGCGTATGCTCGCGACTGCTCGCGATGAGAAACTACCAGTCCGCGTTGAGAAAGCTGCCACTCGAGTAAAAATCTACTCGAGCGGCAGAAAACGACCGCTTGCACTGTGCAAGATGCCGTTTGCAATGATTGCACAGTGTGGACAAGCATCCGGCACTGTGCAATCATCGCGAACAGTGTACTACGCAGTTCGCGTAGTGCTACGCGTATCTCGCGTAGTGCAAAGTGCACTTCGCGTAGCTACGTGTAGCGCTACTACACGAACTACGCCCAGGGTTACTCATGACAGTTCCCCCCCCCAGGGTCTTCTTACTGGGCGGGGTTTGTCTGGGTTTAGAATGTGGAGCCGATGAACAAGTCTTGGTGCCTGCACATAAGATACAGGTTCCCACGAACGTTCAGAAGCATCATAACCCTTCCAGTCTACTAGGTAAAATAATATTCCTCGTATTCTTTTAGAGTCAAGAATACCCTGTACTTCGTACTCACTCTGGTTATTTACAATGTTTGGAGGAGGGGGATTGTCTTTTCTAGTCATTGAATGATGAGGTTTTATGAGGAAAACATGGAATACTGGATGAATTGTTAATTCATTTGGTAATCGTAATTTTACTGTGACAGAATTCAAAACCTGTTTGATGAGAAAAGGACCAATAAACCTAGGTTGTAATTTTGTGGCACCCTCTAAATGAATATTGCGAGTGGATAACCACACAAGTTCTCCCTTTTTATACAGTGGTTCTGGAGTTCTATTTTTGTCTGCTTGTAATTCAGTCTTATCTTTGTTTCGGATTAAGTTTTTTCGTGCCTTTTCTTGTATATCTTATAACTGCTTCAATCTATCAAAGACTGTTGGCATGTTATTAGAGTGTGAAGGGAGTTGTGTTTGAATGGCAGGTGGATGTAAAACAGTTATAAAATAAAAAAGTGAACATCCCAAAGCAGTATGTGTGTTATTATTATATGACAATTCTGCCAGGGGAAGACCTTGGTCCCACTAAGAAGTAAGCTCAGTTGTTAAACACTGCAAACTTTGTTCTAGATGTTGATTAACCTCCTCAGTCTGCCAGTTACTTTGTGGGTGGAAAACTGAAGACAATGCCACTTCTATTCCTAAGGCTGTACACAGATGTTTCCAAAATTTAGAGGTAAATTGGGGGCCCCTCTCAGAAATTATCTTACTCGGGAGGCCATGTAGTTATACAATGTGATGCAAGAATATTTCACTGAGGGTAATTTCTTTAACAGAATAAAGTTGCCTATTTTTGAGAGCATGTCTACAACTACAAGAATAGTGGTGAATCCATTGGATTTTGGTAACTCAGTAATGAAGTCTACACTAATAGTGTGCCATGGAGTAGACAGGACTGGCAAAGGATGCAAGAGACCAGTTGGAGCTAAATGTTGTGATTTATTCCGGGCACATGTAGGGCAAGGCTTAACATACTCTTGTACTTCTTTTTAAATGTTTTCCCACCAGAAATTTCTTAAGCATAATTCCAAAGTCTTGTGTATGCCTGGATGTTCTGCTGTGCTGGAATCGTGATGCCAAAGCAGGATATGTTTCCTCAATAATTTTGAGGGAATGTATAATGCATTATTATGGGAAAGATAACCATCTTTTATTGAATTTTGTGTTTTGCGTAGCCATTGTTCCTTATTTATTTTGGCAGATTTTTTTTTGATCTTGTTTAGAAAATCATCAGATTCTGTTACAGCAATTATTTTATTGATTGGAATTATGCTTTGTGCTGGGCAATGTTTTATGTTATTCTCTTTTTCCTCTATTCTAGACAAGGTATCAGATAATAGTTGCTTGTGTCCTGGACGGGGAACAACCTTTACAACGCAACTTTTACAACGCACTACCATTACAACGCATTTTTTACAACGCATAATCCATTACAACGCATGATATTACAACGCATGACACTACAACGCATTTTTAAAAACTACCTTTACAACGCATTCCATTACAACGCATACTACCATTACAACGCATACCATTACAACGCATAATATTACACTATACTATCCAACACTTACCCTACTGATGCACCCCCTGGAGTTAGAATAGTAATTTTTACCCCTATACTATCCAACACTTACCCTACTGATGCACCCCCTGGAGTTAGAATAGTAATTTTTACCCCTATACTATCCAACACTTACCCTACTGATGCACCCCCTGGAGTTAGAATAGTAATTTTTACCCCTATACTATCCAACACTTACCCTACTGATGCACCCCCTGGAGTTAGAATAGTAATTTTTACCCCTATACTATCCAACACTTACCCTACTGATGCACCCCCTGGAGTTAGAATAGTAATTTTTACCCCTATACTATCCAACACTTTCCCTACTGATGCACCCCCTGGAGTTAGAATAGTAATTTTTACCCCTATACTATCCAACACTTACCCTACTGATGCACCCCCTGGAGTTAGAATAGTAATTTTTACCCCTATACTATCCAACACTTTCCCTACTGTTGCACCCCCTGGAGTTAGAATAGTAATTTTTACCCCTATACTATCCAACACTTTCCCTACTGTTGCACCCCCTGGAGTTAGAATAGTAATTTTTACCCCTATACTATCTAATACTTACCTTAAATGTAATTTATTATTATGCGTTGTAATGGTATGCGTTGTAAAGGTAGTATGCGTTGTAATGGTAGTGCGTTGTAAAGGTATTTTTTAAAAATGCGTTGTAGTGTCATGCGTTGTAATGTCATGCGTTGTAATGGATTATGCGTTGTAAAAAATGCGTTGTAAGTGCATGCGTTGTAATAGTGTGCGTTGTAACGTCATACATCCGTCCTGGACGGTATGTCATCAAAAAGTCAAATTCACTAAAGAAGTCTAACAACCTCATTTGCCTGGGGGTTAGCGCTTTTACTGAAGTGAACAATTGAAGATTTTTTTGATTGGTAAAGATTGTTATAGTATGCTTTGCCCCTAAAAGGTGGTGTCTCCATTTAAAAAAAACTTATTTTATTGCTAAACGTTCTCACTCAGCAATCGTGTAATTTTGTTCTGCAGGAAGTAGTGTCCGTGAATAGTATGCTAATGAATGCAGATGTCCCGTTCTTGGATCGTTCTGTAGTAACACTTCCCCTAATGCTGATTGGGAAGCGTCAGCCTCAACAAAAAATGGTTGATCAGGACGAGAAAGAATAGGGGCAGAAGTAAAAACCTTTTTTAGAGTACAAAAGGCAGTCTCAGCCTCTTCGGTCCAGCAGAAGACCTGTCCTATTTTTAACAACTGAGTAATGGGAAGAATTATCTCAGAGAAGTTTGCTATAAAATGCCTGTAAAATTAGCTAAACCCAATACTCGTATGTCCTTGACTGAGCTAAGAGAATGCCACTTGAGGATGGCTTTAACCTTTCTAGGATCCATTGTAATACCTTCTGGTGAAAGAAAGTATCCCAAAAATTCTACTGATCTAGCATGAAAAACACACTTCTCTGGTTTAGCATAGAGAGAATGGTCCCTGAGTCTTTGTAGTATGGCTCGTACATGATCCACATGTTCTTGTTCAGTTTTAGAAAAAATCTGTATATCGTCAATATAGACAATACACAAATATCTAGGAAATCATGGAGTACTTCACTTATAAAGTACTGAAATGCTGCAGGAGCGTTGCATTGACTGAATGGCATAACAGTGTATTCGATTAGGCCGAATTTAGTGCAGAAGGCAGTCTTCCAATCATCATCTTCCTTTACACAAATTGGATGGTAAGCACTGCAAAGGTCCAGTTTGGTGTAAATAGTGAAACCTTTTACTTGATCTAATAACATAGGGATGAGTGGTAAAGGGTGCCTATTCTTGATGGTGGCCTTATTCACTGCGCTGTAGTCTATGCATACCCTGAGATCGCCTAATTTTTTGGCCACAAAGAAAAGAGGAGAGGAAACAGGGGATGTAGAATGTCTAATAAATCTCAAATCTAATAGTTCGTCAAGGTATTTTCTTAAATATTGCATTTCTGGTTCAGTAAGTGCATAAATTCTACTGCACGGTAGTACAGCTCCGGGAATCAAATCAATTCTACAGTCGTAAACCCTATTGGATGGTACTTGTGTCGCTTGAACATGGTCAAAAACATCTGCATAATCCTGATATTGAGAAAGCAATTGCAGAGATGGATCAGACTGGGTACTTGCACAATGTAAGGGAACGATTGGGTCCTGGGCTTCTTTATAACAATGCTTCCTACAATAAGCAGAATCTAGAGTCACAGTTCTTTTAGTCCAAGCTATCTTAGGGTTGTGTAACTCCAAACAGGGCAATCCAAGTATTGCTCCAAAAGTAGGAGTATCAATGAAATCAAAATGGTCTGTTCAGTATGACCATTTTCCGATACCAAAATTAGGAGTGCAGTATGAAAACGAAGAGTCCAGAGGACAATGCTAAACCATCAACTGCTCTTACCAGCTCCGGAGTTTTTTGTGCTGTTTGTGGGATTCCTATATTTTTTACCTAATTTTAAGTCAAAGAAATTGCCTGTGGTGCCAGAATCAAGGACAACAGAGAGACTATGTCTTTGTTGGGCAGACACTATAAAGGTTATTCTAATGGTCATATGTCGTGGTACTAAATTGATGACATTAATAACGTATTGCGAGACCTGAAGTTGAGACTTTCTCGAAGGATCGATCTCAATATCCTTTGAGAATTTTAGTTTTCTGATCTGAGTGGATTGTACCAATGCTAGCAATTGCCTTTTTCTTTTTTGCCTTAATTGACAATTCTGTTGCGAAGTGTCCTGGCTTTCCGCAGTATAAACAGAGATTGCCCTTACGATGTCTTTCCTTTTCCTCTAGACTTAATGGACCATAGTACCTATCTGAATAGGTTCTGAACCATTATGCTTTTCTTCAGCTTCTTTCTTTCCTGTTTTCATTACAATAACCCTAGGTTTCCCTCGAGGTCTTTCACTACTTCGTTCACCTAGTCTGTGGTCTAATTGTATGACTAAATCTATGAACTCTGAGTATTCTACAGGTAAGTCAACTATATGGGCTAAGGAATCCTTCAAATCATCTTTGAGTCCTATGTAAAATAATGATTTGCGTTTTTCCTCTGGCCAGTGGGTTTTCGGTAGTAAGCGATTGAATGTGGTTAAGTATGTCAGAAGATCTTTTGAACCTTGACGCAAATTAAGAAGTTAATTACCACAAGATTGTATGAACACGTCGTGAAAAAAGATGTATCATGGCATCCTTAAATGCGGTGAAATTATGTAACAAGGGATCATTGTTCTTGATCAAAGGTATTGACCAATTAGCGGCCACACCAACTAATTAGGAAATCACAAAAGCTGTTTTGGCAATATCAGTGGCAAAGGATTGGGGTTTGCATAAAAAGTGTAACTGACATTGACTTGTAAATGTGGCAAAACGAGAAGTATCCCCAGCAAAACGTTCAGGGTTGGTCAAGGGAACCGGATTTGGGGTTACTACCGTAACTTGTACATTTTGTTTGTGGCATTGAGGAGATGTGGCTGTTGATGCAAAGAAGTGTGGACCAAATTTGGGCGGAGTCAGAACAGGGCGGGTGTCTGAAGTCTTAGTGTCTCTCCATTGAGTAAATCCTGATCTGCTTCTTGTGAGTTCATCTCTAAATTAGTTATTCTCCTGTTTGAGATGTTGCATTTCCATTTCTAAGGTTTGTACTAAATCTGTAAAGTGTGCAATATCTGGGGAAGGTTCCATGGTGATACGACACCAAAGTGAACAATTGTGTGACTTAGTCTTCTGTTATGACTGCCACTCCACTGATCTCGAGTTTGTTCAACTTTGATGCTGATAAGTCCCCAACTCCTCCAGGGTTAAATAGAAAGGCAATAGTAGAGAATACATCACCAAACTATAACGCTCCAGGGGGGGGAAGGGAATGGGGACGAGAAGAGAGAGTGAGAGATAAAAATGAAGAGATGTCACCTGACGTCTCACTGTACTGAAGTCTCTTCTCTCTGGGAGTTCGGGAAGTGTAGGTTCTCAGGGATGGTGTGGTCTCTTGAATCTTGTCTCATTTAAGCATATACTGACAGTGTGACTTCTCGGATTATTTCTAAACATAAAATAAGGAAAGGTAAATACCACACTATTAAGTAACCAATGGTTATTAGAGTCTTGTTATGAATACCTAAGGTTTTATGATCATGATGCTTTAACTATTAAACTTTCCAGACAATTATTCATACAATGTTATTTTAAGGACTTCTGTTTTTTGTTTGCCTCTCAAATACAATCCTTTTTGGCACATACATATGGATAACAGTATTTATACAAAGCAAGAGCTGAGCACAAACGTTCTTATTCCAAAGTCAATGAAGAAATAATTTTTCAGTTTTTAGCAGTATTCTCCTCACCAAACTGCTTCTTGCACTTTGTTAAATTGAAATAGTCAAAAGTTCAAAATCCGTAATAAATCTTTACACTAACCATTGTCGGTAAATTAAGTTAAATAAACTCACCGGGAAGCGTTGACTAACATGCTTTGAAGTTTCGGTATCTTGCTTGAGTATGCTCTCTATCGTCAACCTTAATCAGATCGTTTTTGTTTCCTTTACAGGATCCTGAATTCCCAACCGAGAAACAGGAAGGGGGACGGAGCAACAGGACAGATTCGCTGGAAGAGGAACAAAGCCCAGGAGAATGCTGCCAAGAAGAGGAGCCTATCCGCAGACGCAGCCGCCGAGGTATCTGGAAACAGGTAAGCGATGCGAGCAAACAAGACTAAGCGAGTCTCAAGGGGCTAGTGTGATGAAAATACTCGTGGGTGCAATCCGCTGGCTCATTCACTTGTACAGCATGTTTGACAGTTAACATGTGCTCACGTTTAGCAGTTAACATGCTCACGTGTAGAAGAGTCTGACAGCTGTCAACTGCCATTGCTTCAATTTGCATACTCGTTTCAGAATACGTTGAAAGTATTATCGCATACTTGAATCTGGTCATTTCTATTAATCCAATTTATACTAAAACATATGAATACGTACAACTTTTTGTAACCTTTTTTCAGGACTTGGTTCCCTATCAATCCTTCTTATCTAATACATATGTTTAGCATTTTCACGACTAGGGGCATGACTGGGGACACAATCAGGTTGAGTTTTTTAGAGCAGTGTTAGGACTCATGACACTATGGCAGAGGTGTCCAAGATAGGTGCTCAAAAGGTTGATATGTGTAAGGTGCAGAGGTTTCTGAGAGAAGTTGGCCTTGTATATGCTGTCCACTAATTAAAGTGGGCACCTTGCACTAGTGGTAACTGTGGAGAGCAGCTTTCAGGCTTAATCTTGAAGTAATGTAAAGCAGCTTGTTTTACCAGAATATCACCTCCTATATTGACTAAATGAAAAGAGAACCACACAGTAGTTATATAAAAATACGTATTTATAAAAATAACACTCTCTAGTATCCTCTACATGAGGATAGAACACAAAGCACACAATACGAGATCAATAGAACAGTATGTGTACTTGCTGGACACTGGGAAGGAGAATATCCAGACTACAAGGCTGGATCTGATACGTTTGGACCCTTATTGTGTTTTTTTTTCCCGAATTACTACCTGTCGATTTCTGATATAACTTAAGAAAGTGTTGGACATTCCATTCTGTATATAAAGCCCTGATGAAGTTTCTTCATTGGAACAAAACGCGTTGGCTGATGTCCATTTTCTACTACCATGAATAATAAAGGAATTTGATGGACTTACTTCTATGGCTTTGACTTCATTCCTGGTGCACCTTCCATTCTTTAAGAATTGACTTTTTCTGGTTTCCAGTGGATCTCAACGGCGGCGGGTTCCATAAATTGATGCACAGGCCTCTTAATTTTCACGTACAGGGATTGATGTGCTCAACCTTGGGTCAGCCGTTGCGAAGAGTGTTTTTTGTGTATGATTCCAAGGTGTTTGATACCAAACACAATATGTTTCTATGCAGCCGTTTTCAAGATAGCATTTACCGCGAGGTTATAATGCACCTCTACCTATATGACCGGCTGAGTCACAGACAACCCGGGAGAATGGTCTCCGAAGGCTGCAGAGGGGTTCTGCTCATGCAGGGGCACCCTCTCACATAAAACCCAGCACCCTGCCAGTATTGATAATTTAACAAACACAAGGGAACCCCAATAGTCAGACCTGGGGTAGTATATATAGTAGAGAAGAATAATGGTACTGGAGAGGCCACTGAGGTCCTCGGGTAGCCTAGGCTACAGTTAATTAAATACGCATACGTCAAGAGGGCAACAAAAATAATAAATAAGTACTTGCTGCGCAATATATGAGGACTACTATAGGGGTGACTTTTAAGTTTTAAGTGTAGAGACCAATAGATATAGTGAACCTATATCTACAGTAAGTGGTGCAAGCACCAGCTTACACAGGTTTCAGTAGCAGACCTGTAGTTCCATTTTGCATGGCCTCTCATGGGTGGCATAATACATGCTTCCGCCCATGGGAGGCCTCTGGGGTACCTATGCCCTGGTACATGGGTACCATATACTAGGGACTTATAAGGGCACCCCAGTATCCAATCTGGAGTGTACCAAAGTACATGTGTAAAATGTAAAGGAGAAAGCAGATAGACTGGGGTCCTGATTAGCAGGATCCCAGTCAGACTAGTCAATATCAGTGCAACATCAAGCAACAAGTGGGGGTAACCATAAGAAGCAGATCCTACTTTCCTACAGTTTCAGTCCCAACTGTTTAGGATTTCCTCACAAAGCACATTTATACACAATATATTTACATGACACTTGCTTACACAGTCAGTGTTAGCCTAAATTATTGGCTTGAATCTGAACCTCTTGGCTGTCCATTTGACCTCTTTGGTCTATGGGTACTGTAATAAAATGTGTCTAGTTTTTTATAGTCTTGGCTTCTACAAATGCGTTCTTTGATTTTGTCGATGTTAATTTAAGATCCTTCATACCCAGCCCCAAAATTGGGATAGTGATGCAAAAGGATTCCATATCATGCCTGACGTCGTGACTTATCAGCTTTCGACTAACAGCCAACAGCCGATTACATTTTGGAAATTCAGGGCCAGATTTACGAAGCATTTTTTCAGATCGCAAATGGCCCGATCTGTTTGTGACTTGAAAAAAGCATTTTTAAATAAACAAAGCCCTATGTGCGATTCAGTAAGCTATTACCGAATCGCAAATTGGGTTTGCGAGTTGCCATTAGGAAGGGGCATGCCAAGGGCATCCCTTCCTAACAGTGAGTCGCACTGGTATGTAGGATTGTTTTTGACCGGGAATGCGGTTCCCAACATTTGCAGTGACAACTCATGCGCAAAAGAGAAGGGGTCCCTCCTGAATATGGGCACCAATTTTTTTTATGAGCAGGCAGTGGTCTCACCGACCACTGCCTACTCTTGAAAAATGAAGAGGAAACTTTTCATCTTAGGGTCTCACTAAGGTAGCACTTGTGCTGTCTCTTCGAGACATGTTGTATGCAGAATATGAGCTTGAAGCCATATCAATTTTCTGACTATGCACTTTATTGGCTCCTTTAGGTGTCTTTTTTTAAAAAATAATTATTTTTATTAAGCAAAGAAAATCGGCATTACAAGGCACCATTAGTCATGACATTCTTAGATTCAATACACATCTGTACAGTACAATCGAGGTCTTATGTATTGGTTGGTAACATTATTCTGGCGATGGGAGATCTTCCTGGGGTGTTGACACAGGGGGAGTACATATATTACCACAATATATATTCCAATCGCACCAGATGTGGGACCACTTTTTCAGACATCCCCTAGACACATACACTGTCTTCTCCCGGAACATATACAATCTATGTCCCTTTTCCAGGCTGACACTGCTGGCGCCTGTATAGATCCCCACTTTTGGGCAATATTTTGCTTTGCCACCATCAACCCCTAGGTGACCCACGTCATCCTTTTGTTATTAAGATCTGTCGGCTCCCACACATTCAGGTGACACCACTTGGCCTCCATGGGAACAGTAAGTGCAAGGACCTCACTAATGGTGTCGTGTATTCTCACCCAATATCTCTGGATACGTGGACATTCCCAGAAGATGTGTAGGAATCTACCTTCACTGCCATAGCCCCTCCTACGGTTGCTATTCTCTGCCCTCCCCATTCTCAGCAGACAGGTTCCGGTCATATAGATACGGTGCAATATTTTAAGTTGGACTATTCGCAGTCTGGCTGATATGGCCACTTCTCGCGGGGAAGCAACTGCCTCCACCCAGTCTTCGTTGTCCAATATAATTCCATCCCTCTCCCACTTCTCCCGTAGATGCTGCAGGGGTTCGGAGGAGTTGTTGACCAGCTTTTTATACGTCAGGGAAATGACTTTTGTTAGCAAGTAGCCATCTAAAATCCTGTCCTCCAGGGGCAAGGATTCAGTAAGGTTATCGCCCTTGTGGAGGCATGACTGAAGTGCGTGTTGAATCTGCAGGTATCTAAAGTGTTCTGTTGCGGCCAGGTCGTGCTTCTGCTGTAGGGTGGGAAATGATTTAACCTCCGCCTTCACCCAGAGGTCGCCAATCCTAGAAATGCCTATAAGGTCCCACTTGTCGAAGCCCCTAGTTTTCCACAAATTCCCAAGTATGTCGGAATCCCACAGGGGAGTGGCTAATGTTGGTTTGCCCTCCCACCCCAAACTTCTCGTAGCTACTTGCCAGATTTGTGCAGAGTGTTTGGTTGGCCCCGTCAGATGGAGTTTCCCTCTGTGTGTGTATAGAGTCCTGTTATATGTTCCCACCGGCAGTATCCATCTGTTCATTGCGTAACCCGGATCGTCTGCCCGCCTATACGTCCCATGATTGATGGCTGCCAGATGGGCTGCCCAGTAATATCTTCTGAGGTCGGGGAGGCCGATGCCCCCATCGTACCAGGTGAGATTCAGCTTGGAGAGTGCTATACGCGGCCGGCCATTCCACAGCAGGCATCTCTGCAGTTAATTGAATATCCGGAGTACCTGCCAAAGATAGCGAATATGTCTAGTACAGCTATAATGGATGACTTTGGGGAAGCCAGAAACAGGAGGACGTTATCAGCGTACAGAGAGATACGGTCTTCCCACGTGTCCACCCATCTGAGTCCACGTATCACCGGATCCTTCCGAATCCAGGAGGCCAGGGGTTCTAGTGCCAGTGCAAATAAAAGCGGGAAGAGAGGGTAGCCCTGACGAGTCCCCCTACCCAGGGTGAAGACTGCCGACTTTTTGTTGTTAACGGCCACTTGAGCTAGAAGCTTCGCGTATAGGAGCTGCACCCACTGTATAAACCGTGGGCCAAACCCCATTTTTTCCAAAAAGATACGGCCACTCAATTGTATCAAATGCCTTCGTGGCACCTAGTGATACAATTACCACCACTTCCTGAATGGTGGCCACCCTCCCCAGTACTCTGTGTACCCTACGAAGATTCAAGGCAGTGCTGCGGTGTGGCATAAAGCCTGATTGGTCCGGATGAACCAGTTCTCCATTCACTTTGACCAGTCGAATGGCAAGGAGTTTGGCCAGAATCTTAGGTTCGGCATTAAGTAAGGAAATTGGCCCGTACGAGGAACAATCCGTCCTAGGCTTGCCCTCTTTGTGTATCATCACCAGAGTCGCTATTCGTTGGTCCTGAGGCAATTCTCCCCTTTCCCTGCTTTCTTCGAACATGGCCCGTAGATGTGGGGCGATTATATCGGGTTTGAGTTTGTAGAGTTCAATCAGCCAGCCATTGGGACCTGACGCCTTCCCTGATTTCAGGCTTCTGATCGCTAAGGCAATCTCATCCGCTGTAAGAGCACTCTCCAAGAAATCTCTGTCTGTAGCCGACAGTATGGGCATAGGGATATCTGTAAGAAGTTCTTGGGAGACACGTATTGTACATGGCGCCTGTGAGCTATACGTTTCCTCGTAGTGTGCAGCAAATGCATTGGCAATCTCTGAAGGGTCAATAATCCGGTACCCTGTTCCATCAAGTAGTTCTGGCACTAATCTACTGACCAGTTCGTTTTGTCCAACCATGCAATTAGTTTCCCCGCCTTGTGCCCCTGGTCATATAATCTGCCCTGCGTCTCTCTACCCATGATTTTGGCTCTGTCAGTCACTAATGCTTTGTATCTATCTCTCTTTAGCTGGAGAATGTGGAGCTTATCTGGGTCGGACCCCCCATTCGGCCTCCTCCTCCAAGTAGGATATTTCGTTCTCTAGCGCTACTTCACTTTCTCCTTTCGTGCCCCTGCTATGTGATAGAGTGCCTGTCCCTTTACCACTGTTTAAACGCTTCCCACAATGTCTGGTGGGAATGTACTGAGCCCTCGTTTTCTTGAAAGTACTGTTCCATTGAGGTGTGCAATGCTTTACGGACCACCGGGTTACGGAGATGCCAGGGGTTGATAGGTGCGATTCGGCCCACTCTATGCTGGCCCATGACCAGGTGGGCCCACAAGGGGGAGTGATCCTGAAATTCCCCTCGCCATGTGTCTGATCTCCTTGATATGCGCTAGATGGTCTGTAGGGACCAGCAAGTAATCGAATCGCAATTGGCTATTGTGAGCACCAGAGTAAAAGGTGTACTGGATGGTGTCAGGGTGGTACGCTCGCCAAGCGTCAAGGAGCCCTAGAGCCTCAAGAAAGTCTGATTTGAAGGGAGGAGCTCGCGCGGAGGGCATCTGTCTAGCATGACAGAGACCACAGAGTTGAAGTCACCTCCAACCACTAGAAAACCATCCGGTACCGCCAGCAGGATAGGACCTAGGTCCTTAAATGCAAGTCCCTGAAGGCCCAGCGACGTATACACTGACATAAGGGTCAATGTGGATCCCTCCCACTGACCATTGATGCCTGCATACCTCCCCCATTCGTCCACCCATGAGGATTGCACTGTCATTGGGAAGGATTTCCTCAATAGTATGCCTGTCACTCGTGAGCCCGTGGTGAAGCCCGCATGCACCACTAGTTTGTATCCCTGCCGGTCTAGGGCTCTACCACCCAAAAGGTGCGTTTCTTGGAGCAATACCACATCTGGGGCATATCGTCGGATATGTTGCAACACTACACAATGCTTCACTTAATCCCCCAGACCATTCACATTCCAACACATTAATTTAAAACTCTTATCCCATTTCATTGTCATGAGCACTTACGTAATACTAATCGACCCTCATAGCGGATCTTCGGTGCCATGTCGATTCAATACAAACAAACAACAAAACCACAATCTCTCCCAACTACCCCCCTCCCTGCTCCCCTGCACTCTGGGCTCGGAACTGCCCATGAGTCACTTAATGCAGAGTGCCTGTCGCCCCAAAACTATACTAAAAGAAGAAAGTTGGGGGAAAAATTTCTGCTCCACTTCCCCCTCCTCCTGACAACATCAGCATATAATGACCCTGGAGATGACCAGCCTTAGGCTATACTGGAATAATCAGATTGAACCACAATGTCTATATCGATCCCGACTGTGCCATAATTCCCCCAGAGTCAATACGATAAGCAGTCTATTATGTGACCAAGGGTCACCAATTATACAGATGCAAAACCTGGTTGTTGGGGCCTTCCTGCGCCAGCTAACGTTTGTGTGAGTCGTGTTCCACCGGGTCTCTCCAATTATCCAGCCATTCGGCAGCTTCCTCCGGAATGTCGAAGAAACTGACTTTCCCCCCGGCCTCTACTCGAAGTCGAGCCGGGAACATCATTGCATACTTTAAGCCCTTGTCCCTCAGTCTCTTCTTGACTGTCAAGAACTTTAGGTGTCTTTTTGAATTGTTTTTTTTATTAGGTAATTTGTTTCTAAGTCCCTCCTCAGTACCTCATTTACTCCTCCTTTAACCTCCCATAAGGACTGCCACTGTTACATACGTTCTTACTCTGGATGTTGTATTTACTGTGTCTGAGCACTACTTTATTATTTCGTATTTGCTCTTGCTGGCACGGTACGCTATTCTACTGTGTGCGTGATCATTCCTCACGATGCTGCGCTCTCCTGTAGTTTAATGACATTGTTTTGGAGGCCACCGGGTTCGGTACTGTGCTTCGTGCTTCACTTTTTTTATTTATCTATTAACTGCTCCTTTTTAGGTTGAGCCTACAGCGCTTGCACTGTAAGGCGATCTGTTGAAAGTGCTTTGTGGGGTCTGACTCCCAAGCCCTTGGATTGGTTTTTGTGTATGTCATCTTAAAATCGTAGCTTACAAATGGCTAATGGTGGGGTAATGTCCCACCTTTTTTCAAAAGTTCACTCCCATGGAGTATTGCCACAGGAGCGAGCAGCGGTGCACACGGCAGCTGCTGCGCAGGATGCATGCTTTGCTCTGGTAGCTAACTACCCAGCTCGTTTAACTTTCTCATTGCGTATTATTGCATGGGAGAAAGTCCTCGTTTGGAAACTTCTTTCAGCGAGGAGCCTATGAACTGAATGCTTCCCATTGCAGTGCATGACCCCAGCGGTTACTTGCATTCAACTGGATGGAAGGGAGGGCAGAGCTTTGCAGCAAGCACACAGCCATAATCCTGGAAACTGCCTAGGGCACATGAAATTCTTACACAATGAACAAAAACAAAAAAAGAAAAGCAATCTCGTCTGTAGTCATAGCAGCCCTGAACCTGGCCAGCGGAATAACCTTTGGAAAGGCTGTGCTAACTTGGCAGGCAGAAAGTGTCCCTTAGCCCAATGGAAACTCCTGAAAGTCTGTGAGCTCTTAATAGCAAGGCGTTGTGTATTTTCGAGGTGTTAAAGAAATGCTGATTAAGTGGCGCAATCTTTTCCTTTTGTATGTGTAGGGCAGGTGGCAAAACACGGGCGAAGGACGTGGCAGATGGCAAACTCAATGTACTGAGGCACTGCTTCAATAAAGGTCTAGACACACCCTTCACAATAGGTACAATATACAAACACAAAATCGTACTTCCAAAATGCCTGCTTTCATTGCCTTTACAATACGCGCTGGTCTTCATTAGCAGTTGGGCATTATCCCCACTACAAGGCCTCAAACTCAAAATGGAGCAGTAATTGCACACCTTCTTACTGCTGCACCCAAATGTTAGAATAAAAATGTCTTAGCTGTGCTTCTTATGTATTGTATGTCTTAAGTTAGCATTGGCGGCACTATTTTATGTTGGACTGCCATTTTGAGCCATGATCGAAACTAACCCCTCTCTGTCTCTGCTGAAAGCAGCTCTGGTAGTTTTCGTTTCTCCAAGGTTAGGTCCTACTGTACTATTGAATACACTGTTCTTATTAGCGCATACCTTTCCCACTAGATAGAGGCCTGCTCCCACTTGTCTAGTGGTGGGCACAGGCAGAATGACCTTGGCATAGATATAGTGTGTGCACGGTCTCAGGATCAAAACTCATCCTTCTGTTCTTTCTTTGTCTAGCTGCCTCCAACTGGAAATTTCCAGTCTGGGCGTGTCTTCATTGGTTCTGAATTGTACATAATGTATGACCATATTTGCTGAAGTCAGTCCCTCTGCAGCAATCTCAGGAGACTGGGCAGACTGGGCTCCGCTCGAGTGTTCCTGAATAAATATACTTGGTTTGTATTCTCTACTGTCTGACCAACTCTTCATTTGTATGGAAGGCTGAGAGGTGGTCACGAGTAGACCCGGGTGACCCTAATCGGGTCACTTTCTTCAGTTGGTGCCCAAACAGGGACCCCATCGGGTGACCCATCCCTGCCCGCGGACGGGTGGGGCGGTCGGGTCCACCGTCGGGTCGGACAGGCGGACCAGGGATCCCTGCACGAGAGAGTTCCTGAACTCACAGCTGGCCCGTTTGTCTGACCGGTCGGTGCCTCGCCCAACAGTCATCCCGAGTGGGGTCCTGAACTGCGAAACCCTTGGATCTGACCGTTTGGTCCGAAGAGTCGGCAGTGGAGAATAAATTTGTTTGGCCTGTGTGCACCAGGTGAGTTTTTTGGGGTTCTTTGTGGATATGGTACCATTTTGGTTTGTATTTGGTACGGTCTGAGGACCGATTTTGGTTTGTATTTGGCACGGTCTGAGCACCGTTTTTTGGTACAAAGTGTGTGAGAACACTCTGCCAGACAACATAACGAATTTGGCTTACTTTTGAAAATGCCTGGGTTTAGCAGGTTTTTGGTTTCTTGTTGTCGTTGTTGCTCTGCAGATGCTCAATTGAAAGAAAGTCAGCTGGCGCCTCCAGAAGGCACTCCGAACTTTGATATGTATGTGAAGCATGGCCTTGGCCCTATTATGTTTAGTATGCTATGGCACAAATATACGAGGGGCAATGCGGAGTTGCAGTGGCACTTTTGATGAACACAATTTTTTTTTTTGCAGGAGAAGTGGTTTGCAAAAAAAAGTAGGCAGTCTTTGTTTGATTCTCTTCGAACGTGGCAAAAGGGGGCTAAACAGAGGCGAATGAAAGCAGAGAAAGAGGCCTGGAAGGGGAGAATGCAAACTTTGACTCAGAAAGCTGTAGCACACGATAGAGAGAAACAAGAGATAGAGATTGAACATGAAGATAGGAGGTTTCAAATACAGATTGATATGTGACCCAAGAAGAAAATGATACGTTTGTGAAACAATTGTGAGAAACTCGACTCCTACCCCCATATGCCCCTCAGAGGATATATCCCGCTCTTCCCTCACAGTCCCAGCTACACGGTTCTTCTGTCTCTGCTTCTGTTACAATTGATCAGACTGCCTTGGCCACGACACCTCCTGTCCTCTCTTTGCCCTCGCTGTCTGTGGCAACTATGACTGTTAGTACTCCTGCAAAACCTATTGCTTCGGCGTCTCTTTCGCCAGTTCTTACACCCGCGACACAGCCAGCAGCAACATTGGTGGATACTGCCTCTGTCATCACTCCCACTGTGTTCTTCCATTCCCCGACATTACAGAGTAGTGGGAAACCAGTACTCTGATTTGAGGATAGAGACTGGACGAAATTTAAGGAGCGTATGGGGGGAAGTTAGTCCCATCTGATATGGGAGATGAAGAGAAAAAGGTAGTGGCTAATCAGGCTGTGAAGTGGGCCCAAAACCCCATTTATGGTGTGGAAGATGTGTGGAGTATGATGAAAGAGTATGAGCCTTTTGTACAACAGAATCCCCTTAAGCATATGTCGGCTACTTTGATCGGTCTTTGGGATCAGTGTTTCAATGGTGCAGCACCACAGATCATATATGATATTAAGGATCATGTGTATGTTGCTGATATGGCGCCTGCTCATGTCTTTGTGATGTTGCGAAGTTGGTTGCTTATCGGGGTAGAATGCTTAAGAAGAGCCCCACCCCGGTATCTCAGTTTCGATGCGGGAGGTTCATCTTATCTACCATCCTGAAATACCAGAGCTAAGGGATCAGCATCATAATGTTACTAGACCTGGGGCAGTGGCCCGTTTCCAAGAACAATGGGTTTGCACTGGAAAAGGAGTGAGGGTTTGTCTCTTAAGACTCAATTACCTGACCCTAGGAAGTATCCCACTGCTTATTATAAAGAATTGGCTGAAACTGCCTCTTCTACAGTGATGACACTTGCTGATATTGAAATGTTCTTTGGCTTGTTAGTTCCGGTCGATATTTGGAAATAAGTACACACACAGGAACACGTTGTTGAATTGGGCGGTACCTGGGATCAAATTAAAGTATAGGATCAGGAAAGCCAGGTGATAAGCCTAGAGCGGAGATACTTACTTTGCCTGGCCAAATCATTACGTATATGCATTCTCTTATTCCTCTTATTCCTCAGAAAAAGGTTGATTGGGACAAGTTATCGGTGTGTCTTCAGAAAGAAGGATGAGAGTGTGTCTGATTTTTTCACTCGGTTTAAGGGGATGTTTCTAGATTATAGTGGACAGAATTTGTCAATCAAAGGTGCTGTGTGACTGTTTGTGTAGAGGTTTGAACACAGGGAAAACGAGGATAAGGAGAGGTCAGAAAAGAAGCATAAGGATTTGAAGACGAAATTGTTGTTGCAGCAAGCTTCTAGGGGGACTGGTAGAGGACGTGGTGGCTCGGCCTGACAGCTTCCACGCACTAGCAGGCCGCAAAATAGCACGTCTTTAGGGCCGAATCAGTGTGCGTATTGTAAGAGGAGGGACACTGGTGTAGCAAGTGTCCGGTGCTTTTGCAGAAGGTAGAGGTCCAGAGAGGTCGAGGTTCTCGTGGACAGGGTCGTGGAGTTGGTGGTCAGGACAGGGTTCAGAATGCTGTGGCCTTGCAGGGTCGTTTTGATCAGAATTATTTAGATGACACCCCGGGCAGACAGTATTATCATGATGATTATGATATGGATGAGGTGATCGGGATCTCTTACAGCTAGGACAGCCAGGGACAGAGTGAGGGACCAGTTTAGATACCTGTAGATTAACGTGGTCCGTATGTTAGTTTGGATGTGCATGGTTCGACTAAGGAGTTTTTGGTGGATACAGGTGCGACGAACAGTTCTATTTCTTGTTCCTTGGTCCCTGGGGTGGCTCTGTCTGGCCATAATATTGTTTTGGTGGGTTTTTCTGGTGTACCGTTTGTGAGCCCCATTTCCAAACCTCTTACGTTGACTGTTGGTCCTTTCACTGTGGATCTGCCATTCTTGCTGATGTCTAATTATGGAGAAAATTTGATGGGTTTGGACTTGTTGAAAAAATTGCATCCCACGATTTACTGCTCTCCGGAGGGTGTTTACATGACAATGGGTCCGAATGTTGTGGAGTGGTTGAGGAGACGAATGCTAATGTTTGTAATAGCCCTATTCTTCCTATTCTCAAAAGGACACCTTTGGGTTCCTCTTATGGCCATGCATATGTTTATCGCTTTATGATTGATTTGTGTGCATTTAATAAATAAGTGACTCCATAGTTTCCGGTGGTTCTTGACATTACAAGTCTTTTTAACAATGATTCCTTCTTCTGTTACATACTTTTCAGTCATTGACTTGTAAAACGCATTCTTCAGTATTCCCATTCATCCTGACAGCAGGTATCTATTCGGGTTCACCCTAGCTGGTAGAAGCTTTAGATTCTGTCACGCTCCTTAAGGCTATACAGAGAGTCCGAGTATCTATAGTCAGGAATTGAAAGGTCAGCTTGATTACTTGTTGATCCCTACAGGTAATGTATTGCTTCAGTATGTCGATGACTTGCTCATCGCCTTGGATACAGAACAAGGTTGCAGAGACAGTATGGTTAAATTGTTGCTACTTTTAGCTCAACATGGCCATAAAGTATCCCTTTCCAAATTTCAGTATTGTCGACAGGAGGTCACCTATTTAGGTCACCTACTGTCGAAGGAGGGTAGGAGGTTGACCCCTGAGCGCATCAGTACCATTGTTAAAATGCCCATTCCACAAACTCTTAAAGATGTGCGCGCTTTCATAGGTATCACTTCCTATTGCAGGCAGTGGATACCTAGCTCTTTGCTGATAATTAAACCCCTGCTTGCCTTAACATTAAAAGATGTGCATGAACCCCTGCCTTGGACGCCTCAATGTCAGCAGTCTTTTGAGCAAATAAAAACTGCACTCTACTCTGCTCCAAAGCTTGGTACCCCTAACTATGTTAAATGCTTCATATTGTATGACCATGAGATGGGTGGTTGCGCGCTTTCTGTGCTAACACAAAAATTCAGGAATAAGCAATGGCCATTTGATTATTTCTCTGCTGTGCTTGACCCTGTCGCACGATCCCTCCCGAGCTGTCCAAGAGCAGTAGCGGCTGTGGCTGTTTCGATAAGACAATCGGTTGGACTCGTACTTGATACTGACCTCACAGTTATGGTACCCAGTGCTGTGGATACACTTTTGAATGAGAAAAAGACACAGTACCTCACCAGTGCATGTCCGACAGATTATGAGCTAACATTGTTCGCAAAACATATTACGATTAAACGATGTGTCACTCTAAACCCAGCCACGTTACTACCTCTCTCTTCTGAGAATGAGGAGATTGATACACATGATTGTATCTTCCGGACGGAAGAAGAGACAAAAGGTCGGGTAGACCTGACTGATGTTCTCTTATCTGACCCTCAAGGGGAAGTATATGTCGATGGCTCCTGCTTTAAATTACCAGATGTCACTACAATTGCTGCGTACGCGATTACTACACTGCGTACAGTAGTTGAGACATCACAAGTTCCCTATCAGCCGGCCCAAGCTGCAGAGCTTGTTGCCCTTATTCGAGCCTGTAAATTGAGTGAGGGGCTGGTTGTCAATATTTATACTGACAGCCAGTACGCCTTCGGAGTCTCCCATAATTTGGGGCGACTGGGCAGAGAGAGTGTAGGAAAGTAGGATCTGCTTCTTATGGTTACCCCCACTTTTTGCTTGATGTCTCACTGTTTTTGACTAGTCTGGCTGGGATCCTGTTAATCAGGACCCCAGCCTATCTGCTTTCTCCCTTAAATTGACATACATGTACTTTGGTACACTCCATATTGGATACTGGGGTACCCTTATCAGTCCTTAGTATATGGTACACCATGTACCCAGGGTATAGGTACCCCAGAGGCCTCCCATGGGCTGACGCATGTATTATGCTACCCATGAGAGGCAGTACAAAATGGAACTCTAGGTCTGCTACGGCAGCCTGTGTAAGATGGTGCTCACATCACTTACATTAGATATAGGTTCACTATATCTAATAGTCACTACACTTAAAACTTATAAGTCACCCCATAGCAGGCCTTAACAATCCTGAGGACAGGGTGCATGGTTTTGTGCGAGAGGGGGCCTCTGCATGAGCAGAGCCTCTCTGCAGCCTTCGGAGACCATTCTCCCGGGTTGTCTGTGACTCAGCCGGACATATAGGTAGAGGTGCATTATAACCTCGCTGTAAATGCTATCTTGATAATGGCTGCATAGAAACATATCGAGTTTGGTGTCAAACACCTTGAAATCATACCTCCACACCAGTAACTGGTGTGGGAGGTATGATTCCACCCCTCTGAAGCGAGCTCCTTGGGGTCACTGGTCTTGTGGAGAAGTGTGGCTCAATGATTAGAGCGGCAGACCCTGATGCAGAGGTCTAGCCCGGAACCAGGGTTCAATTCCCCGCCTCGGCGGGTCTTGGGCTCAAAAATTCCACGGACCTGATAATTCTTGCCTCGGTGCCTATTCCAATCATGGAGTGCAACTCTGGGCAATAGCTTGCTTAATCTCCACAACGCCCCCACAACGCTAAGGATGCCTGGCCTCCACCTTGGGGGTGCCTAGGAGTGGACGCCTCACAGGGAAAGCCAGGATGGGTTCCACAGCGGTATTCGTACAAGCGCCTTGAGACCCTTGCGGGTGAGTAGTGCGCTATACAAGTATCAAATTTACATTTTACCGGTGCCAGCCTTCTTGACCCGGACAGCACAAAATGGATGCTGCCGACCAAAGACACTTTTCTGCCCTCCTGCTGCTAAGCCAAGCTCGAGCAGAGGAAGGCAGCACAATAAGCATCCTGTCACAGGGAGGTGTGACCACCTCTCAAACAGGATTTAGTGTATTGGGGCTGGGCGGGTGCACTTTGAGAGTGCTTGAAAGTCAGTGCTTGGGCCACATTTGGTGTCCCTGTGCATAGTCCAGCTCAAACCAGTTCTGGGAGCCATTGGCTCCTGCTCTGGCTCGAAACTGGACAAAGGACTTGGGTGTAGCTACCCCTCTGCCCTGCGCCTCCCCTAGGAGGGTCCCCTGAATCTATCCAACTCTCTCCTGTGGGTATAAAATGGGTTACCTGGCTACAGGACATTGCATTTTACTTGGACAAGATTCTACAAGGAAGAAACCACTGACCTTCGACTGTCTGGACACCTGGACTTCGCTGGACCTCGACTGGGCTGATTTTGTCCCCCTTTCTGTCCAAAGCTTAGTTTGTGCCGTGACTACATACAGGCTCCATGCATGACTTGTGGGGCACTTAAGACACCCAGAAAATCTCCCTTGAAGTGAAAGAGTCACTCCCCTGCTTCACAGGCACCTAAAGCGCAACTGACTGGTAGCTGCTCCTGCAGACTCCAAAGATTTCAGCAACACAGGAGGTGGATTCCTGAAGGTCCCTGAGATTGATCTGCCCTCTCACCGAGTTTGAGGCCAGAATGCCTCGTGGGGGCTGCGTACCTGAACCCCTGTGCACCGCATCCATTTGCAAGTGCATATGCTTGTTGGTGATTTCCGAGCTTGTGCATTGGACTCCATGTAGTCCTGACCCTTAGCAGTATTTGCACCAGAGAACTCCGGCCTCCTCGCACCGAGTGCTCCGTGGGCTAGTGCTTTGCAAACTTGAAGGAGGCCCCCTTGCGACTCCTGGTCCGTTGACCTGTGGGTCCCCCTGAGGGTCATCTTGATTGCTCCTAGGCTTTCCTGGTTGCTCCAGATGTGCCCTGACTCTCCATTGCTTGGGGAGTCCCCTGGACCTTGCTGGACCACACCGTAACCTGTTTGTCCTTCACGCGTGGGTTGCTTTTGCCAAGGCTTGTTGGTGCTCCCGCCAGACACTGACCCCTCAGCACTCAACATCCTTTGTGGGACAGCTCAACTCTGGCTCCTGGTCATCCTCGACGTCTCCTGGTCCTCGTGGCTGCAGTCAAGCATCCCTTCTTCGCACCTGAAGCACCCAACATCGGTGGGCATTCGTCTCTCGAGACCCTGGTCACTCTGAAGTGACCCAGACTCTGTCCCCTCTGCTTTCAGGTTCCTTCCATCGAGAATCCAGGCTTGGATTCCACTGGACCCTTTTCACCTTCACGGCAGCAGTACTTATTCACTTCCTTCTATTAGAACAACAAGAGTTTCCGACGCCACTTCAGACCTATGCACTGGCTTTCCTGGGTTAGGTAACTCTGGTACTACGGTATACACAGGTGGGGTGGCTCTTTAAACTCTTAATTTCCAAAGCGTTTGCTCGAAGTCCTCCTAGAAGGGTCCTTAAACTTTAACTTTGCAACTGCGACTTTCCAATAGAGTTGTACGGAGCATGCAGTCATGTTTCCTCCCTGCACCCATTCTCCGTGGGTCTCCTGTGTCACATCACCTTGGGTGGTTCCTTGGGGTCCCCGCGATTCTACGTGCTCTAGACACTGTGTCTAGCCAAGTCGTGACTGTTCTATTGATCCAGTACTGCACGCTTTATGTTCTATCCTCGTGTAGAGGATAGTAGAGAGTGTTATATTAATAAATGCATATTTTTATATAACTACTGTGTTGTTCTCCTTCATTTAGTCGTTCAAGAGGTGATATTCTGGTAAAACAAGCTGGTTTACATTCCTTCAATGATAAGCCTGAAGGCTGCTCTCCATAGCTACCACTAGGATAGCTTTCATAAAGTTATCTTTGACCTTTTACATCATAAGGGTCGTGTGGATTGGTACAAGGTGCCCACTTTAACTAGTGGACAGCATATACCAAGCCACCTTCTCACAGAGAGGATTCCTTACTTCCCATGGAACAAAGATTCAGCATGGTCATCATATATATAAGCTTCTGTCCGCTTTGATACCCCCTAAGAAATTGGCAATAGTAAAGTGTAGCGCCCATAGGAAAGTTACTGACGATGTGGGTAAAGGGAACACTTTTGCAGATCAGACAGCTAAGGAAACAGCCCGGACTAGGATGAAAAGAACGTTCGTAGCAGGTCCCACTAGGTGAGTGTCAGAGGTCACCATGTTTGAGGATACACTTGAGAATGTGAAGGAAATACAGAGTGAGGCCAACAGTGGAGGAATTAGTAGTGTGGCAAGAAAGTACAGCACAATTGAACAATGAGGGATGTTGGATTGACAAGTAAGGGAAGCAAAGATGGATGTTGCCAGATGCATATGTTCTTCCTGTAGTCACGATGGCTCATGCTCAGCCCATATCAGTGCTAAGGGTATTTGCAAGTTCTTAGACCCCGTATGGCAGAATGACAACATTTCAAAGACAGCTACACATTTAGTGAAGTACTGTATGGTGTGCATGATGCACAATCCTGGCAAGGGTACCCCTTCACCACCCAGTAATTTTGCACCTCTGACTTTCCCTTTTGAGGTCCTCCAGATGGACTACATAGAGATGGAAAGGGTCAATAATTTGAAGTATGTGTTGGTGGTTGCTTGTGCTTTTAGTAAATGGGTTGAGACTTACGCCACTAAAGACAATACAGCCATTGCAACTGCAAAGGTACTCCTGAAGGAGTTCTTTCCTCGCTTAGGCTTGCCCCGTTTGATCTGGAGTGTTAACGGAAGTCATTTCCAGTTATCTAGTTAGTTTGTGATGGTCTGCACATAAAACAGAAGTTTCATGCTGCAAACCACCCCTAGTCAGCAGGTTTGGTTGAGAAGTACAATGGTACTCTCAAACTGAAATTGGCAAAGATTCGGGGTTACACAGGGTTACACAGGGTTACAGTGGCCAGATGCTTTACCATTAGCTCTTTTGTCAACAAGAACAATAGCACATTCTAGAACAGGATTGTCACCCTATGAAGTCATGTTTGGACGCCCAGCAAATGTCTGGTGTGTGCATCAAGCTCATGATGTGTCCAATACAACTAATTCTTGGGTTTGTGGATTGCTTCCCTCAGTTACTCTTAAGAGCGATAATTTGTTGTCCATGCCATTGTCATATATTGGTAGTTGTGAAGGTTAGTTTGAATTGTTATGGTGCACTACCATTTCCAACTCTCTACTCAGGTTATGACACCTGCTGATTCTCGCACTGTGGTAGAGTATATAAGTTTTCATCACGGATGTACTCCCATAGGACATGCAGGACAAGGGACCTCCGGTACATATTACTAAAAATCCTGCATGAGCATATATGAAAAAGTGAAGAACTAAACAAGGCTCCGAATGGAAGTGGCTGATTTCCAAAGGTTCAACACCTCCGAGTATTTTCAATCTTTCCAAGACCATAATATATCTAAGGACCAACCGATGCCGGTGTCCGTGGTCAACACAACAGCTAGTTTCTGTGTCCAGGGGACCCAGGAGGTAAAAGTGGGGGAAAGTAAATGCAATTTTACCTACAGACTGAGAACGATTAATAGTCCACCCTTGATCCTACCCTATAATGTCTATTTTGTCTGTGGATCCCAAGCTCATGTCTGGCTTCCAAGGGCATGGTCAGGTAGATGTTACCTCTCTTTCCTTCTTTCCACTGTGTATGTTGCCCCGTCCAGTTATCATAAAGATCATCAGCTGCAGCATAGGAGTACATACTTGCCCCTAGTCAGAAGGGTTGTTGTCACTGAGGATATAAAGCAGACAGATACCACCAGGCCAGTTTGGGGATACCATAAAGGGTCTTTTACCTTTCTGGGGCCCCATGGCTATAGTCTTCAACTTTGTTGGCTAACAAGACTTGTGGAAGGGGTTATTAATGCAACTGCTGGGATACTGACAAACGCCACTGCTGAGCTTCAGGCTACGAGATTAGTCACCTTACAGAACAGGATGGTGTTACACGTCATCCTTGCAGATCGGTGAGGGGCCTGTTGCATCATTGGCAGCAGCTGTTGTGTTTACATACCTGACCACACCCCCAATGTGTATACAGTTATACAAAAATTGCGTAGACTTTCGTCTGACATACACCAAGGGACAGGTACATGAACCCTATTTGGGTGGTTCTGGAATATGCTAACAACATGGTTGGAAGATCCTTATCTTTTTGGTTGTAGTTGCCGGTATTATCTTTACATGTTGCCTCTGTATACACGGTCTCCTGGCTTGTTGCACCTATTGTATAAGTGTTCTCACCCCTAAACAGAAAATATCAGTTCATGATACTAGTACTGCAATCATGTTGCAGAAGGACATTGAGGACATGATGCAGATTGACGAGGGTATTTTTGAATACTTGATTATGTAAGCACCAGGCCATAGTGATGTTTCTTACCCTTGCAACATGTTATACATTTCTTTGGTAGCAACATAAAAATTGTTAGCATATGCTAAAAGGAGGGTCTGTTAGAATAAAAATGTCTTAGATGTGCTGCTTATGTATTGTACATCTTAAGTTAGCATTCGCTGCACCATTTTATGTTGGACCGCCATTTTGAGCCATGATTGAAACTAATCCCTCTCTGACTCTGCTGAAAGCAGCTGTGGTAGTTTTCATTTCTCCAAGGTTGGGCCTTGCTGTACTAATGAATACACTGTTCTTATTAGTGCATACCTTTCCCTCTAGCTAGAGGCCTGCTCCCACTAATCTAGCGGTAGGCACAGGCAGAAGGATCTTGGCATAGAGATAGTGTGTGCCCGGGGCGAACACCCATTACAACGCTGGCATTACTACGCATGCCTTTACGTCGCATGTGTTACAACGCAAGCGACGTTACGACGCATACACATTGCGACGTATCCCATTACATCGCATGCGCTTTTAAAATGCATGCGCTTTTAAATCACATGTGGTGTAATGGACGCGAGGCGGAGCACCAGGACAGAGGCGGATGAGCACCGGGACGGACGAGCACCGGGACAGAGGCGAGCAAGAGATGACGCGAGGAGAGAGAGGTAAGGGGGATTGTGCTTAGAGTGTAGTTTAGGGCTTATGGCTTAGGGTTTAGGAAAGTGCTAGGGGATCATAGTGTAGGGTAGGCTGAGGGCTTAGGGTTGAGGGTACTGTCAGGGGGTCTTACTGTAGGGTACTGTATTAGGGTTTAGGGCTTAGGGTTTAGGGAAGTGTTAGGGGGTCGTAGTGTAGGGTAGGCTTAGGTCTTAGGGTTGAGGTAGTGTCAGGGGGTCTTACTGTAGGGTACTGTATTAGGGTTTAGAGCTTAGGGTTTAGGGAAGTGTTAGGGGGTCGTACTGTACGGTACTGTTTTAGGCTTCAGGGTTTAGGGTCCAGTCAGCGGGTCCTCGTGTAAGGTAGTAATTAAAGGTTTTAGAATTTCGGGTTTAGGGGAGTGGGCCTAGGGGTAAAAGTCGCGAAGTCAAAGCATGTGGGGTGTTTGTGTGCATTGTAAATGTATTTTGTATGCATTTCAATGGAAATGCGACGTAAAGGTTTGCGTTGTGGATACTTGCGATGTAAAAGAACATACAATGTGAAATCTGTGATGTCATTGCATGCGATGTTAACGTTTGCAATATAGCATCATACATCCGTGCCCGGTCTCAGGATCGAAACACATCCATCTGTACTATCTTTGTCTAGCTGCCTCCAACTGGAAATTTCCAGTCTGGCCGTGTCTTCATTGGTTCTGAATTGTACATAATGTATCACCATGTTTGCTGAAGTCAGTCCCTCTGCAGCAATCCAAGGAGACTGGGCAGACTGGGCTCCGCTCGAGTATACCTGAATAAATATATTTGGTTTGTATTCTCTACTGTCTGGCCAACTCTTCATTTGTATGTAAGGCTGAGAGGTGGTCGCGGATGACCCTAATCGGGTCACTTCCTTCACAAATATTACACACTGCAGGTGTGCAGTTTACACAATGTGTGCCTAACTTGTAATGAAGACTGCTGAGTTTCTACGATGTTTGCTGTGAAATTGGGTGATATTTCATCTTTTTGAGCGAAACATGACAAACTTGTAAGTCCACTGGTGGTGCTTCAGTTTTGTTCTTGAAACTAGAGTCAGAAGGTCAACGGATCATGGGGTGTCTAATTCTTAATGCTATCTACAATGCTGAGTTATCCACCACATTATACCTTATTTTCTGATGATGATGTCCCTAGTTTGAAATTATTGGCCTTACCACGCCCCACATTCTGAAATTGGCTGTTATGTTACCCTTGCAGCAGTGGGCATGACGAAAACTAGGAGGTCAAAATTACTATGCTAATCCTAGTCCTGGAATATTTAAGAAAAGTTCAATTTTCCACAAAATAGTGCATGAGGCTACAACATAGCATGTTTATTTGTAAAGCATACATTCGTCTAGACGGGTATCTTGGCACTGAACAGCCAATATTTATTGTTACCCAACAGTACTCATTTTATCGACCGCAGAAGGATAAGGGGACCTGCTGGGATTTGAACCTGTGACCATGAGGTCAAACACAGGCCCCTACAGCAAATGCATTAGTCCACCAAGGCAGCAGCCCCAACATTTTGTCATTTTTAAAAAAAACTTACATTTACTCTTTTAAATCCAGCCCTGGAATGTTTTGGAGAAAGTTAAAAATTCCCCAGAGATATTTACCAAAGGTTAAAAAGTGGCCATTTGGCAGTGACCGAAATGCTGCTTTGAGAGCTCTGCTCGTGGCAAACAAATATAAATACTGCGGTGCTGTGATAAACCACATCATGCCTTGCACACTGAGGCTACCAGTGAAGCTGATTTATAAATCCATAAAGTTGAATCTAGCCAAGCTCAGCTGTTGCCCTCTTGTTGACCAGCTCAGTGAATGCTTTTTAATGTAACACAGAAGGAACAACATGAAGAAAAATATTAAAACTGTTCAAACTGTTCTCCTTCACGAGAACTTAGAAGCTAAGAATGAGATTAAATCCAGATAAATATCGTAGGAAGTAGAGAAAATGGATTAAGATTTGAATTTAGCCATTTGTATGATTTCAATTAAAGTGGAGCTATATCTGATTATGACTTTTAAGGGCTAGATATGCATTGTTACATCTCAGCTGCTTCTGCATCTAGGGACTGATATATGAATGGCATAAGCATTTATGAAAATAAAGAGGGCTGTGAATGCCGTTAATGATGTTAAGCATGCTAAAGGCAGGGCCACTGGAATTATGCGTCAGGGTTGAGTAAGTAATGCTGCAAGAAAAGGTAAATTGTGCTGCGTAATGTGGCACATTTTATGCTATGATTATTTCATTATTTTGTCATTTTTACACTTGTTACCTGTCTGGGCATTGGTTGCACCTCATTAGTACCAAATTAACACTCAGGTATAGCAGTAAGCCACAGAAAGGTGACCAGTCTAACTCTGCAAAGCGCCTGCCACTGTGCAGCAACACGTGTCTGTGCGTTTTCAGTAACCTTTAAACCGTTTGCACTAGAAGCATAAAAATTTTTCCGTTAAAATCTGCAGATTATGCAGCAGATTATGGATTATGTGCAAATGCCACAAATCTACAAACGTGCTTAAAATGCCGTGGGCGCACAATCTATTCTCACGTAGCCTGTTTATTTCCCTGTTTTCATCTTTCTTGCAGTTCCCTTGCAGCTTAATTTCTCCTTCGGCTATTCTACTTAGCTTCAAAGAGTTTGGAGTGTTTCAGAATACGTTCAATTCAAAGGGAAACAGTTGATAGCACTGAGAAGCGTTTCTGGGAAATGACTCCATGGTCGTGAGTCGAGAAGGCTGGAATGCACACAACCTGGAGCACGCCTTCATATTTCTGCGGAATGTGATAAGTATGCTCACTCTGCTTTGAAATTCTCAAACCCAGACTTCAGAAGCAGAGATACTTTTTGTATGTCTAGAGTATTATTGCCTTTAGGTCAGTTTCCAACACTGATCCTGAATGTACTGACCTTACTGCTTTTGCTGGTCATAAAAGAAACATAGGGTCATATTTACAATGGCATTGCACAAAGGAACATTCTGCAGCACACATGGAAAGAGCAAAACGCCATGAATGATTGTTTATGTGCAGGAAGGTGTTCCTTCTTGCAAATAAACAATCATTAAATAATGACGATTTGCTACTTCTATGTGTGCTGCAGAAGGCAGCACACATAGAAGTAACAAATCAAATAACCATAATTGATTGCTTATGTGCAGGAAGGGACACCTTCCTGCACATGTGCAATCATTCCCTCCAGCGTTGGCACCCTTGCACGTTATGGTGTAAGGGTGCCTGCATTGGCGCTAGACAGCTAATTTTAGCGCCAGTACTAGGGTAAACACAGTTGCTCCCAATTGTTGTAAATATGGTGCATACCTTCATTTTGGAAATGTTGGAGCACGCCGCTGCCAAATTTGGCACAGCTCCGCGCTCCTACATTTCATTGTACGTATGCCCCATCATTTTATTAAATTCATTTTGTGTATCTCAAGATTTTCAAACCTTCAGCAACTATTTAAGGGCGATTTTCTGCTCTATGCCGGTTTCTCCTATTCTCAATCGAAGCATTGATGGAAAGGGGAGACGAGTTGGACACATACTTAAAGCCTATTTGGGATTTGAAAAGTATTTAATTGTATTTGTAGGTATCATACTGTTTGTAGCATCATATTTTGAGATGACCTAAAGGAACGGGTTTGGTTAGAGTCCATTTCTGAATATGAGAATGTTATTATCTGACTTTTTGGTGCTTCCCACAGCTTTAAAGCATAAGAAGTAAAGGTGTATGTTATGTTATGTTATATTACGTTATGTTACATTACGTTACATTACGTTCTGCTATGTCTAAGGTGTAGGATGGATACAAGTACATCTTAAAAGACCTGAATAACATCTATTATTTCGGGGTAACTGCTGTTCATAGTTTGGCAATGGCCATCTTCATAGCATATCAGAACTATGTTGTCTCCATATTATAAGGCCTGTCTGATGTGTTCTGTTGAGTGATTGTTTGGTATGTCTCACTGTTGGTTGTTCTTGTTGGCAACATAATGACTGACTATTGGAAGGCATACCTGTGCTGTTTGATGCATCTGATCTGTTCTGTCTAGCCAGTGTCATACTGAGGAGGGAAAAAAATCCTTTGCAACTCTCCCCAAACCTCTACTGTGTGATTCATCCTATACCTCTTTAAAACTATCTCCCTACCTTCGCTCCCTGACTGAACCCAAACTGCTCATGCTATTATGGAGTCCCACATGACCCTTTTCAAATATATGAACATTACACCCTCCTGTGCATATTTGGGAACATTCCTCATAGAAAGTGTGAGGAAGCAAATTCGATGGAAATCTGCGAGGCAACAACACATGAGACTTTTGCTCAATGGTGTTGCGAGGCACTGGTGGCACTTTAATCACTCTGCAGACAGGGAGTATCCTGTCTATAGTGGGATGTGCGTCTGAAATAATAGTGATGACGTTATTTTAACCATGCTGTCCACGTGCAACAGGTACAGATGGAAAAGCTGTAAGACCTCAAGAAAAGACCTGTCGGTCTGCATGCCATAACTCTGTGCATTGTTTGTGACTGCTATACATTTTGCCCACTGCTTTTTCTTTAAATTCCCTCTTTGAGTGAGGGGTGGGTGCACAAAAAGAGAATATTGACACTGTGCTAATGGTCAGTCACTCCACTGCTTGTGATTCCACTGACCAGAGAGCTCTAATCCTTCACCCTCGCCTTGGCCTCAATCCCTTGCATCCGTCTCAGCCGCTGTGGAGGTCGCTCCTTCTCCTATCTCACCACAAAGTCGTGGAACGACCTTCCACTCCACCTGCACACCTCCCCATCTCTGATGGACTCCAGGAAACAGCTCAAGATTTGGCTTTTCGACCACCACCTTTCTGACCGAGGGTCGCACAACCACCCAGCTCCTGAAGACACCCCAGGGCGACAAGCTGCACTCTACAAGACCCACTGATTGATTGTTTAACTGTGGTCCGATTGCAGGGATACAAAAACACCACAGCAACTTCCAGGAGATGGAAGGTTTCTGGGGTAGTGGCACAGGTTGGGGCTTGTACCCAAATGTATACCACTATTATGGAGTGGGAGCACAGACTCTGTGTCATTGCCCCTTGCAGGACTACCATCAGAAATCCAATGTGCCACACCACCTAAGGATTACACTTTGCACTGGGTGGGAGGTCTATGGGAGCAGACCAGACAGTGTTGTGCCGTCTATGTTTTCAGATGTTGTGGGGCTTTTTTTGTTAAGTATGTTACATTTTGTAAATAATGGTGGCAATCTAATCTCAACAGTCACATTTCTGTTGTCTTGTACTGAACAGTGTTGTGTTACATTACATTATGTAATGATATGTTATCAAGCACTTACAGCATATGATCAGCAGTCAGGCACTCATGGCACTAGCTAGTATACACAGCCACAACATAATCAGTCTTCAGCTGCCTCCTGAAGTGTTTGACATCTCTAAAAAATGAGGATTAAGTGGATGTGTACTCCATAGTTTGGCAACTCAGTCCGATAACATCTTCCACTATTACATACTTTCCTAATTTGTTTCTACTCAAAATAGAAAGGCCTGAGTAGCCACGGCCAAACTAGGAAGAGAAACCAGCCCTGGCAATTCCACTTGACCTGCCCCCAGGTGGGGAGGTGGGGGGGGGGGGTGTTGTGGTACTGAGAAGCTCTAGTTGCTAGCACCGCTGCTGCTTTTATTTTGTTACAGGGGGCGATATTGCAGCACTGCTGCAAAATCGGCCCCCACAGCCGCAAAACTGGCCCCCACCCCTCCAGCCAACCGGAGAAAAAAGCCCGGTGCCCACTACTGACAGTCCGGCCCTGTGAGTAGCTGTCTAGCATCTCAAAGGAATGTAGAGTGCTCACATGCTCTGTAAGGAAGGGTGGCTGCTACCATGGAGTATCTTTTGAACCAGACGTATGTATAGATATGTGACTGCAGTCCTGCAGTTGCTTCTATCCAGATGCAAGACTGCACCATCTACCAATGACCTACTGCGTTTTCGGTCTCATCTAGGAAGTGCTTGCGGGACAATATGTATTCAGGTTTTGGAATTGGAGCACCGGCCATTTCCCGCCCATCTTTCAATTGGCTCCTGTTACTGTCCATTCTAAATGGTTGCTTTTCATTTGTGAATAGGCTTAGAAGTCCCTCCTCAGTACTGCCTTTTCAGCTTTTGTAACCTCCCATTGGGACTCGCCCTTTTTAGGTCTCGCCTGACCCAGCGCATGCGCTGGTCTGGCGAGACTTATTGAAAGGGCTCCAAAAAGTGCTACCAGGCCAGCCTAGAGCTACAGTGCATGTGCGCGGGCGCGTGGGCGCGCGCACCGCGCTTGCCGCGATTACTTTCACTTTCGCGGCCACACGGTCGCTTTGATGTTTGATCGCGATTACTTTCACGGCCGCTTGGCATAGCCAATAGGTCTCGCTTCTGGGACCTTATAAGTATTTAGTTATGCAACTGTTGCATGGCTAAACACTTATAAGGTCCCAAAGGCGAGACCTATTGGCTATGCCAATGCTTGTTACGTGTGTTGTTACTCAGTATGTTTCATTTACAGCCTGTGAGCACTATTATCGTTATTTTTTAACCTGCCCTTTCGGTTTCACGACAACCGTGTGCCGTTCTTTATATGCAGCTCGCTATGTTTACCTTAAAGTATTTTATAACAAAGTGCCCCATGCTGCGCTTTCAATTTAATGGCTATTACTTTTAAATATGCGCCATTCCCTCCTCCCCGCTGCACGGACGCCAAGCGAAGCAGGCGCCATGTTAATTAAATAATTCTACGGACGCCATTGTCCCCCGCCCTCTCCCATCTCTCCCCCATCAATGGTGCTTTATTATTTTTTTTACAGGTTGCGGTGTCCGCTTCATAGAGTTTGCATTTTCATTTTTTTGTTAAATATATTCGGGCAGCCCTCACCCTCCATTAATCTGTTCTCTGCCTTGGCAGCACACACGGCGCACCTGATTTCCAGTTGCAGCCAGTGCTCCTGCAGTTGCCCAGCACTCGCCATTGTCACTTTCAGGTTTGCAGCCCGGGCATGCACGAGGGGGAGAATGAAGAGGAAGGATCCTCGAACCTCCCTGAAGTGCAGGTCAGAAGGTGATTAAACTGAAAAGTTCACACATGGAAGAGTTTTTTGCGTGAATATCAGGTATTTTTTATTTATATTGATTGCCCAGTGCGGACTGGGCACTAAATTCAATTATATTTATTTTCACCTGCTCCGCATTGCCCTTTTAACGGTAGGCAAAAAACTGCCGTGCTGACTCAGGCCCTTATTTAAATATATTGCAAAACAGCTGTCCAGAAACACGGAGCAACACACTTTAAACCTTGTATAGTTGCAAGTAAGGTATATTACTGTAAATATGAAAGTCTCTCTGCTAATATGCATTATATTTTAACTGCTGCTCATATTAATTAGAGGCAATGTGCTCTGTCTGTTGCTTTCAGCCTGCCCCTTCGCTTCTCTTCTCCACACCTCAGCATTCCTCCTCCTTGCAACACTCCTCTGCTTTTCCTTTTTTTATCTCCATTTCCCCCAGTTTTCTCTTTCTGGTTGAATATATTCTACCACACTGACCTTTACTTCTCTTACACTTTTCTCTCCCTTTTCCTTTTCGCAAATCTCTCCTCAACCCTTTTCCTACCCCTCCGCCCTCCCTTGTTTATCACATAGCTTCTTTCTTTGTCTCATGCTTTTGCTACACACCTCTTCACCCCTTTCTTTTCAATGTTTCCTTCCCCTTCTGTTAGAAATGGAGTTTCTGGTTGGCTAGGGCATGCGCCTAAGCCAGGCAGAAATCACCACTCTAGTAAGGGCAAGGGAGTTACACACTGAAGATAACCCCTGCTCACCCCCTTGGTAGCTTGGCACGAGCAGCAAAGCTTATCCCAGAGGCAATGTGTAAAGCGTTTGCGCAACACACTCACACAGCAGCGACACACTAGGCACACCACAAAAGAAACTCCACACAAGGTTATATAAAAATAGCCTTTGTATTATCCATAAAACACATCAGAGCATAATCAAATATATATACTGTGCCATCTGGCACTAGTTATTACTTTACAGCGGATTATATATATTACAGGGCCAATCGGGCCACTGTCTCACCATCATAACTCACAGTTAGAAAAAACAACCAGTCACTACTGGTAATAGTGCACCTAGCATAACCACATTATGCATTAGCATCCTGACATCAACTAGGACAGCATATTATGCAAAACATAATAATCGCATTAGGCCCCTCTTAGGCCTGTACTTAATCAGCAGTGCACGGTAATCACTTTGTAGGAACACATTACCACCACAGCATAAACACCTAATGCATAGACATCATCGCCGTACTTGGCATATGATGCAAAAATATAATCAGCAGAAATGCAGGGCTACACCACCACACATCATGCGCCTCTTAGGCATAATTATTATGCACAATATGCCTCCATGTCCCTGGGAGCCCACTGGCCCCCAAATGGCAGTCCCAGCGCTTCTGCGCTTTCTACCTGTACTGCGTAGTAAGTCTGTGGAAGGCTTTTCCTCCACCAAGGCTCGCAAACTGGCCCCCGGTATCCGGAAGGCCTACGCCCTACAGCCTCCTCCTGGCGAAGGGCCCTTCCCTCGTGGGTGTCCACTAAGGACCGCAGTACTGTACCCCAAAGGAATGCCCCCAACACCCGGTCTCGGGAGTAATGGCCCGGCAGTCCTGCAGGTATGCAGGGGGACCGCCAACAAACAATGTAGCACGTACAGGTCCCTGAGGGTGGGAGGGACACACACACTGTCCACTCCGGTGGGGTGACCTCCCTCGGCCCCCCGCGGATGTCAGCAGATGCAGGAAAATGAAAAGACAACAAGGCTCCTCACCTGGCCTCCTCAGTCTCTCGCTGGTGAGCAGGCCCTCCTCTGGACTGCTCCGTGAGCCCGCAAGGCTTTGACTTGGGCTTGCCTCCGGTCCTGCTCCCAACCAGGCTGCAACCGCCTAACTTCCTTTCAATGGCCACGGAAGGCCCACGAACGCGGGTAGGCTCCCGCCCTACTTTGGGATTTTTCATCTCTCTCTCACCCCGTGGTACTGGGCCCCGCCCACCATCAACATTGACTCTGCCTGACTTCTGGCGGGCCTTACTTAGTGGCCGGCCTCGCCCCTAATGACGGCGGATGACACCCGCGGGGCTTCCCTTTTCCACATGGGAGCTCCACCCCAGGTCAGGCGTCCTCAGCCTGACTTACGGTTCGTGGTTGCGGCCGTTTTTCGCCTGCCCAAGATTCAAGCCAACTCCTTGGGCTCAACTGGCAACACGAGGATGCGCTTCCACCACGCTTCTGGCCTGCGGACCCCGTAAGGTCCCGGCGCCCCAGGGAGCAGATAAAACACCTCCTTGGGGTTCCAACTGCAAGCCGGCAGCAGCGCTCACCACACGGTACTGTAACACGAGCCTCTGCCAGGGACTCCAGCACATGGGAACCCATGTGGCGCTCCAAGCCCAGGTCCAGGGCAATCCACAATGCATGCAGGGCTCCACCTGTCCCACTCCCAGACACCAGCTAAGAGCAGGCAGCGTTTCTCTCCAGGCAAGGGCAAAGGCAGAGCTGGCACAGGCAGGCCAGCACACTGGGTGTCCTAGACAGGATAACAGACCCTCCAGCTGCCAAGCAGGGCAGCAGATCAGTCCCCAATGGCAGTTCCCCATGGCAGTCCGGCAGCCTGCCGGCCACAAGTACCAAGTAAACAACAACAGCACCTTACATGGGATCACAGCCCCAATACTTATACTCATGAAGGTCTTTGTCCTGCCCTGGCACAGGGCTTTGTGCCTGGTCTAAACCAGTTCTGGGGGGCACTTAACAAGTGCACAACATCTTCCTTTGTCAGTGTAGGCTCTGGCTCCAGACACACCACAGGGGGCGGAGCCAGCATTGTGTAAGGTAGGCGCAGTCCTATTCAGGCCGAGGTGCTACTCCTCCCACTACTCCAAATGCAGATTGGCCTATTCGGCCTAGTGCTGACTCACCCATCCCCTCTGGAGCCAGTGCACCTCCCCAGACCCTGTCACTCCAGAGCCAGACATGCAATACACAACAGGCCGGCACAAAGACACATAGCACACAGAAATGCCCACTCCTTAAAGTGGCATTTCTAAAATAATGATAATGAATCTGCAAACACCATTAGGCAGCATTTATTACCACTATTCCAAACATACCAAACGTGACCACTCTACTCCTGTCAGGTCAGGAATTACCACTGAAGCAAATTTGAGGGAATCCCCAATGCATTCGTATGAGAGGGCAGCATCACAGTAGTGAGAAACCAAAATGGCTGTTTGTGACTACCAGGACATGCCACACAGTTAAGGCACATGTCCTACCTTTTACCTACATTACACCCTGCTCATAGGGCTAGCTAGGGCCTACCTTAGGGGTCACTGATATGTAGTGAAAGGGGAGTCACAGACGTAGCAACCACTTTATGTGCTATGTCACAGTGGCAGTAAATTGTGCGCGCCGGCCCTCCAATGACAGAGGCCTGAGACAGGTTTGAAAGGCTACTTTGGTGGGTGGTGCAAGCAGCGCTGCAAACCAACCAGTAGCATTTAATTTACTGGACCTGGGTATCTGAGATAGCCCTTTACAAGGGACTGATAGGTAAATTAAATACGCCAAACAGGTGTAGACCAATCGTACCATGTTTTTACCATAGAGAGCACATGCACTTTACATAGGACAGCAGTGATAAAGTGCCCAGAGTCCTAAAACCACCAACACCAGGTCAGAAAAAATACCAGGAGGAAGGCAAAAAGTTCAGGGATGACCCTGCAAAAAGGGCTAAGTCCCACACCTTGTCAGTTCTCTCCCTGACTTCTTCAGTTTTCCTCTACCCCCTCTGTTTACGTCTTCTCCCCATTTCACCAACACTCCGACTATCCCTTGCCTTATTCTCTTTCACTACCCCTTCACCTCTCTCTGAACTCTTTCCTGACTCCCCTTTCGACTCCCCCTCAGCCCCTCCAAATCTCCTCACTACCTTTTCAACTCACTTTACCTCTATTAAATTCAATTCACCAACACCTTATTGTCAATATTGGTGTTGCCAAAACACTAATAATTCATTGGTATTGCATTCTATGTCTGGCGTTAGCCAATAACGTTTGCTTTTAAACATAAATCTGTACACTGTACAATTAAACATATACCTGTACATTTTACATACACAGACTTTCAGTGGACCCTCTTCATCCATTTGTCTACTGTAGTGTTATTCACATTTTGCACCAACTTATCAGTGCACACAGCTTAGGGCACAGGGTCAGCCCTCTTCAGCCATTGGCTGTATTCGATGGCATTCTTTTCTGCATAATAATAGTCCCTTCAATGATAGGGATGTGGGTGCAATGTGTGAAGACAGGGTTTTAGATAATGCTTGTTTTCATACAGTGCTTGACAGGCATTGAGGAAGCCAAAAGGTCAGCAGACCCCTAGACTTATTGGCTTTGCTAATGCTGTTTGAATAGGTTTTTATTTAAGCTTGTGAGCTTGTCAGACACTTTTCATAAGTCTGTCGATCTTAATGCATATGTTGTCTCACAGCATCTTTAGGATTGTGTGCTTGGGTTCCAGCTTAAAAGAATGTGTGATCTTGTGAGTACAATTTAGAGATGTGTTAATTGTGACTCTTGGGTTGTCTGCTGAAATCCACAAATGTTGTCTTTTGAGAAAAGTTTTCAGACTTCACCAAATGAGAAGTTTTGCATTACCTTATTGTGCATTCCACAAGAAGTCTTGCTTAATTTCAGTAGCCTTTATTGTTACTCAAAGGAGCCCTTTTCAGTAGCCTTACATTGATGTCAGAATGAGGAAAAAACAATAAGATTCTAAATAGATGCTTTGCAGTTTGTATGCAGCTCCTTCATGCGGGTTCATAGCTCACTGTGAGATATAAGGCTGCTGCTGAAAAAGTGTTACGGATTATCTTACCATTATCATTATCCCCTGTTATTTGCTAGGAAGACAAAGATCTCTGCAGCAAGTGATTTATCCACATAAGCACTTAACCACATAACTACTTACAACATAAACACCACAGTACATAAACCACACCACTTGCAGCCTTTGTAACCAATTAAGCCAGAACAGGTTAACTGTCATTTTTAAGTCGAGCCTAGCTAGCGTTCATGCCTAGGGGATTTCCTACCCTCAAACCCACGCTTTCCCTTCTCTTAGGATGTCTTCTGTGTACACGGGTCCTCCCTCTTTATGCGTCTTTGGCCTGCTCACCCCTTCTTTCTCTCTTTTTCAACAATCGTTCTGCTCCTATGTCTCAAGTTCAGTCATCACTTCCTGCACAAACTAGCTACCCCTCTCTATCTTCCTTTCTATTTATTCTGTGCAGCTCTCCCCCATCTATTCACCATGCCACATAATCCCACCACACAAATTTACTCTTCACCTCACAATTCCACCCCACCAATTCCACAACTAACAATTCCCGTACAAACCACATAATTCCACTCCACACTACATAAATCCAATACACGCCAAACCAAAACACATAGGTAAAAAACATTGTCATTTACAACGCCAATACCTCTAACTCTCCCAAATGCAAGACCTATTGCATTAAAAATGCTTGTTTCAAAATGTCAGCTTTTGCCCTGTAAGCGCGTACACATTCCTACTGCCAATAGGCTTAAAGCATTCTGCAGTTGCCTTTCGATTTACCTTTTTTAAAATTTTGTTAACTCATAATGATGTGGTTATTTTTTAGGTCGAGCCTAGCGCAGCGCGCATGCGCTGCTCGATGGGAGGCTTCTTGTGAGCACTCCAAACTTCCCCAAAACTTCTCCGTGTGGGTCTGACTCCTCCCACTCATTGGATTGGCCTTTGCATGTGACTTTCAATAATGAAAGCACGCAAATGGCCAAAAGCGGTTGCATGTCCCACCTCTTCACCAAATATTCACTCCCACGGCGTTTTGCTCTCGGGAGCGAGCAGCGGCACGCAGGGTGGCAGCTGCATTCCTCGTCGCGTCGTGGATCAGGTTACTAATTAAACACAACGCGGTCGCTTTCACTTTAGCGGGCGCGCTTGTTGTTTTGTGTGGGGTTGTTTTCTGTAGTGCGGCGCCAAGTGTGCTTTCTCTTTCATTATTATGTTCCTTAAGCTCATTGCCCCTTTACTTCACATGAAAAATGTACTTCATTTTGTTTTTCAACATACTTTTCTTTAAGTGCTAAACTCTACTTGCACGCTTGTTGTTTTGTGTGTTTCTGTTGTGTTTTAGGCGCACAGAACTTCTCACAATTCTGGTGAGGAAAGGGGAGTCAGCACAGACGCCACCCTGCTCCACTCGAGGGGAGCGAAGACATGCTAGGTACAGAACACCCTGCTAATATTTTCGAGGTGTGCAACAGTGCAAGGAACCCGTCCTTCGCGTGCAATATAGCAGTCACCATGTGCCGCTGTTCGCACTCTCCTATGCAAACACTATTTAGTGTGTATCCCGTTGTCTATGTAAAGCGCCACATGCAGCTAAAAGCGTTTTTAGGCACTCTGGTGTGTGTCACCAACCACCACAAAGTCGTCACGTGCCCATTGTATGCGCGCGTTCTTCTCTTCCAATCAGCAAACACGAATAAACTACACATTTCCAAATGCCTAGCAAGGACTGAAGACCTTGGAGGGCCCTCTACTAACCTGGGATCAGTGGGCTGTCATATAAAGGCACAGGAGATGCCTCTCTGCAAACTCCCAATCAATAAAAAATAATCTACCACTGCCACTCCATGTAGAGTTGAATGTATTTGTCAAGCGCCTACACCAAACGGTATTGAGGTGCTCTACTGTCCTAGAGAGTATCTGGGAGCCACGTGTCTAGCCCGGGGATTTTCCACTACAGATCATTGCCATCCGCGGAATCGGACTAATGAAAGTGCCACTAGACTACAGCTCCCACAATGCAATAGTCCGGACTTGATGTCAACGATTGAGGATGCAGTCGCAAGGTGGACGCCTGAATAATAGAAAGTTAGTAGCACTTGGCACTCCTTCCACGTGCACATAGCCGAAAGGAAAAGAACTGGGGGTCAGGGCCAATAGCTCTGGCTAAACACTTATAAGGTCAAAAAGGAGAGACCTATTGGCTATGCCAATGCTTTTTTTTTTAACTAAGCATGAATCCTGTTACCCCACTCCACAGTCAGCAAGCAACTTAAGATGTTCCCCCACATCCTCACTCCAAATATTCTTGGCCATAGGTCAGTGTGTTTGGGTGGGAGTAGCTGAGTTTCAGGTTTTTGTTTTGTTTGTTACACATGAAACAAACGATCCGGTCAACAATGTCTGTCCAAAGACAGGACTATTGTATTTACTTACCAAAGCTTGCACGCTCCAGGACAAATCTCTATGATCTCATGCCTACATCCATTGGCCTGCAGCAAGTTCATAGGCATGACTCAGCTCCAAGCCCCACTGCCTGCACAAGCTCTCCCAATTCACGTTTCTAGGTCTCTGAAGCACTCTTGGATTCCAACAGTGTACATCGATCTCTTCGAAAGCTCGGAAGGTCCATGCATTTCTCTGTGCTACACAGGTCTCGTGCTTACCATTACAACGAGTGCCGCTCGTTTTCAAAGCTTACTGAATTCCAGTGTGCTCCCCAGGGTCTTTGTTTACAGTTCCCAGGTGCTTATCCCATTCCATGTTTACAGCTCTCCCAAAGCTTATAGTTCCAGTATTTACACATTTCCAACTTCCTCGACAATAGCAACATTTTAAATTCTCAAGTGTTCCAAGTTCTGATTTACAGTTCTCCAGATGTTTATGGTCTGCTTTTACCGGTTTCCAATGTGCTTCCAAATTCTTCTAGTTACATTTCCAATTGGCTGTCTTGTCAACTCCCAAGATCATGTGTTTAAAGTTCACTAACAAGTCACTAGTTCCAGTTTACATTGTTCAGCCACGTTGCAGCCTGAACAATAATGTTCCTTTATTCTCAGCTGATTACTTTGAAAACCTCCCTATCTGTTGTGTCGGGTGAGTGCACGGGTCATGAGCTGGCACCGACACGAGTGTGAAGGTCAGGAGGGGATTTAGGGCACTTAATGATCACAGTAGACGGGAGTGAGGTTTACTGGGTATCGCCGTCCGTCGCCCAACTGGCGTGCGTTCGTGCGTACTCCTTTTATTACCTCTGGGATCACCTGACCCTTACACTACGTGTCTGTTGCGTCACAGGCACAACACAACATTCCTCCCCAACAAACATTAAACCAATAACAATAGCCCGCAGACATCTCGCGTCAACTTGAGCGTCATCAGGCACCTGAGGGCGCCACTGGGGGTGATGTGGAATGGAATCCGTGACTACTCTCCCCATGAGGAGATGTGCTGGGGCTACCCCTGTGGTGGTATGGGGTGTCTGTCGGTAGCTTCGTAGAAAGGTGAAAATGGCTAACTCCACTGACTGACCCTTGTCGTGAGCAATGCGTATCACTTTATTTATGGTCCGCATGAACCGTTCCACCTCCCCATTTGCTTGGGGCCATCCTGGGGTAATTCTCCGGTGTTGGATGCCGAGTGTGCTTAGGTATGTGGCTAGCTCTTGCCCTTGAAAAGGGGGCCCATTGTCGGTCCCCAATTCCTGAATGAGGCCGTGAGTTGCCATGATTTTTTCAAGTTTTGGGATTACTTCAGTGGCACTGGGCGCTGCTATGATCTCGACCTCAGGGTATTTGGAGTGATCATCGATGGCCACAAACGTGTGGTGACCGTCAGGGAGGCTGCCAAAGTCTAGGCTGACACATGCCCAGGGTGATCGCGGCCTCGGTTCTGCAATTATTGGGGCTGGACGAGGGACGTCTCCAGTCACCTGGCATGACGAGCAGGAGCGAACCGTGGCTTCCACAAGTTCGTCCATGAGAGGGAGCCATACGTTGTTTCGGAGCCTTGACTTTGTCTTGACCATACCTTGGTGCCCGATGTGGGCTAGCTGAACGACTCTGGCTGTTAGAGCCGTCGGGATTACGAGTCGATGTCCTCTCAATAGGCATCCCGTGGCGTCCTCGGTGAGCTCATCTCGGACGTGGTACAAGCTGTCCATTATGCGCTGGGCATTTGCCGTTAGTATTCTCCATTCGTCTTTGGCCTTGTGCCAATTACCACTCTTTAGAGCTGCTCGGGCCCGTTGCAGACAGTCATCCTTGTTGGTCTCCTCTCTAAGGTCCTCCATGGAGAGTGGGAGGGGGCAAGACCGGGCCATGACACTTCTAACGTGCTCCTCAGTGTCAGCAGCATCTTCCATCTCCTGTGCCGTGGTTGCTCTTGGGTGACGTGACAAGTAGTCTGCGGGATTTCTGGATCCTGGTTGATATTCAACCCAGCAGTTATAATTCTGTAGCTGCAACATCCACATTTCGATCCGAGGTGGCGGTTTGGTGGATGTGCCCGAAAAGAGAGCTATGAGGGGTTTGTGATCAGTCATCACCACAAACGGCTTACCATAGACATTGAGATGGAAGTGACAGCACCCCCAGTGGATGGCGATGGCCTCCTTCTCGATTTGGGAGTATCGCTGTTCCGCCTCGGTGAGGGATCGGCTGGCAAAAGCTACTGGAGCACAATCTTCCTCCCGATGTTGTCGCTGCAATAAAACGGCACCTAATCCCATTGGACCGGCATCTACGGCTATCGAGGTCATCTTCCTGGGGTCAAAGAAGGCAAGTGTGGTCGCCTCTGAGAGTGCATCCTTGATGTCTGCAAACGCCTTGGCTTGGTCTGGGCCCCACTTCCAGGGAGTGGAATCCTTTGTGATCATCTATGGTCGGGGTGATATGACGTTACCTTTTAATGGCTGCGTTGGGTAGCCTCATGTCCATGCAGATTCTCACGGCGCCTGGTTGCTTGGGTTTCCGGGTGACGACAATTGGGGAGACCCACGGGGTGGGCCCTGTCACCTTTTCAATGATGTCAGCTGCTTCTAACTTCTTTAGTTCTTCCTCCACCAAGGGACGCAAATGAAAGGCATTTCGGTGGTGGCGTTGAGCCACAGGTTGTACCGTTGGCTCGATATGAAGATTAATCTTTTTGCCTTTAAACTTCCCGATTCCTTCAAAGACCTCCGAGAATTCTGCCAGAATGTGCTGAATCGATTCCTGGTGTACCCCAAATGCAAAGGTCACCACTCCCAAGTCTTCCGCAGCACGGCATCCTAGTAGCATGCCTTGCCCATCCTCCGTAACGTACACGTTGGTGTTGATGGAGTGAGTGCCATGGGAGATGGAAGTTCTGAACCGGCCCGTATCCTATGGGGTGTGTCTTTGCCATAGGCGAAGACGGTGATCGCGGAGGGGTGTAAGGTGGGTGCCGGAGACATGGTCTCGTACAGGGCTGAGGCCATGATGTTGATTGTGGCACCTGTGTCAACTACGGCCATGACATCTTGGTGTCCCACTCGGATGTTGCACTGGGGCAGTCGTCGCGCTTTCCGGGTTGTCGTCCCGATCATATGCACTTTATGTACTACCCGCTCTTCTTCCTCATCATCGTCCATGTCACTAGGCTCTCTCTCACCTTCTGGTAGTGTGTTGACCACTTGTCGGGGCTTCCGATATCGCTTGGACCTGCAGACCTTTTTGAAGTGATTGAATTGCCCACATCCCGAGCATCTCTTGCCTTTGGCCGGACATTCAGCCGCTTTGTGGGGTGGTCCTCCGCAGTACCCACAGGTTTTCCCCTGCCCTGAGAACGCAGCTCCTGCTTCCTTCTTGTTCCACCTGGTCGCTGGCCTAGTTGTCACAGCATTCACCGGTTATGTCTTAACTGGTGACTGGAGGGCCGCCTCCATGTGTGCTGCATGGGCCTTGGACAGTTCTTTGGTTCGCCCCAGGGTCAATATGTCGGTCAACGACTTTCCAGCCTCTTCCAGTATTCGTTCGCGGAGCTTGGCAGATGCACAGCCCTGAATTATCTGTCCCCTAATCTCTTCCTTTTTGTCGCGGAATCTGCACATGGATGCTAGATTCTTGAGTTGTGCGTGGAAGGTGTCCAGCGATTCTTCCGGTAGTTGGCGCGCTTGCCTAAATATGAACCGTTCATAATCTTGATTAGCCATCGGTTCAAAGTATCCATTGAGAGCATTTATCAATGTGTGGTGGGTTTTTGGCGTGGCCTCTACGAGTGTTTTGGTTAAATTGTGAATGTCCTTGCCCCCTAGTTGTAATAACATGGCTCTTTTCTGGTCCTTATGGACTTTAGTGGCCTCGAAGAAGATAATTAAGCGGTCCACCCAGTCTTTCCACTTTGGTGCAAGTGATGATGGGGACCCATCCACTATGAATGGCTCTATTGGGGGAATCGTCGAAATGGTTATCCACTCTTTGCCTTATACTGTGTCTTTCTTGAGGCTTTTGTTTTACCTCCACCCTGGTCCACCGGTCCTGCTGGTGCTCACTGCTCTGCACGCTGTCCTTCCTTTCCTCAGCACTTATGAAGGATGTGTGGACCTCCTCCACCTCTGTTGCTTGGACTTCCTGCCCCCAGAATGGTGTATTGAGGCTTGCCTCCTGTAGCCTGTTATATTTCCTTTTGTTGCTGCTTGTGCTTGTTTTTTGTTTGTTCCTTGACCTCTCCCCCCACATGCAGATCAGCCTACAGCAGTGCCTCCCTTATCTCTGGGGCTCTTCACCTCCTCACAGTGCCTGCCACTGCACGAGGGGTATGACCGGCTGCACGGACTGCCGATCGCAGCCGCGGGCTTCAGGAGCACTCAGCTGTGAAGCGGGTCGGATCGTGCGTTCACGCGCGCTCATGGGCGCGCGCCTCCATGTTGCTGCGTCCAGCAGCGCACTGCCTCACACGCGGCGGGCAATAATGCCGAATGCAGCTGCTCACCTCGTCTGCCCTGGGACAGTCCGGATCACTCCCCCGATGTGCTGCAGGACCACCCAGGAGTCGCTCCGACCGACCCTGCCGATCACCAGGGCACAGGGCACCGCGGCATGAGCACCGTGAGGTCGGTGGAAGACACTCGCGGCCGCCGCATGGTGCAAGGACAGGGCACGCCCACCCTCATCGCCAGCTGTTGTGTCGGGTGAGTGCACGGATCACGAGCCGGCACCGACACGAGTGTGGGGGTCAGGAGGGGATTTAGGGCCCTTAATGATCACAGTAGACGGGAGTGAGGTTTACTGGGTATCGCCGTCCGTCACCCAACTGGAGTACGTTCGTGCGTAGTCCTTTTATTAACTCTGGGGTCACCTGACCCTTACGCTACGTGCCTGTTGCGTCACAGCCACAACACAACACCTATCTACAGATCTATTTCCGTGCTTGAAGTGATGAAGGCAGGCGGCAGCTTGCAGGTACATTTTTAATAGTTATGATAAAATGCCGAGGGGAAACGTGTTCTGTACAATTTTTGTTAAAAATGGTAACTATGTCCTGCATTTGCTAACAAGCTTATTGATTCCATAAGGCAAATTAATAACGTACAGTTTTTGCATACTATTATGAGCCACCGGTCCAGCAGCAGTTAAAACGTGTTTTATGTTAACTGTTATGTGGATTTTCCAGGTTGCCTAATTTTTATTTAATATTGCCAGATACTCAAACGCAGCACACTTTACAGTGATATTACTGTGTGTGCTGTCTTTTGGCTTTTAACGCGGTAGAGGCGTATTCTGCTTTTAGCAGATGTTCTGCACTGAATTCATAAAAAGTAGATACTTGTAAAGTAATGTATTTGTTCTTAAGTAAGTTGTGTAAAGTCTTTCTTGGATTAATGCATTGCAGTTAACAAATGCATTTGACATTCTACAAAATGACAGACTAATGCCGCACACCATGCCACATAATTCCAATCAGCATAATTTCACTCAACGCCACAGTTTCATGCCACACAATTCAACTCCACACATTTTCATACCACACCACATAATTCCACACCAAACCACATAAATCAACTCCACAACACAATTACACACCACATACCTCCAATCCACACCACAGAATTCCACATACTGCCACAAAATTAAACAGCAGACTACATAATTCAACTCCACTACAAACCACTCCACAACACACAATACTGTTCTACATAATTAACTCCATCACACACAATCACACTCTACATAATTCCAGTACACTCAATACCATATAATTACTGCACACATAATTCCACTGCACACTATGCCACACGTTCGCTCAACTGCACAAATTTCCAAACCACACAATTCTGCAACAATTTCTAATCCAATCCACATAATTCCACTCCACGCCATAACTCATGTGTAAAAGACATTGTAATGTACAACGACAATAACTCTAACTCTTGCAAATGCAAGACCTATTGGCATAGCATAAAATAAATTCAACCTCGCAACATGCCACATAATTTCACTCCAAATCATTCCACATAATTCCATACAACACCTCACGATTCAATGCCACACAATTCTACATCATGCAACATAATTACACTCCATACAATACCACTCAGTTCTGCATATTTGCACTCCACATAATTACACTCTACTCAAAACAACATAAATGCACCCCATATAAATGCAATCTATGCCACATACCAGCAATCCACATAAATGCACTCCACACCATGACACATAATTCCAATAAACATAATTTCACTCAACGCCACACAGTTCCAGGCCACACAATGCAACTCCACACATTTCCAATACACACCACAAGATTCCGCACCAAACACCATATTTCAAATACACAACACAATTCCACAACACACCACATACCTCCAATCCATACCACCGATTTCCACATCATGGCACAAAATTTAACAGCACACCACAAATTCAAATCCACAACATGCCAGTTCGAGGCATGTGGGCTGCTGAATTCATATCTGTGCATAGATCTCCGCCTAGTGTTGGGTCCGGATGATTGCACATTGTTGTCCTGGAAGAGTCTTCGAAGTATCACGAGATAGGTGGCTCCTCCCCTGGACTACAGTGCGCATGGGCATCCCCTCCATCCTTAGATTGTTTTTTTCCGCCATTGGGTTCGGATGTCCTAATCTTAGCTCTTAGAGTCTTTAGGCCTACTACTCGTCGGTATTGTTTTCGTTCGGCGCCGAGTATCTTCATCGAAGTTAGCCATTTGCCCTTCGACGTCAGCGCCGCTCCAGATCGACGATGGAACCAAAGTCATCGAATAGCCCCTTCAAGCATTGCCCTCTTTGCAACGCTAAATATGCTCGCTTCGACGTGCACCTGGTGTGCAACAAGTGCCTCTCTCCAAACCACGACGAAGCCACCTGTATGGCGTGCTCCCAGTTTCGATCGAAGAAAACACTTTGCATTCGTCGAGCAGCTCGACTCGAGGCGCAGAAAGTTGCGCCAAACCCGGACAACATCTTCGGGACCAAAGATGAGGAGGTCGTGGACCTTGAAGTTCAAGGGGAGATGTCGGATCCGGCGTCGGAGCGTGAGTCAGACTATGATGCCGAGGACGAACATATCCTAGATGAAGAGGAAGACGAAGTCGTCGAACAGGTAGGAGACGACGGAGAGGCCCTTGGGGCCGAGGAGGATAGCTCGGAAGAGGAACTACGCCCACACGTCCACTCAGGACCCAAGGAGACACTCGATAAGGCTCAGGTCGCGGGATCGCCACAAGGCCTTACCCAAGATCATTCCTCTCGTTCTTCCGCCCCGCTTAAATGCCCGGCGTCGAACGATCCTAAAGAGCCGTCGGTATCGAAAGCGCCATCACTCGATCGACGAGAATCGAAACTGAAGGCAACGGCACCGAAAGCGAAACCGAAAGTGAAAGAGTCTCTCCACGGCAACAAGGCCTCGAAGCCCTCGGAGCCGAAGACGCAAAAGAAGGCTGTCGACGCCGAAATGAGTCTTACGAACGTCGAGCTGAAGGCGGCACCTACAATCAAGGTCAGGGTTGCCGACCCGAAAATATCGACGCCGAGGAGCGTCGACACACATATGGCGAGCGGCCCTCGGGAGCCACCCCATTCCAGTCTTCGTGGCCCGAAAACGACCTCCGGTACGGGGCCTGAGGCCACAACCAAAGGGGCGTTGAAGGATCGTGTCCAATCCGCGGCACCGTCTCCCTTTGTAAAGCAGAAGGTGTCGGAGTCGTTATTACGCATCCAAACCAAGGCTTCCATGGTTGGCACAGACACGGCCCCGCAGCCCAAAGTGGTCAGCGTGGTTCACATCGCGTCGACGCACATCAAGTTTGGACTCCCACCAGCGGTGCGACCGAAAATGTTCGACGCCAAGAAGGGTCTCGGCCCCCAAGAACCTATCGACCCGAAGAAAACTGTTGAGGCACCGACAGGAATTCCAACAGAAAGGAGAGCGGTTGCTCTACCTCGCGACGATGAGGATCCCAGGCAATTCATCGACGCCAATACTGTTAGACCTTCCATATACAAACGGAAAATAGTGACAGAGACACCAATGGAGCCCTACAAAATTCCATTGAAAAGAAAAAGACCCACATCACCAGTTCTAGTGGAACAACTTCAATATTGTGCCACAAAACCTCAGTCATTCTCACCCACACACTCTAATGTGGATGCTGGAGATGTTGATGATATAGAGGGCACTTATCCTATGGACACTGACCCTGAAGACCAGAACCAGCCTTGGTTGGACACTACTTGTGAGAAGTTGGCCTGGCATATGCTGTTCCTAGTTATAGGGACACCTTGCACCAGTCCAATTCGACTCCTATTGATGATAGGTTTAAGACAACCTTTAAAGAAAGCTATCCTAGTGGTAGCTGTGGAGAGCAGCCTTCAGGCTAAGTCTTGAAGGAGTGTTAAGCTTATTGTTTTACCATAATAACCTCTTGAATAACCAAATGAAAGAGTAGCCCACACAGGTATATATATAAAATATATGTATTTATTCTAGACAGAATCCCACAGTCACTTTATGTGGCTAGTGGCAAAGTTACAATTCAAACAAGCATTTATAAACACAATAAATAGCACAGAAATCAATGGGCCCCAGGGGGGGACCAAACCATATACTAAAATAGTGGTATAAGAACCACGACAATTCTACAGGCAATGCCTAGGGCATTCAGGATCGCTTGCCCCTTCAGAATCCACCCACAGTTAAGAGGAAGGGGACCCACGGGAGACGCGTGCAGTGCAAAGAGCTGCTATCGGGATCGCAATGTTAGCCTATGGAGAATGTCGCGGTTGAATAATTAAAGTTTAAGGACACTTCTAGCAACAGTACAAAGTTAAGGCTTGAGACTTAAGGCTTTGGAGAGCCCACCACCACGGGAGTACCGGAGTACCACTGTTACCTGCCCCAGGGAAGCCGGGTGCATAGGTCGATTCTGGTGTCGGGTCGCGGGCTAATTTTCTATGGAAAAGTAGTCCAAACTGCTGCTAGCTGAAAGCGTCGTTGAAGCCGTGAAGATTGAAGAAGAAGAGAAGATAAAGATGAACCTGAAAGCAGAGGGGACAGAGTCTGGGTCACAGCAAAGTGACCAGGGAGCTCACAGGAAGGAGCTCGTGGATGTCGGGTGCTTCAGGTGTCGAAGGTACAGCTGGGCTCTGCAGTCACGGGCTCCGGGAGGCTTCAAGGAAGGCCAGCTTTTGGAGGGCGACTGTCCCACGTCGGCTGAGGGTCGCTGCGGTGTTAGTGTCCCGATTGGATCCACTAAGCATTGGCAACCGCAACCCACGCAAGATGAACAAAGCAGCTGCTGGTGCAGACCCACAAGGTCTGAGGGTGCTCACCTTTGCAGGGAGCGCAGAGCAGGCCTGGAGCAACCAGGGGAACTCTTGGTAAGATAGGTTTTTCTCCGTCAGGGCCCACAAGTCGAGAGACAAGGGACCGCGGAGGGCAGCAAAATGGAGTGCGTAAAAGGGCTCCCACGGGCCACCGGAGCGAACTAGGGAGCTGAGCTTTGGCACGGATGCTGCTTGAAGGTTGGCTCAGAAATGGGCCAAAGCACCACTTCCCCACTGGTCGGGGTCGGGTGGTATGCAAGAGGTGGCCGGGGTCTCGGGGTATGCAGGGATCTCGACACCCACGTGGTCCACGGTGCTCAGGCTTGCTGGGCACGCTCACAGGACTCTGGGATGCACTGGAGACCCACCTCAAGGTTGATGGAAAGCGTCGAAGTTCGTGAGAGCAGCGAAGTTCCAACCGGGTATCTTGCAGTCTTTTAGGTGCCTGCCAAGCAGGGGGATAACTCCTTTATCCCAAGGGAGATTTCTTCAGTCAGCTGGGCAGCAGCTCGTCGAAGGTCAGTTCTGTGAAGTTCTGGACGAATCTAAGGCTCTAGGGCAAAGTTATTCCCATATATCCCCAAGATTAGGGGATGGTCCAAAATAGAGCCTACCAATCAGAGTAGAGGCGGGAAAGGGTGGCTACACCCACTCCCCTTTGTGTGTTTCCCGCCTGGGCGAGGGGCAGGATGCCCCTGAACCGGTTCCAGGCGGTGTATGCAGAATTGGGGCTCTGCAGCTGCCTACGTGCAACTCTGAAAGGACATTTGGTGCACCCACCCTGTTCCAATCCACATATCCTGTCTGGGGAGGTGCTGGCACCTCCCTGCCACAGGAGCCCTATTGTCCAGATGGCGAGGCTGGGGTTTTCCCCAGCAACAGCCAGCCAGAGTCGTGTAGGTGGCGGACAGTAGCCATTTTGTGGTACATGTGCACTTTTAAATTGGTGTCTAAATTCTACCGCTTTTCCCATATCACCCTCCTAGCAAGGGGGAATCGTGCCCCCATGCCCATGGCTGGACTGGGGGTATGATTCCTTCATGTTTGACACCAAACACGATATGGTTCTGTGTAGCCATTCTCAAGTTATCGCGATGACGCGATTCACTTATAATGCGGTTAAGAGTATATGGTATGGCTACACTACAAACAACCCAGTAACGGTTTTACGAAGGTTGCAGAGAGGTCCTACTCACGTAGGGGTCCCCCCTCACACATACCTCAGCACCCAGCCCTGTAGGATTACCAGGGCCTGCCATAGGGGTGACCTATGAGAGTATATGTGTTGTAATGGTATGGGACATAGGGTACCTACATCCCTGTAAGGGGTGCTAGCACCACCTTACCCAGACTACAGTAGTGGTCTGGTGGTGTCAGTTTGGGTGGCTGTCCCAGGGTGGCACAATAAGTGCTGCAGCCCTGGTAGGCCTACTGGGGGACCCATTCCCTGGGTACCTAGGGTACCATCTACAAGGGACTGGTAGGGCATGCCCAGCATCCAATTGGTTGGTACCTAGGGTACTCACATAGTTTACCAGAGGAAGCAGATAGGCTGGGGTCCTGGATAGCAGGATCCCAGCCAGACTAGTCAAAAACCACTTAAATACCAGGCAAAAAGTTGGGGGCAACCATTAGTCAGATTCCACTCTCCTACACTACTGATGCAGGGGACCCACATACTGCTCCAGACACACATGCATATGTGGTAAAAACATCTCCTACTGAGGATACGGCTGCTTTCAATGCCTTAATTGAAAGAGCCGCCAACAATCATGACGTACAGCTCCACACTGATCCTATTGAGGACGACTTTCTAATGGATACCTTCTCTACCTCAGAAAGATCTGTTAAGACTCTGCCCATGCTGAAGGGGTTCCTCAAACAGGCTACTGACATTTTTAAGGAGACCACAAGGGCAAGAGTCCTTAACCCTCGAATTGAAAAAAAGTATAGGCCAGCTCCTGGGGACCCTGCATACATAAGAGGACAGTTGCCTTTAGACTCATTGGTGGTTTCCAATGCTCGGAAGAGAGCCAACTCACAGACAACGGGTGATGCTCCTCCCCCAGACAAGGAGTCTAAGGTCTTGGAAACATCATGAAAGAGGGTTGCTGCACAGGCAGCTAACATCTGGAGAATAGCCAACACTCAGGCGCTTCTAGCTAGATACGACAGGGCACATTATGATACCCTAGAGACACTGCCCCAGCACCTCCCAGATCAGTATAAAGAAGGAGCAGAATCCCTGATTACGGAAGGGAAGCTTATCAGCAACGCTTCCATTAAGTGCGCTCTTGACGCAGCTGACACTGCAGCTAGGGCTATTAACACCAGTGTCATGTTAAGACGGCATGCTTGGTTAAGAATCTCTGGATTCAAACCAGAAATACAAACAACTATACTTAATCAACCTATCAACCCTAACTCCCTCTTTGGCCCCGAGGTTGACACCACCCTAGAAAAACTCAAAAAGGATACAGAGACTGCAAAGTCTATGGGGGCTCTGCAATCACAGCAATTTCGGAGTGGGTCCTTTCGTCGCTCCAGCAACAGAGGGCCATCAAGAAGCCAAAACTCCCAACAGTCACAGTACACTAAAGGAGGTACACAGACCACCTATAATAAAAATAATAGAGGTGGATACCGTGGCAACAACGTCAAAGGCAGAGGCCGTGGAAACAACAGCTCCAGGTCCTCCGCCACCAACAAACAGAGACGCCTTGTCACTGCCCCCCGACCACGTAACACCTGTCGGGGGGAGACTCCAACAGTTCCTGCCAGTCTGGGAATCCATTACTACGGACAGGTGGGTGAGAGATATTATCCAGTACGGTTATTGTCTAGAGTTCACGTCCACTCCACCCAACATACCACCAAGACACCATCATATGTCCGCAGAGCACTTGCACTTATTTCAACAGGAAGTTCTCAGTATGCTCCACAAAGGAGCCATAGAACTCGTGCCTGCAAAGGAACGAGGATCAGGGGTGTACGCACTGTATTTTCTGATCCCCAAAAAGGATGGATCTCTCAGACCCATACTAGATTTAAGACCTCTAAACCGTTACATTCTCTCAGAGCATTTTCACATGCTCACTCTGCAGCAAGTACTATCGTTGCTCAGTCAGGGAGACTTTCTCGCAACATTAGACCTCAAGGATGCGTATTTCCATATACCCATACACCCCTCACACAGAAAGTATCTCAGGTTCACTATTCTCAATCAGCATTACCAGTTCAAAGTCCTCCCTTTCGGGGTAACTACGGCACCCAGAGTTTTCACCAAGTGCCTGGCTACAGTGGCGGCACACTTAAGGAGACAACACATACATGTCTATCCTTATCTGGACGACTGGCTTATCCAGGGAAAGTCGGCACAGCACTGTGCCAGCCACATGTCCCACACCATTCACCTTCTTCACAGCCTGGGCTTCTCTCTGAATTATCCAAAGTCCCACCTTCAACCCAACCACGTACAACAGTACCTAGGCGCAACCATAGACACTCTGGCAGCCACGGCACAACCAAATTCAGTCAGGATCAACAGCCTTCAGTTGCTCATAACGAAATTCAAACCTCAACACTCACTCCCAGCAAGAGTGTTTATGCAGTTGATAGGCATGATGGCCTCCTGCATCTTCATAGTCCCGCACGCAAGATTACATATGCGCCCGCTTCAGGAGTGCTTGGCACGTCAGTGGAATCAGGCCCACGGACAACTAAAAGACCTAGTGTTGGTGAGCGGTCGGGCATACAACTCTCTGCATTGGTGGAATCCACAAAACCTTTGCAAGGGCCGACCGTTCCAGGAGCCTGTTCCACAAATCATACTGACGGCGGACGCGTCTCTCCAGGGCTGGGGAGCTCATGTACTCAATCACACAGTGCAGGGACTATGGACGACACAGCAAAAGAGGATGCACATCAACATTCTGGAACTGATGGCAATCTTCCTAGCCATGAAAGCATTCAAACTGCACCTGTGCAACAAAGTCGTGTTGATCCGAACGGACAACATGACTGCCATGTACTACATACAGAAGCAGGGAGGAATACACTCGCCACAGTTGTCTCATCTGGCTCAGAGCATGTGGAAGTGGGCCATTAAGAGGAACATCTTCCTCATGGCGGAACACCTCCCAGGCAAAGACAACCAGATGGCAGACCTGCTCAGCAGACACAGCCACCAGATGCACGAGTGGGAAATACATCCATCAGTACTCCAACCGTACTTCCAGCAGTGGGGTCATCCAGAGATAGACCTATTCGCCACAAAGGAAAACGCAAAATGCCAAAACTTTGCCGCCAGGTTCCCACATCCACAGTCGCAGGGCAATGCAATATGGATGAACTGGTCTGGCAGATATGCGTACGCTTTTCCCCCAGCGCCATTAATACCGGTGGTGGCACGCAAACTCAAGCAACACTCAATGACGCTCATCCTGGTTGCTCCGACGTGGGCACGTCAGCCTTGGTACACCACGTTTCTGGAACTCTCCGTGGTACCGCATCAACGGCTACGGCTCACACCCACACTTTTAACGCAGAGCCATGGAGAGATTCAGCACCCAGATCCACAACAGCTGAACCTGGCGATATGGCTCCTGAGATCTTAGAATTTGGCTACCTAAAATTGCCTCCAGAATGTATGAATATCATCAAGGAGGCACGGAGACCCACTACCAGAGCCTGCTACGCGGCTAAGTGGAAAAGATTTGTCATTTATTGTAAAAATAATGACATCAATCCGCTGGATGCATCAACGCAAAACATTATCTGTTATCTATTACACTTATACCGATGCAATCTGGCATACAATTCCATCCATATACATTTAACCGCACTGGCAGCTTACCTTCAGAATAGGCAGCACCTCTCTCTGTTCAAGGTGCCGGCCATCAGAGCTTTCTTGGAAGGACTCAGACGTGTGATTCCCCCACGACACCCTCCTTCACCAGTCTGGAACCTAAATGTGGTCCTCACCAGACTGATGGGACAACCTTTTGAACCTCTACACTCCTGTGAGATTCAATTTCTAACATGGAAAGTAGCTTTCCTAGTTGCCATTACTTCCCTAAGACGAGTTAGTGAACTTCAAGCACTAACCATTCAAGAGCCATTTCTACAAGTTCATGCAAACAGGGTAGTACTACGCACCAACTCTAAATTCATGCCCAAGGTGATTTCGCAGTTCCATATGAACCAATCCATAGAACTGCCAGTGTTTTATCCTAATCCTGAAAATGTAGCGGAGAGAATGCTCCACACACTTGATATCAGAAGAGCTCTCCTATACTATATTGACAGAACACAAACTTTCAGGAGAACAAAACAACTGTTTGTTGCCTTTTCTCCACAGCACAAAGGCAACCCCATTTCCAAAGCAGGAATAGCTAGGTGGATAGTTAAGTGTATACAGATTTGCTATGAAAAAGCTAAGCGCACACCAACAATTCCTCCAAGGGCCCACTCTACACGAAAGTTAGGGGCCTCCATGGCTTTCCTGGGAAATATTCCTTTAGAGGAGATAAGTAGAGCAGCCACATGGTCCACTATACATACATTTACCAAGCACTACTGTGTAGATGTACACTCAAGACAGCAGGCAGCTGTAGGACAGGCTGTTCTCAAAACTCTTTTTCAGACTGCTGCAGCTGGCACGGGCAGCCGCCGCTAATGGAGGGACTGCTATATAATCTATGCACAGATATGAATTCAGCAGCCCACATGCCTCGAACTGAATATGCTACTTACCAGTATGCATCTGTTCTTGGCATGTAGGGCTGCTGACATTCATATCGCCCACCCTCCTCCCCGGCGCCTGTAGCAGCTGTAGCATTCAGTAATTACTGGTTAGCATGGTCATCATTCACTGTATTACACTCCATCTATGCCACAATGGCGAAAAACAATCTAAGGATGGAGGGGATGCCCATGCGCACTGTAGTCCAGGGGAGGAGCCACCTATCTCGTGATACTTCAAAGACTCTTCCAGGACAACAATGTGCAATCATCCGGACCTAACACTAGGCGGCGATCTATGCACAGATATGAATGTCTGCAGCCCTACATGCCAAGAACAGATGCATACTGGTAAGTAGCATATTCACTTTACAACATCAATACCATTCCACATAAAAACACTCCATAACTCACAATCTCCCTCTACATAATTCCAGTACACTTAATACCATTTAATTACTATCCACATAATTCCACAGCACACCATGCTGTATATTTCCACTACACAACTCCACTCCACACAATTCCATGCCACACAATTCCACAACTAATCCAATGCAACACATCTTCCCTTGCACTTTCACCAACCCTGTCATCTCTCCCCCACACAACCACTGCCCCTCTCATCTCCCCCTCATACTGCCACTACCCCCACTCATTTCATAATCTCCCTGCCCCTTCTCAACCCTCCCTCAAATCCCTCTCTCCTCTCTATACTCCCTTCTAACAAATATAACCTTCCTGTACCTCCTGGTGATGTGCACTGGTCCACCTCTCACCTCCCCCACCTGTAGGTATCACTCCCACTCGTCCCTCTGTCTATTACTGTCTTGCACCCCTCTCTCTCGTTTTCTCACACTCTTCCCACCTCTCTCACATGGTTGTCTTCAGGTCTTCGAGCACAGTTTCCTTCCCATGCCTTTTCAAGGTTTCTGTTCCTCAGACCCACGCTCTCCTCCTCTTATTGGGGTGTTTTCTGCATACACAAGGGCTCACTCTTTATGCATCTGTGGCCTGCTCTCCCCTTCATTCTGTTTCTCACACTCTCTTTCTGCTCCTCTATATGGGGTTTGTTCACCCCTTCGTGAACACACTACCTATCCCTGTCTTTCTTCCTTTCTATCTAATCTGTGCAGCTTTCACCCCTTTCTATTCACCATAGCACATAATTTCACTACACAAATACACTACACACCACTCAATTCCACCCCACACAATTCCAGTCCAACAGACATAATTCCACTCCACACCACATACATCCACACCAAAACACATGGGTAAAAGATATTGTAATTTACAACACCAATAGCTCTAACTCTCGCAAATGCGAGCCCTATTGCATTGCAAATGCTTGTTCTTTTTTAAACGCATCCCATTTTCCTTTAAGGAAAACAGGCTGCATTTCAAAATATTTTAAAAAGCAGTCAAAGACATGATGGTCTGCTGACCCCAGAAGGCCACCATCCCTGTGAGTACCGGGCAACCTGCCTCATGAATATTAATGAGGCAGGTCCCTTGCAACCCAGTGAGAATCGCAAACAGTGTAAAACACACTGTTGTACATAGCTGTTGGTGATTTCCTAATAGCGACTCACAAAAATTCGCTATTAGGAAATCGCAAAAGGAAGTCTATGTACATCTGGCCCTCCCTTTCTCTTTCTCTGCAGTACGTCTACGAGCCTGCGAGTCTTGGAATTATAAGCTGTAAATTCGAAAACTGACCTGCTTGGCAGCAAAGGCGGATGTTTTTTTTAAATTAATGATATTGAAATATTTGACCATATAATTCTCGTTATTTGTTTACTCTGGGAGTGTTGAACATCTTACTTCTCTTTGTTAAAATATTGCCCACAATGCATTGTGTGTTTCGACCTCTATTATGTGGGCACGTGTGTGTGGTGCGGTGTAGTGTGTGCCGCAAACATGAAGTGAATGGGTGATGGACTGGCTGGTATGTGCCCCAATTACTGGCTTTCATATTTTCGTCAAGGCAATCATTTAAGCCTCACCTGTTAGCTTGGAGTATTAATACTTACCAAAAAATCTGAAAGACTTGTAGAATGTTTAGATATAGAATTCTACGACTTCTTCGTCCACACGTTTAAACCACCTATTCATGTGAGACCATCTCACCCTGAAATGAGCGGTTTTGAAGTGAACCCCATTAATCACTGGCCTCTGGTTTCCTAGGTGTTGGTGCACACCGTATTCGGCTTGCTTATCTCCCCAGAACAGAAGCCACATGGGCCTGACGTGAGACAATAGGAAAGGAAGCGTGCCAGTGGCAGCGGCCGATAGAGACGATCGTCTATAGGGGGGTGGGGGGGTGTCAGTGATGTGGCTCTGGGCTCACGTCTGCAATGCCCGCCGAGTAGGTGCTCGTGGCGGCCATGAAGTCTGCGGCTTTTCGGAAGAGGCGAGTCGGTTTCCAGACAAGGGCGCGTGTTCCGCAGGGAAGTCACCCCTCACCGAGGAAGAAGCCTTCTCCATCTCCGTGGAGCAGGTGGGAGGTAAAATACTCAACACATCGGCGGGATACAGAGGCTGTGGGTGTCGCACCAGTCAAAAAGAGGGCAGCGCTGGGAGACAAAGTTTAGGCACTGAGGACAAGGGCCTATTTTAACCAACCTATGTGTATGCGTGCGGCGAGATTCTCACTGCACGGATTTAATTGCTTGTGCTCAGAGGCGCAACTAGAGACAAATTTCGGGGGGGGGGGGGCTAAGAAAAAATTTCGGGGGGGGGCTGAATCTTTAAGCAATAGGCAGAGTGGAGCTGCAGGGGCTCTTAGAAGGGGTGAAACAGCGAGGCCTCATTAACATGCAAATGGTCTTTTAAAGACCTGTGAAGTGCTCGGGTGCGGCTGTGGGTGCGCAGGAAGCTGTCTCATCCCGGGCTGCCACACACGACGGGGGGGGGGGGGGAGGGGGGGGGGCTGAAGCCCTTTAAGTCCAATGGGTGTTGCGCGCCTGCTTGTGCTCAGGGTTTACTACTAAATTGTTATTTAGCAACATTGTATTGGGCATGAACGTACAGCATTTTGTTTTATTAAATGAGGTCAGGCCCTGGAGGACTGAGAATCAGCCTAAGGGGTGAGACTGCAGCACCACCCGGCTAGGGAATGGCGACCCAGCCCTCAGGAGGAGGGTCTCAGCAGTATCCATAAACAAACAGGCCACAGTCCCTGGTAAGAAGTACAGGCACTAATCTCAGCGAGGGGGGAGGCCACAGCCCTGAAATATCTCGGCCAGGGAAGGGGGCCACAGCTGCAAAAAAAGGTTGCCTTTGGCTCTAGTCTATAGGCTCTATAGACAGCCACAGGGGTGAAGGGATAACCTGTGCGCTACATCGATCCTGCTTGGTCTGTCCCGCAGCCATAGCTTTCTACTAACACTAGGGGGACCACCTAGCATGGAGGCGAAGTCCAGGCACGGACTCCTGCTCGGGACTAAGAGTCAATTTTACAGAACATCTGATGAAGTCACGCAATAATGTAAATGTAGGTAAGTAAGCCGGCAACACACATACAAGTCAAAATTGGTTTGCGAGTTCGGCTTGTATAATACTTAGCAGTAGTGAGCAAGTCACATGTCGCTGGATTTATTTAAGGATGAATAAACTAGCAAACATACACACTAACAGTGCTTTAAATGGACAAAAGTAAGTGCAGGTACTCATCAAAAGGATGGATAGACTGGGGGTGGAGCTTGGGGAGGGCATAAGGGTGGTGCTGAAGGCGGAACAAGGGGTGGAGCTACATTTTTTACCATTCTAAGATTTTTATGCAAGACGTGCATGCATTGTTAGAATATCAGATGTATCTGTCCATTCGCTTTTTACACTAATAACCATTTATATAGCACTTAATAATAAGTGTTTATTACTACCCAAAGTAACCCCTTTTTAGCAACCTTAAAAAATGAAAAGATTGAGAAAAAACAGTAAGGTTCTATATATATGCCTTGTTGTTGCATGCAGGTCCTTGCTGCAGGGGCATAATTCACTAAGATATATGCCAAGGATGTTAACTAGGGACCTACAGGAAAGCCAAGGATCTATGCAACAAAAACAGTATCCAACTGAGCTATCTACATAAAAAAAAATCTCTGAACTACATGTTGCATGCTATGCTTTCCAGCAGGCACAATGATCCTCCATGCAATGTTATGGTGAGTTGAACCTTAGATCAGAATGCACACAGATCTTTCTAGCAAGCGCATTAACCACCAGAGTAATCCACTTTATTGCGCCTTATGATTCCCCAATCTTACTTACTTAAGAGAAAGGCTTCCTGTTTCATACGATTAGTAAATGCTTAGCTGCAAAAAAAGCGATCGATTCATCAGACACTCTTTTCATTCTCGGCCCACCACAGGCATCAGTAACTTGAAAAAATGCTTGTATGTGTTTTGTAGATGCACAATATCAAGTATTTGACTTTTCCATAGTGCTCAACATCTTGATACATGTACTGGCGAATTTGGGTTAAAAAGTCTAATGGCAGCAGTTTAGAAATAGCACTTTCTGCTACAGAAGCGTCATTGTAGCACTGTGTTACCCTGAACAGTGACTCTCACACCCTCGTCCATTAGGTTTAATAGCCTCTTTGCCTCCGCTGTGTAAAAACAAAGGCTAAACAAACCTCCCTGCAGCCACACCTCTGCTCTGATGGCTTCCAGGGCAGTACATGCAGATCACTGACAAGAGCAGCTGTTCGCTTGTACGAGCCCAGCCCAGGCTTCCACTGTGATTTAGAGTGGAAGGTGCTGCCGAGGTATGAGGTGATTGATAACCGGAGCGCCACCTGCATCAAAGCCAGGCCCTCGTGAGTACCGGTACTCTCCTTATTCAAAGAAAAGTGCCGGTACTCTATGCAAGAAAATGAAAAAGTGCCGGTACTCAGTACCGGTGAGTACCGGCCCATAAAGCACTGCACACTAAGCAGAAAGTGTCCAACATCGTGGACAGGTTCATGCACAGTGACATTACCTAAAAGGGTGCTTGTCATAGTAGAGTCCGAAGCGAGGCGAATCTTACTAGGCACCCTGGCACTTCTGATGTGTTCTGTAGGAATTACTTTCAGGGATGTGTGGGTGCAAGATCAAGCCCTTAAAGCTGTCATGGCATCCCTGCCAGTTTGTAGTATGCAAAATTGCCAATGAACCAGAGTACACATACAAATAAAGTTCAGTTAGTAGAATGAGGGGTTTCAAATGTTCTCTTATTTGTTTATTAAGGTGATCTAAACGTGCGCTTGTATAAGTCAAAGTATTTAGGCCGGTGTAAGTGGACCAAGTAGGTTGTAGAATTATGTTTTCACTCTGGTAATTAAAAGGCAATGTAATACTTTTATCAAACGCTATTATATCTCAGGAGTTGTGTTTGCCAACACAGTCTGTCTTTTCTTTGTGTCAAGATAAGCCGATCATGGTTACATTGCCATCATAATTCATCATTCATTATATCAGAATACCAGGGTGGGACACAGTTTGAGCACTTGGAAACTACTGCTATCCATGGCTATGAAGGGGGAAGCCATCTCGCTGGTGACTAGCCATTTTTCTTCCCTGCATATATGTTTTTAGCTTGATTGGAAAGTTTGGTCCATGACTGCACTGTCCAAAATCGGTAATAATATTGAGTGGAACAAATTTCTCAAATGGTTTCAGTTACAATATTGAAGTGCATGGGGCCAGGCCCAATACTTCTGATTTACAAAATATGTATATGCCATAATGCATTATTTTCTACCTGATATGAGCTCCCTTTTCTCCTAATTTTTCTGCCTGTATCTGTTCACTGCACGCAGTTCTCTTTGATCCCTCAGCTTGGGATAGAGCATGGCATAACGTCTGAGATATGGTGGGACGCAAAAGGAGTCTTAGAAACGTCTAACTATTTGATGTTTTTTCACTTAAAAGCCAGTAACGTGATTTGAACACATCCAACAATATTGATTGCACTGTTTGTGACCACCATAACCCTTTAAAAAGCCCATATGATTTCCATTTGCATTTTCTCCCCTTCACGCAACAAGAGCAATGATATCTGATGAAAGAACTGGAATGTGTGGTATCACATAAACTGCTCCTGATTTGGTGTCTCAGCATGAAACTTAGTGAGTAGTCAAACATTTGTGGCTACTAAAATAATTGAATTGTTTTTTCGGGTTGAGCATTCAAGAGCTCTTGTATATACTTCTCTTGTACATACTTTGGTAGATACTTATATGTGAATGTGCTTTGTGGGCTCTGGAGATCAGCCCTAGGACTTGTCTGCTTCCGCTTAGGGACTTTTTTTCTGTTCAGCTGCCACTATTCAACAGTCTTGATAGAAAATGACCAGTAGAGGTCAGTAAAATACCAGAATTGCTTTCTGCTTGTTCAACTGCCTCTATTTAACTGTCTTGATAGAAAACGACCAGAAGAGGTCAGTAAAATACCATAATTACTTTCTGCTGAAGGACTTGCTTTTTTAAATATTTCTGGCAACTGCCTCTGTTTAACTTTCTTGATAGAAAACGACCAGCAGAGCTCAGTAAAATACCAGAATCACTTTAGCATTCTCTAGATTCCAGTCCATAGACATTGTCTTCCACGAGCACCCGTAGACAATAATATTTTCATCAAATCTAGTATTTTCAGTGATATGACCACCGAAGGCCCTGATTTTATATTAAAATCAGAGCTTTGGGCTATATCATTTCCCACTGAAAGGCAATATTTCTCTCCATGTGTTCCCATACTTGGTTTATATTACAGCCATCTCCCTTTAATTAAGTCAACCTCCAGCATGCATTAGAAATACTTTTCTGTTAAATGTAGCATTTTGTGGGACAGATTATGTAGTTTAGTTTGTGATATTAACACTGGATATCTTTTATGTTACTACTATTCCAAAATAATATATAATGTACTTAAGTTCAGGGTATTTTTTAATATGTAGGGGTGGTAGGTCTTTGTGTCAAAAGTCGTACACATTTTTTTATGAATTACTCGAGTTGTAGCTTGGCGAGATACTTGACAATTGCTGAAACTAGTATCTTATTAAGTTTAGATAGACCTGAAGAAATATATGTCTCGGATCTGTATTTTGCTTTTATCCCTGGCACTTTATATTTTACAAACTAAGCATTGTAGGCTTTTATTTGGGACCTATATAGCTGCTGAGTATTGAAGCGTGGAACTTGCAGCTTGTTTGATTTTGCATATGCAGGTCTGGTTTGGGGTTTTCTCTTCAGCTGAATTTACACTTATTGTGTTTGTGTCGCTATAAAGGGAACTATTTTTTTATTTAATTGCAAATTGTTTGGAGATAATTCATTCAAGAGAAGGAGTATTTAGAGTATAGTTTTTTATTGTGTTTTTGACGTGTTTAGGAACATTTTTAAAAGTTTGCTTTTAGCCCCAGCACTTCATGTTTTACAAATCAAGCACTGGGTGTAGGCCTTTATTTGTGGCTGCAGAGTGCTCGAGAGTAAAACGTGGCATTTGCTGCTTGTTTGATCTTTAATATGCAAGTCTGGTTATTTAATTGCAAATAGTTTGAAGACAATTCATTCAAGGGAATAAGTATTTAGATTCTACTTTGTCATCGCGTTTTTGATGTGTTTTTGGTCATTTTCAAAAGTTTGATTTTAGCTCCAGCTCTTTATATTTTACAAATTAAGCAGTGGGTGTAGGCTTTTATTTAGGATTTATATGGCTGCAGAGTGCTAGAGCTTGAAACTTGCTGCTTATTTGTTCTTTAATAGGCAAGTCAAGTGCTTAATTTGTAAAACATGAAGTGCCGGGGCTAAAAGCAAAGCAGAAACTGCAACGTTCTACTCTGTCGTACTCTGCAACCACATAAGTCCCAAATAAAGGCCTACATCCATTGCTTAATTTGTAAAACATGAAGTGCTGGGGCTAAAAGCAACATTTTAAAAATGCCCAAAAGCACGTCACAAACGGGATGAGAAACTACACTCTAAGTACTCCTTCCCTTAATGTAATTGCCTGTCAAAAATCAAACAAGGAGCAACTACCGTGTTTAACTTTCCAGCAATCTGCAGCCAAATAAGTCCCAAATAAAGGCCTACATTGTGTAGGCCTTTATTTGAGACCTATGTGGATGCAGAGTGCTGGAGAGTAAAACGTGGCATTTGCTGCTAGTTTGATTTTTAATATGCAAGTCTGTTTATTTAATTGCAAGTAGTTTGAAGACAATTCAGTCAAAGGAATAAGTATTGAGATTCTGCTGTCATCGGTATTTTGATGTGTTTTTAGTCATTTTTGAAGTTTTGCTTTTAGCCCCAGTACTTTATGTTTTACAAATTAAGCAGAGGGTGTAGGCTTTTATTTAGGATGTATGTGGCTGCAGAGTGCTTGAGCTTCGAACTTGCTGCTTGTTTGTTCTTTGATAGGCAAGTCCTGTTTGGTGCTTTTCTCTTAATCTACATTTACTCTTATTGTGTTTGTATCAAAGGTTGCATGCTTTTCAGGAAGCATCTAGGCAGAAAGAGCTGGAGTAAGTCTAATGTGACCAAATAGGCAGGTTAGCATAGATTAGCATTATAATAATGCTCTTTATTAAAAACTACAACACTAAACTCATCAATATGGCGAGACCGATTGGTATTGCCAATGCTTGTCTAACCTGCTAGGGCATGTCCCTATAGAGCTATCCTTTTAACTCTGCTGTGGTGATAGAAAAAAACCAGCACACACTGTCAGTCAGTCAAAATTACTTTATTAGGTTATTATTAAAAACCATAAAAGCATGTTAAAAATACCCATCAGCAATACAAAACTAAAAAAATTATTTTACATAAAATCATCCTTGATTAAAATATAATCACAGATCAGGATATACATATTTCATTATAAAATGCTTACAATATAAAAACATTTCATATACAATAGAGCAAAAATACATAAAATCCGGACACATAAACCTGCTTCATTCGCTACTTCCTTTTTTTCCTTGCTCTAACTGCTGCTACTAGAAAGCTAGCAATGCTCAAAATTTCCCAAGGGTTACTCAACATCTGCAGGTATAAAAGAGCTGGTCTTGCCTGCAGAAAGACTTTGTACTTTAGAATTGGAAGGATATAACGCCTGCATCTAGACAAATAAAAATCGCAGAAAAGGACAAAATGCACAGTGTCCTGCCTTGAGAAACAGTCGCATGAGCAAGGTCGTCTATCTCAGCCCAGCCTAAAGGGTCAGCCAGCAAAAAAATTTAACTAATTAAACCTAAATCTGGTCAAAAGAAAACAGTGTTGGGGCTTGGTGACAATGTCCAGGTAAGGCTCCATAGAATAGGAAGTTTTTAGGAGCTGGTGAGCATGGACCGTAGGTTTCAATAATTTCCGAGGCCTCTCTTTCTAGTGATGCTACGCGCAGATATTAGGTCTTGGCCCACACAAGATCTTTTTTCCATATATTTTCTGGATTGTCAAATAAGGTTGGGCGATTTAACAACTCAGCTGTGCTTTTCAAATGTCTCAACCACGGTATACTACTGGCCCTATCAAGAGCCATACAATCTCGTATGATCTCTTTGTTTAACATCAAATCAGGATTATACCAGATTGAAATCCATTTAAGAATGGGAGACATTCTAATCGCAATAGTAACATAGCCGAGGCCCACCACTTGATGAATTATATACGAAGCTATAGATTGGGGGACTGAGAGCAGGCTTCTTAAAAATGTATTTTAAACAATTTGGAGCTCAGTGCAATTATTATAACCCCAAATTTCAGAGCCATACTTCAGAATGGCAATGCTCTTGGCCTTAAATATGTTCAGCATGACCTGTATGGGCTTGGCGCCCAGCCTCCGGGCAAAATAAAGATCTGCACCTGTTGATTTAGCCATAGCATTTCACTTCGCCCTCCTTTGCGGAACCCAAGAACACCTATCGTCAAATAAGATGCCCAGGTACGGGAATGTGGAGACCCTAGTTACTTCGGGTAAATAATTTAATTACCGGAACTGAATTTGATACGGAATCTAGGAAACATAGCTCAGTAAAATAAGAGGCAGAATCCGTGGTATAAGAGGTTTCTGAATGGGCTTTATTCCAAAATGGACGACTCGAGTCGTGGCCTCCAGGTTCCGTCACCACGGGGGTTCAGGAAGTGAAGTACAATGCTTTATTGACAAGAAATTGCTTTTATAGAACATACATTACAATGAAACAAATGCGGGAGGCGTAACAATTGATAAGGAAGATAACAATTCACATGCGTAGCCGAAAATGGGCGTAATGAGGAGTAAAAAGAAACGTAATTGGTTATGATGTCACATATAGGTGGATCTATAAGATAATACTTGGCAGAGATGCGCGCGCAGCAGCATGACGTATGATTGACGTGCAACTAGGGGGTGAAGGGGACTCGACATTTAGCTCTACATGTGGAGACAAGAAGTCTGGGGGGTCAAGTCAACCTAATCCCAAATCATATCTAACATCCTATGTTTAAAGAACTATGTTATCCACAAAGGAAGGACTCTTGGACAAAATCTATTCTATACTGACTGTGTGTGCGTGCACAAGCGTCTAGGTGTCTGAGTGAGATGCAAGGGGCAGAAACCTTCCATGGTAACAGGGCTATGAATTACTTGCATGAAGACAGAGAGGCTAGGCCCTTTGCTCAGTAGCTGAAGGAAATGTTTACCTAAACTACTAGACAGGAATGCATCGGCTGAGGAGCGAAACAGATAACTCGAAGGTGAAATACAGTTTTTGGCAGGCAGGCAAACCGGCCGAGGCAGGCACCGTTAGCCGCACAGGGAGTAGGACAAAGTTCATGGATACAGATGCGAGCTCAAGCTGAAGCTGTCAGAGGCAGAGAGCAGAGAAAAGCTTGATGGCAGAATCAGGGCCTACTCGCCTGAACTGCAAAATGGAGTAACTGAGCCATATAAAGTCGGTGGCCTTTCGTACTTAGGAATCGAATATCCAGCCCATTCATGGCGGATCTGACAGAGGACATGTTGACGGTGGACGCACATGTGTTTGCGTCTTCAAAACTGGAACTGGAGGGAACATACATGTACTTGTAACATGCACATAGAACCGTTGGGGTCCAAGATAGGGGACATAACTGATCATAAAAAATCCATATTTCCACATTCCCTCCTTGTCCCCTACTTGCCCATCAAGAGACATCAATCTTCATTAATCCATCGATCTGTTCATATAGCATCATTTGTTCTTCTTTCTTCTTCCGGGATCTTGAGTGAAAACCTTGATGTGGAATACACGATGTGGCACACAGGCCACAAATCGCTGGTCCACATTGCAGGCATAAGCAGCAACTGAATAGTATAAGAAGGCCAATACCTAGGAAGGATAGAACTCTCCATCCCCAGGCTGATATCACGCTCCAAAACCACCCGGACCAAGTCCAAGTGCCTGGATTCTGGTGTATCTGGCTCACAATCTTATGAAGGCGAGTTATAGCTTTATATACAGATGGCGAATTTTCTGGTATGAATACGCAGCAACTTGATCCGATGACCCTACAAGCTCCGCCCCTATCGGCCAAAATGACGTCAAGGACAAGACGATTTTGAAGAACAACAATCCTCATCGCAGACTGCTCCTCTGTCAAGTTGCCTAGGGCGGCAATAGTTTCATTCACTACGGCTTCAAGAGTCCTAGTTAATCTACGTATCAGCTTACTATTTGTAACTGTACCTATATAGGGAAAGAGGCCTTTATTAAAATCTACATACTTTTCCCATGCCGTCTCAGTGTAATCGACAATTGGGAGATCTCTCTTTTCTCTATTGTGTACTAAATGAATATTTCTGTGATAATCTGGAGGTGCTAGAAAAACAGGTGGCAAAAGGAATGCAATGTAACAGGTACCATCCCAATCTAGAGGCAGACGCATATATGCAGTCTGACCACATATGAAGTAGGAATGGCGAGAAGCTCTAAATGAAGATTTGCCTTGATCACTGAATTCTACTATAGTAGTGCATTTACTATGGCCCATATGTATGGAACCATTCTTTCTTACACATAATTCACCCTTAGCTGGGAATACTGACATGGTGGGCAAAACTAGTTCAACTTCGGATTCGACATTCAGAATCATGAGATTAAGTGTAAAATTACCTAATCCATATACTTCATTTTCTAGATCAGTTCCTGTTCTTTTGGGGCGACCCTCCTTGTCAGGGTAGCAGACTTTGAGTAAAACTAGGTTCAGGTTTCCCCATACCCAATTGTCTTGATAAACTGCTGTGTTTGAATCTATGGAATTGATTAAACTAAACCATGCTCCACAGGAGCCATTGTGTGTAAACGGATATGGAAAGAAAGGCAGAACTCCCTTATAATTCTGATAGGGAGGGAGTCGGCCACACACCCAACAATTAGTAGCATTACTAGTCTGATGGGAGTGATGTAACATACTAATGAAAGTGTTATTGCGCAGCGCAAATCTATAGGACAATTCATGCGGGGGTAGGTCACTAAAAGAATGTTCATCAGTTACATTAAAAACATGTTTAGAAATAGGATAATATATATGCAACAATATACTTGCAGTTATTATTATAAGACTCAAGAAAAACAAAATTAATAACGTCACTATACAGTGGCTACGCAGTGATTTACAGTACGCATGTCGTTTCAACATTTTTCGCGTTTTTCCTCGATTCAGGTCTAAGGGATACATGTCGGAGACAAATTCAACCGCTTCACCTTGGAGAGGACTTAAACAATCAAACTGTCCGACGGCTTAGATCTAAGTTTCAGTTTGTAAAGGTCCTGGCTACTGGCCTCAACCAAAGGTAGCTTTGAGTCAATGGGTGAAGACACACAAGGTGTACTATTTACATCCGAAGGAAGTCCATGAAATTTCTTGATATGACTTGAATGCACCCATCCTTTTCTGCCCTCGATCTTCACGGCTGTCCTTGTAGTGAGCAGAACCAATTGGGGCGACTTCCACCTGGGCTCCAGCTGAGTCTTTCGGTCAAAATTCCTCACTAGAACGAGATCCCCCGGAACTACGTCATGGGGTTTCACCTCAGTGTTGTCAGGAAAGGCTGCAGCTACCTGTGAACGACAAGATTGTAGTGCAGACATCAAGGAAGCCAGGTAATCTGTCAGCATATTACAGTCAACATCAGTTATTTTACGGGGTATAGGCGTCCCCCACATATTCGGTGGTCTTCCAAAGATCACCTCATAAGGGGATAGCCCTGTTCGAGAGTGTGCTACCATTCTCATGTAAAACAGTGCAACTGGTAAGGCTACTACCCAATCAACACCTTTCTCCCTACATATTTTGGACAATCTGATTTTCAAAGTTTGATTATGTCGTTCCACGAGACCTGCTGCCTCGGGGTGTCGGACACAATGAAACTTCAACTGATATCCTAGCAAGAGTGAAACATGTTTCATCAGTTCGGATGAGAACGGCTGGCCGTTATCTGAATAGACAACACGTGGTAAACCATACCGTGGAAAGAATTCTCGAACTAGCTGCTTGGCAGTAGTCGGGGCAGTGTAATCTGATACTGGGTACGCTTCAGTCCAACGGGAAAGAGCACAAACAACTACGAGAACATATTTGAATCCTCGACATCGTTCCATCTGGATATAATCCATCTGGAGGACTTCAAAAGGGTGATCAGGAGGCTGAAATCCACCCTGCTCTACGGGGATGCTTTTACCTGGGTTAAACTGACAACATATCATACAGGTACGGACTTTTTGCTTAGCTGCTGCTCGTAAATGTTTGTTGAACCAAATGTGTTGAATGCTGTCTAGCATAGCTTTCTCTCCTAGATGCGCCGGACTGTGAATTGTAGTTATGATAGCTTGTACCATAGAGTCAGGAAGAAACCATACAGATTTCTCCTTCGTCATCCATCCCTGGTCTGTTTGGATCCCTCCTAATTCAGTCCATTTCTTTATTTCGTCTGCTGTAGCATGTGTCTGTATGTCAATTACGTCAAGTGCGGGATCCTTAATCGTCATACAATGTGTTGGTGTCGGAACTATTGTCTTTGTCATGTCGGATGTGCGAGTTTTAGCAGTCTGTTTAGCTGTTCTGTCAGCTAAATCATTGCCTTGAGAAATGATATCAGTAACCTTTGTATGCGCTTTGCATTTCATAATCGATATAGCAGTGGGCAGATGGATTGCGTCTAACAGAGCATGAATGAGGGACCCGTGCTGAATGTGGGTACCGTGAGAAGTTAAATAACCTCTCTCTCGCCACAGCACACCGAAGTCATGTACAACTCCGAATGCATAACGTGAATCAGTGTATATGTTAACTTTCTTATTTGTGGCTTGAATACAGGCTTGTGTCAGAGCAGCAAGCTCTGCTGCTTGGGCTGACAAGGTATTTATACAGTTTGTTTCAATGACTTCAGTATCTGTTGTGACTGCATATGCGGCCACTAAATCTCCTGTACTTGTTCTCATACATGATCCATCTACATACAACGTCAGGTCTGGATCTAACAATGGAACGTCTGTCAAATCTTGTCTGGGTTTCGTTGTTATTGTAATAACTTCAACACAATCATGAGCTAGTGGGTCTGTTCCAATTACAGGTAAAAGTGTAGCAGGATTCAATGTATTACAGCGTCTGATTTCTATATGTGGCTGAAACAATGTTAGTTCGTACCCTGTAAGTCTTGCTATGGTCAAGTGTTGTGTTTGCGTTCGGTTCACAAGAACCTCTACTGCATGCGGTACTTGTACTGTCAACGGATGTCCTAACACTATGGCATCGCTTTGTCTGATTGCTAAAGCTGTTGCTGCCACTGATTTCAGGCACGCAGGCAGAGCCTGGGCAACGGGATCTAATATACTAGAGAAATAAGCACATGGCTTGCGTGATCCTGCTTGTTCCTGAGTGAGTACTGACAAGGCAGTACCTTCACGTTCTGTAACAAAGAGTGTAAAATGTTTATGGTAACATGGTGTCGCTAAAACAGGTGCTTGACATAGAGCTTTCTTTAAGTTTTCAAAAGCTAGTGTGTGTTCCTGAGTCCAAGGGAGGACAGTCAATGTGGCCGCCTCCTGTGTTGTCAACTGAATGAGTGGTTTTGCTAAAAATGCATATTGAGGGATCCACTGCCTACAGTATGAAGTGAGGCCTATAAAAGCCCGCACCTCCTTTTGTGTCTTGGGTATTGGCATGTTAGCCATTAACTGAATGCGGTCAGGTGTAAGCTGCCTTCCCTCCTTGGACAGCGAGTGACCAAGATAAACAACTCGCTGGACACAGAATTGCAGCTTAGAAGGGGACACCTTGTGCCCCTTCTCGGCTAGAAACTGTAAAACCGTCAGTGATGCTTTTTCACATTCAGGCTCGCTTCGGGCGGTGATCAGCAGATCATCGACATATTGAAGCAGTGCAGTGTTGACTGGCATGTGTATACTGTCAAGTTCTCGTTTCAGTGCTTGGCTATAGATGCTGGGGCTTTCTGTAAATCCTTGAGGAGCGCGTGTGAATTTAAAGCTTCGTCCATTTAAACTAAATCCGAACAAGTATTGGCTTTCCGGATCTATTGGGACGCTGAAAAAGGCATTCTTGAGATCAATTACAGTAAAGAATGTAGCTTGTGAATCAATGGCTGTCAGTAATGATGAGATATCGGGGACCACAGGAAATTGTGGCACAATGCATTTATTTAATTCGCGCAGATCAATAACTAATCGATATACTGGCGGGGCCTTCGGATCAGTTCTTTTAAGAATCGGAATTATCGGGGAATTACATACATTGGAGTCAGTTTCTACAACCACTCCTTGGGCAATAAGCTCGTCAATGATTTTCAGTAAGGCCACTACAGCATCTGGTGGTAACTTGTATTGTCGCATTCGTGGTAGTACCACTCCTGCCTTTAGTGTGACTCGATATGGTGTAATGTTCATGCAACCAACATCAGTAGGGCCTTGTGCCCATAAATGTGCGGGTAAAGTCTGCAGTCGGTGATCCATGTCTCTGGACACATAGTGACCTTTGAAATCACGTAAAAACAATCTTACTCCTTCCGGAGAACAACATATAATAGCCCCTAGAGCTTTCAATGTCTTTATACCTAACAAGTTTTCTGGACATGATTTAGTAAGCAATAAATCTGTAGTTCGTGTCAAGGGACCAATCGTAAGTGGAAGGGGCTGTGATACTTCATTAACAATAGGCTTTCCTGAAAAACCAAGGGAAACATTTTGTGAGCCTGAGAGGGGTGCCCCTGGAACTTCACTACGTTTTATTGTTGTTCGACTTGCCCCTGTATCAAGTAAAAATTTTCTGTCTTGACCTAATAATTCACTGTGCACATAAGGTCCTTCTTGATCTACTGGGATCTCAATAAGGGGTAAGTCAACTTCCCTCTCTAGGCTTGTTCATGCGTAACGTTGATACTCAGGATATTCATACTGTGCGGTCTGATACATTTGTCGTGTTGTGGTTTGTGTGGCAGCAACAGGCAGCGCTGGTGCAGCTGGCACAAACTGTATGCCCTGTTGTGAGGCTGTCATGGACTGCTGCGGAGCTGGCATGGACTGTGCATGCTGCGGAGCTCCCTGTTCATTCTGATCCTGTCTGAGTGGTCGTGGTCTTTCCTTTGCAATACCTACAGCGATATTACGCTTCAGGACTGGACAATCGTGTACATAATGACCTAGTTGTTTACAATAATTGCATGTCCCTTTTACAGGAACTGCTGAATCTCCAGAATGTGTCACACCCTTTTTGTGACCATCCGCTGGAACTGTCTGGGAAACTAGCATTTTCATTTTAGTGTCTTTCATACGTCTTTGTTCGTGTTCTTGTTCATCTCTAATTCTATTGTGATGATACTGTAACATTTGTAACATTTGTGACGGGGTGTTACCTTGCCATGTACTCTCGAATTTCAATACTCTATTCTTCACTTGAGGCAAGGAATTTTCCACTAATTTAGTCACAAACAGATGTGGATATGACTCACTATTTGCTTTTATACCACTATTTATACCAAAACATTTTTCAAATCGGGCATAGAAATCACTAGTGTCTTCATCTTGTTTTTGTTTACAGGCTGAGATTGCACCCCAATCCTCCTTTTTCGTAGTTAATAAACGTGGCAGTACCTGCACTAGTAAACTTGGTAGCGCTTTAACTTTATCCCCAAGCCCTGCTCCTGCAGTTCGGCCTCTTTCTTCGGCTTCTAATGCTGTCCAGTCTATCTTTTGGTCTCCCACTTCCCACTCTTTTTCCAGCAGGCATTAGCACCTTTAATATCGTCATAATGTCGGGATAGGTATACACTCCCATCAGTAACATGTCTTTAATTTCTCGGTGAAAACCCGCTGGGTCTTTGTCATGACTGGGTACCACTTTTTTCATTTCTAACAATTCCATTTTAGATATGGGAGTATATACAAATACTCGTTTAAACTGATTGTCCTCGCCTTTTATTGGGTGCACTTCTCGCAAGGGATTCTGTCTATCCATGTAATACGGCGTTCTTTCCTTGTTGGGCAGTGAGAAAGGGTCTGGGCTTACAAAAAGAATGTACTGCTTTCTTGATTCTAGTATTTCTCTAATTAACTTAGTACCTGAACCTCTCCATCTATTCGTGAGTAGTTCAGTCAATATATCAGGTAAGGGACCAGGATCTGAATGTTGGTGCTTATATAAGATTTGTTAGACCTGTCAGCCCTTTGGGTGGTCCCTCCTCATCATTATTTATTTTGTCCCACTTTTGCCTCAACCCCTGTTTGAATTTTTCCTTTTTGGGAACCACCAGACTTTTTAGTGTTGCTGCAGATTCAGGGAGCCATTTTAGCTACCCCTGAAACTTCTGTCTGAGGGCCTGGAGCACAAAATGGTGGCCACCTGTGACATCACCAGCATCCACTGGAACCTACCAGCACCTTCCAGAACATTCCAGGAGATTCCAGAACCCTGTGACAGTTGGAGACCGTTTAGAATGTTGGGAGGTTAAGACAGAGTGTTGGCAGTTGGAGCTGGCAGTTGGCACCTGACTGGTGAAGAGAGAGGAGCACAACAGTGAAGGAGGAAGGAGTGAAGCAGCAGGGGTGGAAACTTGTGCCTGGAGTGGGGTCCATAAACCCACCCTTGATACTTGTCCCTACTGATGGATCCCAGCCTGTAGCCCTGTGTGGGAAGAAGACAGAAAAACTCATCCTAAGGACCTGAACAGCAGGAACAGGCCTTAGAAGCAGAAAGCAGCAAGATCCTGACCTGAGAACTGGTTTCCCTGGAGTCCGGCGTCGAGTAGCCTGAAGACCTGGAGCCCGAGGTGGAGAAGCGGCGCTGACTGAAGTAGCAGACGTCGTACCCGGAGCCGCCTGAGGTCGTGAGAGGGCGCCGACGGAGGTCGTGAGGAATACCAGAGGTCGAGGAGGAAGTGAACCGAGGTCGAGCGAGCGGCGTCATCGGAGGAGTGAAGTCCGCCCTCCGGAGTCGTCGGAGACCGAGGAAGAGGAGCACCGGAGGTCGGGAGTGAGGATCGCACTCCGGAGTCGCCCGGAACCTGTGTGGAGGAGCACCGGAGGTCGGGGGTGAGGATCGCACCCCGGAGTCGCCGGAAGTCGACATCGAGGCCAGGCCGGCCGACGTCATCGGAGCCGAGAGCGCCATCGGACCGGAGCCGCCCGAAGTCGACATCGTGAAGAGACTGCCCGACGCCGTCGAATCGGAGGTCGAGATCGAACCGAGGCCACCGACATCGGACCGGAACCGCCTACCGGCGTCGTCAAAGAACTGACATTGTGCCGAGGCCGCCGAGACCGAACCGGAACCGCCTCACGGCGTCGACACGACTCCAGCGGCGTCGGAACATCAGAAAAAGGGCAGTAAGTGGAGTAGAGGGCGCCTAAGGCCCTGTGGAGACCTGAGAGACTGCTCTAAGGGGCTAGGGAGGTGCTGAAACCAACCTGACTGTGCAAGGGGTGAACTGGGACTAACCTAGAGAGGTTGTGTGGAGAGAGAAAGCCAGGGCACTGGTATTCCCCCCTTTGATCTACCTCAGATTAGGCCTCAGCCTTGTCCCAGCCAGGGAGTAGCCCCCCTCAAGCCTTCCACAACCCTACAAGCTGTGCCTGGGCCAAATCAGCCCTTAAGAATTGAAGTGTCATCTGATTACATGAGTGTTGCTGTATACTTTTAATTATTTATTGGGGGTACTGTATTTATTGAATTTTTACCTATTTATTGCTGCACTATATTTATAGGTCCACAGGACTTGATGGTGTACAATATTTATTGGTACAGTATTTATTGCCTCAAAGTATTTAATTGTCTGTATATATTGCACTTGTATTTATGCCCTGTTATTTATGATCACCCCTATTTATTTTTCCAATCAGCAACTAAGAGAAAAAGATAAAGAAAGAATATTTTCATAATTTTTACGGTGTAGAGTCGTTTTTGGAACGGATGCACGCATGGTTATTGTATGGGTATATTGTATGCTTAGCACTGTGCCTGTTTCCTGACCACTCGAGCCAAGCTACCCCATTGTGTTGGGAAGGTCCACCACCACCCTGCGGAGTGGGAGAGGGGCTGTTTCCAACATAAATTGGTGTTCAGTGGTGGGATAGAGCTGTGCCTACATATACTCAACAATAACTGTGGGTAGTCCATAGGCCTACACCGGGAGTTTTCTCACAGCGGCCTTCCAAATTGTGGGTTTTTGTTTTTTCCAAATTTACTCTGGTGGTGGGAGGAGGTATTACTAAAGGTACCCCCCTGCATTGTTACTGCACAAAACCTGTCCTCTAACCTGAGTGGGCAAGATGGAGTTTGTACTGGAAGATTTAGAAACGTACACTGTGGCCCAACTCAGGGAGTTTTGCCAGCGGGAGGGGGTGTACTGTCCCCCAGGAGCAAAGAAGGGTGCACTCCAAACCAGCTTAAGGGCTTGGGGGGAGGCACGCCGAGAAAGCAAGGCTGAGGAGGAAGACAGGGATGGAGAGCCTAACCCCGAGGGGGCTGAGATGTACCAACCTGAGGTGGGGAACCTGTCAGCAGGGCCCAGGACACTTTCTAGGAAGGGCAGCACTGTCTCTAGTGGGGGCTTATCCAGCGTGGAGTTAGCAGATCGGAGAGAGAAAAGACAGCTCACATGGGATTTAGCCAAGCTGGAGAAGGAGAAGGAGGAACAGAGGTTGGCTCATGAGACGGAGAAGGAGAGGATGGCTCATGAGATAAGACTGAAAGAGATAGAGCTTCAGATCCTAAGAATTGGGGCACCAACTGTTCCTAATGGTGGCAGCCAAAACCAAGAGGTCACCAGGGAATCCAAACCTTACCTGCCAAAGGACATAGTAGCTAGCTATGGGGCGGGTGACGACATCGCCAAGTGGCTAGCAGCCTATGAGGTCTCGTTGAGGGCCCATGGGGTTCCAGTGAAGTACTGGGGAGGGGGATTGTATAAGTACATGCCTCCAGCTGGTAGGGATGCTTTATTGGCCCTCGAAGAGGATGAGCAGACCCACTACCCCGCCATGAAGCTGGCGCTCATCAGAAAGTTTGGACTAACACCTGAAAAGTACAGACAGAAGTTCAGGGGTAGTCACAAGCTGGGCACACAGAATTGGGTGGACTTCCTGGACTATGCAAAGAAGGCACTGGAAGGTTGGATTCAGGGCAGTGAAGTAAGGAGCTACGAGGAGTTGTTCGACCTAGTACTGAAGGAACACCTACTCGAGAAATGTTTCCCTGAACTGCGGCAACACCTGGTGGATAGCAAGCTGACCAGCCCCCGGAAGCTTGCTGAGGAGGCGGACATCTGGGCTAGTACCCGGGTGTCCACAAGGGGGACTGGAGGGGATACTCAAAAGGCCGGACAGGGCGCCCCCCAGAAGAAAGAAGGAGGGGAAAAGAAAAAGGAGTTCTCCAAAGGCCCCCAAAATAACTTCCAAGGGAAGGGAACAGGATTCACCTCTAAGGCTAACCCACCCAGAAACCCTAATCCTGGCCAGAGTCAGCAGCCAAGGGTTGTCCATTGCTATGAGTGCGGTGGCGTTGGACACTATAAAGGAGATCCGAAGTGTCAGAAACGATCACCCCCTCCCACTGGAGGAAAGCCCCCCGGAGTAGCTAGTGTAGTGCTCGGGGAGGAGATGCCCTTAACTAAGGGAAGGGAGTGGGCGGGTGTCACTTTAGTGTCCCTGGGAGAACGGGAGATGGTTCCTAAGATCCAGGTGCCCGCAAATACCGCAAAGTATGGGCAGTGGATCACCATCAACGGCCAAAGAGGGGAGGCTCTGAGAGACACAGGAGCCAGTATGACTATGGTGCGTAGCCAGCTGGTGTCTCCAGAGCAGGTAATTCCCGATGTACTCCACCCAGCCGCGATGGCTGACGGCAGAACAGGTCACTATCCAGTGGCCGAGGTTCCCTTTGAATGGGGGGGGGTTGCAGGTTCACTTCGAGTTGCCGTAAGCCCTGCCGTGCCAGTCGATTGTCTGCTGGGCAATGACATGGAGCACAACGCTTGGAAGGAGGTGGAATACCGGACTCACACCGAGATGCTGGGAACACCTGACTGGGCCTGTGTTAGCACAAGGTCCGCGACTACCCGAAGAGGGAGTTCATTCCGGCTGGAGCCTGGAACAAAGGCCCAGCCAGCTGCCAGTCAAGGGAAGAACCGAGGACAGGAGGAGCCTGCCTCGGCGTCTCCACCCCGTAGGACGGATAGGCCACCGGAGGTGGTGGACCAGGAGTCTGCGGTGGGGGACGTTACCAACCTGGAGGACCTACCCATCCCGGCCGAGTGGCACGTGGAGGGAGGCCCGTCCAGGGAGGAATTCTGCCAGGGCCAGAGGGAGTGCCCTACCCTTGAGGGGCTGAGGCGACAGGCCGAAGCCCAGGCAGCAGGGAACGTTGAAGGGAACTACAGTGTTTACTGGGAGGATGGCCTCCTCTACAGTGAACCCAAGGCACCCCTACATGGATCGTCACGAGCCTTGGTAGTTCCTCAACGTTATCGAGCCTTCCTTTTAGAGTTGGCTCACGAGATACCATTGGCAGGACACCTGGGGCAAGACAAGACCTTCGCCCGTCTTGTCCCACACTTTTATTGGCCTCAGATGAAAGTGTCGTCCGATACCTACTGCCGGACATGTGTGTCTTGCCAAGCCAGTGGGAAAACAGGGGTGAAGCTGAAAGCTCCCCTGGAACCACTCCCTGTCGTTAGCACCCCCTTTGAAAGGGTGGGCATCGACATTGTGGGTCCATTAGATCCACCGACTACAGCTGGTCACAGGTTTATCCTGGTTCTGGTGGATCATGCCACACGGTACCCAGAGGCGATACCTCTGAGGACCATAACAGCACCTGTTGTGGCTAGGGCCCTGATGGGAATCTTTACCCGAGTGGGTTTTCCCAAGGAAGTTGTGTCCGACAGGGGGACCAACTTCATGTCAGCATATATGCGGGCAATGTGGAAGGAGTGTGGAGTGACCTACCGGTTCACCACTCCTTACCACCCCCAGACCAATGGTCTGGTGGAGAGGTTTAACAAAACCTTGAAGGGCATGATCAGAAGTCTGCCTGAAAGCCTGCGGAGGAAATGGGACGTCCTCCTACCCTGTTTACTTTTTTCTTACAGGGAAGTGCCACAGAAGGGAGTGGGCTTCAGCCCCTTCGAGCTTCTGTATGGGCACCCTGTACGTGGACCTCTTAACCTGGTGAGAGACGGATGGGAAAGAACTCCCAGAAAGCTCCCCCAGGATGTGGTGAGCTACATGCTGGCCTTCCGGAGCCAAATGGCTAAGTTGTGGAAGCAAGCTTCTGACAACCTGGAAGCCAGCCAAGCAGTGATGAAGGCGTGGTATGACCACAACGCTCACCCGGTGGAGTTGGAGCCTGGCCAGAAGGTGTGGGTGATCGAACCCGGAGAGCTTAGTGCCCTCCAGGATCGCTGGTCAGGACCCTTTGAGGTGTTGGAGAAGAAGGGTAAGGCTACCTACTTGGTGGACCTGAAGACCCCTCGTCAGCCCCTGCGGGTGCTGCATGCCAACCGCCTCAAACCCCACCACAAGAGGCCCGAAGTCATCTTGATGATGGTGACTGACGGAGGAGAGGACGTGGAAAGCGAGCCTCTCCCTGATCTGTTTGCGTCTCAGGAAAAGGATGGGTCGGTAGAGGGAGTGATTCTCTCCCCATCTCTAACTCCTGAACAGCAGGAGGACTGTCGCCAGGTCCTGGGGCAGTACTCTTCGTTGTTCTCCCTTGTCCCGGGTAGGACTCACCTGTGCGTCCATGACGTGGACACAGGAGACAGCCCACCTGTGAAGTCCAAGATCTACCGGATGTCAGACAAGGTGAAGGCCAGCATTCATAGTGAAGTCACTAAGATGCTGGAGCTAGGAGTGATTGAACCTTCTAGCAGCCCCTGGTCCAGTCCGGTGGTGTTAGTACCGAAAGCTGCACCACCGGGTGCCCAACCAGAACTGAGGTTCTGTGTGGACTACCGGGGACTGAATTCAGTGACAAAGACTGATGCACATCCGATCTCTAGGGCGGATGAATTGATTGACCGGCTGGGAGCTGCCCAATATCTAAGTACCTTTGACCTTACTTCGGGGTACTGGCAGATCTCTTTGACTGATGGAGCAAGGGAAAGGTCAGCCTTCTCCACGCCCAATGGCCACTACCAGTTCTGTGTGATGCCCTTTGGGCTCAAGAACGCACCTGCCACGTTTCAGCGCCTGGTAAACCAGATCCTCACCGGAATGGAGAGTTTCTCTGCTGCTTATCTGGATGACATAGCCGTCTTCAGTAACAGCTGGGAGGATCACTTGCGTCACCTGCAAGCTGTTCTCCAGGCCCTGAGACAAGCTGGATTGACGATCAAGGCCAGCAAGTGCCAGATCGGGCAGGGGTCGGTAGTGTACCTTGGACACTTGGTGGGTAGGGGAACGGTGCAACCCCTCCAGGCGAAGATCGAGGCCATCATGGCCTGGGAACCCCCCAAGACACAGACTGAGGTCCGAGCATTTTTGGGCCTCACGGGATACTATCGCCGCTTCGTGAAGGGGTACGGTACCATCGTAGCCCCTCTCACGGAGCTCACGTCCAAGAAACAACCTCGACGGGTAGTCTGGACGGAGGCTTGTCAGCAAGCCTTTGAGAAATTGAAGAAAGCCATGTGCGAGGCCCCGGTCTTAAGGGCCCCAGACTTTTCCAAGAAGTTCATTGTCCAGACAGATGCATCAGAACATGGCATTGGGGCAGTGTTATCGCAACTCAACGAAGAGGGTCTGGATCAACCCGTGGTCTTCCTATCCCGGAGACTACTTCCCAGGGAACAGAAGTGGAGTGCAATAGAGCGCGAAGCCTTTGCAGTGGTATGGGCTCTGAAGAAGTTGCGGCCATACCTGTTTGGATCGCACTTCCTAGTTCAGACCGACCACAGACCCCTTCGTTGGCTGATGCAAATGAAGGGGGAGAATCCCAAGTTGTTGAGGTGGTCTATTTCCCTACAGGGGATGGACTTTCAGGTGGAACATCGGCCTGGAGTGGACCACGCCAATGCAGACGGTCTCTCAAGGTATTTCCGCCTTAGTGATGAGAACTCCCAAGGGATTGGGTAGCTCTCCCCACTTTCAGCTGGGGGGGACGCGTGTTAGACCTGTCAGCCCTTTGGGTGGTCCCTCCTCATCATTATTTATTTTGTCCCACTTTTGCCTCAACCCCTGTTTGAATTTTTCCTTTTTGGGAACCACCAGACTTTTTAGTGTTGCTGCAGATTCAGGGAGCCATTTTAGCTACCCCTGAAACTTCTGTCTGAGGGCCTGGAGCACAAAATGGTGGCCACCTGTGACATCACCAGCATCCACTGGAACCTACCAGCACCTTCCAGAACATTCCAGGAGATTCCAGAACCCTGTGACAGTTGGAGACCGTTTAGAATGTTGGGAGGTTAAGACAGAGTGTTGGCAGTTGGAGCTGGCAGTTGGCACCTGACTGGTGAAGAGAGAGGAGCACAACAGTGAAGGAGGAAGGAGTGAAGCAGCAGGGGTGGAAACTTGTGCCTGGAGTGGGGTCCATAAACCCACCCTTGATACTTGTCCCTACTGATGGATCCCAGCCTGTAGCCCTGTGTGGGAAGAAGACAGAAAAACTCATCCTAAGGACCTGAACAGCAGGAACAGGCCTTAGAAGCAGAAAGCAGCAAGATCCTGACCTGAGAACTGGTTTCCCTGGAGTCCGGCGTCGAGTAGCCTGAAGACCTGGAGCCCGAGGTGGAGAAGCGGCGCTGACTGAAGTAGCAGACGTCGTACCCGGAGCCGCCTGAGGTCGTGAGAGGGCGCCGACGGAGGTCGTGAGGAATACCAGAGGTCGAGGAGGAAGTGAACCGAGGTCGAGCGAGCGGCGTCATCGGAGGAGTGAAGTCCGCCCTCCGGAGTCGTCGGAGACCGAGGAAGAGGAGCACCGGAGGTCGGGAGTGAGGATCGCACTCCGGAGTCGCCCGGAACCTGTGTGGAGGAGCACCGGAGGTCGGGGGTGAGGATCGCACCCCGGAGTCGCCGGAAGTCGACATCGAGGCCAGGCCGGCCGACGTCATCGGAGCCGAGAGCGCCATCGGACCGGAGCCGCCCGAAGTCGACATCGTGAAGAGACTGCCCGACGCCGTCGAATCGGAGGTCGAGATCGAACCGAGGCCACCGACATCGGACCGGAACCGCCTACCGGCGTCGTCAAAGAACTGACATTGTGCCGAGGCCGCCGAGACCGAACCGGAACCGCCTCACGGCGTCGACACGACTCCAGCGGCGTCGGAACATCAGAAAAAGGGCAGTAAGTGGAGTAGAGGGCGCCTAAGGCCCTGTGGAGACCTGAGAGACTGCTCTAAGGGGCTAGGGAGGTGCTGAAACCAACCTGACTGTGCAAGGGGTGAACTGGGACTAACCTAGAGAGGTTGTGTGGAGAGAGAAAGCCAGGGCACTGGTATTCCCCCCTTTGATCTACCTCAGATTAGGCCTCAGCCTTGTCCCAGCCAGGGAGTAGCCCCCCTCAAGCCTTCCACAACCCTACAAGCTGTGCCTGGGCCAAATCAGCCCTTAAGAATTGAAGTGTCATCTGATTACATGAGTGTTGCTGTATACTTTTAATTATTTATTGGGGGTACTGTATTTATTGAATTTTTACCTATTTATTGCTGCACTATATTTATAGGTCCACAGGACTTGATGGTGTACAATATTTATTGGTACAGTATTTATTGCCTCAAAGTATTTAATTGTCTGTATATATTGCACTTGTATTTATGCCCTGTTATTTATGATCACCCCTATTTATTTTTCCAATCAGCAACTAAGAGAAAAAGATAAAGAAAGAATATTTTCATAATTTTTACGGTGTAGAGTCGTTTTTGGAACGGATGCACGCATGGTTATTGTATGGGTATATTGTATGCTTAGCACTGTGCCTGTTTCCTGACCACTCGAGCCAAGCTACCCCATTGTGTTGGGAAGGTCCACCACCACCCTGCGGAGTGGGAGAGGGGCTGTTTCCAACAAGATTAGAAGTTGTTGAATCATATAAATCCCAGCCAAACGTTGTTCATCTGGGCTGAGGTTCAAAAACGTGTGGGCTACTGTATCATCACCATATTTTCCGGGACTGTCAATCCAATGAACGGCTGACCTAGCTAATTCTTGTTCATCCATAGAATCGAGGAGGTGATAACCTCTTCGTTCTCGAAGTACCTTGTCAGCAGCTTGGAACGAATGTTCGGGGGACCTCATATTTATTATAGGTGTCGGATAAGTTCTGTTATTATCTGGACATATCGGGTGTATCGGATCAGAAAAACATCTAGTATTATTACAGGACCTTCCTCTACCTACATAGGCTATGGTGTCCGACTGTCTTGCGGGAACTTCTGATTCTCCCCCCTCGTTGTGCTCAAACTCGTCTACCTCCAATCTCTCTTCATGTATTCGTTCTATTTCTTTCCTAATTTTTCGGCACATTGCTACTATACATCCTTGCTTATCATGTCTCCCGTCTGATATATTCTGGCTCCATCTCGTAAGGGTTGTCATTACTTCCGGGTTTACCCCCGGTCGGTCTTGATTTCTGATCACACAATTTACGAGAAAACGTAACAATTCCCCCTGTATCTCCACTTTCTGATATTCCATAGCTCTGTTAATGCATCCAGGATCTCTCCCTGTTTGGACAAAATGATATATGTTATCCAGATGCATAATCATTCCTGGTAGCTTCCCTAAAAACCCTGCAGCTCTTCTGATGCGTAATGATGCTAGGACCATTTTGTCCTCTTTGCCGGGCACCGGGTCATATCTACAATCTACTAGAAGGTCCTTAAGCGTGCGGGGATTTATAAGTTTGGGCGTACGTGAATGTGCTTGTTCTTGAAAAGTAAGTTTACTTATTCGGGGTGGTGTAGAATAAACGCTGGTAGCACCTCCGGTAGCCCCATCTGGGGTACTCGGTGCGAAAGGATTCGTTGAGCGTGCTACAGCAACTACAGGTGTGGACACAGCTGTAGAATCGGCTGTGGAAACAGATGCGGAAACAGATGTGCTTGCCGAAGCTTGTGTCGGAGTTTGTTGTTGCACAGATACAGACACCTGATCTTGACGTGGAACCCCCCCAGCAGGCGGTCTATGTGGTGCGGGGTTAGCATACTCGGGAGCTGCGTCATCTAAATATGAGGAAAGAAAAACATCTTCAGCGGTTCTGGGATGCCCTTTAGGATGTACCTTTATTGGAAACAATGGGGGTGGCAAGTCTTTTGGTATCTCCGTAGTAGCCTTAGGTAATCCTTCGGCCAGAAGGGGATACATACCTTTCATAAGGGCATTTCTTTGTCTATCGGCTTGTTCTACTTTTACTCGTGTACCCTCTTCAATCAACAGATTTTCTCGAACTTTATTTGCACTTTCTTTACTTCTCTCTTCCTGTCTTAGTGCTTTTTCGGTACGTCTATGCGATTCTTTACGCCATAACTCAACAGCGTCTTTCTGTGACTGTCTAGCTTTCCTTTTCCATAACTCTTCTTCTACTTTCATAATGCACTCTGCATCCCAGGTCCCCGCTACGGGCCACCTCTGACTTTCTGGTAATTCTTTGGTGTAGTCCACCCATAAATCAAGAAATAATATGGCATCTAAGCCATGTTTGTGATACATGAAGTGCCCTGGAGTGTCCCTAGGAGGAATAGGAACAGCTTCTTCGAGTACCCCTTTTCTAGTTGTGATCTGTCTTAATTTCGAAAAGAGCGGCATATTGCCAACTGATCTGAAACTTAATCTTGAACACACTTAATACAAAAAACACAATAATGAACGATCATTCATACCACAATATGCAGGACGTTTTAACACATTACGTTTTAACACATTAAACATTTAACCTTTAAATGAACAACAATGATGATTGTCTGCAAAACTAAATCACCAAGCATAATTCTCGACAATAACTAGATACTTCGGAATACTTGATATACTGCTAAACAGTACAGATACACTGCTGAAACAGTGCAGACCGGATTTGTGTACCCAAACCCGTCTTGACCGGCACAACCTATGCGCACGTCAGAACGCCTCCCCAGCAATGGTACTCACCGGGTAGCTCGGAACGGAAGGCCTCGGAACGGGACTGAACTGGACTCGACTGACTCGACTCGACAACTTCGGACACTGCGGACATCGGACCCTCTGGACGTTGGGACTTCGAAATCTGGTGGGCCTCTGTATACCTCGGATCTTGCTCTCTCAGCTAGGCTCTGGTCGGGATACTTCGCACTTCTCACCGCCTCGTCTGGGTTGATCGCAGCCTCAGTCGCCCCCGCTTGACCGGAGGGAGATACAGGAAATCCTGTTGGTACGCGTTATTGTCCGTCCAGCTGTGGCAGGAGACCGGGCCTGCAACGCACCACCGGCGCGTGAGATGAGAAAGTGTCCCTATTCGGGCGCCAATCATGTGGTAAATAATTTAATTACCGGAACTGAATTTGATACGGAATCTAGGAAACATAGCTCAGTAAAATAAGAGGCAGAATCCGTGGTATAAGAGGTTTCTGAATGGGCTTTATTCCAAAATGGACGACTCGAGTCGTGGCCTCCAGGTTCCGTCACCACGGGGGTTCAGGAAGTGAAGTACAATGCTTTATTGACAAGAAATTGCTTTTATAGAACATACATTACAATGAAACAAATGCGGGAGGCGTAACAATTGATAAGGAAGATAACAATTCACATGCGTAGCCGAAAATGGGCGTAATGAGGAGTAAAAAGAAACGTAATTGGTTATGATGTCACATATAGGTGGATCTATAAGATAATACTTGGCAGAGATGCGCGCGCAGCAGCATGACGTATGATTGACGTGCAACTAGGGGGTGAAGGGGACTCGACATTTAGCTCTACATGTGGAGACAAGAAGTCTGGGGGGTCAAGTCAACCTAATCCCAAATCATATCTAACATCCTATGTTTAAAGAACTATGTTATCCACAAAGGAAGGACTCTTGGACAAAATCTATTCTATACTGACTGTGTGTGCGTGCACAAGCGTCTAGGTGTCTGAGTGAGATGCAAGGGGCAGAAACCTTCCATGGTAACAGGGCTATGAATTACTTGCATGAAGACAGAGAGGCTAGGCCCTTTGCTCAGTAGCTGAAGGAAATGTTTACCTAAACTACTAGACAGGAATGCATCGGCTGAGGAGCGAAACAGATAACTCGAAGGTGAAATACAGTTTTTGGCAGGCAGGCAAACCGGCCGAGGCAGGCACCGTTAGCCGCACAGGGAGTAGGACAAAGTTCATGGATACAGATGCGAGCTCAAGCTGAAGCTGTCAGAGGCAGAGAGCAGAGAAAAGCTTGATGGCAGAATCAGGGCCTACTCGCCTGAACTGCAAAATGGAGTAACTGAGCCATATAAAGTCGGTGGCCTTTCGTACTTAGGAATCGAATATCCAGCCCATTCATGGCGGATCTGACAGAGGACATGTTGACGGTGGACGCACATGTGTTTGCGTCTTCAAAACTGGAACTGGAGGGAACATACATGTACTTGTAACATGCACATAGAACCGTTGGGGTCCAAGATAGGGGACATAACTGATCATAAAAAATCCATATTTCCACACCACCACAATAAAACGTTTTTTAGTTATGTTCCGCTTCCCTCCCAGGCTCATAATATGTGACCTGGACAGGTTTACATTTAAATCTAATAAGCCCATAAAATTGGTGAAGGCGGTCAACAAGTGCTGAAGCCCCACAGCTGTGCGTGCCAAAAGCGCCGCATCATCTTCGTAGAGCAATGCAGGAATCAATCGGTTCCTTACACGGGGAATGTCCTTAGCAGCTCCGGATAAAACCGGTTCAAGATGGTTAATATAAAGGGCAAATAACAAGTGCGCCAAGATACACCCATGTCTAACTTCTCTTGTAATATCTATCTGTTGTGTGAGATTTCCCTTTTGGTCAAACCTTACTGCTGCCGAGAGGTCCCTATGTAGGTCCGCCCAAAAATATACAATATTCTTATCCATCCCCATTTCTAATAATAGGTCCCAGAGCTTGGACCTGTTCACCCGGTCAAACGGGTCCATAAATGCGAGATGTAAAGTCCCTTTCTTGGCCATTGTATATTTCCCTATTAAAAGGTAGCGGTTAAAGCACTGGTCCATGGTGCCTCTGCCTTTCGTAAAACCATATTGGAGGTCTGACAGGAGATCCCGCTCATCAATCCATCCAGTCAATCTGCTGAGGACCACTCTTCCCGACACTTTGACTGTAGAATCGATCAGTGATATTGGCCTGTAACACCTTGGATCCCCTCTATCACCTTTTTTTAAAAACAGGGACAATAACAGATGTTGACCAGGATTTAGGCAACCCTTTTAGACATGCTATGTTAAAAACATTTGCCTGTAATTTTGACCATAAATTAATATCTAACCTAAAAAGGTCAGCAGGGACCCCATCTGGGCCCAGTGCTTTATTACATGTCATTTGGGCTATAGCTACAGCCACCTCTTGTGCTGAAAAGGTTATACCATATGCAGCTTTTTGGCAGATAGGGCCTGTATTAGCCTGATCAGGTTGGTCCCCATAAATATTTTTAAAGTGGGTAAATCAAAGCTCTTCGGGGATGTTACACTCTACCCTGTCAACCCCAAGGTAAAAAAAAGGGTCTATTGACAATCTCCCAAAATTTTGCGTTGTTTTTAAGCACTTCCACAGACAATAGGTCATCCCATGCTTCTTGTTTAATTTCTGATTTGCGGTTGCATAGTGCCCGCTTATACTTGGACCTTGCCATGGCATGTTTCAGGGAAGTAATATTTTCCGGTGAATGGCTGACCAGTTGCAACCAAACCACCTCTCTGCCTTATGCACACCCTCTTTAATAGGTAAGGAGAGGGCGCTATCTACCTGTTTACAGATCTTCTCAAAGGCTCCCACAGTCGCCTCTCTCCCTTGAGTGCTATAAAGACAGATAGCTATCTCATTCCCTACGACATTTAGCATATCGGTCAAGAAGAGGTCTGGTACCACCGTGCCCATTTCAAACTACGTCCTTGATTCCTAATTCTTAATATGGGTTCGGGGGCCCTGGTCTCCACCACCTCTGTATCATTTAGACAACCCCGTAAACTAATATAAATAGGGCTGTGATTGCTAAAATGCGACCATTGTACCACATAATCCAATACACGGGGAGATAGAATTGTGCTAACAAATATATAATCAATAGTGGAGAACAAACCCCTGCCCTTAAAGATGGGAATACCCACCCCTTCTTCTATCCTATTTGGGAGAACCAGCCCAAAATCTGCAAGAGTGCCCTCTAGACATCCCCCTTGCATAGAGTGCTCAAAGTGGATCTCTGCATTATCACCTGGACCAAGTTCATCAAAGACCTGGCACTTTTTGTTACACAAGCGGATGTTAAAGTCGCCAAGTAAAATAATCGAGAACTGGGTGGTTTGTTATTCTCTGTACACATCTAAGAAGAGACTAAGACTGCATGAATGTTCATTAATCAGTAACTTTTCAAAAGAACTGGAATGCGCAGTACTGGACCAGGACAACAATGTATTAGATGCTAAACAACTCCCCAAACGGAGCTGCACTGTATTGATGATGAACAGTACATTTACTGGACAACAGTGGTCGAGTGGCTAGCTGCAGTAATGTCACTGAGTATGGTATGCACACCCACAGCTTGCCTCCTGGGAATATTCTCTAGGCCTAAAGCCAAAAGGTTGAAGTTCCAATTCCTAGATTTATCCTTGCTCTTTGCTAGACGGCGTATAGCACTTGGACGGAAAGCAAAACTGGCACCGTTACTGACCAAATGGGAAGATGGTGTGACATGTTGGGCAAGAGCTGAGGAACGGGCTTTGCTCAAAGAAGATAGAGTGGCAAAAAGACGCAAACCGCTCACAGAACCCTGGGCTGAATTGGTGAAAGCTTGGGATAAGCGGCATGCACCGCCACAGTCCTCCGATATCGAGCTGACTGACTCAGACACCTAGAGCTGGGCATAGTCCTGATTTGGCATGGGAGGCACTCAAGACAAGGCAGTTTGTATGATTTAAATGTCAAACATTAAAACTGTAATTCCTAAAAAATAAACACACCAAACAAGGACTAGATTTGAATTACTAAAGATTTAAGTATTTTCATATTAACAATATTTGCAAAAATCAGAAAATCTTAACGGGAAGGTTGGTGCTGCATCTCTTACACTTTAAAGCATAGGGAGAGTTCCTTCCCCACTGAGTTCATCCAACATGGAAGGGAGGTTTTGTAGCCCTTCACCTCCCGGACCTCCCTCATTGCCCCACGAATGTCATTAGCCTAATAATAATAATAAATCGTATAAGATATATGGATCACGGCCCCTGGTAGTTAGTTTTCATGGTTTTGTTTAAAATTAGGAAGAGACACAGAGCATACACTCTTGTGTTTCATTAGCTATTTGCTGGATTACTTTGGCACTAGTTATCCCCCACAACCAGACTATACTTCTTTTTATGTTTTATCGGATGCAACTGGGAACTGTGGGATTGATAGTACAGCTCTCTTTCGAAGCCAGACCATGTAACATTGCCGCTCCCACATGGACAACGGGCTCGTACCATTGGGATTGCTTGGTCTTCCCTATGGTTTGATGTTTTGACCTTTCTTTGGTCGTGTGACAGAGGCAACTGTAGGGCTGTGAACACTACAAGCTGTTTTGGTGTTCCTGTGATGCTTATGATTTTTGATGTACCAACGCATAACATGTAATTTAATTTTCGATGTACTTGAGCCTACTTGCTGAACAAAAGGATAATCATTGTACATATGTATCATACACATAGCAATATGTGGATTGTGAAATGTATGTTTTGGAAAATAATAAATGCCAATAAAAAAGATATTTCAAAAACAAAATGAACAGTACACTTTAAACGCCCATTGAAACCACTCTTATCATGTTGTGTCTCTACTACAAACCCATCGCCCTTACTAGAGTTGGAACCATTCGATATATTATCAAGTGCCAGATGGACGTTTTCTTTTTCCTTTGTGTTGAGTGTGAGGTCTAACTTTCGGATCGGTGACTCAAGCAGGACTTTCATATTTGTTCACTTTAGATGGCATTTGTATTGTAATGCACTGGATGCAGGTCTTTTGACCACATCATGGAAAGTTAGGCACAATTGCTTGGCAATGCCACTCAGTGACTTAAGCACTCTTGTCTCTGCACTTACATATGAACTAGGGCAGTGGTTCCCAAACTTTTCACTCCTGAGGACCCCCCATTGAGTCACTACTGGAAGCCGGAGTCCCCAAAGCAGTTTGTATGATTTAAATGTCAAACATTAAAACTGTAATTCCCCAAAAATAAACACACCAAACAAGGACTAGATTTGAATTACTAAAGATTTAAGTATTTTCATATTAACAATATTTGCAAAAATCTAAAAATCTTAACGGGAAGGTTGGTGCTGCACCTCGCAACTAACTTTTCATTGTTTGGTTTCATTTGCTGCACCAGGCTCCTGCTCCTGCCAAGGCGGGACTGGAAACCTAAAGCTGCTTTGGCAGATGTTGTCACACCAGTCCCCGTATAGTGCACAGCAAGTGAAGCAAGTGAGCCTGACCGCTACAAAGGGGACTTGGGGGAGGGCTCTCCCCCAAGAAACTTTAGGGGAAAATGGTGCATTTTACAACACGTTTGTCATTATATATTAAATTGTATTAGCTTTTAAAGCACAGTACATAATGACTTTACTATGCACCAGGATACAACAATCTTTTGGCAATCTTCAATGAATGACAATCTTCAATAATTCCCTCACTACTACCCTCTAACAGTGCCTCTCATCTCTCCATAGCTCCACTGTCACATATATTTAATTTATTTTATAGCACCTTTCATACCACTGTAGGGTTTCAGAGCAGTACATCACAAACATACAGAGACAATGAATCATACATGTGTAAATCAGTGAATAGAAAATGTGACATAAGGCAAAGAGGACTACAAGGTGTAGGATTCACATGTCATCCATACTGGTAGGTATTTTCTAAGAGTGTTTGGTCTAGAGAAGCACAAAGTCAGGATTCAGAACATAACACAGTGGTTAGCATTGACTATAATAACAATGATTTATTTCTACCCAAACCTTTTTAGCAGCATCAGAATAATGAAAGACTGGGAAAAAGCAAAACTTACTTAACCTGTACCATGCAGTTTGCATGCAGCTCTTTAATGGCAGTTCATAGCTCATTGTGCTAGATTACGATTGGATCTTGTGAACTGCATAATAACAAAAGAATCTCTATGGCAAAAGCAGGAACCCACTGAGCTATGCACAAAACAAAATACTGCTTTAAAAAAAATGCATGGTAGACATTCTTCGCAGCAGGCATATTAACCATCTGCGCTTCCTTAGATGAGTCAAAGCTGCCACTGGACAAAACCCCCATCTCTCTCCAGCAGGTACATTAATCACCGGAGTTATTTTGACACTTTTATTGCTGCCCAAAAACTGATGATTGTTAGACCTGGTACCATTGGCGTGAGTCACCCTTCCATGTTTTTCTGATTGCCTCCTCTGTTTTTGATATTTTGCTGGTTTAGATGCTTTGGGCACTGTGCCACTGCTATTCAGTGCCACAGTGCAAGTGCTCCCTATGCAAAATTGATGTATTGATTAGTGACTCCATGATTGGGTTATTTGATTTACTTGTCAGACCCTAGTACAGTGCACCATGTATGCCCAGGGCTTGTAAATCAAATGCTGCTGGTGGGTTTGCAGCACTGGTTGTGTCACCCACAGAAGCAGCTTGTAAAGTGTGTCTCAGGTCTGCCATTGCACAGCCTATGTGCAGTCTGGTACTGCCATGTTGACTGGCCAAGTGCACCCACTAGCCAGTCCCTAAACCTTCCCTTTTCTTCATATCAGACACCCCTATGGTAGGCCCAAGGGCAGGGTGCATTGTAAGTATAAGGTAGGACATGCCCTGGTGTGTGTGGCATGTCCTAATAGTGAAATACAGCCATTTTCGTTTTTTACTATTGCAAGGCTACCTGTTCCCCATAGGCCAGAATGGGCAGTTTGATTATTACATCTTATAATACTAACTGACTCAGGGAACTAGGTAGAAATTCAAGTTTAGTATGCCTGAACTCAGAATGATAAAATACATCTTTTAGTGAAGTTGGTTTTAACATTCTGTGTTTGAAAATACCACTTTTAGAAAGTAGGTCTTTTCTTGCTTAACTGTTCAAGCCTGCCTCTGCTAGGTTGTGTATTGTGTGTCTGGTTCTGTGAGTGACAGGGGCTGGGGGACTCCAAGAGAGAGGGTGAGTCAGCACAGGGCTGAATAGAGAGATCTGCATGTAGATGGGTGGGAGGAGCTGCACCTGGGACCTGAATAGGGCTGTGCCTTCCCTCCACAATGCTGGCTCCACCTCCTGTGGTGCGTCTGATGTCCCTGGCCTGCACTGTGAAAGGAAAGAATGAGTCTTGTCAACAAAGTGCTCCAGGACTGAGCAGAACTGGTTTGGACTAGGCAAAGGCCTCACTGCCTTCAGAGGACAAAGAGAAAAGTAGTATAAATATGGGGACACAGACCCCAAGACTTTAGATCACTTCTGGAACAACAAGATGAACCTCTGCCAAGGAGAAGAACCAAAGGAAGCTGTAGGAGTGGACTGCCCCCCTGCCAGTGTGCTGTGGTGGCCTACAGTGGTGTCTTCAGTGCCAAGAAGAGGAGAATGAACTTTTGTGTGTACTTCATCATCTTACAGAATATTTCTCCAAGGGCTTGAACTTGTGCTTGCCTCCTGCTGATGTCTCAGGGACAACAGACTTCACCACCAGCTCCCCTCTGAATTTCCTTGCCGGGAATTCAATCTGCAGAAGCCTGCGTGTCGCTGGGAGCTGGAAGCGCGACGCAACAAGAAGAACAACAAGAAGAAGCGTGTCGCCGCCGCAGCTGTAAGTCATCGCATCGCCGGAGAAGCGTGCCGCCGCATCTCCCAGAAGCGTGTCTTCGTCGCAGCTGTCTGCTGTTGCATCAGCGGAGAAGCGCGTCGCAACCGTGAGGGTCGCCGTCGCATCACCAGAGAAGCGCATCGCAGGGCCTGTAACTGCTCCAAAGTACAGAGTCGCTGCAAGGCTGCCAGGGCGTGCCTGCATCATCTCAACATCGTCGCATCAAGGGTGCTATCTTATCGCATCGCACCGGATTGTCGCATCGAGGCGCCATCTTGCCGCATCGCAACCGGGCTGCAGCATGAGAATCTACACATCTCCTCCTCTCTGGTAAGGATCAAGACGCATCCCCTACTCTGCGCAAGCATTGAGGCGCGACGCATCGTCTCCCCCGAAGCAAGGAACCGACGCATCTCCAACGCTGCGAGCCTTTTGTTTATTTTACGTTGCGCATCAGGTACTTTTGTGAGAACTGTGTCGCATTTACTATCAACTTAAACTAAGTTAACTCTACCATCTTTAAGTCAATTTTGTTTACAGTATTGTGGATTTTTGTTGTTTGTGGTCTTGTGTTAAGTCTATATAAAGAATACTTATTTTATAAAACCTGTGTGGTGTCCATCTGTAGTGTTTTCACTGTATTACTGTATGTGTTCACAAATGTTTAACACACTGCCTCTGAGATAAGCCTGTCTGTTTGTGCCAAGCTACCAAGGGGGTGAGCAGTGGTTATCCAGTAGTGTAATCCTCTTTCCCTGACTTAGAAGCAAGGGTCCCTATTTGGTCAAAGGTACCTACCTCTGCCAACTAGAGACCCCCCAGTTCTAACATTGGTGGTCAGCTGTAAGGATTTGAACCTGCATTTGTGACTCATATACAGTGATTGGTGTACACTACTAGTGAGTGCAGACCAAACGCGACCATATACTTTTTTGGTAGAATTATGTTTTCCTTGGACTGTTATTTTTTTTCCTGAGAACCGCCAATTCTTACTGCCATGAGGAGACCAGCATCTGTTGCATCTATGGATCTAGATTTTGAGGAAGATAGGTTGGGACCTACACTTTGAAACAGCTCAAGCATCTCTGCAAGAAATTGAAAGTTGCTACACCAGGCATTTCTAAAAAGGATGACTACCAAAAGCCGCTGAGGGCCTGGGTAGAAGCAAGAAATGCCCCTGAATCAGTGGTGGAGCCAGCTGGGGATGCAGATGGGCAACTGGGTAGGCCAGTGTTTCCAGCCAGGGAAGGGGTACTGTCCCCACCTGGCAGCAGTGTCTCTTCCAAAGACCTGTCCCCCAGAGAGTTGAAAGACAGGGAGAGAAATAGGGCACACAAGCTGGAGATGGCTAAGCTTAAGATGGAGGGTCAGAGGGAAATAGAAAATAACAAGTTGTCCTTGGAGAGAGAGAGAATGAGAATGGAGCATGAGAGGATGTTGAGGGAGTTAGAGATCAAGGCAAAGGGCTTAGAGATCGCTACCTCTGGTGGCAGCGCACCATCTGTGCCTTCAGAAAGCAGAGTGTATATTCCCAAAGATGTCATCAAAGATTTCCACAAGCATGAGGATATTGGGCAGTGGTTTGCAGCCTATGAGATAGCAATGTTGGCCCACCGGATCCCTGAGAAGGATTGGGAAGCTGGGTTGTGGGGCCGCTTTGTGAGTGAGGGGAGGGATACTTTGTTAGACCTGCCTAGTGAGAAGAGGATGTCTTATACCCACATAAAGGAAGCCCTGATGACAAGGTATGGTTTGACCCCAGAACTCTATAGAAAGAGGTTTAGGAGTTGCAAGAAGCTGGAGGGAACCACTTGGGTGGAATATGTGTCTTTCTGTTGCAGAGCTATGGATGGTTGGGTGAAGGGTAGCAAAGTGGATACTTTTGAAGAGCTCTATGATTTGTTTGCATGGGAGCACTTGTCTGCGAACTGTTTTCCAGAGCTACGCCCGCACCTTATTGATAGCAAGTTAAATAACCCTAGGAAGCTTGCTGAGGAGGCGGACTGCTGGGTCAGTACCAGGGCCCACAAGTGTCATGTGGGTGATTCTGCCAAAGGTGGGCAGGGTCCCCAGCAGAAGAGTGAGGGGGACAAAGGTAAACAGAGGGAGTTCCAGAAAGGCCCCCAAAGTAATTCCCAAGGGAAGGGTTCCCAGCCTCCCCCTGAGAAGAAGCAAGAGGCCCAACAGGTAAACCTGTTTAGAGGGGCCCCCACAAGTGCTTTACATGTGGTCAAGTGGGCCACCATTGGTTTGATGCACAATGTCCCATGAAGGATTCCAGAGTGTTACCACATGTACCAACCCATCAGGTGGCAAGTGTAGCCCTGGGAGGGGAAGAGAAGGGTGCCCAAGGTGGGTGGGGTCCCACAGAAATATCCCTTGTCTCATTAGGAGACTTTGAGATGGTTCCTCAAGCTCAGCTGCCTGATAACACTAAGAAATACAGGCAGTGGGTTACCATCAATGGCCATAGAGTGTAGGCTCTTAAAGACACAGGAGCCAGCGTGACAGCTGTCAAGTGTCACCTGGTGTCTCAAGAGCAGGTTGTCCCCAATGCCATTTACCCAGTTGTTGATGCTGACAACACAGAGAGCCACTGCAAGGTGGCTCAGGTTCCCTTTGAGTGGGGGGGTGGGGTCTCTGGTACTCTTCAGGTAGCTGTGAGGCCAGCCATGCCTGTGGATTGTCTGTTGGGCAATGATTTGGAAAGCTCCCCTTGGGCTAAGGTGGAGAAGAAGGCTCATTACTGCCTGAGTGGACGTGTGTAACCACTCGGTCTATGGCAGCCAGTAAGGGTGTTGAAGAGGTCCTGGAGCCTGAAAGTATGGCCCAGGAGCCTGACTTGAAGAGAAGGGGTAGGGGGCGTGGGAAACCATCCCCCAGTGTTCCCATGGTCCAGGAGGAGGCAGACCTTGAGGGGGATGCCCTGGCACCTACAGGGGAGCAAGTTGCTGAACTGGGGGACCTGCCTGAGCTGACCCATTGGTAGCAAGAAGGAGGGCTCTCCAGGGAGAAATTTTGTGCAGAACAGAAGAAGTGCCCTTCTCTTGTGGGTTTGCGGCAACACGCCACAAACCAGACAGCAGGTGATCGGTCTGGCTCACATTAGATCTACTGGGAGAACGACCTCCTGCATACCGAGCCTAAGGTTGCTGAGCCTGGGTCAGCCCGTGTGCTGGTGGTACCCCAGCGCTTCAGAGCCTTCCTACTGGGGTTGGCTCATGATGTACCTTTAGCTGGACATCTGGGGCAGGACAAGACCTTTGAGAGGCTTATCACCCACTTTTATTGGCCCCAGATGCAGAAGAGTTCAGATACTCTTTGTAGGACCTGTCAAACTTGCCAGGCAAGTGGGAAAAGTGGAAGGAAGCAAAAGGCTCCTCTCCAACCTTTCCCGGTAGTCAGTACCCCCTTTGAACGGGTGGGCATTGACATTGCGGGGCCACTGGACCCCAGGACAGCCATGGGCAACAGGTTTATCCTGGTCTTGGTGGACCATGCCACCGGGTACCCGGAAGCCATCTCGCTCAGGACAGTGATGGCCCCTGTGGTGGGACGTGCACTGATGGGGATTTTCTCCCATGTGGGGTTCACCAGAGAGGTGGTACCAGCTTCATATCCAGTTTTATGAAGTCCCTGTGGAAGGAGTGTGGTGTTACCTACAAGTTCACCACTCCTTACCACCCTCAAGGTAATGGGCTGGTTGAGACATTCAACCAGACCCTTAAAGGCATGATCATGGGTCTTGAGGAACCAATGAGGTGTAAGTGGGACATCCTCTAGCCATGCCTTCTGTTTGCCTACCGTGAGGTGCCACAAAAGTCCCTAGGGTTCAGTCCCTTTGAACTGTTGTATGGACACCCGGTAAGAGGACCTTTGAGTCTGGTCAAGGAAGGCTGGGAGCAATCTCCCAGGAAACCTCCCCAGGATGTATACAGTTACATGCTGACATTCAGGAACAAGACGGTGATTCAGAGAGCTTGCTCAGGCGAATCTGGAAGCCAGCCAGGAAGAGATGAAGCGGTGGTAGGATCAGAATGCCACTCTGATTGAGCTTCAACCTGGACAGAAAGTTTGGGTCATGGCCCCGTAGAGCCTTGCGCGCTCCAGGACAGGTGGACCAGTCCCTTTGAGGTGGTGGAGCGCAAAAGTGATGTCATCTACTTGGTGAATTTGCGGTCTCCAAGGAACCCTTTGCGGGTCCTACATATTAACCGCGTGAAGCCCCACTTAGAAAGGTCCGAAGTGGGCAGGCTCCTAGCAACGGATGATGGAATGGAAGAGGAGACTGAGCCTCTTTCTGACCTCCTGTCTGCAACAGAGCAAGATGGGTCAGTGGATGGTGTCAGCCTCTCTGCCACACTGACTCCTGATCAGCAGCAAGATTGTCGCCAACTGTTGGGACAGTTCTTTAATTTGTTTTCCTTGGTTCCTGGTGTCACTGAGTGGTGCGTCCATGATGTGGACACTGGGGACAGTCCGCCTGTGAAGCACAAGGCTTAAAGAGTGAATGACAAGGTCAGGACTTACATCAAGGAGGAAGTCTCCTAGATGTTTGCCTTAGGGGTGATTGAGTCCTCCAACAGTCCTTGGGCCAGCCCAGTGGTCTTGGTCCCAAAGGCTGCCTCGCCGGGTGCCACACCTGAACTCAGGTTCTGTGTGGACTACCGGGGACTCAATTCAGTCACCAGGACTGACGCGCACCCCATCCCCAGAGCTGATGAGCTCATTGATCGGTTAGGGGCTGCACAGTAGCTCAACATGTTTGATTTGACGTCTGGGTACTGGCAGATCGCCTTGACTGATGGGGCCAAAGAGAGGTCAGCATTCTCCACACTAGATGGGCACTATCAATTCCGGGCTATGCCCTTTGGGATGAAGAATGCCCCTGCCACCTTTCAGAGGTTGGTCAACCAGGTGGTCAACCAGGTGTTGGCTGGACTGGAAGATTTCAGCGCCGCCTACCTGAATGACATTGCAGTGTTCAGCGCCAGTTGGGAAGAACATCTGTACCACCTCTGGGAAGTGTTGATGGCACTGCACAAGGCAGGCCTCACGATCAAGGCGAATAAGTGCCAGATCGGGCAGGGTTCCGTGGTGTACCTGGGGCACCAGGGGGGGAGCGGCCAGGTGGCGCCCCTGCAACCCACAATTGATATCATCCTGGCGTGGGAACCCCCAAAGACTCAGACACAGGTGAGAGCCTTTTTAGGACTCACGGGTTACTACAGGAGGTTTGTCAAGGGGTATGGCAACATTGTTGCACCCTTGACTGAGCTGACTTCCAGGAAGCTGCCCAAGAAAGTGAACTGGACTGACACCTGTCAGAAGGCTTTTGACGCCCTGAAGACTGCCATGTGCACAGCCCCGTGCTTCAGGCGGCCAACCTCTCAAAATAATTCATTGTTCAAACAGACGCTTCAGAGCATGGTGTGGGGGCTGTTCTATTACAGATTAATGAAGAGGGCCTAGACCAACCTATAGCCTTCATAAGTAGGAGGTTACTTCCAGGGGAACAGAGGTGGAGTGCAATTGAGCGTGAGGCATTTGCTGTGGTCTGGGCGCTAAGGGTGGGCGTAGTTCGCAAAGTAGCACTTCGCGAAGCTACGCAAAGTGAAGTTCGCACTACGCGAGCTACGCGTAGCACTTCGTGAACTGCGTAGTAACATGTTCGCACTGTGCAAGATTTTGTTTTCAATGATTGCACAGTGCGGACAAGCAACCGGCACTGTGCAATCATTGAAAATGGCATCTTGCACAGTGCGAGCTGTAGTTTTCTGCTGCTCGAGTAGATTTTTACTCGAGCGGCAGCTTTCTCAACGCGAACTGGTAGTTTCTCATCGCGAGCGGTCGCGAGCATACGCGACCCCTCGCAATGAGAAACCTGACCTCCTCGCGTTGGGAATCTCGCCGGGAGGTTTATTTTCCATGCTCGCGATCGCCAACTTGATGTTGCTGATCGCGAACAAGGAAAAAGTCTCGCCGGGATGTCATTTTGCTTGCTCGTGGTCGCCAACTTGACGTTGAGGACCGCGAGCAAGCAAAAAATGACCGCAGCACTACGCAACACTACGCTACGCGTGTTCGCACTGTGCTACGTGCAGTTTGCGTAGTGCGAAGTAGCGCGAACTTCGCAAACTACGCGAGCGTAGCATAGTGCTTCGCCTAGGCTTACTGGGCGCTGAAGAAGTTGAGACCATACCTGTTTGGGACTCACTTCCGGGTTCAGACCGACCACAGGCCCCTCAGATGATTGATGCAGATGAGGGGTGAGAACCCGAAGTTGTTGAGGTGGTCCATTTCCCTACAGGGGATGGACTTTACAGTGGAACACCACCCTGGCACAGAACACGCCAATGCTGATGGTCTGTCCAGATTTGTCCGTCTTAGTAAAGAGAACTCCCAAGGGGAAGGGTAGTTCTCCCCACATTTCAGCAGGAGGGGACACGTGTTAGACCTGGTACCATTGGCGTGAGTCTCCCTTCCATTTTTTCTGATTGCCTCCTCTGTTTTTGATATGTTTGCTGGTTTAGATGCTTTGGGCACTGTGCCACTGCTATTCAGTGCCACAGGGCAAGTGCTCCCTATGTTAAATTGATGTATTGATTAGTGACTCCATGATTGGGTTATTTGATTTACTTGTCAGACCCTAGTACAGTGCACCATGTGTGCCCAGGGCTTGTAAATCAAATGTTGCTGGTGGGCTTGCAGCACTGGTTGTGCCGCCCACAGAAGCAGCTTGTAAAGTGTGTCTCAGGTCTGCCATTGCAGAGCCTATGTGCAGTCTGGTACTGCCATGTTGACTTGCCAAGTGCACCCACTTTCCAGTCCCTAAACCTTCCCTTTTCTTCATATCAGACACCCCTATGGTAGGCCCAAGGGCAGGGTGCATTGCAAGTATAGGGTAGGACATGCCCTGGTGTGTGTGGCATGTCCTAATAGTGAATTACAGCCTTTTTCGTTTTTCACTATTGCAAAGCTACCTGTTCCCCATAGGCCAGAATGGGCAGTTTGATTATTACATCTTATAATACTAACTGACTCTGGGAACTAGGTAGAAATTCAAGTTTAGTATGCCTGAACACAGAATGATAAAATACATCTTTTAGTGAAGTTGGTTTTAATATTCTGTGTTTGAAAATACCACTTTTAGAAAGTAGGTATTTTCTTGCTTAACTGTCCAAGCCTTCCTTTGCTAGGTTGTGTATAGTGTGTCTGGTTCTGTGAGTGACAGGGGCTGGGGGACTCCAGGAGAGAAGGTGAGTCAGCACAGGGCTGAATAGAGAGATCTGCATGTAGATGGGTGGGAGGAGCTGCACCTGGGACCTGAATAGGGCTGTGTCTTCCCTCCACAATGCTGGCTCCACCTCCTGTGGTGCGTCTGATGTCCCTGGCTTGCACTGTGAAAGGAAAGAATGAGACTTGTCAACAAAGTGCTCCAGGACTGACCAGAACTGGTTTGGACTAGGCAAAGGCCTCTCTGCCTTCAGAGGACAAAGAGAAAAGTAGTATAAATAAGGGGACCCAGACCCCAAGACTTTAGATCACTTCTGGAACAACAAGACAAACCTCTGCCGAGGAGAAGAACCAAAGGAAGCTGTAGGAGTGGACTGCTCCCCTGCCAGTGTGCTGTGTTGCTGGGTTGGCCTACGGTGGTGTCTTCAGTGCCAAGGAGAGGAGAAGGAACTTTGGTGTGTACTTCATCATCTTGCAGAATATTTCTCCAAGGGCTTGAACTTGTGCTTGCCTGCTGCTGAAGTCTCAGGGACAACAGACTTCACCACCAGCTCCCATCTGAATTTCCTTGCTGGGAATTCTATCTGCAGAAGCCTGCGTGTCGCTGGGAGCTGGAAGCGCCACGCAACAAGAAGGAGCGTGTCGCCGCCGCAGCTGTAAGTGATTGCGCCGTAGAAGCGTGCCGCCGCCGCATCGCCCAGAAGCGTGTCTTCGTCGCAGCTGTCTTCTGTTGCATCACCGGAGAAGCGTGTCGCAACCGTGAGGGTCGCCGTCACATCACCGGAGAAGCGCGTCACAGGGCCTGTCGCGGTTTCAAAGTACAAAGTCGCCACAAGGCTGCCAGGGCGTGCCCGCATCATCTCAACATCGTCGCATCAAGGGCGCCATCTAATCGCATCGCACCGGATTGTCGCATCGCATCGAGGCGCCATCTTGGTGCATCGCAACCGGGCTGCAGCATGAGAATCTAAGCAACACCTCCTCTCCTGTAAGGACCAAGACGCATCCCCTACTCTGCGCAAGCATTGAGGCGCGACGCATCATCTCCCCCGAAGCAAGGAACCGACGCATCTCCAACCCTGCAAGCCTTTTGTTTATTTTGCGTTATGCATCCAGGTACTTTTGTGATAACTGTGTCACATTTACCATCAACTTGAACTAAGTTAACTCTACCATCTTTAAGTCAATTTTGAGTACAGAATTGTGGATTTTTGTCGTATGTGGTCTTGTGTTAAGTCTATATAAAGAATTCTTATTTTTATAAAAACTGTGTGGTGTCCATCTGTTGTATTTTCACTGTATTACTGTATGTGTTCACAAAGGCTTAACACACTGCCTCGGAGATAAGCCTGTCTGCTCGTGCCAAGCTACCAAGGGGGTGAGCAGGGGTTATCCAGTAGTGTAATCCCCTTTCCCTGACTTAGAAGCAAGGGTCCCTATTTGGTCAAAGGTACCTACCTCTGCCAACTAGAGACCACCAGTTCTAAGAATGATTATACAAGGAATTATGCTGTTCTTGTAAAACTGCTGCCTGCGGACCCCCTGGGAATGTGTCACGGACCCCTGGGGGTCCGTGGACCCCAGTTTGGGAAACTGAACTAGGAGGAGTGCACAAGAACACCCTCTGAGCATTCTGGCCACTCTCTTTGTGCCAGAACACTACACATCACTAGGAAAGATACAATGGGCATAGAGGGTCAAGGGATCCTTGTTGATTATCTTGCAACAAGGTTGAGTTATGATGCAGTCTGACAATGGAGATAGTGGCATGGGTGAACTATTTCATCCTCGCTGCTTGACAAAACGATTTAAAAAAGGATCCCAAATGTAGATATGCATGCAGCATAAAGGCTGGGAGAGCGCGTGCCAGCATGGGAGCAAAGAAAAAAGGAATCACTAGAGAGGACACAATGATGGGGTAGAAGAGTAGGCATCACCATGGACAGATGGAATAGTCCAGGAGAGTGGATACCAGCATGAGGGCAGAGACTGGGCATGATGAGTGCATCTGTAAACGTTCTGTAGTTCATTCTCCTTTCTTTCCTTCAACTGAACTGGCCCTCTCCCCACCTTCCATGCTCTCTAAATTACCTGCCTGTCTACCTTAATCTGTATGATTGTATTTCTGCAAATTGTCCACACCTCGTTTAATAAATCACTTTTCATTCCGTGATACCATATCTCTGTACACCAGTAATACTTAGGGGTCTATTAGGATGGCGGGCGGATGGCCGCCGCTGGGCCAGCGGTGGCAACCGCCGGACCGGCGGCAGACACCCGCCCCGATTGCAACCTGGAAAATGGCGGGTCCCATTAGCATGGCGGTGACGACCGTGGTGGTGAGAATCTCTGCCCGCCACATTTTCGCCAGTACCGGTCCGCACGCATGCCTAGCGGGCTGAACTGGACCGCCACAATGATGCCGGTGCAGGCCAGGCTCCGCCGGCATGATTATGATGCCTGGCAGTAGCCAGCCTTACAGCGGCGGTGGAACCGCTATGGAATGGCATGCGGAGAATGTCTCCGGGGGCCCATTGTGGGCCCCCAATGTGTTGGGGAGGTGTGGGTGCTCTGGGGGGTACCCATGGTACCCCCCTACATGTCCCTGCACCAGGTGGCAGGCACTGTGCAGTGCTTGCCACACAGTGCAGTGAAATGCATGACATGCTCCTTTTCACACCGCGGCGGTGCTGTTGGCAGCAGCAACAACCGCAATGTTAATCGCCAGAATCTGGCCGCCACGTCGAATTTCGACTGCGGAGCACCCTAATTGGACCGGCGGTTATGCCGCGGTCCTTGCGGGCGGTCTTTTCCCGCTACCATGGCGCCATCCTAATAGGCCCCTATATCTTCTCTAGCCTGTTTACTCATCCTACCAATCATGTGCAGGAACTTAAGTACCTCGCCTGACTAATGATCACAAATAACTCCTAATAATTGAATCTACAACAAACACAGCGGAGTGAATGCATGGAATCATCTCTTTGCAAGCACAAGACTAATCTCCGTAGCCAACAATTACCAATAACCATTGTATTAACCATTAACTTTGGATTCTGCAGGAGCATGCTTCTTGACTTAAAGTGCTCAATGCCTCGTCTGGGGAAGTAATCACTATATAGTTGCAATTACCACACAGATTGAGCTTTACTAACTCTTAATTATGATTTTCTGGACGTGTTTCACAAGAGCTTCTGAGACATTCCTCTTACCTCCCTTTCCAGTTTAGCCTAAGCCTGCTGTCACTTATTGATTGATTGAGACCAACTGTTCTCTTTTTTTTTTTATCAACAGATTTTATTGAATTTTAAGCCATCGAAATTGGCAAAAAGGAGAATACATGGCACGCAAACAGTACAACACAAGATAAAATGTCATGACCATATCATGACCATACAGGACAATAACACACAATAACACACAAATGTTACATCAAATAGAGCACAAGCATTGTCAATGAGTACAGATTCCCAATAGTCTTCAATAAATTGACCTAACCATTTCCCCCACACCCACCCATGCTTCTGAGGGCAACCCTGGTCTTCAAACACCATACACCCTGTCTCCACCGCGAAAGAGTCGGGATAGTGGGACACATCCATTTCGTAGCCATGTCTCATTTTGCGACCAGGCGGGCCGTGCCCAGAAATGCTCTTTCTGTCCTCGTGCCACCAGTGCCCTCAAGCACACCAAGGAGAATCAGTAGGGAGGAGAGGGAGACCTCCCACCCAAGGACATTGGAGAGGTCTCGGGTTACCTCAGTCTAATAACGGTGTACCTATGCACAAGTCCATACCATATGGTAAAAGTTAGCTGAACCAATTTCACAACGAGGACAGGCAGATGTAGGGCGAAGGCCCACCTGGCACAGGCGATGGAAGAGAGATAGGTAAAATAAAGGTAATACGTCTGCACCAGCGGTAGTCTCGAGGAGACTGTAAGTTCATGAGGGCCATCAGGGCGTCCCGCCAGTCCTCGTCAACCATGGGACCCACCCAAGTCTCCCAACAGCTTCTAAGGTGGTCTAATGAGCCAGGGGGAATTAATTATGAGGGTGCGGTATATCTGAGAAATACCGCTGGGGCCCAGGTTACCCATAAGAAGCTTTGCTTCCAGGGGGTCACACTCTGGGAGGGCATCAGCTGACTGGAATCACTGACAAAATATCGACTATAACAATATCGGGGTACACAAATATCGTGACAAAAATATCGAAGCCAAGAATATCGACATCCTATCTACATCACGGTAAGTACAAAAATATCGAGAAAAAATATCGATGGCAAAAATATTGTTGTAAAATATATCGTTTTTTTAAATGTTAAAAAGAAAAGTAAAATAAAGTAAATAATACATGTAATATAGTTAAAAATATAAAATAATAATTTATACTTAATAATATTTATAAATAAATATTTTATTAACTTATAAATTGTTAAAACATTTTATAAATTATAAATACATATATACACATACAAAAATAATATAAATAAAATTATAAAAAATATAATACAAATTAAAAAACTACGATATTTTTTACGTTTTTAAAATAAATTATACACAACATTAACTAAAACAATACAGAAAAATATTGGATAGCGGAGGGAAAAAAAATGCTATTCCCACTCCAAAGAGTGCAACCGTAGGGAAAGTGTTGGATAGCATAGGGGTAAAAATTACTATTCCCACTCCAGAGAGTGAAACAGTAGGGAAAGTGTTGGATAGCGAAAGGGTTAAAATTAGTATTCCCACTCCAGAGAGTGCAACAGTAGGAAAATTGTTGGAAAGCGTAGGGGTTATAATTGCTATTCCAATTCCAAAGAGTGCAACAGTAGGGAAAGTGTTGGATAGAGTAGGGGTAAAAATTAGTATTCCAACTCCAGAGAGTGCAAAAGTAGGGAAAGTGTTTGATAGCGTAGGGGTAAAAATTACTATTCCACCTCCAGAGAGTGCAACAGTAGGGAAAGTGTTGGATAGTGTAGGGGTGAAAATTACTATTCCCACTCCAGAGAGTGCAACAGTAGGGAAAGTGTTGGAAAGCGTAGGGGTAAAAATTACTATTCCCACTCCAGAGAGTCCAAAATTAGGGAAAGTGTTGGATAGAGAAAGGGTTAAAATTACTATTCCCACTCCAGTGAGTGCAAAAGTAGGGAAAGTGTTGGATAGAGTAGTGGTAAAAATTACTATTACAACTCCAGATAGTGCAACAGTAGGGAAAGCGTTGGATAGCGTAGGGGTAAAAATTTCTATTACCACTCTAAAGAGTGCAACAGTAGGGAAAATGTTGTATAACGTAGGGGTTATAATTGCTATTCCAACTCCAGAGAGGGCAACAGTAGGGAAAGTGTTGGCTAGCGTAGGGGTTAAAAATAACATACTTATCAATTAAATAAATTTTTTAATTAAATAATGATTTATTAATAAATGAACAATACATTATTTATAAATACAAATAAATTAAAATAATTACTTTAATAACATTTAATTACTTTCCACCCTATTCCCCAATAAACACACAACCCACTTCGCATAAAGTTTAACACAATTAATATAATTAATCAATTAATAAAAATTAATTACCAATTAATAATTAATTAGGAATACATTAATTATCAATACCAATAAATAATAAATAATAACATTTAATTACCAATTAATAATTAATTAACAATACATTAATTATTAATACCAATAAATATGAATACATAATTACTTAATTATAATAAATTACTTCCCACCCTATTCCCCTATAAACACACAACCCGCTTGTTGCAGGGATTCTGCTTATACACAGAACTATGCGTAGAACCCCGGGACCTCAGTGAATTGTGGTGTACCAGAAACTCACCTCAGAACCCAGAACCCAGTATCCGGCTAGCATAAGTGTCCCATTCGTTATCCGAGATTTAGCTCGGCGGTCCCAATGAAAAGACAACCCAGAACAAGCGACTCAGTATACTCTCAGGAATGGTGGGAATCGGAAATACCTGTTCGTATATTATTCTCACATCAGTCCACAAAAATAATCAACAGAGACACGGTGTAAATAAAAAGAGTTTATTTTTATAGACCACGTGTCCTAAGATGCAGTACTTTGGCTAATACAAGCAGACAAATGATTAATATCAAAACCATCAACATAGTTACAATACCATAGAATATAAAAGGGGTGATCATATTACAATGACAGTGGATACTACCACCTTCCCTTTACTAAGAAGCTAATATTATTATTATGCTAATAGAAGGTCTCTTAGGCTTGAATAGGGGACCCCATACCTCAAAGATCAGCTTAGTGAAATCACATCACAGGAGCATCAGGAGTCTTCTCGCAGGAAGGCTCGTCTTCGGTCTGAATAATAAACATGATGTCTGTGATATTAAAAGCACCAACTTTCAGGTATTTGCAGCTGCGCGTGTGTTATGGCTAAATAGTGGGTCGATCAACCTAGAGTGTAAAACATGCATTGTGTAATAATCCAGACTGTTTGTCACACCATGTACAGACCAAGGTCGCTGCGCAGAGCTTGGGATGGTAACAACAGATTGCTCTCGTGTGAAGCAAGTCTTGAGTCAGCAGTTTGTTCAAGAAATAACATGTAAACGCAGTGTCGTGTGCAAAAGCAGAAAGATGGCTTTCTAACATTTAACGTGGTTATGCTAACTTAACACTGTATGTACGTATTCAGGGAGAACTCACTACACGCCCCCTTGATCGAAGCACTATTTAATAGGCAAGAAAATAGAGAACGCAGAGTTCAGTTTCGACAGAGCAGAACAAGGCATAACCAATTCAAAGTTTCAGAATGTGCTAAAGTCCGAAACTACAAAAAAATAAACATGGGTTTAAAAAAAAATGCAAGTAAAATAAAAAACTCCAAACGACCATCAGGAAGAGAAAAAAGGAGAAAGAAAAGAATAAATGTTGCGCTAGGGTGCTGTCCAGTAGCACAGGCGCAAAGGACGATAGTTCAGTTAATCCATGAATGTATAGGCAGCATACGTGGCAACTGCTTCCAACAAAAAATCGTTTGCAGGGCCACTAAAAGTCTCAGCCATCCAATTAATTAAAGAAAAGGAACATACGTGTTCTTCAACCATCGGAGCCTCTAGCACAATCAGAGGGCAACCGGAATGTTCCTCCAAATAGCTCATAGCCAAGAAGTCGTAGGCAGCCGCTGAGATGTCCCAATTACCCAGGATACCATGCGCCGCACCACAGGCCATAATCCGGACACCAGAACAGGCCAACTCGTGAGACACTAAGGGCCTCATCAGTCGATCGAAATCCGGCACCGGAGACACCATGTTGGTCAAGCACAAATCCAGAGGCCATTCAAAGGGACAATCCAGGCAGTGAAATACAGGCTGCACGCAGGTGAAGTAGGAATACCTGAAGGATAATCCATATGCCAGGCTCAAAGTCGCCAATGGCAAAGTACCATAAAAGTCAAGCATCCTATCACGAAGAAGATGCAGACGGGACAGGTGCTCGTGTGGCACAGAAAGAGCAGCCATTCCGTAGCACGAAAAGTAAAAGCAGCACACCTGCCACCAGCGCCAGAAGCAGCGGAACACCACCAAAGACGCTCGAGAAAATCGAATGAAAAAATGCCGGAATCACACCAAAAATAGTTTGGAAAGAGGTCACGAGGCCTGAGCCTACAAGTTTAAAAAAATTAGCCAGGCCGGTCGTGGACGAGGCATTGAAAATAGTTTGGATCAAAGTGCCGAAATGTAGGGGGAGGTCAGTATTCAGAAGCGCCTGTACCTCAGTGCGCGTATTAGCAACGTGAAGGACAAATGTTTCACGAGAGGAAGTCAATGGCACCTCTTTTTGGGACAATAGAGCTCTTATTCTGCTCAACTTGTTGAACTCTGCTTTCAAGGTTGGAATCGAAGGCCAGATGGAAACATCCAGCCGCCCATGCGGGGGTGGAAAGAGAACATTATTGCAGCAGACAACTTTCTGCGAGACAGTTACTATGTACGGGATTCCCACTAACATCCCGCAGCAAGCTTCATTATTCAAAATTAAATAACTACCGTTTGCAAGCAGCGTGAAAGAAGGCGTAATCACAGGCACTGGGACACCTCGTAGGACGCAGGCCAAATTCGGGGCTTGTACATTGCATGCGCCGTGTAATTGAATGTGCCTACATACCAAGGAATGATCTGGTGTCGTGGTACATTCCTCGCCCTTCAAATAAACCTCAGTTCCGTCCCTAGTACATCTATACGTAAAGGGGAGGGACCAAACCTCATGTATGAAAGCGGTGCCCAGCTGTTCATATCTACCCAGAGCATAATGTTTCATACAAGACGTAAACTTAAAAAGTGCGAACGGCAGAGTTATCAATCCGTGTACTAGCCACGTGGCCGAATTGATCTCCGCCACAGAGAAAGGCAACGGTTCTAATTTTTCAATATGTAACAATGAATATGTAGCATCTTTCATGGACATAAATCGCTGCTTGTCAGTAAGGTTAAAGGGAAGGAATAACGATGTAGTGTTCAGATAGTCCCAAGGGACCCTCCCTGCCTTTAACGTCTGCAACGTCCATGCAAACTGCATAACAGAACGCAACTGGTTTCGACCATGATATAACACAGACATATCATCATGCACAATATCAACAACAGAAGAAACAATATTATCTAATGTATAAATTCTAGAAGAGAGAGTGCTAATGCTATTATCTATAACGGCTAAAACCTTCTCCATGTTTGCTTGGTCAATAGCTCTCAATCTGGAAGCCGCCTCAATCTGCGACAACTTCCAGATTTCGTTGTAAATAGCATACGCCCACCTTTTGGTTCTGCCACCCACAGGACCTTTAACAAAATCATTCAAATCTATTTCGTCATGTAATTGTGATAAATGAACTTTGACAGATGCCAAGGTGGAATGTCGCAGCCAAGATTGACATAACTTACCCACAGAGTATGTAGTTACAGTATGTGACGACTCAAACCGAGGGTCTACGCGTTCCTGAGTATACCCCGGTTTCAGTCCCAGAAAACGACGTTGACAGGTGTCTGAACTGCTTTGCCAAACCAACCAACCCTCACTATTAAATTTCGAAATATTGAAAGATGTATTTGAAACTAATGATTGCAAAGCAGTAAGGGACAGATCTGTGTGGTTATCCCAATTGGGGTAAGCGCCCAGATCCGGCACAGAAGGTGACTTTAATTGTTTAGAAGTAGCCAATCCAAAACAGGTGGTTTGGAAGATGGATGAATTTAAAAATAGAATATGATTTGGTATAAGACAGGCACGATGTAAAGCCTCTGTACCCTGAACCTGCCACGGTTTGGAACCCCAAACCGACTTAAGATCAATAGTAGCCTTCCATAGATCATAACCTTTGATTGACAACTCGTCCATAAAGGACTTAGAATAAAGTAACTTTGTGTGTGTCAGTCGAACCTTTGCGGCAGACTCAGGCAGCACCTTAAAATAAAATGCTGCCGGGTTGGAAACACTGAAATCGGTAAAATAAGAATACTTATTAACTAGGGTTTGTGAACTTCCGAAAGAGGGAGTAGGACAGTGTTCCCATTGGGTAAAATTTACAAAATTTCTAAATGTATTTGCTTTATGCAGGAAGTGATTGCCATAATGTTGAAAACAATACTGTTCCGCATAATTAGCCGCATTTTCATATAAATCTTCAGCATCAAAAGCGGCATAATATTTCAAATCAGAAAACAGTGATTCAATGGCGTGTACATCCCAATCATCAGAACGTATGTTCTGCCTAACCACATTACCCATAGAAACACGAAATACATTAGGTACATTAATGACCTCTGTAGGCCCATGAATTTAACAGCATCCCATGCGATTCCATCCAAGACGGGCCAGGTAGTAATATTCACAAAAGTCTGGTCCCTTTTCATGATGTGGGACGAGGAGTGGGGGGCCAAAGTTCCATTTATAAGTCTAATTGTCGATCTCTCTCTGAGATAGTGGCCATCCACCAAACGGAAAAAAACTATCACAAATCCAATTGACATAAACAAAAAAATAGTAAAAAGCACCAACCAGATGTATGTCCAAGGGGCAATCAAAAAATGTCTCTTAAACCAGCTGAAAAAAACAGCAATGTTCGATGGGGGGTTTGAGGGCAATGAGTTAGTGTCAAAGGAGAAACGGGACTGGCCAAGTGCTGTAGATTGTAAAACAGGCGAGGGACCACGTGTAGGATAAGCATACTCAGTCTCTTTGGGCAAACCACCAGCCGGTGGTATCAACAAGGGATCAGTAACTGATTGCATCTCGATGGCAACATCAGGCAAGGTGTTAGAAGCAAGAGTCAACATTGAATTTCTTTGCATCGTCTGGCATGAAACTGCTGGAGTCATACTAAGAAGTATCGGCCACTCGCTGAAGTTTGACATTGTCAATAGAGATGTACCTGTTTTCTTTGCGACCAGGAAGTGGAGGTAAAATGACTGTTCTTGTACCTTGCACTCCAAGCACTGGAACTGGTGCACGATAAGAGGGGCCGAACTCCTTCTTGTTCTCCACCTTCTCACGGACCAGGTCTCCAACTCGTGGTAGCCAGCCGACTACCGGAATCTGAACTTCAGCTTCAGATGTGGAGGGCAAGTGTTCCTTCTATAGAGTGTCTCTGGCTTCTTGTAGAGTCTGCAAAACAGCACAGTGATCATCTACGTCAAAGGGTGCGGTCGACGCCGCCATGTCTAGACCATCAAGGTCTGGGACAAACATTCTGATTCCGAAGAGCATCATGTACGGGGTCCGCCCACCCAGAGACCTTCTAGGGAGATTATTAAGTGCACGTTGGACATTATACAAATGGGCTAGCCAGTTCCGGCCTGTGCCTAAAACACGTGCTGTCAATGATTGCTTTAAGTCACGGTTCATTCGCTCCACCACACTATTACCCTCAGGTCGGTAGGGGGACGAAAATTTGACTAGGACCCCCAAATTTCTCATAGCCTCCTTGTAAGCCTTAGAGGCGAACGCAGGGCCCTGATCAGAATGGAAGGTACCACACGCAAAAGTTCCCACAAAGACACGCAAATCCCTGATGACAGTCCGCGAGTCAGCACTCCTTTGTGGCCATACCCATAGAAAACGTGTGCACGAATCCACTGCAACCAAGATGTACTTGTACGCAGTATCAGAAGAAAAAGGACCGCAGTGATCCAAATAAACACAACCAAATGGTTTATTAGATATGTACAACTGTGTTTGTGGTGGGCGCGCAACAGTAGAAGGTTTAATCTGTTGGCAAATGTCACAATCAAGAACATAAGCGCGCGCTTGTTTATATAAACCAAACCACCAGTAACGTTGTTGTAGCAGAGATATTGTAGCTGACACACCGGCGTGGGCAGACGCCAACCCCTCGTGCGCAGCTAGGATCAGTGCTGGTCTGCAGTCCGCGTTGGGAATAATTCTGTCACCAACGTCGTTAATCCTCACTAATGGGACGTTATCAGGACTTAAATGATAAACGTAACGAGAAGGAAAACCCTTCGGGTAATCACTTCCCTTCTCTGTAGCAGCAATAGCTGCCAAGATGTCATCATCAATCTTACTTTTGGATCTTGTAACTGCTGCCACTAAGTATGTAGCCACTGCTGTTTTTGCTGCCTCGTCAGCCAAGCTGTTGCCAACAGCATGGACACCAAGTCGCTGGTGACCAAGAGTGTGAATAACATTCACGAGAGGGAGACGTTCTTTAAAGTCTGCCACTCAAACCCAAAGCGTTTTATGCTTAATTGTGCTACCTTTCGTGTCTCGATAATCATTCTGAGACCAGAAATGTAAATTGTCATTGTAGGACTGGACACAGTAGAAGGAATCACTCACTATAAGAGTAGTGACTCGGGGATCAGCAAACTCCAGTGCAAGCACTAGAGCCCGAAGCTCCGCCAATTGCGCGGTACAATCACCCAATGACTGCGTATGCACTGCATCAGATTGGAATTCACCATTTACGAATGTACCTACGACAATTGCGCAAGCCGCTGAGTAAGCGTGCTTCGACCCAATCGCGGGCTGCGCAGACCCGTCAGTGTATATGACACAATGGTATTCTTCGAGCGGGCGCAAAGACAGAGGTGCCGGATGAACGAATTCATACTGCAAGAACTCTTGAGTCTGTAATGAGGCATCAAAGATGTAGGTGACGTCTGGCGACGTCAGTGTTGTGGCCCATTGTATCCACCGAGGATGCAAAGCTTTAGAATTTGGTACACTTGCCTTTGTCACTGCTTCTAAGGCAGGATAGGGTGTTACAACCAGAATCTGTTTCCCATGTGACAGTGCGCGTTCTTTAAGGATCGCCATCTGTACAGCAGTCAGAACTTTTTCGACCGCGGAAAAACGTAATTCAGCAGAGGTGTACAAGTGGGATTTGTACGCAATGGGGACTGTATCGCCCTCATTAAACGTCAAATACGTGAAACCCACGGCGCCTGGCACTATTCTTATCACCAGGTTAGTGCGGTTATCACGTGTCAGCAAATATTGTGAAGCAAGAAGGTCAGCCTGTAAAGACTGTAAAATTTTAGAATGTTCCAGCTGCCAGCCAGACTTCGAAAATGTGGGTTGTACCAAGGCGTAAAGCGGCTTGATACGCTGGGCATAATCAGGAATGTACGTACGGCCGAAATTCAGAAAGCCCAGCAAAGATTGTAATTTCTTTAGTGTCGTTGGTGCACTCAAACATGCGCACTTCTCCAGAAAGTGGGGAGCTAACCCCTTCCCTTCATTATTGAGCTCGTAGCCCAAAAACAACACCGTATATTCCGCGATGTGAGACTTCGCAAAATTGAATTTGTAGCCATAGTCAGCAAAACTCACTACAATATTGTCGACTCGAGACAGATGCGGCAACAGCTCATCATCCGTGAGGTAGATATCATCAACATAGGAGTATGCCTCGGGGTCTATTCTTTCCAAGAGAGAAACCACGCGAGCGGAAAAGACGCCAGGGCTATTTTTGTAGCCCATGGCTAATCTCGTAAACTGTTTTTGTTTGCCGCCCGATGTAAACGCTGTCCACTGGCTACTCAGTGTGGACAGGTTATGGCTAAAAAAGCCATTGGAAATGTCAAGTGTCGTTTTAAACCTTTTACGCACGAGACTGTCGACAAGAGCCGAGCTATGTGTATTTTGTACCGCGCAGGTCCGGCAATGGGAGTTTAGGTGCCGGTAATCCAAAACTAAACGGTACGAGCCGTCAGGCTTCGTTACAGTGAATAAAGGGTTATTCATAGGGGACACACAAGTTTCAATAACACCCTGATATTCCAATTGTTCAAGGATCGCCGCGACGTGGGGTCTAGCTTCACGACGCATGGGATATTGGGGCTGAGGCTGGGGCATAGACCGTAATGGAATCTCATGACAGGGGGACAACCGGTCCCAACCCACCTGAGTACGATACACCGCTGGCGCAAGCGCCAGCGCCCACTCCCCAGCGTACACTTCAGCCTGGTCCTTAGGCACTGTGTGCGCAAAGGACGGGAGGATTACCTCCTCCCCTCTAGGAGCTTCCAAAATGAAGGCTGGGGGCCAATCTGCCTCCGCTAGGAGGATATCATAGGTGGTGGTCAGATTATCCCAAAAGATCCCTTTTATAGTACGTTGTATGTCACCCTCAATTAATAAGACTATCTCATAAAGTCTGTCAGGGGGAGCCACTCTGGTGTCAGCTGTTTCAACAGTAACCAATATATCAGTTGCTGTCACCGCCAGAAATGGACGCAGAGCTTGACGGACTATGGTAATTTCCGCCGCGCTGTCCAGTAGCGTCAGCGCCCATGTCCGGTTCCGAAGCTGTGTCCGCACTATCTGAGGCATACCTTGCCGTCAGAGCCGCCACTTTCTTCTTCTGAAACGGGGGTCTTTGTCGAGCAAATTCGTCCTGCTTGCCTTTACCCTCAGTCTGTCGGGGTTGGTCACGCTGTTGTGGAGCACCCCGACCTTTGCCACCGCCTCCGCCACCGGACTGTGTAGCCGATGTTTCCTGTGAAGAACGAGGAGAACGCTGTTCAGAAACCTGAAATCTATCAGGAGACTTAATAGTAGCACGATCTCGCAGATCATAAGTGCGTTCACTACTTGACTGTACGGGAGAGGCAGGCCGAGAGCCCTGTTTCTGCTGCTGCTTTCCCTGTTGTTTAGACCGCCAATTTTGTTTAGGAAAATTCGGCCGGTCATCCTTACCAGAAGTTTCTGCCTTACCCTGCTGCTTAAAATCGGGATTTTTGATCACAGGCTTAACTCCTAAAGAGCTACGACCCAAATCTCGGTATGCACCAGAGATTATTTTCGCAAATTCCTGCGGCTTGTCCTCTTCAGCAACTTTCTTCAGTTCATTACGAACCTGAAAGTGCAACGCATCACCCTTAAGGTTTCCCATTATCATGGTAGCCACCAGGCCAAAATCTCCGAGGAGCCGCATCCCTAACTCTATCGCAGACTCCGCTCCATGGTTCTCTTGAACACGTTTAATAACGGAGGGCAGCTGTAACATAGACGGAGTGCCAAAGCACTGCGCGTACGTTGCAGCAAAAACCTTACCCCAGGAAACACAATCATCCATATGGGGAACTAAGTCTTTAGGCAAACTAATGGTGAGGATCCTGTGTTTCTCCACAGGAGTTGTATGCGGATAAACTGCCTCTATTTGGTCAAATTTTTCAGCAAGCCAAAAGGGATAATCATCCCTCATGAGGGGGCGCTTGCCCATAACAGAATTAACCATAACAGGGCTAATGACCACCGCGTGACGATCATTAGGTTGTCCCGCACTAGCAGGCGCCCCTGCCTGTACAGTGCGCGACACATACTGCACTAACGCCCTATATACTGTTATAAGGGCAGTGTGTAGTACACGCAATTCAGCCACCGTCACCGCGAGGTAACGGGGATGAGGCGTAAATCCGGCTAGTACCGGCCAAGTGGCCCCCGCAATTGATAAAGGGCCCATTCTCGGCGGTATAACCACATGGGGGAGGGCGCCATTAAACCAAATCTGATGTTGCCAAGCAGATTTTGGTATCTCCTGTGTCCTATACGGCGCATAGTTAGCAGGCACGGCAGTGGCAGTGTAAGAATGAAAGGTATCGTCATCCCCACTGACTGCCGGAATCGTCACCCAAGAGTAGAATAACTCAAAAGGATGAGCCGCATCGGCTCCCACCACAAAGATGACGTCCATGCCCGCGTCCGGCACCCCATACTGCGTCAAATGACGTTTCAGTGCCGCACGGCTATGCGCCGCAATGTCTACTGCCATAAGGACAAGCTACACTCGAAGTATTCAGTAGCACAAGGGTTCAATAACCTTTTTAATGATCAAGCTTGAAGGAACCTATATCAATAGAACTAGGTAGGTTTAAATCCGTCAGACTTGTTATCCGGAAACAAGAATGAGGGTGCTGTGGACTAAATGTAAGCACTACTAAGGCGTTTCAACTCATAGACCAAACGTTAGGTGCGCCATGTTGCAGGGATTCTGCTTATACACAGAACTATGCGTAGAACCCCGGGACCTCAGTGAATTGTGGTGTACCAGAAACTCACCTCAGAACCCAGAACCCAGTATCCGGCTAGCATAAGTGTCCCATTCGTTATCCGAGATTTAGCTCGGCGGTCCCAATGAAAAGACAATCCAGAACAAGCGACTCAGTATACTCTCAGGAATGGTGGGAATCGGAAATACCTGTTCGTATATTATTCTCACATCAGTCCACAACAATAATCAACAGAGACACGGTGTAAATAAAAAGAGTTTATTTTTATAGACCACGTGTCCTAAGATGCAGTACTTTGGCTAATACAAGCAGACAAATGATTAATATCAAAACCATCAACATAGTTACAATACCATAGAATATAAAAGGGGTGATCATATTACAATGACAGTGGATACTACCACCTTCCCTTTACTAAGAAGCTAATATTATTATTATGCTAATAGAAGGTCTCTTAGGCTTGAATAGGGGACCCCATACCTCAAAGATCAGCTTAGTGAAATCACATCACAGGAGCATCAGGAGTCTTCTCGCAGGAAGGCTCGTCTTCGGTCTGAATAATAAACATGATGTCTGTGATATTAAAAGCACCAACTTTCAGGTATTTGCAGCTGCGCGTGTGTTATGGCTAAATAGTGGGTCGATCAACCTAGAGTGGAAAACATGCATTGTGTAATAATCCAGACTGTTTGTCACACCATGTACAGACCAAGGTCGCTGCGCAGAGCTTGGGATGGTAACAACAGATTGCTCTCGTGTGAAGCAAGTCTCGAGTCAGCAGTTTGTTCAAGAAATAACATGTAAACGCAGTGTCGTGTGCAAAAGCAGAAAGATGGCTTTCTAACATTTAACGTGGTTATGCTAACTTAACAATGTATGTACGTATTCAGGGAGAACTCACTACACGCTCATAAACTAAATTAACACAATTAATATATTTATCAATTAATTAATTAATAAAAATTATTTACCAATTAATTATCAATTATGAGTGCATTAATTTTCAATACCAATAAATAATAATCAATAAAAAATTATTACCAATTAATAATTAATTAACAATAAGGTGCAGATTCCGATCCGTTAAAAAAATTTACCGTCTGACTCGTATCCGTATTTTTTTACGTACGAATCGTACAAGTACCTTACAAACTGCGAAGTACGATTCGTACGTGAAAAATACATACGAATTGCGTCGGGAAAATGGTCCGAGAGGGATCCGTAAATTTTTACGTCCGAATAGCGTCGGGAAAAGTGTCCGACAGGGAGCCAGACATTTTTACGTGCAAATTGTAAAACGATCCGTACCGCCCGTCCGAATACACAACCGCATGTAAAATGCCCCGTACGGAGCGAACGCTGTAACCTACATGTACACGGGTAAACTTGTGCCCAGATACGAGTCGTACAGCCCCCCTCACCCCGCACATGTCAGCACCGTACCGCCGTATGTCAGCACCGTAACCCCCCACCGCACCGTACCCCAACACCGTAGCACAGCCCCGCACCTGTACGCGCCGCACCCCAGGCCTGTCTCCCAGCCCCGCACCTGTATGCCCTGTACCCCAGGACCGTACCCCAGCCCCCAACCTGTACGTGCCACACCCCAGGCCCGTCTCCCAGCCCCGTACCTGTACGTACCGTACCCCAACACCGTAGCACGGCCCCGCACCTGTACGCGCCGCACCCCAGGCCCATCTCCCAGCCCGCACCTGTACGCCCCATACCCCAGGACCGTACACCAGCCCCCCACCTGTACGCACCGTACCCCAACACCCTAGCACATCCCCGCACCTGTACGCACCCTACCCAAGGCCCGTCTCCCAGCCCCGCACCTGTACGCCCCGTACCCCAGGACCGTACCCCAGCCCCCCACCTGTACGCGCCGCACCCCAGGCCCATCTCCCAGCCCCATACCTGTACGTACCGTACCCCAACACCGTAGCACAGCCCCGCACCTGTATGCGCCGCACCCCAGGACCGTACCCCAGCCCCCCACCTGTACGCTTCGTACCCCAGGACCGTACCCCAGCCCCCCACCTGTACACACCGTACCCCAACACCCTAGCACATCCCCGCACCTGTACGCGCCGCACCCCAGGCCCGTCTCCCAGCCCTGCACCTGTACGCCCCGTACCCCAGGATCGTACCCCAGCCCCCCACCTGTACGCATGGTACCCCAACAACCTAGCACATCCCCGCTCCTGTACGCACCGTACCCCAACACCGTAGCATAGCCCCGCACCTGTACGCACCGTACCCCAACACCCTAGCACATCCCCGCAACTGTACGCACCGTACCTCAACACCCTAGCACATCTCCGCACCTGTACGCACCGTACCCCAACACCGTAGCACAGCCCCGCACCTGTACGCACCGTACCCCAACACCATAGCCCAGCCCCGTACCTGTACGCACCGTACCCCAACACCGTAGCCCAGCCCCGTACCTGTACGCACTGTACCCCAACACCTTAGCACAGCCCCCCACCTGTACGCGACGCACCCCAGGCTCGTACCCCAGCCCCGTACCTGTACACATCTTACCCCAACACCGTACCCCAGCACCCTCACCCAGCATCGCGTATGTACGGACCTTACTTATGCGAAAAAGACTCGTACAGAACCAGGACACTGTAAAACAGCACAAGGAGGGTCAATTCGACTCGCACAACACCACAAAACACCCCCTCCCAACCTCCCCAAGTCTGGATATCGAGGTAACGCAGACTAAAGGGTGGTTAAGCGGGGGAAGGAAAGGATGGGAACAGCAGGGAGGGAGACCTGTAGATGACACAAGAAAACAAAGGTTAGTACCTGGACCCCCTTCCTACACTCCTGCTTCCCCACTCTCCCTTTTCCCGTCACCTTGCCCTCACTAACCTGTAAAGGAAAAGAAGAATGTGTCAACCCTCAGGGGTGTAGCGTAGGCCTCTGGGAGCCAGCGATTCGGGTATGAAACCTCGTACAGCAAAGCACCCTCAGAGGAAGAGGAAGGAACAGCCCATGTGTAAATGCACTGCAATCCTGGAAAATCCACAGTCATATAGTTACAAGAAACGTTTCAGCATATGTAGCGCCTGAAAGAGCGCGGAAAATCAAAGGCGGATCAAGGTGGCTTCCAAGACACCACTCCGCAATAGTCACTAAGAGTAGAGTTACGTCACTCGTACTCCAAGTACCCAAGTTTAAAGTACACAAGTTCAAAAGGTACACAAGTTCAAATGCACTCGAGTTTTAAATGCACACGATTATAACACCGAGGGCGTCCCCTCTAGACCTGACAATGCCGTGGCCTTTCCTTCGCATGAACTCGGACTAGGAACCAAGGAAAGAGTTCTCCAACGTAGGGAAAGATTGCCACCCTCGGATCTACCGGGAAGCAGATTGTCAAGAATCAGCAAGCGGTGTAAACACCCCTTGACGAAGCACGCATTACTCCTAGCGTGATGCCTAATTCAAAGACAGAACAATGCCCCAAGCTCTGAAACAATCGTAGGTTTGGTGTCACGGACACCCCTTACCCAACCTCTCGATGTAGCAACGGAACTCAGAAAGCCTGTAATCCAAGAATAATCAGCAGCGTCTTACGCCGACTGCCGCGTCTAAATCGGCTGCTTCCGCATCACGTGGGACGCGCGTTGGAGACGCCCCACGTGACAGCGAGCGTCCGGCTGACGGGAAGTGTAGTCTGTCAGCGCCTGACAGCGCGACTGGAGCCGCGGTGTCCCGTAACAGGACATTCCCCTCTCGGAGAGCACTGGCAGGCACAAGGTTTGCCCGAATGCTGTCTATAGAAAGCGGCCACCAAAGTTGGCTGGAGTCCCTACCCCAATACTAATGTTTGCCGACGACACCCTCATAGTATCAAAAACTCCGAGTGGCATGCAAAGGGCTCTGAAAGTCTTTGAAGACTTTTGTAACAAACATGGACTGGAGGTCAATGTGACCAAGACCAAGCTCATGACATTCAACCCGCACCCAAGCTATAGAACAGGTAAACTTACAATGAATGGCCAAGTCCTCGAGGAGGTAAATAACTTTGCCTATTTGGGCATCCACGTGTCACACAACAATAAGTGGAATAGACACCTGGAGATTTCTGCGTTGAAACTCTCACAGATCACGGGAACATTGATCAAAGAGAATAAAAAATCCTCCACCAAGCCGGTCAAGCCCGTGCTCCAGGTTTACGAGGCAAAGGCCCTTAGTGCAGTGTTGATTGGGGCAGAGCTCTGGGGTTTTGATGTATTATCGACTCTTACAGTTGTTGAAAACAAATTCTTTTGCTGTATAACAGGTCTCCCACAAAGCACGCCTTTGGTCCCACTGCGCTACGACCTAGGAAGAAAGGCCCTCAAGGATTTGGCCAAACTCCGTCCAGTCTTATACTGGAGGAGATTGTGGACTACGCCAGAGCTTCGGCCATATGCAATGGGTATCATGGATGTAATGCAGGCCGACAAGTTTCATAAGATAGGGTGGCTTAGGAATTTACGGGAAACCTTGGCAGATTTGGGACTGGCAGACTTATGGAGCGACCCCGCTACTGCTGGCTTTCCGCTAAGAAGCTTTTGAAAACGCTTTATTGGGAGAGGGTAGATCATAGGGTGTGGAGTGACTCTGCCTCCTCTTCGATGACTAGTTGTTTTTTGGAGGCAAAGGCCACCCCACTTTTTGAACCCTACTGGGATTTGATCACCTCACCTAGAGACAGGAAACTTTATTTCCAACTTAGAGCAGGTTCCCTTCCACTCAGGTCCCTAACTAGTGGGTGGTTTGGTATAGGCAAAGATACTTGCCCTGGCTGTGGTGACACAAAAGAATCTATTGCCCACTTTTTGTTTGTCTGCCCTGTTTATGTGAATCCCAGACGACGGTGGCTCACTCCTTTGTGCAAATTATTGGGCACAAGGAGTTCTGCTGTCGCTGTTAGGATTTTAAGCACAAGCACTTTTCCAGTCCACTCAATCGCCTTAGCTAAATACCTGGGATAGGCATGGTCCTTAAGATGTAATGTTTTACGGGGAATAGAGGCGCCACCTTCGTAGGGTTCTATCTTGGGACGTTATATTGTCCAGTCTTTTTCTTCTTTTTTTTAATATTTTGCTTCATCTTTAGTCAGCTGATATGTTTAATTCTCAATTTAAAACTGTTTTTAATTATTTATTGCAAAATCTTTTATAGCCTTAGTGAATTGGATTTTATACTCTTGTCTTATGTATATGTTTGTGTCTTGTATGAATTACTTTTAATTCGAATAAAGACTATGATGATGAAGAAAGCGGCCACCAGCCTGGGGGCATGCACCGCTGACTCAGGCTCCCAGAAGTTTTCCTCTGTGCCATAACCTTTCCAGGCGATGAGGAACCATAGCTTGTGGCGGCGAATCTTTGAGTCAAGAATTCTTTCCACCTCATACTCATCAGATTGATCTATCCCCAAAGGCGCCGGTTTGGTTGGTCCACGCCCATGAGCGGGTTTCAATAATGAGACGTGGAATACCGGGTGGAGTCGTATGTGTGAGGGGAGAGCGATCTTTACCGCAAGTGGGTTGACGTGTCTTACCACCCGGTAGGGGCCTATGTATCGAGGGTTAAAAACGCTGTAGCGTTTGAAGCGAATGTTAGGTGTGGACAGCCACACAAGGTCGCCTCTCTGATACTCTGGCCCTGATGTGCGATGTTTGTCTGCCTGTTGTTTATACAATGTTTTAGCCCTCATTAGTTGTTTCTTGGTGTGTACCAGTGTTTTTTGTATATGCTTTATTCTTTCCTGAACTGATGGAATGGTATCGCTCCTACCAGGTGCGCTGAACGGGAGAAAACGGGGATGGAAACCATATGTGCTGTAAAAGGGTGTGTGTTTCATGGAACTATGTAGGGCGTTGTTGTAGGCTGTCTCTGCCAACCATAGCCATTCCAACCAGGAATCAGTGTTAGCGTTCACATAACTCCTCAAATACTGTTTCAAAGTACGATTGAGTCTCTCTGTCTGTCCGTCCGTTTGTGGGTGGTAGCTGGTGGACAGGGCAGATGAGATATGTAAGGCTGCACACCAGGCTTTCCAAAATTTGGCGGTGAATTGACCCCCTCGGTCCTACACGATGACCTTGGGCAGGCCGTGTAACCTCACCACGTTTTCCATTAAGAGTTTGGCGAGTTGTCCAGCCGTGGGAAGCGTTTTACAGGCCACGAAATGACCCATCTTGGTTAAGAAGTCTACTATGACTAGTATCACTGTATGGCCCTTGTCTGCCGGAAGTCCCACGATGAAATCTAAGGAACATCTTTCCCACGGGGCTTCCGGGGTGGGAAGAGGCTGCAGCAATCCGTGGGGTTTCCCTGGTGGAGTCTTGGTTTGTGCGCACACCACACATAATCGGATCCATTTAGGGACATCCTCTCTGAGCGCCGGCCACCAACATTGACGCAGAATTTTTTCACATGTTTTCTCGTTCCCGTGATGACCTGCGCTAGGGTCCGTGTGACACCAATGGAATACCTGCTGCTGTAATTCCACCGACGGGATGAGCATCTGTGATCCTCTCATTATTACTCCCTGTTTGTTTTTCCACTCAGGATGATGTAGCAGCCAGTCCTTCCATTTCTGCGTCAGCACCCCCTTTTTTACCTTATGGAGGAATTGGTCCACCTGTATGACCCCTATGACCTTCTGCGGGTTAAGGATCGATCTCTCCGGTTGAAGATCGGGGACAACCGTGGAATCCTGTCGGGTCAATGCGTCGGCTTTCTTGTTCTGACACCCTGGGCGGAACGTCACAATAAAGTCGTATTCCTCGAAGAACGTCATCCAACGAAGCAATCTTGGGGTGAGTTGGCGTGCTGTTTTTAGGAACTGGAGATTTCGATGGTCAGTATAGACCGTTACCGTATGGCGTGCCCCCATCAGCCAATGCCTCCACTCCTTAAACGCTTCCTTGATAGCCAGCAGTTCCTTTTCGGTGATTGTGTAGTTCTGCTCGGCCCGTTCAACTTTTTCGACATGAAGGCCACAGGATGCATTTGACCGTTGGTGATATTTCGTTGAGACAAGACGGCTCCAGTTGCCACATCGGAGGCGTCTGCCTCTACGATAAAGGGTGCTTCGGGATCTGCATGGGTTAACACGGGGGCCGTTACGAATGCATTCTTTAATGTATCAAAGGCTAGCTGCGTTTCTTGTGTCCATTGGAATTTTACGTTCTTCTTTGTTAAACGCGTGAGCGGCGCCGCCTTGTTGGAGAACTGAGTGATAAAACGTCTATAAAAGTTCGCAAATCCCATAAAGCATTGTATGTCTCTGACTGTCTTGGGAGGTGGCCATTCTGTGATGGCTGTCACTTTCCGTTCTGCCATTTCCTGGCCTTTTGGAGTAAGCATTACCCCTAGAAATTCAACTATGGACACGTGGAACTCGCACTTACTGATTTTACAAAATAACTTGTTGTCGCGTAAAACTTGTAGTATGAGATTGACGTGGTGTGTGTGTTCTTCTTTGCGTGTGGAGTAAATCAAAATGTCATCGATATAGACTACTACTATTTTATCCAAATATTGTCTGAGAACGTCATTGAGGAAGAACTGAAAGGCTGCCGGGGCGTTACAGAGCCCGAACGGCATCACTAGGTATTCATATAACCCATACCGCGTCTTGAAGGCAGTCTTCCACTCGTCTCCTTGGCGCATTCTGACCAAATGGTACGCCCCACGCAGGTCCAATTTAGTGTAAATCACCGCTCCCCTCACCTGTTCTAGAAGTACTGAGATCAACGGGAGCGGGTATTGGTTGCGGATGGTGATGGCATTCAATGCGCGGAAGTCGATGCAAGTCCTTAATTCCCCATTGGGTTTGGGTATAAAAAATAGAGGGGAAGCAGTGGGAGAACATGATGGTCGAATAAAACCCAAAGCGAGATACTTATCCAGGTAGAGACGTAAATGTTGATTTTCTGGCTCGGAGAGTGCGTATACCCTACCACAGGGGACCACTGCTCCTGGCTTGAGGTCTATCCTACAATCGTAGGGTCTGTGTGGGGGCAGCTCTTCCGCCCATTGATCATCAAAAACATCCTGAAACGGTAGATGACATGGTGGCAGTTGCGTCTCTTTTTCAGCAGCAGTGGCAAGGTGAAGACATGTCTTGGTGCTAGGAGTGGACACCTTCCAGCATTGGGTTTTGCAAAAGTCAGAATCCAATGTTATGGTTCCTCGACTCCAATCTATACCTGGGTTGTGTTTGGCGAGCCAGGGCAATCCCAAAATCATTCCGTACGAAGGAGCGTGTATGATTTGAAATGCTAATAATTCCTGATGTCCGGGCAAACATTCAATCATACATGGTTCGGTAGTTTGACTGATGGGGCTGGATTCCAGAGGTTTTCCATCCACTGCTAACACCACTTCCGGTGATGTCTTGAGGAACAAGGGGACCCCTAACCGTCGGGCTGTATTCTTATCCATGAAGCACCCTGTGGCCCCGGAATCCACCATGGGGTGAGTGATACAGGGTTCTTTGTGCACTTGCAGAATCACTGAAATAAAGAAGTGGTCTTTTTTTTCTTCGGACCCATTCTTGAGTGAAGGGATGCATAATCCGCTCGACGCCTCCCCTTCAACCAGCGTTGAGCGTGTCAGTTTTCCGTCGTTGTCTTTGGAGTGTTCCAGGAGGACGTCCCTGGCCGAAGGCGGCTGCTCTTGGGTTTTACTGGACATTCTTTCAAAAAATGGCCCTTCTTACCACAATAGAGACATAGACCGTCCCTTCTTCGATGTTCTCTCTCCTCCGAGGTCAATGGTGCTCTCATAGTGCCAATTTCCATAGGTTCTTGAGATGCTGTTCCTGGCTCCAAGGACTTGGATTGCTCAAAGCGAACCGGAAATCGGTCCTTCCTCTTATGTTCTCCTCTACGTTCTCGTAAACGGTGATCTAATCGACGCGTTAAATGGATCAAGGCTTCACAGGACTGGGGTTGTGGATCCACTTGGGCTATTGCATCTTTGAGCTCATCTCTCAAGCCTTGGTAGAAGATCGCTGATCGTTTCCCTTCCGGCCACTGGGTTTCGGCTATTAACCGTCTGAAGGCGTTGAGATAACTCAAGAGATCCTTACTCCCTTGTTTCAGCTCTAGTAGTTCTCGATCTGCAGTAAAGGTGTCGTTGCGCCGGTCGAAGGTTTTTTCAAACTCCTCTTTGAAGGCATCCCAATCATAGAGCTTCGGGTCGTCTTGTTGGACCAATGGAACTGCCCACAATTGAACAAGGTGGCTTCCAAAACACCACTCCGCAATAGTCACTAAGAGTAGAGTTACGTCACTCGTACTCCAAGTACCCAAGTTTAAAGCACACAAGTTCAAAAGGTACACAAGTTCAAATGCACTCGAGTTTTAAATGCACACGATTATAACACCGAGGGCGTCCCCTCTAGACCTGACAATGCCGTGGCCTTTCCCTCGCATGAACTCGGACTAGGAACCAAGGAAAGAGTTCTCCAACGTAGGGAAAGATTGCCACCCTCGGATCTACCGGGAAGCAGATTGTCAAGAATCAGCAAGCGGTGTAGACACCCCTTGACGAAGCACGCATTACTCCTAGCGTGATGCCTAATTCAAAGACAGAACAATGCCCCAAGCACTGAAACAATCGTAGGTTTGGTGTCACGGACACCCCTTACCCAACCTCTCGATGTAGCAACGGAACTCAGAAAGCCTGTAATCCAAGAATAATCGGCAGCGTCTTCCGCCGACTGCCGCGTCTAAATCGGCTGCTTCCGCATCACGTGGGACGCGCGTTGGAGACGCCCCACATGACCGCGAGCGTCCGGCTGACGGGAAGTGTAGTCTGTCAGCGCCTGACAGCGCGACTGGAGCCGCGGTGTCCCGTAACAAACATGACAAAATACATCTCTATGACTGACCTTGCACATCCAAACAGGCAAACAGAGGCCCTAAATCACAACCACCTCTTATAACACACCCACCACAAATTCAAACCCAGCCACACCCACAAATGGACCAATAAAAAGGGCCCACACACACAACCCATGAGCCTTTGCAACAGACTCACTGCTGCCAGACCCCACAGTCAAACAACTGCACCTTACTTACACCTTAACTACACCTTCACTTACACACCTTCACACAACCTCATTCACAAACACCCCTCTTCACATTCACACACACACCTACACCTTCACACCCACACACCCACAACCAACATCACCCACACCCCACAACATGCCCACAGACAAGAATCCAAAGTTCACAAGGGCGGAGCTGGACCTTCTCGTCAACGAAGTCATCAGAATCGAGCCACAGCTGTTTGGAACATTGGTCAGACAGACCAGCATTGCCCAAAAAACAAGCCTGTGGCAGAGGATCGTCAATAAGGTGAATGCTGTTGCGCCCATCCGACCAGGCATGAATGCCAAGCCAGGTGGTACGATCTGCGCAGGGCAGTCAAGAGGAAGATGAACGAGGAATACGCCCAGAGTAACATCACTGGAGGCGGGTTGCCCCGCAGACCCGTACATTACCATCCCTGGGAGGAGAAGGTGATGGCCATGCTTTCGCCGGTGGGAGTACACGGAGTCGAAGGAGTTGCAGAGCCTGGTGAGTACACAAACAACTCACGTAACATGGGGGGAATGCCATCCACACCACAAATAAACAAAATGCACGCAACTTCCCCCAAGCCCTCACTGCACACAACCACACTCAAAAACCACGCTCATGCCACTAACATCTCCATGCCCCATTCACAAATAAAGGCAATGCCATGTCCCAGGCCACACCAACCACAAACCCAAGACTGGATGTCCGAGATGCTGGGAGGGTGGGGCTCACACAACACATTGTGCAACTCAGAAGCACACACCAATGCCCTCAGCCCATATGGCCTAGATACATACCCATGCACCATGCCCAATGCACAGGGACTGGCAAAGTACTGACAAGGTAGCTGACACTTGGCCCTGCTGTATGCAGCACAAGGCCCTTCTGTGACCACTGTACACTCAAACCCCAACTACACAAGCTCAGATATCTAGCACAGGCACTCAAACTCACTGTCATGCCAGCATGCACCATGAGGGGACAGACACATCACCTGGGAGACCCAATGACAAATCACACTACACCCAACTGCATGCCCGGTCAAACACACCCCCTCACACAACCACACAGCCCCGGGGCAGGCAACGGATTAACCCACTCTCACAATGGACATGTGACACAACAACACCAATCCATCGCCAAATAAGCATCCGAGACAAAATTCTACTGGTCAAACACTCAGGAGAACATACCTATCTGTCCCCCGCAACATACCCATCCCCAAGTGGACATTGAGAGGAATGCTAGGCACATCCAACTACCTGGAGGATCTGTGACAACTTGAATATGTATGAAACATGGATGTGGCATGAAACAGCATTAACATTGTCTCTCTCTCACACACAGGGCAATGTCATCGACCTCCCCCCAACAATGGGGGGGAACAATCACAGTCCCAGGCTCAGGGTGAAGATGATCCCACCGGCAGCGACGACTCTCACCACTCCGTGGATGACCCCGACCAACCTGGCCCCTCTGGTGCCCAAGCCCCTGCAGCACCTGTGTCAGGTACATCTGTGCCAACCACCACCCCCATTCCTGCCACATCCCAGGACACACCCAGGAGCCCTGCTCGCACTGAACAACACAGCCAGTCTGACCAGGAGGGACAAGGTTCTCCGGGCACCCAGGAGGAGGCAGACAACCCCGATAATGCCATTCCTCAGGGGTCCCGTAGACACGATGTGCCCACAACGGCAGGCCAGGCTCGTGTGGGCAGGGGTGGTGGGAGTGGAGGCAGGCGGAGGCGCGAACCTGACCAGCCAGCTGAGAGAACCGGTATGTCACACATACGCCACATCCTGGACACATACCGGCGTGACACCAGGGGCATCAGCCAGGTAGTGTCGAGCCTCACAGAGATGAAGGGGACCCTTGACGAGATGAAGAACCTGCAGGCCGAGCAACATGCCAGTCAACAACAACACCAAGGACGGATGGAGGCAAGACTGGCTGAGCTCCTGGCGGTGCAAACGGACATGAGCCGTTCACTCCGTCGGATTGCCGACAACATGGGCAACCCTCCCTGTGACACCAGGCAAAGACCAGCACCAGCCACAGGGAGAGAGGAGGAGGAGGAGGATTCGTCCGACGGAGCATCACAGACATCGTCAAGGCCTGCATCTGAGGGTTCCCGGAGGAAGGTGGGTCGTCCACGGAAAAGACCGTGAGAGTCAGCGGACCATCCACATCTCCCAGGTCACCTGGCCTGGCACCTGGCCCTCTGGCGCAACAGCACCACCTCACCCAATGACATTCTCTGCCACATGGACTTGCTGGTCACAGTCTGACCAATGATGACCAACACTGTGGTCTGGACTCTGATGACTCCAACTGACAAGGATGCCATCTCCCCCTGTGAACTTTGGATTCTATGCACCCGGTAGTGCACCTTACTTCATCCACCAAAAGACTTACCCCACCAAAAATAAATACTTTATTTTGTCATGAGATGTTGCTGTCATTTGGCATTATTCCCCAACATATGTGTGTGCAAATGTCAAACTATGCCTGAGTGTTGAACTAACTCCACACATCCATACCCTGGGATAGGAGTCTGGTACAGGACACACATGGGTCACAATGTATCATTCAGTGCAGACATGAAGCACAATACTCACCTGTGATGGCCTCAAGCTGCTGAGGAGGTGCTTGCAATACTGTGCCGACAGACCTATTTGGAAGAGTACCATCAAGGCGTAGAGGTCATGCCTCATTCGGAGGTTCCCGGGGAGGGAGTCCCAGGTATATGTTCCCAGGTGGGAGAACTATGTCCTGCATGCTGGAGTACGGTGGATCTGAAGAATGGTGGCCAGGTCAAGGTTGGATGCACGGAGATGGCACTACGGGGTCTCGGATGACAGTGGTACAAGGTTGATGTTGGGTCGGGGTTGTGGCCTGCCTTCTGAGTGTGGGTGGGGAGTCTGAAGGTCATCCTGCAGCACACAGTGACCCATTGCGCTATCTCTGCTGGACGGTGATGTGGCTGGGGCGCGGGATGTTGCAGCTGAGGTGTGCAGTGAAGTACAGGTTTTTTCAGAACCCAGCGGTGCCAGGGAACACACCCTAAGACTTCGAGTCCTTCCTGTTTCAGACTACAGAAACACAGAGTCTTCTTGGTGAAGTCAAAGATCGTATTTATTGGCTGCAGCCAGTAACAGGTATCCTAGAAGTACAACACGGTTTATATTCTCAGGAGACTGCCCCCTTACAAAGCCAGCCTTCTCTTTTTATACAAAATAGTATGCTTTAGGCAAACATCCCTTATTTTACAGTTGATCATTCACATATTTTCACTACAAAGAAAAAGCAGAGTCATGATGACAAGCCCATATTTCAGTTTGTCCAGCCCTCAATCAATTTCCCGGCAAGGCTCAGTACTTTCATCAGATATCGACGGACCCCCAATAAAAACGGGCACCTCGTCCTCGTAAAGTAAGCCATAAAGAAAGAAACAGGGACAGGTGTGTGTAAGATTAGGCATGGTTTGTGTGTGATGAAAGATTTTATGATATGTTGTGCCTTGATACTAATCTCATTCGGCCACTGGGAAAGGAACTGGCCGAACAGGTTTGGCTTCAGGCAGTGGAGTCAGCTTGCCCAGGTCACAGAGGAGTCAGCAAAGGTGTACGTGTCCTTCAGACTCGTTTTTGGCCTTAGTCATTGGCCTATGTGAGGGCAATCACAAAATGGCTGCCGTTTAAATGGAACCCGAGGGTTCAGGACGGAAACTCTGATTTCAGGGTGATTTCGTCACCCGAATATGACGAAAATGCTTGTGCATAGTATTCTAATCCTTCTTGGTCTGCTGATACCAAAATCATCATGATACGATGATGTTTATAACACGGGTTCAGAATTTTCAGTACCACAGACCCTCCTTTTGCCCTTACATAGGCAATAATCTATACTCACGGTAATCTGAGTCCAGGTCTATATTCATAAAGTTGTTGAGATGTTGCTGTAGCATCATCCTATTACTTAGCTCGTCTTTTGATACAGGTTTCCTTACACACGATGTAGCACAGAGGCCACATATTGCAGGAGCACACTGTACACACAGACAGGACAGGAAAAGAATGGCTAAGATCATCCCAATGACTACCAGAATCTTCCATCCCCAGGCGGATATCAGTTCCCAGAACCACCCCATCAATGACCAATCTCCTTTATCCACGTGAATAGATTCGGAGATTTTATGCAGTTTGGAAATGGCCTGGTAGACTGTCGGAGCGTTATCTGGAATGAAAACACAGCAACTTGATTGGATCACTTTACATACCCCACCTCGGTCTGCAAGTATGACGTCTAATGCGACCCTGTTCTGAAGAGTCATAAGGCGATCCGACTGGGGCTCAGCAGTCAAATTACTAAGGGCACCGGCGGTTTCAACTACCGTGGATTCAACCACCTTTGTCAATTGCCTTATGTTCCTGCTGTTAACCATAGGACCCCAAAACGGCAGAAAACCCTTTACGAAATCTCCAAATTCTTGTCCTGTAGTGTCTTCTTTACTGATGACACCTCTAACTATCCTTGCCTTATGGTAATCTGCCGCGGCCGTGTAGGTGGGAGGCAACAGGAACGAAACAAAACATGTGCCTGAGAAGTCAGGGGGCAACCATGTATAGGCTCTATTATGGCAGATGAAATAGGTACCCTTAGCTGCTAGGAACGAAGGGGAAGTCTGAGACGCAAAAACATATGTTTCAGTGCAGATACTTTTCCCTAACTGAGCTCTGGGATTCTTGCCATTACCTTGCAGACATAGGTGACCCTGATGGGGTACAATCCAAATCGGGGAGGATCTCTTTGCTCGCTGGTTCTTACTCAGAGTAACTCCATATCCTGTTATGTTCCATCCAATATATGCTAGTGTCTCATCTCTCGGGATAGTCTCATAGGAAATATCTTCCCTAATCATATCTACTATACCCTTAACTAGAGCACTATTCTTAGGATTATCTTTCACAGAACGTAGGGGGTTGGCTTCATGAGCGTATATGAACACCGTTCTATATTCCCACACAGAACCATTATGGCTGAAAGGCAGGACCAGATAAGGGATACCTTTATCAGTAGTATGAGGCATAAGACCACACACCCAACAGTTAGTTGTGTTCACTACTAATTGGTGTTGGTGTAGAAGCTGAATGAATGAATTTTTGATAAATTCTAATCTTCTAGCGGACTCGTGTTCAGGCAGAGGGTGAAAAGAATGCAAGGAAACAGTAGAAGGAGGTATGGGCTGTGTAGTGGGTGCAAATGTCACTTGAAAAGACAATAAAACATATCCTATTAAAAATGTCATTACACTAAGCAACATGAAAATACATAATATCAAAAATCGTTTCTTTGTCATCATTATACACATTCTGGCTTTAAAGTCCATCTGTTTGGCAGGTCTCTCATTCTCGAAAAACTCCATCCTCTCTAATTGCTGCTCGCGGTGGTAGGGTGTTCTATGCTAAAGAATGCTTCTGTCAGTCCAGGGCAACTCCCTTAGACCGACCAGAACTGTCGGCCTAACGTCTTCAGCTGCACTCCAAAGACTTGGGCAACCAAGACCCTACAGCTGAACCCGGATGGCGGTTCGAAAAACAAAAATAAGAAAGTTTCTCAGATGAGAGAGCTGCACTTTCAAAAATAGCAAAGAAAAATAATTTTTTTTATTTGTCCATAGTTCTCGGCCTCAAATTATAACGGCTTTTTCCAGGTACTGTATGGTTCTGGAACAAGAGTTCAGGCTCTGTAGTGTTCAATCGAATTGACGGTGGCACAGCTTCTTGCAAAATATTATCACTTTCTCGTTCAGAAATTGTTCCTTTTACACGTGCATTGCTAAATGGCAGAAAACGAGGCACAGTCTCAGTTTCAGAGTCAGCGATCCCCTCCTGGACCCACCGGTCGTACGGTAGAGGCAAAGGGACCCTCTTGCAGTGTACGCCGTGGATCCAGTTCTTTTTCCCTTCTACTCGAACAGCTGATCTTGTTGAGAGAAGGACGAGGTGGGGGCTGGTCCAACGGGGCTGGTCATTCTTTGTCCGCTGGAAGTTCTTGACCAGCACCCATGATCCAGGATCGATAAGATGTCCTGGAGCTTCAGAGACCTGAGGCAGAGTATCGTGAACCTGTTGGTGTAAAACACGCAATTTAGCCGTCAATTCATACAAATAATCAAGCAGTAGAGGGTGTTCGATCTCACTGAATTTTGTCGGCCTTGGCACTCCCCATATGTTGGCCGGGCGGCCGAACACAATTTCATAGGGACTAAGTCCCACTCGCGAATGCACAGTCATTCTTGTTGATAGGAGTGCTAAAGGCAGAGCGTCAGGCCATTTAAGACCAGAGCTCGCTTGTATCTTTGCCAACTTCAGTTTTAGCGTGCCATTATAGCACTCTACTAGTCCAGCTGATTGGGGGTGATTTGCAGCGTGGAATTTTTGCTGGATACCTAGCCCCTCACATACTTTTTTCATCACTCGACCCACAAATTCACTCCCATTATCACTCCAGACCATTCTCGGCATTCCAAACCTAGGGAAGAATTCTTTGGCAAGGGCTTTAGCTGTGGATAAGGCAGTGTTGTCTTTTAAGGAATATGCTTCTACCCATCTTGAAAAGGCACAAACAACAACGAGTACGTATTTCAAATTGTTGCACCTTTCCATGTGGATGAAATCTAGCTGCAAAACCTCGAACGGATACGTTGGAGGCACAAAATGACCAGCTGGAGTTGGGGTTCCCCTAGCAGGATTGTATTTCAGACACACCATGCAATTCTTGACCACATTCTCTGCACATTTAGGAATTCCAGCATTTTACCATACTGGAGCCAACAACTTACAAATCCCTTTCACACTGATATGGGCCATTCCATGAGCCATTGTCACCACTGCAAGCACATACGCATCGGGTAACAACCATCGCTGATGTTCTGACAAGTCAACCCAACAACCATTTTCATCCAATTTACCCGTACTTTCTTTCCACACACTCAACTCTTTCTCTGAAGCTTCAGCTTGAAGAGACTTCACACTCTCTATCGTATCTTCACACATTCCAATGTCACCAACCCATCTTGCAGGGCCTGCAACATACATTCGATTCATCACATCTTTTGCTGTTTCTTTTGCGATTTCGTCAGCAAATGCATTGCCACGACCAACATCATCAGTAACCTTCTTGTGTGCACTGCATTTCACAATCGCAACTTGTAACGGCAAGGTCAGTGACTCAAGAAGCTCATTCACCAACTGACCATGCTGAATTTTAGCTCCATGCGAAGTCAGGAACCCACGTTCTTTCCACAATCGTCCAAAACTATGAGCCACACCAAACGCATACTGGCTGTCGGTATATATGGTCACTTTCATTCCTTTCGATAACACACACGCTCTCGTAAGTGCAATCAACTCTGCTGCTTGAGCTGAATAATGTGGTATACGTGCAGCTTCAACAATCGTATGCAAAGTCATGACAGCATATGCTGCAGTCGTATCACCATTCGGAAGCTTGAAGCATGAACCATCCACACATAAGGTAACATCACACTTTACAAGAGGAGTATCTTTAAGATCTACTCTCCCTTTTGTTTCTTCTTCTGTCCTGAGAAAACAATCCAGCTGTTCAACATCATCTGTCTCTACTGAAATTGGCAATAACGTGGCTGGATTCAACGTATTGCACCTCTTTATGTGCACATGACTCGCTAACAGTGTCAACTCGTAACCTGACAATCGAGCACTAGTTAAGTGCTGTGTCTTGGTCCTGTTTAACAACGTGTCCACTGCATGTGGAACGATCACAATCAACATATTATTCATCACTAACCCAGCAGACTGTCGAATAGAAACAGCTGCTGCCGCTGTGGCTCTCAAGCAACTCTGCCATGCTTTAGCTACCGGATCCAAAGTCGACGAAAAATACGCGCATGGACGCTGCTTGTCTCCAAAAGACTGTGTCAGCACTGACAATGCACAACCCTCTTTCTCATGGACATACAGTGTAAAGGGCTTACTGTAGTCGGGGGTACCCAACACAGGAGCCGAACACAATGCATTACGCAATTCGGAAAAACTTTTCTGACAATCTTCAGACCACGGAACGGGATTCGGTGTATCTTTACAGGTCAATGCTACCAAAGGTTTGGCCAGCAAAGAAAAATTCGGTATCCATTGTCTGCAGTATGATGTAATGCCCAAGAAAGCACGTACTTCTCTCTGTGTCCTTGGCACACTCAATTTTGCAATTGCCTGAATTCTTTCTGGGGTCAGTTTCCTTCCCTCCTTCGATAAGAGATGACCTAAGTAGGTCACTTCTTGTCGACAATATTGCAGTTTTGAAAGAGACACTTTGTGATGTAAATCAGACAAATGACGCAACAACGACAAGGTGGCTTCTTTACAAATCTCCTCAGTATCTGCAGCGATTAGCAAATCATCGACGTACTGAATAAGGGTAGCGCCATCAGGTAAAACAATTGCATCAAGCTGTGTTTTTAAAGCCTGACTATATATTGATGGACTTTCACAGTAGCCTTGAGGAGCACGTTTGAAGCGGAAGCTTCGGCCTCCTAAACTGAAGCCAAAAATATCCCTGCTCTCCTTGGCAATCGGGATGCTGAAGAAAGCATTCTTCAAGTCAATCACCGAGAACCAGGTGGCGGAAGCTGGAATCATAGTCAATAGGGCAGTGATATCAGGAACAACTGGAAACTGTGGCACAACTATTTTATTGACCTCTCTAAGATCAATCACGAACCTGTAAACAGGTGGCTGAGAAGGGTCAGTACGTTTCAAAACAGGCAGACCAGGACTATTACAAACGTTGCCTCTTGTCTCTTCAATTACATCTTTTTCAATCAAATCATAAATGATCGCTAGCAACGCCTTTTCACCTTCACTAGAGATCTTGTATTGGGGAATGCGTGGCAATTTAACATTGGCTTTCAATGTCACAACATATGGCGGTATTTCCAAAAGACCCACATCATTAGGACCACTAGCCCAAAGAATATCAGGAAGAAACGACAATTCGGTCGGAAGTTTATCCTTCGACAAATACATTGGAGAGATCACTTTCCTACCCAGTGTAAGTTGTACTCCCGAAGGAGAACAATATAATGTCGCATATAATCTTTTCAACAAATCCAATCCTAACAAGTTTTCACCACAACCTGTCGTCAGAATAAGGGGTGCTTCCAATTCTCAAGGTCCAACAGAAAGGGACATAGGACTAGAAATCGGGTTCCTAACCGGGGCGCCAGAAAAACCTACTGAAACATTCATCTCGCCAGACAAAGGTGCGCCAGGGAGTTTTGAGTGCATAATAGAACTCTTTTTAGCACCAGTATCCAACAAAAAAGGCTCTGACACACCTGATGTAATCACCTTAACATAAGGTCCACTCTAATCTACTGGAACTGAAACAACTCCCTCTCTTTGTCTATGGCTGTCCTAGCAATCATTACCTTCCATATTCTCATCTTCTGCATAGTAGTCGTCAGCATAGTACTGAGCCGTCCTACCAGACGCGTTATTTTGCTGGTCAAAACTATTCATTGAATTTTGAGACGGCAAGGAACGCGCGTTCTGGGGGAAACTTCCACGTCCTCTACCTCTAGGAGCTTGTTGAACACCTCGACCTCTTGCGCCAGAAGCACCATTCGTACGCTGTAACAAAATAGGACAACTATACTTGAAATTACCCTCTTCTTTACAATATGAACACTGATTGGGACCTACAGGAACACGTGGTTGAGAAAACTCGAACCTTTGCAAGTTTCTCTGAAACTGTTGAGGTTGCTGATAGTTACTCTGACCACCACGTGGCGGATACGCCTGTTGTAAAAGAACCTTCGTCTTTAATTCTTTAGTTTTCTTGTCTGCTCTATCCTTCTCATCTTTATCCCTATTTTCGTAGTACTGTGCAGTAGCCAATATTTGTGCTGAAGAGGAAACGGCCCAAGAACTCTCTGAATCTTTCAATTTCTTACACAGCTCGGGAAGCAAATTGTGCACAAACTTGTCAACGAACAACCGTTGACCACCTTCTGTACTCATATCTTGACCACTGTGGTCGATAAACGTTTCCTCAAACCTGGTGAAGAAATCAGACACTGTTTCATCTTTCTTCTGCTTACTACCAAAGGCTCAGGCTTGGCACCACCAACTTGTCTATCATTTGCAGCACTAATATTAGCCCATGAGTCACCTAACTCTTGCGCATGATCTGTATGGCGAATCAATCCCCACAAAGGCTGTGGAACAACATTCCCAAATAACATATCTATGTCGGCTAAATTCATAATGCCTGAGTCTGCAGTCTGTGATAATTCCTTATAATACCCTGCAGGGTTTTTACGGGGGTCAGGCAAAGTCTGCTTAAGGGCTAAAACTTCAGCTCGCTTCCAAGGAACATGTACCCAAACACGCTGAAAATGAGCTGGAACAGCATCAATTTGATTAGCGACATCAGCCGCAACGGCGTCCTTCCATACCGGAGGGACTTCTCTCATTGGGTACTGTCGCACTTTTTTTTTAACAGAGGAGTCATGTTCAAACAGTGACTGAGAAGGATCCTTATTCCTAAAGGACAACAACGTCGCAACTGCTTTCTCAACATCGGAACCCACAATCGTGCCCTTTGCAAACTTAAACCGTACACGGCACAAATCAGGCGGATTTGTTTCCAAATCATTATCCTCCAATTCCTCACAAAGGAAAGCACACATTTTCTCAAAACGGTATCTTTGTTTCGGTGCTTCCCATTGACGGAAGACATCCATAACAGACTCCACATCATATCTTAAAGGGTAAGTAACCCATTTACACGCCATACGGTCAAACATTTCTCTCTCTCGAGAATTAGGCAGTTGACTACGCGACTGCTTACGCTCCGAATCAGGGGTCACACCAGAGGACCCAAAGAGAGGAAATATAAGGCTAGCAACAGTATCAGTCATTCTCTGTCGGACAGAAGGAGAAGTTGACGAAAGAACAGGAGGAAAAACAGAGTGAGGCAAGGCAGACGCAGACGCAGAGGCAGTATCAGGAAGAACACCAGAAGAGGCAGTCGATGTAGTAGACAAAGTCGTAGGAAGTACAGATGGAGCAGGTAGCGAAGTCGGCGGCCCTTGAGGGGGCTGCGCCATAGGAGTAGGAGCCAACTGAAGAGAAGCTGGCGGCTGTGGAAGAACCTGAGGCACAATAACCGGAGGTTGCACAACTAAAGGTTGCGGAGGTGCTGTAGCACTCTGCGCATAAGGGGGTGGCAAACTCAACAAGTGTGACATTAAAGGATCTTTCTCAAGTTCTTTTGCTGCATCTTGCTGAAGAAGCGGCAAAACTGGATAACATTTATCAATCACCATTTTACGTTGCCTGTGCAACTGCTCACTCTGTTCTTCTTCATTATCTTTAAACTGCATAGCAGCTTGCATTATCGAGATACCCTTTTTTCTCTTATTTGTCTTTGCTAATTTAATTTCCTTCTGTTTGGCTTCCTTACGCCATAGGCGGAAAGAGTCAAACATCGCCGGCCGGGCTTTCTTCTTAAAAAGTTTAACCTCCAGATTATCCAGAATCTCTGTGTCAAAACTACCATATTGGGGCCATTTTAAAACACCATCTTTCCTGGTGTATCGGATCCATACTTCATTATATGTGAGGGGGCCTATGCCATGTTTCACATATAGTTCATAGGTTGGAGTTCCAATCGGAGGAACCGGACACGAGTCCTCCAATTGGGAATCCCTATTACAACCAAGACAAAACAAATTTCCAAGTCTGCTAAGACCAGGCATCTTCGCTCTCCAGTCTAGCTTCAAACTTCAAAGGATTATCGAATACGATAGTCTTGTGAATACACGAGTCCCTCGGCTTTGGTACTTGCAAGTTCCAAATCAAAGATCCCAAGGGGATACCAAACTAAGAACCAAACTAAGGGCTGGGAGACGCTCTACTTATACTTAACTGAGGTATCGATGACGTCACCAGAAGACTCGTTTATCGTTTCGCTCTACCAATCATCAAGGGTCCAAAATAGGCGATAGTCAGGGCAGCAGTCCTTCGTAGCTGTCGGGAAGCGGGGAACCTCGCAGCAAAGACTTTCGGACCACGTCGACATACAGGGGTCGATGAAGTGGCGGCCTTCCTCCAGAATTTTCACATGAAGCTCCTCACGAACCTCTGGCTTGGACCGGTACCGCTGAAATCGCCGCACGTTGGGCGCCAACTGAAGTACTGGGTTTTTCAGAACCCAGCGGTGCCAGGGAACACACCCTAAGACTTCGAGTCCTTCCTGTTTCAGACTACAGAAACACAGAGTCTTCTTGGTGAAGTCAAAGATCGTATTTATTGGCTGCAGCCAGTAACAGGTATCCTAAAAGTGCAACACAGTGTATATTCTCAGGAGACTGCCCCCTTACAAAGCCAGCCTTCTCTTTTTATACAAAATAGTATGCTTTAGGCAAACATCCCTTATTTTACAGTTGATCATTCACATATTTTCACTACAAAGAAAAAGCAGTCATGATGACAAGCCCATACTTCAGTTTGTCCAGCCCTCAATCAATTACCCGGCAAGGCTCAGTACTTTCATCAGATATCGACGGATCCCCAATAAAAACGGGCACCTCCTCCTCGTAAAGCAAGTCATAAAGAAAGAAACAGGGACAGGTGTGTGTAAGATTAGGCATGGTTTGTGTGTGATGAAAGATTTTATGATATGTTGTGCCTTGATACTAATCTCATTCGGCCCCTGGGAAAGGAACTGGCCGCACAGGTTTGGCTTCAGGCAGTGGAGTCAGCTTGCCCAGGTCACAGAGGAGTCAGCAAAGGTGTACGTGTCCTTCAGACTCGTTTTTGGCCTTAGTCATTGGCCTATGTGAGGGCAATCACAAAATGGCTGCCGTTTAAATGGAACCCGAGGGTTCAGGGCAGAAACTCTGATTTCAGGGTGATTTTGTCACCCGAATATGACGAAAATGCTTGTGCATAGTATTCTAATCATTCTCGGTCTGCTGATACCAAAATCGTCATGATACGACGATGTTTATAACACGGGTTCAGAATTTTCAGTACCACAGCAGATGCAGCCTGGATGTGGACAAGTGTCCTGGGAGTTTGGATGTGGCTGCCCCGTAGAGGGCAGGGCAGTATTTGACACGGATGTTGTCGTGGACCTGGGGTATGGTCTGTCTTTCCTTGGAGTGGATCTATCTGGAGATCATGTGCATAATGCAGAGGGTGTTGCAGTCTGAGGCACAGATGCTGGTGATTACCATGGCAAATGTGAGCAAGCAATCCATGATGCACACCATCTTGTGTGCATGGACACTGGGTGCTTGTTCGGGGCTTCTGCGGGTGGGACACAAGCAGTTGACCCAGCTGTAAGGGGACAATCCTCAGAAGCTAACCTCAGTCCTGCACAAGTCCAGCCTCAGATGGCTGCTGTTCTGCCATTCATCAATGGATCTCATGCAATCTAGAATATTGGAACTGGCAATGTCTGCGCCCTTGGTGAGGGTGAGGAGCACCTGGCTGTCAATGGCATACGAGTTGATGATGAGGTTGTGTGCGCATGTGATGGTGGAGAGGGGGTCCTGGACACATTGTAGTTTGACACGCTGAGAGATGATACCTGTGCCATGTGCCTCACAACGACAGCATACTACATGCAGAAGCCTTGAGTCCCACTCCCATGTCCTTGCTGGGGTACAGAGCCGGTGGGGAGTAGGAGGGACATGACCTGGTGGGTGTGACAGGGCCTGGAAGGCGTGGCAGCACTGTGTAGGCAGACGGAGTTGCACACTCATCATGCAAAGGTGTTGTGTGTGCGCTTAGTGTATGCCTGAGAGCTTGCGGCAGATGTGTGGATGGACATTGCTTGGAGGGTGGCTGCAACATCAGACTGTAGTGTGATGTGGGTCATGCAAGGACATGAGGCTCGTGCAATGTGCACGTTGCATGTGCAGACGGTCCAGCCTGTGGGACGGCGTGGCCGCAACTGTGGCACAGACAAGCTGATGACAGCCAAATGAATGGGTTGATGGAGGGAGGGAGGAGCATCTTTGATGTTTTTGTGTTGCCAAATCAGGAAACTTCGTGTGCCCTTGCTGCAGTGGCTGCAACAGCAGGCGGCATGTCCTGGGAACTATGCCACAATTTCCACACAAAGACTAGGATGTCAGAAAGGACTACTGCAACAGGTGTATGTCAAGGAAGGTGTGACCGTTTTTCAATGGCACACCCAGAGACAAAGGATGCACAATCCCCAAAGATGACTGACACCGGATCATGAAACTGAAGGCCAAGCTGCGCACAGGAAACACACCCCAGAAGGTGTTGACGGCCTGTTGTGGGGACCAACATACCAAAACACATACACAGCCATGGACGTCATGCCCAATAGAGAATCAAATACATGTAGAACAGCATGCAGGTTGCTAATCTACACATAGACACATATGCACAATCCTTGACAACCATGCCAGAGATGGCGCATGCACAGTCGCAAGAGACCTGCATTGACAGAGATGAGGCACCTTGGAGGCTGAGGAACACCTTTATTACTCAGGCTCACACCTATGGAAATGCATCAATATTAACAGACTCACATGGTCTTTTGGATTAACATGTGGGACCTACACTGGACACCCCCTTCGCACCACAGATGCTGACAATCCATGGGAGTGGCACACAAGTGAAGGGGGTGAGCCAAACATCCCCTGCTGCACATGGAGAGGCTGCAATTCCCCATTGAGCCTCTCATGGGGATGTCCCGCAATATGTCCACCCGTAGCCTCCCGTATGTTTCCGAGGGAAGTTGTACACACATAGATGCCTTCATCAAAATCCACAATCCCATAACAGATGACTGTCACGAAGTGTGACTATCAATTCATGTGAGTCATGCTACATGTGATGTGCCCCATGGTGAGTCGACATGTATGCATAGTAACAATACCTGCACAGGAGCAGTGCCCACGCATTACAAACAACTACCACACCCCAAAAGCCTTGCTGCAATCCTTACCCAAAGGAGACTTCTCACCATGTCCGTGCATGTAACGCTGATTCAGCACACGTTGCATTACTCATGAGGAATAGCAGGAGCACAACGATGCCACGAGCAGACAGCATGCGCAAATACCTGGGGATGAGAGACACACAAGAAGTCAGGAAACACATAGTCATCCGCATGCATGGTCATGTACTCTACATGAATAAGGTTGACACCATGCTAGTTGTCAATTGAGTGTGTCAGCTAAAATGTGTGGAATGACATCAGCACTCGAGTGACACATCAGCACACACCTCAAAGTCACTTCGCATACAGTCAGCTGGACACACACATTGCAACACATGCCACACAAGGCTCCAAGCGTGCACACTCAGACCCAGGGACTCACCATTATGAGAAGAATTTGCGTATGAGCTGACTCCGGATGTCCTCCTCCTCCTCCTCACTTGCCTCGTGACCAAGGCCGTCATCCTCCACGGGTGGATTTTCCTGCTCATCGGGATCCAGGATGAGTGGCACAGCTTTCTCCACTGCCATGTTGTGCAGCATGCAGCACACGAGGAAGATTTTGCAGACCTTCACCGGTGCATATGGGAGGGACCCGCCGGTCTTGTGGAGGCAACGGAATCGGCTCTTCAGGAGGCCAAACGTCCTCTCAATCACTCGCCTGGTCTGCCCATGGGCGTTGTTGTAACGGTGATCTGTAGCTGTTCTCGGGTTGCGGAGAGGCGTCACCTGCCATGGCATGTTGGGATAGCCAGAGTCCCCTACATGGAAACATCCTGTAAAGAAGTGGGTCAGGAGATGCCGTCACATACTAAGACACCGCTGAATACTGGACAAACAGAGTCTACCCACCAACAAGACATGCTCGTTCGTTGTGCAGCTGCAGCATCATTTCTGGCACCCTGCTACGCCTCATGATGTAGGCATCGTGTGCTGACCCTGGAAAACGTGCACAGACATGGGAAATCACCATGTTAGCAAGACACACCACAAGGGCATTAATGGAGTGGTAATGTTTACGGTTACGAAAGGCTACCTCCTGTGCCTGTGGTGGTACCAAAGCCACATGTGTCCCATCAATGAACCCAATTACATGGGGCATCCCTCCCAAGGCATAGAACTCACCCTTGATACCTGTCAACTGCTCAGGAGTTGGAAAATGGATGAATTCATCCAGGTGCTCCAACATGGCTTCTAAAACATCATGCATGGTCTGGGACATGCCACCCACATCAGCTACGGTCAATTGAAACGTACCGGTGGCAAAGAAATGTAGGGCTGACATTACCTTCATCTTGGGGCTCAGCGCAGTCGGATAACTGTGTCGCGGTTGGAGGTGTGGGGCCAGCCTGTTTGTCAGGTCCACAATTAACCGTTGGGGGAATCTGTAGCGGCGTATGCAGTCGCGTTCCCTCATGGCAGCCAAGTCTGGCATTGGTCTGGGGAGAGGCGGTGCCCTGCAGAAATTTGGAAGGAATAACGATGATTGAGTACATTACTACACCAATGTCAAAGAACTGAGTACATGTTCAACAGCTAATACACATATGCTATATACAGAGTCTGGTCTGTGTAATACATCCTGCAGACGTATGGCAGCCAGGTGATACTCCTACCAAGAGCCAGCTACAAACGTGGATTGTCAAGGTCTACATGACATGCCATGAAAGTAGCTGTGGGCCAGTGTGAGTGAACAGCCAGACACATTACAGGAGTGACATACATCCACATATGTGCATTTGAAGGATCTTATCTCATACAGACAGCTGCCGGAAAGCTAGACGCACAGGTCACATGTCGTGGAAAAAGGACAGACCACACACCTTGCCATGAAGGGGTACATGTCAAAAATGATCACACAGACATTGAGACTACGCTGATATGTCCTAAGCTCGCAAGTCCCTGTTCGATGCATACAGACACACGTTACGTGTTATTCCACATGTGTCCTGGTGTGCGTAATAGTGTGACATGGGCATCTACACACAGACGCATGTTGGATGCAGCTACAGCAGATGCCATTGACGGAACACCAACAGCAAGATCATGGAAACACATGACACACACATGACATAGTCACATCAGGGCACACTGGTAGTGAGATGTCAGGTGTCATCATCCATGTACCTGGCATCAGGGGACAGTTGCGGGTGTTGGTGACTGTGCCATGCCACTGATGCAGTGCTTGACAAGTTTGAACTACATGCACACTTGTAAAAGGTGTGAAGGGGAAGTGCGCCACATAGTGCCCCATCACACATGACATGTGTACACAGGTCATCACACAACTATTGGGTTAAAACATGAGGAGACATGTGCCAGCTCACTGCCTGACACACCTAGGCCCTACACATGAAGCACTGCACTGACAATGACTTGATGTCCATCCTTGTGCGAGTCTGACACCTCCATTCCTTTCCTGTGCGCCTCCTATCACCAGTGTGAGCTGTGAAACGCACCGTACACACGCTCTGAGGGCATGTGTACGGTCGTATCACTATATGGGGTTTGGGTAGGAGTACGCGTGTGTGTACGGACCGTACACACGTACGTGTACACACTGGTCCTATCCCTATGGGAGTGTCGCCGTAGGCGTACGCCATAGAGATATGGCTCGTACACGCGTGTGTAGAGCCCGTAGCACTATGGCAGTGTTGCCGAATGCGTGCGCCATAGTGCTACGGGCCGTACCCGCGTGGGTACGGCCCGTAGCACGATGGCGTACGCCTACAGCAACACTACCATAGTGATACGGACCCTACACACGCGTGTACAGACCGTATCACTATGGCGTACGCCTACGGCAACACTGCCATAGTGCTACGAGCCCTACACACGCGTGTACGGACCGTATCACTATGGCGTATGCCTACGACAACACTACCATAGTGATACGGACCCTGCACACGCGTGTACGGACCGTATCACTATGGCGTACACCTACGGCAACACTACCATAGTGATACGGACCCTACACACGTGTGTACGGACCATATCACTATGGCGTACGCCTACAACAACACTACCATAGTGATACAGCCACTACACACGCGTGTATGGACCATATCACTATGGCGTACGCCTACGGCAACACTACCATAGTGATACGGACCCTACACACGCGTGTACGGACCGTATCACTGGAGTAGTGGTGCCCTAGGAGTACGTGTGGAACGCACCGTACCTGTGTGTGGATAGTGAAATTACATAGGGGACACATGAGGGACAAGTATAAGGGCCTAAATGCATGCTGGTTGTCATGGAGACCGAGTTTCCAGTTCAAAATTTTTCATCAGGTGGCCAGCAAAAGTTGGTTGGAGACAATATACTATGTTGCAAAGTGGTTGTTGACTAGACATCATGCTCAAATTTTGAACCATGCAAAGGCCCTCACTGGGGTAGGTTTAAAGGGATTGGAGGAAACGTAGGATGCAAATGAGATTGACCAATCACTCTGTACTCCTGTAAATGAAACAGCCCAGCAAGGCAGATATAAGGCAGACAGGACCCATGAGAGAGCACTTGCCTGCACAACCTTTCATTCCACACCACTGCTGCTGCTTGTGATTCCTCTGGCACCATGTCCAGGTCTGTGGAGAGGGCCCAGCCTTTCACCCAAGAGGAGAATGAGGCTTTGCTGGATGTCATCCTCCCACAGTACCCCTGCCTGTATGGGAGACCAGGGGAGCAGGTGAGTGCTGACTCCACTAGCTTTGACTGTGCCCCTTTTTTGTGTCTGTCACTTCTGGCATTGTGTCCAGGTGTGACAGACATGCAATGTTGTTCATGGTGGGTCCCAGGGGGGGGAATGCCTTATGTCTCCCATGCAGAGCATGATGTGGTTCATATCTGCACTCCTCACTTGCATTGTGCTTACTGTGACTATCACTGCATGGTGCATGCCACATTCAGCCTGGCTAATCCTCTTGGGAATGTTGTTTCTATAGTCCTGATGTGATTCTGTGGTCCCCCCAGTGTGACAGGTGACTGTACCCACAGATGTGTGTGAGTTGAGTGTGCCTGTGGTGAGAGTGTCCAAATGATGTGTACGTGCCATGGACATTGGTGTGTGTGTAAGTCCCCTGTCATGTGGGTGAGTGTCTATGTGGAGTGTTGCACCCCAGCTGCATGGAGGATGCATATGCCCTACCCATCTGATGTGAGCAGGGAGCCGTGCTGTGTGTCTGACGTGCGAGCTAGCCCCACACCTGTGACACCCCCCAGTCAAGTGGCACATGTGCAGAGTGAGGTTTTTACCCGCAGTTGCCAATGGCAGATGATTGGCCTGTGCCTGTGTGTGTCTGTGCACTCCGCTAAGGTTGCGTGAGTGGCCTGGGGCATGTGACTGCTTTGAGGTGCTGTCCATAATCCTGGTGTTGCTTGTGATGCACAGTGTGAGCCATGATCAGTGATTGTGTCACACCCCTCATGCCACCTGTGTACTTTCAATGCCACGTAGTGCTTTTGGCCTTCCCCAGAGGATAATGTCAAAAGTGCAATGAGTTGGCTGCATACTATGTCCTGTTCAAACAAGCCAAATTGTTCTAATGTGTGTCTTTGTGACATGGAGCAGGTGTATTGATGTTGTCTCACTTTGTCATCCTCACAGGTAGCCGCCTACGCCAAGGGGGAGATATGGAAGCGGGCCGTCAGGGCCGTGAGGTCGGTGGAGGGTCGCAGTCGGCACCTGGCCCAGGTGAGGAAACGCTGGCAGGACATCCGGTGCTGGACCAGGAGGATCACCCGGGTCCTGCTGGGGGACTCACCTCCACACAAACACGGCGGGCGCCGGCGCCTGACCCACCAAATGAAGCGTGTCCTGGCGGGGGTCTTCCCTGACATGGATAGGCGGCTACAGGAGAAGCAGCAGCAGCAAGGGGGTAGGTACATGTGTGTTTGTTGTGTGTCACCAGCTTTTGGAAGTGCTCAGTCGCCTGGATATACTGCCAGGGTTTATATGTGCAGTGCATATCCTGTTCCCCCAAGTCACCCGGTGCTGTTCTTCCTCCCTTCCCATCCTTGACATGTGTTCCCTGGTCTGTGTGTAGTCACTCTTGCACAAGGTAATCTAGGCTGCTAGTTAATCCAAGTGCCCAAAGCCTGCAGCATCATGTGTGGGGGTGGTCTGTGACATGTGTTGGGACCTTGCCTCTGCCCTGTCTAGTTCAGTCATATTCGGGTCCATGATTGTTGGCACTGATGCTGAGTCTCAACATAGGAGTGTGCGGCTTGAAATGAACATACTTGCAGCATGCATGACCGATGTTGTGGCCTCAGACATGATGTGCATGAGGGGGAGATATGCATAGTGCGGGGACGGTTGCTCCTGTTGCAGTCAGATCTATCCAGGACCATGGAGCAGTGTGGCCACTACAGTCCCCTGAGACACCTTTTCCTAGGAATCATGTGTGTCATCCAACACTATGGACATTCTCTGTGTCTTCAGCATAGGTTGGGCTCTGTGGCATTTTACCCTGGCCTCATTTGTATTTACGTAAAGTGTGCTACATGTGTCCACTGTACAGGGTGACCCAATGTGGCTTGTGCATACTCACAGTGGCCAGGGTCTCGGTACAACTATCTGATGATGGTTGTTTGTCAATAATATGTGTGGTCAGCCCCACCAAGTTAGAGTGCACTTTGGATTTCATGAAGCCCATTTTTGTGATCCCAGATGAAGAGGTGTAAGTCCTTCCTCTGTCTCAATCACATAGTCTCAGGTAGGGGGGGGGGGGGGTTGTGCGGCCAAGGCCTACATGTCCAAACCTTATGTCTCCTTTCCAGGTCTGGCCTGTGTGTGATCACAGTCTGAACAGACACTCAACAAGTATTGACCCAGTCATGTTGTGCAGGGTTTAATGTTTGTGCTTTGCAGCATGTGTCTAAAGTTTAAAGACATGGTTCATGCTCATCCTTTTGTTGGCAACGGTGTGTGGTCCAGATGCTGTGCTCGACTGTCCACAGACACTTGCTTCTCTGTATAATTCGATATCAAGTTATTTGCTGTTGTGTCATGCTCTCCATTCTTTCCAAGTGGCATGGTGGGTCAACCAACTGTGTAGTGCAGGGCCTACATATGTGCGTAGTATTGTAGATGTTACTCATGATGCTTTTTATGCTATGCACTGTGTCCTATGTAGTGTGGACTCATGTTTCATATGTATACACGTGTCTGATTATTTCCTGTCTCTTCACCTTGCCCACAGCATCGTCGGGGGACACCGAGGGAGACACCGGCACGGACGTGGAGGAGGGATCCAGCACCGGTGCCACCAGTGCTAGGGAGCCTGGCGCAGCAAGTGGCACGGAGGGCGAGGGGAGTCAGGCGGAGGACCTGTCCAGTCCCGACACCGACTATGACGCAGACGGGTCCGAGGCTGAGCTCCCAGAGGGGGCGGAGGCTGCTCCCACAGCTGAAAGCAGCACTCCATCTCTCGCCGCCCCCTCCATTCCCATCACCACCCTCCCACTTGGCTGGGGTCCCTTCTGTCCGTGCTAGGCGACAACATGTCTCCTTCGTGCCAGGCACCGCACCCCCTGCCCCTGTCTTCCCTGCTGCCGTCAATGCCGAGTCTGTGGACATCCTGCGGCAGTTGCAGGTTCGTCAGACATCGCTGCTTAATGTCCTCCATGGCCACACCAGACTGCGTACATGGAGGGCATGTCAGCAGCGATGTCTGACCAACGGATGTTGCTGAGGTCCATGGACTCGTCACTGACGGCATCAGTGGGTCTCCTGCAGCGCTCCGTCCCCCCCCTACCCCTGCACCATCCACACTTCCCACTCCCATGCCTGTCCCAAGCACACCCAGACATCCCCATGCAAGCACCCCACCAGACACAGGCAGCACACCAACAGGGAAGGCCAAGTGCACACCTCCTGTCACGCACACACAGGGGGGGAAGTAGGCACACCCACTGGGTCGGGGGGAAACGGCAGACACGCAGCCACAGTGGGAGTCCGCAGTCCTCACGACCCACTTCCTCCAAAACCACTCCCCTTAGCTCCCCTGCCCAACAGTCAGACAAAGAGTCCTTCATGGCCAGTCTGTCCCTCAGCCCCAGTGTGACACCACCCCGCAAGCGGTCGAGGAAGTCCCTGGGCAGGGGAGTTGAGCCCCCCCCCTGTCCACACCCTCCCCCAGTAGCGCTGCAACCCATCCCTCCGACCCCCCCCCTCCTTGGGGCCTGTGGTTCCTTCGGGTGTAGGGGAGATGCTGGAAGACCTTGCGACCGTGTGCAGCGCCATCCTAACCACCACCTCTGGCGCTGCCCCACCCCCTGTGGTGGAGACGTCCGTCCCTGCACCCACAACACCTACCCTTGCCCCTCCTGTCCCTGCGGTGCCTGGTCCTTCCCCCCCACATGATGCCCCCCCCCTGTGGATGAAAAGGAACTCTGAACTGTGCAGGCAAGCTAGGGGAGACGCGTCCCAATGTGTCCCCCCCCAGGAGTTCGCATATGGACTGGCCTCTGGGCCTTGTATATAGTGTACATTTCAATTCAAATATTATTTTTATGCTGAATAAAGCATTTTGTTTTTCATTTGCAGACTAATGCTTTTCTGGTATTGCTGTTGGTGCTGCTGCTCCATGAGTTGGGGTGGTGATAATGTGTTAGGTGTCTGGGAAATGTTGTAGTGTGCTGCTCATGGGGTGGACCTTGGTATCTGCGTGCCATCACAAGGTCTCTGCAAATAATCTTTGGTCATGTAAGCTCTTACTGTATGGTGACATTGTCCCAAGGAGTGTTCCTTCCTCTGTGGCACCTGACATCTTCCCTGCACGGTGTTTCCCAATTGTTGTGCTGACCTGTGTCTACATTTCCTTGGTGTGTGACGGATCCCTTCAACTTTGGCCATGCCTGCTCAGCAATGTCTCCGCCTGCCCTCATATGTCTGGGCACTGCTGGGAGTGATAGGCACCCACCCCTCATAAGTCTGGGCACTGCTGGGAGTCCTCTGCACCCACCCCTCATATGTCTGGGCACAGCTGAGAGTCCTCTGCACCCACCCCACATATGTCTGGGCACTGCTGGGAGTGATAGGCACCCACCCCTCATATGTATGGGCACTGCTGGGAGTGATAGGCACCCACCCCTCATATGTCTGGGCACTGCTGGGAGTCCTCTGCACCCACCCCTCATATGTCTGGGCACTGCTGGGAGTCCTCTGCACCCACCCCTCATATGTCTGGGCACTGCTGGGAGTGATAGGCACCCACCCCTCATATGTCTGGGCACTGCTGGGAGTCCTCTGCACCCACCCCTCATATGTCTGGGCACTGCTGAGAGTCCTCTGCACCCACCCCTCATATGTCTGGGCAGTGCTGGGAGTGATAGGCACCCACCCCTCATATGTCTGGGCACTGCTGGGAGTGGTAGGCACCCACCCCTCATATGTCTGGGCACTGCTGGGAGTGAGAGGCAACCACCCCTCATATGTCTGGGCACTGCTGGGAGTCCTCTGCACCCACCCCTCATATGTCTGGGCACTGCTGGGAGTCCTCTGCACCCACCCCTCATATGTCTTGGCACTGCTGGGAGTGATAGGCACCCACCCCTCATATGTCTGGGCACTGCTGGGAGTGATAGGCACCCACCCCTCATATGTCTGGGCACTGCTGGGAGTCCTCTGCACCCACCCCTCATATGTCTGGGCACTGCTGGGAGTCCTCTGCACCCACCCCTCATATGTCTGGGCACTGCTGGGAGTGATAGGCACCCACCCCTCATATGTCTGGGCACTGCTGGGAGTGATAGGCACCCACCCCTCATATGTCTGGGCACTGCTGGGAGTCCTCTGCACCCACCCCTCATATGTCTGGGCACTGCTGGGAGTGATAGGCACCCACCCCTCATATGTCTGGGCACTGCTGGGAGTGATAGGCACCCACCCCTCATATGTCTGGGCACTGCTGGGAGTCCTCTGCACCCACCCCTCATATGTCTGGGCACTGCTGGGAGTGATAGGCACCCACCCCTCATATGTCTGGGCACTGCTGGGAGTCCTCTGCACCCACCCCTCATATGTCTGGGCACTGCTGAGAGTCCTCTGCACCCACCCCTCATATGTCTGGGCAGTGCTGGGAGTGATAGGCACCCACCCCTCATATGTCTGGGCACTGCTGGGAGTGGTAGGCACCCACCCCTCATATGTCTGGGCACTGCTGGGAGTGAGAGGCAACCACCCCTCATATGTCTGGGCACTGCTGGGAGTCCTCTGCACCCACCCCTCATATGTCTGGGCACTGCTGGGAGTCCTCTGCACCCACCCCTCATATGTCTTGGCACTGCTGGGAGTGATAGGCACCCACCCCTCATATGTCTGGGCACTGCTGGGAGTGATAGGCACCCACCCCTCATATGTCTGGGCACTGCTGGGAGTCCTCTGCACCCACCCCTCATATGTCTGGGCACTGCTGGGAGTCCTCTGCACCCACCCCTCATATGTCTGGGCACTGCTGGGAGTGATAGGCACCCACCCCTCATATGTCTGGGCACTGCTGGGAGTGATAGGCACCCACCCCTCATATGTCTGGGCACTGCTGGGAGTCCTCTGCACCCACCCCTCATATGTCTGGGCACTGCTGGGAGTGATAGGCACCCACCCCTCATATGTCTGGGAACTGCTGGGAGTGATAGGCCCCCACCCCTCATATGTCTGGGCACTGCTGGGAGTCCTCTGCACCCACCCCTCATATGTCTGGGCACTGCTGGGAGTCCTCTGCACCCATCCCTCATATGTCTGGGCAGTGCTGGGAGTGATAGGCACCCACCCCTCATATGTCTGGGCACTGCTGGGAGTCCTCTGCACCCACCCCTCATATGTCTGGGCACTGCTGGGAGTGATAGGCACCCGCCCCTATGTCTCTGTCCACTGATGTGGATGTAGTACGGGCCGTACCCCTACAGCCCGTACCCAGGCCTTCAGAGCGTGGGTACGGGTCGCACCACGCATACCCCTACGTCACCCCAAGAATGGTGGTACGGCCCATACCCAGGCCTTTAGAACGTGGGTACGGGCCGTACCGCCATTGTTGGGGTGACGTAGGGGTACGCGTGGTACGGCCCGTACCCACGTTCTAAAGGCCTGGGTACGGGCCGTACCACCATTCTTGGGGTGACGTAAGAGTACGCGTGGTGCGACCCGTACCCACGCTCTGAAGGCCTGGGTACGGTGCGTACCACAATTGTTGTGGTGATGGGACGCGTCCACGTCCACTTCCGTTGTGGCGGGACGCAAGCCTTGGTGGACACGCCCCCACCCCCCCGAAGTGACAAGACCCTGGAGGTAAGGTATGTACAGGGCATGTTTACTTGTTAACTTGGGTGGGGGTTATGTTTCCTGCCCCTGCCCCCCACCTTTGTCCCTGGGTGTTGTTCTGACCTTCTGCGGCGTCTGCGTCGGTTCCTGTGCACCAGGTCGTAGGCTATGAGGGCCGGGATGACACGTAGGATGGGGTCCACGGCTGTCCGTCGCGTACAGGTGCTCCTTCTTCGCGTCGTCCTCAATTTCCCGGCAGTTTTTGGCTCCCGTAAAAAATGCTACGTGCAGAGTGACGTAGGCACGAATCGTACTTGCTGGTTCGTAAAACGCTGCCTGACTCCGTCCGGATGTCACGTACGCGATGTCCCGGATTGGAATTGTGGGTATTTTTTAGCTGGTCGGTGTTTTGTACAACTCGTACGGAAATGGCATTTCTGTACGAATCGTACTTGCGGGTTTGTAAGGTGGTTTTCCCGGGTACGAGTCGGACGGAGAATACGCTCTGTACAACCATTTGTACCCGGGTTTTACAGGATCGGAATCGGCACCTAAATGAATTATCAATACCAATAAATATTAATAAATAATTACTTAATTATAATAAATTACTTCCCACCCTATTCCCCTATAAACACACAACTCGCTCCTAAACTAAATTAACACAATTAATATATTTATCAATTATTTAATTAATAACACTTTATTGCCAATTAATAATTAATAAACAATCAATACCAAAAAATAAAATTTATTAATTTATTTATTTTTATTAATTTACTTCCCACCCTATTCCCTTACACACCCATAAACCACTCCAATAAAAAAACACCATTGGCATAATTATCAATTAATCAATTAATAAAAACTAATTAACAATTAATAATTAATTAACAATAAATTCATTATCAATACCAATAAATAATGCCTTAATTACAATTAAATTACTTCCCACCCTATTCCCATATAAACCCACAACCCGCTACAGAACTAAAATGCATAATTTATTTAAAAATAATTAATAATTTCTAAAAATTATGATTTAATTTGCTATAATTAAATTACTTCCCACTCTATTCCCCTATAAACCCACAACCCGCTACGGTACTAAAAAGCAAAATTTACTTACAAAAATGTTACTAACTTCTAAACGATAAATGCAGATATTATAAAAAAACATACAACACATAACAAAACATGTGGAACACATACATAAAAAAACATACTAAAATACATAAAACTAACATAAACATCGATATTATTAACATCGATATTTTTGCTATTGATATTACTAACTTCAATATTAACAATAACGATATTACTTACCTTCAGTTCGATATTCTGGTCACCGATATGCTTGATGTCGATATTCGGTCCCTATGATATTTAAAACTCGATATTAATGTAGGTCGAAATAAAAAACTCAATATTATGTCTGTGCACTAGCTGACTGGACACGAGTGTGGAGAGCATGTCTGAGTTGGAGATATTTATAGAATTGGGTGTGCGTGAGAGTATACATCTGCTGAAGGTCCTGAAAAGAGGGTATGTGTGTTACTGACCAAACATTACCCAGTTGTGAGATACCATTAAGGTTCCAAGATCTAAAACCACAGAGTCCTGCCACCTACCCCAGCCACGTACCGTGCCAAAGAGGGGGTTGCTGGTTGAGTCTGGCCACCCATTGTACATGGCAAAGTGCAGCTCTCCATAAAAGCAACACCACTCTAGTGACCAAGGGCATAGAGATCAAGACCGGGGAGCCATTGAGAATAGCTTGCAAGCGAAGCCCAGCAACACAAGTTCTATACGGTAGGCAGGATGGGACCATACCCAGTTGAACCAATCGTGGATAACAAGAAGATGTCAAGACAAATAATAAAGGTAGAGATTAGACATCCAGGCCACCATCAAAGGGGCCTCATTGACAATGTGAGAAAGCCAAGCGTGGCTGAAAATCGCCCCACAGGACTGCCTTCGCGGTTCCATCCAACTTGCGAAACCACATCTGCAACAGGTGAAGTGGTAAGTTCTGGAAGGTATACAGAAACCGAGGAAGGATCATCACCTTTTATAATGCAATACGTGCCATGACATTAAGAGGAAGAGTCTGCAATCCAGCCAGATCCATCATCGCCTTCCGAACGAGAGGCTGAAGATTAAGGCCCCAAGTGATTTTCAGTTGCAAGGCAACCCATCTACTCGAATATTTAAAACGAAGCCGGGGAAGCAGGATAGAAGTTTGCCGGTCAAAACAGTCCCTAGATGATGCCAAGGGAACCAGCACAGATTTTGAGGGGTTCATCCTCAGACCTGAGGCCACTTCAAAGTTCTCAAGCAATTGAAGACACTGAGGTCCATCTTCAGTGAATAAAGTGATGTGGTGTTCATGGCCAGAACTCCAATCCCATCCAGAGTACTGGCGATCCGCACAAATGATCTGAGCCAAAGGCTTCATAGCTAAAGCAGAGTGAAGTGGGGGCAGGGGGCAACCAAGCCTGATACCCCGCTCTATAGAGAAGGGAGCATAGAGGACCCCGTTGATGTGCACTCGAGCCATGGGATTAGAATATTGAACATAGACCATATTCTGAACGCACAATCCAAAGCCAGTGCGAGCCAGAACCAATAGAAGATACCTTCAGTCCATCGTGTTGAATGCCTTCTCAAGTCAATAAGGAGCAATCCTAGATTTTGGGTCAATCAATGATGGTGGGCCACAGCTATGTGAAAGAGACAAATACAGTGTCTTGTACTCTGGAAGGGCATAAAACCATATTGTTCCGGCTGTACCAATTTAGTCAGGACCTATTTGATCCTGTTAGCCAACACCGTGGCATAAACTTCGACCTCGCAATTAAGGAGCGATATGGGCCGATAAATGGCACATGACGTGAAAGGAGGTTGCATCTTAGGTATTACTACTCTAGTGGCCAATCTCAATTCTACCTGAGGGTAGCCCACCTGGCAGACCTCCTTATACGGTAACAAGTGATAGAGGAGAAGGATTTCCCAAAACGTGACATAGTACTCCATGGGAAAGCTATCTGGACTGGGGGTTTTACCAGAAGCCAGACTGGACAATGCGTCCCCGATCTCTTCCGCTGTGAAGAGCTCTTCAAGTAGGCGAGAGTCAGTGGGAGATAGGCTAGGAAGAGGGACTGAGTCGAGGAAGGAACTAGATGCGGCCAGATCTCTGTCTATCTTTACTGAGTATAGCATCTTATAATATTGAGCAAAGGTCTGTGCTATCTCAGGAAAAGACTGTTGTGAGCAACCTGTGTCATCTATAATCTCAGGGACGATCCGGTGTGCTTGTTGATGAAAGCCAGCCAATAGAGCAACTTCCCATTCTTGTCACCCCAGCCATAAATCCTGGCCGTTGTGGCCTTCCAAAGATGTTTGGCCATCTCAAGGGAATGAAAATGAATATCTTCACAGATGAGACCTAGTTTCCAGGAGAACTCCTCCTGGGGATTCGATGCTAAGCGTTGTTACAGACGAAGGGTGCAGGACTCTAGCTGAGTAATGAGGGCAGAGAATTCATGCTCTCTAGTCCTAATGTAGGTTTTGGCATACCCTGTACTGTCACCTTACTAGCCTCCCACAGAGAACCAACGGGTGCAACTGATCTGTCATTGTTGTGAAAACTGGAACAAAGTTCAGTGCTCAACGATTGAACAAAAGTCTTGTCCTGAAAATACCACATGGGGCGCAAACCAGGAGGATGATATCCAAGGTGAAGAGTAAGGGTGAATGATCTGAGATTTCTAGTGGCAAAATATGTATTTGGGTCAATCGCTGACAATCAGGGGCGGGCAGTAGAATGAGATCTATCCGAGTATGGGTGTGGTGGGCTACAGATGTATGAGTAAATTGATGGAGTCTAGGATGCCAAGACCTCCAGACATCATAAAGGCCCAGAGCACTGACCCAGTTGGCAAGGGGGCGAGCCCCAGCCTGTCTAGAGGAAGTAGGAGTTCCAGTACTATCTAGGTCGAGTCTAGTACTGTGTTAAAATCACCCAATAATATTGTAAGTCCCTGTGGAAGGTGTGAAAGAAGCCTCGAGAGGTACCTAAGGCAAGCAGACAAAGAAGCAGGCCATTAAGATAGTGCTGCAAATACTGTAACAGCAGTGCAATACAAGTAATCAGTGCCTCAAAACTATAGTCACAATCAGTACAAAAGTGTGTGTCAAAACCTAAAAGGGAAGGAAAGAAGTAAACAATGAACAACCTTTTGCACAGAAAATCCAGCCCCCAGCTCCTGCCCCTCCTCACACTTTTACCCTAGAAGCATCTGTTGCCCTAAAGAAAAGGTACAATGAGAAGAGCAATATACACAACATTGTGAAACCTTAAAAAAGGGGGGAATAGACCCCATCATAGAAAAAGCAATGTTGAGACAGCAGCCACCAAGCAACATCCAAGCAATGATCCATGGAGCAAATTGATAATTGTTGAAATAAATATTGCTAGAGAGAAAGAACAGGGTAATTCAGAAAACATGAGATCATATAATCATTAAAATGCAAACCCAGTCAAATAATAGGACTGCTGGAGAGATCTGAGTCTGAGCAAGGAACAGCTGGGTCAGCGGATGGTGAGAACGAAAGCCCATCAGCCCCAGCCCCTCATTTTCCACCCCGAGGCAGGTCTTGAAGCAGCTCTGGATGGTGGCATCAGTTGTGCTTCTTCCAGGAGTGTGAAGGTGAGATCTATGGGGAAGTTCCGCGCCCCCTCCAGGTGCGACTTTGTCGCCTGCGGGGTTTGGGCAGTGACTGAGAGGTCGAGGCAGCAGCAGTCCCTTGCCGATTGGAAGAGGGAGGAGTGTGTCCGTGAAGCAGGCGATCCCCCGTGAGCTACTGCCATGCAGATTCCGGGTTGGCAAAGATTTGAGATTTATTAAGATAAATGACACGAAGCCTAGCTTGAAACAACAGACAATATTGAAGCCCCATAGCCCTTAGCTTCTGTCTGACCTCCAAGCCTTCGTTGTTGCACCTCTCGAGTGTAATTGGGGAAAAGGAGAACCTTAGTATCACCACATGTAAGGTCTGGATGCAACCGGGCTTCTCAAAGTATCGCATCCCTATCGTGGTATTTCAGAATACGAGCTATGATCAGTCGAGTGGGAGCTCCAGGAGGAGGTTTAAGGGCCAGGACCTGGTGTGCACTCTCAATGGCAAACCAAGACGAGAGGTGAGTGCTGGGCATCCAGGATTTAAGACAGCTTTTCATGAAGAACGCCATCTGCTGGGGATCTGCACCTGCAACAATTTCCGAAACCTCAATATTGCAAATATTATTACGCCATGAGTGATTTTCTGCATCTTCGGCATGTCTATGAAGTTCCGACGTGTGGGTAAGTAGAGCGCAGACCGGAGTTTTAAAAGTGCAGACCTCGTCTTCGACCATAAAAATCCGAGATTCAGCCTCTGTTATTCGAGCAGTGGCATTACAGAGATCCTGGCACAGCAACACGACATCCATCCTCACCTCACCGATCCTTGCCTCCACTGCCACCTGCGATATCTGGATATTCTGCAGAATAACAAAAAGCTCATTGGACGAAGAGGTGGGTTTATCGCAGCCTGAGGGGCTGGAGGCCCACCACTGGAGCCCATAATATATTGGTCCATGCGCCTCTGAGTGGAGGCAGAGCTAGAGGAATTATCCTTGCCCATGATGGGGGAGTGGCAAAGGGTGCAGTGCCCGCAGTACTGGTTCCCACAATGATCATGGGCCACAGAGCGACACACTAATAGGGCCCCAGCCAGTCACACACAGGACTCAGGGGCAGATGAAAAGAAGAGTCAGTGGAAGCAACAAAGGCATTATGCCTCTATCGCACAAGACCCCAGGGTTCCACAGAAAGCAATCACAACAAGGCTGTGCACCTATCAGTCCTGGAGTCCAGAGGAGGGGGTAGTGCGGACCCCGTTGGCAAATGTGGTGTCTGTTCAGATCCACAACACAAGGGTGGGTAAGTGATGGCGCATCAAATAAGTCTCACTGGGCCCCTCTCCTCGGGCCTGGCCTTCCAAAGCAGATATATCTAGGAACTGGGCACCTGACTTCCCCGTAACCACTCCTCCACCACTGACAAGAGCCTTCAGCGCTATGGCACTCCTGCCTGGAAAGAGTCTGAATCTTCAGCGGCAGGGCGGGATCACCGCAGAGTAGTGCTCCAGGCTCAAGGTGCAATCAGGGTGGCAGGAGAGGTGCCAACCGAAGTCTGCATGGCTCGACACCAGGCCTACAATCCCCGATCAGCCCAAGTCAGCCACCGAATGGGTGCACCGCACACAGGCCCCGGGCCTCCACACAAGGAGGGTTGCCGAGCACATGGGGAACAGCGGCAGGTCCTCAAGTCTCTGAAGGGGGGGAGGCTCACCTCAGAGGTCTGCAACGACTGGGCAGTGAAGCCGCTCCACCAGCTGTGCGGTTGGGCATCCTCCACCAGCCAGCCTTCACATGCGCCGATATCACCTCACCAGAAGGCGCCGATTGCAGCTCCACCACTGGGAAGGGCCCCTACCCTGGGTAGACTGCTACAGCAACAGGCAGACATGCATGGGGGCACCCGACCAGCACTACCAGAGCAATCAATATGGAACGAGGATGCTGCATCACACATCGGTCTCCGCTCCCCAGTCGGCATGTCTTTCTATCCCACCGGGCTCACAGTCCACTGTGGCGGCTACCATTGACTGAAAAACTTTGGCACCGCCGTCACGCTTGTGAAGTGTAGGGAATGGATGCTTGATGGCAGCAGGAAGTCCGGATTTACGCCAGATATCAAGGGTCAAAACAAAGCCTGTGGCGGCCTTGGTCATGCCCCGAGACCTACTGTTCTTAAGGGCTTAGTGCAGTATCAAGAAAAACAATTATTAGCATAGTAAGTAAGTTATTAGGTACCTTGAAAGCAGAGTCAAACAAATCCTCATCCTAGTGCCTTGTATATTAAACTGCCTTTGCTATGCTTAAAAAGGCACAGTGCTTAAGCGGGTTCATGTACAACTGCAGAAATGTCCTATTACTTACCGGTAATCTTCATTACTCCGGGTCCCGTAGTCCTCGACACCGTCATGGACAAGTGAGATGTAACTATCTCACTGACAGAAAAAAGAACGAAGGAATGCTGGACCTACCCTTCCCCCTCCCACTGGGAGTACATAAGGAGTACCGGTCTCAGCATTCCTCCTGAAATACCAAGCCCCAATGAAGGCCGGCAGACAGGGAGGGAGGGAGGGAGGGAAGTCATGACGGTGTCGAGGACTACGGGACCCGGAGTAATGAAGATTACCGGTAAGTAATAGGACATTACCCCCAGGTCCCTACGTCCTCGACACCGTCATGGACAAGTGAGAAATACCAAAGCAAACACCGGCATTCATACCAGAAACACAACAAACCACCAGGACAGCAAACAAACCCAGAGATTTATTGGAAATAAATAAGAAAAAAACATCAGGAGCGAACAGAGCTCAACACCCCCAATGCAAAACCTCCATCATCCCCCAACAGATTGAGGAGCCGATAATGCCTGATGAAAGTATTAGAAGAGGCCCACGTGGCAGCTCTACAAATTTCAGAGAGAGGAACACCCCGAACCTCCGCCCAAGATGCAGCCACCCCTCTCGTAGAATGACCCTGAACCCCCAAAGGAGAAGGAGACCCAGACAGAGAGAAGGCCAAGGAAATGACTTGCTTCAGCCAACGTCCGATCGACACAGAAGAAGCCCTACCCCCAAGCGAAGCCGCCCCAAAGGAGACAAAAAGGGAGTCCGACTTGCGAAACACCGCCGTGCGGGCAAGATAAACGCGCAAAGCCCGGCACACATCCAACAAGGACCACTGGGGACCACCAGGAGAATCCAAAACAGAGCCCAGGGCAGGCAACACCAACTCCTGGCACCTGTGAAATTGCGAAGAAACCTTCGGCACAAAAGAAGAATCAAGGCGCAGCACTACCCCACCCTCCGTGAAAGACAGAAAAGGAGCACGCACCATCAAGGACCCCAACTCCCCAATACGACGAGCAGAGGTGACAGCCACTAGAAAAAACACCTTGAGAGTGAGAAATTTCAAATCCACCTCATCCAAAGGCTCAAAAGGAGGATTGATCAAGACCCGAAGAACCAAAGGCAAATCCCACAGGGGAAAAGAAGGACGAGGCACAGGCCGAGAAATAGTAAAACTGCGGAGAAGACGAGAGACCAAGTCCTCAATATCCTAAAGATTCCCCCACGGGGAACGAAAAGCCCGAACAGCGGCCCACTGGGCACACAGAGTAGACACAGCCAAACCCTTCTCGAAACCCTCCCACAAAAATTGAAGGACAACCTGCAAGGAACAGAACAAAGGGGAGACGCCCAACGCCGAACACCAACGACCAAAATTACCCCAATGCCGATCATAAGCCTTGAGGGTAGAAGGCCGCCGGGAACGCTGAAGAGCTACCGCTAAATGCTCCGGGAAACCGCGCCGTCTCCAACCCTGCCTCTCAACCTCCACACCGACAACCTCAACCGGAGAAGAGACATGGACGGGGAAGACCGTAGAGGAGACGTAGACAGGGGAAGAAACCAGGGACCCTGCACCGCCAAAAGACGAACCGTCAGAAACCAGGACCTCCTAGGCCAAAACGGCAGGACCGCCACCACCTCCCGATCTTCCTGACACAGACGGGCCAGAAAACGGGGAACCAGAGCCAGAGGAGGAAAGGCATAGAGGAGACACGACGGCCAAGGTAGCGACAGCGCGTCCACCCCCCAGCACCCCTCCTGCAGAAACCGGGAGCAGAAGCGAGGGAGCTGAGCATTGTGCCGGGAGGCAAAGAGGTCCAGAAAGGGACGCCCAAACCTCCCGCATACAAGCCGAAACGCAACCGGGGTGGGAGACAACTCCAGAGAATCCGGAAAGCAACGACTCAGGACATCCGCCACACAGTTGTCCACTCCCCGAAGATGAACCGCCGTCAGAGACAGCAGATGGCCCTCCGCCCAACAAAACAGGGGGACTACCCCCGCATTCAGAGAGGCCGAACGAATCCCCCCTTGATGATTGAGATAAGCCACCGTCACCATATTGTCGGACCGCACCAACACGTTCCGATCGATCAACAGACCCCGAAAATCCATCACAGCCCGGGACACCGCCGTGAGCTCTCTCCAGTTGGAAGACCGGCGGCTCTCCAGAAGGGACTAACGACCCTGAAGGGAGCGAGACCCCAAGGTCGCACCCCAACCCAAGGCGCTGGCATCCGTCGTCAAGACCAGAGAAGGAGAAGACTGCAGGGGCAGACCCAGCGACAGATGACCCCTCACAAACCACCATAGAAGAACCGGGAGGACCACCAGAGACACAGGAATCAGAACATCGAAATCGCGGGACAGGGGATCCCAGAGAGACAGGAGGTACACCCAAAGGGGGCACAGATGAAAACACACCCAGGCCACCGTAAAAACAGTCGCCGCCATCAGACCCATAAGACGCAACCAAAGGCGTACCGGAAAGGCACCCCCCACCCTGAAACGACGAGCAAGGGACACCAACGTCACAACCCGAGGCTCGGGGAGGAACACTCGGTTCAGATCCGAACGGAAGCGGGCCCCAATGAAAACCATGTCCTGAGACGGCGTCAGTTGACACTTGGGCAACTTGAGCAGGAAACCATGGGCCCGCAACGCCGAGCACACCACCTCCCTGGCCTCCAGCAACAGGACCCGAGATGGTGCATGGATCAACCAGTCGTCCAAGTACGGGTACACCATCACCCCTTGGAGATGAAGCTACGTGACCAAAGGCGCCCCCACCTTCGTAAACACCCTCGGCGCCGAGCGGAGACCGAATGGCAACACCATGAATTGATAATGACGCCCCAGAACACAAAACCGCAGAAACCTGCGGGACCGAGGATGGATCGGAACATGGTAATACGCATCCTGAAGATCCAGGGTACACATGAAGTGACCCGGCAGCACCAAAGGAATCACCCTTTGCAAAGTCTCCATGCGAAACGGGATCCTGGTCACCCACTTGTTCATAACCCGCAGATCTAAAACCAAGCGGAAACCCCCCGTATTTTTGGGAACCAGAAAGATCAGGGAATAAAAGCCCACCCCTCTCTCCGACGGAGGAACCTCCTGAATGGCACCCTTCTGAAGAAGGTCCAGAATCCCTTGAGAAAGATGAGACCGCTTCACACGACCCAAAGGCCAGGGAGTCGGCCGAACACCGGAGTCTGGAGGAGGAACCGAAAACTCCAGAGTATAACCCTGGCGAATGATCTCCAACACCCAGACGTCGGAACAAGACTGAACCCAGGCAGCCAGGAAGAAGCGCAGCCGCCCTCCAACCAACAACCCGGGAACCACCGCCAAAGAGTCAGGAACGCGGCTTGGCAGGCGGAGGGGACTTAGCCTTACGATCCCGACCATGGCCAGAAGCAAACCGACCCTGGCCTCTCACAAACTGTCTACGAGAGGCAGGACGAAAGAAAGATTTGGATTTAGAAGGTACAGGAGCAGAAGTAGAGACCTTAAAAGAAGAAGAATGCTTTTTCTCCTTAAATAGCTTGTGCAATTTGGCCTCCAATTCCCCCCCAAACAACATAGTACCCTGAAAAGGCAACCTCAACGCGCATGCTTTCTGCGCAGAGTCAGTTTTCCAGTCCTTAAGGACAAGACTGCGACGACATCAAAGGAGACATCAGACAGCAGCTCCACCTGACGCTCGATCTGCTCAAGCAAACCTGAACAGTCCGTGGCATTGTCCATAGAATGATAGAGCGACTTCAGGTCAGACAGCAGGGACTGCGAAACATAAGTCCCATAGATGCCAGCCCGCAAGGCCAGGTGGGAACCAGAATACACCTTTCGGAGCGCAACATCCGCCTTCTTGTCAACAGGATCCTTCAGCATGGCGTCCTCAGCAAGGGAAGTGCGCCCCACCAAACTAGCCACAAAGGAGTCAATAGGAATAGAATCTGGAAGAGCAGAAGCCATATCCTGCAGAGGATAAAGCCGAGCCATGAATCGCGGAATCAAAATGCGATCAGTATCAGCCCACTCGCGCTTCAAAACATCTTTGATGAAGGGATGGACAGGAACATCGACTGTGGCCGCACACTGAAACTGTCGCAACAAAGGTCCCCTAGAGGTAATAGGAGACTCCTCGTCAGGGAACCCCATGTTCTCCTTGACATGCTTCAGAATACTGGGCAATGCGTCTTTGTCCACATACTTGCCCTTCAATTCGCCGTCCCTCAACCACGCAGACTCATCGCCACTAGAGTCCAAAGAAACTGGAGCAGGGCACTTGCGACGGGACCCAACTTCACCCATCTCGGTCAAAGTCTCCCTGATCAAGCGCATAATACGCGCATCACCACCAGTATCACGGCGCCTGGACCTGGCAGGGGAAGGAGACCTGGAAGCAGTAGAGGAAGATGAAGATGATGACCTCTCCCGGTGATGACGTTTTCTAGAACGTTTCCCCATGGTAGAGCAACACATCAAACACAGCTAAAACGCAACAGCAGAAAACCGCTATGCGGTACTCACCCCATCGGCTTGTTTTAACGAGCCTCCCACAGCCGGGAACCTCGAGGCGCCTGACTTCCGTCCCGACGTCCAAACCCGGACGTCAGGCAGGACGCAACCCGGAAGGGGAAGGAGGCCGCAACCAATCCAGCAGCAGCACACCGACCGCGCCCCCCAGCAAGCCCGGCAGGCCAGGAGGGGCGGCCATCGGGCCATGAGAGAGCCAACGCGGTATTACAACGCCGCGCGGCTGAGGAATCCAATAGAAGCCCGCGCCACTCCCCCCAAGCCCGGCAGGGAGGGAGAGGCCGCCAACGAAGGGCCGCCGGTAGAAGGAAGGAACCAGCAGCCACCTCGTAAGTCCAGCAACAAGGCAGGAGCGCCCCCGCTCCTGCCACGTCCACACACTGTCAGGATGACAGAAAAAAGAACAGGAGGAATGTTGGGACCGGTACTCCTTATGTACTCCCAGTGGGAGGGGGAAGGGTAGGTCCAGCATTCCTTTGTTCTTTTTTCTGTCAGTGAGATAGTTACATCTCACTTGTCCATGACGGTGTCGAGGACGTAGGGACCTGGAGGTAATGACTTTGTAGCCTGCAGGTCACATTGGAATCCTGGCAGGTTTGCCCCCGAGATGTGTGAAAGCAGACTATGTAAAAGTCAAGGTAGTATTGTGTTCAATACATTGCCAAGCAGTTTGCTGTGCCAAGATTTTGCAAGTAATACCGTTTTGGACAGGCCTATGAGACATTTAATCAAAGCCTCTATTGTCATTTCCCTAATTATTTAATCTGTAAGCACAGGGACCTTACAATAACTTGTCAGTAAAAGGAAAACTCTTTGGGCTGCAAGAAAGGGGTGATTAACTGTTACTAATACAAAAGGGCCAATCCAAGTCTAGCGTATTTTTATTCCTAATCTGTTTAGCTGTGTAGATGCCTCGAGTATGCCCACCCCAATAGAAATATCCACTCAACTCCCCAGGATGGAAGCTTTAGCTTTTGCAGATTGGCACAGTGTAGTGAATGACATCCCCATGCATTCAAAATCATGCTTATTTGTAAAACGTTTGAAATTCATAAGAGGGAAGGGAAGGCGCAGTAGAATGAAAAAAGAGACAGATGTGAGGCTTTTAAAAGAGAAGGGGTAGAGAGAAAGGCCTCAGAGACAAAGAAATGGGGAATTAAGAGAGAGACAAGTAGGGAGAAAGATAGATGAAATAATCGAAAATAAGTACTTGTGCCAATGTGCACTGTAGCAAAGATGCAAATGCCGACAATGTTGTATCTTTTTATTTTTTATTTTGCAGTGTTTTTGTATTTAAATCAAGTTATATGCAAAATTTTCAAACAACATACACTATATTCATTATTCACATGACATATGTGTTGAATACAATTCTTTGATCTGTTACAATCACAAATTACATGATAACACACAAAACAGTATTGTATTAATTTTTCCATAGGCAATCCCAATGCATTTCCGGACCTGGGACCGTCGTCGGGAGCCAATCTGCAAGAATAAAAACAATGTGCAGGGTAAACCTTCAAATGACTCTCCAAAAGAAAGCTATTTACTATTTACAATATGCGATAATGTACACATAACAGTCAATCAATATCAATCAATATGAACTTTATTCGGTTTTTGAAGTATAAAAGCATAAAAGTTGACAAACATAAAAATAATAAAATATTCAGAAAAGCAGCACAATTTATTATCAATAGTCCCATGGTCGACTGCATCATAATAGCCATAAAACAGAGTGACACAACCAAGAGGTGTTATAAAATTGTAAAAGATCAGCAAGATTAAACATTGTAAAACGACGTTATACCATATATCCGATTGTTTGGTGACATCAAATTACAATTATAAATCAACAATTTTCCCCTTTAGATTAGTTCCCTCAATAAAAGAATCCTATTTTATAAAAATGTATAAAACTTAAAGATGGTAACCATAAGCCCAGAACATACAACACTTTTTAAATCAAGACAAGCCCTGGACTTCACCACAGATTTCAAATAACAATCATCCTTAAGCAGTTGTAGATACAGGAGAGCTGGGCGCGCCTGTGGAAAATTCAGCTTCTTTAAAATAGGGACTAAAAAAGATTTCCTCAGAACCTCGTAAAATGTACAGAAAAACATAAAATGTAGCAGGTCCTGTGGAGACTCACCGTCGCAGCCACAGGATGCAAGCTGCTGACCTCTACTGCACCCCCTGGGCAAGGCAAGCAGGAGGTGAAAGAGGTCCAGGCGAAACCTTGTCAGTAAAAACCGTTCATAAACAGATAAAAGCCCCAGGAGATATGGCTCAGCTGATGGGGTCGTCTTAAGCATAACAAAATTGCGAATGCTTGGTTTCCGCAGCTCCAGCTCTTCCCTTTCCAATTTTCTTAAACTAATAAAGGACTCCCTTATTATTCTCACGTCCTTATTGGTTATTGAATCAGGGTTAGAAAAAAGTTCAGCTCATCCTACTTTTTCAAAGCTTAATGTATCTAAACCAAGGTATCTTAGTTGCATGATCCAGGGACATACAATCCTTTAAAATCAAATGACAAAGTGTTAGGCCCTCGTTTAACCAAGTTTTCAGCCAGAAGATCAAGGGTCACTCTGAGTGCCAAAGTATCGCTTAGATAAGGTACCCCCAATTCCTCGTGTACCGCCAGGTTGGGTGTGCCCTGGGGTACACCTAACAAGCGCTTTAGAAAATAATTCTCGACTACCTGAAAGAGATCTGTGACGATGTAACTCCATAGTTCACTCCCATAGGCGGCTGTGGCTACACTTCTTGCTTGGTAGATCTTCAACAGGGCAGCTATAGGTCTATTGCCCAATTTAGAGGCAAAATTAAAAATAGCTGTGTTCACCCAAGCCAAGTCCCCCCTTCTTCCATTGTTTGAGCAGACCCCATTTAAGCTGGTCATCCAGGATAACCCTGAGATAAGAAAAAGCATCTGTTCGGGGTACCTTAACTGAACCTACCCTGAATTGAAAACTCTTTTTCGGGCATATCCCTACTTCCATAACAAAAGAATTTGAATTATTAATGGTTAGGTCACGTTCCGACATAAAATCAGAGAAAGCGACAAGCAGAGATTGCAGCCCCCTAGCAGTCCTGGAAATAAGGACAGCGTCGTCCGCATAGAATAAAACAGGGAGGCCTCGACGGCCTGCGCGGGCATAATCTACCCCGGTTGATAAAAGAGCTTTATCCAGACCATTAATGCAAGGTTGAACAAAAAAGGCGCCAAAATGCACCCCTGGCATACACCTCTTTGCATATCAAAATTCCGAGACACCCGGAACCCGTTTGAAAATCTAACATTAGCCTTAGTTGCCCGGTGAAGGTCTGCCAAAAAATGGACGACAGAAGTATCGACCCCAATATCCTTCATGGACTGCCGCAGTTTTGCCCTGTTCACGCGATCAAACACGGAGGACAAGTCCATGAAGGCTAGATAAATAGTGCCGGATCGCGCCACCGTGTACTTGTTAAGAATCAGATTTAGGTTAAGACATTAGGTGATGGTTGACCGGCTCGGGCGGAACCCATATTGTACCTCTGAGAGTATCTCATGTTCCTCTGTCCAGGTGGTCAGTCTATCAAGTAACACATGACCCAGCACCTTGACTACTGAGTCCAACAGCGAGATGAACCTGTAACATTGTGTACTACCTCGGTCACCCTTTTTAAAAACCAGCACGATTGTAGAAATGGCTAAGGGCTCCGGGCATCCCTTCATGGCAGCTGCATTAATAACTGCTGTAAGCACAGGAGCCCAAAAGGGTACATCAGATTTAAAGAGGTCCGGGGGGATACCATCAGGCCCCAGCGCTTTGTTACTTCTCAAGCCAGTAACACCCTCCACGACCTCCTCCTGTTCGAAGGTAAACACCCGTGCATCTACCCCTTGACCATGCTGACATGGTTGCTCTAACGGACTTTCAAACATAGTTTGGAAGTGGAGCACCCATTCGTCCTCTGTGATATGTGCACCCAAGTCCCCACCTTCGACATGAACTAGAAAGGGTCTATTGATAATGCTCCAGAACTTGGAGCTATTCATCAGGGAACTAGCTTCTGACAACTCCCTCCATGCTTCATCCTTCAAAATAGATTTGCGTTTAGCTAACTTCAGTTTATAATCTTTGCGGCATGCTCTAACCTCCTGGTTCCTGGGACTCTCATCAAGGGCCTCCCGCAGTTTTATGAAGCCAGCGAGCAGGACAAATCAAACCATTTTGGAGTTGTGAAAACTGTGCTGCGTGCCGGAGCACTCAAAGATTCTCCTACTCTAAGGGAGATGGTGTTAAAAGCACTTAATACCTCTTCCGGGGAAGTACCCAAAGAGGTACACAATGCAAATTCACTGGCATATGTTTCTTTTACTGATTTATAAAGACTCTCGGGAGAGATCTGTGTCCAGCGTAACCTTCTCTTCCCGTTAGTCGGTATTATGACCCCCTTTGGTTCAATTCTTAGTTGGGTGGTCAATAAGGGGCCTCCTAGTTTAACACAAAGGGGGTTATGGTCACTGAAAGCACTGTCCTCAATTATAAAACCTTGAAATAATGATTGTAAGAGGGAAGAAACTTGAATAAAATCGATAAATGTGCTGCTACATCTCCCTTTAAAAGAGGGGACAGTGGCCATGCTCAACGGATCACCCAAGGACATGAGAGATATCAGGTTAAATTCTTGTAGCAGATCATTCAGAACAGAATGCTCGAAATGAACCCCCTCTACCCTTGGACATCCCAAGTTGGCTAAACATGTAATTCCAGGGTCCCCACACGGATGTATATTAAAATCCCCCATAACCATAAGGTTGTGCAGATCTGCTATGCAGTGTCGTCTTATAAAAGTTCCTAACAATGTAATATTACACCCATCGCTAGAACATGATGTCGCATTATAAAAGTTTATAAAAACCATTTTGTATGCCCTTCTGCTTAGGACCAGAGGCTGTAAACATGAACTATTCGAGAACAAGGCTTGAATCTGACATTTTAGTGCTATTGAGATATATGTTACAAGACCACCCCTTGGTCTGCCAACCAAAGAGGTTACAGCAGGAACAAAAAAGGCCTTGTAACCCTCCAAAAATAAACTGTGGTCCAATAGCCATGTTTCTTGAAAACTTATAACACTAAATTGTTTCACAAAGGCCACCCATATAGGATCAGCAAACTTGTTCGCCAAACCAGCAACACAACAGTCACTATAAGGGAATGCAAAGATGTAGTAGGTTCTCTATTTAGAACAAATCTATGCTCTATATAACACCCTCTGGTGATCAGTAGATAGGTCCCATACCCTGTGCCTTCTTCAAACAATAAGCATTTGCAATGCAAATAGGTCTCACATTTGTGAGTTAGAGCTATTGACATTGTAAATGGCAATGTTTTTTACCTACACATTTTATTTCTGGAGTGAATGTATGTAGTGTGCTAAATCCCTTGGAAAGGTCCTGCACTTCCTAATAAATATATTGAAAAAGACGCAAAGCGTGGTTTGTGTCAACAATTGCTTGGCACGTACCTCATGGGTGAAGTGGCGCCACACATGCACACCGTGGTGCTTTACTAATGCGAAACTCATTAATAAAAGTAGTGCTTACAGACTAACCGACGTGATCGGGATTGGAGCTTGTGAATCCGAATCCCGGCTTCTCTTTCATTTTCTAGACTATTTGACTCAATCACCTGCGTCTTGGTTATCCCCCAAACACTGGGAGGCAATGAAGTTTGCCAAGGGGGCGGGGGCAGGGGGGATACGGGGGTACATGAAAATGTATTTATTGCCTAGTTGTCAAAGGTCGCCCGGTGCTATTAGTTAAAAGTGTGCAGCTTTCATTAAGATATTAAGAGTACTTTACTCGCATCTATGAGAAGATCTACATTAACTAAACAAAATGCCAGAATGCGTCTGAGTTTTCACAGTGTTTTAGACAGTACTGGTTGCTTAGTTTCATTGCATTTATTTTTGTATTTACTCTTTTACGCATCATCCAAAGTAGGTAACCTAATCCCAAAGCCCGAGTTGTTAAATGACCCATAGAAGGGAGTGTTTTACAGTTGAGCAAATGTGTCCAAATGTAATTTTAGTAGTGCCATGGAATGATCAGCCAATGAGGTACTCGATGAGCAAGTATTTAACTACACGTTCAAAATGTACGGTATTGTGCCTGTTGTTTGTTTGTACACAGCCACCTCTCTGAATGTGTTTATTAACACAGAGCTCCATCTACCAGACAGTGCTCACAGAGGGGCGACTAAAGCACAGAACAAAATGTATTAATTTATCCTGAGTGTGAAGGCACCCGGAAGGCTTAGGTGCCTGCCCGGAGAGGCTAGGGATCCCAGCATTTCTACAGACTCTGCAGTGCTCCTCTGCCCCAGCAGGGCACAGTTCAGAATCTGCCACTTCTGCTAAGAATAGGTGACGGGGATGAGAATTGGGCATGCAGGAGTTGCCGGCAGATTTCCAGGTTATTGAAAGTGATGATTTTGACGTGAGGCAATAGAGACTGACTTTATCTGTTTGCCTGCACCAGTCTATTTCTCTACCATCTACCGGGCTCGCTGTCATGTATCCATTCATCTCTCTTTGTTAGAGGTGCACGAGCCAATATATTAATTAGCAGGTAGAGCCAGCCGGAGAGGAGTCAAGCGTATACGAGCCAGTGGGCGAGCCGTGAAAATGATCGGCATGTTTATCATACAGTAAACATGATGTAAATGTGCGATAATGTCTCTTCAGAATTCAAAAAAGTGCATTTCTTTAGTGCGTCACCTCAGTACACAAGATTATAGCACAGAATTAAGAGGAAGTTATTAAAAGTGCTAGTTTTAAGCATGAGTTAAAACACTGCCGCTACTCCCGCCCGACAACAATGCCATTTGTGAACTAAGAGGCGTCAGTTGCCATGCATACCCCGAATTTTGCCTAGAGTCTTATTATATTTAGAGTAACATTAAAATCTAGTTCATTAAACACGAGAAGTTAATGTACAGCACACATCTTGAACTTGCATATTTCAAGATGGCAATAATAACGATGAAAATGGAAGTGCCGGCAGGCAAGAAAACACAAACGGGAGTGGGGGGGGGGGAGCGGGTGAGGGTGAGAAGTCACAGACTGAGGGAGGGGGCGGTGGGGTGGGGAGACAGGGAAGAAAATAGTGCTTGGAATAAAGGGTACAATAGCCGTGGAAGGATACAAATGATGAATGAGGAGGGACTAACAAGCCTCAATCCAATCGGAAGGCAGCATTTAAGACAAATTTTTCAAAAGAACAATGGTCCTTGTAAAAATGATTAAGCAAGCGAAGAATAAATATAGAAAGAAATCAATTCTATATGTGATCTATCCAGCCGGATAGTGCAATTTTTAATGAGAATTTGACAATATAAAGAAACAAAAATGGTTAGTAGTGGGACACAGTCCTGTATCCGATTCCACATAAAACAAAAGAATTGACAATATACACTTTACAAAGATATGTTTTTAACCCTAAAAACATAACATGAGGCAAACAGGCGAAAGAAACAGATTCTTGTACCAGGATACAATTTTTTTTTTAACTAGCGTAATCAGTGGCTACAACCGTGACACATTGTAATAGGAATATTTAGTGTGTACGGTGTTTTATAGTGTCGACGACGTTTCGATCCCTATGGCAGAATATTGGGATCATCATCAGGACATGGGTAATGTAAGCCTGAGCAATTCAGAAACACTAATAGTGAGGACAATCAATAATTGGAGAAAAAGAAGGGGAAAAAAAGACAAACACATTACAAATTAAAAGGAGCTTCCCAGGAGCCTATAAGGCAGGTTAAACAATTTGAATACACTTCAATGGAGCCAGTTGGAACCAAGAAACAGATGTAATTTACGTGATTTCTTCGTGACTTAGAGCAGTTCCGTATAGCCCAGGATGAATTGCAGTGTGAATGCAAATTTTTTTTAAAAAGAACTAACCGAGACGTGAATCACGACGTGAAAGTAGCGCGGTGAGAATGGTAGTCTGGCGGCAGTTGAGAGGTGAGTTGCCAGGGTGGCGTGATGGCAAAGATTTAGTGAGGGAACAGCGGTATGCCGCGTGAAGGCAGTTGATTTTAATTGTACAAGTGGCGCGTGAGCGCGGGGAGTTGCCGATGGTTTGGACATGTACCTTAAGTGATAAAGTGTCCGCGTTCTCCGGTGCAGAGATGGCCAAGGATACAAGGAAAAACCGGTCAATTCTGGAAGATGGAACTGAAATTGATTAACCGGGAAGATGCGAAGGGATCGTGCTAGGTTGCAACGATGATAAAACCACGCTTACCAGTTAAGAGCGGTTCAAGGCAGTAAGTGGTTTCCACGCCCCGGGTGGGTGTGTAACAGCGGGCATTCAATGAATTGGGCTTGTTCCGGTCTGGGGAAAAGAAGGGAATATAGTGGTGACCCTGTGAGGGGGAAGGAGAGTATACCAAGAGGGTGTATAATGGACCGGGCTCTTACCTCGATTGATTTAGCAATTTCCGCAAATTCGATGACGTGCAAGGACCGCGCTGGCTCGATTGGATTGCTGACTTAAGGAGAATCAGTGCAAGGCTTGAGTTACAACGCCCCGGCTGGGTGCCTGACAGCGTGTATATAAGGAATGATCTGGGGAAAGGAGAAGGGAATTGAATTGTCAGCCTAAACGGGGAGAGAAGATAATTGTGGACGGTGAGCAAGGTGGACCACGGTCTTACCTAGATAGAGATAGCAAGCCACGAGAATCCGATGGCGTGCGGGGTGCTCGCTGGCTCAATGGGAATTCGGAGTGGGAGGGATTGCTGGGAGTCGGTTAAATAGCGCCCGTGATAGGATAAAAACTAACAAGGTGACTAGGGCGGCCATCTTACGTGAGGGAACAGAAAGGATGCTTGGATGATTGTGTGTGAAGCATGCTAACAGAGGGTGCAGCATGCTAGAATAACCTTCTTATAATTTGCCCATTTAAAACCATTAGTTTGGCACGAGAATAAGCAGAGAAGGCACCCATAAAATTCAACCAATACAGAGGAGGGAAAAGGCTTACATATAATTAAAATTTCAATTAAATACGGGAGACATGAGTAAAAGTAGTGGAAGGCATATGTTAGAATTCAAAGTAGAGTAGACCAGTCCTCAGTCCTATTCAGGCCATTTTTAATACTTTGGGTGCGCAAAATCCATTTTAGTTCTTCTTTGTTCAACATACTGCCGATGTCAGCGCCTCTTGGAGGTGGTTTGATCATTGAGATTATTGTCCATTTAATGTCGTTTTCACTGTGTCCTTTCTCTGAAAAATGTTCAACCAGTGGTGCGTTGGGTGTCTTGCAACGAATGCGGCTGCGGTGTGGACAAATCCTGGTGCGAGCCCTCTGAGTTGTTTGTCCTATATATATTTTTGCGCAAGGACATTGTGTGACATAAATAACATTGCATGAATTACAATTGGTGAAATTTTTGGGTGTGATCGTGACATTGTTGAAAGGGAAAACTTGACCTTCAATTGAGAACTCACAAACACTACAGTTACCACATTTGGCATGCCCTAGTAAGGGATTCATACCCCATAGTTCAGGTAGAGTGGCAGGTGGTTTGATTGCGGGGAGGGCTGCCCTGACTAAGTGATCTTTGATGTTTTTACTTTTGCGAAAAGCGAACAAGGGACGCTCAATGTTAATAGTGCCAGCATTCAGTATCGTCCAATGTTTAAGAATGGATTTACGTATGGCGTTAGAGACAGGTGAAAAGGTGGTAACGCATACAATGCGGTTCTGGTCAGTCTTGGGTTTGGGAGACAGAAGAATTTCTCTTGGGCAATACCAAGCTCTTTTGCGTGCATTCCGTACCAGTCTTTTGGGATACCCTCGGGCTTGTAGTTTAGATGAAAGGACTGCTGCCTCTTGGAAATAGTCTTCTTTCTTAAAACAGTTCCTCCTGACGCGGAGAAATTGTGAATAAGGAAGAGAGTCTCTTAGAGCACGTGGATGGTTGCTACTGTATTTCAGTAAGGTGTTCCTCTCGGTAGGTTTCCTGTACAAACTGGTGATTAATTCACCGTTGGTATGTTGAATAGTGAGGTCTGGGAAGGGTATGGAAGTTTTGTTATGTGTTAACGTGAATTTGAGGCCTTGGCAGTTGTTATTAAGCCAATGTTGGAATTGTTTCAGAGCGTCTACAGTGGAGTGCCAGATTAGGAAGACATCGTCAATGTATCGTTTCCATAAGGTGATCCCTGCCTGAAAAGGGTTTTGTGTGGAGAGGATTCTCGAGGTTTCCAGATTATCCATAAACAGAATGGCCAAGTTCGGTGCAAAAACTGCCCCCATGGATGTACCCTTAACCTGCTGATAAAATTTGTTTTCGAATGAGAAAAAGTTCCTTGTAAGGGATAGTTCCAAAAGTTGTAATATACAAATGGTTGGTACATTATGTGGCCGAGGTCTTTGGTTCAGAATGCGCTCGATTACCAGCATAACCTCTACTTGGGGAATATTGGTGTAGAGAGATTCTACATCAAAGGTACAAAGAATGTCAGATCCAATGTCGTAAGGGTGGTGTTCTACTAAACTGATCATGGCCATACTGTCTCTGATGTAACATTCAGTATTGGGTACAAAATCTTGAATGAAAAAATTGACATATTTGCCCAAAGGTTCGAGAATAGAGCCACAACCAGACACTATGGGGCGTCCGGGTGGTGTCGTTTCATTTTTGTGAATCTTAGGCAGGGTGTAAATCACTGGGGTGCGTGGGGACTTAGTGTTAAGAAACATAAATTCTTTTTGGCTCAGGAAACCTTGTGTTTTGGCTTCAGTTGTGATTTGAAGAATACGTTTTTGGAGTTCCATAGTGGGGTTGGTAGGTAACCTACAGTAGTGGTCTGTGTTCATGAGTTGGCGCAAGATTTCTTCCTTGTATGCGTTCCTTTCTTGTAAGACTATGCCCCCACCTTTATTAGCTGATTTGATAGTAAGGGATTCTGTATTTTTGAGGGTGTTAATGGCTTTCTTCTCATCCATAGTGATGTTGTATGGAATGTAACGTTTAGTGTTCTCAAGTGTGGCTAGGTCTTTGAGTACCAACTTTTCAAAGGTGATAATCTCACTAGGGATCATGCTTGCATTCGGGAAGAAAGTGGAGATAGGGCAAAGTGGAGTATTAGAGATAGTCATGGTGGGAGGGTTTTGTAGAAAGAATGCGTGTAGACGTATGCGACGGAAGAATCTAAGTATTTCTGTTTGGAGCTCCAGAAAGTTAGGCTTAATAGTGGGGACAAATGAAAGTCCTTTGTTTAGTATGGACAGTTCAGAGTCAGTCAACACATGTTTGGAAAGATTAAAGATAGGTATTGACTGTGGTGTAATGGTATGGGTTACCACTGATAGAACTTCTGACAAGTCTGGCGTTCCCCCAGAGGGTTGTACCATTGTCGTCTGCCTCGTCCTCTGTTTGGGCGTTCGTTCTGACCTCTGCCTAAAAAAGTTTGGTTTGGTTGGCGACTGGATGTGCTGGGTGTCTCACCTTGGTCTGAGCTGTCAGATGATTCCACAGAATTCTAAGCATTTAAGACAAAAGCCAATGGGCAGAGAGTGGGCGGAGCTTCCACAAAGCTTCCACACTACAGTATATACTGCATGCCTCGCAAAGCGATGGCAGCACATTCGCGCTGCAATGCTAGGCGAGACCTAATGAACCACAATGAGATATACTCCACCACCATTTTTTGTGTGAATACCGTGACCTGATGTAAAGCATACTCACAATGAATGAAAAAATGGTAACTGGTGCCTGAAGTCACTGAAACAACTAGACGTCACTGTAAAACAAAACCGAACCAATCAATGCTCTGAGCTTAAGTGCCCTGACAACATGAAACCATGCTGCAGCAAAAAAACTAAAAAACACCACTGACCTGGTAAAGTGTGGACCAATTCTATAAACTGGCTGTTGCTCACTTTCCAATGTGCTTTCTAAAAGTCTGAAAAACAGAAACGCGGCATTTAACAGTGAAAAAGTAACCCTCTTTCTAAAAGTTACACAACTCGAGTTAAGCCTCTAAGCTCCGATCCCCGACGCTCACCTTTCAGTAAAATCAGCGCTGCCTCTCTTGTGCTCCTAGTGAAAACAGCTGGTATCTTACATTTATCGCGCTCTCTCTATGTACATCCTGACGTTCAGTGAAAGTAATGATGGACACCACATGCGTCCTCTACATCAGAATGAGTGGAGCCGCCATATTTGAATGCTCGACCTAGCCCATCATACAAGTAAGTAACATAACCAGGTATGATCTACATGACTCGCAACCAGGCAGGAAGACCCCGACGCGAGTGCCTGCGGGATATAAAAAATCTAAAAAGTGTGCTCAGACTGTCAGTATACCGGCACCTCAGACCTAAAAAACGACGCCGCCATCTTGAAAGGGTCAAAATGTACTGGCCCACATGTATCATCAACCATGAATATTGACAAACCCCCACTCAGAAAATGAACTGAATCAAGCTACAGCTTACAGTAAAAATTGTGTAATATGACTAAAATAATGTAACTGAAGAAAATGATATATGTCACTGAAACTCTTACTCCAAATACTCAGGTACCTACTTAGTGATTGAGTGATATAGTGTGCTTGCATGCATTGTGGTGAAAAAGAGCAATAGACTAGAAAGCATTCACAGTTCTAACATAAACCTATAATCATAATCCCTGTCATCCTATATACATTAACAACATCCATAACTCACATGACAACTGCAGTTAGGTGCAAAATCACAATGACTTTATAATGATTAAAGAAAACAACTCACGTCTACTTTTTCATTCAGCCCTTTTGGCTGCTGGGTATCTAGTTTTCTGATCCAATAGATCTCTCTTTGTAGTAACGCCCTGTTAGTGTCTTTACTTGGACTAGGTGTTAGGGCTTCAAATCACTTGAAAACGTAATTGAGAAATGGAGTGCTTCTCTGCAGTCCAATGTACTGCTAAACTCGATGTTTTGTTGGATGTCCGTATGGTGCTTTTGTCTTCTGAAATGTGTGTTTTAATTTTCCTCTCAGTTTTACCAACGTACAATAGCCCACAAGGGCACTTGATGCTATGTATTAAATTCTTGGAATTGCAATCCATTGTGTGTTTCAACTCAATGGCCTCTCCTGTTCTTGTATGTGTCAGTTGATTCCTGGTTATGACATTATTACAGTGAATACAATTCTGACACCTCCTGGTGCCTTGAAATCTTGTATGCTGCACTAGTTGAGTTGATGTCAGTAAGTCCTTGAGGTTCTTAGATCTCTTGTACGCATGTAATGGTTTGTCTTTGAAAATGTCTCTGAAATTCAGTTAACTCTGTAGTAAGTCCCACCTCGTGTTGATAATTCTTCTGAGCTTGAATGACCTCGTTGAATATTTAGAGAGAAAGACTTGTCTCTGGGACTTAATTGTACTTTGTTTTTTCGAAAGATTGATTCTGTCTTTGTTAGTTGTCCTCTGTATAGCTGCTTCTATAACTTCCAGGGGTACCCTCTCTCAAATAATTTCTGTTTCTGTGTCAATATATGTTCCTCTAGTGTACTGGTGTCAGAGCAGATCCTTTTCATCCTTAGAAATTGTGAATATGGTCAATTGCGTAGGAAGTTGCTAGGGTAAAAACTAGTGTATAAAAGCAAATTGTTCCTGTTTGTTTCTTTTCTGTGTACCTGAGTGTGTAGTCTCCACTTTGATTTGCATATTAATACATCCAAAAAAGCAATTGACGTGTCATTGATCATGTGTGTGAATTGAATCCGAGAATCATGGGTGTTCAATTCCTGGATTTTGTACTCTAGTTTCTCCTGTGAGTCTGTACAGATGACAAATATATCATCTATGAATCTGCGGTAGAGTTGTAAGTGATCAGTCCAGTCCTGACCCTACACATGGTCCTCCTCAAATTTAGCAATGATGGTGTTCGCAAAGGCTAGAGCTCTGGAAAAGCCCATAGATGTCCCCATCAGCTGTAAGAAGAAATGGTCGTCCCATTGGAAATAACTATGGCAAAGGTAAAAATGCAGCAACTCTACTATGAATATCTCATCCACTCTTATCTTGGACTGTTGCAGCAATGCCCACTCAACCGCTTCCATTCCTTCAACATGATAATAATAATAATCTTTATTCGACATATATAAAAAATATGACCATTAAAGATACACATTCATCAGCACAACAATACAACATTGATAATCATATAATAAAAAGAAAACAATGAGGAACAACATGAGGAATAGAAGTGTAAAGGGACTTCACATCAATGGTGCACAGTATGAAGTTATTAGTTGATAAGTTTCCAATTTTTTGTAGTCTCAATACAAAATCTGTGGTGTCTTTAATGTATGATGCCCATCCTTGTACGAACGGTTGTAAGAAGCAATCAAGATATTGCCCTAGTGGTTCAAAAAGTGTGCCGCACCCTGTGCCAATCAGTCTAAATGGTGGATCTTGAACACTCTTGTGGATCTTCGGCAACGTATAGTGCCGTGGTCTTCTTGGATTGGCTACAGTTAAAAAGGACTTGGTGGTGCTGCTTATCCAACCCATCTCTCAAGCATGGTTCAAAATCTCTTGCAGAGTCACATTCAACTTTATTGTGGGATCTTGGTCTAATACTAGGTATGTGGATGTGTCCCAAACATGTTGATCAGGGAACCTAGCTAATAGGGAAAAGGAGGGGTCTACTATATGAGTAAGACACACCTTAAATAGAGAAAAGAGAATTCTCTTAAGTCCCCTCACTCACCAAAGGTTTCCTCTAGGTGACATGCTTCATCATTGGGCCATCCCAAGCATCTACTGCTTGGGGCGTGCTGCGACTTGCGGCAGTTACGTAGGAGCACTGATTTATAATGACTAATATTTAAAGGCAACATGTTTCGAGGTTGTCCCCTAAACCTCTTCTTAGGGACCGCATGGGGACCAGCCCCATGTGTACCACTCCGTGCCAAACCTGTAATAAAGTGAGATAGGAAAAATAAATGCACACCTATGTGTCAGCGTTGATATAATTTACATACGGTTAGACTGAACACGTAGTATTTAATAGTTAGCCAAAATAAGCCTCATTGTCTGCCTGGGTGGAGGAGCCTGAATAAACCTTGACTCGGCTTGCCTCCGTCAAAATGACCTACTCGTTACAATCGGCGGACTGCATCTACGATGTGTCCATGACAACAATGGCACCTCACTTGTCAGCATTTTGGATGCAAATCTCAGGATTGTTAGCAAGTAACTTCAATGTTTGTCTCTCACGTTAGTGAAATTCTGCCTGACTCTACTGGCGAATTTAAGTTTCTGTATATCATTCTTCATCAAAATCTCAAAGGTGTCGTACATCATATGTGAAATCGGAGCTTTAAAACTGCATTTGGATTTGAATTCCAGAAGTTCTGTTTCTGGTTGATCCTCCTTGAGTGGAAGTATGTTCGTAAAGAAAAGTCTTAACCTCAAGGTGCGCATAAATTTATACAATGCAATTTCACACTCCAAGCCATTTGTTCTTTATGTTGGGACAAACCCCATTCCTTTGTTCAAAACACTCTCCTGTGCTAGTGTGAGGTCCATTGAGGATATGTTGACTACTAAACTTTGTTTTGGCTCCTTAAGTTGGAACGACCTTTTTCTTATACTTCTGCTGGTTTTCCTGTTGTTGTACCAGTTTTTGTGCTGTGTTGTCCTGGCGGTTGGCTTGTCTCTACAACCTGAGATAATAAAGATTGAGCTCGGAACATTGTTTGATTAGGTTTTGTTTTACAGTGACATCTAGTTGCTTCAGTGACTTCAGGCACCAGTTACTTTTTTCCATTCATTGTGAGTATGTTTTACATTAGGTCACGGTATTCACACAAGAAATGGTGGTGCAGTTGATCTAATTGTGGTTCATTTTTTAAAGAAGGTACAGGGTGTGGGACCTATCTACTGATCACCAGATGGTGTTATATAGAGCATAGATTTTCTCTACATTGAGAACCAACTACATCTTTGCATTCCCTTATAGTGACTGTTATGTGTACATTATTGCATATTGTAAATAGTTAGTCGTTTTCTTTTGGAGAGTTATTTGAAGGTTTACCCTGCACTTTGTTCTTATGCTTGCAGATTGGCCCCTGACGAAGGGATCTAGGTTTCGAAATGCTTTAGGATTGCCTATGGGAAAATGAATATAATACTATTTTGTGTGTTAACATGTAATCTGTGATTGTAACATATCAAAGAATTGTATTGAACACAAATGTCATGTGAATAATGAATATAGTGTATGTCGTTTGAAGATTTGTGCACATAACTTGATTTAAATACAAAAACACTGCAAACAAAAAAAATACAACATTGTCGGCATTTGCATTTTTGCTACAGTGCACATTGCCACAAGTACAAGTACTTGTTTACATGATTTAGTTGTTGAGCTGGCATGCTGGACAACATGCCCTCCAATGTAGCACTCTGAGGTTAAGAGGGATTATTATTTCATTAAATTGATATTACTCTGTGTGCTCCACTGATTCATACAACGTTCACAGAAAGATAGATGAAGACATGGAGAAAAGATGATCGAGAGTTAGAAAGAGGGAGAAAAGGGGGAGACAGTAGGTGCAGAAGGAAAGATTGAACGAGGAAGAAAGTGGGAATCACTGTCGCAGGTTGGAGAAAGCGAGCAATGGTAGAAGTGGGCAGGATCTATTGGGAACCATGCTCCAAAGCTTTTTGCATTTTACAAAAACAGTTCTCATACTTTATTTTAAAAGACAACAGTTCCTGAACAGTAATGCCGAAGCTGAGCTTCTGAATGGGAAGGAGAGGGTCACCTGTAGTCGAAGTAACAGGTCGGACAGACAGCTAAAGAAGAAGCAAACCTTTCCACCACGTTGCCTGACACCTGAAAATTTTAAATCAGTGCTATTGTTAAAAAGCAAATTAAAAGGCTGTTTGGGAGCCAGTATAAACAATTGATGGAGTAATTTGAAGCTTGACACCGTGACAAAGATTTAGTCTTTGTGCAAGGTAATATAAGGGTGTCAACAAGCAGAGCTGCAGTGCTTCCTTTTAATGGAAACGTGTTAGCAGGTTTTGCACTAGATACAGTCTATTTGCATTTTAATAAAGGCATATATTCTCAAAGCACCCTCTTCTTGTCTTAAACTGAGGGCCACAATTGCTAATTTTTGTCTCAGAACAGCTACTAAACTTGCTGATTTTCATTTCATCAAAGGCAGAGAGAAAAACGGCCCCATATCTACTAAAATGTTATGTTACTGCAATTTGTAGAGCGCACATTCACAAAACAGTCTCTTGGTGCTAGGCAACTGAGTCAGCACAGCTCAAATGTTTATTGGTAGGCTTGTTTAAAGAGCCAGGTCTTCAGCAGCTATCTGAATTTAACATAGATAGTGTTGGCCCTGAGGCAGTAAGTTCCAAGCTCAGAGGCAGGGACTGAGAACCTAGTGCCACCTGTCCATCCTCTTGCTGCTGTTTTTCTCTTCCCCTCCCTGCCACATTTAAGTCTGCTGTTTTTGTCATGAGAGACGTTGCGGCTGCTCCCGTGAAGCAATAGTCGGAGGGGGAAAAAGGGAGAGAAGAATGAATGAATGAACAAAGAACACATACCTGCCAGCTGGACAGCCGATGCCTCTCTTCTGTCCTCTCCGTTCTCTTTCTGGCTTCTGTTCGAACAGGAAGCAAGAGGATAAGCTCCCCTTAGCTAATCACAAGGCTGCAATGCAGCGTTGTGATTGGTCCAGTGGCGTAGCTAGCCCTATGGGTGCCTGAGACGGCAGGTGATAGCGGGGGGAGTCCGCCATCCCAAAAATGCATGCCGCCCGGGGCAGACCGCCCCTCCCCCAGCTACACCACTGGATTGGTCTGAGCACCGTGGTTTGGTTCTCAGATAGGGAATGGGAGCCTGGGCTTGTTCCCCACCGGGCCGGCGCAACATTCTTGAGCACTTAGGAGGGTGCCACCACTCCTCCCCCCTGCACAGCCTAGCCCGTCCAACAAAACTGCCTCAGCACAGAAAAATCAAATGATAATAACATTGCATTATTGCCATTTTATTTTTCCTATTTTGTCATGCTGAAAGGCAGTGGGACAACACTCCTCCGCCTTAGCAGAGGGGCCGCCCTGCATGAGAGTAGGATTTTCACCAAAGCTTCTGTTTAACTGATCAGAACCTGTTGAGCACAACACTACAGACAAGCATGGAATGAGTGAACTTGATGGACCTTTGGATAGATTGGTAAATGGTTTCACTCACAGTGGGGCTCTAGGTCATCCTAACAAGTCCAGTGGGTCTCTCTGCTCTATTTAGAGGTGGAGAACCACTGAGTAACTGCCAGTAGTGTCTCCACTATTTCCACCAGCCCCAACCCTTAACCCAGCAGTCCATCACCGAAAGGATCCCTGGATCACAGTGACGATTGTCCTGTCCTGTCTAGAGCGAGGCAACCTTCACTCACTTTCACTGACAATTATTATTGGCTCCTAAGCGCAGGGTAAAGCTCCCTGTTTGTTTGTTTTTTGTTTTCAGGAAACAGACTCCAACTTTGGGAGGTTGTTTCTTGAAAATGATGTACTGGTGTTTTAAACATGTTGCCTTCTTGGAAAATGTCAATGCTTTGAAAGAAGTTGCCTTGGCGGCTTTTTCCTTCACAGCAGTCAGATCACCTATAGGGAGCAAGAGATCTCTAAATATGTCAGGTGGCCCTTCTCCAGGGTAGTGGAGGTAATGACCTCTGCTAAATATGGCCCTTAATGTGAGTAGTGTCCGCCCAAAACTGGGTTTGACCTGAGGAGGTGCTCAAAATAAAACATGTGGATACACCATCTACCCTGGGCCACACAGCGGTTGACACCATGGGCAACTAAATATGGGAGGCAGCACAATGCCACAAGATGGTCTGTAAACAGTAAGTGGGGCACATCTTGTGGTATGTATAATAACAAGCATAGGTAAATGCATTAGGTTTCGCCTATGTGATTAAAAATAAGTTGTTTGTGCAGGCGAAACTTAAAAACAAAGATATACGACTTGATATCAAAGTTAACTACCGGTACTCGGTGCAGTACCCGAGCAACATGAAACCTGAAGAGAAAACGCAAGAGCAATTTTTATATTCAATTAAAAAATAACAGTTCTTCCAATATGGGGAGAGAGTAACGTGAGATCTTCACACGGGCTTGTGCAGGCACACTAATATAGTTGCCCAAAACAAAGTAATAAAATCCAGTTCAAGAACTTAAACCCACATAAAATGTAGAGTGAGATCAAATGAGATCAAATGAAAACTCCTCGGTGGTGTCACGATGAAAAAATCAGGAATGAAGCACAGCTGTTTCAATGTGTGCAGCCAGGGAAAGTAATATAAAAACCAAAGCTCCACACAACACCGGATGGACAAAATAATTCAGCAACTTTTAAGATATATTAAATAGAAGACATTTCACAAGCATGGTGAAACCTAAAAAGTACAAAATAATGAAGTGATAGTATCAAAAATGTACCTCATTACGTTGCATATTTATCCTTTTCTTGCTGCATAATTTACTCTACCATGCCACATAATTTGGCCCTCCCTTGCCGCATAATTCAAGTTGCCCTATAATTTACAGCTTAATTGCTTGAACGGACCAAAGATCTTAGTTCAGGTGTAGCCAAAACTTCCATTACTGCATTTTAAGTTTGTAAAGTGAATACAAATAAGTGTCCCAAAACAACTCCAATGGCCGGTAAAACTAGTTGTAAAACTCATACACTGAAGCGATCTGTGGCATCATGTTGAAAGCTGACAGGGCATGGTCGGCCACTACTCTTTGTTAGGATGGTAACTGAGTACCATTTATTAGGGTAATGTGATTGTGGATTGTATAAAACGCTAAGAAGTGGAAAGCATGTTTTAAAACACAATTTATTTGGTATTAAAGCTAAGTGCCTACAGTATAAACCAAGGTGGTTGTCCCCTTGGTATTTTGTATACATCACTCTAGTGTTTGTTTTTATTTTAAACTGTTGATTCTGCAAATGTCGATGCCAAATTACCCGCCGGGTTAAAAAATTAACATATTTTGGGGACCAGTTTAGATAGAGAGAAACTCTTGTAGTGAATTTTTCCACTATCACTTTTTTAATATGGCACTTCATGCCTGTAGTTTTGAAGCGCTGAAAATTACATATCTTACAGTAATATAGCGGTTCTTATTTGGGTGAGATGGAAAAAATGGATGGTTGAGCTGGTCTTGCCAGCTTTCGGACAAAAACTCTGCAGGTCACAAAGAGTTGTCAACAAAGAGTGGTTAACTCACTGAGCCAGTATACCTGGTTAAACATTTCCATCTAACTAGCAGTGCAACAAGTACGTTTTTCTTTCAGAAATGTCAATGTGTTTGCTTTGCCTGGTGCACGAAAATACATTTAAAGTGCATATGGTAAAGCAGTATTTATTTCTCTTTATTTTAATAATGATTCTTTACATCAATGGACATTTAAATGGAACGTGGGCTCAGCTCCTAACATAAAATTATAAATTTCCCTGCTCATCTTTGAAAAGAGACAAGAAATGTTCGTAAATCAATCTGCCCAGCAAATGCTAGTTTGGGAAGGCTCGGAGCACCAGGCAGGTGCAGTTTTAGATACAATGTCCCGCATCTAATTTAAACTTTGCATTGCACTGCGGTGTGTAGCACCCCATAAAGAACTCGTCTGAATTATCACTTCAGTTCTTCGTACATTTCTGGCTGTTAATCCTGTGTTAAAACTGGGTGTAATATTTCTCTTAAAATAGTATTTACTACAATTAAATAATGACACATTTGGCGTTTCTCATGAGTTTCTGTGCACAGGGCATCCACTTTCATAACATAAAAACAATAATTGTATAATGACGATATTAAGAAACTATTTCATTTTATATGGTGTGCCAGTTTTCACATTTTTTCAATGTGTAAAGTAGTACTGATCAGTGGCGGTGGTGGCTTGTCTCGCGGGTGCCTGGGCGGGAGTCGGGCGCGTATGGGGTGCGGGGGCACACGATTGTGCAATGCAAAATAAAAATATACACTTACCTTGCCGCCGGTTCCCGCTGCTCTGCTCCTGCTCTCCTCGTGGGACTCAAGGAACAGGAAGCCAGGAAAAACAGCCAGACTTCCCTGACCAATCACAATGCTCCAATGCGGCATTGCGATTGGTTTTGAGCGTTCTGGTTTGACGATCAACCAGGGAATGAGGGCCTGGGCATGTTCTCCATGCAGGCTGTAATGCAGCCTGAATGGAGAACAGGGAAAGTGCGAATGAGTGTGTTGGTGGCCCGAGAGGGCCGACCAAGCAGCCATTGTGCACTTAGGAGTGGGCAAACCACTCCTCCTCTGCCCTGCTCCGAGAGCAGAGCAGCCCCGCCCACCGCCCACCCGCAAAGGAAACATAAAATGATAATGACTCATTAAGCCACTTAATGACAATGAAGCAGTGGGGCGCCGCTCCTCTGACATAGTGAACGAGCCACCGCTGGTACTGATGAACCTCTTTCCTACTTTACTACAGTGATTCACATTCAGATTGTGGTCTATAAGTATGCCAAATAAAAATTCACTACAGAAGCACAGTGAGTTTTCAGTGTGTGGGAGTATGTACGGCTTCTTACTTGACGGCTTCGTACTTGAAGGTCACGTTGATGAAACACATTTTTAAAGCCTAGATTTACTAATGATTGCGGTGTTGCACAACTTTGCTCTAACTGTGGGCTTTCATATTGGTTAGTAAATTGATGCAATGCTTTGTGTCGCACAAGCACAACACATTAGTAAATACGCCCTAAGTGTCTTTGTCAACTACACACCAGACATGTTGGCTTGGCATCCCTGCAAACATTCATTCATGCTCTTGCCAAACTGGTCCTCCTACCATTCCATGTTTTAGATGAGGCATTGAGGGAATTAAAGCTTTAGTTCGTCAGCCACAACATATGTACTTGAAGGGATTAAACTCCAGATTAGTGCTTCTAAAGGTTGGGTTCTGCAAAGGTCAAACTGGCTGACCTTTTCATTCTTATACGAAGATCTCCTTTAAGTAGGGTGACCAGAATTTTAAAGCAAAACACTGGGACATTTCACAAAAATAGAAGAAGGACTATAATTTTATGTCAAGCTAGCGCACAGAACGACAGCGCTCCTCAGCAGAGAATTACAAAACAGGCAGCAAGAACATACATAAAATGCAATTTTTAAGCCCAGTAGCTTGCCTGTGAATTAAATTGCTATCTTGGAACAACTGCTAACTATCCCCGCTTTGTAAAACATAAAATAACACCTCCCCCAGTTTGTAGTCGACCCTCTCCAAAAACCGGAACATGAGCTAAATTTCTCGAAATCTGCACGGACAGCTGGTGAAAAACGGGGACCGTCCTGGCAAATCCGGGACGCCTGGTCAGCCTACCTTTAAGACTCATCCTTTGTCATTTAAGGAAAGGCACAAAAATGAACAAGCATTGGCATAGCCAATAGGTCTCACTTTTGGGACCTTATAAGTATTAAGTTATGCGGCACAATATCCTTGATTCAACAACATCAACTGTTGCATGGCTAAACACTTATAAGGTCCCATAGGCGAGATCTATTGGCTATGCCAATGCTTGTTGATATATTGAGGCTCCTTTCTAGCCATTTCCGTTTTTAGCTTGTTCATCTTAAATACTTCACAATATTACCTGAGACTAACAGCCTTTACAGTAGTTGAGATATTTCTACGATATATATGTAGCACTGAAGGAGGACAACTGCGATTCTTTTTTTTTTTATGTGGTCTACAAATGGAAATCTGGGTGAGCACGAGGCAACCACAGGTTACACAACTCAAACCAATGCAGTTGGGGAGGGGGGGGGGGCGGATCACTGTCTAAAAGCACATATTTTGCATGGACACTAAAGGCAACTGAGGCTGAAATACAAGAGCACAGATCAACAGTGAAGAATCCCAAGTATTGCTAGTTGCCGGACAAAATCAAAAGACAAAGCCATGAATTCTTTAGCAGTGCCCAGGACTCCACAATATATGAGATACTTCCACCCTGTGTTTTTTTTTAAACCCTTTACTCACAACCATGCATCAGTCCACCCACATATCACCTTCAACTCGAAGCTCACATCTGAAGTACCCCGCCCCCACCCTAGGATCCACTAAACTTATACCACACTCACGTAAACCCTTCCCACACTTACGCAGTGCTTTAAAAACTAGATAGTTCATGCACTTGGCTTTAAGTTTACATACTTCGCTCTGTAGTGTACTGTTCTGTGCAAAGGTAAGAAGTTGAAGGTGAAATGGTTCATGTGACGTTCAGCTCAATAATATGAAAATAAACAGAACTTAACAAAATGTTGACCGAATCAAGGGCAGTTTAATTTACTCAACTATTAATAGCAGAAACCGAATTATGCAAAAATGCAGAGTCTTAGAGGTGAGAAAACATGCTAGTAGAGGGACCAAATAAATTAAAGGGTTAACAAGCAATGAGACACTTTTCCTGCTGTCCTCAAATGCATGACTGGTGGCATCAACTGTGACCGACAGCCAGACAGGCAACAGCCGACATGAATGTCTTAGAAGTGAGAGAACTACAAAAACTGGGTAAAATTCATCATGTATTTTCTTTTTAAAAAAGTAGTGTTGATTTGGAATAAATAAGTTTTTCAATTTTCAATTCAAGATACTTTATTCGATTTTTTGTTGCATAAATAATCATAAAAGCATACATATACATTTATAAAAGTTGCCAATTAATTTTTGTTTTTCACTAATTCAAATCCATTTAAAAAACGTTTTCAGAATATCTATTCAAATGTTAATACACTTGTAAAATATCTCTCACATTTCATTATTTTTAAAGGTGATGAGATCAGTAAACCAAGAATGTAATAAAAAAAAGTTATCAAAATTTCCCATAGATTTACAATTATTCATATAAAAAGTTAAGAAAAAATGGAACCCTCATATTTACATTCTAGATTCTTTAACATTCTTCAGAAAAGAGGTTACAATGCCACCCTACTATTACAATCAAAGGTGTCTAAGTCAAATTGTTTTCTATTCTTAACGATCTTCAGAGAAGAGGTTACAGTGCCGCCCTACTATTAACAGAGGTGTCTAAGTCAAATTGTTTTCTACACTTGATTGTTTTCTTCAAAAATAAGGCAACGTTGCTTATTAGGCATTCATTATCTAGAAATTGGAGTGCAGTAAAGGCTGGGCGGCATTGTCGCAAACCCCGTATTTTTAAAATGGGTTTTATCCACTTTTTTCTTAGATCCTGATAAAATTTGCAAAACAACACAACATGTATCATCGATTGTGAAGACATAGTGTCACACGGACAGTTCAATAAGTTTTTAGACCAATCGTTGACCGTTGGAAAACTAACCAACCTATGAAAAACATTTAACCTGAAGCGGGTACCCTTTTAAGGTATATTGAAGGTATGGTTGAATATTAAAAGAAACGGTTATCAGTTGGTTTAATTGGACTGTAGGTTTTAACGCCTCATTCGCAAATCTAATGCTCTCCATGTGCTGCATACACTGTTTTTTAAATTCTTTTCCTGAAATGGCACAGATTATCTGGGGGTTATAATAATATTCCGGTTTTCCAAGATCAGTCATAAAATCCCTTATGTATCTCATCCATCCTATCTCTAGGGTATGTTCTAGTATTAGGCTATCTTGCAGTGCCAACTGATTAATTATTCTGTGACTTCCAAATCCGATGCCATAGGACGATCGGTTGCACCTTTATGATATCTGTAATATAGGACAAGCCTAATTCAGTGTGACAAATAAAAGTAGATGTAGTTCTAGGCACTGTCAATAAGTATCTAAGAAACGCATTCTCCACTTTCTGTATTTCTGATACGTTTTGAAGGCCCCATAGCCCTGCCCCATATGTTGCTACAGTTATACATTTAGCTTTGTAGATCCTAATTCATTCAGTTGGGGGCCTCTTACCCAATATTTGTGAGAAATTTACAAGAGCTGTTGTGGTTCTCATAAACAGAAGCTTCCTAATATTAATAACTTGACCCCACGAACCCTTGTCATCAATTAATATTCCTAGATAGGGGTAGGTAGAAGTAGTCGCCAGCTTCTTCCCATTTAAAAAAATATCCTTCTGCTTCTTACCACCCCTGCCACAATTCATTACATAGGTTTTTGAGATGTTTATTTGTAAATCTAATTTCTTCATAAAAACGTTATAGGATTGTAGTGCCCGTTGCAACGCCAGTGGGGTCCTAGCCATAATGACAGCGTCGTCCGCATATAATAATACGGGTATTGGTCGTCATTCCAATTGGGGTAGGTCCCGGCACTCCTCCAACATTGCCTTTTCTAGGCCATTTGTGTATAATGTAAAGAGGAAGGGTGCCAGGACACACCCCTGTCTTACACCTCTCTTCATCTGAAATGATGTTGTGCATTCCCCGTTAAACCCGTAGCGGACGCAAGCTTTTTTGTTAGTATATAGGGCTTTCAGAAAATCAATTAGGGGGGGCCTCTACCCCCATTGTCACTAGAATGCTCCACAATTTATCATGGGAAACACAATCGAAGGCGGCGGAAAGATCGACAAACGCCAGGTGTATTTTCCCCCTCCTTGCCTTCGTATATTTACCCATAAGAATAGACAAGTTAAGCCCTTGGTCAATTGTGCTCAACCCTTCCCTGAATCCAAACTGTAGATCCGAAAGTATATTTTTCTCCTCAGCCCATTGTTGTAGGCGATTAAGCAGTATCCTGCCCGCTACCTTCCCCAGTGAGCCCAGTAGGGAGATGGGTCTGTAGCAGGCTGGATCCTGCCTATCTTCTTTTTTATAAATGGGGACCATAATAGAGTCAGACCAAGTTTCAATTAGTCCCCTCATGGTGGCAGCGTTTAGGACGCGGGTTAACAGTGGAGCCCAGAGATCTGGATTAGGCTTATATATGTCCACAGGGACCCCATCGGGTCCGGGGGCCTTACTTCCCTTGCTCGTGTTTAATGCTGCTTGAACTTCTTTTTACGGTAAAGAGGACGTCTATCGGGTAATTTACTACTTCGTTGGCCATTGTGGGTATAATATCTTGGCTGTCTACAACCACCTGTGCCTGTCCGAACATTTTTGAAAAGTGGTCCACCCACTGGTTTTCATCAATTGCTATTTCAATTGAGGGCTTTCAATCGGAGCTAAAAAAGGGAGATCTAACCACACGCCAGAAAGCCCTACTGTCTTTTGTAGCACTGGCCCTATATATATCCTCCCAGATGGATTCTTTTATTTCCTTTTTCCGCAATTTTACTGCTTGATTATAGGCCTTCCTGCTCCGTTTTATTTCTGTCTTATCTTTGTTATTATTATGTATTGCTTTTTTGAGTGCAGAATGAGCTTTCATGCAATCTGTGTTAAACCACCCCTTTTTCTTGGCAGTCCCCCTTTTTATCTCTACGTTCAGACTGTTTTTTAATTATTTCTGTTATATGTAAAAAACTTTTAAGGACCATCTCCTGTGGGGTATTTTCATTTAAGCAATTCATTACTAAATCCAATGCCTTCCCAACCACTAATCTTGTTATTTTGTCTGTATCAACCTTTTCCCACTTCAATGAATAACCATTTACTGCATCGATCTCCAAATTAATACATGTTTGGTCCCGTTCTTTATTAGGATTTTGTTTTAACTTTTTACACGATATCGTCACTGTTAGTGGGAAGTGATCACTAATGGCTATTTTATGCACTTTAAATCCTATTGCGCAATGTGAAAAATGATTCGAGAACAGAACAAAATCTATAATAGAGCTCAAGCCTCTCCCGTTAAAAGTCTGTGAAAATGGGATGGGGGTGAAACTAATGCGTTAACGAAACCCAAATCTAACATAAATATGCTCTCGTTTAAAGCATTGCCATAGACATTATGCGGAAAATGAAATAAATTACGATTTTCCTCTTCCACCATACCACATGTTGTATCGTTATTATGTGAACATATGTTGGTATTAAAATCCCCGCCCCATACAATCTAGGCAGTCCCCGAATTTGAATTCGGAATTGTTTGCACTGCATGTCTTAATTGATTCACCGTATCTTCCACCTTTTCCTTTGCAATGTTGTTATAAAAATTTACAATAATTACAAATGTATTACTATCCATATTTAATGTCACGATTTGATAATTTGGTTCGGACGCTACAAAGGAAATTCTTTTTATTGACAACATGTTTGAGATGTATATACTTACGCCACCCTTTGGCCTCCCAAAATTTGATGGGGTGGCGGTTGTATGATAGGTTTTAAACCCGTCTATCAGCATTTCTCTAAGAGCCCAAGTCTCCTGAAAACAGAGAATATCAGTTTTCCTAATAAAGTCTAAAAAGAGATCGTTAGAGAGTTTAGATGGTAGGCCCGCTATGTTCTAAAATGTGATCTTTATCCTCCCCTCATTAACTGTTGGTGTTCTTTGGATAGGGCACTCGTTTTCCAATATCCTGACCTTTTTTGGTACGTAATTTGATCCCTCGTTGCTGTTAGGTAGTATACTGTGGTCAACATGTTGATCTGGTTTATTTTGCCCCTTCCCTTGTATACTTTCATCGTGGCCTACAGTAAGTTCCTCTAAATACTTATAACTAGATGCCAGATCCTTACTCACGTCGTTCTTAAAATTAGTTAAGACGGATGTTACCGGATGACGTAGTCAATCTAGTTACTCTAAAGGGAATAGTATTCTAAAACGATTTTTAACTGGTACATTATATGTGGGCCGAATACTACCCTCAGACTGGCGTAGTTTCTCTAGCTCGGGAGGTGGGCGATTGAAATAACCTAGAGGTAGTATGTTAATCCCTCCCTCTAACGTATTGTTTCCCCCTTCCCTCAAGATCATTTCCACCAACTGTGGTGTACGAAATGTTAATACCACACAATCACCAGCGAGACATTTCTTATCTTTACCTACCCATCCCACCCTACGTGCCATTTTAAATTCTTCAAACAATCTGGTCGTAGAACCTACTTTTGTACTTAGCCAGTGCAATGACTTATTTCTAAGTGTTTCACATGTCTCAGTATCTTGCAGCCCTTGCTGCGGTACATTTGCGAGGACAACTGTAAAAGGAAAACAGGCTGGTGGTAAATCCAAATGGCTTGATTCTTGCGGGTAGGGGCTTTCAGGTTGCTTTGTTTGTAGTTGGTCTTGGGGTAGAGATTTTAGATTTAAGTTTTTAGATGGAACAAATATTGGTGCAGCAAGCGATTTAATGTGACATGTATTTATATTACTTCGCGTGTCCCTAACCTGATCTTCTCTCACTTGGTTTCTTTCTAACTCCCTATAACTATTCGCTTCGTTCTTATTATGTTGTATTCTAGCTTGTGGTCTAACTTCTTCTTCTTTCCTAACTAGAAATCTTTCTAGCCGAACCTCTACCTGACTTAATCTGTCTTCAATATTCGTAAGCGCGCCTCTTAAATAGAACTCTAAGCTTTTTATAGCTGTACCTAAATTATCTGCGCCATCATCCCTCTTACTTGTCTTAATCTTTTCTCCATGCTCGGGAATGTTCCTTGCGGCGACTAGTTTTGATCCCAACGTTTTGTTCTCTGGTCTATTTTGCTTGTCAGATGTTACTCTTCCTGCTATATTTTCTCTTGCAGTTGTCAATTTCCCTGTTACTTCTACCTCGTCTCTTTTTTCCATAGGTTTCTTAACTGGCCTTTTTTTCCTTTTTTGTGGGGGTGAGGTAATTAACTCAGGATCGCTAATTATTGTTTCATCTATTGCCCCTTGAATACAACCATTCGCTGGTATAATGGCCAATAGATCATCGCTTAGTGAAATTGCCTGAGCGGAAATTTTATTTTCTGGGTTCTCTATTACTACTGATGAACCTGCAGCTAATGTCTGCTCTACCGATGTGATCTGGTTCTCAATTAATCCCATCGTCCAAGTCAAATAGGTCAACAATGTTTGTTTTTTGGGCTTTTTAACATTCTTTCCGATCAATAGATAATTTGTTTGTGCTTTCCTTTTGCCCATTATAATTTATTTACTACCTGTTCCCTAGGTGCGGTTATACCCTGCCCGCTTCAACTCGTGTCAGGCAACCCTGCAATATTGTCAGTATTATTCTAAGATGTTCAAGTCCCGTTTCTCATAAATCATAAAGAAGGGAGAATAATTTTCCTTATATGGTATACAGTTCAATTACACACGTTAAAAGAAGTATTATTCAATCCCACCTCCTTATATGTACTTATAAAGATCCTACCGCATGTCCATAAGGAAAAACTTCCAAAGATCTCTCATTAATATCCAAGAGAGTAGGCCCAGCCCGGCCTCTAACGGCCCCTGATGGGCAAGGACAGGTCCGCCCTTGGCCCGGGCATTGCCCGGGCGAACCTGCGCGCGTCCAGTGTCGCGGGAGGCCCGGCAAAGCTCTATGCACCGCCAGCTGGGGCCCAGGTGTTGCGCTGCTCCTACCGCGAGATTCGCTATGCCCCCTGGGAGTTGTGGTCCGGGGCAGTCCGCGAACGGGATCGGGAGCAATGTATGTCGAGAAGAAATGGGAATTTAGCAGCCGTGGTAGGAGTCCTTTCAAAGGGCAGGGCAGGTCAATTCAGCGGCAGTGGAAGAGGCTGTGAAGAATTAATTGAAGCGTCCCGCGTCGCGGGAGGCCCGGCAAAGCTTTATGCGCCGCCGGCTGGTGCCCAGGTGTTGCGCGGCTCCTACCACGAGATGCGCTATGCCCCCTGGGAGTTGTGGTCCGGGGCAGTCCGCGAACGGGATCGAGAGCAATGTATGTCGAGAAGAAAAGGCAATTTAGCAGGCTTGGTAGTAGTCCTTTCAAAGGGCAGGGCAGGTCAATTCAGTGGCAGTGGAAGAGGCTGTGAAGAATTAATTGAAGTGATTTGGAATAAACAATTTAAATATATATATATAATCAAGGCAGACCCACTAAAAATCTCTGGTAGCGTCAAAAGTTGAAAGCACAAATTATTAATTAGGCCAAGTCGGGGTATTTTTAACCAACATTTGTGATTGGAACCTATTCAACTCTCCAATAGGGGCCATTGTTACAGACGATGCAAAAGAACCAATGAAAACAAACATTTCACGTTACCTGTGAAGCTGCTGTTCATCTCAGGGACGTTATCATCGTTGTTTTCTGGGTGCACAATGCCAGCATTTTGCATGTCATTGTAAGACTTGGATCGCCTTGGAGTTGCGTGCTTGGAGTCGGACTGAAGGTTTCGCAAAGCATCACTGGAAATCACAATTGATTGGCCTGTAATTATGCGGCCAATGCGGGTTTCTTGCTGCTGTTTATTTAAATTGTTCAGAAGAGGAAACCTTTGCCAGTCGTCATGCTGCGCTAACTCGAAAACACTCGCCACTTCCGTTGCTTTTCAGCGGGTCAGCTAGGGAATGAACCAGTGCTGTGGGAATAGGTGTTGTAGAGTTTCTAAAAAGAGGATGATAATTTTTTTTCTCAACCTTTTACTTTATTAAAAAAATAAAGTGCATATTTTGAAAACAGCCATAGCACCAGACTGCAATGTAAACAAGCCCGGGAGTTGTGTGCTCGCGCGTGACGAGGCCGTCAAAGTGAAAGTGGTCGCGGGCTGGAAGGGTGCCCGCGCGTGATGCACTTAATGAGCCATGACGGAAGCACGCGCCCGCGAACATGCACGCAAGCTGTAGGCCACAGTGGTATCATTTTCTGAAGCCCTTACTAAAGGTCTTGCTTGAGCTAGCGCATGCGCTAGCTCAGGCGAGACCTAAAAAGCAGCATTGTGGCAAGTGCGCTTCCTCTGAAGCCTGGCGCTCTCAGGAAGCGCACTTGCAATTCGAAAGAGTTTGAGCTGTAGGGCAGGTTATCGGGAGCTTGTTTGAGAATCCTCCACATCCCATGCTAGAAAGAAAACCATTCTGAGCAGAACATATCTCGTGCTATGTGAGATACAGTTTCAAACAACTCAACTGCTCGATACTGGATAACTTTACGGATTTGACCTTGGCAGTATACGTAACTCAGAAAATGCTTGTGCCCCGAGGAAAATAACTGGCAGATCTCAAACTGGAAAATGCTAGGGTGCCAAAACATCACCGCAAAGAAGCAGGAAGAGAAACAAGCAGGGTGGCTAGAGCAATCGACCTGGAAGCTGGGAAACGGGGTTTGAGTCTCTGCAGGGACGCTCCGACATCCTGTGATTCTGGGCAATCATTTAATATCCCCGTGCATAACAAAATGAATGTGTCTATCTGTGACAGCTGATGCTCATTTTAAACGCTCTGATACCTCAGTTCAGGGTCGAGTTTGCTCTATTCAGACTATGAAAATAAGTATATAACAAATGATAGAGGCTTTGCGGAGGGCGGACTCATGGCTGAAAATGAGGCTTGGAAGGAGTTGCGTTCCAAGCCTCATGTAATAATAAATGAAAGGAAAACAACCATTGGCCTAGCCAATAGGTCTCGCCTTTGGAACCTTATGTGTTTAGCCAGAACTTTTGGCTATGTTGTTGTAGAGCATTGTAGCTGCTGTGCATTATGTTGAAAAATTATAATAAAAAGTGTTAAGCATTTTTGTTACCTTTTTACAAACAAAGACGACATTATATACAACTGAAAAACCTGATTTGTATTTGCACTGCTGGCAATTTCTTCCTGCGTGTTCTCATGCCTGTGTGTTTTGATATGGGGGAGCGGGACATAAATAACGGGGAAGCGGAGGTTGGAAAACAGTAATTTAATTAGAACACGAGCAGCGGAGGGACACTAGGGGAGAATCAACAGATGCCAGATTCCAAGGGCAGACTGACGTGATGCTTAGGTGGTGCACAGATGCAAAATGGTGGTGGTGAATTATGTTTGGTGCTCAGGCGGTGACACTATATGGTGTGGATTGGAGGTACGTTGTGGATTGTGGAGTTCTGGAGTTGAAATATGTTGTTTGGTGTGTAATTATGCGGTGTGTATTGGAAATGTGTGGAGTTGGATTGTGTGGCCTGGAACTGTGGTTTTGAGTGAAATTATGCTTAGGGAAATTGTGTCATGGTGTGGATTGCATTTATGTTGATTGGCGGTATGTGGTATAGAGTGCATTTATGTGGAGTGTATTTATGTTGCATTGAGTAGGGAGTAATTATGTGGCATGTAATTATGTGGTACTGAGTGGTATTATGTGGAGTGTATTTATGTTGCATTGAGTAGAGTAATTATGTGGCGTGTAATTATGTGGAATGTGGAATGTATTTATGTTGCATTGAGTAGAGTGTAATTATGTGGCGTGTAATTATGTGGCACTGAGTGGTATTTCTTGGAGTGTATGTTGCATTGAGTGCAGTGTAATTATGTAGCATATAATTATGTGGCACTAAGTGGTATTGTGTGGAGTGTTTGATGCATTCAGTAGAGTGTAATTATGTGGCATGTAATTATGTGGCACTGAGTGGTATTAGTTGAGTGTATGTTGCATTGAGTGCAGTGTAAATATGTAGTATAAAATTATGTGGCACTGAGTGGTATTGCGTGGAGTGTATGTTGCATTCAGTAGAGTGTAATTATGTGGTGTGTAATTATGTGGCACTGAGTGGTATTTGGAGTGTATATTGCATTGAGTGCAGTGTAATTATGTAGCAGATAATTATGTGGCACTGAGTGGTATTGTGTGGAGTGTATGTTGCATTCAGTATAGTGTAATTATGTGGCTTGTAATTATGTGGCACTGAGTGGTATTATGTGGAGTGTATTTATGTTGCATTCAGTAGAGTGTAATTATGTGGCATGTAACTATGTGGCACTGAGTGGTATTAATTGGAGTGTATGTTGCATTGAGTGCAGTGTAATTATGTAGCATATAATTATGTGGCACTGGGAGCTGGAGGGGAGTGACAGGCAGGGAGAGACCATCTCTAGGAGCAGGCTGGAGGGATGGGGGGCGAGGGAAGGAGACACTGTCTCTAGGAGCAGGCTGGAGGAATGGGGGGCAAGGGAGGGAGACACTGTCTCTAGGAGCAGGCTGGAGGTATGGGGGCACTGTTTTCTGCTCTATGGGGAGAATTAACTGCAGCTCTTTAGGATTTAAAATTAGAAATGCAACAATAATGGCATGTGATCATTCACAGGGGAACTAATGGATATTAAAATACAGGAATCTGCCTTCAACATATTCTACTTAAAATATACACATAGCCATGTAAGTATGTTAAATTGAGAAGAATGGACAGTGCAGATATATCATCAATTTCTCAATTAAATATTGAAGATTGAGGAACAACTGACGAATGACAACAGATTTTCAATTATTCAACTAAGGCAGAATGTTTACATAGAGTACTGCTTTTTATCTCGACAAATAGGTACAAAAACTGATTTTCCTCGCTGTGCGTCATCATATTGCCTAAACTGAGTACTTCTTCAGTGTTCTCGGCGTTTTTTCGTTAAGTAATATGCATGTATGTATGTGCGCAAGGTATGCTTATTGGGGGCAGGGGTGCATGTTTTCAAATCTGTTGCGGGGCTCACAACACAAGCCTATTATGAGGCTGCTACTGCCCAAAAGCGCAGAGTGCTCCGGCAAATGACAACGGGTGGCAGTGAAAAGCGAGGAGAGAAGTCACTGTAACACTTTTTGGATTGGTCCGATATTAAAAAAAAAATTATTCTACACACTGCTCCAAGAAAAACGTATCTTGAGGTTTTAAAGCCCACCTTACTGTAACTGAACAGAACTGCACAAGGGTCTCACCAAAGTATAGGTATGCTTATGACGAACGCAGTGACTCCAACTGTGCCCCTCTTATCTATAAGTTTTCAAATTATTGTGAAACAAAAATATATTGCATGTAAAACCTTTCCATGGCAGCGCCAGCCAGGATACACGTGTGCACTCTGGTAAACTATTTCTACTCCGCATTTGGAAAGAAAAAAATCACTGCCGACAGTACACAAAAACTCCCCTCAAAATGCCCCATATTGCCTCCACGAAAAATGGAAAGTTTTGTTGAAGCCCCTGCCTTTTGAATCATCAGCCTTGGCAGCGTGCCTTCCGCAAACACAGCCTGCTTCCTGCAAGGCGTCCATCAACAGTAGGTACTGTTAAAGGACCACGTTTTTTCCCCCTTAATCAGGTCTTGTCCCAATCACAGTAACAATACCCTTTTTGTTTAACGCGATATCTGCGTGTTTCTCGGGGGAAACAAATCCTAAGCATCATACTATATATATATGGTGTGCTCTCTCAGGATAGTGCCTTGCGCTCTTTGCGTGTATATAAAACGTACATACCACGCGTGCTCGCAGGGGCTGAATCTTAGGAACAAGCGTAACCTTCCACAGGGTGCAACAGAATCACATTCAAATATTCAAATATATAGGCTAAAACGGTATGCGTGTGCGATTCAATAAATTTCACACCTTAAAAAAAAACGGCATTCCTTCACCAGAAAAACCCGTACTACGTTTACACAAGCGCGTGGTTCTCCCGCATTGGGGCATACTTGGTGGACCATCCGTAGAAGCAGAATAGTACGCACCGAATTCTCACGACCAGAGGGGCTACGATTAAAGTCAATGTGTGTATCAGAGACAGTGTCGTCCAGAATAGGATCGGGGCGCTTGGCCAGACCCAGGCGGTGGCTATGGTGCAGGCCAGACCGGCGAACATCCACGTCCTTAGATGACTGGAAGCGAGTGTGAAGGTGGGCGAGGCGCGTGTCAAGACCTAGGAGTCTAGGACTAGGAGTAGTGCGCGCACGCGTGCTCTAAAAGGAATTTGCACCAGGGCTAGCACGACCATCTGTTTCCAATTAAGATAATTGGGAACATATGGCGCTCATGCTCGCTCCCGCGGACCCTAGGCCAAGGCAGAGAGAAGGCGGGCCATGCACCCGCCTATGGCCAATTGCGTGCTGTCTTTCTTAGAAAGACACACACAAAGGCCAATAGGTGTGATTAAGAAAAAAAAAAGAACACGCACGAGCGTGTGTTTAAAGTTAAAAAACCCTTACTTAAAGTCTCTCAGAGCAGCGCATGCGCACTGGCTCAGGCGAGACCTAAAAACCAGCCGACATGCACACTTGAAATGCTGCAGCCAGGGTAAGATTAAGTATGTAAATGTGCTGACAACGAATGAAATAGAATTGGTAGAAAGGAAAACCAGTGCAGGAGCGATAGAGGAAGGGGAATGGTAAAGAAAATAGGCCTGATTCGTAGATAGAAACAGTACTTCAACGAGTGGAAACTGATAAGAGAAACACAAGAGGAAGAAGCATTGATAAGTGCAGGAAACAGCAGGCTACAGCCAATAGAAAGGGAGGAAAAGTAAGTGGCAAGCTCAGGAGACAATGAAAAGCAAGGAGGCTGGATATTAATCCCTTTTAAGATACTATATTAAATACAATAGATTTCCCAAATACAGCACAAGCACTTTGTAGGCATAACCTAAAAATGAGGTTTCTCAATCTTTGTTAGGGAACAGGAGCTCCTTAACTAAGCATCTCACCCATACAAGTGTTTACTCACCTTTGTATCTTAAATCTAAACATTCTTTGCAGGCGCCTAACATTCTGGACTGAGCACAGCAGCCTGAACAAAGTATCAACTAGTTAAGAAGACATACCAAACTTCTCCTCCATTTCCTTCGAAAGACATAGCCTTGCCAAGTATCAGGCTTTAGACTAATGCATTTCAGTGTGGTTGTCCTCATCACTGCCCTGAAATGCATTGTTACGCATTTATAGCACCTCAGCTGGTCGCTATTTAGGCAGTCTCATTTATGTAGACAGTCTAGCTGTTACCGCTACGAGTCCCTGTGATGTGATGCGCCATCCATGCCCTTGCCGATGTGTATTCTCGTTTTAAACTATGAAACGTGATCCCTCGGTGGCATGCAGGCATGTTGCACGGTACAGCATGGGTTGAAGGAGAGCCGTTAAGATGCTGCGGCCTTATTTTGCCCAACATTCGCCTATGGCTTTGTCCTTTATCATTGCTGTGCTTGTTAACTGTGCTGTTTTAACTGTTCTGACCTATTTAATTTCTTTTGTGTTTCTCTCATGCCTCTCATTAGTTTGTAAGGTAATTCCCACTTGTTTGCAGAAGCTCGCTCTGCTGTATTGCTACTTAAAACAACCTTAACAAAGTTCCTTGGTGGCGCAAGTGTCGTACATCACCAAAGTTTATCCAGGTCCTTAAGGAGCTGTGTGCGCCTTTGTAGAACTATGCGGGCTCTGTTAAGGCACTAGACAACATGTTGCTCTGCTCATTTACTAAAATGGAGGTATTTGTTCAGGATCCCAAACATCCCACTAAACGACCACCAATAAGCCCACCAACATGTTGGTCACTGAATGTAAGACTGTGATCAAATTATACCAGGTGATTCAAATGTAGAACATGGGAGGAAACATAGAGAAATCAATTCACTTGGGAGAAATGGGACAAGATACAGGGCTACTCAAAACTGGTCTCAAGAAATGCCACGCCCAAATACACACTTTTTGTCTATCTGCATTAGAAGTATGGGCATCACCGCTGACGGTCGGTGACTCTGGCCAGTGGTGACGGAGATATTGTCACTCATAATTGCTGAAATGTCACTCCTAATCACACTGAAATTATGAAAATGTCACGCATAGCAATCTCATACCTTGCAAGCTGTGAAGACAAACTTACAAACTTCCTATTTTGTCCCAGCATAAATCAATATAAATTGTAATCGAACAAAAAATAAACATATAACTTTCTTATTAAAAGTCATTTTTTAATTACAACACAATAAATATATACACATGATAAAAAAGAACCGCAGGAATAAAATATGAACATTGGGCATGTTGTTAGTGTTATAATCTAAATAGGAGTTATGTATGCATGATAAAAGATCCAAAAACAAAGTACAGGCATAAATAAAAATCTTCTAACCAATATGAGTATCTAAATAACCTGGACTTCTTCTAACTCTCTTGCTGTGGGGTTCAACGGGGCCTGTGCACAAATGCATCCATCTTGACTTCCATGTTTAAAAATGACTTTTTTACATGCTTTGCACTCACATGAATACATACTCAGAAAGTGTTCTGCTTGTAAGCACATTTCTTTGTTGGCATTTTATCATGACACTTGTACACTCTGTTCAAGGCTACAAGAACACTGGGCATGCTGCCTTTGCAGTTTTGTGTCTGTTTGGAGACAGGTCTGAATCGGAGCGACAAACACTCACCTCTGACACAGTGCAAATGCAACCAGGCTTTGATTATATAAACTGCCTCTGAACCAAGTTCCTCAGAGGAGCACTTCGATGGATTATCCTGGAACGTTCACCTGTGACCGAGATCCAACCCTGCTGACTCCGATCCCTATCCTGCAAAGGATGGCAGTCTATTCTGCACCAGACTGGCTTTCTGATACATTACACATAGGTGATGGGGAGTTAGGTTTCTCTAAGCAATCTAGCAGAAGGCATTCTGAGTATGCTTGCTATAATATAGGCAGCGTGAGGTTGGAGTAGTATTATGATATATATTCATATAATCACTGCAAAGTTATGATGGTTGAATTATTCATCTTTTTTCACCGTTCTTGTAATGCAGGCTACAGTGCTTTGTATTCTTGTACTAATACTTGCAGCTAATGTTTTCACAGAAGAATCCAATTGCTTCAATAAATGTGGAAATTCCAATTCATTTATGTCTTGTGTCTCCCTTTAGTCTGAGGTTCCAGACACCATCTGCTACCCTGCCATATTAGAGGTCCAGATGGCGCACTGTGAGCTAGTCAGGAATTTGGCCAACATACTCTGATTATATGAGTGGACTCATTCACATATTCTGACATTTATGTTGTCCAGAAGCACAGTCCTATTTAATTAGTAGGAACCAAAGAACATGGTGCTGCCAACGTTATAGGCAGGTATTTATTTATTGGGTTCCTGAGTAGTTCTTACATGTGCCCGAAGCCCCTAGTCACCCTATGTGGAGACATTTGTGGTGGTAGGGAATAATCCTCCTCAGCGAAATAGACAACCCATCTTTTTGTCTGTATACTGTTCAAGCTTGAACCTTTAAAAGAATCACCCCTCTATAGTTTTTCCCTTTTCTGAAATTATTCATTAAAATGGTGAATGCAGTACCAGTGATCAATCCACTAAATTGCAGACAAACAGTAACACAGTTGTTACTACAGCAAGGGCTTCCTCCAACAGGGAAAGATGTTACCTCTGTGATAGAGGATCATGAAGTGTATAAAACAGAGGTATTCTATTCATGGGTCACTTTTCCTGGAGCAGATGCCACTGCACAAATATTTCATACATATACAGCAGCTGTAATATCTGGCTAAAGCAGAGCCTATTAAGATTTAGAATTATCTTTAACATTTCAGAAACATACAAATTGGTTCCAAGTTGACCTACCACACCCACTAAACAATGTGTGACTGGTCCCCTCAGCAATGACGGTCAATATGGGCAGTCTTATTTTGACGTATATTTTGTCCAGAAGCACAGTCCTACTTAATTAGTGGCAACCATACAACACTCTCATTACTTCTTGTAGATATTAAACTTCAGTTATCATTCCCAACATTCCTTCCACTTTCACTACTTCTCCTCCCTTCTGTTTTTGTTCTCATATTTCCAGCATTAAATCTAGGGGAAAAAACTCTAGCCACATGTCCTTTATTCCAGATTGTTCCATCACTTGTTTTAACAGCATTCTTAAATATTTTTACAACTTTCATGGGCCTGTTGAACTTAAAGCAATTCCTATAGCATCTTTTACGTTAACCAGTCACCAACCTGCACCTGCACATCTTTCACACTGTTTCTATTATCAAAATGTGTTTTTCTTTTCGACTGCTTCTCTTTCTCATTCCTCATCCATACTTCCACATCATCCTTTCTACCCCTTTCCACAATATCCAACCTGGACACAGCTTGGTGCCTGATGAGCTTCCTTTAAATATAACAAATAGAGATTTGCCCGTGGTACAATGTGGTGATAAACAGTAAGATGTAATGAGGTCTTGCAACATCTTTCGCTAATCCAAATTGTTCGCTTTAGTTAGCTGTATGCATTCTTTCAATGTCTTATTCATTCTCTTCACCATAAAATTTATGGATGATATATCAACACCGCACTGCTTCAAGAATTCTTCTATCTCATGCGAACAAAATTGTTGACCATTGTTGGACAACATACTAACTGGGTAACTTTGTCTTTTGAAAAACTCCTCCAAAAATGTGATCACACTACTAGAAGAAATATCACACACTGGATTCTTCAACCTACCTCAAATATATGTCAACCAATACAATGAAATAAGGAGTCAAATGCTCTCCTCTTAATTGCCTCACCAAATCTATCATTAACTTTTTCCATTGATATCTTGGAAGTCTCTAACACACCCTAGGGAAAGATCTAGGGCCAGATTTACTAAGGGCTTGTGTCGCCCTTGTGTCACGCAAGTTGATGCAAGGCAACACAAGCACTTAACTGGTATTTACGAAGCCTTGCAAAGCTACCTTACATGGTTCTGCATGGTTTAGTAAATCCAAGGTGACACAAGACGGCATATTTAGCTGCCTTGCATTTCCTTGTAGCAGGGAGGCATTCCATAGGTGGAGTGTGGGGATGTGGGCATTCCCACACATTCACCCATGGGTATGCATCATTATGGTACGCCTCCCAGACTTAGGAGTAACGAGGAGAAATATTTTAATTTCTCCTTGTTAATTCCCTTTTTTATGTGTGATGTATTCCACATCACACATAGAAAAAGGAAAATCCCTTTAAGGATTGGTTTTGTGCAGGAAGGTGTCCCTTCCTGAACAAAAACAATCCTGTTCACGTCACAGGCACCCTTGTCCCACAGTGCACGGGGTGCCTGCATTGGCGCTAGGCAGCACACAGTGCACCAATGCAAGAAGGCAACAGGAATGCGCCAAATCTTTGTAAATATGGTGCATTTCTGAATTCTCCCTTTAACTCAACGCAGCTCAGCATGTTGCCTTGCTACGCTGCGTGAAATGTTAGTAAATCTTCCCCATAGTTTTTAAATGCTTATGAGAAATGTTGCATTTCACACAATCTCTTACCAAAAGTTATATTTCTAAATCTCTTCCAGGTCACCAATCGTCTGCCCTGACTCTTTTGTCTTAACAATTCCCATGATCCAAACACAACAACCTACTTTCTAATCATTGTGGGGTAACCAATTTTGTTCGCCTTCAAAATCCTTTATCTACTGCTAACTCATCCTTCACTATTTTCCATGTTTCCCAAAATGTATGTTTTACCAGCTGTAACCATTTGTACTACTGTTTTAAAAACTTCACCTTTCTCTAACTCCTCTCCCCACTCTTCTTCCTCAAATACTAACATCCTCTTCCTCTAACTCTTCAGCATGTTCATGAACCTCATCCACACTTACCAGTCTAGACAAGCAGTCAGCCAAATTATGTTTTTACACCCCAAATATATTTTACACAGGAATTGAAATCCAGCAAAGAAACTACCCATCTCTGTCCTCGAGGAACTTGCCCCTACACCCTTCTAATAAAAACATTATTCAAAGGTCTGTGCACACTTTGAAACTTGTGCCCCAGATAAGATTTAAAATAGCTAAAGTTTACCTTTCTATCACCAAATAATTCACTTCTGTACCCCTTAAACACCTTGTGGCACACGCAATCCTCGTCTCAATACCTTGTCTCATTTGCAAGAGTTTTGCCCCTACTCTTTTTTCACTGGCATCAGTCACTATCGTCATATCCTCTCCAGGCATGGAGCATATAGCAAATAGTTATGGAGTTTGTCAAAATCACACCGACGGGCTTCATCCCAATGAAATTCCACGTTCTTTCCTCACAATCTTCTGAGATTAACTGATAAGTAGTTAAAAAAAAAAAAATTCCCATAATATTTAACATACTCAAAACGAAACAAGCTCTCCTTCACTACATGGCTCTTTCAGTGTCATGATTGATTGTATCTGTCAAGTCTTTTTTGGAGACTCTTCTGAAGCTGAAATGAGATGACTCAAATAAATCACTTCACTCACACCAAACAGGCATTTTTTTTCAATTTCAATGTTTGACCAGCCGCCTTCATCCTACTTTACGCATTGCGCACCCCCATATAATTTTGTTGGACATTACTTCCATATATCAACATATTGCCTTAGTAGGACTTAACACCTTCTAGCCCTTTCAGTACATTTGCCACTAATCTCTGAAATACTGAAGCTGCTGAAACCAAATCCAAAAGCATTCTTTCAAATGTATACATTCCCACTAGGCTGCTAAATTTTGAGAACTCTCTTCCAGCTCAATCTGATGGTTTGCTGACGTTATATCTAAAGTAGTAACATATTTTGCCACCGTAAGTGTTGTAACCATCTTATTCTATGTTTGGCAATGACTATTTATCAATTATTACCTCCCTATTCAGTGCCATTAGGTCTATGCAAAAAAAGATCCCCACATTTACCTTTTTGGTAACAACCAGAGTCGCCAACCACTCTGTGGTTTCCACAGGTTCTATTACACCCAGCTTCTCTCATTCTATTGCTAAATACATCCCTAAATGTATTGCCCACCCAACAGCCCTCTGTATCTCCCAGTGTGTGGCTGCCCACCTTGACCATGCCCCTGTCTATCTGGTGCAAACATTTTACTTTTCCCATGCTAGAGGGTTGTAATGTAGACGGTACAGTGAGAGAGAGTGGCTGCTCGTTTTTAGTGAGACATAGGCCTCATTATTCACTTCAAAATATCACCAGAAAAGAGAGGCCCAAACCTAAGCAACAATCTTGTACCCATTGGAACAAAAGAGACCATCAGCTGTAGCTACTTACTTAAAGCAACAGTACTGGGGATATCTGAACAGTACCTGACATCGGAATCAAAGAACAGTCGGTGTCATCAGGAAATGGTTCCACCCAGTGCTTCATTAGAGCTGGTGGTTTCCAGTGCACAGCATTCGCACATAATTCACAACCCCGGCACTAATGACAGTCCACCACGTGGTGGCGCTGTCTGTCTTATTTTTAGACGAGCCGAACAACTGTGTTTAATCATCTAATATACATCATCAAATGATGAATACCTGACACCAATGCCATTTTGATAGCTTTGGGTGCTCTTGAATATTCTGAATGACCACCCTTGTAGGAGTGCAATGGTTAGTAATTGTGTTGGTACTGTCATTGGCAGGGCTGGCAGGGTAAGAGGTGGATCAAGCTTCAGTGGCCTCCTGAGAAGGTTCCTGGCACTTACTGTTTTACACCCCTACATCCTCCCCAGCCCCCCCTCCCCCCTCAAAAAAAAGCCATCCCCAACAATCTTGGTGGTGGAAACTTATTGGAGGTTAAATAGGCAGCACAGACTGAGACATTCCGACAGACAGATATGCAGGCAAGCTGAGAGATATGCAGATTTACAGTGAAATGGACACAGAAAGGTAGGTAAAGGCGGACAGGTTCGCCCTCATTATGAGTTTGTGGTAGTCTCATTCTAGCCAAAAGCTTCCATTTTTGGACAAAATTGGAATTACAAGTTTTATAGTAATTGATTCCAGCCACAGAAACCAGCCTGCAATGTGGCAAAACCATGCAGAAATAGGAATAGTAATTCTAATTTCTGCATACCATTCTTCAATCAACATGGACCAATAGGTGATTGTATAATCCCCTGTAGCCACTGTGCCTTTTATTACTGATAACTATGGAATTAGTACGTCTGGATGCGGTATTACGACACAGAATTAAGTGGCAACTTGTAATGAAGGATATGATATATGCTGATATATGCACTGTTGTATCGGTTAGAGAACCCGCAGGTCAGGCACAGCAGCGGGGCCTGGGCAGGCTGATATGCGGGGACCCGATAATTGGTCCAAGCGGGGCGCGGACTTCCGGATTGCATCCCTGCAGCGGCCTACTGAGCCTTGCATCTCCTCCCTGGTGAGATGTGGGGAGTTGTGACCTGTTGTGAATGAGTCCTTGAGGCCCAGAGGGTGAGGCTGTTGTCACCTACTGCCATTGCGAAGCCCCGAGGGATATTAATTGGAGTATGCACGGCAGGGGCGGAACTAGAGCCAAATTTCGGGGAGGGGGGGGCTAAGAAATTTTTTCGGGGGGGCTGACTCTTCCAGCAATAGTTAGAGTGGAGACGCAGGGGCTCTAGAAGGGGTGAAAAAACAACAAAGCCTCATTTACAAGCGAGTGGTCTTTTAAAGACCTGTGACGTACCCGGGTGCGGCTGTGCGTTTGCCCGGGAAGCTGTCTCAGCCCGGGCTGCCCCACACGACGGGGGAGGGGGGCTGAAACCCTTTGATCCCAATGGGCATTGCACGCCTGATGCACGGGGTGATCAGCAGTGCAGCCTCCGTTGCGAGGCGCCGCACTATGGGCTGCGGCCCTGGTACATGGGAATGCTGTGTGGAGGAGGCCGGGCCCTCCCTGATCTTCGGCTAAGCTGCTTACCAGGGCTTTCCTGATCCAGAGTGTGGGTCCTTGTTGACTTGGGGCAGCCCTGCAAGAAGCATCCTCTGCCACTGTGGCAGTTGTGGGGTCCGCGACCACCGAGAATGCGGCAACTGCGGGGGTGCGGAGCCTGTGATGTAGCCTTGGGTGTGGCCGCAAACGTAGTGGCATACAAACAGAGGGCCGAGGACCAGGGGAGATGAAGGGGCAGGGTCGGACTGCTGCCCCGATGCAGCTGCTCTCAGGAGCACCAATGCCCACTTCATTGTGCTAGGGCCCAGCAGGTGAGCCGCCATCCCAACAAGCCTTGAGGACATCTGGACATCGCCAGCTCAGGGATCCCTCCAGGCCCAAGATCACCGCCCATGAGTGCGACAACACCCCGAAGGCCTGGCTGAATGAACACCGCAAGAAACCCAGCAATGGCAAGGTGAGGAGTATGTTTTGGGAGTGTTGCACTAGGGCCATTCATGTGGCCATGCACTGTTGGCCGAAGTATGTATGTAGAACTGGTGGTGGATGGGTATATGCACAGGAGGTACCATTGTAGTATATGCTGAGATTCAGGGATCTGACAAACATTTATGATAAAAGACAATGGATGGGGAAGAGACCAATGTGGGGGTAGCCTGGATCAGGGCAGGTCTTTGAAAGTTTGAGGGGCATACTCGGAATTCCTGTAGGGCGTTAATGGTGCACACTTAGGGTGACCAGACGTCCCCGTTTTCCCTGGACGTTCCCCGTTTTTGGAGAAGTGTCCTGGTGTCCCAACACTTTTCTCCAAGTGAATGAAATGTCCCAGTTTTCGAACAGTGTCCGGGTTAAACATAGAAATGTCCAGTTTTTTTATTATTGTTCCGGTTGAGCATGCGTGCGCATGCTCTCTTTGCACTGCTTAAGGCGTGTGACGTCACTTAGGTGAGCGTTGTAGCAGGAAAGGATATCCTTTGAAGAGAGACATTTTCTCTCGGGATTTCCCTTCTCTTTGTACATGCAGCGCCACCTACGTCATCGTGCCAGCCATCGGCACAACAGCCTGTTAGAAACACCTGGCATGACCCTGCTTTTACGGCCTGCAGCAAGATTCATCCAGCAACCAATGTGCGATCCTGCTCTGCTTTAAAGCGAGCGAGGGACTACAACAGAATCCAGCAGCAGCGAAAAGGGAAACTAACCTTCGCGACGCTTCTCCAGCCCTACCAGCACCATCGGGACCCTGCCTCCGCATCAGAGCTGCCTCAGCCAGGATCTTTCTGAAGCCACACAAGACTTGCCCTCCCAGCCTGCAAGCCTGCAAAGTGAGTATTTTAATGGCAGTTTTTTCAATCACATTCCCCGCTTTGCCGCAGCTTTCTCATTCCGCCGCGAAGCGCCATTCATCCTTTTCAAATCACACTCACTGCCAATGTTGACTCGTTCTGTTTATTGATTTATATGTGCGGTGGTAAAGCACCCCTATAGAAAGCACTGCGTAGAAAAGATTGAACAGCCCTCAGGGTACAGGTAGCGAAGGGTACCGCACTCACAGCGCGAGGGCTCCGGATCAGGGACAGGCGGTGAAGCTGTATTGTTCTGCTTCTGTATTTCTTTCTTTATTCATTCATTCATCTCTCTTTGGAGACCTTTCATCGTTTCTAAAGGTCAGGCAATGGCGCAGCGTCTGCACGCATCTCCCAGCTTATATAAGGGGGCATTTTGCGACAATATGGCGGTCCTCGTCTGCTGCGAGTGACTTTCAAAACGAAGGGAAAACAAGGCAAATATTGAGCGCCACTGGTTCCCCAGAATCCGAAAATATTGTTACAATTGAGAATTTTTGTTTTGCTTGTAGCTTCATTGAAAATGTTCAGGCACAATTCAGAAGTAAGTAGATATCTCAAGTCAATAGTAAAGCCGACCCAGACGGACCCCTCTGAGTTTCATTTTCATCTACTCTCACATTGCCATGCACTTCCTATGTTTACTAACACTGATGTAATTAAGTCCTGTGTGACACTCTACATAGATTGGGAATTACAATCACATTGACTGGTACCAGGCATAAGGCTGATGTGCAACTTCACTTCGACTCGTGATTTGACAAATCCATTACACTTGGGTTTCTCAGTGAGGAAAAAGTGATGGGTGGAATGCTTGAATTATACCATATTTTATGTTTTTGAAAAATGACATCAAACATCTTAAAGGAAACCACTGGTCAGCATCAAGTGCCTTTGTTAAATATGCAGTCTCAGCGAAATTGCTTAGTTACTACTGGGATAACAAATAACGCTTACTCAAAATTAGACAGTTTCCCTTATGTGTGTAATAAGAGAATAAATAAAGAAAAATGGGAAGGATTGGACCGCAAGTGTTCACTTAAAGCCAGCTTGTTGTAAATGAAACTCTGAATTGTTGAAGAAGAAGGGAGTTTATTTGTATAGATCCTTCAGCCTCCGCTGTAGACTCACCAACATTCTATCGTGAGCTTCAGCATAACATTCTAAGACCGGGCAGTGCCATATGGCAGGGAAGGAGGGGGGGGAACAGGGAAGGGAGGGAACGGGAAGGATTACAACACATCTCCCTGCTGGAAGGAGAAATTACAACCACCTTTTAAATATGATGGGTTAACATCCCACAATACCTAGAAGGGAAAAACAAGTTAAATAGGAGGGTTACAACCAATTAGCGTTCGTCATGGATAGCAATAGCAAACAAAATAACAAGTGATACTGTGAAATACAGAATGTTAAGAAGAATTTCATGGAGATTACATTTTGTAATCAACTTGCCAACTTGGTGGTCTGCGTAATCTTGCAACTTTGTGATCATTCCTAATGGACGTTGTAACGCTTTGATTGTCTCCACTGGTAGGCTTGGAACCAGCAAAACTTGGGCAACCAGCTATGTTGTCCATGCTCCACATGCTTCCATCCTCTAGCACTACTGAATTATTGTGAACACGGGTTATCTTCTGAGGTTTGGAGAATGAGGAAAGCTTGGATTTGGACAGAGAAGGTTTTTTAACTACCACCCATTGACCTTCTCTCCATCCCCTGTTGGATGCTCCCCATCGTCTGTCGTAGCTGTGCTTGTATTCTTGTTGATGTTTTTCTGTTTTTTCCAGCACAGAATCTCTGTCCACCCAAACAGGCGATCCCCCATGTAGCCAGTTGGGTGTGAGTTTAGAACCTGGGTTCCTACCTTTGAGTGAGATAAACGGGGAAACTCCCGAGACAGCATTGGGTGTCGTATGGTACGACCACAACATTTTCCTAATGGCTTCCTCAACCGGTACTTGTGAACTCAATGCAAGTTGAATGGTGTCCTTTAACATCCTGTTAGCCCTTTCCACCAATCCATTAGCTTTGGGGCAGAAGAGCGGGGATCTGAGATGCGTGATGGACAGTGTGGACATAAACTGCTTTATCTCTTCTGAGGTGAATTGAACCCCATTGTCTGTTATTATAACGCCTGGAATACCTTCTTTGGAAAAAGTATCTCTCAAAAAATTAATCAGTGAAGCAGTAGTGATGGAAGAAACCATTTTCGTTACAATCCAATGGGAATGGTAGTCAATGAGAACGAACATGAACTTGTGAGAATGGTTTAGAAGATTCAGAGGACCAATTATATCCAAACCCAATTTGTCCCAAGGTATGGTGGGGAGTGCTACCGGGAAAAGTGGTGATTTACGGACAACTTTGGCTTTGTCACTGGTGCCACAGGCCACGCAACTCTTTTCTTGATCTTCCACTAGTGAGTCCATACTGGGGAACCAGTAGTTCTGTCTGATTTTGCTGTTTGTCATGCTTCTACCCGGGTGGCCTTCATGTGCGATTTGGATTATACGTTCATACATATTTTTTGGAGGAATGATTTTACTTCCTCTACAAATTAGGTCTTTTACGATCGACAGTTCGTCTCTCACAACCCAGAATTTACGAATAGCTTCAGGCACCTCAGTTATGTTTACAGGCCATCCTTTGCAAATCATATTTCTTAATGCCACAAGATCACAGTCTTCTTTTAAAGATTTCTCCCATTCTTCTCTATTGATGGCTGGAATTTCGACCACCAGGATGGTCTCCTCAGGAGGGTTTTGCACGGGGTCACCACTGGTCATGGGTAGTCTCGAGAGACAATCAGCTACCCTATTGTCAGTTCCCGGAACATATATCATGGAGTAGTTGAAACCTTGTAGACTCAGTACCCACTTGGAAATACGTGGCGTAGCATTTTCTAGGTGTTTAGTGGAGAATAACGGGAGTAGTGGTTTGTGGTCAGTCCTTAATGAAAATGGAATTCCCCATAGGAAATACTTAAAGTGATTAATGGCCCAATAGCAAGCTAGGGCTTCTTTTTCTATTGTAGAGTAATTTAGTTCGGCATCTCTTAATGTTCGTGAAGCGAAAGCTATCACTTTCTCTTGGCCATTAGCTCTCTGTGTAAGTGAAGCTCCTAACCCCTTCATGCTTGCATCTGTGGTCAGAGTGGTCTTGGCATTGGGATCAAAAGCGCTGAGGATAGGTGCCTCAACAATAGCCTCCTTGATGTGTAGAAAGGCAGACTGACACTGTTGATTCCACTCAAAAGATGTTCCTTTTTTCAGCAATTCTCTGAGGGGACGAACTTGATCAGCAACATTTTTGACAAACTTGGACATATATTCTGCCAACCCCAAGAAAGATTTAAGCTCATCCTTATTGTTGGGAGCTGGGGCTAGCTTGACAGAATCAACTAGGTTGGATTTGGGTTTGATTCCCTCACTTGAGATCGTGTGACCGAGATAAACCACTGATTCCACCCCAATTTTGCATTTGTCTTTCTGAGTGGTGAAACCTGCTTTACTGAGTCTGGACAAAACTGCTTCTAAAGTTTTGTTATGCTCTACTGCTTATGAACCATGGATTAGGATGTCGTCTTGGAAACAAAGCACTTTGTCAAGACCTTGCAGTATGTGTTGCATGACCCGCTGAAATACTGCCGCAGCGGATGCCAGACCAAACGGCAATCTCGAAAACTGATAAGCCCCGAATGGAGTAATGAACGAAGTGAGGGGTTTAGATTCCGGATGATGAGCGACCTGATGATATGCAGAGGATAGGTCTAGGACTGTAAAGACTTTAGCTCCGTGGATGGCAGACAGCATTTCGTTAATGTTGGGGAGAGGGTGTCTTAGCTGCTACGACTATGGGTGCCAACCATTCAGAACTTTCAATCCTTTCGATGATCTTGCATGCTTCCAATCTGTCAAGCTCTTTTTTAAGAGGTTCTCTTATCAGTAGCGGGATAGACCTTGGTTTGTGGACAATTGGTTTGGCATTCGCTTTAAGTCTGATCTTATGAAGGAAACCTTTTAGAAGACCAAGATTGTCTGTAAATACCTCTGGGAATTTACTGCAAATTTCCATCCCAATGTTAGACCTATCCACCTGGTACACAGGTTCGAGTGCATTCGGTTCCAATTTGATTCCTAAGTCTTTTTGATGTTTCCATCCGAGAAGGTTAGAACCATGTTTTGTAATGTAAACCTTCCCAACGGTCGATCTGTCTTTAAAGTCTATGTGCATGAGTAACATCCCCACAAGTGGTATAGGATCGTGATTGTATCCTCCTGGTCTGATGTCTGGAGGCAAAATACTATACTTTCGTGCCCCTGAATTAGCATGAAACGTGGCTTCGTTGACTAGAGTATATGGGGAACAAGAGTCTGCATAAACCTCATACTTGACATTGTCCAGCAATATTTCACACTTTGGGTAGGAAGAGCTACTACCTTCTGTAAAATTAGAAACTTGGAAAATAATGTCCTCACTAGGGAGCTGTGGATCAGGATCACTCAAAATCATATGGGTGACATTTTTCTTAGACTCATTACACACTTTAGAAAAATGACCTCTTTTCTTACATTTGCTACACACAACAAACTTTGGGCAAATTTGCACCGATTACTGTGGAATTTCTCTCTGGTGATGACTAAGTTTGCTCCAGTTTTGAATTGGCATTTTCTCCAAACAACTGGTGGGAAATAACCTCTCCTAAGTACACTGGTTAGTTGGTAAAAATACACATTTTGGGACTTTGGATGCAGATGTTACCGAAAGAGTGTCCGATACTGGCGCAAACTAGGCCATGATGAGGGAAAATTAACCAGAATCTGTGCAGTTAAGGCACATATATGCTGTAGTACTGTTTGTGTTTGACCTTTTCTACCCAAAGATCAGAATATCCTATTGCAAACTCCCTCTCCCCTTATATCTAATGTTAAGGGTTTCAAAGATGTGCTTATACTAATGGTCAGGTACTTTTGCTGATTAAACAAACCTTGCAGATTCACATAAATATACATACCGACCCATCTCCCTGATCTCGCATACCACATATTTCTCCCTTGTGGATACCGGCTTCAGTTAGGCTTGTTAGGCACTGGGTGGTTGGTGAACGCCTCCAACGAGGAGGAGGGAGGGTGGTTTGTGGCTCTGAGTCCTTCAAAGAGTGAATCTTCAGATCTCACAGTTCCAGCTAAAAGGGGTTTAGAGACAAGAACAGAGGAGGCTTCAAACCCTGATGGGTTTGCCTGTAGTTTTACACCTTCTGTTGTCGCTCTGGTACTAATTGGCTAATCCGCTCATTGGTAATGCTGTTCTGCACCTCTTTCATGTGAGTGCTGTGCTTGGAGTGGTGCATTGGCAGGAGAGGCAGACCGGCACACAGGCAAATAGAGTGGTTTGGGAGGTCTGTGCCTGCGCAGTGGTCACATCAATCACCGTCAGGGTCTTTCTTGGGACAGCTTGGTGCATTCTGGGTGTTGTAGTCTTGGTTTGCTTCCATTGAACTCCTCAGATGACCAAACCTGACAGCAATGAATCATCTGAAAAAACCCAGGACTGAAAACACTTGACAATGAGTGAGGTGGCCCCTTGAGGTACCCCTCAAAGGTGAATGTCGCCTGGCACGCCAAGCCGTAGTCATGTTGAAGTCCTTGCAGCCATTTCAGAAACATAAATTCTGTTGCAGAATGTTCCAGAATCCTGAAAAAAGTATGGGTTAGCATAGGCAATGCACATTATTGTCACAGGAAGGATATTGCACGATATGGAAGAATAACACTCTAGACATTGAACTGACGTCAATGAGTTTACTGTAGGTCAGAAACTTTTTGTGTTGGTTTGGTAAAGGGAATGCAGTGGTGTAATAATGTGAGAGCTAGAGAGGATGCCAGCAGATTGTAACTTCACAGATATGCCTCACTTAAATCAACAACTCCCCATTCAGTATGAAAGCAGAGACAAAATCTATGGTGCAGTCTTAGTGGGAGCAGCTGAAAATGTACATGTTCTGGCCATTGGCATCTGAGAGCTGCCAGGCTTTTGCCAATGGAAATTCTTTTTTTTCTGTCATGGTTTTTGCAAAAATGTTAATGTTTAGGAAGCGGCCAGGTAGATGTATAGTAATATAGATAGCGGTGAATGACGCACTAGGCAAATGCAATTCCAAAATTATATGTGTCAAATGTGTTCTCGGTGCCATTGTGTGGCATGTCTGGTTACATGTCCCTGTACCATCTTATGGACTTTTGGAGCTCTGGGCAAGACATATTTTGGGGCCTCCTGTTCAGGAAATCCTTCCACCCGACTTCAGCTATTTCAAGCCTTCTTGATGCCAAACAATATTGAATTACGTTAAGCTTTTTCAAAATCCGGTTACTCAAAACACCCAAAAGCTCAAGCAGCATGGCATTCCTCAGCCTAAAATAACGCTTCAACATGCCCTTTCCTTTTGCATTTGGATCTTCAATATTTTTCTCATGTAACACCAGTATATTAGGTGAAAATCAATTGTCTGATTTGACTGCTTCTCCTTAAACCATCAAATTAATCGCTGATACCTCAACTAATTAACAAATTAAACAATAGTAACATCCCAAAATGCTTTTTCCAATCATAAATTGAGCTTCTAAGTTGGCAACACTTTACTGCACTGTGGTATTTGATACCTGAATCTCCAATTGGCAAGGATGATCTCACAACTGGCAAAATGGTAAAAATGACTTCTTGGACATTTTTCATCTGATTTTTATCTTCAAAGTTCAAGACATTGCTGCAAGTATTTCTCAACAATGCTGATGAATGCTCCCTTCTGAAATGTTTTTAACTTATGGGCACTATTTTGTCCCTGGAGCTTCATTATGGATATTTTGAAAAGAAGAATGTGTTTGCTATGTCCGTAAACATAACTATTTTTATATGAAACTTGGATACAGTTTTTTGTCAGTATGCGTCATAGTTACATTACTTTTTTTTATTCTCCAAATTTTAAAACAAGGATAGCTAGCTACCTACCGGAGAGATGCCTAAGCGAAAGTGTTCGTCAGCGAGGAGATGCAAAGATCTTTCCCCTTTCTGAGCAAGGTCGGGAACACTAATGCCAACATGTTCTGCAAGATCTGCAAATCTACATTCTCCATTGGCCATGGTGGGAAGTCTAATATAAAGGAGCACATACAGACAAAAAAACACAAGTTCTGGGTCGAATCTTCAAGCAGCAACAGCAATATTACCATTTTTTTGGGGTAAGGCAACCCCTGGACATGCTGAAATGAGTAGGGCTGCTGCTGAAGGTACATTAGCATATCATCTTGCTAAACATAACCACAGTTTTCGGTCAATGGACTGTACATCAGCATTGATTCGGAAATTGTATGATGAAAAGTTTTGCTGTGCTCGCACCAAGACTGAATCCTTGATTACAAAAGTACTGGCTCCTCTTGCAATGATTGACCTTAATTATGACTTGAGTAGCATTGCTTGTATATCTGTGTCTATTGATGCTTCCAATAGGAAAGAAGTTAAATTGATACCAATTGAGATTAGGTATTTCAAGTATTTTGAGGGTGTTAAGGTGAACATTTTAGAGTTTACCTCCGTTCCTGGTGAAACATCCGCAATACTCTTTGAACAACTATACCATGCCCTTCAAAAGTGTAATTTGCTTGAAAAGTAGTTGGCTTTTGTGCAGATAATACTAATACAAACTTTGGAGGAAAGGCTAGAGCTGGAAAGAACAATGTTTTCTGCAAGCTTAAGGAAGCTATTCCTCATAATAAAGTTCTTGGGATAGGTTGTGCAGCACACATTGTCCATAATGCAGTGCAAACCGCTGCTGATGGGCTGCCGATGACCATAGAATATTTTATTTTAAATTGTACACATATTTCCACATTTACACTGTCCGAACTGAACAACTGAAAGAATTTTGTGAGTTTATATAATATATTATCAACAACTCCTAAGTACTAGCAACACTCGCTGGATTTCCCTGCTGCATGCAGTTGACAGGATGCTAAAACTGTTCCCAGCCATACGTTCGTATTTTTTGTCCCAAGCAAATACCCCAACAGCAATTGTCATGTTTTTCAAAAACCTTCTTGCTGAAATCTGGCTCTGGTTTTTGCGCAACCAACTGGCTCTTTTTAGTGACACAATAAAGGAGAAGGAAAAGCAGCATGCAAATGTCCAGCTTACTGGGTATCGGCAGCCAGCCTTAACCTCAACACCAGTGTGCAAGAACAATAAATAGGAAAGAAATTACAGATAGTGTCTGGTCCAGCATACTGGGTGTCGGCAGCCAGCCCTAACCTCAACCCCAGTGTGCAACGACTATGTCCAATGCCTCTGCGCGTTGACGTGATCTAACTAAAAGAGGAATATTTGACTTTCAGAGGAGGTGAATAGATTTATGGGCCAGAATCAGGAAGAAGGCATTAATGGCTGAATTGAGCACCGCTTCTCACAAGACTACACCGAGATTACAAATGCCTTTGAAACCCGGCGGCCATTTTGGGTGTCGGCAGCTAGTCCTAACCTCAATCCCAGTGTGCAACAACAATGTCCAAATCCTCTGCGCGTGGGCGTAAATTAATTAAAGGAGGAATATTTGAGCCTCAGGGGAGGTGAACAGTTTTATGGGCCAGAATCAGGAAGAAGGCATTTATGGCTGAATTGAGCACCACTTCTCACAAGACTACAGAGAGGTTACAAATGCCTGTGAAACCCGACGGACACTTTGGGTGTGGCAAGCCCATTTAAGCATGGCCCAAACAATCAACCTCACTTGTTGTCCTGGCATTCTGTGGGAGTAGAAGCTCCTACCTGAAGCAGCAGAGCCAACGCAAGTTGAAACTTACAGTTTTTCTGTCTGCAGACACAGAGCTCTTCTCCAGGGATGCACTGTAAGCAACTGCGTGGACCTGTAAAAGAAAAAGAACAAGTGAGACTAAAAAAACAAACCTTATTCTCATTAAATTAAGGTAAGGCGCAGACACCTAGACTAGATTCTTATTAAAAAAATATATTTTTATTAACATTTTTTCTCATTATAAAGCAGAAACAGTGGTCACCAGTGAGATACATAAGTATTTCCCAATAAACAGCGGCAGTATATCCAATCAGCAGCAAAGAAGGGTCAAACAATGTTATGATGGGTCGGTGTAATGTTGCGGGCCCCATCTTTCCCATTAAACCATATACCCAACCTTGCACTATCATTGCGAGTCAGAGAGCATGAGTCCATAGTGTCCAAGCCAAGGTTTCCATATTTTCCAGAACTTTTTAGGGCAGCCCCGTGTTTTGTACGTTGTCTTCTCCCCTAGCATATACATGTCCATGCTTTTCTTCCACTCGACAAGAGATGGTCCCTCTGTGGCCCCCCATGTCTTGGCTATATCTCGTTTTGCGACCACCAACCCCAATTGTAGCAAGACCAACCCAGGTTTGGGGAGGTCAATATCTGCGGATATCCCCAGTAGGACAAACGAGGGGGTAAGTGGAACCTCCGCCCTCAGGACCTTCTCCATCTCCCCCATCAGGGTTGTCCAGTACCTTTGAATCTTGGAGCACTCCCACACCGTGTGGTAAAATGTGCCTTCCGCCCCTAAACAGCGCAGGCATGTAGGTGTTTCAGCCCTCCCAATGTGGTGTAGTCATGCTCTATCGTAGTATGCCCTGTGTAAGTATTTATATTGGATGAGCCTGAGGCGCGATCTGATGGCTACTTCGCGAGGATGCATCAAAGCCATCTCCCAGTCCAAATCATCCATCTCCCCCAATTCCGATTTCCATTTTATGAGCAGTTTCTGTAGTGTGTCTGGCTTATTGTTTATGATAGTCCTATACGTCCAAGAGACCGCTTTTTCAGCTATCTCTCCCATCAAGTCGCCCTTCTAAAGGTGCGTATTCGGGGAGATTGGCAGTGACTAGGCCCTGCGCCCGCCAGGCATGTTGCAACTGTAAATACTTGTAGTGCTGGGTCGAATTCATGTTATATTCCGTCTGTAGACGAGCAAAAGTGACTAGCTCTTTGCGGTACATTATATCTTTAAGTTGTGAAATACCCAACAGGTCCCATTTCCTAAAGCCTTTCAGCTTCCTAATTTCTGGCAGACAATTTCCCACCCATAGCGGGGTTTCCCCAGTAACCCGTCCACCCCACTTCATCTGTCTCTCCGCGTGTTTACATGCAGCCAATACGATCCGCATTGCCATAAGTAGCTGGGTAGCCCCCCTCCCCCCATATATGTAATGCGTGTATGGGAGGTTAGTGAATTGTACAAGCTCCAAAGCATATGTGGGGTGATCCCTCTCTATATGTCCCCATTCACTCACTACTATTGAATAGTGTTAGATCTGGCACCTTGGCGTGAGTCTCCCTTCCACTTTTTGTCGCTGTGCCTCATGTGTTTTGCTGGTGTTAGCTGCTCAGAGCACTGTACCACTTCCAACCAGTGCCACAGTGCAAGTGCTCCCTATTTAAAATGTATATGTTGGTTGGATTCCATGATTGGCTTATTTGGTTTACTGTCAGACCCCAGTAAAGTGCACCAGGAGTGCCCAGGGCTTGTAAATGCAAATGCTGCTGGTTTGCTTGCAGCACTGATTGTGCCACCCACAGAAGCGGCCTAGTAAAATATGTCTAAGGTCTGCCATTGCAGAACCTGCGTGCAGTCTGGTACTGTCATGCTGACTGGGCAAGTGCACCCACTTGCCAGTCCCTAAACCTTCCCTTAACTTCATATTAGTCACCCCAATGTAGGCCCAAGGGCAGGGTGCATTGTAAGCATAAGGTAGGACAAGCCCTGATGTGTGTGGCATGTCCTAATAGTGAATTACAGCCATTTTCGTTTTTCATTATTGTAAGGCTACCTGTTCTCCATAGGCCAGAATGGGCTGTTAGAATTGTTACATCCTATGATCCTAACAGACCCAGGGAACATGGTAGAAAATCGAGTTTAGTATGCCTGAACTCAGAATAATAAAATAGATCTTTTAGGAAAGTTTATTTTAATATTCTGTGTTTGCAAATACCACTTTTAGAAAGTTGGTATTTGCTTGCCTAACCATTTCAGCCCGCCTCTGCTATGATGTGTATCTGCCTGTCTGGTTTGTGTGAGTGACAGGGCTGGGGAAACCCAGAGGGGCAGGGCTAGGTAACCTGGTGGTGAATAGAGAGATTGACATCCAGATGGGTGGGAGGAGTGCACCTGGACTCTGAATAGGGCTGTGCTCTGCCACCACAATGCTGGCTCCACCTCCTGTGGAGCGGCTGATGTCTCTGCCCTGCACCCTGAATAGAAAGGCAGTCATGTCAACAAAGTGCTCAAGAACTGGTTTGGACTGGGCAAAGGCCCCTCTACCCCAGAGGAACAAAGGAATTAGGGGTATAAGTATTGGGACCCTGCTCCCAAGAAATTAGATCCTGCTTGACAAGAAGAACCTCTGCCTGAGGAGAAGGAACTGGGAAAGCTGTAAGGAGGAGTACTGTCCCTGACCTGGGGGATTGGCCTGCAGTGGTTGCCTTGCTGCTGGAAGGAGAGGAGAAAGACTACAAAGACTTTATTTCAACTTGTGCTTAAAAGATCTCCAAGGGCTTGTGCTGAGCTTGCCCCCTGAACGAAGTCCCAGGACCAGTGGACTTCACCCCCCAGCTCCCCAGAGTTCTTTGGAAGTGCCTACTGCTGTTGTTGGGCCTTCTGAGGGACTGCGTGTTGCAAGGAGCTGGAAGCGCGACTCAAGAAGGAGAAGCGTGCCGCCGTCGGAGCTGTTGTCGTCACATCTTGCAAAGGGTGTCGCCGCTGCAGCATCGCATCGAGTGGAAGCGTCTCACATCATTCCGGAAGTGTCTCGCAACGCCGAAGAAGCGTGTCGCCATCGTAGCTGACGCATTGCACCGCATCAAGAGAAGAGTCTCGCATCGAGGAAGAAGTGTGTCGCCATCGCAGCCATCGTAGTTGTCGCATTGCACCGCATCAAGAAAAGCACCTCGCATCCACGGAGAAGCGTGCTGCAGTCGGAGCTGCTGTCGTTGCATCCCGTAAAGGGGTGACGCCGCTGCAGCATCCCATCGAGCGGAAGCGTCTCGCAAACGTCGGAGAAGAGTGCCGCTGCCAAGGCCGCTGTCGTCGCATCGCGTAAAAGGGTGACGCCGCTGCAGCCGACGCATCGAGATGAGTCATCTCGCAACATCGGAGAAGCGTAACGCATCTGGAAGATCTTCACGTCTTTATTTCGTTGCACCAAAAACTTCATCGCATCAGCATCGTTGCAACACTTTCGTTGCCCTGCGTGTCGCATCTAAGGTACATTGACTTAAAGTGTCGCATTCAAGAACTTAAGAGAACTAAGCAAACTTCTACCATCTAAAGTAACAGTATTGTCTATTTTTGTCGTTTAATGGTCTTGTGTAACTCTATATAAAGAATCCTTATTTTTAATATAAAAACCTGTGTGGTGTCCATCTGTAGTGTCGTCACTTGGTTACTGTATCTGTTCACAAATGCTTAACCTATAACGCTCTGAGATAAGCCTTGTCTGCTCGCGCCAGGCTACCTAGAGGGTGAGCAGGGGTTATTTTAGGAGTGTAACCCCTCACCCTGACTGGAGGAAAGGTTCCCTGTTTGTCACAAGTACCTACCTGTGCCAACCAGAGAACCCGGATTCTAACAAATAGGCTGCCCAGTAATGCGCCCGGAGGTCTGGCAGGGAGATGCCACCATTATACTGGTCACGCTGCAGTGTCGCCAACGCGATCCTTGGCGGCCATCCGTCCCAAAGGAATGTCCGTAATACATCATTAATTCTTGTGAACACCTCCACTGGTATGAACTGGTAGGTGTTTTGCAGCACCTAAAGGAATTTGGGGAGCACTATAATTTTGTATAGAGCTGCCCTGCCTACGAGGGTTAGCCGTCTTGTGTCACTTGGAGCTGGCTTGGGCCTATAACGTATCCGCCACACTCGCCCGTCTGGTATAGACAGGATTTCCCCCAATTGATCTTACAACCCGCCTGTGTGCCGTAGAATGCACAGCACCCCATAATACATGGGATTGTGGTGTCTGGGTTAGTCACATACAACATTATGTCATCCGCATATAGGGATATGCGCTCACCGGACTCCGGTCACCCCGTCCATCTGAAAACCTGTTATGTCAGGGTGTTGTCCGATTACACACGCGAGTGGTTCCAGTACCAGGGCAAAGAGCAGCGGGGATAGAAGACAGCCCTGGCGAGTGCCCCTGCCTATAGAAAATTCCTTCGATAATGCCCCATTAACCCTGACTTTTGCCACGGGTCTGTCATGTAAGACGGTGATCCATTGTCGGAACACCGGTCCAAAGCCAAATATCTCCAAAGCGGACATGAGAAAGGGCCAATGGACTGTATCAAATGCCTTCTCGGCGTCAAGGGACAAGATGAAATGTGGGTCACGTCGCTTACTCACCACTTCTAGCCAGTTGTGTAGCCGTCTCAGATTGAGCCTTGTCGACCTTTTGGGCATGAAGCCCGACTGGTCTCTGTGGATAAGACCGAAGAAGACCCCGGTGAGTCTGTTAGCTAACACCCTGGCAAGTATTTTGGTTTCTAGATTAATCAGGGAGATGAGCTGCAACGATCTGGGGGTCAGTCTTTCTTAGGGATTACCGCTATCGTGGCTGCCTTCAAGTCCCTGGGGAGGCTCCCTACCTCATGCGTCTCCAAATGAAGCTGGAGGGGATGCGGGCAAAAGAGCGTCGCATGCTGCTTAAAGAATTCCGGGGGTAGCCCATTTGGTCCGGGAGCCTTCCCCGTTTACAACTGGCCAATGGCCGTCATGATCTCCTCGCTTGTAATCTTACTGTCTAGGGATTGCCGGTCTTCTTCCTCTAACCTGGGGAGCTATGCCGTCTGCAAATATTCTTGTATTTGTGCAGTTTCAGCTAAGGGGCGCTGTGTATAAAAGGCCATGTAATAGTCTGCGAAGTAGTTGGCTATTGCAACTGGTGTAACGTGGACCTGCCCTCCCTCGTCCTGTAGCTGTGTCACCCGCCTGCTATCCATTTCTTTTCTGCTGAGCCAGGCAAGCACTCTACCAGTCTTATCCCCCACGTCGTATAACATCCTGTGTAGTGCTTGTATAGCATGTTGCGCGTCTTTCCTGGCCAACACGAGATATTCTTGCCTAAGAAGTTGTAGCCTACGCAGTAGGGAGGGATCGTCTCCCGTATGAGCTCTTGTTTTGAGCTGCAGGAGTCGGGACTCAATCTCAGTAATCTCCTCGTCGTCTTTTCGTCTTTTATGCGCAATGATATTCTGCGCCCGATCCTGGAGTACAGGTTTATATGCTTCCCATAGTATAACCGCCGAGTCTACCGTCCCAACATTTTCTTTAAAATAAAGTTCGGTATCCGTCCTAAGTTCTTGTGCAATCTGTGCATCTTTCAAGTCCCAGGCGTTAAGCTTCCATTCCCTGTGTCTGTCGTGTGTATGGGTACCTACTGAGAGTTGCATAGGTGAGTGATCCAAGAGTCCTCTGAACAAGAATTCCACCTCGTATCCCTCCCTCAGGTCTCCCGCCGGAGCAAAAAAGTAAAAGGAATAAGCCCTAACTTGTGGTTGTTGCCTGCGCCATAGATCCGTTAGTGCCAGAGTGTCCGCGAATCGCCTCAACGGTGTCTCTCTGGGGTCTCTTGACTGGGAGGATGTGTGGTCAGCTTCCAAGTCCATCACATCGTTAAAGTCGCCTCCAATAATGTGCGTGTCAGAGCCGGCCCTCAACAAAATGTTAGCAAGTTTGTCTAGTGTTTGGCGTTGGAGTTTGGGTAGTGCATAAACACTAACAAAAGTGACATGTCGTCTGTTCCACACCCCTTTGACCGCTACATAGGTGCCATTGGGGTCTGTCCAGGTTTTTCTGGTCGGAAGGGAGGGCTTTTCCTAATTAATATTGCAATGCTTCGCGCTCCAGTGGAGAATCCCGCATGTGCCAGTGTTTTGTATGCACCTCTACCTAAGAAACCACATTGAGTCCCCTTTAGGTGAGTCTCCTGTAGAAGGATGACATCCGGTTTTAACCGCTTAAAGTAGGCAGCTACCAGTCCTCTTTTAATCTTATTTCCCATCCCATTCACATTCCAGGAAAGGATGGAATATTAGGTATACCCATCGGTATGGTGTGTCGTATTCAGCCTGCTGTCTAGCCTGTGTCCCCCTCTCCTCCGCTGCAGCCCCTGCAATCCGCAAATGTATGCTGGTGTACCTTTATGCCATACTATCTTAACAAACCCCCAACTCCTCACACCCCCATCCCCCTCGAATCCCCCAACATCCATCCGACTACCCCAAGGGTCAACTGGACCAACTGTGTCGTGATCATATTGGCGAGGTCTGTCGCCCACCCCCCTAGCCCCGTAACTCAACTTGTGTTCAGTCCCCCCTTGTCTCTCACATAAACACACAGATGCCAGTTATGCAGTCTCGGAGGTCACACCTCAAACCATCAGCTGCAGGGTACATCAAAATAAGGAACACAATAAACGAAAATACTACAAACAAGGTGGGGAGGGGAGGAACAGGTGGGAGGGGAGAAAAGGGGGGCGAGGGGGCGAGCGGGAAAAAAAAAACTCAAACAAATGCTAGCCAACAAGGGGGAGGGAAAAAAAACCAAGAGGGGAGGAGGGAAAATGAGAACAGCTGCAAAGGGAATTGGGGGTAGAATATACGGGGTGGCGTGTAGTACGTGTTCCGAGTCCGTTTCACCTGGAGCTCCTTCAGGCCAGTCGTTACTCCGTAGCATCGTTGACCACGGATGGTACCTGGGTGTTCTGTTTCGCTGGTGGCCTCTCCTGTGCATTCCAGCAGGTTGATATTTTGTAACAAAGGGTGCTCGCCTTCCGAGTCCGTGGTAATGTCCTGGTCCGTGCAGTCTTCCAAGCGGTGTGTAACAAAGACTATGGATATTGCTTGACTCTCAATGCTGCCCCGCTGAATAGCGCCCTCAGGATGTCGTGCCCCTGTCTCAGTTCCTGTCATCCTCCTGCTCCGATATGGTGTCGATCTGAGTGCCATGTTTGGGGCAATATTCTTTTTCTTCCATGTCCGCTTGTATGGCCTAAAAGTGGTAGTGTTCAGTGATGGGGCCCCTCTGGAGCGCTGTGGCTCATCAGGAGGTACCCTCGGCAAGGGACGATCCTCCAGCCAGTGCCAAGCCTCCTCTGGGGTGTTAAAGAAGAAGGTTTTTCTTTGAAAGATCACTTTAAGTTTGGCAGGGAAAAGGAGCATGTATTGGATTTGCAGTTGCCACAATTTATCCCTGACAGACTTGAACGTTTTCCGTTGCTTCTGGACTTCACCAAGAATAGCCCGGGAACACCATGATCCGTGCATTGTCCACTCGAATCTCACCCTTTTGTCAGAATAACCGGATAATAGTATCTCAATCATGATAGTTGAGAAACCGAGCAATCAGTGGCCTGGGGGGCGCCCCGGGTTGAGGCCTGGCCCCAGGTATTCTGTGGGCTCTCTCAATGATGAAACACGGTGAGAAACGGGACCCCGGGAAGGTATCCAGCAGCCACTTGTGCAGGTAGGTACCTGCGTCCACCCCTTCGAGTGCCTCCGGAAATCCAATAAAGCGCAGGTTGTTTCTCCACGCTCGGTTTTTGGCGTCATCCACTCTCCAGCGAACATCCTTCAGAGTTGACTTCAGGGCTGAAACCTCACCCCGCAGTGCATGAGTCACATCTTCGACTTCAGAGATGCGCTGTTCCGCTTGTGTGAATTTTTCAGAGACGTTGCGAAGATCTTGATGGAGTAGGTTAACATCAATCTTAACCTCGTCGATCTTGCCCTCGAGCACCTCCCTGGAGGATTGAATCACCTGGAGGAGTACCGTGTTGTCTGGTTGGTCTGCCAGGGTCATCCCAGCGGAGTTGGGCGCCGGCAGCGGATTCGTGAATTTGTCCATCTTTCCCTGCTTCTGAGTCTTGGTGTCTTTGTCCCGCGCCATCGATGGCCCGCCCTCAAACGGGACAACCAGTTGATCACTGCAAGACCTCGAGCGTTCAACGTGATTGTGTCTTGCGACTCCTTCCCCCTATGCCGGCGTGGTTCGTTAGGTGCAGAGTGTGAGTCGTATCCCAATCCAGCTGTCGTACCCACAGACCGTGGGGCGGAGTACAATCGCTGCACACAGCCGCCCTCACAACACTAGAGCCTCGTCCCGAACTGCCTGAAGGGCCACCAAGTATCCACGGGCCCCACCTCACCCACGCCATCTGATGCGTGGCCCGCTTTGCTGGTGGGTGCATTCAGTGTCTTACAGCCTTCCTCACTCTGCGCCAAATAGCCCAACATTCACCACACTGCGCAGACCTCGCACTGCCGGCCGGGCCTCGAGGGGTCGTAGCAGGCCGCGCCAGCCGAGCATGCGCGTCCCCTCTGCTGCACGGCACAGTGTCCCACTAGGTGTCCCGGTGCTCAGTGCCACCCACAAGTGACTGTCCAGGGATACACCGTGGCTCTAGCGCCAAACCAGGAGGTGGGGGCCCCTCCCTGTGCCACCCACCAGACAGCGAAAGCCCCCTGCACGGAGCAAAGTCCAGAAAAAGGTCCGTGGTCCTGTTAGGGACCAGTATGTGTGGCTGGCAACAAGTCTTTGGTGCTGCGCGGCCTCCCTGACCAGCCAGCAGTCAGTGTGTGAGGGGGAAAGGGCATGGTCCCTGTGATCAGAGCACGATTTTCCTACTGTGCCCAGGGGTTCCTCCCGGCAGGGAGAGGGAAGGTGGGGGCCCCCCACTTGCCACCAGAGCACCGTTCCACTCTCCTTGGGGGACCCCCTTACCTCCTGCTGCACCGGCTCTTCTCCTCCAGGTTCCTGGATATGCGTGTGCGCCTCTGCTGTACAGGCCGGCCGCGCAGTCAGCACCGGTGTCGCTGCATTCTCTCTCCCGAAGGCCGGTCACCGCCCGGGGCGGGCGCGGTCTTCCCCACAGCTCCGCATCGTTGTTTGCACTCCCAGAGGGGGGAGGGGGCAAGTGTTCAGATCCGCTGCCCTCCCGGAACCCCGCAACCTCGGCCTCCAGCCCCTCTTGTTTCCAGGGCCAACTCACTGCACAGCCAGCAGCCAGTCAGCCCGGAGCCTGTATCAGCGGGTGTGAAGTCTGTTCCCCTGGTTCTCGGTGCGTCCCCGCCTCTTCTGCAATCGGCCGCCTCTTCTGCTGACACCGCAAGGCGCCCTCTTCCTCCGGCGCTCCTTTCACAGGCTCCCTCGGGACAGGGCCATCGCAGTGTATTGGGCCGCCATTTTTTCCCTCGTCCAGCCCGGCCAACTTTCACCATCTGTAGGCATCCCAGTCGGTTGCGCTCCCCATACTTTGGACCGGAACCTGCAGCCCAGGGTCGGGCACCCGATCCACGGTTTTGTGGTCCCGGATCACGGTATTATGGCAGGATTGTTAAAGGATCAGTGATCGGCCAGCGGAGCTCCGGTCGGACGCGTCTAGTCCGCCATTCTCCTGCCCTAGACTAGATTCTTGAGCTTACCTGATAATTCCAACCAGCAAGGATGGCAACTGCAAGCCCCAGAAGTTAAAAAAAGACCAGTTAATTGTGTACTTGGGCAAGAATGCATAAAGCAAAAATACAAACAATTAACAATTTCAGAGAATCATATAATGCTTTAGACCTTTATGGTCTAGATTACATAGTCAAAAAAACTCATAGCTCAAGTGTTGGTGACATTGCGTAGCGACCCATAGAAACATTCATAATTGACACCATTCTAAACAAACTAAGCAGCTAGGGATAATTAAAGCCGCACAGCCCAGGGTGTCACTCAAGTATAACTATACTAACGTATGTTAGCAAAAATAGTTGCCCACCTCTATGGCCCGCTGCTTGAAGACCATACAATAATACAGATAATTCGGCAGAGAGGCAAAACTTAAATTAAATTACAAAGGAACGTAGGCTTACGGCTAGAGCAGTCAACCTCAAAGCTGGGGAACTGGGTTTGAGTCTTGGCAACGGCACTCAAAATTCTGTGATTCTAGGCGAATCACTTAATCTCCCCGTGCCTAACAAAAAAACAAAAAAGAAAAGAAACTGTCCGTTTGTATTGAAACTGGTGCTCATGTAATGCGGGCTCACCGACACAGTCCCCGCAGGGGACCCTCATAAGAGGCGGCCCCTTTAGTGCCACAAGATGGCACACTGGGCAGCCTAGTCTTTTGGCTAAGACCCCTGCTGGGGTCCCACGCGTCACTTCCGGCCGTGGGGGGGTTCAGGGAGAGGTATATAGTCCTCATCCGCTCCCCCTGGCGGCCTCTTTGTCCCCTCGCCCTGACGCCGACTGGTCGTGCCCGGGAGCTGCGGATCTGTTTGCACGGTGAGTGCATATACCCCCCCACCCGCCCTGTTCCTCCCTTTTTGGGGTTCTATCAGGGCTGGGTGGCCTGCATGGGTGCGGGCCACTTGGGGGGGGGGGGGGGTTTCTGCAGCTCCCGCTTGGCCACGGGTTTCGCGGCTGGGATGCCCCGGCCCTCAGTGGGCTCTGTGGGCGCAGGTGATGGAAGTCGCGGGGGCAGCTGGGTCTGCGCACCCCGCTGTCATTCATCTGTGGACTTAGAGAGTCTCCCGCCTGCGAGCCAGTCCTGGCCTGTGGGGCCCTACCCACGTGGTCCGTGGCCTGTGCCCGATTAGGTCAGCCACGGGGGGGGAGGTAGCAGGCATTTTGGAGGCTCCCTCCCATGCATGGGGCACCAGGTGCCCGTGATTGGGACCCGGTACGCTCAGGCGCTCCTTCCGTCTCGTGTCCCCAGGCCACAGTGGCACGCTTTCCCCCCGGGCTGAGGCCGGGCTATGAGCGCTAGGCCCTGCCCGTAGGACACCTGGGTATTCGGCGCTGGGGGAGGCAAAGGCCCACATGGGGATCGGTGGGTGGGATGCTGATCTGTCTCCCCGGTCCGCCATCCTTGCATACAGGTCCCGGGAGGGGACCCCTATGTCGTTTCGTGATCCCGGGAGTGGGCCACCCCCCCCACCCCCAGTTGGCGGGGGGGGGGGGGTGAGAGTTGCGGAGGTCAGAAGCCCTGGCGGGGTTTCCACAGCATGGGCATCTCTTTGTGCCTTACCCGCCACACCGTGACGATGTTCTCGGAATTCCTCACAGATCCCTCGGGATCCCAGCTGGTGGGGCGTGTGGGTCAATATGCACGGGCCAGGCCCCGGCTTACGTGTGGGTGTGCATGGGGGGGGGGCGGGGTCAAAGCACTCTGCTGCTGTTCCAGGACGTGCCGCCCCCCCCCCGACTCTGCTCTACATAGCACACACCGCTTGCCGTTTAGCACACAGGCAGGCTTAGCTTCAGCGCACTTATTTTCCAGCGGGGAGTGCCAGCGTGCAATCCAGGTGCCTCCTGAAGGCATGCTCCAAGACCTCCCTCGAGGTCGCGTCCGCATGCTGTGATTCTGGGGCAAATCACTTAATCTCCCAGTGACTGAATATCAATGTAAATACGGTGCTCACGTACAGCGCCCTTAGCCTTCGGGTCGACTCGCACTATTTATCGCCATGTTGCCCGCTCCCTTCGTCTGTGGAGTCTTTCAAAAGTAATCTTTTCAGTAGGGATGCCGGGCGCCGAGAGGTCCGCATTGCTGTGGACTGCGGGCGGCGCTTACCTCTGCTTCCCATGGTCGCCATGTCTCCCGGGGTGGAGGGGCGATGCAAGGCAGTGGAGGGTGTGGAGCACCTGGTGTGCAGTGCTCCGAGGCTCAGGATGCTGACTTTGGTGCAGGAAACCAGGGATCGAGCCTCGTGGTCGCGTCCACAAATCACTTCATATCCCCGTGACTGAATATGTATTGTAAATACAGTGCTCATGCTTGTGCTATAAAACGCCACGTAGCACGCCCGCTGCTCGGTGGAGTCATTTATAAGTAATCTTTACAAGAGGGATGTGGGGCGCCGAGAGGTCTGCATTGCTGTGGGCTGCGGGGCGGCGCTTACCTCGGCTTCCCGCGGCGCCAGGCCTCCCGGGGTGGAGGTCCAAGGCCCAGCAGTGGGGGGTGTGGGGCACCTGGTCTTGTTGCTAACATGCTTGTCATTTCAGATATTTCGTCCCGAGTCTTCCTTGGTTGAACTTTGCCCGGGAGTAAGCGTCACTCAGTCTCCCGTTTACGGACTTTTCACCCAGAAAGCATCCAATCTCGGAAGCGAAGCAGGGTCGGGCCTGGTTAGTATTTGGATGGGAGGCCAACTGGGAATCCAGGTGATGTAGGCATCCTCCCAAGGTTAAGTGTGCTATTCCCTGTGTTGCATTTTAACCATGTTTAGACAAGCAGTGCCAATTTTCGGGGGTTTCCCCCTTAGTTTTCTGATTTACAAAGGGCCGATTTTAGGAGCAAAAACCCCCCAAAAAACTGCAAACGTACAGCACAAGGGGCCCTCCCGTTTATGGTGCTTTTCAGCTGTGGTACGATCGCTTGAAGGGTTGGTTCTCTAACGGGGGCATCGTCTGATCGCTTTCATCTCCTTTACTTCATTATGCTCACGTACAGTTGAATGACTGACAGTTACCAGCAGTTACTAATTACGCGAGCAGTTTCAAGCGATTATACGAATGTTCAGCAGCAATAGCAGCCTTACAATTTTATCGGGAAGTCGGTGCTTCCCCCCAGTAGCCAAAGGCATTTGCAGCATTGCAGCTTTCATGTAAACGGGTAAAAACAATGTTCATGGCAATATTGTCTGTCAGCGCGCTCAAGTGTAAGTTTGCAATATTATTTACAAGCTCAGTTGCGGCTCATTTATCTTTGCAACTAACAACCATTGACAAAGCCAGCAACCCTGGCGTATCGGGTATGATGTTCTTGCTGGAACATTATCTACATGCAATGACAGAAAGAGCAAAATACCAGTCTGGAGGCACATCACCTAGGCACAGTATAGCTCCCTCAAGCACAGGGGGACCTGGGTGCAGGTACTCAGGGGGTGCCACCAGGGGCAGGTTTACACGAGGTTTTATGGTTGCAACGACACAAGAAGGGACTCATGTGTGGTCACGGTGTGCAAGCACACACGTGGTGTCTCGGCCTGCAAAGCAAGGCACGTTTCCTGGTAAGAGGACCAGCAGGACTGGGGCATCTTTAGTTAAAAAATAATATATATATAATAAATAATAATCCAGTAATGCAAGGCATTCATTTTCTTTAACAAAAGTACCAGGGCACTCGTCAAGTGCCATTGACAGTACCCGTGGGTAAGTGCGATGATTCCGTTTTTTCGAGCCCCCCCCCCTCATTATATAACAGCGCCATCTTGTGCTCTTGTGCAGTGGTCACATGTCTCATTTATTTCCAATTATTTTCAGCGAGGTGCATTGTGCTATCTGTGTATTGCACTGTGAGAAGTATATCGGCTAAACTACAAGGGGGGACAGAAGGTGCCCCGTGGACATGGTATCGGTGGGTGAGCACGCTGGTCCCTTGGAGGACGTGATGGGGTTTTGGCCGTCTGGGGCGGGGACGGCACATACTTAAACTGGAGGTCAGTCCAGGCTTCCCACTTGACCCAACTGGGTGATCACAGGCACTTTTGCACCTCAACTCGCTTCCTTGTGTTCTTCACACGTGGGAGTGCTCCCATGCGAGTCGATTTAGCAGACGGCAATGTCGCTAGACCTCATGTAGGATACAGATGCAATTAGGTCTCAGTCACTGGTAGGATGTTCAGCAATACTGAGGTCCACAACACTCCAGAAATGAAATACAGCGGATGATGCAAATGTCCATAGTCACCACATTTACAGATTGGGACGGGTTACTGGGTATGCCTTGCCAGGACAGTGACACACACTTTGCATGAACTGGAGCCTCAGTAAAGGTATGATGGAATCACAAACTGGTACGTGGGTCTCTCCTCTCCAACATGCTGCGGGGGCATTTTGTTGGCAGGGCTGTGACTGGCAGGCAAGGGCATCAAGGGGCAGTATTAAGCAACAATGTCAGTTGCAGGGTGAACTGCGTAGGTTGTCACTCAGCGAAAGGGTGCGGTGGTGCCACACTGGGCACACTTCATATCATTCCCAAACCAGGTCAGGAGTGCACACTTGTGCACAACAGCACATGCGGTAGTATTAGCAGTTGACCTTGGTAGAAACTCATTTGGGGGCCCCGGTTTGGATCAGCTCTGAATTTGAGACAGTCCAGCTCTTTCTTGCCCACTTTGGGAAAAGTACTACAGTGCACGGGCAAACTCTTCCAATTTCTAAATGTGTTTCTATACAATATTCAGGGATGGTAACGTGTTTGCAATAGGGTAACACAGCAGCAGCTCACTAATAGTAATGAAAATAATAGGTGAGTCTGCCAACTAAAAGAAACCTTTTAGTGATGTCGTAAGGGTGGAACACATGGCCCAAGCGGCGCATGGTGAAGCTTTGCAGGGGGGCATACTGGGTTCGGGAATCTGAATGATGGGGTCGGAAGTGCGACCATTGGTGTTAGTTTCGCTCTCACAGGTTGAGAAGAATAATACGAGACTTGTACTTGGTTGGTGCCAATTTGATAGGGACTGTGTTCTCTGCAAGCACATGTGCCACCTGTCCAGAATCGTTGCATTTTCAGTATACTACTACACCAAAGCCATATTAGGGCTGTTCGCCTGGTTGGTGTCCTGTGCTAGAGAAGGGCAGATTCGGGCCTCCCGTCCCCGGGTAGGGGAGGGCAGTGCTCTCTCTAGGTGCAGCTGCTATTTGGGGGGCCTTTGGGGTGCAACTGGATGATGGCACCATGGGTCAGCGAGTGGCGTGCTCAGTATGAGGCGAAACCGGCACAAGCCGGTTCACCCATCAGCGCAAGGTGTGTACATCACGCAAGGCTTGTAGTTTGCATGCGCCCATCTCCAGTACTTACGGTGCCAGGCTGATCAGACTGACTGTGTATATTTGTGATACTCTGCTCCATCTGTGTTACGTCAGTCTCATACCATACAGGCACTTTGACTCCCAAAGGATCGTATATATGTTGCTGTCTCACACATGCACACTTCAAGCTCCGGAATATCTCTCAATAGCAGCCTTAAATCTTGGTCGTCTTAGAGTTTCTTGTTGGTCAAATAGGTGTAATTACTGATATCGGTATGTCTCCCTCATCTTCAGGGTTTGAGTGCTAGCAAGAAAGTGTCATTCATAGTCTTTCATTTGTCACTCATAGTGCGCTGGAATGATGGAAATGTCACATATAGCAGTTGAAACCTTGGCAGCCGTGGATGGGGGCGGCTAGCTCTTGGGTGGCTATGAAAGAAAGCTATAATTGTGGCTTATTTATCTTATGCAACTAAGAAGCATTGTCAAAGCCAACAGATGGGCTTGTCGTAGGGTAGTGCTCCTTTTGTAGTAATATAAGGAGGCAATGACCTAGCGGCTAAATACCAGGCAATATGCAGCACATTACCTGAGCGAGCGGAGTATCCCTGCAGATTAGTTGGGCCTGCACGAGCCACACATAAAGCTCCTACATTCTGGCCCACGCTGAGACATTTACATAAGTCGTATCACAGTGTGAAGGGTGGTATGGAGGGGGTTGGAAGGAAACACCGTGACTCTTCAAATGGGCTGAATAATCAGTTTTATTGACTTTACACGCCGCTCTCTCCAAGTGTCCCGGATGTTGTAGGGTCGTCTGGCGGGTGGGAGTCCTGGTCAAGGGTTCCTCCTCAGGGGCCGTCTCCTCGTCCTTTGCCAAGGAAAGAAACACACAGGGATACAAAGGTAAGTAGGCTTGAAGGGGGCGTAGGAGAATTGAGGGGGAAAAGGTTGTGAGGGGTCACCGGGGCTACCACCATCTGCCGTGTCTCACTTAATCAAAAAAAAAACCGAGAGGTTCCTAGGTACAGAGGTGTGGCTGTGGGGTGAAGACTGCTAACAAAAGAACACCCAACACTCAGGCTCCCTGCGTCTCCGTGGCCTCCCTCACACCAATCCCCCCGTCCCTCCCGTGATTGTGAAAGGCTCAAGATACGATCACGTACCTTTCCCAGCCACGCTCCTCCAGGAACGTGGCGGGGCGAGTGGCGTATCTGTTGGCCTCCTGGCTCCGTCGACGGCGCACCTCGCCTTCCGCTGTATCCTTCGGTCGTCTTCTCTCGATCTCCACTGCTCTCTCGCTCCTCTCGTGTCTCCTTCTCTCCGCTCTCGCTGCTTCCTCCGGCTTTCGCGCTCTCCTCCTCTTCCGGGTTCCCTTTACGAGGGAGCGGGGCTCTTGATTGGGCGGCGGCCTCTGACGTGATTCCTGCAGACTCCTCCCACAGGGATTCCCCGTTTGCGTTAAAGGGACCGTACGAGTCCTGTGGCCGGGGCGGAAAGGAACAGTCAAGTATCTCTCCAGCTCGTTCGTCCATAGCAGTGACCCCGTGACAATTCCCTCCCCCAGGTGTACCCCGATCGGGGGAACAAGGGAATCGGGAAAGGAAATCGGCATTACCCTGGTTCACCCCTTTCCGATGTCAGATGTCTATTTGATAAGGCTGTAGGGCGAGGAACCATTGGAGGATTCTGTCATTATGGCCATGATTCCTTTGTAGCCAGGTAAGGGAAGCATGATCCGTATAAAGGATAAAGGGTCTGCCTTCCAAATAATATCGGAGTTTTTCAACCCCCCATTTGACCGCGAGGCACTCTTTTTCTATGGTTGAGTAGGCTTGCTCCCTAGGAAACAGTTTTCTGCTGAGGAAAAGAAGGGGGCGTTCGTGACCGTCGGGGTCTTGTTGAGAGAGAACCGCCCCGATCCCAATACCTGAGGCATCTGTCTGTAGGATAAAGGTTTTGCTGAAGTCCGGGGTCACTAGTACAGGGGAGGTTGTTAGGGCATCCTTCAAGGCTTGAAACGCAAGGGCTTCTTGGTCGGAAGGGGCTTGTAACCTGGGCGAGGTGTGTGTTTTGCGTAGCAGGTCAGTGAGAGGGCCCGCTATGGTAGCGAACTGGGCTATGAATCTTCGATAATACCCCACCAACCCTAAAAATGCCCTCAAGTCCCTTTTAGTCTTTGGATAGGGAACGGACTGTATGGCGGCCACTTTCTCGGTTTGGGGTGCTATATGTCCCTCCCCCAGGAGATACCCTAAATAGCGGACCTTCTGAAAGGCTACCCTGGTTTTCTTCACATTGACGTGCAACCCTGACCGTCTAAGGCTGTCCAGGATGTTCCCTAAGTGTCTTATGTGTTCCTCCCAGGTCTTGCGGTAGACCACAATATCATCGAGATAAGCCCCTGAATATTTTAGGTGAGGGGCCAGGAGCCTATCCATGGCTCGTTGAAAGGTGGCGGGAGCCCCATGCAACCCAAAGGGAAGGACTGTGAAGTGGTAGTGGCCGGAAGGGGTGGAGAACGCTGTCTGTTCCTGGTCTGCGGGGGCCAAAGGGATCTGCCAGTAACCCTTGGTGAGGTCGATAGTGGTTATGTACCGGGCCTCACCAAGGCGCTCTATGAGTTCATCCACCCTGGGAAGAGGATAGGCGTCTTGTTTGGATACCCTGTTCATGGCCCGAAAGTCAACACAAAACCGGATGCTGCCATCCGATTTGGGTACCAGCACAACGGGGGAACACCAATTGCTATGTGAGGGAACGATAACCCCTGATACTAACATCCTGGAGACCTCCTCCTGAAAGGCGGCTCGTCGGGCCTCAGGAATTCGGTAAGGTTTTTGTTTAACCACAACCCCTGGGGGTGTGGAGATGGAATGCTCGGCTAAGAGGGTCCTACCGGGTTGATCAGAAAATATGTCTGAGAAGCTCATAAGCAGAGACTGTATCTCTCTGGTTTGGGTAGCGGTGAGATCAGGATTGATAGGAGTCTCTAGGGTAGTATGAGAGGGAGAGGAGACCATAGACACCGTATGAGCCCCTGAAGGAGGGGGTCCCAACCACTTCTTCAGCAAGTTAATATGGAACATTTGGGTCCTCTTTCCTCTCATCTGTAGGATATACGTAGTTTTCCCTATCTTTCTTATAATCTTGAAAGGTCCTTGCCACTCTTTTTTTAACTTGTGGGTGGAGGTGGGTAAGAGTACCAGTGCCCAGTCACCTATATCCAACTCCCTCCACTTCGTGCCTTGGTCATAAAATGTTTTCTGTTTGTCCTGTGCTACCGACAACTGTGTATGGGCCAAGGTTTGCAGTTTATGTAGCCGACTCTGTAACTGTCGAGTGTAATCCAGTAGGGTTTCGGCCTCTTGCAGCCCCTCCCGTTTCCAACTGTCTTTAGTGATCTCAAGTAATGTTCGAGGTTTACGCCCAAACAATAAATCAAAGGAAGAGGTCCCTAAACTGGATTGTTTTTGGCTACGGAGTACAAAGAGGACCAAGGGGAGCAGTTGGTCCCAGTGCCGTCCATCCCCAGACAGAAGCTTCTTTAAAGTAAGTTTAAGACTACCATTGTATCGTTCGACTAGCCCATCTGTCTGGGGGTGATACACAGAGGTGGTGATATGTTTAATGCGTAACTGGTCACAGACTTGTTTCATTAAACGGGACACGAATGGGGTGCCTTGATCAGTGATGATCTCTCGTGGAAACCCCATGCGAGAGAACACTTCTACGAGTCGTTGTGCGATGGCACTGGAGGTTGCGGCACGAAGTGGGAAGGCCTCCGGGTACCTGGTGGCATAGTCAATCAACACCAGAGCATACTGGTGACCCCTAGCGGACTTGGGCAAGGGTCCTATAAGGTCCATACCCAAGCGGTCGAAGGGAGTCCCAATAATGGGTAGGGGATTTAAGGGAACGGGAGGGGGAATATAGGGATTGCATCTCTGGCATATTTGGCATTCCTGACAGTACTTCTGTATTTGAGCGTACACCCCCGGCCCAAAAAAATGTTGTAAAATGGCCTGACCAGTCTTTTCTGCTCCGGAATGCCCCGCCTGACTGGAGGATTTTTCCACTGCCCACTCAAGTTTAGCCTGGCCCTCCTTCATCTGATGGATGAGGGCCTCCATCCTGTTTCGGATGCTGGTTCCCCAAGGCTCCTATCTGGCTCGCCACTCACAGCATCGCCAGTTTCTATACTCAGGCCCGTTGGTATCATGGTGATGCATTATCAATTTGCACAGATTTTGGGCCTGCATTAGCCACACATACCTTCTCCAGTCTAACCCCACTAAGACCATTCAGCTCTGGGCAAAGTTCACCCGAGATGCCAGGCAATAATGCTATATGGGGGCCTTCGTGGTTTTAGGCAAGTAACCAGAGGCACTGAAGCCAGTAGTACTAGCTTACAGGTTTATGTATTTGGCGGATACCTCTGGACAATGGCCATCAGCTCATCTGTGCATCATTCTCCCTCAAGAGAGCAGGAATTATTTGAAGCCCCCATCCATCGAAGGCACATATTTAATTTTATGACACTTCTTGATCTGATAAAGTAGCACGGATAGGGAGCAGAGTAGTCGGACAGCGTTTGTGGCTTGACACACAAATCATGGCAGGGCACACATGGGGGGATGCACAATTAACATACAGTTACACAAACCAGAGGGACACCATTCAGTTGTTCGACACAGTTCAACAACAGAATTGCCTGCGCAAATTCCTGGTCGATGCAGCAGAGTAGGTGCACTCTGTATACAAGGGCATGCTACCAGTTGCTCAGGGTAGACAAAAACCCGCCCTATAGCCGGGGAGCCAGGCATTTGCAGAAGTTGCCAGTTAACTAGTGGGTTGCGGTGCACAAGCTGGGGGGAACATGGGGTCATAGCATAATTTGGCTACAATGATTGAGGAATGATTGTTTTGGCATTCCCACTGCTCGGGAAAAGGCAGATAGTTGAACTTGTTGTTCCCCCCTCCTATACGTCAGGTACACAAGGACACCAGTGCTTAATGTTGCCTATCCCATGGCAGGATAGTCACCAAGGGGTGGACATGCCATTGGCATGCCCTGCCAGGACAGGGATGCCACTCACACTATGTGGAGCATCTAGGGAGAATATATGTTGGAAACACAGACGGGGGCTGCGCTGGGCCCATAACCCCTCACCAAAGTTGCGAGGGGCATCATGCTGTCAGGTGTGTTTGAGGGATGGGCAAGGGCATTAAAGGGCATTAGCTTGTGACTAAGCATTTGCAGGGATGCAGAAGGGTCCCAGTGGATCCACCAAAGGGACTGCAGCGAAGCACGTGACACAAAACCTGGTAGCCTGACACCACCATCTGTGACCGGTTGAAGGTTCAGCAAGCAGGGTGGGCTGAGAAAGTTGTCAGTCCACGAAAGGGTGCAGTGTCTAATAACGGGTACCATTCACATATTCCCTCAAACCTGTTTTGACACCATTACTATGTTCACCAGGGAGCAATCCAAAAGACCTGTAAAATTGTCTGGTCAGTGGGGCGAAGTGATGCACCTTAGAGGGAGACCACGAAGACCACAATGTACTCTTTTGTGGTCTGTAATCACCCCCAGCTCCCGTGGCAGGGAGCTCGGTTGGGGGAGGCGATGGAGCCTGCGCGCAGAAGGGTCATCTGCACTCTGTGTTTATTCACTGAGCAGAGGGGATTTGGCTACTTTAGACATGGGTTGCTACACGCCAAATTCACAGGGTGCTTTGAGGACAATGGGGAACATCTGTCCAGTTAAGCATGGACCGATCCTTGCTGGATAGGGGGAGAGGCACCATAAATAGCTTATGATAAGGCCGCTACTTTGGGCAAAAGGACACCTCTTCAAAACAGTAACGCCACAGTTTGCAATTGAAGCAACCAGTTAGGGACATGTGAACGGTGGTGGTCAGAGATCACTCCCCGGCTCCTGTGGCAGGGAGCCCGATCTCGGGAGGCAATGGAGGCTGCGCGCAGGAGAGTCAGATGCGCGATGCGTAAATTCACTGAACAAATGGGGTTTGGATTCATAGGACATGGTTTGCTTCATGTTAAATCCACAGGGTGTCTCGTGGACGATGGGGTACATCTCTCCAGAATAGGCATGGACTTGTTCCTCCTGGACCTAGGGGAGGCCCGGGAAATAGCGGGATGTAAGTAGGAGCGCCGGCCTTGGTGGGGGGCCCTGGCTGCAACGGTCGCCACACCCAGGGCTGTGACGGAGTTACATGGCGATCCAGAGGCGGAAAGGTACTCAGGGGTACCCTCTTCAGGAGCACAAAGGGTGCTGAGGCCAAATATCCCCAGGAAGTCTGTGTGTTGGACCCTGGGGTGCGACGGCGCCCCATCTGTCCTACGGGCGGTTGGAAACCTGTACAACCGGGGGTCGCTTGAACGCTCCGCCCCTCGTAGGGGAAGGCGTGAGTTATATGGTGGACCAATGTTTCACCGGAAGTGGGAGGGGCTATCCCCTCACCACAACCGCTAAGCACCGATTGGCTAAGACCACGATGCAAGTTGGCCCATCAGGTGGTAGGCCGCGAGGGGCGGCTTGCCTATGGATCGCCTGTAAGATAACCCACCATGTTGGCATATTTGGTATGCTAATAAACCTGCAGCAATTTTCTCCACCAAAAAGTTGTCTTGTCTGCTTATTTATGCTACCTGTATGTTGCTGCGGGAGGGCTGGTGAGTGTGGCCGATATTGGCACTAAACGCTCTGATACCTGATTCCTCGGGTCTAGTTCGTGCTATATAAAACTCTACCAAAAAAAACCACAAAGTCCAGCTGGACGGATTTTCTAACCATCTACGGGAACCTAAAAGCATAGACAAACACGCCGTACACCAACACAACAAACTCCCGTATGTGGGGAAGTATGGAGTACTTATGCAACTTCTTACTGAAGCAAGCACGCATGCAACGCCATCCCAGACGCCTACCCGACTTCGTATGAGTATTTCGCGCATCTGTTCTACTAAGGAGCCTACATAAGTCCAAACAGTTTGAGTGGGACTTTGCTTGCTAAGTTATTATTCATAGCACAATTTAGTATTGGTCGGTGAAAGCCCTGTTTAGGGAGAGACGCGTTGGTTGCTTGCGTGTCTGGCTAAAGAAAAAAAAGAAGAACTTGACATTTTGTTTGAAGACCCAAGAGTTTGTGTTCCTTTGTAATTGAATTTTGGTGTTGCCTCTTTGCCAAATTATCAACATTCATAAGTGTGATGATTTAAGCTCATAAAAGGGATTGAAAAACCTGCAGGAAAATTGACATTTAAAAAGACAATTAGTGTGTGAGAGATGTGAGAAGAGAAGAGAAGCGAAGAGAAGAGAAGAGAAGAGAAGAGAAGAGAAGAGAAGAGAAGAGAAGAGAAGAGAAGAGAAGAGAAGAGAAGAGAAGAGAAGAGAAAGTCATTTCCGGAAGACACATTTTCAAGAGCTTATTTGTTAAGGCAAGGTTAAGCCTCCCTCTTGTTTTCTATTGTTTTCTTTTGAATGGAGAGCCCATCACAAGACAACAACTCTTCAGGGCCCAAAGTAGGGAATATGGAAACAGTTAGTGAATGCCCAGATCTCTAATGACAGGACATCACACAATCAAGGTGATAACTTGTACTTTAGTTTCATAGCGCCACAAGAAAACCCACAAATCAACAGACAGCATCACCTGGTAAAAGGACTAGGAATGCCTCATCCCTTTCATTGACAAAGCAACCCAGTAGTGCTCTGCACTCCTCATCTGTCTTCTCCTCCCTAACCCCCTTCTCCTAATCTCCTAGTACTTACCTTTATGTACCGTTTCACGAGGCAGATCTGCGGACTGGAGGAGGGGAGGCCTGCCAACCTAGCGGATGCATGTTTTTCCTTCAGGAGGAAAAACACAGATTAGTGGTGTCAGGTCTGACACTGGGATACCCCAAAACAGTTATGAGGAGCCCCCGGTTTAAATTTACCTAAATAAATTGTGAGATATATTTGTCCCCCTCAGAAAAGAGCTAAGATGTTTTCAGAGGTGCCAAATTTATGCCAACAGGCATAGGCAGATTTCAACCACATATGTGCAGATTCAGGTGTTTTGGGCCTTCGTTTGTGAAACTCACAGGTGAGATTGAAAATAGGCCAATTTCGTTTGAACTGTTAGTGTGCTTGCTGGGGCAGATGCAAAATCACTGAAGTATATATGTAATTTATTGGCTAGTTTTAATAATAGCTAAAATGAATAGCAATGGGGTGTAAGGAACGCACAGCACTTTAACCCAAAACATAGCTGGAAAGTGTACAGAAGGGGTGATGGCCGAAATAGGTGCTCTTTGCACTGCTATGGAAAGGGGGGCCTGAGGTGAGTCAGTGGCCATGTGGGAAGGCATCCTACTGGTCATTGAAGCTAAATTAGATGATTTTGTCACCCTGAAGAGTTTCCCCTTCACCCTAGCGCACACGAAGAGGCATCACTCCTTGTCTTAGGTCCTGCTTCAGTCAATGCAAGAAACCCCAGCAAAGGGCGGATAAGGCCAAGAGCATCACTTGTTTGGGCTAGTTATGGAGGAAGGGCCTTGTCAGAAAGGAGCTTGGACTATAACCTTTGTTCCACTGAAACAAGGAAAAATAAAATCATGAGTATCACCTAGCACCTCACACTGACAATCCCTACAATCACACCCAGATGTAGATGACCCTGACACTAATATAGCATTTGCACAAAACTTAAAACCAACCTTGTAACCACTCTCAAACTACAGAACACACATTTAAACTCATGCTCATCAATACCTGCTCTGCCATACTCCACATACTAGACATTGCAGACCTCATAATCTATCACTAGTTTGACACCCTTTTAATCACAGAAACATGGTTCACATCCACATCATTGCACATCCTATATGTCCTTCTTCCCAAAGGCCACAGCATCCATGGTGTGAACCGCAACATAAGAATGGAGGAGGCCTTGTTGTCATCCATAAGTCTTCCTGGTTATACACCCTAAGCAAGCAAGTAACACTCTGACATGCTGTTTCCCGCTTTCTGCAAATCAGACCACCTTCCTTCTCTATGAAAGGACTCACAGGCAGAATAAGGGCTTCATTGATGAACTCTCAAATCTCCACACCACTTCATCTATCTGACATGGCCCCACACTCTCTTGGTGACCTCCAAGAGAACAAAAACTAAAAAAAACAAGAGACACACTCTTTAACCTCATCATGCATTCAACATGGTACAGCATGCCACACATCCCACAAACTCCAAAGACCTTGACTTCTCAACGTCACCAACAATACAAAGTGAACCACCCATACCTCTAGTTTGACTTGACCACGTTGGCATCCTTATCTCCAATCTTAGCGTCTTACCAACAAACCGAGGTCAACACAAAAGAAAATACAAAATACTTAGATCTTTCAAAGACTTCTACATAGGCAACCTAATGCTTAAGCTCATCTCTCACCCTATTAACTCCACGTCCACCGCCAACACCCTTCAGAACAATATCAACCCTTTGTTGGAAAGCTATATGACCATTTATGCCCCCAATACAACACACATGTGCAAGCCAAAACCCTAAGCACCATGGTACTCTAAAAACCTTGCTGACAATAAATGATCCATCTACAGATAGCAAAGAAAATGTAAGAAAAATAGTACTCCAGATGACCTCTTGATATTGAAGTTTTATCCACTCAACGCGCGGACAGCTCATCACATTGCCCATCGCAAATTACTAAACCAACACCATCAATAAAGCCACCAACAGAAGAAGAACACTGTTCAAGACAGTCAAGTACCACATTAACCCCCTGCTAGTCCCACCCATTCCTCACTCTACAGAAAAGTGCAATACCATCAACCATTTCTTCTGTGAAAAATTACATAAAATCTGACAGCACATTGAAGACACAAAGCCTGCTTCTCAATTCTTACACCCACCTCTTACCTTAGAATCTCACATTACAGTGGTAGGCCTTCAAAGTACTATCTCTCGCAGATCCTGCTGAAATACTCAACTTCCTCAAAGCCACTTCATATGAAGATGATGTCTTAGTTTCATCCTTCGCCAAAGCTCTCTCTGGAGATGCTCTCTTAACAAAACTTACCATTGTCAAAGCCTTCCTCACTTAAGGTATCTTCCCAGAAGCTCTCAAGACAAACCAGATCCTCCCACTCCTAAAGGAACATACACTAGACCCTGTTAACTATACCAACTAACAGCCTTCACTCACCTACCATTTATAATCAAAGTTCAACTGCAAGACCACATCAATGCTAACAATCTCCTGCATGACTACCAGTCTAGCTTCACATCACGGTGCAGCAGGAAGGGTATCATAGCTGACCACATTCAAAGATGACCCTTGCTTCCTGATATTGTTGGACCTCTCATCTGCTTTCTACACTTTGACCATTCCACCCTCATACGTACCCTGAGACACAAATGGTATTCACTAGCAATATCTTCCACTGGTGCTTCTGCTGCCTTTTCAACTGACACCAGTTTGTTCACATAAGTATATCTGGGTCACCATACTATCTCCTGTCATCTTCAACCTATACATAGAGCCACCTGATGCTCTACTCACAGATAACATCATCAAGCGTTACCAATATGCGGATGAAACTCAATTCTACTTAAAAACCTCATCTGCATTATACATATAATGCCTCAAACACTGCTTGCACATTATCCTGAAGCTCAACCCAACCAAGGCAGAATCCCTGCTATTTGCCAAGAACAATAAACAAGATACAGTACAAACCTGACTCAATTACATAAACCTTAATGGCTTTAAAATCCAACTTTCACCCAATGCAAAGCCACTTCAATTCACCCTGGACAATAACCTCACCCTCAAAGAACACAATGACAAAAAACACTGATGGCCTGGTACCAGCTTTCTCTTCTAAAGAAAGTGAAAACATTTCTTCCAGAAAGCGACTCTAGAACTGCTATTCAAGCCCTCAGACTCTCGCATTTGAATGGTAGTAATGCCCTACTGCATGGCCCCACAGACTATACTGGCACCCCCTAGGGGCATCCTACACACTGCAGCACGTCTCATCCAGGATCTGAAGAAATATGATTAAATCACCCCCATCCTGATGGAAATCCATTGGCTCCTCTTGTCAGCCGACACCATCTTCAAAACTAGCGGAATCTTTTACTAAGTTATTATGACAGACACCCCTGCTTATCTTGTAGATAAGAACATCATCTCTGGTGAATCTCGACACACTTAAAACCAGGACACCATTAGACTGTTGACTAAAAAGTGTAACAAAAGACAAAACAAGATAGCAGGCCTTTTCCATCTATGCATCCCACGATTTGAAACACATCTCCGAATCCACCAGGACCGCCCCAATGCTTCTTCAAATTAGTAAATAATTGAAGACTCACCTCTTTAAAGAACACTACATTCCAATGCATGAACTATCCACAACCCAGCTGCCTTCCCTCTTATTTACTGACTTTATGCTTATCTTTGACCATGTACAGCAGAAAAACCATACACTTACAGACATAAATACATGCATACATATGACAGAGGGGGGGGGGCAAACAAAAGTCGTGTATCCTGTAGGAAATAGTATGCACAAAGTGAAAGTAGAATAGAGTGTTATCTGGGGAAGGGCTGCTAGGTAGCCCTTTAGAAGTGATATTCCCAACTCCTCGAGTAGCTAAGGGATACAGTGCAGGGAGTCATCAATGAAATGAAAGGGAAATGGCTTGCTAAACTGAATATTGTGCTGAACGCTACTGGTTTTTGGTCTATGTTTACTCTAGGTGAGGGGATGATTAGTTTATGGCATTGTACTGTTCCACATGCTCACTGGATTAAGTGATTATGAGTGAGGGATGCACAATGTTTGTCATATGTCAGTGTACTGTGACCGGAACTGTGAAATGTCATAGCAAAATGTAAAATCAATAAAGAACAATTTAAAAAAGACAAAGCAGCAAGCACTCCTCCTACGCATCACAACACTACTGCAATAATGACACCACCAATCTTTCCTCTCCGACTGCCTTCATCACCATCTCTGATAAATCATTTTATGACATTATTAACCAAGCAGGCCTTTAGGATCACCTTCAGACCGAGCGACCTTACCATAGCATATTCAAAGATATCGTTAGCACAACCTGTGCAGAGGCAGTAGGTAGAAGCATACTATACAAGACCTTGAACTAGGATTTTCCCAACCGACCTAAAAACCCCTTCAGGAGAAAATATAAATTTTTGCATGGTCACCCTCATTTGTAGCCAGCTTTAGACTCTGCACACTGAGACACTGGTGTTCAGTATCCAGATAATTTACTCTGGTCCCTAAAACATGTCAATATTAGCTAATCATTGATTGGCTTATTTAACTTTCTTATAAGGCCTTAACCCCTTCAGCGCGGCACGGATTACCGCGCTGTGCTGAAGGGTTCGTGCGCGGGCGGGGCCGTGACGGAGCGGTTTCGTCATCCGCACAGCACGACCGACGCACATGACGGAACCGCTCCGTCACACGCATCGAAGGGGTTAATATATGGTGCACAAAATACAACATAGAAATGGAAAGTTAAATGTCACAAATAGACAACAGCACTTACCATTTGTTTCACTAGTAGGACAAAGAAAACATGGCTTCAGGCCTACCAGTGTAGCCTTGCTGCTGCAGTTCAAACCTGCAGCCCAAACTGTCAAAAATAACTGACAAACATGAATAAGTCACCCCTATGGATGTCTTGTAGCGCATAAGGTAAAGTGCATAGTATTTAATAATAATATTAATAATAATAACCTTATTTGATTTGATAGACAAACCATACAAGCATATAAATAACAAGTAATTCATAAAATATTTCACAGCGATACATTTGGCTAAAATAGGCTAAGAGAAAGATGTCATTTACATGATTCCACCATTAAACATGCGTATTGCGGGATGTAACAGAGATATATCATATTTTCAGTCCCCCTTGTGGTTCGTAGCTTTAGGGCAGCTCTTAAGAAGTTAACCACACAGAAAAGAGTAAAAACATCAGTTGCCAACTTTAAAAACAGCAGAGCTATACGTGCCTGCCTGAATCTAGCTTTCCTTAATAGGCCCTTCATAAATATTTTCCTGGGGTAGGCAAAATATGGGCAGAGGAGAACTAGATGAAGGGTATCCTGTAGAGACCTATTGTCACAGCCACAGGGCCCTCTCTCTTCTGGATTTGTGATAAACCCTGCCGGTACTACCAATAAATGGTGAATAAAATGTAATCTAAAACGGGTAATAAAACTCTGTCATGAGCACTCGTCATTAATGTTAAATAAGGTGCTATACCCTGAGTAGTTTTAACTAGGACATGATCTCTCACTGAGTGTTTCTCCAGTTCGACGACTTCGTGTTGTGCCATAGCAAACTTTAAGTACAACGCTTTGGTGTCACACTTGTCTTTGGGTCTTATTGTCCCCGGTTTGTTAAATAGATCTGCGTGCCCTAATTTAGTAAAAGAATCCCTGATATATTTTATCCATTAGATTTTCATCGCATAACGTAAAGAGAGACAATCCTGAATTAACAGCCTTTTCAGACCCACCTCTGAGTTTGTCCAGATCTTCAACCAACAGACTAGGGGCTTCATTCCCACCATATCTGAGATATGTTTGACCCCCAGTTCTTCATGGACACTAAATGCCGGGGTGCTATAAGGGACCCTGAGTATCCACCTCAGATATTTGTTCTCTTCCCTTTGCAAATTAATGGTCTTGACAAATCCCCACACCTCCCTTCCATACAGGACTTTAGTGCAACAAATAGAGTTATATAACTTTAAAATCATACCTGGGGTCCAACACCCTAGCCTGTGTGCAAAATTTGCAATTGAACCTGTGGACCTGTTCCAAGCTAGGCACTTTTCCTCTGTTAAATGTTTAAAATTCAGGCGACTATCAAAAAACATGCCCAGGTATGCAAAGACTGGGACTTTGCTTAGGGTATATGAGCCTATGGTGTAATTATAAGATTTGCTTGGCTTCTTTCCCATCTCCATGACATATGATTTTGCGAGGTTAAGGGACATATCCAAATTACCCATGAATTTCACAAAGCCGTCAATTAAAATCTGCAAACTGTGTGGGGTACAGGCAAGAAGCACTGCGTTGTCTGTATAAAGCAGAGCCGTGGCTGTTCTATCACCTATTCTCGGGAGGTCTGCCTCAATGTTGTGCAAAGTAGCGTCGATACCGTTAATAGATATAGTAAACAAGAATGGCGCTAAGATGCATCCTTGTCTGACCCCACTAGAACACTTAAAATGCTCCGTTACCTTCTCATCCTGCGTTTATCTTAAAGCTGCTGTTGTGTTGAAGTGCGGCAACTGAAGGATGTTTATTATTGCTGTGTCTACCCCAAGATCACCCATTATAGCCCACAATTTAGTTCAATTCACGCGGTCAAAGGCCTCAGTGAGGTTCATGAAAGCTAAGTATAGCGCCCCAGCCTTGACTACAGTGTATTTTGCGATGATAAGGTACAGGTTGAGACATTGGTCTACAGTGATTTCCCCGGGCAAAACCCATATTGCGCGTCCGTGATGATTTGTTTCGCCTCTGCCCAATGCATCAATCTGTTTAAAATCACCCGCCCCAGGACCTTCGCTGAAACAGCTATCAGGGATATTGGCCGATAGCAGTGTGGACTGTCCCTGTTGCCCATCTTAAAAATTGGCACAATGATAGCCGAAGACCAGGATGCTGGCATGGCTGTGTTTATTGCTGCATTCAGAACCCTAGTTAGAAGGGGGGCCCAGACCTCCATATTGGAACAAAAGAGGTCCGAAGGGATCCCATCTGGCCCCGGTCCCTTATTCCTCGTCAAGCCCTCTATTCCTAAGGTTACTTCGTCCAGTGAGAAGGCAACAGGGTTGCTACTTAGTTGCGCGATCGGGGTCTGCAGCTTATCCTGACTATGAAGGTGATTATACAGGCCCTGAAAATGCAGCTGCAATTGTTCTGGCAGGATATTACTGCTTAGCCCCGGCTTATTCGGGTCAGAGAAACAGGGGTTGTTAATTACTCTCCAGAAGTAGGCATAGTCCTTTGACTCAGCCGCCTCGGTGAGTTCTTCCCAGGCAGCAAGTTGTAGGTTGCCCTTTCTTCCTTTGACAGTTAGTTTATAACTGAAGCAACAGGCAGCCACCCGCTCCCTGTCTCTGGGTGTCTGCTTAAGTGCCCCTTTTAACTCTCTTAGGGCCTCTGAACACTGGTTCTCAAATCACCTTTGGGGGGCCCCCACTATACCCGCGTGAGGAGGTCTTCAGCAAATTGTCCACCAGATTTGCAACATTCATGAAAGCCCCTATTAATTCCACCTCTTCCACTCCTAAATCTGGGCATTTCAATATTTCCTGCTGGCCTCTATCCAATAGGGAAGCATTAAAAACATCAGTGTCAACCTGAGCCCATCTTAGCCTTCTACCTTGGTCCGTTGCGGCAATTGCCGAGCACCTTTCCTGCCTGTTTGACGCTTGCGATTGTAACTGTGTTTCGGGCACTTAGATGAGTGGATTGTGATCGCTGAACACACTGTGTTGAATATCAAACTTTAGTGCACCTCTTTTCAGTATAGGTGAGACAAAAATAAAATCAATATACAAATGGCAACCTCTCCCTTTGAATGTAGGAGGAACCGGGCTACCCTTTTTATTAATGATCATGTCCATCGTGTGGGTTAACCCATAGGAATATAAAAGACCAGTCAGTTCCCTTCCCGCCTGAGTGTGCTCCAGATGCGGTCCTTTCCTTAATGGGCAGGATAGCCAGTCACCCTGAACCACCCTCAGATGAAGGCACAAGTGCCAGTTAAAATCCCCTGCTAGGATCAATTGTGATGGAGCCAGCCCCTTCCCTTGTGTGTTTTCCAACCGTATACTTAGTTCATGGAGACTGGACGCACCCTTTAAATTTGATATTGCGTTGTAAACATTTATTAAAATTACCCTAAAGGAATTATATGAGAGTTTTAATCCTTGGGTGACATTTGAGTCCCAGGCCAGATTGTTCCAACTGCCCTGGATTCTCAAATCTATAAACATAATCAGGCCCCCCTTTGCTCTACCGGAGACTGATCTAGCTCTTTAACAAATTAAGTTTTAAAACCTTCAATAAAAAAGGTTTTACTTGTCTCCCATGTTTCCTGAAGACATATTTTGTGGAACTCCCTCACGTAAGTGAGCCATTGCTCCTCCCCAAATTTGCTAGATAATCCAGCTATGTTCCACAAGATGGTTTTTATGTCTCCCCCACTACTCCCCACACTTGGATCAGTAAGTCCAGTGCTACTCCGCGGGCTTGCGGGCCTACCCACCAACTTTTTCTCCCGATTATCAAATTCCCTGGTCTTCGCCGGTGATGGCAGTGTTGTCCCTATATAGGATTCCACAGTCCACTCTACTAAACCAATATTGACCGAGTGACTATCGCTATCTCCTCCCCGTTCCTCCCCATGGGATAGTCAGGCAATATCGTTCAGGTCCCTCAATGGTGCGAATGCATTAGTTACCACCCCAGGCCTGGCAACCCACCAAGTTCCCTGATCCTGTCCAGTGTTGCATTGTATGTGATTGAGACTGGGCACTGATAAAAAAAAAAACAGGGGCAATGGTTTAATGCTGGACTCTAGGGTGAATACACCAGCTGAACATGAGAGGATCCCACACTCCAGCTCGGGGTGTCTGAACGTGACAATAGCACAGTCTTCTGGGAAAGCTTTCCTCGACTTCCCAATCCAAGACACCCTCCTCGCCATAAGAATGTGCCGATGCTCTTTGATGGTAAATCTGGCATACTTGCACATCCAGTGCGCCACTTTATTGATCATCTGAGGAGTGGACTCCTCTTGTGCGTTACTGTGTCCAGGGACACCTGTCAAAACCACTGTGTATGGGCAGCTCTATTACTGGGAGCTCAGCGCTAAGGTGGGCAACTAGCATATCTTCCCCTCTCCTTTGTTGTTGATATTCAACATCCCTCTTTGCCGGTTCTCCAGCTCAGCCATATCTGGTCCTGCCTCCTTTACCCTTGCATTCCTTACACACACCTTCTCGGGTTGCACCTTGGGACGGGTTGCTGCAATGTTAGGTTGGGGTATATAATTTACCATGTCATGTACCCTGTCAGCTCTTTGGGTTAGTCGGGGGTCAGAGCGTGTTGAAGGTAATAAGACTGGGATCCTTGTCACGGGCTCACCCCCTACCAATGCCCCCTGAACCACAGATGACCCTGCCACTGGTTGAACAGGATGATTACAGCGACACCCCCCCGATGTTAGATATATTTGCTGACATGCTATTTGACTGTGCAATCACCCCAAGTTTCTCCTCAATTGACTGTAGTTTACCAAGTAATGGATCCAACAATACAATGACCAATATCTCAAGTCGTCTCCAATGATCATTATTGCGGTCGGAAATCGGAGGGCTTGGGTCTGAACCTTGTCGTATAGGGTGCCCTGTTAACTCTCCCACGGCCGTAAGATCTTCATATGGTCATTTGGAAGGTGGCTGTTTTTGTCTTGGCTTCTGCTTTGGTCTTTGGGGGTCGCCGCTCCTGGGCTGTTTAGTTGGCGGTTCATTATTGGCCTTCGGGGCCGAGCCCGTTCCGTCTCCCCTTGGACTAACCCGTAGTTGCTTCTTAGATCTGGTTGTAACCTCTCTTGTCCTGGGCCCTGGTTTTATTGGTGTTTCTGATGAGAGCGGGGATGCTGTAGGCACAGTGGGCAAGACCTCTAGGGAGCAAGACGCCCCCTGCACTGGCGTGTCTCCACTCCCCACCGCAGCCATCTCCTGTACCTGATGTATTTGGGAGGATATGCGAGTAAACTCCTAACGTTAGGATCACAGGGTCCGCTTCCCCCCCGGGTCTGTCCATGGTGCTAGATCATCCTGCAGTTGTACAGGCTCTGTATGGGTGCCTACGGGAAATTTTGCCCTGCTTATGCCCCCTAGTGATGACCTTTTATGGGTCCAACGACAGTCTGTTTCCGTTCACTGTATTTCATGAGTCAATACGGTTTCTGCTTGTGTCGGAAAGGCATCGAGGGTCCCCACAATACCCCCCTCAGGGATGTACGAACCTCCTTACGTTTAACCATTAGAAAATAATTAGCAAATTGGGCTGTGCGAATAAACAGTACCTTTGGGGGTCTAAATTCTGCACCTCAGCTCCGTTGTCAGAGGGTGGGACCAGCCCAGTCATCTCTGGTCTTCCCAGGCACGGCACGGTCGCGTCCGCGCACGTCCCTCGCTGTGGTAGCCCTGGCCGCCACTTAGCTCCTCCTGACATGCTGGAAATGTGTAGCCCCTCCTCTGGCGCGGTGTGCGCTGTGGTCCCCCTCTCCGGGCGGTATGCGGGCTCAAACTGCAGGACACAAACAATGGTGAAAGTAAATGTTCCACTCGGCTGGAGCCCTGGCCGCCACTTAAGTGCCTCCTGACACGTGGGAAATGCGTAGCGCCTCCTCTGGCGCGGTGTGTGCCTGGCATCGTGGTCCCGGGCGGTATGCAGGCTCAAGCTGCAGGACACAAACAATAGTGAAGGCAAACGTTCCCAGTAGTATTTAGAAATTGGACATGTAGAAATGTAAAGTTACCATGTCCCTACAGTGGCAAGGTTCCAAAAGCTATTTTCACTTTGGAAGGATGTGTCTCTCCTGTGAGAATACAAGAGAACAGATTAAAATATTTATTTTGCTATCTTGAGTTAGGGACCAGCTACAAAATAAATCACCCACACTTTTTAATATTTATTAAAAGTTCAATTCAATGGTGAAGTTGAATATTTAATAACTATTTCGCAAAAATAACTTTTAGAAAGTTACCTTTTCCCTGCCTGAAGCTCCTGGAGGCTAATTTGTATTAGATGTCCAGCAGCTGTCAATGAAGTGCTTGACCTTATTGAAGTGTAAAAACTGCTCCCAGACCAGGGACAATGGTCTGGGAGTGAGGAGGTGTATTCTTCCCTTGACAGGAAGACCAGTTGGGGTAGGTCCAGGAACTTATTTAACTGCAAAGGGGCCTTCCCTGTCCCAAGTAAATGTCCTTTTTTAATTAAAAAGGTTCTCACCCACTAAGATTCCTAGTTGCATTCTTCATCATTGACTCAGAGTCCCAAAAGTACTCCAGATACCATCACCTTTATTTTAACCTTGCTAAAGTGATGGTGAAATAATAGTAGTCAGTTTTGAATACACACTCCCTCAAAAGGTAAAGAGCTCACTTGAGGTTCAAGGTTGAGCCGACCCAGATACAGCTTGTAACACGGTGAGTATTGGATGATGAAGCATGTCACTAGAACGTTCTGGATGTGAGCCCTTTTAATCAATTAGGTATGCTCCCCTTTCATTCATTGGGACAACCAATAATTGAGTCTAGTGTTTTTCCTCTCTATGGTGTTTGGATAGCTGGAAAGGCCAAACTTTTGTCCCCATAGTCAAGATAACTGTAATGTTAACCTTATAATGTAATGTTATCTGGAGCAAAATGTCCAAATGGAACTTAGAGTGCCAGTCTCTTAAAGTTCCAGAGAAACTTGCATTTCAGTTGTGGCAGCGTCGTGTAAGGAGCTGCCTGCTGAGGACATTCATTTGGAATAAATATTACTGGAGTCACACTTGCTGTTGTGTGATTTCTACATTTTCTGGCGATGAGCTGTGTCTGTGCAGGGGGCAGACTACTGGTGTCCTCACCCCTGGTCTAAATCAAACGAACGATCTACATTTCCAGTAAGATCGCTTTAATTGGTGTTAAATTTGAGTAAGCGAAGTGGATATTCAAAGGATATTTCTATTTAAACTATCTAATGGGTAATAATTCATCGTATCATGACAAGATCTGGTTACGGTTATCGTACAATTGTAGACATTTAAAGTCCATGAGAGCGTGAGGCTTTGAACATTCTCAAGCGAGAGAGAGGCTGCGGGCATTAAAAGAAGCGCAAGCCATTACGCGCGAGTGCTGTCGCGAGTGCAACGCTTGTGCATTGGAAGATTGTAAGACACAAAGAACTCCGTGCTGAAACCCTGAAGCATATGAAATATTTAAGGCACACCATGCCTCTAATCTGAAGTACGGCAAGCTGCTAGCGTTAATTTGGATGTTTTTAAAAATATCGGGATTTGCGAGCCTCACTCCTGAATCATTCTGTCCAAAAGAAATTGTCTAATAAACCATTTGATTCCAATATACGTGCTGTGAGATCCAAGATCGCTGCCTCATAATAAGTTCATATATTTGGTAATGCTAGACCCCCCTGATTGGTTTCCAACTGCAGTATAGCTAGCTTAACCCTGGAAGCCTTCCTACTCCAGACAAATTCCCTGAACATTGACTCCATCTCTGTAAAATAGTTGGAGTTGATCTTCAAGGGTACATTTATAAAGAGGAATATTAATAGGGCAAGATTAGAGATTTTTATGAGCGCTACACTGCCTATTAGAGTTAGAGGTAAGAGAGACCACTTATCGAGCAGGGCTTTAATTTAATTTTGCATTGCTGAATAATTCAAACTGAATAACTGTTCATAGTGATTAGAGACATATATGCCCAGATATCGAATTGTTTCTGCTTTCAAAGCCTGGGATTTTAAATTGGAGGGTAAAAAATTACAATCAACATTCAATGTTTTTTTTTAGTTTATTTTGTATCTCTCTATTAATTCAAATTGGCTAAATTCTTCTAAAGCCTGGTCCAGATTTAGCTTATCGGGGCACAGATATAAAATGATATCATCTGCGAAAAGTTTTAGTTTCGCCATCCCTTTTATTGGAGCTTTAATTTCCGGATTTCCACGGATTCTAATGGCAAGGGGCTTGATGAAGAAAGTGAACAAAATGGGGGACATCGGGCAACCTTGTCTGGTCCCACGATTTATATTAACTGCCCCTATTTGATTGGCATTTATTACCACCCGGGCCTGGGCACCCTGATAGATGTTTCTCAACATATTTGTAACTTGGACAGGAATAACAAATTTATCCAATCCAAAAAAAAGTGCTTCCCAATTAACCAGGTCTAACGCCTTTTCGGCATCAACCATCACCTGGATTAAAAACCTAGTATTGGAGGACTTGGACCTCCCCGCAATGAACCCGGACTGATCACTATAAATTAGTGCCTGGGCTATGGGGATGAAGGGTTGAGCCCAGACTTTCATTAAAATTTTAAAATCAGCATTGAGGAGACTGATCGGTCTGTAAGAATTGACATCCTTATGGTTTTTTCCCTTCTTCACGAAGCTGACGATTATAGATTCTTTAAAACTAAGGGGAACAGAGCCTCACAATTTAATAGTGTTAAACAGGTTCACCAGGAAGGGAGTCAATTCCCTGGAAAACGTTTTATAAAATTTGATCGGTAGCCCATCAGCTCCACAGGCTTTTGCCCCTGCAATAGATTTCACCACATTTAAAACTTCTGTTTCAGATATATCGAGATGGATTTGTTCCACTAACGGCTCTTGTAAAGTGGGAAGATTTACCCTTAAAAAAATTATGGATTTTGTCCAGTCCTACCTCGTATCTAGTGGCGTATAACTGTGAATAATGAAATCAGAGCTGCCTCCTGTTTCGTTTTTGTAGCCCCAGCTAGCATTTTACCAACCATTTGACTATCCTCATACACTCGTTGTTGGTATGTTCTAGAACTGTTTATTTCTTCAATTAAAAAAAACTCCTTCAATGCCTGCTTCTCCTTTTCAAGCTGACCTCCGGCATCACCCGTCCTCTGGGACGGGGCATTTCTCAGGCACCTAGAATTATCCACCGCCTGCTGGAGTTTTTTGGACTGGGCAGCTGAGAACGCGATCATCTGCCCACGTAAGGCTGCTTTAAACCCACCCCAGACAGAGAAAAGTTCTGCTGTGTTTTCATTTATCTTAAAATAATCTACTATCCATTCTTTTATATCGACAACCCAATCAGGACCTTGCAAGAGGAGACGATCCATCTGCCACCTGGATCTTGTCCTCCTGCCCTCCTCAATCTCCAACTCAAGCTTTCTGAAGGAATGGTCCGACAAAGAGTTTGCCCCTATTTCAATACCTGAATGCTTCAGAGATCGTGATATTAAAAAAAAGTTTGGGAGGCCGTATGAAATTGGCGAGAATAGCATGTCAATTTACAATCAGTTGGATTAGAGTGACGCCCGGGGTCAAACAGGAGATGTTCCTGTCTTAAAACATCTAAGACTTTTTTTGGTTTTGGGCTTCAACTCTTTCTTGTTTTTATTAGAGGTATCTTTTTTAGATCGTGAATGAAATTAAAGTCTCCACCCACAATTATCTTTCCTGGTGTCCCCCTTAGTAGCTCACTGATCTTAAGTGTAGCTGTAACATCGTCTACTACTGGGCCATAATAATTTACAAAGTTTAGTATCATACCGCTTAGTTTGGCCTCAATTCAGATCCACCTTCCAGAAGGGTCTGTCCGGACTTGTCCAAATTCCCACAGAAGACCTCTACAGAAGTAGATAGCTACTCCTCCTTTCACCAACCCGGCTGAAGCAAAAATATGGATGGGAAAAAACTCTTGGAAGAAAAAGCTTTAGGGAGTTGTTTTTTAAGTGAGTTTCTTGAAGAAAAAGTACCTGGGGCGAGAAGGAAGTTAGCCACCTAATTAATCCTCATACTTTTGTTTGTTAAGTATTCCGTTGACGTTGACAGAAATAATACAGCACTTATTTGTCATTTTGATAAAGTTGCAAATAGTGGACGACTAATCCCACAATCCTGATGATCTATCCCCCACTGCCCCTGCTGCTGCTCATTTTATTGCTACACCCTTTTTTGAATCCCCCTTCCCACCACATCACACCCCTCTAGAAATGTGGGCCACCACACTGACCACATCTCCCCCCAACTTCACTTCTGTGTGCCATGGATCTGCACCCTCGATGACCCACCTCCCCCGGCAATAGTGAGCATGGAAACAATGAAGTAAACAATATCCAGCCTATCAATTCATTTTGAAGCTGAGATCTCCTTGAGAAGACCCTGAGCATCTTCTAGATTAGAGAACATATAAAATGTTCCCCTCACAAGAACACGTAGCTTGGATTGCTGGGCTATAGATGCCTGAGCGCCTTGAGCTTTGAAGAGAAAGAGCAGTTTGACAGATTTTTTGCGCCTATGAGCAGCAGCTGCTGCCATATCAGAAAATATTCGGCAGTTTGAGGTTTCTTTGATCGGAAATTGTCTTTGTTGTATGGCTTTTGCCAAAATCCTTTCCTTGATACGATAGTCAGCGAAGTTGACTAAGATGGTACGTGGACTATTTGAGTTAGGCAGCGGGTGAAATGGAATTCTATGGGCCCTTGTGACTGTAAGATCCCCGGTGTGCTCAGGCAATACCCTTTGCTTGATTCCACTCATTGCACCATCTGTGCACCTGCGCTTCTTTCGGGAACCCCCACTATTCGCAAATTCGAGCGCCGCAAATGGTTTTCAAGCTCTTCAAGTTTATTCTCTACGATGCTCTTGCCCTTAGTGGTTTCATTTACTTTCGAGAGCATGAAGCTCATTTGGTCCTCTTGCTGGGCGATCCTCAATTCAGCTTCTTGAATTTTTACTGGGTGGCAAGCCACTGCTTCTTCTATTTTGCCAAGGTGCTGATGGAGAGAAGCCATCTCATTTTCTTGAGACCTCTTCATTTCTCCTATCTCCTCAAGAATTAAATTAGCAAGATCTTGATATCCATCCGTTTTGTAAGGGCTGCATCAGATGAACCATCAGTTGAAGCTTCTACAGTTTCTGAAACCACATATTGTCGATTCTGTATCCCTTTTTGACCCACCGGTGGCTGAACCGATGGTCCCACGTTATTGCCATTCGACAGCTGCAGCTGGAGCTGGATCTGTTCCTGTTCCTGAGCCCCTGCTAGTGATCCTGTTCCATCCACTACTGGAGTCTGAATCAGAATGAGCTGGGTATGGAGTAGAGGCATAGCCCCAGAGAAGGGAGGAGTCACCTGAGTAATGCAACTTTGGTTCAGTTCTTGTGCCGTATAGTTGGATGAGGGCGCAGCCTGGGTTGTAGCAAGTGTCGTAGATGTAGGTGGGTATGCGGCTTGATGCAAGGTGATGAAACTGTCTTTAATGCCAACTGCCCCCTCAGACTGTTGTGGAGGTTGGGCATTGAGATGGGGAGGGGCCGTCAGAAATATCTTTTTCATAAATAATGGCAATTCTTTCATGCTTTTCCCCTCCTCTTTACTGTTCCCTGCTGCTGGATCCCCCTCCAGATTTTTCTCAGTAGTTTCAATATTCTCCATCGGAGGCTGGGCTAAAGGAATCCCTGCTTCCAAAAACAGCTCGGCAGGTTCCTCAACCGATTCCTCTTCTGAACTCTCAAAACTTGAATTAAGACCGGGGCGGTTGACTAAGTGTCCAGCTTTAACCATTGAGGGAAGCACTTTTGCCTGCGCCAGGCGAGTTTTAGCCTTTAAACCTGCCGTAGAATCAACTTTAGCGACAAGATTGTTATTTTTATTGTGTCATCCCATCTTTAACTCCCCCTTAAGTCGACACATCAGATTTTTGCACTCCTTCTAAAGATTTTTGTATATATATATATATATATATATATATATATATATATATATATATTTATTTTACCCCTTCCTCTCCTTCTTATGGACTTAGATTTGCGTTCAAAGAGTACAAGATGAGTTGAAGGAGGGTGAGTTTAAGGATATAGAAATAAATCTGCCTCTCAATTTGTTGATTTGTTTCCGATTTTTTTAAGCTGCTAAAACACCTTAACAGCATTTCTCTGGGCCAAATCGCCAAGTCGCCTCCTCACCTCTTCAGTTCCTCACAGGCAGCGCCGTTCTTAATAGAGCAGAGCAGTTGCTACTCCAGTCAGGCAGCCAGTTGTTACTCCAGCCAACTCAATTTCAGTCCAGGGAAACACCGCCTGATCCAGCTCCGCTATATGCCTCCACATGATTGTTCTCAGCTCCCAGCTGCTTGAGCTCAGGCTTGCTCCAGTTCAGCTTGGTTCAGTATACTCAGGAACTGCCGGAACATTCAAGTGTACCCGCCGCCAGGAGTCACAGCTTCACCTCGAGCCGTGCTGCGCAGCTCACAAACTCTGAACCGCCATTGTCAGGGAGAAGTGCGGTCACCTGTGGCTACGCGGAGGCGTGGTTCACCGTGGCCATACCTCAGTGACGATATTTTTTAAAACATCAAAATTACCGAAAAAGACCCGATACAAGACGGTACGAGACATTGCCTCTAGATAAAAATCATTTTTTAAACAAGTCGGGTCCTCAGGATTTAACTACTTGAAGCTAAAGGAATCTAAAATTCTCGGTCTTCAAGTACACTCCAGCCGTCTTAAAAGATGGAAGGCCTGTGGTTTTGAGAAATTGGGTCACTTCTTAATTAATAGGAAAGTAATCTCCTGGCAAGAGGTTCAAAATAGATACGGCAACCGAAATAAGCTTGGGTTTTTGGAGTATCTGCAGATCGCAAATTATATAAATAGATACAATCTATTGGCAAGTGGTGCTCCAACAAAGCTGGTAAATGCTCTATATAGAGCTAAACTAAAGGGGGTTGGAAATTGGTATTCTCAACTGAGAAAGTGTAACAAGCTCCCCCTGGTTGAAGAACTCCTGGAAAAAGTAGTCCGGGAAACTAACTGCTCTTTCTCTTGCCAGGAATGGCAGTCCATAGCCCAGTTAGGAAGCATGGCACTGAGAGCAGCTAACTTTAAAAGGATGGCTTTTTTATCTCGGTGGTTGGCATACTACACCCCAAAAACTCGAAATAAACGCTATCCGGAAGAGGAAAACAAATGTTTCCGATGCCGGGAAGAGGCGAGGGAGATTGGCTTCACACATTTTATACGTGCCTAAAATTCGAACTATTCTGGGCCAAGATCTTCTCGGCAATAAGCCAGGCAATAAAGAAGAGGCTTGACCCCGAGGTTGAGGTAGCTCTATTTGGCATTTCTAAAGCAAGGTCTGACTTGACCAAAGCCGAAGAGACCTACACGGCGATTTGTTCTTTAGTTGCTCGATCTCTTATTCTCCAAAACTGGAGGTCTGAAGATGTACCTTCCTATTTTAAATGGCGAAATAAACTGCAATGCACCATGAGGTTTGAAGAAGCTTATGCCAAGAGGGCTGGTGCAACAAATAAAATTAAAACTGGAAGTTTTTTGAAAATTGTGAAACCATGATAGAAATATAACATTTTTGGAGATATATGTATTAAAGTGTTAGGGAGCATATTAGCACATTGCACTTTTTTCTGACATATATTTAAGGAAACTCAAAAAAAACAATTGATGGAAAGAATGCAAAACAGTGTTATACATTCACCCGAGTACAGAGATCTGGGCCTAAATCCATCATTTTTTTGCTCACCATGCCAGGCCAGGTCCTCCTTGGACTGGAAATAAGCATCCTAGGAACGGTTTCAGGCTTTCAGCCCTCATCTGCCAGAATAGCTTGACTCCAGTGGCATGGAGAGCACGGGACCCACGTCTGGGCATACCCGTTCCACTCAGGGGGAAAAATACAAAAAGAACAATTGATGGACAGAATGTAGAACAATGTCATACATTCACAAAAATACTGAGATCTGGGCCTAAATCCATAGTTTTTTTGCTCACCATGCCATTCCAGTATGGACCCAGCCATATGCACATCAGTCTTGTCCCTGCGCCCAATGTGAACAGTCCAGACGAACTGCCAGGCCAGGTCCTCCTTGGACTGGAAACAAGCATCCTAGGACCGGTTTCGGGCTTTCAGCCCTCATCAGCCATAATAGCTTGACTCCAGTGGCATGGAGAGCACGGGATCCACGTCTGGGCATACCCGTCCCACTCGGGGTGACAAATGCAAAAAGAACAATTGATGGACAGAATGTAGAACAATGTCATTCATTCACCCCAGTACAGAGATCTGGGCCTAAATCCATCTTTGTTTTGCCCACTACGCCACCCCAGTTTGGACCCAGCCATAAGCAAATCAGTCTTGACCCTGTGCCCCATGGGAACAGTCCAGGCCGAACTGCCAGGCCAGGTTATCTCTTTCTATCAGTATTTTATAATCAAGGGTATAAGAGATTTGAGTTTAATGATTATAGGTAAACGTTAGGGCCTTTAAAAAACAATGTCAGTAAATCAATCATGCGTTATTTTAGTATGCAGCACTCTAGCACTTTATAAATTTAAGCAGTAAGATCAGTTTTTTAAATATTGTAAGATCTAGCCAGACTTCTGTTGCCTTTTTAAATATTTGGCGTTTTGGTGTTGTTATTTAATCCATATTGGTTCCATTTGAAAAATTAATAAGAACTTTTTTTTAACCGTAAAATGTTGGTTTTAATTCCTGATGATCAATGGTATCACAATGTATGTATTGCCCTTATGCTCTGCTCAATAAAAAAAGTCAAAGAAAAAAAAAGCTGCGAGCGTTAAATGAAGCACAAGTTATTGAGCGCGAGTGCTGTCGCTAGTGCGGCGTGCGTGCATTGAAAGATTAAAAAATGCGAAGCACGCTGTGCTGAAACCGTGATGCGTGTGAAATAATTAAGGCACACCACGCCTCTAATATGAAATGCTGTGCGATGCGTGTGTGAAGATTTCAAAGGCACGCGACACATCAAACACTGACAACATTGTGTATAATAATTTCTAAGGCGCACCACAAACAAATCTTTAAAGCGCCGTTTGAGTTCTATTGACTGTCTAGTGACTGTCTATTTACCGGAATTATATGAGTTCAACCCGGGCACAACATTGAGTGCCAATACACACGATGAATGCAAAAGTATAAGAAATTATTTACCACGTTTCCTTCTCTGCCTTCCTTCATGTCCAGCTGGAGCACTGTGGAAATAAAGATAGGACTAGTTTAATCATAAACAGGGAAGAAAGACTAAAAGGAAAAAAAAATAGAAAGGAAACAAACAAAGGAAGTACGGAAGAGAGAATCATATAAAGATTGTAATATTTATTATTTTAATCCATTGTGTTAGTCTGTTTTGATAATTTATTGTTTTACTCCTTTGTTTTAATTAGTTGTTTTAGTCTTTTATTTTATTTCTTTTGCAGTCAACATGTCTGACCAAGCCATGGCTTCACCACCTACGTTTTTAGCTACTCCGCGATCGCCACCCGTTCCTTGGGAACAATGGAAAAAGTTATTTTTCACCTACATATTGGCTATAGGTGGTGATAGATATGGGCCTGTTAGATGCCAAGCTACATTGTTACACCATCTGGGGAGTAGAAGGAAGGAGGTTATATAAAAATTTACCTGAAATGTCCTTAGGTATGGGAGATGGACAACCTAACAATGTGTATGAAATGTCCATAATGATGCTTTATGTACGGTTTATTACAAAAATTAATGTCGTAATGGAACGACATAAGTTCTTTACACGAGTATAATTGTTGGAAGAGGATATCGATACATATATAGCAGCTTTCCGTGGTTTATCTCCAACATGTAAATTTGAGAACTTGAGTGATTTCCTCATTAGAGATCAGATTGTGCGATGTACTTATAATAAAAGGGTGAGAGAGAAGTTGCTAACGAAGGATCTCAATCTTGAGTGGACTATTCAAGTTGTCAAGGGCAGGGAGCAAGCTTCTAAGTGGTTGAAAGAAATGGCTACCTCGTCAAAAGTTGGGACTAAAATTGAAAAAGAGTACACTCCTATTTGCGAAGTTCAAAAACCACTTTCTAAAGACATTACAAAGAACGACACTGAAGGGATAAAGAAAAATGCAATAAATGATGGTGGCAAGAAAGAAATTCCTACAAGGGAGATAAAATGTTTTCGTGGTGGAGCTCCTGGGCATATTGCGACAAGCTTTAAATGTGCAGCAAGAGGAGTTGTAAGTCGTAACTGTGGAAAGAAAGGAAATTTTTCTTAAATGTGCAGAACTAGATATAAACAAGGTAGTGTTAAAGAGGTTGAGCAAGTGTGTGAAAATGTTACTGAATTTTTTTTACCTGGTTATGGTGAGGAGTGCGTTGTTTCCAACGATGTTACACATGCAAAGGAATTCAGTGTTGCAAAGAAAGAAAGCAATGGAAAACTAGAGAAACCACATTGTATTGTGGGTTTGGATAAATTGCATGTAAAAGTGTTGGTTGATTCGGGGAGTATGTACACCTTGGTTTCAAAAGACACATTATCTAAAGAATTGCATGATGATTGGTCCAAACCTGACATAAAAGCAGTAGGTTATGGTGGAAAAAGAAATTGAAATTTTAGCTATGAGATGGATGAATATTTCATTCAAGGGACAAGTAGTGTATGGAAGAGTGTATTTAACTGATTTTGGCTCTAATCTTTTAGGATGGCACCATCAGAAGGATTTGGGGATAATGTTAAATCCTAATGCTGAAGACCCTGCCATATTGCCATTACCTGAATCGCAAGGTGTGAACTCTGTGGATACATTTGACGAGTGAGTGGTGAAGAAATTTCCTCGTGTACTCAGTGATGATTTGGGTCTACTGAAAGGTTTTTCTCATAAAATTATTCTTAAAAAAGGGGCAGTGCCAGTAGTTCATAAGGTACGCAATGTCCCTCTTCTAATGAAAGAATTTTTGCAAGGAGAGTTAGAAAATTATTGAGTCAAGAAATAATCAAGCCAATTAAGTCATCAGAATGGGTGGCTACAATCGTCGTAGGAGGGTGATAAGATCAGATTATGTATCAATTTGAGAGACCTTAATCAAAATATTTGGGTTGATAGACAACCACTTCCTATTATTTCTGAAATGTTGTCAGCCATGTCAAGAGGGAAAGTAGTTACAGTTGTTGATATGACAGCAGCGTATCACCAAATCAGCCTGCACAAGGATTCCAGACACCTGACATCCTTCGTCACTGCATTAGGTGCATTCCGTTATCTACGAATGCCATTTGGACTGGCATCTGGTCAGACGTTTTTCAGAAAGTGATGACAAAATCTTTGAAGGTTTAAAAAATGTCTGGTATTTCCAGGATGATATCATGATAGCTGGAAAAAAATAATTACATCATGACGAGTTGCTAGAAGAGGTGATGAGATGTTTGGAAAAGTATGGGATGACTGTTAAACGAGAAAAATTTCAATTTAGAAAAAAAGGTGTTACGTATTTGGGACACATGATATCATGAGATGGTATACAACCTAAACAGAGTATTGTTCAAGGGATAAGTGATGCACCTTGTCCGGAGAGTAAAGATTAGTGGAAGTCCTTCCATGGGTTGGCTGAATATTGTTCAAAGTTTCGTGAAGAACTTCACTGAAATAGTAGAGCCTTTGAGACTGTTGATGAAAAAAGATGTAGTAATTGTGTGGAATGATGCATGTGAGGGCACGTTCCACAAAATCAAAGAAAGTATTATAGGAGCTCTTTTCCTGGGTCACTTTGAAGTATCAGCAAAAACTTACCTGACTATGGATTCCAGTGGCAGGGGACCGGGAGCAGTATTGACTCAAGTTGCTGACGGACAAGAAAGGATCATAGGATTTGCTTCCAGGAGATTGCAAGGTGCTGAAAGATCTTACTCACTGATTGAAAGAGAAGCCCTTGCGCGCTGTTGGGGAATTAGACATTTTAAATATTTTCTTTGGGGTTTGCCTCTCAGAGTTAGAACAGCTCATAAGCCAGTGGTGCATCTGTTCAAGGGTGGCAGATGGTTAGAAGGTGGAGTCATTCCTAGGATTTCAAGGTGGATTTTATCTGTTCTAGAGCACATTTTTGAATTTGATTATTTAAAAGGACTAAGGAACGTAGTGGTAGATTGCCTATCCCATTTACCTACCTAAAGCCAAGTAATTGAAATGGTAAATCTAGAAATCGGTGTGAATGATGAATGTATGATCCATGAATGTGTAGCATTAAAGAAAGAAGAATGGGATGCTGCCATGGAAGATGATTTGATGTTAAGAAAAGTGAAGGATGGCAGCCTGATGTGTGTCGTGATGAGCAGGTAAAGGAGTATTGGAGTGTTAGAGAAGAGTTGAGCATCTTATACAACAAGGTGATTAGGAGGAGTCATATTGTACCTCCTATGGCACTTTGGGATAGGATTGTGCAGCTAGCACACGAGGGTCATCCTAGAAGGAACATGACCAAGAGGAGGATAAGACAAACTTATTGGTGGCCCAAATTGGATAGTATGGTTGAGGATGTTGATAAACATTGCTATGTATGTGCCAACAGTAATGTAAAAACATTGAGGGAACCTCCACTTAAGTGTGTTGAGATACCGGTAAGGCCCTGGGAAAGGCTGGCAATGGAAGTTCTTGGTCCTATAAATAAACTGGGTAGTGAAAATAGGTTTATTATTGTACTTGCTAATTACCATACTAAGTGGTTTGTGTTTAAACCTATGAGTGTAGTTAATTCCAAAGGTGTGATGGAATTTTTAGAGGAGGTTTTTTGGAAGAGGGGTGCCAACACCATTGTGTCAGACAATGGTGTACAGTTTGTTTCAAGACAAATGAGGGGGTTTATGGAGAAGTGGGGAATTGTTCATGAAAGAGTAGCTTTGTTCAGACCACAAGCAAATGGGATGGTTGAAAGAATTAATTGTTTAACTATGGACAACATACAGTTTGTCATTGGCCAATGGATTATCATGGAAAGAGGAGTTAAAGAAATTGGTTTGGGCACATAGAACTACTCCGCATGTTGTCACTGGTGTTTCACCTTTTGTGTCTTTGAAGGGTAGAGAACCTGGAAGGAAGGAGAATCCTGTCTGGTTAGTTTCCAAAGATTGTGTGTGGGTGGATCATCAAGCTATTAAAGCTGGAGTCAGGATGAAACAGAGGTGTGCAGAAGAGTATTATAACACAAGGAAAGGTGTAAAAGAACCCAAAATTGCCGTGGGTGATTGGGTTGTTACCAAGAAGTGTGGAGTAGTGATAAAGGGAGACAGTACATTTTCCACTCCATTGAAGGTTGTTGAGGTCAGACGTAACGTGGTTGTATTGGAGAATGGAACTGTGTGGAGTATTGTAAATGTTTGCAAGGTGGAGCATTTGTAGTAATTCTCATTGTTGCTGAACATGATTTAGTGAAAACGTCTGTTTGTTATTATTATTGTTATGTTATTTATTATGTTATTTATTTTAGTTTTTTCCATAAAGGAAAAGATGTGTAATGTTAACCTTATAATGTAATGGTATCTGGAGTAGAATGTCCAAATGGAACTTAGAGTGCCAGTGTCTTAAAGTTCCAGAGAAACTTGCATAACTGTTGTGGCAGCGTCGTGAAAGGAGGTGCCTGCTGAGGACATTCATTTGGAATAAATACTACTGGATTCACACTTGCTTTTGTGTGATTTCTACAATAACACCAAACCCAGTGGGAGGAAGGGTACCACCAGAGCCAGTTTTGAGTGACCACAGAGGAGGGGAATGCTCATTACCCTGGCCACACCTCTGGGTCGGCACACAGACGCTATACACACGAAGAAGGGTTTTCTAATTTAGAATTTTGGGATCAAGGTTTACTGTGGAAGTTTTTGCAGTAGAGCAAACTGGACCCACTGTAAAAGTGTGTCGGGTTGCCCCTGCAAACATTTATCCCATTGGTTAGGGAAGAGCCAGGAGTCACCCCAGCCCAGTAGCTAGTGCCAGAAATAAATTTGAGATCTAACCAGCAGTATTATATCATCAAATTGGATTTCAGATTTCTTCCGCTCATTGACTCCGAAACCTCAGTAAACACGACCCATTCAATGTTGGAACTTAGAACATTTTCAGAAAGAAATCTCCAAAACTCAGGAGTTCAAGCAGGGCCAACCTGCTTCATTTATTCAGTCTTCAGTTCCACTGTGGCAAGACACATGGGGGCATATGTACAAGCCCCTATCGCCACGGGATCGTCACTTTTTGTGACGTTCCCTCTGACGATAGGGCCTTGCCTTATGTACAATGTGCTATGTTTAGAGGCAAAGGGGCGTGCAGTGGGTGTTGTGGTGAGCGTTCCACCGCAACACCCATTGTATTTGACGCTGCCCCCTATGTACAAGGGTGGGGTACATAGGAGGTAACGCCAAATTTAAGACCAGGAAAACCCTGGTCTTAAGTTGGCGAAACGAGGAGAAATACATTATTTCTTCTCGTTTTTGCTTTTTTCATGTGTGCTGTCTTGTGTAGCACACATGGAAAAAGCAAAATGTCATGGTTTGTTTATGTACAGGAAGGTGTCCCTTCCTGTACATAAACAAACCTTTTTTGTAAATGCAATTTTGTCACTTTCATGTGTGCTGCATGAAGCAGCACACATGAAAGTTACAAAATGGCATTTTAGGATTGTTTATGTGTAGGAAGTGACACCTTTATACACATAACCAATCCTCCCCTGCACACAGAAACATTTTTGACATTTGTACTTCTAGCCTTTTGCCAGGACTAATCCACTGGATATATCGGACCTGGGCTCCTTTGCTGTCTGCCTCATATTGCACCTTGGTCTAGGTCTACGCCGAATATTGCCTTACACTGGACACTTTATTTCTTTGGGTGCTTTTTCCACTTAAATCTTTAAAATGTCATATCTTCAGTTCCCCTATCATTATGTTGTCATTTTGCTGATCTCATTTTTCTCTTCTTTTGTAAATTGGAGTGGGATTTTTATTGTGCTGTGTCTTTGACTTTTGACTGTTTTGGTATGTCTAAATACTTCACATTTTCTTCTTATATTTACACCTGTCTTCTCTATGTCATAGATACCAAGGGTTGAACTAAGGTTTAAATTATTGAAACCTTTAAATGGGCCTGACAGGTTGGTGACTGCATTACTTGTGGTGGGATTCCATTCACCCTGAATAATAATTCACTTTCTTACACTCTTACATTAGACTACTCCTCAAGAAGAATCTCAACCCATCCAAGTCACTAATTACAGGCCACTCTCCAAAGGCCCGTTTCTATAAAACTACTCAAAAGAGCTGCTTTTACAGAACTCTCCAATTTTACTGAAGAAAATAAGTTGACATTGGATCGACAATTTGAATTAAACCAAGGTAGAGGCACAGAGTCAGCTCACATATCACAAAGGGATGAAAATGGAGTGGTTGCCTTACTGCTCTGGACTTATCAACAATATTTGATACTGCTCACCACTTTGTTACTACATAGACTGGATGACCTTGGGATATTAGAAATGCCCAAAAATGGATTACATCAAACCTCAGCACAGACAGAGATTGTTTTTCTACCAGCTTTCATATCTGTCCCTCACACCCATAATTCTGGTGTCCCTCAGGAGCCAATCATGTCTCATCTCCTGTTCTATACCTACCCAACCCTCTTACCTGACCAGAACAGTTTGTCAACCTGACATGCTACAATTATGCAGATCATACAAATCACTCTAAAATTGGATAGCCCGGAGCACCTCTTCGAGTCAACAATTGGCATTTGTTACTGTCCCATATGTGCATGGCTGATGATTAACCACCTACATTTCAACACCACAAAGACAGAGATCATGACTTGTGGATACTTGCACAAATACCAGCCTATGGCCACATGTCCCAAGGAACTTGACATCCCTCCAGCTACTTCAAGAGAAATGAGAAAACTAGGGGTAACCATGGTCTCAGATCTATCCCTGATACCACATGTCAGTGAGGTCACAAGAATCACCTCCTACACAATGAAAAACAGCAACACATCTTCCCTTACCTAAGTGCTATCCTCACTCTGGTAATATCCAAGATCAATTATGCCAATACTCTATACCTTGAAAAAATTGTGGACCGCGGTTTGCGGGTCACGATCGAGTTGCACAGCCTTATGAACATCGGTATTCAAATTAATACACCTTCACCTTAGTAATTCCAAATTTCAACCATATTTATTGATTCTTTATCCAAGTTAATCCTTCACGTCAGAGGTACGAAGTTCATTTCCTTCTGCATTTTAATTATTCCAGAATTGCCTATCCGGGCCTATTCTTAGACTTTTGGGAACTCCGAATCCACCAAGTTATCCCAATCACATTACCCAATGCATTTCGGTTCATTTAACCTTCATCAGGGGTATCTATAATTAAAAAAGTACATATCAACCACATTGCTTGAAACCCAAAGCAGTATAACATTACATAGAAACTAATATCCCAACTAACCTTCCCTACTTCACGGTTATGAGCTTGTTTAGTTGGACACTCAGATTTACACTATGAGATGACATCAAAGACTACAGGGAGTTTTGTTAGGTTTCAGGGATTTTGTGGTGTTGTGACTTTAAGGACTGGGATCACCGGGGACGTAATTGGGCGGGGATACGAGGTTACGTCATGGTGTACTGCTATTGGTTTACAGGTGGGGCTGATTTTTTAAATTCAGTTGGTTTCACATGGTAAGGCAAAAATGCACGTATTGATAAAGAATCAATAAATATGATTGAAATTTGGAATTACTAAGGTGAAGGTGTATTAATTTGAATACCGATGTTCATAAGGCTGTGCAACTCGATCGTGACCCGCAAACCGCGGTCCACAATTTTTTCATGCACATGAGAAATTGCGATAGGAACGGAGCAAAAAATGAGTGCTGCACGCTAAATTTGAAAAAATAGTACTAAGGAACACAATGTTGAAAGAAGGGTGTGCTTCAGATATTTATCTAGTTGAAATTACCACGCCGTTCCAACTCTGTAAGCACCCTGATGCAAAAAACTGAAAATGTCATGTGATTACATCTTTGTCATGTCAGAGACTGTTCACCAAATGATACCGTCACGGAGGAACAACGATTACATATTCATCATGGACTTGACTACTTCACGGTTATGGGCTTGTTTAGTTGGACACTCAGATTTACACTATGAGATGACATCAAAGACTACAGGGAGTTTCGTTAGGTTTCAGGGATTTTGTGGTGTTGTGACTTTAAGGACTGGGATCACCGGGGAGGTAATTGGGTGGGGATATGACGTTACGTCATGGTGTACTGCTATTGGTTTACAGGTGGGGCTGATTTTTTAAATTCAGTTGGTTTCACATGGTAAGGCAAAAATGCACGTATTGCTGCGCGCAAGCATGGAGTCTTTGCAAAGACATCAGGTACGCATGGGAATACAGAATTATGACTAACAGGAAGAAGGGAGGAAACAGTACCATAGGGTAACTTTACATAAGGGCTGAAAGTGATGAAATTGGGGTTAAGCTCGTTACGTTTTAACATGTAATATCGGAATGGCAAACATGTAGGTAGCAGAGTAGTTAAACACTTTAATGATGAATATTAGGTTACACAGAGAGAGATGTATAATTTTGAACTATGTTTTGTTAGACTCTGAGGGCATGTGGAGCACGGGAGAGTATTTTAAATTTGTGTCGATTATTATTATTTAGGAAGTGTTTCATTTTTAAAAAAATTAGGGAAGATTAGTTGGGATATTAGTTTCTATGTAATGTTATACTGCTTTGGGTTTCAAGCAATGTGGTTGATATGTACTTTTTTAATTATAGATACCCCTGATGAAGGTTAAATGAACCAAAATGCATTGGGTAATGTGATTGGGATAACTTGGCGGATTCGGAGTTCCCAAAAGTCCAAGAATAGGCCCGGATAGGCAATTCTGGAATAATTAAAATGCAGAAGGAAATGAACTTCGTACCTCTGACGTGAAGGATTAACTTGGATAAAGAATCAATAAATATGGTTGAAATTTGGAATTACTAAGGTGAAGGTGTATTAATTTGAATACCAATGTTCATAAGGCTGTGCAACTCGATCGTGACCCGCAAACCGTGGTCCACAATTTTTTCATGCACATGAGAAATTGCGACAGGAACGGAGCAAAAAACGAGTGCTGCACGCTAAATTTGAAAAAATAGTACTAAGGATCACAATGTTGAAAGAAGGGTGTGCTTCAGATCTTTATTTAGTTGAAAATACTCTATACCTTGCCACCACCTGTTTCATCATATGCACAATTCAACAAATCAAAAATATTGCAGCGAAAAAGCTTTTCTACCTTCAACCTAGAGAACACAACACCAATTCTGCAAACACTCCAATGACTACCTGAAGCTAGCCGATTAATGTTCAAAGTACTTTACATCATCAGAGTGTCCCAATGCAAAGTACCTCTATACCTATAAATTAAATTTAAACAATACAAACAAAATAGGATACTACGCTCCAGTCTAAGACTAGTGATCCCCATACTGCCTTACAGTAAGAAATCTATAGGAGGCTTTGTTTTCTCTGTTCAAATCTCCAAGATCTGGAATTCATTGCCAGCCAAGATTTGAAGTGTCCAAGTGCATTTAAAGTTCAGAAGAGAGGTGAAAGCATAAGCAACCAATCAATCAATCAATCAATCAATCAATCAATTTCATTTTACTGATATAGATCTCTTACGAGATCAACAATTGTACATATTTCTATTTGTAACATAAAATTCTTGTTTAGAATATTTTAAAACATAATATGAAAATCACACACATTTATAATCAGAATAAAACACATTTCATAAATTTGTACAATTGATAGCACACAAATTCATTTGGTGGATTTTTAAAAAAAGCAATTAAATCCATGGAGGAGGAAAGATTATGTCTAAAAACGGTTTCGAGCCCCTACTACCTCCTTGTTATAACATAACCATAAGTTATTTGCTAGGTCCTGGTTTCCGTGATTGCATTTATCACATACACACTATCGTTATCAGGGTTATTCCAGTGTCTTGCAAAAACCTTTAAAGGAAGTAGTCCTAAGCGCAACATGGTAATACATCTCCTGATTTTATGTTCCAAGGTAAAACCTGTGTACTGTTGAGGGGACTTAAACTCAATTCTAGAAGTGATAGTGTTGTAATGAGATAATTTCAGGCAACGTGCCTTGTCCAGGTCGAAACTTAAACGGGGAGTTGCTTTTATCAGAAAGTGCTTCAGGTGTGCTGGAGTCCAGGACTAAAGAATGGATTCATTACACTGGAAGTATTGTAGAGCAGTCTTAAGATGTGTTTGAAATGTGTCCTGTTTTCTCCCTGTATTAAAATGTTCGTATCTCAGTAGGGTCCTTAAAGAACCTTCTTCTGCTTGCAGAAGTTTGAAAGCCCATCAGATCATAATTGCTAAGGCTAGTGAAAATGCACCTTTGATGGCAAATTCCAACTGAAGGATCTGTACTGGGACAGCTTGAGTTAATAACATTAATTTCCGTAAATATTTACCTTCACTGATATGCAAAATGTTCCATCTGGCTAAAGGAACATACTCTGTGGCATAGGTTATTATTGGTGCAATTTTGGCCCTTTATATTTCAAAAAGTGCTTGAAAATACCTCTTTCCTGAATAGTTATAAAATTTCCTTATGGCATAAATGTGTCCTATTGCTTTTTCGTTCATGTGGTGAAGATGAGAATGAACTTCTATGGTTTGAGAAAAGACTCGTCCAAGATAGGTGTAGGATTTTACCACCTACATTTTTTGTGCCATCTAGTTACCAATTATAGTGGAGGTGGCATTTCCGACCCCTGAAGGGAACTACCTTTGTTTTGGAAATATTCACCTTTAGGAGATTTGTTTCTGTATATCTAGTGAGTGCGTCTATATTTCTCTGTTAGCCCAGCGGGGTAGGATCGAGAATAACTACGTCATCGGCGTACATTAACGCATATATTTTTTCATTGGCTACTTTTGGAGGACAATTACTTACATTTAAAAAGATCTCTGGAAGATCGCTTTAATAAAGCAAAAACAGGAGGGGAGCTAGAAGCCAGCCCTGCTTTAGGCCATTATGCGTAAATATCTTGTGAGTCAGGCCTTTGTCTCCTCCCATCTGAACTTTGCACCAAGATGAGGTGTGAAGAGCTACTATCAACCTCAATAGTGGATCCGGGATCCCTATTTTCTTTACTTTTCTCAAAGAGTTGGTCTATCAGCTCTATGGAAAGCTGTTGAGAAATCAACAAAAATACTATAAACTGCGATTAAGAAAGTACATACTTGTCAACGACAGAGTTTAAAATACGTATGTTGTCAATCACAGAGTGATTGAGATGAACACCCTCTTGAATCTTTGGGATTACACCTTTAGAAAAAGCCCAGTCCCTTAAATGCTCGAGGATACTTGCTGCAAATATTTTCCCTGAAGCATCCAAGAGTGCAATTTGTCTATAGCTCCCAGGGTTAAATTGAGTGCCCTTTTTTAATGTTGGAATAATGATACTGTTCAAAAAACAAGGGGGGAGTTACCCCAATGTGCACCACACAAAGAGACGGGGGTATATGCAGAAGAAATAAACAAAGTGTCCCTATTGAAAAGTTTATCAAAAACAACTCAAGAGTATACACCGAGGACTGCTGTTATCCTCACTGTCTGGAATTGCTGAGAACACTGTATGCTATCTGCACGTTAAAGAGGCTCTTTGTGAAACGTATTAATTAAAACATATTCATTTATTATGAATCATAAAAATTCATAGCACCACACATTAAAAACATATATCTGTATACCTCCCTTAATGGGTTACACTCTATAACCTGCTATATAAGGGAATGGTCCAGTTCATTCAAAACACAAAGGTTAAAAGTCGACGCAGCGTTTCGGTGTTAATAGTAATATCTCCATCTTCTTCAGGACTAAAAATCGTTTTTTTCCAAATCTACAATAAAAAGGAAAATTGGCGATATAAACCTTAATGTACAAAAAAGTGCAAATAAACAGTATTCTCATATATATAGACAGTCTTCGCTCAAATTGCTTTACTTGGGTATTACAGGTCGACACCACCGTTGTGATTGATTATACATTTTATTGTTCTAACTCACATAGTATATATAACCATATTTCCAAATCCACAAGTATAATCACTACACTTCAGTAAAAGCATTAGTAAAAACATTAATAAAAACATTACACTTAAGTAAAAACACTACATTTCAGTAAAAGCAAGAAATTGCATACCTCATCTTTTTCAATTGATAAAGTTTTAATAGGAGGATGACCTTTCCAAGTAAGAAATATAGTTTTCGGCCCACAGGCTCTATTGCCTATGATATAAGCAAGAATCGATTTTGAATCAAGCATTCAATTGCCCTCAGAATTAAAGTATAGGGCGTATGTTAAATGAATCAACAGGCACAGGCTGCCTTAGCCTACCTTAATGATAATCAGGTTTTTCTGTCTATGTTCCGTGAAAGCCACCGTATTTGTTCTTTTTCCCAGGAGAGTAAAGGCCACTTTAAGTCATTAGGAGTTTGACTCTCTGTGAGGAACATGTATAGAAAGGGGCTTTGTTAGCTGAAAGACCTCTCTAGAGTAGTAGTTGTATATTAAATGATCCTACTATCACTCACCACAAAATTTAGTAGATAAAGGTCCTTGTTGTTATTTTCGATTTTTAATTTTTTTTTAAAAGAAACGCCGAAGTATTGTGGACGTTTTCTTTCTTCTAATGTTGCTTAACGACCTGTATGGGAAACATAAGTTTCATATTTTATGTTGTCTCATATTTTCTTAATTTCCTCAAATGTCCCAGGTTGCATGTCTATTCTTTATCTGTTTTTTGCAACGAGTCAGCACTCACATGAGGACACTGGGTATTATTGTTACGAATCGAGCAGATCGGAACGGGGAAAACCTATCCGATTTTTTAGAACATTGTGTGCTCGAATACAATAAAAATTCTTTAGTATGGGGACTACGTTATTATTCAAACGCACATAGTAATGCATTAACCGATCTCAGAGTAGTGCATTTATTAATATCAAGTACCGGAGCTACATAATGCCGAAGGGTCAATAAATGGTTCAGTCTACGAGCTAAGTGGGGCTAGTTTAAACACGGCTCAAATGGACCCTCTCATTGCTTACAGTATCGGATAAAATCGGCCTCCCTGCTTTCACGGAACGTCTTGGGCTGGTTCTAAAGGGTACTGATCAGTACTACCCTTTTTGAACCCGTAATCCCGGAAATGTTATTTACGTCATTTCCTGTGTGTATAACTGCGTTCACCTAGTTATCGTAACATAAGGTAACGATGGCGGCCATCTTGGAGTGTGCGAAACTTTGAGGAACAGTGGTTTAAAATGCATAGAGTCAGCCACCAAAGTGTTCTAATTTTTCATATCTTATATCGTTGACGGCCCTACCTGTTACGATAACTAGGGTAGTACTGATCAGTACCCTTTAGAACCAGCCCAAGACGTTCCGTGAAAGCAGGGAGGCCGATTTTATCCGATACGGTAAGCAATGAGAGGGTCCATTTGAGCCGTGTTTAAACTAGCCCCACTTAGCTCGTAGACGGAACCATTTATTGACCCTTCGGCATTATGTAGCTCCGGTACTTGATATTAATAAATGCTCTACTCTGAGATCGGTTAATACATTACTATGTGTGTTTGAATAATAACGTAGTCCCCATACTAAAGAATTTTTATTGTATTCAAGCACACAATGTTCTAAAAAATCGGATAGGTTTTCCCCGTTCCGATCTGCTCGATTCGTAACAATAGTACCCAGTGTCCTCATGTGAGTGCTGACTCGTTGCAAAAAACAGATAAAGAATAGACATGCAACCTGGGACATTTGAGGAAATTAAGAAAATATGAGACAACATAGAATATGAAACTTATGTTTCCCATACAGGTCGTTAAGCAACATTAGAAGAAAGAAAACGTCCACAATACTTCGGCGTTTCTTTTAAAAAAAAGTTAAAAATAAATCGAAAATAACAACAAGGACCTCTATCTACTAAATTTTGTGGTGAGTGATAGTAGGATCATTTAATATACAACTACCACTCTAGAGAGGTCTTTCAGCTAACAAAGCCCCTTTCTATACATGTTCCTCACAGAGAGTCAAACTCTTAATGACTTAAAGTGGCCTTTACTCTCCTGGGAAAAAGAACAAAAACGGTGGCTTGCACGGAACATAGACAGAAAAACATGATTATCATTAAGGTAGGCTAAGGCAGCCTGTGCCTGTTGATTCATTTAACATACGCCCTATACTTTAATTCTGAGGGCAATTGAATGCTTGATTCAAAATCGATTCTTGCTTATATCATAGGCAATAGAGCCTGTGGGCCGAAAACTATATTTCTTACTTGGAAAGGTCATCCTCCTATCAAAACTTTATCAATTGAAAAAGATGAGGTATGCAATTTCTTGCTTTTACTGAAATGTAGTGTTTTTACTTAAGTGTAATGTTTTTATTACTGTTTTTACTAATGCTTTTACTGAAGTGTAGTGATTATACTTGTGGATTTGGAAATATGGTTATATATACTCTGTGAGTTAGAACAATAAAATGTATAATCAATCACAACGGTGGTGTCGACCTGTAATACCCAAGTAAAGCAATTTGAGCGAAGACTGTCTATATATATGAGAACACTGTTTATTTGCACTCTTTTGTACATTAAGGTTTATATCGCCAATTTTCCTTTTTATTGTAGATTTGGAAAAAACTATTTTTAGTCCTGAAGAAGGTGGAGATATTACTTTTAACACCGAAACGCTGCGTCGACTTTTAACCTTTGTGTTTTGAATGAACTGGACCATTCCCTTATATAGCAGGTTATAGAGTGTAACCCATTAAGGAAGGTATACAGATATATGTTTTTAATGTGTGGTGCTATGAATTTTTATGATTTATAATAAATGATTATGTTTTAATTAATACGTTTCACAAAGAGCCTCTTTAACGTGCAGATAGCATACAGTGTTCTCAGCAATTCCAGACAGTGAGGATAACAGCAGTCCTCGGTGTATACTCTTGAGTTGTTTTTGATAAACTTTTCAATAGGAACACTTTGTTTATTTCTTCTTCGGAATAATGATACTCCCAGTCCACGAATAAGGAATTTAAGCAGTAGCATAGCAATGATGAAAAAGGGACCCCAAGAATACACTCCACTTTGCGGGGTCACTTTGTAGCACTTTTATTGGTATCATATCCAGACCCATGGCTGCGGAGGGTCTCGCTTCCCTACTATAGGACTCAATTTGTTTTTTTGAGGGGGGACCCACCGGAAGGGCTGGGGGTAGGTGATGCATCCCTGCTGCCCGTATACTCTGGGTTTGACTTATAGAGGTCTAGAAGGTAGTTTTCCCACTCGGTCTCAGATATCGGTGTTGCTTTTAGAGAATTAAAATGACCCATTCCTTTAGCAATCAAGTGCCAGAATTGTTTGGAGTTCTTCTTAGTGGCAGCTATGTGTAGATCTATCCAATGTTTGTCAGACGCTGCTTTATTTTTTTCCTTAGCGATTCGATGCAATTTCTTCTTCAAACTAGCTATTTCTACTTTTCTTGAACTTGAAAAGGTGATAAATTGGTGCCTGATTAATTGATTTCGTCTTTTGGAGATATACTCTCCTCTTGTGATCTTTTTGGATTTGTGAGAGCTATTGTACGTAGGAGCCTTCTTATGTAGTTTGTTAACAATGGCAGTCAAAATTTGCTCAAAATACTTGATAGGGCTGAGAGTATGACCTACCACCCAATGCTGATGAGTGGATATTTCTTTATTGATTATATTTATGGTTGCCGTATTCCAGATTATACGTCCCTGCTTGGAATCCAAAACCGACTCACCACCCATCCGTAACAGCGACCAATAAAGCAGACAACAACAAATTTAAACTAAGATTCAGATGGAGAATTGCGTGGTTGCTATCAGGTGAGAATTGGGAGTCTAAATAATTGCATTTTTGATATAGCGATGAGCTGCATATTATATAGTTTGATATGGAACTGCCATGGACCCTTTTTCTTGTATAACTTGCCGGTGAATCCTCATCGAGTTTACCATTTAAGATCACTTCACTAGTAATGATTGTTAATTCGAGTAGCATTTTTCCTCTTTTGTTTGGTTTTATGGCATAAGGAAAAATTGGGTATGGAATAGCCCAGGCGAGTTCTTCACCTATAATACTGCAAGTTTTTATCGCGTGGTACGAGATTCTTACGTTGAAGTCTCCTGTGATGAGGATTTGATGTCTGCCGCACGACTCTAGTACTGAATCTATCTGATCGAATATTTTTGCAAGCATTAGATTGAATTCCAGTCCAGGAGGTATACAAAGGGTAAAAAGAAATAAGGTTTCCTTAATTTGAGAGTTTTTATTACCTGTATGTATCCTTATACATTGTACATTATTGCTCCCCATGTCTCTTCTCTCAAAGTTACAGTTTATATCTTCCTTCAGCACGATCAACAAACCCCCCTTTGCATGGCCTCTTTTTGACTTTTTGACTGTAATTTCGAAAGAAAAAATTATCCCTTTGACTAAAGTTTCCAAGTAGGCAGGTTTCCTGGAGGCAGACAATTGCTGGTGAGCTTTTAAGAAGACTGGATAGTTTTGGGGGATTCAAGCCGGCAATATTCCAAGAGAGAAAGTCGAGATGAGCCTTCGCTAAAAAGGTAGTTTCGTGTCTTGTCCCTACCTGTCTGTATTTAGGTTATCCGCAAGCCAGGACCAAGATTTTTCCTTTTTTGAATTTATAGATCTGTAGACGGTATGATTCTTTATCAATTGTTCACCTTCTGTTATGCATATTGTTAGCTTGTCAATTTGCCGATCCGGCAGACTTTGTACTGGTTTATTTTGAGCAGAAGACAGGAGAAGATGCGGATGTTCCCTTAGGGGCAGTAATGGAGCCTTCAATAAAGCTTGTGGAAACTTTTGCCTAATCGCGATCACGCCAAATCCATACTTGTGAAAGATTTCTCTCTCATTTAGGATAATTTCTGGGATAACACCAGACCAAAAGTCCACTCGGACTGTAAATACATCAGCCTTATTAGGGAAGGAGATCAGTTTTCGATCAGAGGAAGAGAGCATTTTCAAAGGGGAAAGGGTATGAAAAGGTTAAATCAGAGGAAGAGAGCATTTTCAAAGGGGAAAGGGTATGAAAAGGTTAAGTACCCTTTTCTGATTTAATGGGTCATTTCCTACTGGGAAGAGATCGGATGATTCTAAGGTTAGATAGACGCCTTGAGTTTGGCTGTGCTCTTTACTCATTGCATTTGAATTGAAAGAAGTGGCATCCTGGTCAGGATAGCATATATTCTGTTGAGAATCTTTGGTTATGAAGTTGGTTGCCAGGGGATTCAATTGACCTAAGGCACCTGACTTTGGGGATTCGTGAGATAATTGATTGTCGTTGTCATTATTAGTGTTACTTAAGATATCCACAGATAAGGTTGCATCTTCTGGCTGTACCCCTGTGTTTGCCCAAAGTCCTAGGGAAAACTTTAGTTTCCTGGGCTTTTCTCTCGTAAGTCTGCGATTATTTCTTTTCCTTATTTGTGTGCTTTTGGTTTGTGTTTTTGCAGTTTCTGATTCTTGTTTCTTGCAGTTGGATTTTTTGAGATTTTTGGGGGAAACTTCCCTTATTTCTAGAGTTTCTCCAGCTTTCAACTGAGGATGAGAGGGAGTAAATTCTGCGGGTTGTTGTTGAAGATTTTGGTTTGTTGCCTGTGTTTCTTTGCAAGTAAAGATAGAAAAGAATTTAGGGATTGCAATTTGTGAGCTGCTTCCCTTTGGTGTCTCAAAAAGCTTTTTTATAGAATAAATGTTATCGACTTGATCCCATATTAGATTTTGAGATTTATTATTTCCACTATTTGTTTGAGTACCTCCTGTTTTTGTGCTTAGTAAGTCAACACCATTTTCTTTTGTCTGAGTTAGTTGTCACTTAGGTGAGCTAATTTCTTGGTATGATTTTCAATTATAGATACAGGGATTTGGGAGCTTTTCTCGTCTGTCAGAAATTGAAGAACTACTGATTGGGTTTTCAAAACATAATTCGAAGTTACTTCCAATTCACCTAGTAATGCCAGGATTGCTTCCAGAACAGTTTGCAAGGAACACAGTGAGTCCGCGACTGATGCTGTATTTTATTGGAGATAGTAGGTGTACTGTTAAACAGTTGTTGCGTCTCCCTTGGTGTTTTTAAGGGAGGGACTGTAATTACCTGACTCCTATTTTTGTCCAGAAGAGTGAAGTCCAACTCACTTGCCGCGATTGTAAGAGGAGGTTTGTATTGATATTGAGGAGCCAATTCCTCTGAACAAGAATTAGGCGGGGGTTCGGCCCCCTCGGACTGAGGAACTAGAGGCTGATCTAAGGACTCCTTCGTAATTACCTTAAGGCCCCTTTGATCCTATGTTTTGGTATTTAATGAGCCTTGGTTGCTGATGTAGGGCAAGAGGGAATTATTCTGGTATAGTAAGTGTTCCTGAGAGAGCTCCGATATGTGCTGAACGGGGTTTGCTTCTTCTCTGTGATTTGGCTGTGCCTAGTCTTTTCATAAAGACTGTTCTACTTCTTAATTTTCTGAATGCCATTTCTACACCATAGGCTCTTCAGGCTCCATGGGGAAATGAATACTGGGCCTGGTTTCTGGTCCCTCATATGTTTTGCCAATACGGTTAATTTTGATATTACATGATGATTATATTAATGTTTCAGGTCCCCCTGATGAAGGGCTAGGGAAAAGGCCGAAATGCATTGGGAATTTTGATTTTATCAATTATTCTGCTGACATAAAGTGATTTGAGTTTTCCACATCGTTTTCAATTGATGGCAATAAAAGTCACTGAACTCTTTCTTAAGTCTGGTTGCTGATTGGAAGCGTGGTTTCATAGACTCTTTGCAGATTAATTGGAAGAAGAATTGTGTTCATTTGGAAAATAAGTTTAACGTCCTTGTTTGAACATTTCATACACTTACAGTGACTTGTAGCAGTGCAATTGGCAGTCTTGGATATCCTATCTGGGCCTTTTGACCTTCCATTGGAACAAGGTGGCTGGCAGAGCCCCTCAATAGGTACACACTTTATTGTATGAAATTTGATTGAATTGTTTATTATGTTTTATTGAGTTTAATGAGTGCATTCCTGCTGTATTACTTTATTGTACTTACGATTTACTCTGCCTCACAGCTAATTTTTCACCACCAAAATGTCTTTTGATGATATTTTGCATCTCACAGAGAACAAAGCAGAAGCTAAAGCTTACACTTCCACTGAAGCTAATGACATTTATGGGCTTATTAGAGAGGTCAGGTCATTTAACACTACTCATGGACCAGTGCACCAACAAATTAGACAATTAGAATACCTTATGCGTCGTGAAATAAACCAGCGACTACATGCAACAACTCTTATTCAATACCACAAAGCAAGTACAATAGCACGTGGATTACGTCTTGCTATTAAACCAATGCTTTTTAAGGTGAATAAAAAATGTATGGATCGCTGGTGTGCGATTTTAAATAAGTGCTCCTTGGATCTCATCTTACTAATCGTGGAGGAACTGTCTCAAGTGTTGGTAGGCTTAGAGTTGGAAATAAAAGAATTGCAAGAATGCAAGAAGCTGTTTCATTTTGCATGGAAGCAAAAGCTTGGCAGAACACCTTGGTTGAAGTTAACACAAAACTTGATGGATATGCTAAAGAAATTCATGAGCGAAAGATCCGCAAATTCCGTTGCGACACCATAGACTATAAACTTGATGAGGTATACTCGTGGGCCGAGGTATACACTCAGAAACGGACCTTCAGCAAACATGGAACCACTTCATCTTAATAAGTGACACCCAACTCACTTGTCCACCTGTTCCTTCTGTCACTCAAACAACCACTAGTTCGACAGTGTCTGTTGGATCTGTAAGGTTTCTTTTTTAGAGACCATCCCTGCCGCAGACAATCCCCCTCAACAACCGGTCGTAGAAACATCCAAACCCGCAGAGGGCACAGGTTAGGCAAAACTAGGAACATCGCGATGCCAAAAGAAACATTAGTGATCAACATCTCATCTCACCACTTGTCTCAGAATCAAATTTTGGTGCTGAATAAAGGAAGCTCGTTCGTGCCTATTTTTCATTCCAATTCCTTGGATTCCGAGATTGCTCTATATAAATTCATCAGGAAGTTGCGTCTTCGATACATTTTCTCCACCATTGAGCCTAAACCATCTGATGAATTATAGAATATCGTGAATTCAGGCGAATGTATGACGATACAACGCAAACCATTACAACGCATGCTTTTACAACACAGTTTTTACATCGCAACATGCTTTACAACGCATTCTTTTACATCGCATTTTTAGAAACTACCTTTACACCGCATTCTATTACATCGCAGCATACCTTTACAATGCATACCATTACATTGCATTTCAGGTAAGTGTTGGATAGTGTAGGAGTCATAATTACTATTCTAACTCCAGTGAGTGCAACAGTAGGGTAAGTGTCGGATAAAGTAGGGGTAAAAATTACTATTCTAACTCCAGTTAGTGCAACAGTAGGGTAAGTGTTGGATAGTGTAGGAGTAATAATTACTATTCTAACTCCAGTGAGTGCAACTGTAGGGTAAGTGTTGGATAGTGTAGGGGGAACAATTACTTTTCTAACTCCAGTGAGTGCAACAGTAGGGTAAGTGTTGGATAGTGTAGGGGTAAACATTACTATTCTAACTCCGGTGAGTGCAACAGTAGGGTAAGTGTTGGATAGTGTAGGGGTAAACATTACTATTCTAACTCCAGTGAGTGCACCAGTAGGGTAAGTGTTGGACAGTGTGAGAGTAATAATTACTATTCTAACTCCAGTGAGTGCAACAGTAGGGTAAGTGTTGGATAGTGTAAGGGTACTATTCGTTGTAATGGTATGCATTGTAATGACTTGCGATGTAATGCCTGTGTTGTAGTGAAAAGCGTTGTAATGGTATGCGTTGTACTGACATGCGATGTAATGCCTGCGTTGTAATGACATGCGATGTAAAGGATGTTGCGATGTAATGACTGCGTTGTAAAGTTAGTGCGATGTAATGCCTGTGTTGTAAAGGTTGTTTCCCATTCAGGCCCAAGAGCAGTTTCACGTCGCCTATCTCACACAAAATTATCGACACTTTTGAGACTCTGGTCAGAAAGGTTCTTTCAAAACTTCCTAAGAAATCATTGACTCGCTTGAACCTGTCCAAGAGTGAAAACATCGATCTCAAGTCATTGAAAATGAATCCATCTTTACATTTCACTAAGGCAGACAAGGGTGATGCATTGGTGATCATGGTTCGGAAATTCTATCAAGACAAGATTGAGGACATTTTGCATGATGAATCCACCTATTTAACTTTAATTGAAGATCCCACCGCCTCTTTTCAAATTTTACTGACGTTGATTCTAAATTAGGCTGTTGAAATGAAATCGATCTCTGATTAGACCAAAGAATTTCTGTGGACCCGTTACCCTCGGAGACCGGGTCTATATATGCGCACAAAGATCCACAAAGACTTGTTTAATCCTCCATTAAGACCAATTGTATCTGGATGCGGATTGATCCATGACCCCTTAGGAAAGTATCTTGACACATTTTTGCAACCCATCGTCCAGGCAAGCCCCTCGTATCTGAGCGACACTATTTATTTGCTTCAAATTTTGGATGAAGTACATATTCCTGAGATTGAAGAGGTCTGGCTGTGCACTGTAGACATTGTAGCGTTATACACTTCTATTCCCCATCTTGAAGGCATTGAGTCCATTGAATGGGCACTTTTAAGACATGAGGATTTACGAGCCAATAAGATTTTTCTTCTGGAACTATTACACTTCTGTTTATTTCACAGTTACTTCCAATGGAAGGACTGGTTTTATCTCCAAACGAATGGGACTTCAGTGGGGTTTTCGGGTGCCCCCAGCTACGCCCAGATCTTCATGATGAAATTCAAGGTGGAGTACATTCTCTCAGATTCAAATTTGACAGATCATCTCATTTTATATTGTCGTTTCATTGATGAAATTTTGATTATTTGGCATGGCTCACGGGATTACCTGGAAGGTCGTATACAACAATTGAACAACAAGAATTGCAGGATTCAGTTCACGTCTGTTATTGATTCTAATGACATTGCATATCTGGATTTATGCATCAAGCTGTTGGGCACTTCCATTACTACCAGTGTGTTTAGTAAACCTACAGATAGCAACAACTCCTTGCAGTGTGACAGTTTTCATCCTTGATCATTAAAGCATCATCTCCCATATTCACAATCCACTAGGATTAGACATATTACCTCGGACTCTGATTTATGTAACAGCACACTATCAAAGTTTAAACAAAGATTCTTGTATAGGGATTACCCGAGAGAGGTACTCGATCAAGCAGAAAATAGGGCTAAGTCCCTTGATAGTAAGCGTCTTTTGGAGAACTCTCAAAGAAATCGCACGATATCCAATCCAGAGAGGTGTTTGTCTTCACGTATTCTACCCATTCCTCCATGATTAAAAAAATAATTTTGAATCGTTGAGATCTTCTTTAATCAGAGTCTGATTTCAAGGGTATGTTTTCCAATCCACCATTATTTGCCCACAAACGGTCGAGCGATCTAAAAGAGATTTTGAATTGACCTTCCTTGCCTGAATCTGGTTCTTAAAAAGGGATGACTAAATGTTTAAATAGCTCCCACTGCAATAATGTGATCATTGACAAAAGCATTACACATCGTCAGTCTGTTAAAAATATCACACTCAAATTCACCGCTAATTGTAACAGTCATCACGTCATTTACGTGATTAAATGCCCATGTGGCATGCATTATGTTGGTAAAATGGAGAGATCTTTAAAAACTCGTATTACAGAACATAAAAGCAGAATTAGGACTAAACTTTGAGCTCTCCATTATCCCAACACTGGTTGTCACATCACTACATGATTGCACAGTTAAGATTCAGTGTGTTAGAGATGGTTAATGTTTTACCTGATAAAGACATGTCTAGATTATTATCTCAACACGAGACTCACTGGATATGGTTTATGGATACCCTTTCTCTGAAAGGGCTCAATGATAAATTTGAATTGGCCTGTTTTTTGGATCACAACATGGGGCTTTTGATTTCACAATGTTCATGATTATACTGGTCTGTGCATTCATATTGTAAGATATTATGTGTATCCATGTCTTTAATTTTAGGCTTTCTGTTTGTTATGTCATGTTTGAATTAGATTGCTAATTGTATTAGTTGAGGAATGTAGTTCCCCACTTCACATGTTATTACCAGTAAGTTCTGACATATTATTTTATTTTGTTGTGTCAGTCTCCAATGGGTCTCTGCATGTTATTCCTCACATTGGATATATTTCCATCACATTGATTTATCGTGTTACATGGGTGTTTTATCATAATTTTTAGTCATCAAAGTTGTTTTCACCATATACGTTTAATTTGTTAGTTCCTTTTTGCACTTTATTCGTATCTCTCTCATGTAATCACTCTAGTCTAATTTCTATGTCTATCACCTTCCGGGTGCTGAGCATGTAACTGTCTTTACGCTTAAATACATCTCGACTTGATTCAATCGGTTATGGCATTTTGCATCGGTAATGTTTGGACTTTTGGTGTCGGATGAATGCACTTGAAGCCTTCAGTCAGTCTGCAATGGGACAAGCGTCTTGTCTATTTAGTGACAGAAGGTTTTGTTTATAGATTTGAGCCACCAACTCTGTCAGTAGTGTAGTGTAGTCCTAATAATACCCTGTCATGCAGGACCTACGTCGATTACAGATAACATATACAATGGGTCTGGTGCTAGACTAACTTTGTACACCCCTGCCGCATGTATTAGCCTATGGTTCACATTAGCTAGCTCGCAGTGCCTACTAGAATCCCCTGTTATCGGAGAGATTCGTTCTTGGCAACCTTAGAACACAATAATCTCAGACTCGTGGAAACAATATATTACTTTTCACCTAGTCACTCGTGCATGCTTGTTTTTGCTCTCCGTGAGATACAGAGAAGAAACAGTTGAACGTGCTTACAATAAGAATTTATTGTACAGTAGTTCTTCTCATGTAGAATAGGTGCGCTGTTACAACTGTAACACAGTAGCAGAGAAATAGAACCAGCAGTACAGTGAATAAAAAGGAACAGTATTGTTCTACCATTTTTCAATAGTCATGAACATGTACATGAAATAAGAAATGCATTTATCAAATGAATTGTGTACTCCTAAGATGCCTGTCTAGATGTACCTAAGTGTACCTAGCATGTGAGTGGGTGCTATATAGCCTAAGAGCCTAAGAGCCAAGATTCCCACTAGGCTTTAGTTAAACCCCCATACCTGAATAGTGAGAGTGTGGGACTTCATCCTGGACTTGAGCTGGACACCCCACAAAGGATCGTCAGACCACTGTCAGCTGGAACGATGGCATCCCGGAGCTGCAGCGTCTCTGGTCAGTGTGTCGGCTGTGAAGTCTTGTGTCCCTCCTGTTTTCTGATAGCAAGAGGTGCTGTATTTATACAGTCTATGTACGTGTGTTTCCCATTGTTCAGTATGAGGATGACGTTGGGGATTAAACCTTGTGTGTCGATGGGAGAGGTGAAGTGTACCCCCTGGACATTGTACTCATCAATTATTCATATGCGCTAAGGATGACGTCTTAGCAATATCGATTGGAAAAAAACATCCTCGGCATGGAACTAGGTGAAAGGTTTAGTCCATAAAATTCTGCAGTCCTTATAAGGCTTTATGTCCTTATAAGGCATTCTGCAGACGCTTCATTAGTCGATCCTGATATACTCTTACCCCCAGTCCGATCAACCCCACCGACAGCCACATCATTTTTTGGCACCCAGCGCCATTACGAACCGCCGAATTGCTCCTCTGCAATTTCTAATGCCCAGGTCCAAGGCGCCTCCCTCTCGGCACCCAGCGCTTCGTTATTCACTAAGGAACCACCGCCGCTTGTTCCTCGGCAATCGTTAAAACCCAGGTCCAACGCACACTGCGGTCGGAATTTGTTTATCGTTCCAGCATAATACACAGCGACTTCTGATTTGATTTCTACTTTTCGCATCCCCGAACAGCGATTACTTCACTCTGCGTTACCAGCACTACTTAAGAAATCTGTAACCAAAGTCCTGATGATGACCACTACTTAGACTGGTCGAAACGCCGTCGACTTAACAGCGTTAACCGTGGCCTTTACAGGGTCATTTGTAACTAATATTGAAATTGTATTTACATTTAACCCAATTGTATAAATCTTTTGACCCCTTATAATTATTTGTGTTTCATTGTTTTTCGCCGTCTCACGCTGTCCACATCACTTGTGTCACTGCGCCGTTCACTGTCACTAACACGACCAGTGCACATTTGGTTATTTTTGGTTACCTCAATACATTTGTAATGTAGTGTTGTTTAACTACCTGCAAATAACAAACCGCTTTTTCAAAATCTTTTGGTGTCCCTCCCTTCTTTTCCCCTTCCCTGATCAGACTGAAGCACTTTCTTTAACGGTCTTTTTAAATGATTACCCGTTGAGACATTGTCGTTTTGATATATTATGTTCGTATAAGGCATTCTGTCCTTATTTGGAGTTATGTCCTCATAAGGCTCGTTCATATGAAATAACGGGAGCTGATGTAGGGAAAGTGCACGATGTTCCCTGGACCTATATAAGGGTACTGATATGAAATATAACACCCACTCCGTATACTTAACAATAACAATACACATTCTTGAACCACATAGTCATAAGAGTGACAGTGTATAAAATTATCAAGTAGTCATTTAAAAATGTTTCTAAAAACCTTAAAAATTCACTTAAAAACAGTTTAAAAATGATAAAAAATGTTGTTTGGTAATGTTTTACATAGTTGTAAAGTACCGCAAATCACAGTTCTAAACGATTTCGATCATACAAGTTGAACTACAATAAGCATACTTAGAAGGCCGTGCTTCGAGATAGAAAGTGTCAATTTGCAAAAGGTGTTGTTTAAAAAGTAGAAAAAGTTCAGTTTTCTTTCCCAGCACACGGTGAGCCAGATTCAGATTAGAAGTCCTGGCTGGGAGACATAACATTATCGTTGCCTGCTACCGCAGGGGACAAACATTGCAGTACCTCGCATAGCACATCAAGTGTGCATAGATGTAACTCCTCGTTGCCAGTAGCTGGTGTGTACACTTCCTGTACTGGATTCGAAACCTTGGTGTCAATGCTAGAGCTGAAATTTAATTCAGTCGTGAAAGGCACCTGCGGCTCCTCAAAGAAGGCATGCGTCAAGATGGGAATACGCTGGTGACAGAGCCGTGCATGGGACCACAAGGGCTCCAGCCTTGAGTCTAAGTCCACTGGCGTCTCCGTCAGAGGTGTCAGTTAGATGTCTAACTCACATTCGCTTCCGCAGAACAGGCATCGGAAGACAGGTACGATGCAGTCCCCAAAGACTGGTTCGAAGGATAAGAATCAAGACGCACTTAGTTCTCGTAGGCGAGGTGCACCGAAAGGCTGTACCATGGACTCACGGTAATGTCTTTCCAGGAGAGCTTTCGCAATTTTGCTGGCAGATGGTCCGTCCATTGCAGAGCAGGTAGACGATAATCAGGATTCCAGCTACAGCAAGCAGGATCAGAGATAGGCCCCCGAAAATGCTTCCAAACAAGGAGTTTATGAAGTAAGGGATAAATCCGAGGATAGTTCGGAATGTGCTAAGGAATCCGGACCCTATGGTCTTAAATAGGTGAATGATGCCACTCATATCAGACATGTTAAAGATACGACCCACCATTTCTGCAAAATGTAGGGGGCAATTTGTTCAAATTAGCGCCTGTATCTCTGTCGAGGTCCTTGCAACTTGAAGTTCAAAGGTTTCTCGAGCGGAGGTCAGTAGCACTGTTTGCTGTAAAAGCATGGCTTTCATTCTGCTCAAAGAATCAACCTGTATCAACGAAACATTCAGTGAAGGCCATACTAGCGCCTCCCTAACTGTATTTGTCTCGGGAAACAATACTTGCATACAGCAAGTAACCCTGGTGTTCACGGTGAACAGATAGGCAATGCCTGGAAGCATGCCACAGCAACCTTGATCGTTTAGCATCAAGTAACTCCCATTCGAAAGTAACTCTAACACTGGCGATATGGCGGCAGCTGGTGTTCCTTTCATGTGGCAAAACAGATTTGAAACTGAACCATTACAGGCTCCATGTAAAACAATATCTTGGCATATAAGGGAACCGCTTAAAGTGCTCTCACAGTTGTAACCACTAAGCAATACTTCTTGATCCCCACTCCGGCACCAAAATTTATATGGTAAATCCCAGGATTTCTTAATGTATTCTTTACCCAGTTGTTCATATTTGCCTGCCTTTGCAAACTGAAATGTTGTGAACGGGAGAGTGATTTGGCTGTGGATCAGCCACTCAGTTGATGGTAATTCAGCCACTGTAAATGGTAGTCCTTCCAGCTTTTCAATTTGCAACATTGTATATTTAGCTCCCCTTTGTGCCATTTCTATCTGTGTATCAGTAAGATTGTAGTCTGAAAACAGAGACGTACTGTTTATGATTGCAGCATCCAGCTCAATAACATGATAGAACGTAACTGTGATTGGCCTTGTTGTAATATGGCTAAATCTTGTTCTATTATGTCAATAGCAGAAGATATAATGTTGCCCAATGAATATACTCTGGAGGTCAAAGTTGTTAACCTACTATCCACCACAGCAAAGGCTTTTTCTAAATTAATACGGTCAATTTCCTGTATTCTCTCTGAGGCTTCTTGTTGCGAAATCTTCCAGATTTCATTATAGGCAACATAAATGGCTGCATATATGAAACGTTTTTGACGTTGTTTCCTAGGTCCTAGTAAAAAGTCCCTAAGATCCATGTCTTGTTTGAGTAAAGATACTTGTTGTTTTACTTCTGAAAGTGTTGAGGTCTCTAGCCATTGTAGGCACAACTTCCCAACACTATAGGTTGTCACTACCCCTGGATGTTCTCTCTTTACATAACGTGGGTCTGGCCTATGCATATTGAGTCCTTCAGTATTGTGCAGGAACCGTTTATGACAATTGTTGGTGTCTAAGGCCCACTCCTTCCAATTGGGATCGGTTCTATTGCACTTCTTTATGCCATCAAGTGTTGCCCCTTCTTTTGCAGAAGAATTCTGCCACCCATGGTTTGGTGTTGGAAACTTTGGAGTGTTCAGTTCCTTTATCTTGGCTATTCCAAGACAGGATGTCTGTTTCACAGTTTCATTTAAAGAGATCATCTGCTTTGGAATGAGGCATGCTCTAAATAGTGCCTCTGTACCCTGTACTTGCCAGTCCTTTGAACCCCAGACTGATTTTATGTCAATTCTGTCTTGCCATAGGTCAAAACCCTGTTCAAACAACTGGGCCAAAAAGGAAGCAGAGTAAATATGTTTAGTGTAATAAAATGAGGCTGGATCTGTGGTATTAAACCCTGAAAAGTATGCAAATGTTTGTGAAAAACTCTTTAGTGGTGTTGGGAAAAGTTCCCACTGATTGTACTCAAATACATTCCTAGGTGAAATGGATTTGTGCAGAAAATGATGACCACAATGTTGTTAACAGTACAATTTTCATAATCTGAAGAACCTTCTAACATTTTAGTATATGAAAATGCAGCTGTTTTCTCTAAATCAGACAACATGTTCTTAACTGTTTCAGTGTCCCAAGCATCAGAAAATGTACGGGGGGTAATGAAATCACTCAATGATATTGTAAACACATTATTAATTTTTAAAAGTACGGTCAGTCCGAATATGTTATAATCAACCTTGTCCCATACTATACCTTCTGGTATAGGAACAGCTGTGATGTTTACTGATGACAAGTCTCTTTGTTCACGATGTGAATATGTGTGTGGCTTCAGGAGGATGTTGACCTTTTGGGCTGTGGAATCTTGTTGAAGATAATGTCCATTAATAGGCATACTAAAAGTCAATACTAAACCTGGCCAGAAAAGAAAAAACAATATCCCAGAAATTACCCAGAGTTCAATCCAAGGTGATAACAGGTATGTATTTTTAAGAAAGATCTTTGCTTGTTGCTTGAACGATGTTTTGGCTGGCGTCGTTTCCGGCTCACTTGGATCCTCAGAAAACGTATCAAAGTTAATGAAATAGCCAGAAGCAGTTCGGTCAATTGTTTGAATCGCATCGAGATTGGTTGAAATGTTATTTTCCTCTCGTTGAGGCAAGTTCAGGTAGACATCTGTATTTGGTCGAATTACAACTTATGAATAAATTTGATTTTCATTTTGAGTTTGAATGTTTGGTTCAAGTGGAATAAGTTCCATAGCATTGTTGCTTAGTCCTTCATTCCTTACAGGTGGCGCTTCAAATGTGATGAGTCTTTCTGTTTGAACTTCTTGGATTGTAGCTAGAGGGGGGCGTCTGCTACAGCGGAGTCCACTATGCCTACTGTTTAGTACCGGCCACATGTTGTGGTTTGATTAAGTCAATTGAGACAAATCTTTTCTCCTTTTTTCCGGCAAGAGGCGGGAGTAACAGTTCTTGTTCCGTGTACTGCAACGACTGGTACAGGTTTTTTTCTGTAGGAAGGTCCAAATTCCTTTTTGTCCGCAATTTTCTCTCTGACCAGATCCCCGACTTTTGGGATCCAGACAGGTCTTGCCGTGACTACCTTGACTTCTTCAGTGGTGGTCTGCTTTAGATGGTCATTGCTTTGTTTTGTCCTGGATTCTTTTAGATCCTGTAAAACAGCCAAACGATCATAGATATCAAATGGTTTCTCATCCGCCACTGCACCTCCACAATCAAGATAAGGTACCCACATTTGTGTCCTAAAGAGGACCTCATATGGAGTGACTCCCCGTAGAGAGCTTCTTGGCTGGTTATTTAATGCCCGCTGAACCCCATACAGGTGTGTGACCCAACTACCACCCTTGCCTAATACCCTAGCTGTTAAAGATTGCTTTAAGTCATGGTTTTTCTCTCCACAACAGAATTTCCCTCAGGATGATATGGAGATGAGAATCGCAATGCTACGCCCATTCCTTCCATGGCCTCTTTGTAATCCCGAGACCTAAATGCAGGGCCGCAGTCAGAGTATAAAATGCTAACTGTGTATGTACCGATAAAGACTCGCAAATCTTTTATAACAGTTTGAGCATCAGCAGAACGCTGAGGCCAAACCCATAGAAATCTTGAGCATAAATCCACTGCAACCATTATATACCTGTAAGCCCCATCCGTTTGTAAGGGGCGGCAGTGGTCCAAGCATACAAATGCAAAAGGTTTGTCTGATATTAGTATTGGTGTCTGTACCGGGCGTGCGACGGTGGAGCCTTTCATCTACTGGCAGATGTCGCATTTCAAGACATAGTCTTTAGTTTGCTTGGATAACCCTGGCCACCAATAGCGCTGTTTCAGTAAAGAAATAGTCGCAGAAACGCCTGTGTGCGCAGAGCCCAAACCCTTGTGTGCAGCTAGTATTAACCCTTGTCTACGATCCATATTTGGTATAACTCTATCCCCCACTCCAGAAATCTGAGCATATGGAGTGTTTTTTGCATCTAATTTATAGGAGTATTTGAGTGGACATTTTTTATGTACGGCTGTGCTGCCTTTTCGGGATGAAATAACAGCTACCATTATATCTCCATCTATTCTCGTTTTCGAACGAGTCAGCGCAGATACGGAAGCTGTGCGAACAGCCCCTATTGCGGCTTCATCAGCCAATGAATTCCCTTCAACGTGCACGCCATCACGTTGATGACTCAATGTATGGATCACGTGAATCCTTGGTAGTTCGGATTTCAATTCCGCTACCTGTTCCTATAGCATTTTTTTCCCTTTATTGTGCCACCTTTTGCATCTTTAAACCCGTTCTTCTCCCAATGTTGTAGGTACTCATTATACGCAGTAAAAAGAATCACACACGATTAATGTGGGGGAATTCGTGATCCGTATTTTTTAGTGCATCAGTGCTTTTAATTCTGCCAACTGAGCCGTGCAGTCTCCAGGAGATTGCATTTTTTAAATTTTTATAATTCTTTTTATTAAACATCATCGACAAAATTTACCATTTTGAGTCAAGAGCAGGAGACAATACAAATTTCGAATTTCCGATTTAGGACACAGTAAATCAAGTCACATTTTACAACATAAGACAAATCAAGGGGTCACAAGAGTCTCATATTCATGCAAGGGTGTCGGTGGAGTTCAGATATTCCCTCTGTAGTGGTTTATGGCCCCCATACTCCATTCCATTTTCTAGGGCATCCTCTGGCAACATAGACTGACTTTTCCCTAAACATACACCAATCTAAGTCCTCCTCCCACTTTCCCAGTGTAGGTGACTGATGAGCCCCCCAGTGCTGTGCAATATTCCTTTTCGCAATTATTAGTGCCAGAGTTGCCCACTGTGTAGTATAAGAGGTGAGATCCGTAGGTTCCCAAATGTTTAGGAGGCATCTGCGCGCTTTGGGCTGCAGGTCAATATTGAGTACCTCCCGTAGAGTGCGATGTATGGCTTGCCAATAAGACTGTATGTGTACACAGTCCCATAAGGTGTGTATAAAAGTGCCGAGCTCCACGCACCCACGTCTGCACTCCCCACTTTCTGCTCTGCCCATGCGTACAAAGCCCGGCCCTGTGATGTAAATCCTGTGTAGAATTTTAAGCTGTACTAATCGTAGCCTTGTCTGGACCGCTACTTCTCTCCGGGAGGAGACCACCTCTCGCCAGTCTTCCTCATCCAATTATAAGCCGTCTCTTACCCATTTCTCCTTAAGCGATTGTAGTGGATCTTCCATATTGTTAATCAGTATTTTGTAGATCAGGGAGATGGTTTTTTCAGGGAGGCGGCCATCGAGTAGTCTGTCCTCCAAGGGGGAGGCCTCCGGAAGTGTGGACTTGCTGGTGACATGCGTTAGCGAGGCATGCCTTATTTGGAGATACCGATAGTACTCAGTATCCGCCAGACGATATTGCTGTTGGAGGGAGGCAAAAGGAAGAACAGCATTTTTAACCCAGATATCTTTGATCCAGGAGATTCCAATAAGGTCCCATTTATCAAAGCCCTTGGATTGCCACAGACTTCTCAGCTTCTCGGAGTTCCACAGTGGAGTTACCAGGGTAAGTGTACGGTCCCACCCCAGCTTTTTGTTAGCCACGTGCCAAACATGAACTGAGTGTGCTGTCGGTCCAGTGAGGGGGTACCTGTGGGGCCTAGAATAGCTCGCTCTGCTGTACTTCCCCCCTGGGAGGACCCATCTGTCCATAGCATACCCAGGATCATCAGGTCGACCATATATCCCCTGGTTGATAGCTGCCAAATGGGGCACCCAATAATACTTTCTAATGTCTGGGAGACTGATGCCCCCGTCATACCCGTCATACCAATTGAGGGTCAATTTGGTTAGGGAAATTTGAGGCTTACCATCCCTTAAGAGATCTCTTTGAAGGTTCTCTATTTATTTGAAGTAGGATGTGGGAACTGGATCCATTGAGTTCTGGAGGTCATATAGGAAACAGGACAGAGCCATCATTTTGAAAAAGACAGCTTTACCCAGTAACGAAAGGGGCAGAGACTTCCAGTGTTTGACGTCTCTTTTTAGCCTCTGTATAGGTGGTAATAGGTTGCGGGCAAAGCAGAGATCCGAGCTCAACGTGATGAAGATACCAAGATAGCAGAAGCCTTCCGACGCTAGCTGTATTGGGCAGCCCCTCGTGAGGGTGGGTGGTTCTCCTTGTAGGACGTAGACCATGGACTTTGCCCAGTTTATGGTGAATCCGGAATACCTCCCAAACACTGCAAGAATGTCCAGAAGGCCGATTAAGGAGGTCAGATATAGCAGAATGTGGTCTGCGTATAACGATATCTTATTTTCCCAGCCTGGGGACCACCGCATACCGCGGATCACTGTATCCCTGCGGATCCATGCCGCCAGGGGCTCCAAGGCTAAGGCAAAACAAGCGGAGATAGAGGGCACCCCTGGCGTGTGCTGCGGCTCAGTTGGAAAGCTGGAGACTTGCGGTTGTTTACAACAATTTGAGCCATGGGGCTGAGGTACAACAAGCGGACCCAGCTCTTAAAGATGGGACCGAATCCCAATTTGTCGAGCACAGCGAAGAGATATGGCCATTCAACCATATCAAATGCCATAGTGGCGTCTAGGGATACCAATATGGCGGGTTCTAGGATAGTTGGTACTCTGCCCAGAACACCATGCAAGCAGCGTAAATTTAGGGCAGTATTTCGGCGTGGCATGAAGCCTGACTGGTCGGGGTGCACTAGTCTATCATTCACTTTAATCAAGTGTGTAGCTAAGAGTTTTGCCAGGATTTTAGGTTCTGCGTTGAGCAGTGATATTGGTCTATAGGACGCACAGCTGGTTTTGGGTTTACCCTCCTTATGAATGACCACGATTTTGCAATCCTTTGGTCAAAGGGGAGCATCCCCTTGTCTCTCCTATCTATGAACATCGAACTGAGGTACGGGGCTATCTTGTCCGGTCTCAATTTGTAAAAATCAATTGGAATGCCATTGGGACTGGATGCCTTCCCCGAGTTCACACCCCGTATCGCCTGTGGCACCTCATCGTCCGTGAAAACGGACTCAAAATATTCACAATGTTCCTCTGAGAGGGTAGGAAGTCTGATATCTCAGAGCAAGTCACTATTGTCGGTGTATTTACCAGTCGTGCGGTAAACCGTCTGATAGTAATCAGCAAACTGGTCGGCTATTTCCTGTGGGTCAGCTATGGTGACGATGTCCTTGCCTTGTAACTCAGGCACCAGACGGGCAGCCCATTCCCTCCTGTCTAGCCATGCTATTAGCTTCCCCACCTTATCACCAACCTCATAGATTCTGTTCTGCATGTTTCTACTCTGTGCCCTGGCTCTGTCCTCAGCTATGCTTTTGAATTCGTCTTGTTTTAACTTAAGGAGATGTAGATTTCGGGTGTCGCAGCCTGAGCTAATTCTTCCCCCCTCTCAGTATTTCTTCTTCTGCTCGCACCAAATCTATCCCCTTGTCCTTTGTCTTGCCCGCTATCAGGGCTAGGGTTTCTCCGCGAATGACTGTTTTATAGGCTTCCCATAACGTCTGCACTTAGTCAACAGTCCCCTCATTGTCTTGAAAGTTGTTATCTGTAGCTAGGGCTATTTTCTTTTGAGTTTCTGGGTCTCGCAGGTACCATAAATTAATGGGAGCAATCCTCCCGCCACTCATTTGGCCCAGGACTACCTTCATCTTGACCGGTGAGTGGTCCGATATGCCTCTACCCAAGTGGTGAATCTCCCGGATATTGAATGCCTGTGCGGTCGGGACTAGGATATAATCAATACGAGATAGACTACGATGGGCTCCAGACAAGAAGGTGTATTGGGTCCTATCTGGATTGTTTATCCTCCATCCGTCCATCAGTCCCATGGACTCAAGAAAGTCTGGTAACCACTTCTGCGCGGGTCTTATGCCCCACGGTGGATAACGATCAAGCGCTCCAGACACTACTGCGGTAAAGTCTCCGCCTATCATTAGGAGTCCTATAGGGAGTGACAAGAGTATAGCACCCAGGTCCTTGAATGCGTCGCTCTGGAGACCGGGGGGAACATACACTGAAACAAATGTGGCCATTTTGCCCTCCCACATACCCGAGACTCCGATATACCTACCCCGATTGTCAGACCATGTGGCTTGTACAGTGAAAGGGAACAAGTTCTTAGTTAATATGCCCACACCTCGTGACTCAGTAATGAAACCTGCATGTGCCACCAACCTATATCCTCCCTTGTTCAGTGCCTGGCATGTATTCCCAATAAGATGTGCTTCCTGTAGGAGGATGACATCTGGGGCCTGCCGCCTGATGTACTGGTTGACCATGCCACGTTTGATCTTGTCACCCAGTCCATTTAAAATCCGGCTGAGGACTCTAACCCCTATATTCCACTGTGTATCCATCTGTATTAATACATAGCAACTGCTCCTGATCGGTAAAATATGTTGGTATTGTCGAAAGAACAAAGTCTACGTATATTTCAAATCTTGCAAACATTAACTTTCCCTCCCAACCTCCCCCCTCCCTGCACCCCTGCACTCTGGGCTTCAAACTGTCCATGACTCAACCTGCAGAGTGCCTGTCACCCTACAAAATACTAAAAGTAGAAAAGTGGGGTACGTGGTGCCCCCTCCATCCCCCACCCCCAATCACAATCAATAAAGTCGTGCAATCCCACACCAACTATTCTGCTTGTCAAACAAGACTACTCTGGTGAAAGACTCATATAATCCACTGTAATGATAATCAGGCTGTCCCGCCGGAGTTTCGGCTCCCCTTCAAAGACAGGGTGGCATTATAGACTCATACCAACTGTACTCCCACCACAAGTCCGCTTCCCCAAACCACCTCACCACAGCGTCCCATGAGGAGTCAATCAACGATTTTCCAGCCAGTCCGCCGCTATTTCTGGGATTTCGAAAAACCAGGCCTTTCTGTCCGCTTCCACTCAAAGCCTGGCAGGGAACAGCATGGTGTATTTATACCCTTTGTCTGTCAACGCCTTCTTGATCCCCATGAAAGAGCGTCTTTGCCTCTGCACCAACTGGGTGAAGTCTGGAAAGAAGGTTATTTCCGTGTTTTCATATTTATGGGGGGGCCCAGTCCGGGCATGTTGGAGTATCACGTCTCGATCAGGGAAGTTGAGAACCTTAGCTAGGATCGGTCGAGGGGGAGCTCAAGGTTTCGGCCGCCCCCTGGGGACTCTATGTGCTCTCTCAATAACGAAAAACTTCCCAAGCCCCCTGGGTTGCAGGTGATTTAGAATAAGATCCTAGACGAAGTCATTCATGGCTTGCCCCTCCGATTTTTCTGGAACACCCAAGATTCGCACAGTGTTACGTCTAAGGCACCCTTCGTAGTCATCCAGCTTGGTTTCAGCAAATTTCCAGAACTGCTGCAGTTTTTTTACCCACGTCTGCAGCTGGGAGGCATCCTCCACGAGACTTGCTGTGGTGAGTTCCACTTGTTTGAGCCGCTCATTATTTTTGTTCATGTCTGCCCGGAGTAAGTTGACCTCCACCGTGATGGCGTCCATCTTGTGTTCCAAAGAAGACTTGATTTCAGCGATTGCTTCTAGGACGTTCTTGAGCGTGGGCTCTGGGTCAGCCTCCCCCGACGCTCCTCCACCCCTGCTCGTGGGGGATGGTTCAGGTATTGATGTTTTAGGAAGTGTATACTTGTCCAGTCTGGACTGCTGCCCAGGTTTGCTGCCTCTACTGGACGACATTGCGCATCGGTTATTGATCCAGGCACATTCAATGGGTGGAACTCTGTAGCAACAGGCACACCTAGCCGTGCCCGGGTATGTGGGCAGGACTGCCACTCCACCTGGTGCAGTCAGCTACTTCCTTACGCAGGATCTCACTTTCGGGAGGAGGGGAGGTGGGAGCCAGCAACCGCCGCGCCCAACCCGTAGTTAGGCTCTCTTCTGGGTGGGCTGTCTAATGCTCCGGCCTGATGTGTCCAGAAGTACTGTCAATACTAATTACTTGAGCCGGGGGGATTAGCGGTGCGGGTTGCGCAGTCGGATGTATGGACGGCTCTCCCCGGGGAAACATTGGGCCGAACGCCATCTGAATCCCAGTATCAGTGAAGCGCTGAACCAAAGCCACCCCCGTGGGAGTCACCATCGGCTCAGAACACTATTAACACCAATGTGATGTGGCACTAGCAATCTCACTATCCGATCACCACCACGTGTCTTCCCGCTGCTATAGATTATGGTCCGGTGGGCACTGCTGATGGCGCCGGCTCAACTCTGGGCCCTTGCGTCGGCACACCCCGGTACCTGCACACTGCCATGCTCCTCAGCGGGCGATGTTTCCATTCCGACGATCAGGGCAAGGGCCACGGGGCCACTAAGCAGTTGAAGGCCCCCGCACTACACCTCCGCCCCTCCTCAGGTCCGCCGTTTGTCGCTGGCCACCACAAACCGCAGCCACCCCGGCAGTCCTCGCGGGCCCTCCACTATCTTTCACGGCCCCCACCCTGATGGAGATGGGCGAGGGGGGGAGGCGCACACCGGGTGGCTCCCAGGCGATCAATGCACAGGAAAGGTGGCGGCAGACACGGGCCGTACCGTACTACTGTTCGGGGCGGTTCCTCCTCTCCACCTTCAAGAAAGTCCCTGGCAGGGTATGCACCGCACAGGCCACCGGCCCGCCAGCACCCACCTCCGGGACCTCGGTCCAGTCCCTGGGTCCGCCGGTACAGGGAAGCACTCCAGGAGCCCCCCGGACCAGGAGCCTCGGATGTATCCGCCCAGCAAGGGGGGCGCGCACACCGCCACCACCCCTATTCGAGGCCCCGGCTTGTGCCTCCCAGACAGACCTCTCTCAGGTCGCGTCGAGTACACAGCCCCAGGTTGATGTCGGGGGCCCGCCGTCTCAGGTTCGTGTCCCCAGAGCCTTCCAATCAGTGAATTGCACACTGAATCAGGATATGCGTGCCGGATAGATGGGGGGAAGAACTGGAGTGGCAGAGCTCCGCTAAGCTGCGGCCATCGCGCTTCGCAGCTTAGCCACGCCCCTAGAGATTGCATTTTTGTGCAACTAGGATGAAACTTTCCATCTTGCATGTGACCTTTTACGTTTGCACACGCTGAAAAATATTGTTGCTTACTCCCTATCACCGGTTGCGCAGATCCGTCAGTGTAAATAATATATTCATATTGATCAAGAGGCAAGATTTCATTTGGTAGAGGATATTCTTGTTCATATTGCAGGAATGCCTGAGTTTTTAAACTTGGATCAAATCTGTATTCAACATCTGTTGCTGTTAGAGAATTTGCCCATTGTATCCATCTCGGATGTAACACTTTCGCATTTGGGACACTGGCCTTTGTAACAGCTTCTAAAGCCGGTATTGGAGTTACGACAATAATGCGTTTCTCCTGAGCCAGTGCTCTTTCACTTGCTACGGCAGACTGAACGGCTGTCAGTATTTTTTCAGTTTAAGTGAAACGCATTTCTGCATTTGTGTACAGATGTGATTTGTAAGCGGTTGGTACAGTTTCTCCTTCATTAAAGGTCAAATATGTGTAACCACATTGACCCGCAATTATTCGGATCACTAAGTGGTGTACATTTACGCGTGTCTGTAAGTGTTTTGAAGTAATCATGTCTTCCTGGAGTAAACGAAGAATATTAGCATGTTCCTGTGTCCAATCTTTTGTTGAAAAGTCAGGTTTAATTAATTCATAGAAAGGTTTTTCCTTTTGTGAGTCATCTAAAATGTATGTTCTGCCAAAATTTAGGAATCCAAGTATTGATTGTAAGTTTTTTAATGATTATGGAGACTGAAGCAGCACACACTTTTCTAAAAAGTTAGCTGCCAGACTTTTGCCTTCACTTGACAGCTCATATCCCAAAAATAGGACATTGAGGTAGGCTATTTTCGACTTTTTGAAGTTGAATTTGTAGCCTTTTGCAGCAAATCCCATAATAATGGTGCTTACCCTGGTCAAGTGTCTCATCAAGTCATCGTCAGTCAGGTAAATATCATCCACATATGACAACGCTTCTTCATCAAATTTATGAAGTAACTCTGTTACTCTTGCTGAGAATACACCGGGCTGTTTTTATGCCCTTGGGCGAGTCGACAGAATTGTTGCTGGGACCCTAAGGCACTGAAGGTGTTCAGATACCTGCTTTCAGGCGCTATATTTTGACAGAAAAATCCATTTGAGATATCAAGAGTGGTTTTGTATATTTTGCGCACAATGTTATTCATTAATGCGGCACTATGTGCATTTTGGACAGCAAATGTCTTTGTGCATGAGTTTAAATGTCTGTAATCTAAAACTAGACGATATGTATAATCAGGTTTAGAGACGGGAAACAAAGGATTGTTCATTGGAGAGGTACATTTCTCAATGACCCCTTGGTATTCAAGTTGATCTAAGATCTCCCTGACTTGTTTTTTAGCTTCTTGCTTTATAGGATATTGCCTCTGAGCAATATGTGAAGTTTTTAATGGGATCACATGGTAGGTTAAGTCCTCATCCCACCCTGCGTGATTTTTGTACAGTGCTGGAGCTTGGGCTACTGCCCACTCCTATGCATATGCATGTTTTAAGTGAATGGGAACGTAGTTGGAAAATGCAGGAAAAATTACACTTTCTCCCCTGGGGCACTCCATAACGAATGCAGGCGGCCAATCTTGTTCTGCTATCAGGATGTCATAACCAGATGATAAGTTCTTCCAAAAAAGAGCTTTTACTTCCTGGGCTTCTCCCCCTCCAGCCGGAGTGTTACTTCATATAACTTATGTGGGACGCTCACCCTTGTGTCTGGTGTTTCCACCGTGATGTAATCATTCAACTCCGCTGTCACCAGAAATTCCTTCAGGTTCAGGCAAGCTATTGTTACTTCTGCCGCACTGTCTAGCATCGTCAGAGCCCATTCCCCGTTCAGAATTGTGTCCTCAGAATTCTAGGCATGTCTGATTTTCAGACAGGCAACTTTCTTTTTCTTAAATTGAGGTTTTGGATTTTGCTTCTCTTCTTTTTTAGAATTAAAGTCTTGAGCGGGCTGCTTGTCTCTGGACTGTGTGCGCTCCTCTCTGTGTTCTGACCGTCCTTCTCTTTCTGAGCCTTTCTTCGAGCCCTGAAAGGAACAAGAGGAATGTGTATCAGTATCCTGATACCTGTCAGGTTTTCTAATATTATCCCTATTCCTAAGGTAATACCTCTTTTCAGAGTGCTCCTGTTGAGGCGATCTACCTCGGGACTGAGATCTCTTTTCTTTTTTATTATCCCACTTCTTTTTAGATGAAGTTAATGTCTGTTTAGAAGTATCCTTTTCAGGACTGCCCTGTAGTTGAGGTTTTAAAGCTCCCCCCCCCCCAAACTATCCCTGCCTAATTCTGCGTATGCAGTGTCAATTATTTTGGGTAGTTCATTCTCCTGTTCTAATGGAGAGAACACCCTTAGGCGTTGGCGGATTGCCACTGATGCTACTTCCCCTTTGATGTTAGCTATTATTATGGCTGATACCTGGTTATAGTTGTTTAACAACTTCATCCATAAGTTTAGGGCAGGTTCTGCTCAATAGTAATTTTGTATGTCTTAATACATCTGGCACTACTGCTAGTGAAGGAATACCATGAGTTCTGGTATATATGGCATCAAAGACTGTACCCCAAGAGGTGCAGTCCTCTACTTATGGTGTAATCCCCATGGGCAAACAGATTGTTAACATTCTGTGTTTTTCAAATGGTGTTGTATTTAGAAATACTGCTTCTAACTGGGTTATTTTCCCATTATTGCATGTAATGTTTGTGGAGTAATTTTAGTCCCTGCGCTTTGTGTAGGAGCTGCAGTCTGTGTAATTACTGTAGGTTGGACCGCGAGTATCCTCAAGACAAAGTGTGTCATGTTTCTGTAGAGTTTTATCAACTCTTTGTGTTGAACAAGTAGTTCATTCTGTGGCATCATGTCAATGTCTGGATGTGGTACATAGGTCGCTAATTTCGGCAATGTTGCTCCTGGAATCCCTAAAGGACCAAGCCTTGCTCTTATTCTTATGTGGGATAGGGCGCTATTAAACCAGAACATATGTTCCTGGAATGTAAGCGGAATCTCAATATCCTCAAAAGGAGTGTAGACCACTTGAATGTCATCATGTAAATAATAATGAAAAGTTTTTGCTACAGCATCTGCTGCTGGGAATATAACCCATGAGTAGAATACCTCTGTTTTGAAATCTTCATATGCCTCTATCACGAATATTACTACACCTCCTCTGGGTGTTAACCCATGTTAGAGTAGTTTAACTGTTAACGTTTGTCTTACTTTGGGTGCAATTTCTATTGCATCCGCATTGACCTCACCAGACTGATTAAGTCCTTGGGGCAGATGCTCTATTGGGTTTAAATCTCCGTTCTCGACAGAAATTGTGTATAGAACACAGTCTAACTGTCTAAGGAATTTAAAAAAGGTTTTATGCAAAGGTTTTGTGCACAAATTTGGGAAATTTTCCTTTCAAGCTTGATTAACCAACAGCCAATACATAGGGTATTTCGTCTACCCAGCTGTGGCAGAGTTTTCTCCCACTTACTCCAGACATCTCTGGGTTTTGTAAGGAGGGTCTCTGAGAATAAGAAGAAGAAGAAGCACGACTGGGCTACTCAGATTCTACTATTGAGTAAGTGCGCCTTTTATATCACGTTGGGCGCCATGTAGTGTAGTCCTAATAATACCCTGTCAGGTAGGACCTACGACGATTACGGATAACATATACTGTGGGTCTGGTGGTAGACCCCGCCGCATATATTATCCATGGTTCGCATTAACTAGCTCGCAGTGCCTACTAGAATCCCCTGTTATCGGATAGATTGGTTTTTGGCAAACTTAGAACACAATAACCTCAGACTCGTGGAAACAATATATTACTTTTCACCTAGTCACTCGTGCATGCTTGTTTTTGCTGTCAGGGAGATACAGAGAAGAAACAGTCGAACGTGCTTACAATAAGAATTTATTGTATAGTAGCTCTTCTCATGTAGAATAGGTGCGCTGTTACAACTGTAACACAGTAGCAGAGATATAGAACCAGCAGTACAGTGAATAAAAAGGAATAGTATTGGTCTACCATTTTTCAATAGTCATGAACGTATACATGAAATAAGAAATGCATTTATAAAATGAAGTGCGTACTCCTAAGATGCCTGTCTAGATGTACCTAAGTGTACCTAGCATGTGAGTAAGTGCTATATAGTCTAAGCCTAAGAGCCAAGAATCCCACTAGGCTTTAGTTAAACCCCCATACCTGAATAGTGAGAGTGTGGGACTTCGTCCTGGACTTGAGCTGGACACCCTGCAAGGGATCGTCAGACCACTGTCGGCTGGAGCGATGGCATGCCGGAGCTGCAGCGTCTCTGGTCAGTGTGTCGGCCTTGAAGTCTCGGGTCCCCCCTGCTTTCTGATAGCAAGAGGTGCTGTATTTATACAGTCTATGTACGTGTGTTGCCCATTGTTCAGTATGAGGATGACGTTGGGGATTAAACCTTGTGCTTCGATGGGAGAGGTGAAGTGTACCCCCTGGACAGTGTACTCATCAATTATTCATATGCGCTAAGGATGACGTCTTAGCAATATCGATTGGGTAAAACCTACCCTCGGCATGGAACTTGGTGAAAGGTTTAGTCCATAAAAGGCTGCAGTCCTTATAAGGTTTTATGTCCGTATAAGGCATTCTGTCCTTATTTGGAGTCATGTCCTTATAAAGCTCGTTCATATGAAATAACGGGAGCTGATGAAGGGAAAGTGTACGATGTTCCCTGAACCTATATTAGGGTACCGATATGAAATATAACAGTAGCCAGGCCTGTTCGTAACAGGTACGCATGGATTGTCTTACACTCAATCACTTGGTGGGGGTGTTTAATTCGTTGGTATCACTTTTGGGAGCACTTGACAGCATCAGTAAATTTTGAATACACTTCAACGAAGTAGCAGCCACCAGCTTTTGACACAATTTGGTGTTTATTCATTTATTCAATTTTGGTTTGTGTGATGTGGATACTGCCTACAACCATGTTGCATACTTTCATGCACTATTGCCCTGTCCTCGCTCTAAGCCACTCTCATATGTTTTGCCAATACGGTTAATTTTGATATTACATTTTGATTATATTAATGTTTCAGGTTCCCCTGATGAAGGGATAGGAAAAAGCCCGAAATACAGTGGGAATTTTGATTTTATCAATTATTCTGCTGACATGAAGAGATTTGAGATTTCCACATCGTTTTCAATTGATGGCAATAAAAGTCACTGAACTCTTTCTCAAGTCTGGTTGCTGATTGGAAGCATGGTTTCATGGATTCTTTGGAGATTCATTGGAAGAAGAACTGCGTTCATTTGGAAAATAAGTCTACATCCTTGTTTGAACATTTTGTACACTTACAGTGACTTGTAGTAGTGCACTTGGCAGTCTTGGATATCCTATCCGGGCCTTTTGACTTTCCATTGGAACAAGGTTGCCGGCAGAGCCCCTCACTAGGTGCAGACTTTATTGTATGAAATTTTATAAGAATTGTTTATTATGTTTTATTGAGTTTAATGAGTGCATTCCTGCTGTATTACTTTATTGTACTTTTAGAAAGTTGGCATTTTCCTGCCTTAGCCATTTAATGCCTGTACCTCGGTCACATGAATGGGTGTAGCTGAGAGTTGAGCTTACATGTTCCTGGATAGGCCATCACTGGCAAGATGGGAGGTAGGAGATGGGCATAGTCCCACATATACATGAATAGGTTGTGTCCTGCCTACACACAAAGGGCTGCATGCCCCCTGTAGTTAGTATTAAGCCAGGACAGGCAAGGCAGGATCTAGAAGCCCCCCCCCCACACTTCAAAGGCACAACTGGGTATAAAAACTGGACTTCAGACACCAACTCTTCAGTATACTTCTGGACCTGTGCATACCCTGCCAGGAAGAAGGACTGCTGCGCTGCTAAAGGACTGTAACTCTGTTGGACTGATGTCCTGCTGGACCACTGCCTTGCTAGACTGACCTGCTGCTATTTTTCATGGGAGAGAAGGACTGGACCTGAATCTCTTGAATCCAGAACCCCAGAGTGATTCCAAAGGCTAGTAGGCTGGTCTCTTGACTTGAGCCTCAGGGACGGAAGGCTTTAACAACCTTGACCCATCACCTGGACTGTGCCATATGAGAGTCTACCATGCCAAGTGGTTCTACCCCAGTCCTGGACACCTGGAAGTGGATCTAAGGGGCTTGCCCAGCCTCTGTAGATTAAGCAGAACCTATGCATCTCTGCTATGTGGTGCAACCCCAAGCAGAACCAACTCATCACTGCTACTGCATGGATCAGAACCGTTGCAAGGACCAGCATCGCATCTCAGTCCATCACAGGATCAAAACCACTGCTGCGCAATGCATCCTCCGCGCAGGCCCTCGCATCCCTAATCCCAGCAGCCTTAATGACAGCGTCAGACTCTGTATTGTAGCCTCGCAGCTCATCAGGACCGATGCATCCCCCTACTGCAAGGCACATCCTCAACACAGGCCCTGCTCGAAGAAATCCTTTACAACAGCGCAGAACCTTGCACTGCAGCCTTGCCACATCTCAGAAGTGACACATCACTTTGGCTGTGCGACGCATTTTGACACAGATGCTCGCAATGCTACGCAAACCAGGATTTAAGTTTGGGACTAACTGGGTCCCTTTTGTCAGCCCGCGCTCCATAGCGGACAGCCTGAACTTGTGACTTTTCCACAGTCGAGCACGATCAGATATCTAGTTGGTGCTTTACGCCTTTTGGCGATGTTTTCACAAAAAAATCTTTAAATTTGAATATCTCCAGTTCTACTAATTGGATTTTTTTGTTTTGGTCTTTTTCTGTTTATTAGAAATTACTACATTTTTCTAAAACTGTTGTGGGATCCATTTATGGTGTGGTTTCACTGTGTTACCATTTGAAGTGTTGCACAAATACTTTACACAGTGCCTCTGAGTTAAGCCTGACTGCTCTGTGCCAAGCTATCCAAGGGTTGAGTACAGGTTAATTTATGATTTGCATGCGACTCTACCTTGAGAAAAATTATGGTTGCTACTTGAGAAGGGTTTCACCCCACTCAACCAGTAACCTAATTTCTTACACTGGGCTTTTACTTTCAAACTGCTGAGCCTTTCCATTCCAAATATATGACCCAAAATTGAGTTTATTGGCACTCAATGCTGAAGTATGTCAAGCCCTGGCAATTTAGAAAAATTAAAAAAAAAACAACTTCAAGGCTGGTTGCGATGTCTGAGGCTAGCCATCCTGATTCCTCGGTACTTTGTCCCACACTGTTGACCTTTGTATTGCTAAGATATGATCTGCAACCTACTTTAATTGGCATTAGAAAGTGAATGTATGCCTTGTACTTCTAACGAGGAAATATTAAAATAACCCCTAACAGTACAAGGCTAGCCGTAATATCTTGGGCTTATCTTCCCGATTTAAGGGCACTTGCTCCCATATTGCTGACAGCAGTGCAGCCGGACATTATTGGTATTTCAAGTGGAGGTATGTCAATCTCTCCCCATTAGTAGCTGTGCATGCTTCTAACTTTGTTCATGAATGTCTTGGTGGCAGGGATATCAATTGGTGCAGTTGTCTGGACTTTGTAGCTTAAGTCTACCCTTTAGAAAAGAAAGCTTTCGCTCATCTTTAATATTGTGTGTGTTGGAAATGACCATCCTTTGCATGGCATTCTCACAGATTTTTGGCTTGACTTTTTTGTGGGCTCTAGAAATCTGTACACTTTACCCTGCTAACAGTGGTAAAATGCTTGTGCTCCCCTTTAAACATGATTAATTGTTATACACTTGATTGGCACATTTAACTTACCTATAAGTCATTAGTATATAGTACAAAGTGTTCCCAAGGCCTGTAAGTTAAATGTCACAATTGGACTGCAGCACACAATGTACCACCCACTGCAGTGACACCACAAACCCGACCCCAGACCCACTATTATAGCCTGGGAGAGCTGTTTTTAAACTTACTAACCCTGAAAGGGACAACATGTATTGTCCTACCTGGCCAGACATGGAATCCAATTTGCCATCCTGCAAGAGACCCACTGTGCTCCGAATTCCCCCAACCACTATGCATCCACCTGGGGTAGTAACCTTTTCCTTGCTAATTTTAGCATGTATTCTAGAGGTGTCTGCATTCTGGTCCATGCAACAATCCCTTTCAAGATGCGGGAGGTAATAGCCGATCTAGAGGGTCGCTTCCTACTAGTTTCCAGCACTTTAGACTCCCCATCCCTTCTACTGATAAATGTCTATGCGCCCAATGTTGATGTACCCGACTTCTTTTTGGACATTTCCACACACATTACTCATTTACATACTGACTTTAAATTAGGGGTGGTGACTTAACCCTCTGCCCTTCCTTGAACTCGACTGGCATGGTCACGTGACGAAACCCTGAGCGATGCAGGTACTGTCTACTGCTTTGAGGTCCATTCATCTCACAGATGCCTGGCACTCCAGATATCTGCTCAATAAAGGATAAGCTTTTTACTCCGCCCCTCATGGTACATTGTCACATATCGACCATTGGTATCTTACCCCGACCTATTGCTCATGGTCACCAATATTGTACATCTCCCTCAAACCTTATCAGAGATCTCACCAGTCCCATTAACTGTGCGATTCCCCAACTTTGCTTCATCCCTTGCGATCTGGCGGTACCCAACGAACAAGTTACTAGATGAGGTGTTCCGAGTGGAATTTCGAGACGCTATTGTGGAATACTTGGCAATTAATATCAGATCTGTCTCGCAACACTCAGTGCTTTAGGAGGCATTCAAGGCCTACATCAGAGGATTCTGCATCACCAAGCATGCAGGAGTGCTTCGATCCATAAGAAGAGAACTAGCGACTATTGAACGTGCACTGGGGGATCTTGACAAACAGGCTGTGGGAGTCCTCTGCTCTCGGCTTTTGCACTGTCGTTCTATTACATGAATTTCACGACCTAGTGGCTCATGAGGTGAGGTACCTAGGCAAACAGTCGTGGGTGCGGTCTACTTGGAGGGTGAGAGGCCAGGGCACACACTGGCCAGGCTGCTACACCCATTGTATCATGCCTCCTTCATCACTGACTTGCAACTAGAAGATGGTTCTTTCATTACAAATAGTGTTGACATATCTACTGCCTTCATTTCCTAATATACTCGCTTTTATACATCTCAGAGAGCTGTTGCAGATGAGGTGCTTGCTGATGATTTTGCAAGGGTGGTTATGGTGTAGCTTGATGGGGGACACCGAAAGTTGCTCGCTTCAACCATCTCCTGTGAAGAATTCTCGCAGGCCACTGATGCCCTGAGCGACACTCATGCCCCGGTACTGGATGACCTCACAGGTGAGTTTTATAAGGCCTACACGTCTTTATCTGTCCCACATTTTCTGGAGGCATATGTAGAATCCCTGGCAAAGGTAGTCCTTCCTACCACACCTCAAGTGGCAGTAATAACTCTTTTACTTAAACCCGGCAAATCTCCACAACTTTGCACCTCATATAGACCCTTATCACTTTTGAACCATGTAAAATTTTAGCTAAGGTCCTTGCTACCTTTCTCTCCCTCTTCGTGGACTGTATATTTTCCCCGCTACAATCTAGGTTCATTCCAAATTGCTCCACTTTGGTAAATCTCCGCACTGTATTCGCTGTTCATAACCAGATACCTCCTGATCTCCCTGCTGCTGCTGTCTTACTGGATGCCAAAAAGTGTTTGATTCACTCTAATGGTCTTTTCTACATGCCACATTGCGGAAGCTGGGTGTACCCAATCGTTTCCGGGACCTAATCTGACTGTTCTACACTGCCCCATTGGCCCGACTTAAAGTGAATGGCTCTTTGACTGAGCAGATGATGCTGTCGCAGGTACTAGGCAGAGATGTCCTCTCTCACCCCTATTATTTATCATTGGTATAGATCCCCGGGTGTGCCTTTTTCCAGGGGAACCATTTGGCACGCCGGTTGTAATTCCATATAGGCCCCCTTTTGGCTTCTCTATATACCAATGACGTGATGCTGTTTGTTAGGGACCCCGAGTCAAATCTTTGCCCCTTCTTTGGGAGGTTGTCCCCTGTCTCCTTGAATTCCTTTTGCAATGGTATACTGAGTCCCCGAAATACCTAGGCATCTATCTCCTTCGGAGTAGTACGGAGGTCACTCACCTCAATTATGGTCCTGCTATTGACAGACTATCATCCCAAATTGACCAGTGAATTAAGCTCCCCTTATCCATTGCCAGCAGAATTGCCATTATCAAAATTGTGGTACTGCCCTGGTTCTTATATTTATGTCTCAGTATTCCTATAGTCCTGACTGGCAATTTCATTTACACCTTACGTAGCTTGCTCCTACGGCTGATCTGGGTGGGTAAACACCCAAGAGTCAGCTGGCAAACTTTGACCTTGCCTTATGCTCACAGGGGATTTGGGGTCCTTGACTTCTACCTCTAGTGTCTTATAGCACAGGCACATTTTGCATATTATTGGTATCACCCAGATGCTTGCTTTCAATACATTAAACCGGAATGGACTCAAGCCCGCCCGTATCCCCTCTCAGCCATTATTCTGCGAGGCCTTCCCAGGACTCCTTTGGAAATACAGACGCTTCCTACAATGTACTGGGCCTGGACCAGATTCCAGCATTATTTGGGCTTTGAGCATTTATAGTCTCCACATATTGCCCTTCCCAATAACCCTTGGCTCCTGGTGACCCAGGAGGCATTAATGAAACAGGCATTGGCCATGTGCCAGCTCCGCTCACTGGGTGATCTCCTCGCTGATGCTACGCTACGGTCTGTGACCTCACTTACAGAGGGGCATAATGTGTCCCACATAGACAGATTCAATCTGCACTGACTATACATCACTATTCACACTACACTCTGTTCCTCTCCTGCAGAACCTATGGATTTTCAACCACTTACTATGGTGATCAAGGCCCAGGACAATGCCCAGCTGGCTTCTCATCTATTCCATGCATCTCTCGTTTTGAAACCTATTGGGGTGAAGAGGGATCGAGCCGCGTGTGAGAAGGGTTTGGGCCACCCATTATTGAACACAACATGTTATATATTACTGCTGCGAGCAGACATGGTTGGTTTCCAATATCCATCGGCATAAATGACAACATTTTAAAATACTTAGACCTGGCTTACACTACCCCACACCTCAAGGCTAAGATTGACCCCACTAGATCGCACTGCTGTCCCAGATGCGTGGCGGAACATGTCGATTTTTTGCATCTGGTGTGGGACAGCGCACCAATACGTTCTTACTGGGAGGACTTTTTTCGATTTTATCACGCATGATAGATCTTTCGCTTACCCGACCCCACCGATGGCACTATTGTGCTATGTTAAACCATTGCCGCAGCAGTCCGACACTATGTCGCCACTGCATTATTATTGGCTAAGCGCCAGGTGTCCCTACCTCGGGGCAGCACCACCGCCCAAACGGTGGAGGTCTGGATCCGTTATTTGATATACAGTGATACCACAAGTGACTTATATGCAACATTGCAACCGCAATCCTTTAGACCTAAAAACATATGGCAACCACTGCAAGACTACTTGCTGCTCTTCCCTATTGATATAGATAGCCCCAAGGATGACTAATGCATATCCACTGGACTTGATATGAGACCTGGAGCATAAAGATATTTCTGGAATGTCCCCATTATGCACGTTACCATGGCCTGCACAGCCTTATCCCTCATATCTCTTCTTCTCCTCGACCCTTCTTATACTCTCTCAGATCTCTAAAGTTTCTAAACTGTCTTTAATAGGTTCAATTTTCTTCATATGATACCATGCAGTGGCGTGAACAGTACTTTGTACTTTTATGATTATTTTTTTTTATTCTTTTGTACCTCTCTTTCTGATTTCCTTTTGTATTACTTCACTGTTATAAACACCTTTAAATAAAGATTTTAAAACTTTTTTAATTCACTCACTTACCTGATCTACCACCTATCACAAACATCCATCATTAGGGCAGTGACCTGAGCTCTAGCAAACAACGAGCCAACTGGTTGATAAAAAAGATGTCTGTCAAAGAGCCTTAGTTACAGGAAGCCCACTGGGTATTGCAGTGCCCACCCAAGGAGAAGCAAGCCTGAATATGAAGCATGCTACCTAGGTTTCTGAGGGCTATTGCATCCTTGAAATAAGAATCCTTAAAATCTGTGTAATACTATTGGACTGAAGTCTAAGTCTATCCTTTGGTCATATAGCAGAACAGCGCACTAATTTATGTGTGAATAGGAGAGCCTACCATATTTCTTTAAAGCACTCCTGGATGGAGCTCTATGATTTTCAGCGGTAGTGCAAAGCCTCCTTGTGGTTGGCCATGACCAGGCCCTGTGTCTAACCCCACCCCGTGCAAGGATGAAGGCTGAGCATGGTGTAGGGTTGAGTGCCCATGGGTTGGATTCAACCCTCTCACACCTTCTTAATTGTGGCCTGAGCGTGGCCGAGTAGTGAATGGGGGCAGTTGGTGCGCTGCTGACATGTAGAAGGAGTGGTAAATGCAAGCCTGTCTGCACCTGCCCATGCTTGGCTTGTGCCCAGCACCAGGTACTACCCTCCGCAGCATAGGCCGTCGACACTACATTACCTCAACCCTGTAATAAATTCTGTTCAAATTCAGCATCTCCAACAACACTACCCTGGGAGGAGCCATGCTCTACCAACCACCAGGACCTAGTGAAGTACTAGGAATTTAAAGCCCAGCGGTGCAGGGGAACACACCCTAAGACTTCGGGTTCTTCCTGTTTCAGACCTACAGAAACACAGAGTCTTCTGGGTGAAGTCAAAGATCAGTTTATTGGCTGCAGACCAATTACAGGTACCCGAGAAGTACAACAGCATGTATGTTCTCAGGAGACTGCTTAAAGTTACAGAAACGGGCTTCTCCTTAAATACAAAATATCATGCTTCAGGCATACATTCCTTGTTTTATGGTATGGTCATATACATGTATCCATTACAAACGAAAAAACAGAGTCATGATGACCATCCCACATTCCAGTTAAGCCAGCCCACAATTATTTACCCAGCGAGGCTCAGATCCCACATCAGATATCAATAGGCCCCAATAAACACGGGCATCTCCTGTTTGGGAAACAAGCCATAGAACAGGAAGAGTCAGGTGTGAAAGAGATTAGCCGGAGGCTCGTGTGGGATGAAAAGGCTTTATGGTGTGTCAAACCCTGATGCTAATCACAGGTGGCCGTAGGACGGGGAGCTCGTGAGACCGGACTGACCTGGGGCAGCGGAGCCAAGCTGCCCAGGTCACAGAGGAGTCAAAGGAAGGCACATGTGTTCTAAAGGCCCGTATTTGCTCGTAATAGGTAGCCTATGTGAGGGCAACCATAAGATGGCCACCGCTCTAAGATGGAACCCACGTAGTCAGTGTATAACATTGTACACATAGTGCATTTATCAATGAAACGTTATATAAAGCACTTGTACATACCGCATTGACCATTCGCGGTTCGCTAATACCGGGATAGACAGGGTTAGGGCCCCGTCTCCCACGCGGTCCCAAATTTCAAAGTACCACAATAGAGCCGGTTTTGGAAACTCCATCACAGACATCATTGTCGCCCTGGTGCTTAACTCCAGCTCCTTCATCCTACTTGGCAACCTCCATTTCCACCTTTAGGATCTCACCGACCTGAGCACTACCAACCTTCTGGACAGCCTAAACACATTCAGACTCACACAACTGATGACAGACGCCGCCCACATTACTGGCCATCTGCTTGACTCCATCTTTACCAACTGTAACGACATCTTGGTGGACAAAACCCACCTCTCTCACCTGGACCAACCATTCACTCGTCTGCTTCGGCCTTTACTTCAGCCACCATTGAAGAACTGCCCCCACCAAGAGACCGTCCACAGCAACTGAAGCACCATCTGCGAAGAAACCTGCTCCACAGAACTGCAAAACTACTTCCCAGCAGACCAAGATAACCTTGAATGCTCTATTGACAACTTCAGTCTCTGCATCACTGCCTGCGCCAATGCCCTAGCCCCTCTCAAAACCAGGACTACCACTAGGACCAGCCTACAAGCTAGCTGGTACAATGAGGACCTTTGATGCACCAAGCACCACTGCAAGCAGCTCAAGTGTCCATGGTGATGCACCCAAAACGACAGCAACAAGCAAACCTGCAACTCAGCCCTCCAACAATGCCATAGGCAATTGTAAGCTACCAAGCGCTCATCCCCAACAGAACAGATATACAACAGCATCTATAGTGTTGAGCAACTCTTTTCCATTATAAGGGAATTCACCTCGCCATCTGCCACCTCCACCACCATCACCCCCTCTCAAGAACTCTGCACCCAGCTTATACTTTTCTTCTGCATCTTCTCACCACAACTGAACCCTTTCATCTCAGCAGCCCTCCTCAAAGAGTATGGCAGCTTTCCAGGAACCACACCGATCTGTTGATCTACCATTACCCTCATTAAAAATGCCACTGTCATGAAACTAATCCATTCAGGAGCCCATCGGCCCCTTGCCTGTTCTTCACCTTGACAAGAGGACTCAAGCCCATCGGCACTGCACTCACCCCAATCCTTAATCACTTCCTAACCATCACTACCTTCCCTGACCCCATGAAACCATCCACCATCTTACCACTACTGATGAAACCTACTGCCTGCTTATTCTCTCCTACCATCTACAGACCCATCTCACTGCTTCCCTACCCAGTAAATGTCTTAGAGAAACTGATTAACAAGAGACTAGCTAACCACCTGGATGACAACCACCTCTTGGACCCATTCCAATCAGGCTTCAGACATGATCATATCACCAAAACCGCCTTCATTGCAGCAACTGGCTATATTCGGACAATCATGTAACTAAGGCGGGACTGCGGCCCTCATCCTCATTGACCTCTGTTCTGCATTTGATACTGTCTCCCACCTGATCCTCACACAACGCTTCCACCAGGCAAGAATTTGTGGGATAGACGTTCTTCCTTCCTCACAGTATGCACACAGAAAGTCCACCTACCTTCTTACACCTCTGAGCGAACTAAGATGGTCTGAGGAGTCCCCCATGGATAAACACTCAGCCCCTCGCTCTTCAGTATCTACAAGGACCCGCTCACCAACATTGTGAGATCTTTTGGAATTGTCAAGGTTCTATTCTAAACTCCCAGGATCAGTTCGATGCCCAAGTGGGTCCACCTCTCAATCGCCCCACCCTCTGAAGGCTATAATAAGAAGGTTGGGGGATTAAGCGAGGGAAGGAAAGGAAGGGGACAGCAGGAAGGTAGACTTATAAAGCAAAAGACATCATAAGAATAAACAATCAAGCCTGTCTCATACTATAACTATCACCTTATTATTGTTTTATAGGTCTCTAAATACCTGTAAAAGAAAATAATGGCTGTTCTGAGCTTCACTAGAAAAGAAGAATGCCTTCCTTCATCTGGAAGTTCCTCTCCAAATAATATATTTGCTGAAATTAGGAAATACAATTAGTGACGTGTCGGTATGTTGTTTCTTAGTCATTCACAGATATGCATACTTTCTCACCCACCACATAAACCATACGCATTTGCATCACGGGGGGTGGGGGGTTGACTCAATTCACACCACCAAATACCCCTGCTAAGAGAAAGGGAAAGATTATTCGGCATGCAAAAAATCAACGAATTTCTGGTTTAATGCATTACTGTACTCATGTCCTTTCCATAGGAATCATACAAGGTGACTGAGGTTACTTTTCACATCAGTGTGAAATTTTGCATGAACTGAAAATCCAATACCATTGCTCGTTTTGCAATTAAATGTCATTCGCATTTATATGAGGCTTGAATCCTATTCACAGCATGTCCTTAGGTGCCGCCGTGTCAGAAATAGTATCCTTATAGCTTTCGGTCCTTGGTATGTCAAAGAACTCTTCACGCTACATACTAGGGAGTTTTGGGCAAGCCCCCACCACTTGCATCACCAACTTTCTCTGTAAGGCAAACCTGGCTTTGTCAACACTCCAGGTTGAATGGAGCGAAAGAATAATCTTCCGAACTTGAGGAAAATGAAACGGTGACCGAATCACCCTTACCGTACTTTCGGTGTTTCTGAATGTCTCACACGGCCCTGGACAGAATTGTGTAAGCACAAAATATGCAGCAAGTGGCTGACACCGGAACGGTCTCTTTATCATCCGGGTCACGGTGTCATCACTTGTGTGTCAACAAGGGCTGCTGGGTATTGTGGTTTTTCTCTTTGGCGACATAGATTGCGACTTGCAAGCTACCATGAAGAGACCCGTACTAAGCTATCTGTGAACATGTTGCCGGCAGTATATACAGCTATAAAAGTAGCAAGTTTTATTTAGGTGTAACAGGAATAAACAATCTCTTACACTCACGACAAACAACTCATCTTCTCACTCTATATGGAGATCACTAATACACAAGAAAACTTAATTGAGTGCATGTCAGAAGCTGCTTTCTGGATGTACTCCAACAGCCTCAAACCAAACCCAGACAGAACAGAGGTAGAATTCTTCAAGAAAGACCTGACTATATGGATCTCAGCATGGTGGCCATCAGAACCTGGACCCAGTCCAATCTCTTCTAGCCAAGCCAGGAACTTGGGAATCCTAGTCAACAGCAAACTATTGATGGCCAGCCAAGTCAACTCAATCAACTCCTCCTGCTTTCCCACCTTCAAGGTCCTTAGGAAAAGCTTCTGGTGGCTTCCTCTCAACACATGCCAAACAATCAGCTAAGCACTCATCACCAGCACATAGATTATGGAAATGCACTCTATGGTGGAATCGCACCTCAACTCATCAAGTTGCTCCAGGCCATTCAGAATACAGCATCCACACTCATACTCAACATCCCTCCATTCACCCACATCTTACCCCCTCAGAATCCTCCACTTGCTTCCCATACAGTAACATGCACAGTTCAAATTATTCAGTCACACACATAAAGCACTACACAATGTAGGCCCCACCTGCCTGAAAAACTGTATCTTCCACAGCCCACTGGACACCTCCGCTCTGCAACCCTACTTCTCGCTTTGGTCCCTTGCATTCAAAGAGCCAGAGCTGGCACAGATGCTTTCACACACCTGGCTTCAAAACTCTAGAATGTACTACCCCTTCACATTATAGCCACCAGCTCAGTCCCAGAATTCAAAATAAAACTGAAAACATGGTTCTTCACATAGGACACAGCACGGGCAGCAAGCAGGGAAGCAACACTCCCTTTTAATCAGTGCCAGGATCCCCTCCCGGGTGACATGTGTGCTTTACAAGTACACATATCATAACATACTAATGATTCTTTTTTATTTATTTATTTTAAATGTTAAAATAAATTAATTTAACTTAACATTAGTTGCTATGTGCTTTTATTTTATTGCATCCATTATTTTCTATGGGAGGGCCATGTGTAGTGCTAGACTTGTCTGAGCTGGAGAACATTTACCACTGTTCTGGTTACTTTGTGGCTGTAGAACCTATAAAAATTGCAGTTTCTGAACATCAATCAACATAATCTTTTGTGGTTGGGTGAATATCCCTCACTAAACCCCTCCTTAACTCTCCTTAAACACCTCCTAACTCCTCCATTAACCCCTCCCATTTAATAGTGAGTATTCCTCATTTTCCAGTGTCTCTCACCCTTCCACATTTAATACTGAAAAAGATATACCTACATTTTGATCAGATTTGTGCTCCAGCATGGGGGTGAATGGATGGTACTGACGTGCTTCGGAGAAACTCTGGGGCATATTCTCAAGGATCTATTGCCGAGTTATCGGCACTTTATCACACCCAAAGTCGCGATAAATTTACCACCCCATTCACAAGCTGGTGCAAACAGCCTAAACTACCAGATTACCTGCAACAGCAACCACAGAAAACATTGCCCTGACAACTATCGCTAATGAGATGCAGAGTAGGTGTTCCCGAGCAAAAAGCCACGATAACACCACACCACAACATTCTCAACGACCAGCCAGATTGACGATAAAAACACAAAACATGCCATAAGGCGCATCAGCAGCAGGAAATTAACACCTGCTCTGACCTGGTGCAAAGTCGGACTACAACCTGCACCATCAAAGGGAGCCCAGCCCAGAGCCACACCTGAAGAACAACAAATGCCATGGAGCCAACGATCATGCAGCTCGGACACCCAAGAGGGCCACAACACCCCCCACCACCCACCCCATACCACTCCCCTGGGCCTCACCCTTGGCACCCCCCCACTTCCCCCAGATCAAGAGAATGCACATCAACGTCACGAAATCATGAACAAAATAATTCGCCTGATGCCGCAGAATCACAACAACTAATAGCCATGTGAGTACAGAAAAAGCAGAATCAATAATTCACCATTGATAGTTCAAACAAAATTTCACACCAAACAACTATTTGGAAGAGTCATGGTGGGTCATCCCTGGACAATCTGCAAGTTACAGCCTGTAAGACAATATCCCAGATAAGAAGGTGTGTGAGGCTCTCATCAAAGGACAGAGAGAGAGAGAGAAAGAGAGAGAGAAAGAGAAATACAGAACAAGGAGCGCAAGGCCAATCGTGCCCTTGACACATACATGCCAACTGTTGCATGTGTCTTGCAATTGGTGCACCCAAAATCTAAGGCCTGGCAATAATTTCAGCGTGAAGGCCACATCACATTTCAGAAATGCAAGCAGTAGTCAGACAAAAATTAGCCATGAAAGCTCCTTTGTTTCAATACACAAGGCAGAAGGACATCCGAACCTCCGACCTTGGTCTCCAATGCACCCGGTCCCCCCTAAGTGAGATACCGTACCAGACTCTTGCGACTCCCACACCACGAACTGCGCTAATGAAAGAGCAACTTGTCCACACCCCACACACACTTGTCCCTGCTCGAGCTACACCTGCATGGCATGCCCCCAACACATCGGTAAAAAAGACAACCCATACGTCCAAACATTGAACACACATACGACTCATTACTCCGAGCTGTGGCATATCTTCCACAGAACTGCCGCCGGTGTGAGGAGTGCCAGTGGTACGAGACCAACAAACGCAATGGCAGGCAATCCCGGGCACATGCACAACCCCAGTCACGTGGAACTGTACTGTGCACGAATACTGCATCTGTTGGGAGCTCTGCCAATGGCAGTTTTGCAAATCAGTTACCATCTGAGTTTCTGGCTTGCATACGTCACATGCGTCCAGCCATGGTTCCACTGTCGATCAAGGACATTCGAGTGGCCCATGGAGGTCTGCCTATCTAACACAACGGTAGCTGAACTGGATTACGACTTGTGTGTGCGCCCCCTGTTTGCCCACGAACAGGAGTGCTACCGGGATACCCGGGCATGGGATCCCTTGATATGTGGTGTCTGTGCCAGAAGCAGTGGATGGGAGATTGCACAAGTCATCGTGTGCAGTGACCACATTGAGGCGCTCCCCTATTGGGCTGTGTTGCAGATTGGTGAAACTGCGTGGTCGGAGCACATCTGCTGATGGATTGGCTCTCCCTCGTGTTACTTGAAATCGAGAACGACGTACTTCTGGAACTGATTGCCTATGAAGCAGCGCTCACATTCAAGGACGAGTAACTACCTTCCTGCATCCACAGAGTCCAGGTTCCAACACCGTGTTGCATCATGCAGGAATGGTCCCATAAGCTAGTACAACAGTGGACATGTCTGCATTCGCTCGGACTCAGAATGCATGTGCGTGCACCTACGCGTGTTGCCACACACCTGTGCAAGGTGCTGCAGCCCCATGGACGGAGCTGCGCAACATCGTTTTGCAAAATCTGACATACTGCTGGAGGAAGACTTCACACATGGCAATGTAGCACGACATGTGACCTTGTTGGTCTCTTTCAACTGCTCACTGTCAGCATAGCACACAGTCGGCGCATTCCAGTGGTACAGCTCCATGCAGATCCCATGGCCTGTGAGTTGTGTCCCCTGACACGGGGCAATGAGCAGACGCCAAACATCACATGACTCGACCAGCAAGGCAAGGTGGGCTGAGACCGTTGCCAACTGTAAGGATATGTGTTCATTTTTGCCACCCCATTCCTTGCACCTCAACACATTCCCATTCTGCCTGTAAGTGTCTTCAGCATTTGTCTGCTGTTGCGGCCGATCACTTTGCCCATAATGAAACGCACATGCTAATAAAGCCTACGCAACTTCACCAGTGTACAACTGTGATGAGTGTTGATAAGTATAACAAATCGTGTGCCTCAATGAACATTGTCCATACACAGGGAGGGGCAGACCTCCTCTGGTACGTAGGTGGTGAATCCCTATTGGCAGCTCCACCTCTGTGAGCCACACATTGTGTTTGGGATAGTTGCTGGTAGACCTGTGGTCTTACGTGTCTTCAGCAATGTGAGTAGGGTTTTCAAGTTTTTGCCATGTTGAGGTTCTGGACTTTTAAGAGTCCAGAGGTGTCAGGGAAACAACACCCGAAGACCCCTGAGTTCCTCCTGTCTCGGTGCACAAATAAACAGAGACACGGGCTTCTCGATGGCGGCGTCAAAGACCAAGGTTTATTTACTGCAGGGACACAGAAATCATAGGAACCACACAGAGGCAGAATCTACGAGACTGTTCAAATTGCATCAAGTGGGTCACTCCTTAAATACACATAAATTGCCTTTAGGCAACATTACACGAATATTTCTCATGCCCAGCCCGGTATCCCAAACAAACAATAAATACATATCAAACAATGATTAGTTAGAGGTTTTCGGTATTCGATCAGGCTCTCTTGTCAGTTCTTCATTCTTCGCCCGATCCTCCCCATCATAAAAATCGTAACCTCCCCATTGTAAAAGCCCAGAAGGAAAGGAGCAGAGCCAGGTGCAAAGGATTGAAATGTAGGATAAGAGATGTTTATGGATCATAAACGGGCATGGCCACCGTCTTCGGCCTTTCAGTCAGGACAACGGACACAAGAACCAGTATAGCAGGACTGGCCTCAGGCAAGGGAGGCAGCTTGATTCTGCCTAGTCATGCAGCGTCAGCCTTTCTCGGGCTCGAGCTTACGTGTCCTTAACAAGGTGACTCTGCCGGGGTCATCGTCCGTTCATTGACTATGTGAGGGCAAGAAACAAGATGGATGTCGTAACTAAAATGGATGCCATGACTCTTACGACAAAATGCCTTATTTCCCAGTGAATTCATGCTAGTTGCGCAGCGAAAACACTGTCATGTATACAATGGATCATTTGCGGTTCATTGGTACCGAGATCGTGTCAGTACTACGATACCGAATTCACGGGTTCGGATCGCTACAGAACCTCAGACCGTCCTTTTGCCCTTACATAGGCAATAACTCACTCTATGTCAGAGTCCATTTCTATGCTCATCAGGTCACTGATGTGTTGTTGCAGCATTGCTCTATCTTGTGGCGTATCTCTGAAAGCAGGTGGTCTTCTTACGCATGTTGAAACGCAGAGATTACATAAGGCAGGACCACACTGAACAATGAGACAGCACGAAAATAAGAATACTAACGCAACACCAGTGACTATCAGAACCTTCCATCCCCACGCGGACAACAGACTCCAGAACCATCCCATTAATGACCAGTTACCTTCCTCTACATGAATAGAGTCAGAAATCTTATGTAATTTAGAGATGGCTTTGTATACTGTCGGCGCATTATCTGGAATAAAAACGCAACAACTTGATTGGATCATCTTACATACTCCACCTCGATCTGCAAGTAACACATCAAGAACCATACGGTTCTGTAATGTCATGAGGCGATCCGCTTGAAGCTCAGCTGTCAAGTTACTAAGGGCACCCGCAGTTTCAGTGATGGTGGATTCAACTACCCGTGTTAGTTGGCGTAAGTTTCTACTGTTGGCCATAGGCCCCCAGAATGGGAGGAAACCCTTGAAAAAGTCTCCTGCCTCTTGGCCAGCAGTATCTTCTTTACTGAAAACACCTCTCACAACTCTAGTTTTGTGATAATCCGGTGCAGCAGTATATGTCGGAGGTAACAGTTGAGCGATATAACATGAGCCTGAGAAGTCAGCAGGCAGCCATGTATATGCTCTGTCTTGGCAAACAAAATAGGTACCCTTAGCAGCTAAGAATGCAGGGGAAGACTGTGACGGGAAAACATATGTTTCGATACAGTCACTTTTCCCTAGTCGAGCTTTCGGATTCCTCCCATTTCCTTGCAAACAGACTTGACCTTGGTGGGGTACGACCCAAATCGGAGTTGAGCTCTTACGTTTGTTCTCACCCAGAGTAATGCCGTATTCCGTAATATTCCAACCCATGTAAACTCGCAATTCATCCTTGGGAATGTACGGAGTATTATTGACATCTCTCACCATGTCAGTAATTCCTTTTACCAAGGCTCTATTAGCAGAGCTATACCGGGTGGAACGCGGAGGTCGTGGAGGGTAGGTCTCTAGAGCATAAGCGAACATGGTCTGAAATGCCCAGAATGATCCATTATAACTAAAAGGCAGAACCAAATAAGGGATGCCCTTGTCCATGGTATGTGGTATCAAGCCACATACCCAGCAGTTTGTTGTGTTGACCACTAGTTGATGTTGGTGCAAGAGCTGAATGAAAGTGTTATTTATAAACTCAGAGCGTCGAGCTTGCTCGTGAGCAGGAAAAGGATGGAAAGAATGAAGAGAAACAACAGTCGGAGAAACAGGAGCATGGGGAGATACTGTAGGTACAATAGGTGTAAAGATCAACTGAATACCAAAAATAATTCCACCTACCAAGGTTATTAAGACAATCAGAAGTGTCAGAGTGCATTGCATTAGGAAACATGTACTGTACAATATGTCATGTAATTTTGTCTTGTGCACATTTATGACATTAACCCGTCGTAATTCAGGAAGCTCCATCTTCTACAACCGTTCGCAACGGATGGTTTGTACCTGTTAAAAACTTGCCTCTGTTTATCCTGGGAGTTCCCAAGACAAACAGAAGAAAACGACCTAGTGTCCGATTCCCTGCAAATTAAAACAAGGCACACGTTACGACCCTACGGTAACCCAGATGGCAAGGTGAAAGAAACATAAAAATAAAAAAATAAAAATTCTAGCAAACTTCCTGATTGACTGGAATGCAGTGTGATCAAAACAGTTTTACAGTCTTTAAACAGAAGGGCAATAATGCAATGTCATTAGTTCATAACATGAGAACGTAGATTATATCTGTACTTTCCGGGTCTTGTCTGGTCTTGGAATAGTTGGTCTACAGGTGTGGAAATGTTCAACTCCGCAGGTGACAAATGTTCACTTTGTACGATACTCGGTTCAGGGTTCAAAGGAGCAGTTCCTGCTGAAGTGTCAAAGTTCTGTGTTTCTGTTCGTGGGTGGTCCGTTAGGTACTCTGCATCACTGAAAGGGATGTGCCTAGGAACAGGTTCTGTCTCGGATACACCAATTCCCTGTCTAACCCAATTGTCATAGGGGAGTGGAAGAGGGACACGCTTCGTATGGCTGGCGTGCACCCAATTCTTCCTTCCAGCTAGCCGTACTGCAGTTCTGGTTACAAGGAGGACCTGGAACGGGCCCACGAATCTTGGCTGAAGGTTCCGGCTACGTTCAAAGTTCCGGACCACGACCTGGCCACCGGGTTTCAACGTGTGGCCTGGACTCTCCGGCAGTTTAAGCAAGGATTCGAAAACCTGTTGATGAATAAGGCTCAGTTTAGCAGTCAGATCATAAAGGTAATCAATCAACATTGGGTATTCTATCTGTTTGAATTCCTTTGGCCTAGGAACTCCCCAAACATTAGCAGGGCGGCCGAACACAATCTCATATGGGCTAAGCCCTACTCGAGAGTGTACAGTCGCTCTGGTGGACAATAAAGCTAAAGGCAGTGCGTCTGGCCAAGAGAGACCAGTGGAAGCTTGTATTTTCGCGAGTTTCAGCTTCAGGGTGCCATTGTACCCTTCAACCAATCCCGCTGACTGTGGGTGATTCGCACTGTGGAATTTTTGTACGATTCCTAGACCTGCACACACACTCTTCATAACTTTCCCTACAAATTCACTTCCGTTGTCTGACCAAACAATCCGTGGCATACCATACCTAGGGAAATATTCTTTGAGGAGGATTTTGGCAGTGGACATGGCAGTGTTATCCTTTAATGGGTATGCCTCAATCCACCTTGAGAAGGCACATACTACCACTAGAACGTATTTGAGATTGTTACACCTGTCCATGTGGATAAAATCCAACTGAATCACTTCAAAGGGACAAGAAGGGGGAGCAAAATGGCCAGTTGGGGTTGGGGTTCCCTTGCCAGGATTATGCATCAGGCATACCATGCAGTTTTTCACCACTCTTTCCGCACACTTAGTAATTCCATCATTCTTCCATACTGGAGCTAACATTCTACAGATCCCTTTCGAACTGATGTGCGCTGCTCCATGTGCCATCGTGACTACTGCAAGTACATACGCATCAGGTAACATCCAACGCTGCTGTTCAGACAAATCGACCCAACATCCACTTGAATCCATTTTACCCGTTTTCTCCTTCCATTCATTCTTCTCATTTTCAGTTGCTTCATTCTGGATTGCTTTCACACTGTCAATCGTATTTTCACACATTCCTGATTCAGCAATCCATCTTGCAGACGTTGCAACGTACATTCGGCTCGTCATATTCTTGGCCGTTTCTTTAGCGACCTCATCAGCAAACGCATTCCCTCGGCCAACATCATCCGTAATCTTTCGATGTGCACTACACTTCACAATCGCAACTTCATCCGGTAGGGTCAGGGATTCTAATAGATCGTTGACTAACTGTCCATGTTGGATCTTAGTTCCGTGGGACGTGAGAAAACCTCTTTCTTTCCAGAGGCGCCCAAAATTGTGTGCGACGCCAAAGGCGTACTGGCTATCAGTAAACACATTCACTCTCTTTCCCTCAGCTAAAACACACGCTCTTGTCAATGCAATTAATTCTGCTGCCTGGGCAGAATTCTGACCCACTCTTGCAGTCTCAACAATCGTACTCAAAGTCGTAACTGCATACGCGGCCGTCACATCACCATTCGGTAGCTTAAAGCAGGACCCATCGACATATAACGTGCCGTCTGGGTCTGATAACGGAGTATCTTTTAAATCAATCCTACCTCAGTTCTGAAACAACAATCATGGGGCTCTGAATCACTCGACTCCTGAGTAGTCGGCAACAGTGTTGCTGGATTCAATATGTTACATCGCTTGATCTGAATGTGACTTGCCAAAAGCGTCAGCTCGTAGCCTGATAATCTAGCACTGGTGAGGTGCTGAGTTTTCGTTCGATTCATGAGTGTATCCACAGCATGTGGAACCATGACTACTAACATGTTGTTCATGACTAGTCCAGCAGACTGTCGAATAGACACTGCAGCTGCTGCTGTAGCTCTCAAACAACTTGGCAACGCTCTAGCTACCGGATCTAATGTGGATGAAAAGTACGCACAAGGCCGCTGTTTGTCACCAAATTGTTGCGTTAATACACTCAATGCACAACCTTCTCTTTCATGGACATATAGCGTAAACGGCTTACTGTAGTCAGGAGTACCCAACACAGGAGCTGAACACAGCGCATCACGTAAGTCAGAGAAGCTCTGTTGACATTCATCAGACCATGGCAAGGGGCTCGGAACACCTTTTCCAGTCAGGGCTACCAATGGTTTCGCCATGAGAGAAAAATTTGGGATCCATTGCCTACAGTATGACGTAATACCCAAAAACGCACGCACTTCTCTCTGTGTGCTTGGTACAGTCATCTGTGAAATTGCTTTGATTCTCTCTGGGGTCAACCTTCTTCCCTCCTTTGACAAAAGATGACCTAAGTTGGTCACTTCTTGGCAACAATATTGCAGTTTAGAAGGTGACACCTTGTGATGTAAGTCTGACAAATGACGTAACAAAGAAATTGTAGCTGCTTTGCAAGTTTCCTTGTCATCAGCGGCTAGTAGAAGATCGTCTACGTATTGGATCAGAGCAACACCATGAGGAAGTACAAGGGTATCTAATTGACTCTTTAATGCTTGACTGTAAATTGAAGGGCTCTCACAATAACCTTGTGGAGCGCGTTTGAATCTGAAACTGCGACCTCCTAAGGAGAAACCAAAAATGTCTCTACTTTCTTCGGCTATCGGAATGCTGAAAAAGGCATTTTTCAAATCAATCACTGTAAACCATGATGCTGAGGCAGAAATCAATGTCAGTAATGCAGTGATATCTGGTACCACAGGAAACTGTGGAATCACTATTTTGTTAACCTCTCTGAGGTCAATCACAAATCTGTAAATTGGAGGTTTGGAAGGGTCAGTACGCTTCAAAATCGGCAGAACAGGACTGTTGCAGACATTTCCTCTAGTTTCCTCAATCACATCTTTCTGTATCAAGTCTTTTACAATCAGCAAGAGTGCTTGTTCACCTTCGTTTGAAATCCGATTCTGTGGGATTCGTGGAAATTTAACATTAGCTTTCAGACTTACCACATAAGGGGGAATTTCTAAGAGGCCTACATCGTTGGGACCAGTTGCCCAAAGAGTATCAGGGAGAGAACGCAGCTCCGGTGGGAGCTTATCCATTGACATGTACATCGGAGAGATGACTCCTTTACCTAATGTGAGCTGTACTCCCGAAGGAGAACAGTACAACGTCGCATGCAGGCGTTTTAACAGGTCTAAACCAAGCAGATTCTCATTACAGCCGGTTGTTAGAATAAGGGGTGCTTCTAGTTCGCATGGTCCAACAGAAATCGACAAAGGACTAGAAACAGGGTTGTGAACAGGGGCGCCTGAGAAACCTACTGAAGTGTTCGTTAAGCCAGACAAAGGTGCGCCAGGGAGTTTCGCACGCATGATTGAACTTTTTGCCGCACCAGTATCCAACAGAAACGGTTCGACCACGCCTGAGGTAACTACTGTGACATAAGGTCCACTCTGATCACTGGAACTGATACTACTCCCTCTCTCTGTCTGCGGCTGTCCTATTGCTTGTTTCTTTGAATCTCTTCATTATGATCATAGTAATCTTCAACATGATATTGCGGAGATCTACCTGCCTGTGTAGTTTGTATATTTCGCTGGTCGAAATAATTCGATTGGCGATCAGTCTGTGGTGTCATCATACCACGCCCTCTACCTCTAGGAGCTTGCATAAATCCAACATTACCTCTCTGAGCTGGAACACCACTAGTTTGTGGGTGCAGAACTGGACACTCATTCTTATAATGACCCTCCTTTTTACAATAAGCACACTGATTCCATGCTAACTGTTGTCGGGGAAAACTATAATTAAACTTTTGTGCTATCCCTTGCTGGAATTGTGGCTGCTGCTGAAACTGGGGTCGTTGCTGTGAATCTGACTGATTTGAACGAGGCGGATACGCCTGTTGTAAAAGAACTTTGGTTTTTAAATCTTTCGTTTTCTTTTCTGACTTTTCCTTCTCTTCTTTCTCTCTATTCTCGTAATACTGAGCAGTTGCAAGTATCTGTGCTGTCGTCGACACTGCCCATGCACTTTCAGAATCTTTTAACTTGTTACTAAGCTCAGGTAGTAAATTAAACACGAACTTGTCGACAAACAATCTCTGGCCTCCCTCGGTACTCATATCTTGCCCACTGTGGTCCACGAAGGTCTCTTCAAATCTAGTGAAGAAGTCAGAGACGCTTTCGTCCTTCTTTTGCTTGCATGCCGATAATTTATCCCAATTGACTCGTAACGCTGGCATCAGCGTTTTCATCAGAGTAATTATTCTGCCAGGTAAGTCAGCAATCAGAGGTTCAGGTTTAGCACCGCCAATTTGTTGCGCATCTGCCGCTATAATAGCTGGCCAGTCACCTCCTAAGGCGACTGGGTGGTTCTCTTGCCGAATTTTGGCCCATATAGGCTGTGGCACTACATTGCCAAATAACATTTCAATGTCTGCCAAATTCATGATACACGCTTGAACTGTCTGCGTTAACTCTTTGTAATAACCAGCAGGATTTTTACGAGGATCTGGTAATGCTTGTTTTACTGCTAATACTTCAGCCCGTTTCCAAGGGATGTGTATCCACACTCTCTGGAAATGTGCCGGAACAGCTGCAGTACCCAAGTTCCCATCAGCGGCAACTGCATTACGCCATATGGGCGGAACTTCCCTCATTGGATATTGTCCTCGTTGTTTCCTAGTTGTACTCGGTGAACCATCAGAGTCTCTTGTCGCTCGAAGAGGGGACTCATCCCTATAAGCTAAAATTAATTCTATTGCTCTCCCTACTTCTGAACCTATCACCATTCCTGCGGCGAATTTCTGCTGAATATTTATCAGGTCAGTGGGGACGGAGTCTAAATCATCATCTTCCCATTCCTCACGCACAAGAGAACACATCACGTCAAAAACATAACGTTGAGTCGGTTCATTCTATTGCATAAATGTCTCTAACACTCTTCGTGCATCATACTTCGCAGCTTTCGACATCCACCTAAGAGCTGTCGAATCTAAATTGTCTCGTTCTTGGGAACCAGGAAGCTGGCTACGTCTCTGTGTAGAGTCAGAAACGGGGGTCCTAATTAAAGACCCGTAAAGAGGAGTTAAGATTTTAGTTACAGAGTCGGTTATTTTCCGACGAACAGAAAGCGGAGTTAGAACGTTCACAGGGTTCGGGGGCAAGGTAGTTGGAGCAGATGGAATAGTAAGGGTGGGAGTAGCAGGTAAAGCAGTTTGCGAAACGACAGGCAAAGGCGGAACAGGCGACCCAGGAAGAGGGGGTGCCGTAGGAACATTAACCACGGGAAGGATAGGAGCTTGAATCAAAGGAAGTGGAGCAACTATTCCAGGCTGACCAGCAGCTGGCTGTACAACAGGTAGTAACTGTGGTACTGTAATACCCTGTGCATACGGTGGAGGTGATCTCAACAGATAAGACAACAGAGGATCCTTTTCTTGATCCTCCATCGGCTTAGCAGGACATGATGGCAATACAGGGTAACATTTATCAACTGCCAAATTATATTTTCTATTCGCCATCTCCATTGCTTTCTCAGTCTCGTTGACATGCAACTGCCTAGCAGACTCCATTAAAGTCAACCCTTTCTCTTTCTGTTCTTTCTTCGTTTTCCTAATTTCTCTCTGTTTGGCTTCTTTGCGCCATACGCGAAAAGAATCAAACATTGCCGGCCGGGCTTTTCTCTTGAACAACTTCATTTCTAGATTGTCTAGTATTTCCGTTTCGAAGCTACCATGCGGTGGCCAACTAAGGACACCATCTTTCTTGGTATAACGGACCCATACTTCATTATACGTGATAGGACCCACACCATGTTTACAATAGAGCTCATATGTAGGAGTCCCAATCGGAGGAACCGAACACGAATCCTCCAACCGGGAATCCCCGTTGCAACGTAACCAGGACAGGAAACAATTACTACTGGTGGTCATGACAAAAAAACAAATTCCAACAAATTTGAGCAAAGAATTTAGGCCTACCAAAATGAACCAATACTAAACCAAAGATTATCTAAACAAGAGCAACCAATGATAATCTACGAATCAAACCAGAGCAACAAAGAACAACCAAATCGAGCGTAACTAAATACTTAACTGAAATATGGAAGACGTCACCAAGGAGAACCCGTCTACGTCTCGCCGTACTAAGGTCTGCACCTCGGGTCCAAGACAGGGCGACAGTCAAGGCAGCAGTCCTCTGTAGCCGTCTGGGAACGGGAACCCTCGTGGAAGAGATCGTCGGGCCACTTTTACGACATGCAGGGATCGATGAAGCGGGGTACCTCCCTCCGGAATCTTCACACGAAACTTCTCGAACTTTTCAGGCTTTGGACCGGTACCGGATGACGTCGCCCCACGTAGGGCGCCAATTTGAGGTTCTGGACTTTTAAGAGTCCAGAGGTGTCAGGGAAACAACACCCGAAGACCCCTGAGTTCCTCCTGTCTCGGTGCACAAATAAACAGAGACACGGGCTTCTCGATGGCGGCGTCAAAGACCAAGGTTTATTTACTGCAGGGACACAGAAATCATAGGAACCACACAGAGGCAGAATCTACGAGAGTGTTCAAATTGCATCAAGTGGGTCACTCCTTAAATACACATAAATTGCCTTTAGGCAACATTACACGAATATTTCTCATGCCCAGCCCGGTATCCCAAACAAACAATAAATACATATCAAACAATGATTAGTTAGAGGTTTTCGGTATTCGATCAGGCTCTCTTGTCAGTTCTTCATTCTTCGCCCGATCCTCCCCATCATAAAAATCGTAACCTCCCCATTGTAAAAGCCCAGAAGGAAAGGAGCAGAGCCAGGTGCAAAGGATTGAAATGTAGGATAAGAGGTGTTTATGGATCATAAACGGGCATGGCCACCGTCTTCGGCCTTTCAGTCAGGACAACGGACACAAGAACCAGTATAGCAGGACTGGCCTCAGGCAAGGGAGGCAGCTTGATTCTGCCTAGTCATGCAGCGTCAGCCTTTCTCGGGCTCGAGCTTACGTGTCCTTAACAAGGTGACTCTGCCGGGGTCATCGTCCGTTCATTGACTATGTGAGGGCAAGAAACAAGATGGATGTCGTAACTAAAATGGATGCCATGACTCTTACGACAAAATGCCTTATTTCCCAGTGAATTCATGCTAGTTGCGCAGCGAAAACACTGTCATGTATACAATGGATCATTTGCGGTTCATTGGTACCGAGATCGTGTCAGTACTACGATACCGAATTCACGGGTTCGGATCGCTACAGAACCTCAATGTGGATAAATATTATCCATTAAAACAGACTGTCTCCACACTGATGTGTGTGATTACGTCATGCGAAGAGATGTTCTTTAGCCACATGCGATGGGGGGGACACTACTTCAGGCGGGCTACCGATTCGGACATTTACACACACTGCCCTATATGATACATGGACGTGGGGCTACGTTGGGGAATGCAAGATTGTTATTCATTTGCAATGAGGCCACAGCTAGTTCACACCTTCGCAGTCATCTAATTGGCCATGTGGGTCAGGCTCAAACATGCGCATTGATGACATTTACCAGGGTGTACTTTTTAGTGCAATCAATGTCCCTACATTCATCCATACTTGTACACATGAGTGAACGTAGACATGACACATCTGTGTGATTTGGAATGTTTTATTCACATTCTGGGGAGTCTCGGAGATGGAGGGGTACATGGCCAGTTAAAGCCCACATAACATGGTTGCCCAGTGGGGGGCCAACCAGAGTCTTTGGGGGAATGCAAGTTAATCTGAAGAGGAAGAGTACAGTCCTCAGCCGGATTGCTGTGTCATTGGTACAAGAGCAGATATGGCAGTCCATGTCGGGGTCCAGGTAAATGTCGCTGAGTGTTCCGTGGGACAGTGGGAGGTGTTGTTCCAGGGCAGGATGCATAGGGCTGAACCATGCAGGGACTGGCTATTTGGCGTGTACGAATGCTACTGCCTCTTTCCTCACACAGTCATTACACTCCACATCTTACTCCTCTGAAACGTCTTCTGTGTCCGGTGTGTCAGGTGTGTGTGGTGGTGTTATGGCAGTATCACTGTGGGCCACTGACACAACAGGGTGCGAAGGTGTAATGGCTGCATCACTGTGGGCCACTGACATAACAGGGCACGGAGGTGTAATGGCCACATCACTGTGGGCCACTGACACAACAGGGTGCGTAGGTGATAAAGCTGCATCACTGTGTGCCAATGACACATCAGGGGCAGAGGTGTGTGTGTCGAAGTTCCTGCAGCAGTCATCTGGTACAGGCTCTGTGGCAGCAATGGCAAGATGAGGATCTGCAAGGCCTGGAAGATCCCAGATACATGTTTCTGGTGTTCAGCTATGGCAGCCCTACTTCCAACCTGCACCCGCTCCATGGTCTCCATTGTCCTCCGCATCTGTGCCAACTCTGTGCTGTGATCGCTGGAGCCTGTCTGACTAGACAGTTTTTGTATCCGAGTAATGGCCCCAGCGAGGTCAGCCAAGGATTGTCGGTGAGCATGGTGCGGACAGGGGGTGTCCATTAGGGACTGTATGTGGTCCTTGATGCGAGTCAGACACCCACATATGGCATTGAGTTTGGCTGCCACGAGGTCGAAACCCACCTGCAGCTGATCAGCCAACTCCTCCTGGCACGCTAACACACGGCATTGGAATTCCATGTGTTGGTCGAGGGGGTCCTGTGGGCCAGCCGGTGTGGTGTGTGCTTCCTGCTTTGTGGTCTGTGCAGGGTGTGGGCTCACCGCGATGCAGCTGGGCTGCCCTGTTCCTGGGGATGGGGTGCAGAGGCTGTCCACGAGCTGTTGGAGTGTGTCTGGGCAAATGTGCAGGGTGTCCTCCTCATCATCACTGTAGAGATGTGTGGTCTGCTCTGCAGGAGGTGTTTATTGTCCGTCAGCAATGTTAAGGGGAGATGCAGGTTAACAGTGTGTTCCATGGATGTTGACGCATTGTAGATGTTTACATACAGACTGCACGACAATGTACATTTTGAGTATTTTGGAGCAGCTGGCTATTTGCTGGGGGACAGTGGACATTTCAACTACATGACGGATATGAGGTCGTACTCGTACATTATCATCTCACAGTGTCAGGCAATGCCAGATGTGATTGGCCAGTTCCTACGCACGAGCAGCACCAGTTGTGTCCTCTGTCCTGTGGTGTAAGTGTTGCACTTTGTACCACATTGTCATCAATGTTGATGTGCTGTGATTGCTATGTGTGTGTGCTGCATTGTTGGTGAGTTGGCCCTGCAGCTCTGATTTGGTGGCCCCACATCCCTTTGAGTCGGTGTGCCTTTGACTTGTGTGCTTTTCAGGTGCTGTGATGTTTGCGAATTGGGTCATTTGTGCTCTTGGACATATTTTGTACTCATGTGCATTGTTTGTCTGCAGATGTGTTTTTGACGTCATGGGTTGTAGGTGCACATGGATGTGTCAGAGTGTGACCTGCTCCTTTACGGATGTGGTCCACACTCAGCCACCTCAAAGTCATCTCGTGCACCATGCCATATATTGTGACTGCAGCCATGCTATCTGTAATGCAGTGTCAGTTGCATAGTCTGTGTGGCTCAAAGAGCCACTGCTTTTCTGGATTCAGCACATGTGCATGGGTAGGTTGTGGCATTGGTGATATGGAGGGGGACCCAATTGTGCACATTGTGGACGGGGGCCTACTTGGTGTTTCTATGTGTGCTGCAGTGTGCCAAGGGTATCAGGGGCATGTTCCACCCTCATTCTGGGTGTGCAGTGTGCTGCGCATGATTGTGCATGTGTGCCATTGTGCCCATCTCCCTCCGTCCCCCCAGGCCCTGTTCGGTACTCACCCTGTTGCTGTTGGGTCAGGTCATATCGAGCTGTGTCCAGACCACCAACTCCTTGCACCGTCTCCGCACTGATAACTGTGGCCACCATTTCCTCCAGCTCATCCAGCTACTCATGTGGTGCAGGAGTCCCACCTCCAGTCGCCTTTGCTGCCTTTCTGTTGGCAGCGAGTTTCTCCTTGGTTTGGCTGTGCAATTCATGTCAGCGCCTCTTGACCTCCTCCATTGACCTCCTCGACACTCCAACTGCATTCACGTTGTTGACGATGGACTGCCATATTTCCGTTTGTGTTGCCAATGACGTAGTGGAGGGGATGAACAGTTGTTGGTAGTGTTCTGTCACCTACGTGATGATGATCCAGTCTTCCTGCTGACTGAACCCCGTCTTCCTCTTCCTCTTCTCCTTGCCCCTCCCCGAGCATGGGGTTCATAGCTGGTCCTCCGTGGTGCTTGTGAGGTTTGGGTTGTCCTCTGCACTCGGTCTGGGTGCATCCATGGTGCTACGCAGTTTGGATGGGTTTTGGTGGGTTTTTTTCCCTTTTATAACGCATTTTCCCGCATGACGCGTGGGAATTGCAGGTCTGTGGCTGGTTTTCGCAGATTTTTGTGTCACGCTTGGCCTCATCACAGCTTTTTTTGCATTCGCGTTTCGCATTTTTGCGGCGTCACGTTAACTTCATCGCAGACATTTGACGCGTTATCGTGAGCCTATCGCATGGTGCCGCAGGCTTGGGAATGCCCCGTTGCCAAGGTGTTATTTTCCCGTGATAGACTGCGATGTGAAGAGTTGCGTTAAGCTACTTTTGCGGTAGTTGTCACATGTTCTTGAGAATATCCCCCTCTGTCTCCCAGATTCCTAGCTAAGGCTAGCGCTGTCCTGCATTGTTTACCTGTTTTTTATTCTATTCTGTTTATAGGATGTAGCACTGACTGGACATTTATTGTGTAAATTGTGTCTGAGTTTCTAAACCCATATTGTGCTAAAATACTAGCAGTCTACATCTACTACTACTGAGAGTAAAGTCCCAAAAAGAAATCATTGGCAGTTAGCTCTGCTGTTGATCCCAATTTCCTGGGCCCAAAAATAGATAACAAGTAATATTGGTGTCTATATTACTTACCATTTAATTTAATTTTTAATTCCAAATGTGTAACGCGCCACTGAGGATATCCAGTTGCTGGGGGCTGTGAGGGAGATTAAATGGGCTATGCTGAGCTGAGCTTCCGCCGGGGATTGAACGGTGAACCCCACGCTCCAGAGTCAACCAATCTAGCCGCTGCGCCTTACCTCTCCCTCGAGTGGTTTGAGGTCTCATTTGGGAGTGTCAGTCATTTTTTGGACAACAGTGAAGAAAACAAGGACTCCTGTGATTTGGGGGTTCCTTTGTAAGTTTATTGATTTGTTGAGCAGAAGGTTTATGTTTTTGCTCTACTTCATTCTTTAAATACATTGTTTGTTCTCAAACTAAAGTGTCTGTTGTTCTAACTGTTCAAGACATCTATGTTAGCTGTGGGTGTTTTATTGGGGACTCATGTCAAAGTGTAGACATATTTTTTCAGCTAATAACACCCACCTCAATGTCTTTCCATACAGCTGTTTACTGGGACGTGCTCTGTCCTCCTGCTGCTCTACATTAGCTTCTGCTGTGAGAGCTTCCATGGCAATGTTACTCACCTGTACGCTCACCTGGGCTATGCCAACGCGCAACACCTCATGGGCCAGAGGTACCTCACTGGTAAGATGCTAATATGCCTGGCAAGAGGGGTGTTAGTTATTGTTATTTTATGTTGTTTGCAGTCACTTTTACAAGGGACAGCTCAATTATGGTCACACCAGCTGCACTGTATCGTGGATGTCGGCTAAACATAACTTTAATCCATGCGTGTTAGGCTTTTTTGTGTTGTGCTGCTCTATTTTCCAAGCTGGAACTGATGGCTGGCAGTGCCCTCCAAAATAATACTGCTGACGAAATAAAAGGCAAGTTGTATTTCCTTCTCTCACGCTGCCTCCTTATACTCATTAGATGTGTTGATAATGCTTTGACTGACATCTCCAGGCCCTGAACTTGGCATCTCTTCAGGCTCTACAATTATTTTGGTATTGCATCATGTGTTCACTTGATACATGCGAAAAAGAGCATTCAGAAAAACATAACATATGATGATGACGATGATACAGCTGTCAGAGTCCGGCAGGTTCAATTCAATTCAACTTTGTTCGGTTTCAGGAGCATAAAACCATAAAAGTTATCTTCACATATTGATTGCATAAAATCACATCTTTTTACCTGTCACAAATAAAACACATTCCACGACATTCCATAAAAAAATCACTAAATGAGATAAAACTTCAAAATCCATATATCATTATGCATAAGCAGTAAGTTAATTATCTAGCAACATGATTGCACCGTCCCGTACCTATAACTAGATTTAAAAACAACCTCGACCCCTGACAACAGTTAATATTCAATCAAGACAGGCCCTGGATTTTACCACAGATTTCAGGTACCCAAGGACAAAAGGGATTCACTCCTCCTTCAATAATTGTAAAAACAGGAGAGCTGGACGAGCCTGTTTAAAATCCATCCTTTTCAAAATTGGCACGATAAAAAACTTCAGAGGGACCACGTAAAAACTACAAAATTAAACAAAGTGTAGCAAATCCTGTGGAGACTCTCTGTCGCAGCCACAGGGTGCTAACACTTGCCCTCTACTACTCCCTCTAGGTACGGCGAGCAGGAGGTGAAAATGGTCCAATCGGAACCTTGACAATAAAAAACGTTCATAAGTGCTAAAAGGTCCCAGAAGGTAAGGCTCCATTGATAATGTAGTCTTTAACATTATAAATGTATGTACGCTGGGTCTACACAGTTCCAGCTCTTCCCTTTCCAATCTCCTGAAATTGCCAAAGGACTCCTTTATTATCTCCACATCCTGTTTAGTTATTGAGACAGGGTTAGTGTATAATTCACCTTGACCCAACCTTTTAAAGCTATCCTTGATGCATTTGAGCCATGGGATTGCTAAGCGCACGGTTGAGGGTCATACACTCCTTTTCAGACCATATGACTCAGGGTTAGGTGCTTATTCAGCCAGGTTTTTAACCAAAACGTTAAGGGGCGGAGGGCCAATGTATCATTTAAAAAAGGCACCCCAAGTTCCTCGTGTACCACCATATTCGGTGTGCCACGAGGAACACCCAATAGACGTTTCAGGAAACTGTTCTCAACTACCTGGATGTCATCTAAGGGGATATGCCCCCAAATTTTGCTTCCATAGGAGGCAGTAGCAACATTCTTTGCCTGGTAGATCTTCAACAAGGCTGCAATAGGTCTCTTTCCTAACTTGGATGCAAAGTTAAAGATAGCCGCGTTCACCCGTATCAGATCCCCCTTCTTTCTTTGTTTAAGTGGGCCCCACTTTCCACACGTATCCAGAACGACCCCCAGATAAGGGAAGACGTCAGTTCGCAGCACCTTTGCCAGTCCAACCCTGAATTGAAGCAGTTTGTTCGGGCGGGTCACCACTTGCATGACGTCGGATTTAGAATCATTGATGGATAAATCCTGATCCGCCATAAAGGTGGAAAAAGCATCAAGTAGTGTTTGTAGCCCCCTCGCAGTCCTCAAAATAAGGACTGCGTCGTCCGTGTAAAGTAGTACAGGGAGGCCGCATCTGCCTACATATGGGTAATCCACCCCTGTAGACAGATGAACTTTGTCCAGATCTTTAATATATAAATTGAACCGGAAGGGGGCCTTAATGCAACCGTGACGAACGCCTCTTTTAATGTCAAAATCACGGAACACACGCAGAGCTTGCAAAAATCTGACGTTAGTCTTGTTTGCACGAGGGAGATCCTCTAGAAAGTTAACAATGTTGCCATCTACCCCTATATCTTTCATGGACTGCCACAGTTCGGACCTGTTCACGCGATCGAATGCGGAAGATAAGTCAATCAATCAATCAATCAATGCACTTATAAAGCGCGCTACTCATCCGTGAGGGTCTCAAGGCGTTGAGGGGGGGCTGCTACTGCTCGAAGAGCCAGGTCTTGAGGTGTCTTCTGAAGGTGAGGAGGTTTTGGGTCCACCGTAGGTGTGTGGGGAGGAAGTTCCAAGTCTTGGCGGCGAGGAAGGAGAAAGACCTGCCGCCGGAGGTCGTGCGGTGGATGCGGGGGACTGCGGCGAGGGCGAGGTTGGCGGAGCGAAGCTGGCAGGTGGGGGTGTAGAAGCTGAGTCGGTCGTTGAGGTAGGCTGGTCTGGTGTTGTGGAGGGCTTTGTGTGCGTGGGCGAGGAGCTTGAAATTGATCCTCTTTTCGATGGGGAGCCAGTGAAGATCCCTCAGGTGGGGGGTGATGTGGTTGCGGCGGGGGATGTTGAGGATCAGTCGGGCCCATGAAAGTTAAGTAGATGGTACCAGGGCGTGCAACCGTGTAATTGCTAAGGATCAGGGTGAGGGTAAGACACTGGGCCATAGTGGTTTGGCCTGGGTAGAACCCGTATTGAACATTTGGTAAGATATCGTGTTTCTCTGCCATCCGGTCAATCTATCCAGGAGCACACGACCCACCACCTTAACCACCGAGTCCAACAGTGATATTGGTCTGTAACAGTGTGTGTTGTTGCGATCCCCCTTTTTATAAACTGGCACTATGGTTGAGGTGGCCCAGGATTCAGGGCAACCAGTCCTGGCCGCCACATGAATTAAGGTCGTGAGTACCGGGACCCAAAGCGTGGGGTCAGATTAAAAAAGATCCGGGGGAATACCGTCAGGACCCGGCGCTTTATTACTTGTCAGCCCTGCAATACCCTCCTCTATCTCCCCCAGCCCAAAGGTCAATGTAGTAAAGGCTGCTTCCTGACTGGACTCACAAATCAGCTCAGGGGGGTTCTCAAACATTACTTTAAAATGAGACACCCAATCATCCTCCGTGATGTGTGCGCATATAGAGCTTCCTTCAACACTCTCAAGGAACGGGCTATTAATGATGCTCCAAAATCTCAAGCTATTCTTCAGGGTACAAGCCTCGATCAACTCCCTCCAGGCCTCCTCCTTCAGAGTAGACTTGCGCTTGACCAGTTTCATCTTATAATCCCTGCGGCAAGCCCTGGCTAAGGTCTGATTCCTAGGACTCCTGTCAAGAGCTTCCCGCAGGGATCTTGCCGCCTTTGAACATGAAGAGTCAAACCACCTAGGAGTAGGAGAGACTATTCTGTTCGCCGGGGCACTTAAGAGATCACTGACTCTGGAAGAAATGGTATTAAAGGCACTAATGATCTCCCCTGATGAGGAATGCGGTGAGGTACATATGGTCAGTTCGCTGGCACAATGATCTATGACCGATTTATGAGAAGCATCTGGAGCAATCTGTGTCCATTTAAGCCTTCGTTTACCATCTGTCGGTCTTAATAACCCCTTTTCCACAATACCCCTTTTACATAACATCATTGGATTTCGCAGTTCAACACACAATGGGTTATGGTCACTGAAGGCACTTTCTTGTATGAGGAAACCCCAAAATGACGATTTCAAGAATGATGAAATTATCATGAAATCAATAATTGTCAAACACTCTCTTCCTTTAAAGGAAGGAACGGCTGCCTTGCTACAGGGGTCATCTAATGACAGGAGAGATATCAAGTCAAATTCATGAAGGAGTATGTTCAGGGTGTCCCCCTGAGCGGTATGCTCAAAATGTAGCCCTCTCACCCGAGGGCAACCTAAATCACCCAGTCTAATCGGCATGGGGTCTCCACAAAGGTATACATTAAAGTCCCCTGTGATCATTAGGTTTTGGTGTTCAATTGTATGATGATGCCTTATAAAGGAGCCCAATAGGCTAATGTTACACTCACCAGACTTACTTGATACTGAATTATAGAAGTTAATAAAGGCTAGTTTTCTGGATCCCTTTCTTAGAATCAGGTGTTGCATACAGGGACTATGTGAGGGTGAAACCTGAATCTGACAATCCAATGTGACAGAAATAAAAATTACTCGGCCACCCCTTGCCCTTCCAACAATGGTGTTGTAACAGATGGATACGAATGTACATTCCTGGTAGGCAAGGTTTGCTGCGGCAGGTTGACAAATGGAGCCGTGTTGACATAATTCATGCGTGGGCTCCCCGCAAAAACGGGTCTATAGAAGAACCCGAGTGGCAGGGCCACGATTGCCGACTCTTGACTCAAAGAACCAGGGTATAACCTTGAGGATAAAATCCTTTCTGCCAGATGTGGACTGTTAATTTATGAGAGCTACCAATCCCCTTCACTCTTCGTACCATGATACAATTTCTTTCCACCCTTGATCCCAAGTATGCATTGTGTGATTGCCAGTATAAAACTTTATTCTTCAACTGAGAAAAGTCCTCTTTCCTGCCCCCTGGAAGAGTTGGCACATTCCCCAGTACAATGTCAATACATTAAGACCTGGTCTTCAAGGCACCTCTCTTGAGGCTAAACATATAAGCGGAGGTAGGGATTCACAAAACATTATTTCGCATTTACGTCTCCCCTTTATTTTATGAGGTAGTAACCTCCCGCTTTATTGCCTTAAACTTTTACATTTGTCTTGTTTTTACATATGGCAGTCACCACACTATATTACCCCTGACTAACGTGCAGGGGTATCACTGTGACTGGTGTATACAAATTAAACATCACAATCAAAAAATAGTGAAAGGACAAGATGACACCTCACGTGTGAACCACCAATAGAGCTCGCTGGTTGGTACTCACCAGCTATGCCCACTTTTTTCATCATTGGTAGCCATCTTGCCTTAAAAAATAATGAGTGTAGTGTCCTAAACAATTGGTGCTCAAAAATAAGTGAAGTGACTAAATCACATCCCACAAATGCGACCTTGTGAAACTAAAATTTTAATAAGTTGCACTTCGATTGATACCATTGAGACAACATGTTCCCAGAAGACTTGGGCGTCCCTGTAAATGAAAAAGAAAATTGCAGTGTCCAGTACTGTTGCCAGGCGACCTCACTGCCCTGATGAAATTGCCTTGAAATTGTGGTGGCAATGAAACATGTCGGCTCAGTATGAAGTGGTATGCATGATTGGCAACCGATTTTAATTTGAATTAGTGCACAGTGAATAATAAAGTTGGTATCAATCGAAGTGCAACTTATTCTAATTTTAGTTTCACAAGGTCGCATTTTGTGGGATATGATTTATTCACTTCACTTATTTTTGAGCACCAATTTTTGTTTGTTTTGGACACTACACTCATTATTTTTTTTAGCAAGATGGCTACCAATGATGAAAAATGTGGGCATAGCTGGTGCGTACCAACCAGCGTGCTCTATTGGTGTTGCGCACGTAAGGGTTCATCTTGTCCTTTCACTATTTTTTGATTGTGATGTTTAATTTGTATACACCAGTCACAGTGATACTCCTGCACGTTAGTCAGGGGTAATATAGTGTGGTGACTGCCATCTGTAAAAACAAGACTAATTTAAAAGTTTAAGGAAATAAAGCGGGAGGTTACTAACTCATAGTAAAATAAAGGAGAGGCGTATATGGGAAATAATGTTTTGTGAATCCCTACCTCCGCTTATATGTTTAGCCTCAAGAGGGGTGCCTTGATGACCAGGTCTTAATGTATTGACATTGGTTGTTGAGTGGAGGGCGACCTGGTTGTATTTTTTTCTCTCTGTAGCTCCTTGTTGTTTATTGACATTCCCCAGTGCCACAACGTAAGGGGTGGATTCCACGGGCAGATGTATTACTGGAAGTTCTAAAGGACGAACTTCCCCTCCCCTCGTAGGCCATGCCCCTGTTGGATGAATCCCTGTCAGGGGCTGGGGCTGTGGCTGCAGAGGCAAACTGCTACTTGGGTGAAAAGATCCTCTCTTTGTCGGCGGTGGATGACTTTCAATATCTTGTCTGCCCTGCCTCTGTGTTTGACAGCTATCTGGAACTTGCGGGTGATCCGGATTGGAAGGATCTGGTACAGGGCAATGCCTTTATTCTGAACTGTTATCGGGGAACGCTTCAGGTCCAATAGACTCTTTTCAATTGCCGTTAATCGTTGAAATAACGGTGCCAGCTTAGGGTCCAACATTACCTCCATCGTTACCGTGAGGGACTCCAGAGCGCCCATCATTTCAAAGTTGGACGGTGTGGATTTAGCTCGTGGTTGAGCTTTAGGGGGCAGATTAGGTTTTTGTTTTTTACCTTTGCCCCCCATTGTTTGCGATTTCCTTTTTGTGCCTGTAGTCGCCCCCTTAACTCCCAACGTAGTCGGGGGAGGGTTCCCCTGCGTGGGGTCATCGGGTCAGGAAGTGGACTTGTAGGGGGTAGATACCACCCCTGCCTTGCTTGGTTTGGCGTTAGTGCCCCCCTGATTATTAATCATAACAGCCGGTGAGAGAGGCCTTCGTTGAGCTGTGGGAAAGGAAGCAACCCCGCTGCGATCACACATTTCTATAATATCTGTGGAATTAGGGGGATCATTGTCCATGCTAGTCAGTAACTCAGGTATGTCTGTGTGCAAGACAGTTGTGCCAGCAACCAGTGACCTAGAGGGGCAACGATTAACTAACTCGATCTCCTTGTCCAATACAGTTGGAGAAACAAGTCCATGGTGGTTACTGAGGCAGTGGTGCCACCTGAAGCCCCTCCTGTGGCTAATGTCGCTTTGCGTCTGAACATGACGGGTTTGATGCTGGCTGTCTCAACAGCTGACTGGTGCTGACTGGCGCCGGGCGATGGTGTTACTAAAGCGGGTTGTCAAGTGTTAGAGTGTAAGATGAGATAGCAATCAAACAAAGCTGGACAAACTGAAGCAGCAGGGGTACCCCGGGCATCAGGCTGGAGGGGCAAAAGTCAATAAGCAACCCAACAGGTGCGTGGTGTAATAAACAAATAAGGGGCTAGACAAGCGCCTTCCTACCTTCACCTTAGACGATGGAGCTGCTGCATGCGGGCATGTGACGAGCAGGAACGATCGGCGTATTTCTTAACCACCTTGGCCCGGTGAGGTAACCGGCAGAACCCGAGCTCCTATCCTCCTCTCCTGGCATTGCGGTGCAGTCCGCTGTAGCACAGTAACAAAGTGTTCAAAAAAGACTCCCCAGGTTCACCTCTTTTGGCGCTTTGTACTATCAAAGAGCCAGTTGCACGGATGGATCATGTGAGTCCCAAAGGACAAGGCCCAAGGCAAATAAAGGAAACAAAGGGAGCATACACAAGATCAGACTGAAAGCATTATTCAAAATTAGGAATGATTGCATTCTCACTTCTCTGTGTAGTTGGTAGGTTCATTTTCAGAATCACAGAAATGTGTTATTTTTTACACCTTCACGCTCCCTTCCCAATGTGTATTTGGAAATAAATCAATTCTTCCTAACACTACTGTAAATTTGTAGGGGAACTTTATGTTCATTTTTGGCTAAGTGATGTAGAAATGCAATTGTGTCATATCTACTACCCTCTCTCGTTTTAGCTGCAACCAACAGATCGTCGATATACTCTCCTAGCATTGAGTTCCAAGGCACATTAAGAGTTTCCAGATTTGGGAGAGGATTCAAGGCCTTTTGGTTTGGTCCTATGGGATCCTAGGCCAAACAAAAAATTCAAATGTGAAATCTGAATAAGAAAGAAATATACACAATTTCCTGAAGAGGAATTGAGAAAAATGTTTGACACTGATCAATGACGGTAAACTACTGGGATTTTTGCAGGAATTTGGAACAGTATTGCTGCAGGATTCGGCACACAATGGCACAACTAGGAATCACTATGTTATTCATTTTGCGCAGGTTCCTAACTATCCTCCGTTTTTTCTAGGCTTCTTTAGTCTCTTAATTGGAGGGCTACATGGGTTCCCTAATATATCTCATTTTATCGATAACAGGAGCAATACCCTCCTCTGCTTTACGAGCAAGCTTGTACTGAGGAGTATGTGAATACACTGCATCTGGTTTACAAGTGATCTACACTCTTGTCACAAAAAATCCCAAACCTCCTTTTTCAGTGCATGTTGTGAATCAGGAGGTAAGTCTTCCTCTGTAAAAACTAGGGACTTATTAACTCTCAGTTCTTGTGACTTTATTTTAAAATCAGCGTCTTCATCTTGTGTCTGAATAGCAACACCAGCCGATGTACAGTACATTAGACAATTCATTTTGCATAGCAATCCCCATCTAACACATTAACTGGATTCGTCTCACTGATTATGAACTCGTGATTATTCATAATTTTACCCATTTTTACTGGGACATTAGCTGACACTTTATTAGTCAATTGTTGTTTAGGAATGCGTAGAACTTTTATTTTTTTCTTGAGAGGGGTAGGCTGGGAACTTTCAACATTGTAACCATGGAGCAGGTAGCACCTGTATTGATCAATGATACTGGATGACCATTGACCTCTACTTCCACAAAGGGCCATTCTGGTCTACCTCTTGGAATGCACCAAGCATGCAGTCCTATTCCCTCCTCGGGCAACTATTATTGTGCCAAACTCGGTCCTGTAGGAACTCTGAGTGAACCTGCAAATTGTAAAAATCGTCATTGATCACTGAAGGATTTTGCTGAAATCTGTAACTCTGTTGAAAACCATGCATGTTATTCTGTTGTTGCATAAAGGGAGATAGAGGCATATTTCTATTTGAACTGCCTTGGATTTTGCATATTCTGCATACATGTGGTAGGAGGACTGGAACATCTGATTGTACCATCCATTCGGTGAAGTCTGATACATATTCTGCTGCATTTGGGGAACCATTTGCAACTCATTTTGAAATCTGTCTGAATTAAACCTACAATCTTGTTTGCAGTGACATGCCTATCCACAGATGTGGCACAAGTTATTTCTTATCTGTGCAGTATTAAACTTTTGATCAGGCATGTTGTTCACAAAACTGCTGCCTATGCCACGAATAATATCATAATCGCCTTGCATATACTTCACACCATTGCCTTGTGCATTAACACCGTGCATGCCAACATCATTGCCAGGGCCAAACCCAGGTACCTGAGAACCATCTTGACTAGCTTTCCTGAAAAACTTTGTTTGAGCCACTATCAATTTCTGCTGGCTTGATTTCTTTTTAGCATCACAATTGTCACTACAATATTTTGCAAAAGGCAAACTCTCATCCAGAGATTTGGCTTGCCATCACATCACATCACACTTTGCTCAATATGTGAACTAATCTCTGGATAAAATCCCAACACAAAAGCCAAATCAAATCTAAAAATGTCCTCTTTCGTGGGGTCTTAAACACCACTATACAGTATGTAAATCTACATGTACTGATTCATTTGGATCTTTAGGCGCTCTAATACATTTTGACCAATTCACTTTCTTCTGGGTAGCTTTTATCTATAAAGGTCAATAACTTGATTATATTTCTCCGTGACCTCTGGAGAACGCTTATTCTGAATGGCTTCTCTGTGCATCTTCTGTCCACCACTGTCCTATGGTCTTCACACAGTCCACAAATCTCGGGGTATAACAATTGAAAATAAAGCATCCAAATCTGTTCAACGTGCTTTCCAAATACTTATAATCCTTTCCAATTATGTATACCAATCTCAGTTTCATCTCTGAACTTTGGAAAAATCTAAGTGTATGTAAAGCTATCACTTCTTGAACAGTGTACTTGCATATATGCTTCTCCCCGCACTTCTCTCAATGGAAACTCCTTCTTGGCAGCCACAACACATTAAGAATCACTCACACTCATCACACACCCCTGGATGGAGGCGGGTGTCACAGTGTGGAGATTTCTGTTCCTTGATGGCAGCCATTTCAAACTCTGCAGGAGTCCACTAACTTGAGACCAAACGCTTTCTTGCTCTTTGCATCGACAAGCGACCTCCTCCGGGTTAGGTGGGAAGGGGGCTCAACGGAACCGGTGATATCAAAACCCTTACATGTCTTTCTAACATATGGATCCCATAGACATACCATCACTACTCTTTATACTGCACTGCTGGATCATGTGGCGCAACCACCATTGCTTCTCAAGGAATGGTGGGAACGAACACTAGGTGGAACTATTGGGCCAATACTGGGAGAAATGCCTGGTGATGGTTTAAGGGATCTCATGGAATGCTAGAATGTGATATGTCCAGTTTAATTACCTTCATCATACTTTTTTACCCCCCTCAGAATAGGCTGCATGTTCCTGGAAGCCTACTTAAAGTGTCCCAGATGTGGTAAAGATGATGCTGACTTCCTGCATATGGTGTGGCACTGCCTGGTTATAGTGGAATTCGGGACGCAGTATTGCACAACTAGAGACGCCTCACAGTGCTTGCTTGGGATACAGACCCATACCAAAAATAGTAAGCATGCAACACGCTTCATTGACTTAGCTTTAGTGCTTGCTAAGCGACGCATTGCAATGTTGTGGAAGTACGCAAGGCCGCCAGTGCTGGGGGACTGGATGTCAGATCTATGGAAATGGGCCCCAGCTGACGCAGATGTGTTGTTGGGGCCCCAAGGTTAAGGGAGTAGAGGTTTGCGCACATCGGAATGGGATACTTCCCTTTATACACTGAGTCCTAGCTCGATGAGCACCCCTGAGTATCAGGCACACTGGGAGAAGGACATACAAGTACAAGCATTAGAGAGAAGGTGGGTGCAGGCCCAGACGAAGACCTTTCACGGGTAGGAGACCGACACCATGAGGTGACTCATAATGGGATGATGGACATCATACTGGCACAACACTGTCCTCATTCACATGCCCACTACTCCTAAAGCACAATGCACTTGAAGGGTTCTATTTCCTGTTACTTCCATTGGTTTTACGGTAGTGCCCTGGTTGTCTTGTAATTGCTAATACTGTACACACTGATGCTGTGGCTGTTCGGTCTGCACTGCTGCTAGCTACTGGAAGCATGAATGGCCAGTATTGCATATAATGTTTAACGTATGGTACTGAAGCATTGTTTTTCGAGCTATTAAAAAAATTAATACAGACCTATGGCAAAAAAAAAATCACCTACACTCATGTTGTTTTCTTTTTAACTCTTTCTCAACCTCCTAGGCTTATCTGGTGTTTCTAGTTCTTTCCGTTAATCTTGAAAACGTACAAAATCTTCCTATTTAATATTTGTTTCTATTCATCCCTTAACTGCTGATGCTTTTCCACCCCAGTGCTGAGCCCTTTTTGGCTATTTAGGGTACTTTGCTCTTGTGCCTCAGTAGCTTTTTTCCGCATAAGTTAACCACGCCATATTTGCGTCCTTTGTCTCGAACCTCATGGGGATTCTAAGGGTACCCAGGGTGTGTGGATTCCCCTGGAGGGGACCAAGAAAATAGCAAAAATATAGTTACATTTGTTTTTTGGGTGGGACAAATGGTCACAGTGCTGCACAAGAAAGTGTGTATTTTCCCCTCAAAATGCCTTCAACAAAAGGTGCACTTTGCTAAACTCATCGGGCCCCATTCACAAAAGTAATCTGAGACAAAATCCTAACCTTACTACTTTTGGTATTCACAAAAGGCATTTAGCAGTAGTAGAGTTAGGAATCCTAACTTTACTACTACTAAATCCCTTTTGTGAATACCGAAAGTTGTAAATCTAGGATTTTGTCTCAGTTTAGTAGAAGTAAAGTTAGGAATCCTAACTTTACTACTACTAAATGCCTTCTGTGAATACCAAAAGTTGTAAGTCTAGGATTTTGTCTCAGATTAGTTCTGTGAATCGACCCCATCATGTTTCGCACTTTCACGAACAAGCAGAGCTGACTCGAAAAATATTTTTTAATCACAGTTTGTCCTGGAAAGCTATACATTTCTGAAAAATAGACAACATCCTGCATCCTTCAGCAAGCAGTCATTTGTGTAGCTCCCTCAAGGATTTTACAAACAAACAAAATATTGAAATAAAAAAATATTGAAAATAAGAAGAAATAAAACAGCCATTTGTGACAACATTTTCATCTGTGACTACTTGTCACAATGGACGATTTACAAAAGTAATATACCATTAAGTCCGCTAGCCTTTTCTGCTTGTGTGTATATATAGGGTTTGTAAGATTTCCAAGAGCCCAAGATACCAAGAGCCAACAACTGATCTACACTTTACAATAGTTTTCATAGTGTCCTGAGTACAGAACAATTCATATGGTAAAATATAAAGAGTGAAAATGGGTATGAAGAAAATCTATATATTTCTGAAATGTACACTAGATACTGAGTTTAGGAGCAGTGGTTATTTGTACATCTGAATTTATGGGTGCTCATAATAGCATGAGATTCAGATTGCATTTTGCAAAATCCTTTCTTTCTTGCACACTGGTTTACATTTGGAAGACACAAATGCAGGGGAATCCAAGTGGTAATATAAATGCTCTACTATTCTGCATTCCCACACAACTCCCATTAAAATGGTACCTCACTTGTGTGGCTGGCCCTAGCGCTTGTGACACAGTACACCCCAACATTCTACCTAGGGACATCATATTTGCCCAGGAGTATCCATGCTTTTTTGACAACATGTGTAGCTGTGGCTATAAGGCCCTAGCTCAGCCGCCACCCAGAAAAACCTACCATACCTGGACATTTCTGAAAATTAGACACCCGTTAGTGTCCAGGGTGTTGTGACTCCTTTGGTTCTAACAAGGCTTTTTTACCCATGCAAACCTCACTGTGCCTAAAAACATATATTTTCCTCATATTTCTGGGAGGGCAATTTCTGGAGTATGCGGAGAGTCACAAATTGTATTTTGTTTGTGTGGATGGGCCTAGTGTTCACAACAGGAAAAGGTTAAAAGCACAGCATGGATAGATCACATTTTTCTACCCCAAAACTGACCCTTTTCTGCAATGTTGGTGGCTGCAGAATTTTGGCACTTGCTCAGCTGGTATTATTATTATTAAACATTTGGAGAGCGCATGGCTACACTCGGGCATCCCGGCGCTAAACAGCTGAGTAGAAAACCGTTAAGTTTAAGAAGCTCTTTGTTGGAATAGCCATGTTTTTAAAAGCTTCCGGAATGGTAGGATGTGCGTTTCAGCGCGGAGGTGTAATGGTAGCGTGTTCCACAGTTTTGCCACATTATAGGCAAAGGATCTTCCTCTGCTTCGTGTCCGCCTGATTTTGGGAACAACTGCGAGGTTAAGGTTAAGCGATCGCAGATTCCTCTTAGGGCGATACGGAGTGATAAGAGGTTTGTCGATTGCCTGGCCTGTTCCCCACATATTCTTGTGCGCAATGCACAGGGCCTTACATTTTATTCTTTCAAGGATTGGAAGCCAATGAAGGATTTTTAAGGCTGGTTTGGCTGACTGGGTTTTTGGGATTCCAAGTAGATCCTTGCTGCGCAATTTTGGGCAACTTGAAGCTTCCTTAGTGTTGCCATGGGTGCTCCCAAATAGAGGGAGTTACCATAGTTAAGGCGTGACAAAACCAACGCCTGGATGAGAATTCTGCTTGCGGCCATTGGGAGCAGTGAGAGGATTTTCTGGAGTGATCTGAGAGTACCAAAGCAAGCCCCTGTCACCCTTATTGCTTGATGGTCAAACTTGAGCGAGTTGTCTAACCAGACACCCAGACTCTTTATCTTGGTTTTGGGAGTAGGGGCTGGGTCTAAGCACTTAGGCCAGGTTTGGCTGGGGCCTACACTAGGGTGGTTACCTAGGAACATCAACTCAGTTTAGCCTCCGTTGAGTCTGAGACAGGAGTGCTCCATCCACAAGGCAACTTTCTCTACACATAATTCAATGTCCGACGGTAGGTTGCCGGCCCCATTAATCATTCGTATTTATAAAGCGCACCACTCACCCAAAGGGTCTCAAGGCGCTGGGGGGGGGGGGGGGGGGGGGGGTCAGTGCTCGAAGAGCCAGGTCTTGAGCTGCCTTCTGAAGGAGAGGTGGTCAGGTATGGCGCGGAGGTGGCTGGGCAGCGAGTTCCAGGTCTTCGCTGCCAAGAAGGAGAAGGATCTTCCTCCGGCGGTGGCTTTGCGGATGCGGGGTACAGCTGCCAGGGCCTGACCGGCGGAACGTAGAGTGCGCGGAGGGGTGTAGAAGGAGACGCGGCTGTTGATCAGTTTGGGTCCGAGGTTGTGGAGGGCTTTGTGTGCGTGGGTCAGGAGTCGGAAGGTAATCCTCTTGTTGATGGGGAGCCAGTGGAGTTTTCTCAGGTGTCCGGAGATGTGGTGGTGGCGAGGGATGTCCAGGATGAGTCTCGCGGCGGCGTTCTGGATTCGTTGGAGTTTTCTCATCAGCTTGTTGGTGATGCCGGCGTACAGGGTGTTCCCGTAGTCCAGGCGACTGGTTACGAGGGCGTGGGTGACGGTCTTCCTGGTGTCGGTGGGGATCCAGCGGAAGATCTTGCGGAGCATGCGGAGGGTGTTGAAGCATGCCGAGGTCACCGCGTTCACCTGCCTGGTCATGGAGAGTGATGAGTCCAAGATGAAGCCGAGGTTGCGTGCGTGGTCGGTGGGTTGGGGAGTGCTGCCTAGGGTGGGGGGCCACCAGGAGTCGTCCCATGCTGTGGGAGTGGGGCCGAGGATGAGGACCTCCGTCTTGTCTGCGTTCAGTTTCAGACGGCTGTCTGTCATCCAGTTCGCCACTTCCTTCATTCCTTCGTGAAGTTTGGTTCGGGCTGCGGTGGAATTGTTAGTGAGGGAAAGGATGAGCTGGGTGTCGTCGGCGTACGATATTAGGTCGAGTCCGTGGTTGCGTGCGATGTTTGCCAGGGGGGTCATGTAGACGTTGAAGAGAGTGGGGCTGAGGGAAGATCTTTGGGGTACGCCGCAGATGATTTCCGTGGCTGTCGATCTGAAGGGGGGAGGCGGACTCTCTGGGTCCTGCCGGAGAGGAAGGAGAGGATCCATTCGAGGGCCTTGCCTCTGATGCCGGCGTTGCTGAGGCGTCGTATCAGGGTGCGGTGGCAGACCGTGTCGAAGGCTGCAGAGAGGTCCAGTAGTATGAGGGCCACGGTCTCACCCTTGTCGGTCAGGGCTCTGATGTCGTCCGTGGCTGCGATGAGGGCGGTTTCGGTGCTGTGGTTGGCTCTGAAACCGAACTGTGTGGGGTCGAGGGAGTCGTGGGTTTCCAGGGTGTTGGTGAGTTGAGAGTTGACAATTTTCTCAATCACTTTGGCGGGAAACGGCAGGAGAGAGATGGGTCTGAAGTTTTTGAGATCGGTGGGGTCTGCTGTGGGCTTCTTCAGGAGGGCGTTGAGCTCTGCGTGCTTCCAGCTCTCCGGGAAGGTGGCGGTGGTGAGGGAGGCGTTGATGACGTCTCGAAGGTGTGGTGCTATGATGTCGTCGGCCCTGTTGTAGATGTGGTGCGGGCAGGGATCCGATGGGGAGCCGGAGTGGATCGGATTCATGGCGCGGGGGGTCTCCTCGGTGGTGGTTGGGCTCCAGTTGAGGATGGTGGTGATCTCGTTGGCGGGTTCTGGGGGGGGGGTTCGCGTCGGTGGTCGGGAAGCTGTTGTATATGTTGGTGATTTTCTGGTGGAAGAAGGTCGCGAGGGAGTCCCAGAGGTCCTGTGATGGAGGGATGGAGTTGTTTTCTGCGTCCGGGTTGGAGAGCTCTTTGATGATGCAAAAAAGTTCCTTGCTGTTGTGGGCGTTGTTGTCCAGTCTATTCCGGTAGGCGGTTTTTCGTGCGGCGCGGAGGTGTTGGTGATGTTGGCGGGTGGCGTCCTTGAGAGCTGAAAGGTTCTCTTCGGTCTGGTTGAGGCGCCACGTCTTCTCTCGGGTGCGGCATTCTTTCTTGGAGTCTTTGAGGTCGGGGGTGAACCATGGGTTTTTCTTGTGGTTGTTGGTGCTGGCTTGAGTCTTCAGGGGGGCCAGGAGGTTTGCACAGTCGGAGAGCCAGTTGGTGAGGTTGTTGGCGGCTTCGTTTGGGTCGGTGGTGCCGGTGGGTTGGTTCTGGGAGAGGGTTGCTGCGATCTGTTCTGTGGTGATACGGTTCCAGTGTCTTCTTGGTGGTTGCTGAGTGTGGTGATGAACGGTGGTCTTCTTGAAGCTGAAGTGGACGCAGCTGTGGTCCGACCAGGTGAGTTCGGTGGTATGGTTGAAGGTGACGTGTCTGCTGGAGGAGAAGATGGGGTCGAGTGTATGTCTGGCGTAGTGGGTGGGGGTGTTGACAAGCTGGTTCAGTCCCAGGTTGGCGAGGTTGTCCAGGAGGGCGGTGGTGTTGTTGTCGGTGGGGTTCTCTAGGTGGAAGTTGAGGTCTCTGAGGAGGATGTAGTCGGTGGAGGAGAGTGCGTGAGGGTTGACGAAGTCTGCGATGTCTTCGGTGAACTTGGAGCGAGGTCCTGGTGGTCTGTACATGAGGGTGCCTCTGAGGGTGGTCTTGGGGTTGCTGTGGATCGTGAAGTGGAGATGTTCGGCATCGGGAAATGAGTTGTCGGTGTCGGTGTCGGTTGTGACTCGGATGGAGTTTTTGTGCGCGATGGCGATGCCTCCTCCGATGCGGTTTGTGCGGTCTCTCCGGATGATTTTATAGCCGTCGGGGATGGCTATGGCGATGTCGGGTGCCGAGGAGGGGTTCATCCAGGTCTCGGTGAGGAAGGCGATGTCCAGGTTCGTAGAGTTGATGAGGTTCCACAGTTCGATGGCGTGCCTGTGGACGGATCGGGTGTTGACCAGGATGCAGTGGAGGTTGTTTCCGGGGGCGTTGTTCTCAGCGGGAGCGGAGTGGGTCCGATGGCAGGAGAAGCGGCAGTTGTTGCAGGTGAAGGATCCGTGGGTCCGTTTCGGGGTGGCGCGGTAGCAGCCCGGCGTGCGGCCGGGGTTGAGGCTGGTGAGGATGGCGGAGTCGTAGGTCAGGCGGAGGGGGTGGGGACCAGGGGTTCGGGCACTGGGCGTGGTCCAGGCGCGGACGGGCGCAGTCGGGCTAGCCTTAGGCGCGCCTTCAGCGCGCCAGCGGCGCGCCCGCTGCGCGCGTCCGCTGCGCGGCCTCGCAGCGGCCGCCATATAAGGGGGTAGCCGGGAGGGCGGGGTGAGCTGGGAGGCGGGAGGAGGGCGGGTAGGCGGGAAAAGCGGCAAAAGGCGAAGGCGGAAGAAGCGGCGCAGAGAGGCCTAAAGGACGAGGCGGCCTCAAAAAAGCGGGAAAAACGGACGGCGAGGGGGGGGGAAAACGGCGAGTGGGACAGAAGGCACAGTCTTACAGGGGTACAGAAGGCAATAAACGGGGGGGCGTAATCACACGGGGATACAGAATGCAAGAAGGGGGGAGAGGGGAGCACAAGCACGCAAGGATACAGGAAGCAAAAGGGGGGGCGCGATCACACTGGGGTACAGAATGCAAACAGGGGATCACAAGCACACAGGATACAGCAGGCAGAGGGGGTAACAGGCGGATCAGCAAGCAGAAGGAGGAGAAGGCAACACACAAGAGCTGGCGGCGCTGCGGGGACAGGGGAGCGACCTACCCTGAGGTCAAGGGTCACTACCACTACCTCGCAGCGGCCGCCATATAAGGGGGTAGCCGGGGGGGCGGGGTGAGCAGGGAGGCGGGAGGAGGGCGGGTAGGCGGGAAAAGCGGCAAAAGGCGAAGGCGGAAGAAGCGGCGCAGAGAGGCCTAAAGGACGAGGCGGCCTCAAAAAAGCGGGAAAAACGGACGGCGAGGGGGGGGGGAAACGGCGAGTGGGACAGAAGGCACAGTCTTACAGGGGTACAGAAGGCAATAAACGGGGGGGCGTAATCACACGGGGATACAGAATGCAAGAAGGGGGGAGAGGGGAGCACAAGCATGCAAGGATACAGGAAGCAAAAGGGGGGGGCGCGATCACACTGGGGTACAGAATGCAAACAGGGGATCACAAGCACACAGGATACAGCAGGCAGAGGGGGTAACAGGCGGATCAGCAAGCAGAAGGAGAAGGCAACACACAAGAGCTGGCGGCGCTGCGGGGACAGGGGAGCGACCTACCCTGAGGTCAAGGGTCACTACCACTACCTCGCAGCGGCCGCCATATAAGGGGGTAGCCGGGGGGGCGGGGTGAGCTGGGAGGCGGGAGGAGGGCGGGTAGGCGGGAAAAGCGGCAAAAGGCGAAGGCGGAAGAAGCGGCGCAGAGAGGCCTAAAGGACGAGGCGGCCTCAAAAAAGCGGGAAAAACGGACGGCGAGGGGGGGGGAAACGGCGAGTGGGACAGAAGGCACAGTCTTACAGGGGTACAGAAGGCAATAAACGGGGGGGGGGCGCAATCACACGGGGATACAGAATGCAAGAAGGGGGGAGAGGGGAGCACAAGCACGCAAGGATACAGGAAGCAAAAAGGGGGGGCGCGATCACACTGGGGTACAGAATGCAAACAGGGGATCACAAGCACACAGGATACAGCAGGCAGAGGGGGTAACAGGCGGATCAGCAAGCAGAAGGAGGAGAAGGCAACACACAAGAGCTGGTGGAGCTGCGGGGACAGGGGAGCGACCTACCCTGAGGTCAAGGGTCACTCATTAAGAGTTATGACCAGCTGTGTGTCATCCACTTAGGTCACAATCTTAATTCTATGAGGCAGAATGATATCAGCCGGTGGCCTCATGTATACATTAAAGAGAGTAGGGCTCAACGAGAATCCCTGCAGGACTCCCCTGTTGAGCTCGTGTCTCTGAGAGGTGGCATCCCCTGAAAAGACTTGGAAGCTTCTTTTATCTAGGTAAGATTGTATCCAGGAGATCACCTTATCTTGAATCCCCATGTCTCCTAAGTCTCTCTACTAGAATGGAGAGGTTAACCGTGTCAAAGGCCGAGCTTAGATTAAGAAGGATGTTGGCAACTACTCCTCCCTGATCCAGGATCTGTTTGGGGTCCTCCACCACAGCAAGAAGGGCAGTCTCGGTACCGTGGTTAGGACGAAACCCCGTGTGGGTGGCATGTAGAAGATCATGGGTTTCCAAAAAACTGGAAAGCAGAGTGTTTACATATTTCTCCAAAATGTTTACAGTTACCACAGCAGTGAAATGGGGCGGTAGTTGCCTAGGTCACCTGGGTCTAGGCTAGGTTTTTTCAATAAGGCCTTGTACATCGCATGTTTCCAGGGATCATGAACAGATCCTGAGGACAAGGAAAGATTGATCATTTCCAGGAGACATGGAAGAATCACCTTCCCTGCTTTATGTAAGATATATGGAGGAACGGGCTCTAAAGGGGAGCCTGATTTAATTTGTAGAAAGATTTCTGTCAGCTTGTCCAAATTCATAGCTGCAAATTCTTTAAGTACGTGCTCTATATGTTATACAGGTGTCTCAGTGTCTGCGAGATAGACAGCACAAGGGGGCTTAGGGAATGTGTTATAGAGCTTATTGACTTTTTCCTAGAAGAACTCTGCAAGTGCACTGTTCTGGGGTGGCCTCAAGGAATATATAATTTGTTGGGAGCTCCAGGAGACCCTGTGCGACCCGAAAATTTTCCCTAGGAGTATTATTAGCTGATGTAATGATCTTTTCATAGTAGGGCGCTTGCACTACTTTTATTTCTTTTTGATAAATTTTTACAGCTTCTTTATATTTCCGTCTATTCATATCCTGGAAATCCGTCCTCCATTCCCTCTAGAGTCTTTTACATGTATGTTTTAGTCCTCTCAGTTCGGGGGAATACCATGTTTTTTTTTGTCTCTGGCTTTGTGGCTGGATTTAATTGAGATGACCGTGTCCAATGAAGACTCAATCCATCGTGTAAAGTTTTCCGAAGCTTCGGTCAGATTTGAGTTGGTTGGTTGGATGAATCCAGGGTTATTGCTAAAGATAGTATCTAAAGTATGGCCCTTTGTGTGTGTGGGGCCTGACACTTTTTGAGAAAGTTGGATCGCCAAAAGATCATGAGTGATCTCCAATGCGTCCACCTTATTAGGATCATCAAAGTGGAGGTTGAAGTCCCCCATAACAGTGGGGATGGGGGAGGTGGCAACTAATGTAGCAGCGACTTCCGGGAGGGATTTGATAAATCGCCCACACCCTCCTGGGCTGCGGTAAATGAGGACTCCACCAAAGGAGTGGGTTGGGGAAAGTGCCATGTTGAACGAAAGGCTTTCACAATCCAAAATAATATTAGATTCAACCTTGCACTTAATCGAATTTTTATGAATTATGGCAATACCCCCTCCTTTCTTATATATCACAGTCATTCCACTTTATGGTAAAGCCAATGGGCAAAGTTTGTATCAGGTCAGGTTCTGATAGACTGTGTAACCAGGTTTCCATAAGGAATAGTGCATCTGTATTCTTGTCTTCGAGGAGCATCCTGATCTCCAAGAAATGTTTAGGCAAAGATCTACAATTGAGGAGGAACATTTTAAATGTCTGAAACTGCTGTACCTCAGAGCATAAGTCCAGTTGCGGACAGAAAGCAAATAAGCACTGGGGGCATCCTTGCTCTTTACTAACTGGAAGCAGTGAGTTTTGGCAGCATTTGTTAATAGGTGTCTTTAGCCCTAGAATCTCCTGGTGAGAGTAGACAATTCTTCCTAATGGTGGGGGAGCAGGGGTTCTGGCCCCTGGTCCCGGGCTTGCCTTAGGCGCGCCGAAGGCACGGCCGCGCAGCCATCTGTTCTAAGTAGCAGGAGACCGGGAAGCTTGTTGTGACTCCGCCTCCGACCCGCCTCCACTCCCTCCACTCAATCGGCTTCACACACTAATGCAGTCCAGTAGCAGCGGTAAGTTAAATCAATATGCTATACTTAAGAGCAGCGAATTGCCGTTTTAAAAGGCACAATAACCTCTTAAAAAGGATTTTTTTAAACTGGAACTCATCAACTCTTAAGATGCACAATAAACTCCAAAAAGGATATTTTAAAACTGAGGCTATGCCAGATATCGGTGCTGCATTCTACTCAGCCGCCACTCGCCACGCAGCCATCCGGTCTAAGTAGCGGGAGACCCGGAAGGGTAATCTACGTAACCTGTGCATATCTGAAAACTAGAGACCTGGGGGAGTCCAGGGTGGTGTGCCTTGCTTGACTTGCACAAGGTTTAGTTTCCCCCAGAAGCCCTTGAAAACCTAAAACTTTGTCTAAAAGAGCACATTTTCCTCACATTTCTGTGACGGTCAGTTCTGGAATCTGCAGGGAGCCACAGATTTCCTACCACTCAGCGCCCCCCAAGCCTCCCAGAAAAAGTGTATCATACTTGTGTGGGTGGACCTAGTGCCTACAACAGATCAAAGTTTTCCACCAAAATACTAACCCTTTTCTACAATGTTAATGCCTGTGGAATTTGCCCGTGGCTCAGCCATCACCCAGTGAAACCTACCAAACCTGTACTGTAAGAAATCGGGATACTGGTTGAGGGAGAGAAATTCTTCTCATGCAACAATCACAATTTTCCTCAGGGTGAAGTCACAAGCAAGGCCCAAATTAACCTGTGCTCAACCCTTGTGTAGCTTTGCACAGAGCATTACAACAAACAAATGATGGACGGAATGCTGACAATGCAGACATTCTCCCCCAGTCAAGAGATCTGGGTTAAATCCATCGTTCTTTTGCCCACTACACCACCCCAGTTTAGACATGGCCATATGCAAATCAGTCTTGACCCTGTGCCTCATGGGAACAGTCCAGCCCGAACTGCCAAGCCATGTCTTCCCTGGACCGGAATCAAGCATCCTAGGACCGGTTTCTGGCTATCAGCCGTCATCAGCCAGGATAGCTTGACTCCAGTGGCGTAGTGAGCACGGGTCCCACGTCTGGGAATACCCATCCCACTTAGGGCGAAAAGCGTTACAACAAACAAATGATGGACGGAATGCTGACAATGCAGACATTCTCCCCCAGTCAAGAGATCTGGGTTAAATCCATCGTTCTTTTGCCCACTACACCACCCCAGTTTAGACATGGCCATATGCAAATCAGTCTTGACCCTGTGCCTCATGGGAACAGTCCAGCCCGAACTGCCAAGCCATGTCTTCCCTGGACCGGAATCAAGCATCCTAGGACCGGTTTCTGGCTATCAGCCGTCATCAGCCAGGATAGCTTGACTCCAGTGGCGTAGTGAGCACGGGTCCCACGTCTGGGAATACCCATCCCACTTAGGGCGAAAAGCGTTACAACAAACAAATGATGGACGGAATGCTGACAATGCAGACATTCTCCCCCAGTCAAGAGATCTGGGTTAAATCCATCGTTCTTTTGCCCACTACACCACCCCAGTTTAGACATGGCCATATGCAAATCAGTCTTGACCCTGTGCCTCATGGGAACAGTCCAGCCCGAACTGCCAAGCCATGTCTTCCCTGGACCGGAATCAAGCATCCTAGGACCGGTTTCTGGCTATCAGCCGTCATCAGCCAGGATAGCTTGACTCCAGTGGCGTAGTGAGCACGGGTCCCACGTCTGGGAATACCCATCCCACTTAGGGCGAAAAGCGTTACAACAAACAAATGATGGACGGAATGCTGACAATGCAGACATTCTCCCCCAGTCAAGAGATCTGGGTTAAATCCATCGTTCTTTTGCCCACTACACCACCCCAGTTTAGACATGGCCATATGCAAATCAGTCTTGACCCTGTGCCTCATGGGAACAGTCCAGCCCGAACTGCCAAGCCATGTCTTCCCTGGACCGGAATCAAGCATCCTAGGACCGGTTTCTGGCTATCAGCCGTCATCAGCCAGGATAGCTTGACTCCAGTGGCGTAGTGAGCACGGGTCCCACGTCTGGGAATACCCATCCCACTTAGGGCGAAAAGCGTTACAACAAACAAATGATGGACGGAATGCTGACAATGCAGACATTCTCCCCCAGTCAAGAGATCTGGGTTAAATCCATCGTTCTTTTGCCCACTACACCACCCCAGTTTAGACATGGCCATATGCAAATCAGTCTTGACCCTGTGCCTCATGGGAACAGTCCAGCCCGAACTGCCAAGCCATGTCTTCCCTGGACCGGAATCAAGCATCCTAGGACCGGTTTCTGGCTATCAGCCGTCATCAGCCAGGATAGCTTGACTCCAGTGGCGTAGTGAGCACGGGTCCCACGTCTGGGAATACCCATCCCACTTAGGGCGAAAAGCGTTACAACAAACAAATGATGGACGGAATGCTGACAATGCAGACATTCTCCCCCAGTCAAGAGATCTGGGTTAAATCCATCGTTCTTTTGCCCACTACACCACCCCAGTTTAGACATGGCCATATGCAAATCAGTCTTGACCCTGTGCCTCATGGGAACAGTCCAGCCCGAACTGCCAAGCCATGTCTTCCCTGGACCGGAATCAAGCATCCTAGGACCGGTTTCTGGCTATCAGCCGTCATCAGCCAGGATAGCTTGACTCCAGTGGCGTAGTGAGCACGGGTCCCACGTCTGGGAAAACCCATCCCACTTAGGGCGAAAAGCGTTACAACAAACAAATGATGGACGGAATGCTGACAATGCAGACATTCTCCCCCAGTCAAGAGATCTGGGTTAAATCCATCGTTCTTTTGCCCACTACACCACCCCAGTTTAGACATGGCCATATGCAAATCAGTCTTGACCCTGTGCCTCATGGGAACAGTCCAGCCCGAACTGCCAAGCCATGTCTTCCCTGGACCGGAATCAAGCATCCTAGGACCGGTATCTGGCTATCAGCCGTCATCAGCCAGGATAGCCTGACTCCAGTGGCGTAGTGAGCACGGGTCCCACGTCTGGGAATACCCATCCCACTTAGCACAGAGCAGTCAGACTTAACTCACAGGCAATGTGTAAAGTATTTGTGTAGCACTTCAAACAGTAACACAGTGAAAACACACCACAGGATCCCACACCAGTTTATAAAAAAAGGTTAACTTTTAATAAATAAAACAAGGCCAAAACTACAAAAATCCAATCAGTAGATCTGGAAATATGCAATTTTTAAGATTTCAGTGAAAATAGTGCCAAAAGCTTAAAGAGCCACTCACGGCTATCTGCTCATGCGGGACTGGGAGGAAGTCACAAGTTCAGGCCCACCATGATAGAACGTGAGATGGATAGAGGGACCAGGTTAGTCCTGTTTGCAGTAGAGGGAATCGCGAGGAGCTGGGAAGCATCGTAGCTTGTCATCCATGTACTGCGAAGAGCAGGCCTGGCGCTGCAGATGAGGATGCTGTAGCATGAAGATACAGTTCTCGTTGCAAAGGGTCGGCCGGTGCTCCACGATGATACTCTCCACGAGTGGTCGATGCTGTAGGTCGGGTTGATGGAGCTCTGGGTTGTCGGGCTGTGCGAGTAACACGTTTTTGGTGCCAACAGGTAAGTTTGCGGTTTACAGAGAGCCCCAAAACTTAAATTCAGCCTCTCTGAGGCCACACCAAGGGTCCAAGACCTGAGGGGCACCACTTGGGGGTCAGTGGTATGCTCCAGCTGAATCTGGGTGATGGTTCAGTTGGTTGTAAGCCTGTTATGACCCTGTGGTCTTGAACATGAGGCCATCGGAATACCCCTGGAGTCACTCTGGGAATCCTGGGTTCAGGTGCAGGTCCAATCCCTTTGACTCAGCAGGAGAGTAGCAAGACAGTGGGCCAGCAGGGCAGCAGTTCAGCAGAGTGGCAGTGCTTTCAGCACAGCTGTCCTTCTTCCTGGCTGTCTCTATAGATCCAGAGATCCAGAAGTGTACTGAAGAGTTGGTGTCTGAGGTCCAGTTGTTTTACCCAGTTGTACTGGTGAAGTGTGGAAGAAGCTTCTAGATGTTTCCCTTTGAAGTCTCTAGGCATTCTGCCTTTCTTGCCCTGGCTCCATACAAACGACAGTGGGTATGCAGTTCTTTGTTGGAGTCAGGACACAGCCTATATTGTAAGTACGACTGGGTCCAGCTGCTCTCTTCCATCCTGCCAGTGATGGCCCATCCAGGCACATCTAAGCTCTCTATTGTATGTGGCTGTCTAGGGGGAATACACAAAGCCTAACTGTTGGCTACAGCCAGTCATGTGACCCAGTGACATACTAGTGGCACAAATGACTAACGCTGAAAAAATGCCAACAATCTAAGAGTGGCATTTTCAGAATTGTAATTTAAAATCCAACTTCACCATATATTTTAGGAGTTTTCATTACAATTCCAAAGACACCAAACATGAACTGGTTACCTGCTCCCATTTGGAAATTACAGCTTATTAAATGTAATGAGGTAACTCCAATGTTGCAAAACTATGACGGTGACAGTGGCCTAAAATAAATGCTAGCACATCCCCAATATTTCTGAAAATAAGTTAGTCCAACAAACAGTAAAGTGTCCTCAATGGAATAGATAACACCATGTCACCTAAATGGTGTAAAGTATAAAGTAAAAAACTTCCCAATATACAAGAAATATATATTGATTGTCCAGAGCACCACAGATTAATTTTAAGCGGTCCATCAGTTTGACAGGTCCAAATTTGTATAGCAGAAATCCAAATAAAGCGAAGTCACTTTGAGAGACTGATGGTTCCAGTTTCTTTAAAAAAAAAAAAAATCACTTTCTTGTACAGTCTGATATTAAGAAACAGCTGACTTCTTCAGGGCTCTCATGGAATATCAGTGTAGAAGTACAAGTAGCACATCCAATCAATGTTTGTGGTAAATATCTTACTGCTAGGAAACCCGAGGACCAAACACATCCGGTGACCTGGAGGCAATTTACTATCACGTAGATTTAAACAGTAAATATTCAAGACCTTCCTTGTGGTAGAAAGGATGTCCAAGAATCAAACTTAGTTCAAACGTGAGTAACAACGATGTCCACCGGATGTGCCATTTTACTAGGGGCTTATAAGTAAATTAAATATGCCAGTTGAAGAAAAGCATATACTACTATGTTTTAAGGAGTGAGCACATGCACTTTAGCAGAGAGTGCTGAGGCCATCAAAAATACTTTCCTCTCCAACCATGCCAGCCCCATGCAAATTGGTGCTCAAGAGGTTGAGATATTCCCCCAAGCACCAATTTATTGAAAGTGAAATGAGCCTATCAGCTCACTTCACTTTCTCTTTCAGTGAAATTATGTCAGTGTGCCATGCGCACTGATCATCATTTTACCAGAAAAAGGTTCATGAGAAAGCTCTACCCTAACTGTCGAGCCTCAAAAATATAAAATGAAACGCTCTGGTAGGAGCATAGTGAAGGGCTTTCACTTTTAATTTCCCAATTCTCCTATTAATTTAGGAACAAACCACCTGAAAGGGCAGACAAACACTGTAAGAGCTAAGCTGTGTCCTTCTCATATGAACAACTGGAATATCGTGAAATAATTAGGGCTTAGCACCGTTAAGCCTAGAGATGAATCTTCAAAATGCATATTGCACTTAAGCTGGCTAAAACTCCCAGCAGGCCACACCATAGAACTGAATGGGATTACTCATATAGTGTAGCATGTTTGGCAATGGATAGAGAAAATAGGGCACTTTAGGCAAAGTATAAATAGTAGGTGGATCATGATTTTTTGTGAACGCACTTTACTAGTAAGTCTCTTAGCTGGCTTCATTTTTACTTGATGAATTGAGCGTTTTAATCACAGAAAACTTCCTGTTTTAATTGTGGTTTTATAAATTTGTCCAACGGTGAAATTATGTATGAATAGTGTGCAAATGTGACATATTGTAAGTTTTTTTATATTAACTGAACGATAACATTTCTTCTTCCCTCTGGTATGAGCACCATAGGGTCCTTTGAAACCGTTCCCAGCGCCGGCCAATGGCCAACAGACGCACTAGGGAAGGAGTGTGAGTGTCAGTCAGTGGCAGACACCTGCACTTAAAAGGTTAATTCCATAAGCATATTCTGCTATATTTTGTGACTCTGATTCATTCATTCATTTTCTTATAGACAACTCTACCTTATATGATTCTTGAATTCTCTTTGGTGTGCAATCCACCTTAAAACCTCTGGCCAATTCCTGAAGTTTTTCAAGTGCCTAGTATGCAAATTCATCTCCAGATTTTGCCATTGATTCCAAATCTCAATGAAGATTGAAATGATTAATTTTCATTTTATTCATTTCACAATGTGAAGATGAACTAGGCACCTCCTCATCTTTCCTGACACTTGACTTTCCTGCCTCTCCCAACTGCACCTGTTTTTGCACGTGAGCCTTACTATATGGAGGTGGCCTTGCTTTAGATAACAATCTGTCCATCAACTCATACTTTCCCTCTGAGCCACTTTATTTATTATTACTCTTTTTCTTTTTGTCATATTTTGTTTTCTTTTTGTTTGATTCTTCAGTAATTTCTGAGAAAGCACCCATAGTTTTTAGCACTTCCTGACACCATGCTTTCTGCCATAAATACAGTCGTACATCCATCACCTTATTGACAACATTACTAATCTTTTCTTTTAACATTTTCATACGCATTCTCTCATTTGCTATGTAGTCCCACTTTTTCAAGGCTTCAAACTGTGCAGATCTAGGTTGTGGATTTATCCCAAACATATCATGCCTGAAATTCTCTATCTTTTTTCATCCAAATGTACCATACTTAGGAAACAATTTTTTTTTTATATTCAGAAGTAATTCTGTTCCATTCTGTGAGCCATATACGGGTAGGAAACCCATGAACCATGAACATCTTATGGGCGGTGGGTACTGAGGGGTAGAGAATCTCCTCCATTAGCAGAAATTGCTGTCTTATTCAAATGCCCACCCACTGTAGTATCAGCCTAACTCACAAAAAACGAATTCAACAAATCACAATCTGATCTCATAACATGACTTGAAACACAATATGGAAACTAAAACAAATAGCTTGTCTTCCTACCAGAATATCGGACCAACATTTTTTACTCACCACAGGAAAGGGAGGTGCCTTCCCCTTAAGTTCTTTTCATCACTTTAAGATAGGTTTCCAATCAGTGGTAGTCCACGTTTGAATCAGTGTGTCTATTTCCTGTACACAAAGAAATAAACAACAGCACCCTGATTAGTTCATACTCAAGTAGAACGCTAAGGGCTTCATAGGATATTAACCTATAGGACTTCGAGCTATAATCTGACATGATGCTACACGCCTATTCAGCAGACAACCTTATGTTTGTTTAATCTCAATAGCTTGGATTTCCATTAATCCCCTAACTCTACACATGAGTTCAAACATCTTTCAGAGGAAATCCTAAAATCTAAAAACATAAATCACATGAAATCACAATATTTTAATCGAAAGCACAATTTAAAACACCTTCAGCAGTTTGCGAAAAACATCATAATGCAATGCAAATTGCTACTCCAACACATGCACCATACAAAACAGAAAACACCATTGATGAACACCCCAATTTTCCCGCACGCAGAACAATTTTCACACTCCAAAATACACGCTGCAAAACAACACCATCACAGTCCTGATAACAATCCACATGACACACAAGACAACTCTCTTCACAAGGTGCCATATTTATATTCACATAATGCACCTCTCTACCGCCTCAACAGGATCGGTACTATAGGATAATCCACATGATTCCAGATCATTAACGCTTACAATGTTTGGGGGTGCAAATTTCAAAAGGATATTATATCAAATTTTCCCCAGTTTGCTTGTAACCATCCTTTGCTACCAAAATCTGTTGCCACTTTGCACCATCAAATGGCCAATTAGACAGAATGGGGCCCTGTGAGTCCCAAAGGAGAGGGCCCCAAGGCAAAAAATAGAAACAATAACGGAAACCTTCACAAATATTTACAAATTTAAAATCCAAATCATGAAGGTTTATTCAAAATTACAAATATTTACAGAATGCAAAATGCAATTGGTTAATCAATTCAAATCAGCATCAATATCTGTCATATCACACTTGAGGCAGACTCCACACATAAAAAGATTGGCCTATTCTATCTTTTTATGTGCAGAGTTCTTCAACATAACTGCAGAGCATCTGAAGTCATAACATTAGTAGTAAAATTTAACTTGTAGGTTGTGGATTCCCAAAAAATTGTTAACTTCCACAGAGGTGTAAGTTTACCTCTGTGAATCAGGCCCTAAGGGCAGTCATATAACAGACTGCAGGGCTTGAAAAATAAAAATAAAGTTACTAGACCTGCAGGTTTAGTAACTTAAAAAATCTACTAGGCCTAACTGTAATGTCCTGACCTCTGTAAGCAAATGTGACAAGTTAACAAGATTTAAAGGCATTTTTATTGCTCACTCACTTTGTGAGCAATAAAGATGCCTTTAAATCTTGCTGTCTTGTCACATTTGCTCTGCTGTCAGAGACAGAGGTCAAAAGTCAGTTTGTCTTCCTACTTGCCAGAAAGGGCAAATAGGACTTAAAAATAGCTCTAACTATTACTCTTACTATTACTAATTAAATCTGGCTCGCAAATGCGAGCGGGTGAGTGGACTTTTTGAGCCCTGGGCTGTCACAGTCTGCTAAGTATGAAAGCAAGATAAAGTTTAGCAATCAAAATTCTAAGAACAGAATATAATACAGACTGACATAGGGACTGCTCATACTGGACATTTCTGCAATAATCACCTTATACTTTGTTCTTACGAGGTTTGTGTTCTTTATCGATGGATGCTTCATTATGGCCCATACATTGATGAATGTTTTTCGACCACTGGATGGTATGGAACTGACGCTTAATATATTTTTTGGTACATGTCTTATATACACGATTCTTTAACACATACGCCGGATTTCTTCGTTCTCCTCTCCTTCTCACTTGTGGCATGGGACTCTTTTATAGCTGTTGTACTTTTAGACCTTGTAGGTATATTGCTATCAGGGTCATGCAGTTCCCATCTCAAACGGTCTCTACTACTTTGGGTGGCACGTCGTTTATGACAGAATGAATCTTTTTGGATATTCTGAGTTGGGACATATCTCTTATGTAACAATCTTACATGGTTCCAGGTTCTATCCTTGGGAGCACTTTTTTACCGGCCTTTTTGTCAACACAATCTTCTGATTGATTTGTACAAATTCACACGCTTGGTCAAATTAAAAGATTTTTTCACTATTAATCCTGCCAATGTGTGTTCTACAGTTCCATTTGTACCACCAGTGACACACACGGTATCTGACTTACATGATTTGCAAATGGTTATGTCGATCATAGGGGAGAAGCATATCAGTATACACACACTTAGAGATGAACTTCACATCACAGAGGACTTACAGATAAACAGCAGTCTCAAATCTCAGTCCAAATTCACACAGGGTGGGACGCATAGAAACATAGACATATTCAAGGACAAGGTAACGAAGGACATATATGCTCTCATTGATAGTACCAAAAAAAACCTAATTACAACCAGAATCTCAAAAGAAAGGAGAGTGCTGCCTTAATTGACCTCAGCAAGGACAATTCCATTGTAATTTGGGAGGTGGACAAGGGTGGGAATGTGGTTGTAATGAACACCAGCGATTACATGGGGGAAATCAACAAGCAACTTGCAGATACGAACTGTTATGAGTAAATAGCTTACAATCCCATCACAGACCTAGTCACTTACATCAACTCCAGACTATTAGACTGGCGTGAAAATGGCTTCATCTCTGATGAGGAATATGCCTATCTCACTGTCAAGCTATTAAGGACCCACGTTTCCCAAAATATTTCTGCATTACAGAAACTGGTGCCACCAGATACAGGGAACCGCCATGGGCTCCAGGTTTGCTCCTTCTTACGCCGGCCTCTTCATGGGCTGGTGGGAGATCGAGCACGCCTGGGGCAGATATACTTCCCCTTGGATGGACTTCATTGTCTATTGGAGGAGGTATATAGACAACATTTTCTTATTATGGAAAGAAACCCTAAACCAATTGATGGAATTCCACTCCTTCTTGAATAGTAATCCTTATAACGTGAATCTTACCATTTCAGCACAGTAATATCAAAATCAAATTCCTGGACCTTCTGTTTATGTGGAAGAGAACAGCATGCAAAGAACTATGTTCTGTAAACTGACTGCATGTAACAGCACCTTGCACACAAGTAGTGCACACCCCAAGTCTGTTATCGGGAACATAACCTTCAGGGAAATAGTACGGGTGAGACGTAATTGTAGCTATGTAACCACATTTAGAGACAAGATCACAACATAAAAAATAGATTCAAAAGTAGGGGATACAAACCGGAGACTCTGAGGTAGGCTGAAAACAGAATATTACTAGAGAGAGCACATTTGTCAAAAACCCAATAGGAAACACAAGGAAGGAACAAATACACGTATGGCCTTTATACACTACCAACAGCGACAAGCTTTACAGAATTTTAAAGAATCACTGGGGCTTACTATGTGAGGTACCTAGTCTGAAGGAGTCTATCACAACCAGCCCCAAGACGATAAGGAACACTCTCTGTCCCAGTTACATCTCAAGTGTCACTCTCACAACTTGGTTACCACCTGCTCCGCAAGGGCTTTTCATGTGTCAGGGGTGCAGTGTTGGTCCTATGGGAAAAAACAAGATCAAGAACTTTAGTTACAACTCGAAGAAGGACTATGAAATAAAACAGTTTATAAACTGTAAAACTAAATATGTGGTCTACGTTTTAGGCTGTGACTGTGAAAAAATATAAGTGGGGAGCACAGTGAGGCCACTCAAGCAACACATACAAGAGCATGTCTGTGCTATCAAGGACAATGATCTACAATACCCTATGTCTTTCCAAATGGGGAAGCACCATGGGGGGACTGCAAAATCTGGTTTCACGGCATTGATCACACACCCCCAAATCCACAGGGTGGGAATCGAGAACTAGCATTGCGGTGTGATCCAGCGCGAGGTCAATACCTGATCAGGGATCAATACCCATCTCACAGTATTACAAAGGCCCATACACATTTACCCAGAATCCCTGATGCTGGGGCCAATTTGTTACTTTCAATGCATTTATTCTTTTGTAAATCATGAAATAATGTCATTAGTCTACTTACTAATTTAATTTAATCAACTTTCCTCCTACTTGGTCGATGAACCAATTAGTTGAATAGTTGATGATAATGATTATCCTATTTAATTTAACCCTAACGTTAACTAAATAACCACAGACACTCGGTAAAGTTATGAAGCTTTATCTTATTATAATTGCAAATCGCTCAATGCATACAGTCACAAGTGCAAATAATGTAACTCACAGAGGGAGAGATAAACATCAGCAATCATCGGATGATTACAAACTCCTTCGAAAACAAATGACATTATGCATGAAGGAGTGGATAGATTAAAAGACAGTATTTTCAGCAAAAATATGTGCAAAACATAATACACCTAATGGAGGGGATAGATGAAGAGACAAAAGTTTTCATCTAAATAATAACGTTCAATGCATTAATGACGGAGTGGATAGGTGGAGAGACAAAAGTTTCAGAGACAAGTACATATGCAAACAATTTGCATGTATGAGTCAGAATAAATACAAACCTATCGCTTTGTGGAAAACCACCCCCTCGGCCTAGGAGATGATGGGGTTCCCTGAAATAGGATCAGGGAACAAAGATTTACAGCACCCAACGTTAGGTTTGGGACGAGAACACAGCTAGGCCTCTCTGTAAACCGACGATCAGCGACGCATTCTCCCGTCTTCTCTTTCTCCACAAATATAAATCACACCCCTAAAGACACCCCAGTTCTACCATCAAACTTACATGTCAGTCCCACACAGATTGAAACATTACTAAAAACTAAGCAAATGATTGGTGAGCTTTGGGGGTGGCTCTGTCACACCATGGTGACTTCATGCACAATTTAGTCACCTTATTGTCCCGCATATTTTTCACACAGTCTGGATATTAACACGTGCTAACATTTATTTCACAAGGTACATTTTAATACATTAATTCATAATTTTGACAACATCAGCGGAACAAGACTCTGGTCCCACGGTCAACTTCATCCTTTGGCAATTGGCCTTCAACTCAGGCATTCTTTCTGCTGAGCACAGCGTGTCTGTCTTGTCTCTGTCATTTCAGACTCGCTCTTCATTTCCACCCTACCACCTGGACAACTTATGACAAGATGGAGGTCCATCCAGCACACTATAGTGAATTGGAAATGAACATTTATAAATTATATGACAATGTAGTTTTCACTGTGTACCCCCCTCCCTTTGCACTTTTCCTTATTAGAGTTACCTAGCTTAAGCTTCAAGCGCAAAGCAGCATTATTCATTGTTTTAAAAGCAAAATGCAGCAGGCAATCACAAGGTGGACATTGCGGCCTAGTTATACATTCATTTTTCGTTTTTCCTAAGCATACTGCAAAACACATTTGAGTTCTCACACATAATTAATACACGTTAGTGCATTCATGCGCAAAGCTGTTTCCCTCGTGTTTGTGCCAGGTGCATGTTATTTCATTTACTACTTACTGTTAGTACATATTATGGGGGTATAAATCTGAGCAGGTTTCTTTTTCAAATCCCTGCTCCATCAATTCACCCCCTCTGATGGTTTTCAGGAGCCATCATAAAATACCTACCATACCGAGTGCCATCTTTATTTTTATCTAAAACTAAGTTTTCTTCTCTCTTTTTATGGCACCCTCATCTAAGTCTTTCATCATATCATAGTATTTCCCTTTCATGTCTTCTAATTCTGTCTCTTCTCATTTTCCTTTTCTTGACCTTCGTTCATTCTTTGATTCAGTCACTTCTCTATTTCTACCTTTACACTTTCAACACTTATATGTTGTTATTATTGCTCAGGTTACAATAGCTACGGAAACAATTGGCATTATTATTTTTCCTAATAAACTACTTCCAAAGGTAGAAAACCATTTACTCACAGAGGAGAAGCCCTTACAAAGTTTCTCCCAAACACCATCAACCTCAATTTGGGTCAAGTCCTCATGTAATTTCGTAATGTTTTTTGATATATCCCTCAATTCCTTCTCTTTTATCAGGGATATAGGTACAGCAGTGTTGGATTTTCAACATGCCACAAACTCCACCCTCCTTTGCCTGTAAGATATAAAGGGCAAGTCGATTTTTCAAAATTATTGATCTGAATGCAACCATTTCGGTGCCAATCATCAAAAACCCACCAGCAGTATCCGTTGATAAACGGTCAACTACTGTGGACAATTTTCAAATTTTGTGTGAATTCAGGATGACTCCAACTGAAGGTATCAGTGCACCAAAAATATCACCTACAATTTCTGAAAAACTTCCTCTTCTATTGCGTGTTAGTATTTGCTTTACTTCATTAAGTTGATTACTACTTCGGTCCATGTGATAGACCTTAGGAAAGACAATAGCAAAATAACAACTTCCATACCAGTGTGCAGGCAATCTATAATAGGTCTTTCTTCCACACACATAATAGACTCCTGGAAAAACAGGGTCAGTTCCACCTTTCAATCCCCAACCTCCAGTAATTTGAAAAGTATGCTCACATTCACTACTACCAATTAAGTAATTGTTATAGTTAGTCTTTGTTCTAAGCAAACATATTTTTCCTTTCTGGGCCCAGTGCAGGGACATTGCAGCGTATGTCTTGCCTTTCTCCTAATCTCCGTTCTCTAAAAGCCCACGGAGGTACCCGTGACTTCTGTTCAGCGGCCTTTCTTTGGAAACTCTCTCTTCTCCCTTCTACCATTACTATGAAAATGTTCTCTTCTACCTGTAGACTACAAGTCAAGTTATTTCTATAAGCATATTCTACATCTAAAGTCTTAGTGATATGGAAGAATTCTCCCACATAACGTGCATTTTTGCCACTTAGAACTTTGTTTAGCTCTTTAATCACTGGTATTTCTGAGAATTCTAAATCCATGTTGAAGTAGTGGAACTCAAGTTTCCCCGTCACGTAAAACAAGCTAGTTAGTACACTGCAAGACACACCATAGGTTAAAGGTAGGGGGTAATAGGTCAACCCCTCTGAGACAGACAAAGGTAATTGCATGCACACATAACAATCATCACATTCAGGGTTTTTATATATTCATATAACAATTTAGTAAACACATTTAACGAGAAATCACTAATTGATTTATCATGATGGAGAACACTTCTATCCAATTGTTCTGGTTTAGTATTAGGTGTTTCATTAGTGACATCACTCATTCTTTGTTTTGTCACATCATTAGTATTGTTTCGCTCATTGGTTACCATTAGTATAGGTACAAGGACAGTTATTAATATCCACATAAATGATAACAACAAGACACTACATAAGCAAGCCTTAATACATCTACGCTTTAGACTAGAGTTAACATTCAGTCACTTCTGCTTTAGCCATCTTGTATTCTATTTAAAAATAAAAATCTATCTAAACCTATGAATGCTAAATATAAATAAAGGGAAAAAAATAATGGTGTAATCCTACACCCACTGGCTTTCTTCTTTACCCCATTCTTCTTTTGGTCTTTTGAGTCATTCAGTTTTTCTTTCTTTTAGTTCTCAATTTCCACCACATTTAAATGTTCACAGTTCTTTTAAGGTGGTCTCAATTTGCTTTCATTAGCTTGTTCAGTGTCAGAACTGTCTTTTTCTTCACTTGGATCAGAACTTTCAATTTCTTCCAGTATGACGTAGGTCCATTCTGGTGCCTTGTATTTTCTGCTTGGAATTCTTGCTCTCCTGGTTTTTTATACTAATTCTTCTCCTGACTCTTCTTGTTCTGTTTGACTAGAGACCTCATTAATTTGTTCTGGTCTTCTTCTTGACCTTCTTCTCACTAGAGTGTATTTCAGTCTTTTCACTCCACCTGGCCAATTATCACCTTTTCTTGGTTTCTTGGTTTGAACTACCTTTTCACCTTCTGTCCATAGTTCACCAATTATTTTACTTGGATTTTCTTTGACCTGTTCTTCTTCCTGATTTTCAGTATCTTCAGGTTCTGCTGTCTCAACAGTAACTTCTCTTTCAACTGTGAACTCACTTCCTTCTGGTTCAACAGCAGTTTCACTGGTTCCTGATTCAGCTGTGAACTCACTTGGTTCTTGATTAGCAGCAAACTCACTTTCTTCTGGCTAAAGAGCAGTCTTTTGAGACCTAGTATCTGGTGCCCACCTGTGCTCGGCTGTTCATCATCTGGTTGATCATCAGAATCTGATACTCTAGATTCATCAGCTTCGCACACTTCAACCAATGGTCTTGGTTCTTGTTTTACCAGTTGCTGGTCTCCTTGTCGTTCAAGTGGACCTAGGACTCATCTGGTATGACTTGCATGAATCCAATTTTGTAAACCACCACACTTCACTGTCGTTGTCGTCACCAGTATGACTTGATAAGGTCCATTTCACGTGGGTTCTAGGCACAATTTCCTCACTTGCTTCTTGACAAGAACCCATTCACTTGGACTCAGATCATGAGCTTGTTTTGGCTCTGTTGTAGTGACATCTTCTCCAACCTGGTGAGACACAGAACATAACAGATCAGCCAATCCTCTGCAATAATCGAGTACCAGCTCATCATATAATCTTATCAGTTTGTTTGCTGGTATGTATGCTTGTCTCATTGCATTGCCCTTCCCATGAGGATCTCATGAGGACTCAATCCGGTCTTTTTGTCAGGAAGGCTTCTTAGACTCATCAATACAAGGGGTAAAGCATCAGGCCATTTCAGTGAAGTGGATGCACACACCTTCCCTAACCTGGATTTTATAATGCCATTGATTTGCTCGACCACTCCAGATGCTCAGGTCGATAGAGACAATGCAGCTTCTGCTCGATTTTAAATGCTGCACAAATCAGATGAATTATCTCATTATTAAAATGGATTCCTCTATCTGTCTCTAAAGTGACTGGAATTCCAAACCTAGGAATCAATTCTCTCAAAAGCAGTTTAGCTACCGTAAGGCTATCATCTCTTCTCGTGGGATAGGCTTCCACCCAACAAGAGAACAAGCAGACAATGACAAGAGCATACTTCAGCCCATTACATGGGGGAAGCTCAATAAAATCAAGTTGAAGTCGGGTAAATGGTCCTGCTGCTCTCCCACTCCGACCCCAACTAACAACTGTCTTTCTGCCTGGATTTTGCTACTGACATGTTACACACCTCTGGCACAGGCTCTCTGCAATGACCCTGAACTTTGGGTTGTACCATGACTGCTTGAAGATTCTAATCATTGCATCTCTTCCAATATGTGCAAATCCATGGTAAACTCTGGCCACATGAGAAAGTAGTGAATCTGGTAAAACTGGTCTCCCATCACAATAGACCCATAGTTCATCCTCTGCTCTCTTTTCACAGCCTGTATTTCTCCACCTTTCTTTTTCCTCATCACTTGCTACTTCCTGCACCTGCCTAACTTCTTCCCAAGTTTCAAATGTTGTGGTAAACATAAGATGACATTCGGTATTTCCTCTTTCAATTGATCTGTTTAAATCCATAGAATTTTGTGCACAGAAACACGCAATTTAGTCTGTATATCTGTTTCCCTTTGTCACATAATCATCTCCTGAATTATGTGCGGCACATTTTACCACTGCAATTCTTTTGGGCATTTGGAAAGCATCCAATACTTCTTTTACTGTTCTGCTGTTGCGTATTGGGGAACCTAAAGAAGTCAGAAATCCCCTCTGCATCCATAGCTGTCCAAAATCATGGACGACCCCGAATCCGTATTGGCTATCAGTGAATATGGTTATCTTTAGGATTTTGGAAATTTTGCATGCTCTAATTAGAGCTGTTACCTTGGCAATTTGGGCTGAGTTTACCCCCTTTAAACAGGATGCTTCACAAACTCCCGCTATGGTGCAAACAGCATAGGCAGTGCATAGTTAACCTTTTCTGTTTCTCAGATATGACCCATCCACAAATATCTCACAATCTGATTCTTCCAAACATCAAACACAGCACAGGTGAGGTGTGGGGAGGGTGGCTAACTCACAGATCCCTACCCGGTTCAGTGCGGAGTAAGGCAGAGCTGTGTCCTTGCCCCCACACTTTTTATCCTTTTTATCAATGATGTTGTTAACCTTTTAGATAGGGACAGGTGTGATGCCCCAAGAATTGGCAACAAAACAGTACCTGACCTGCTTTTTGACGAAGAGACACTTTTAATCTCAAAACCACTACAGGGACTGCAGCAGCATTTACATTGATTTTATTACGTTTTGCAATGAGCGAGGGTTGGTGCTAAATGAAACAAAAACTAAATATATGATTTTTAGAAAAGGAATGGTTAAGCCTAACAAAAGACCTGTGTTAGTTGGAAACATTAACTTGGAGCATGTCAATGCTTTTGATTATTTGGGCATCCGCCTGACTCCAACAATAAATTGGATGGCACATATTGAAAAGGGGAAGATGCAACTTATACATCAGACCGCCAACATTTCCAAAATTCACAGGAAAACTTTATCGAGACAACTTGCACTGGCTCTTGAAATTTATAATACTAAAGTATTAGGGGGTGCCCCTTATGGAGCTGAACTCTGGGGTACAGGTTTGATAAATTGCCTGTCTTCAATCGAAAATCGCTTTCTGAGATCTTTGGTAGATCTACCTGTAATTACCCCATTGGTGCCCTTATACTTGGATCTTGCGCAAAGGCAGTTGGCACAGAAAGTAAGTTATTAACTCTTGATGTTCTGGTACAGATTGTGGACTGTGGACAAACTTCTACCATACCGGGAGCCTCTCTCAGAGCTACTAAAGTCTCCATCAATTACATTGATCTCCTAGTTTTGGGTATTAAAAGAGTTAGTAGGGAGGCATGGGATGATGGGGTTCTGGTTTGACCCAGATAGCCTGGTATCAGTATCATGAATGAAGTTGAAGTAAATGTTTTGGGAATCAACACTATTACAAGTTTTGACAAAAGCTGAGGGTCATTTGACTACTGATTTTCTCAATTTTAAATGTGCCCCCTATTTTGAGGACACATTGGATTAAATTGTCCCTCCGCTGCCAGGAAATTATTTCTCTAGTTTTGGTAAAAAACCATACCCACTAAACCTTTTTGTAAAAAATGGAGTAAGGATGTTGCCAGTGATGATCTTTGTCCTGCCTGTAATGCATGTCTTGAATCTATTGTGGATTTGCTATTTTTCTGCCCGAACTATAAATCTCTTAGGGAAAAATGGATAATACCACTCTGTAAACTAGTTGGACCCTTCCACTATCTGGAGGTGTTAAGAATTTTGAGTACGGACACATGTAGAGTTGTGCTCTTTGGTTTGTTCAGATATTGGTATGGACTGTGGCTAAAATGAACAAAATGCAGTTTATGATGGGCTTGGCTAAAAATTGATATGTATTGTAGAGGAAGCGCACACCAAGCACTTTATGATGAAATCATTAATTATAACTTTGTGTTTTTGTTTTTATATGAAATGTTCTTACCTATACTATCTATCTGTCCCTCTTTTATTGTGTAATGTGAGTTAGAACTAAAAATGCACATCCATCTCTCTCGCAACAGTACAACGCAAATTCCTTGGTATAATCTGGCATTCCCAAAGCAGGTGCATGACATAGACTGCGTCTCAATTTTACAAAAGTTTCCATACTCTCATCATCCCGAACAATCGGATCTTTCACATCCTTCTGTGTTAACCTCTGTAGAGGTTTTGCAATCAGTGAGAAACCACAGATTCATTGCCAACAATATCCAACCCTTCCCAAAAACATTCTTACTTCTTTTTGTGTTTTGGGTGGACTCATCTGTTTGATCACTTTAATTCTTTCTGGGGTCACTTTCTCAACTCTTTTCTCTATTTTATGTCCTAGGTATTGGACATCTTGTTTACAAAATTGTAGCTTTGCTGGGGACACCTTGTGTCCTCCTTCTGTGAAATGGTTCCATAGGGCAACTGTGCCCATTACACATGTCTCTTGTGTCTTTGATGCCACGAGTAGGTCATCAATGTATTGAACCAAAACCGAATTTCCTGGCATGACTTAAGTCTCCAGACATTTTTTCAAGATCTGGTTAAAGATTGAGGGACTCTCTGTATACCCTTGAGGAACTTGGCACCATGCCAAGACACGGTCTCCAAACCGGAATGCCAACAAATATTGGCTTTCCGGATGCAAAGGAATCAAGAAAAAGGATTGGCACAAATCAATAACTGTGTAACATTCAGCACCACAGGGATATTGGGAAAGTATCACTCCTGGATTTGGTACTACTGGACAAAAGAGTACTACAATTTTATTAATAATTCCCAAATCCTGAACTATCCGGTATTTCCCACTGGGCTTTTTAATACCAATAATAGGTGAATTACTAGTACTGCTCATGATTTATTTTAAAATCACTTGTTCAATCATTTGATCAATCACCGGAGCAACTCCTGCAATTACTTCTGGACTCATTTTGTACTGAGGTGTGTTTGGATATATAGCACCATCCTTAACTGTAATCTGAATTGGATCTACATTTGTCATTAAGTCAATTTCCTTTCCTAAAAAATCCCAAACATCTGATCTCACTGCACTTTTTAATTCTTCAGGCAAATTCTCTTCTGTAAGAAGTGAATACAACTCATCCACCTCTGTTCCTTGCTTCGATAACATAATTTTAAATTCAACATCCTCATTAGGTGTCTGAAATGCAATGCCATCTGGTGTGCAGTAGATGGTGCAATTCATTTTGCACAGTAAATCTCTTCCCAGGAGATTTACTGGACTCGAGTCACATACCACAAATCGATGCATGTCTGTGAAGTTACCAATGTGAACTTCAATTGCATTTGTGACTGGCGTTCTAATATGCTTATTCGAGACTCCTACAACTTGGAAAGTTTCTCACAGTAGAACAGGTAGCACCAGTGTCCACTAAGAATGTAATGTCATTCCCTTCAACCTTTCCGTCAACAAATGGACCTGACTGATCTACCGCCAAGGATGCACCAAGTACGCACTCCACCTCCCCCCTCAGGCACCGTCATTGAGATAAGTCTGAATCATTCTCATTGTACTGCAACCAATATTGTGTAACCACTTGTACAGTTTGATTCTTACCAATCCTGTCACCTCCATGATATCCTGTACTCACACTGAACCTCTGCACTTGAACATTCTCATTATTTGGGATGGGAGCTTGTAGCACCTGTAACTGCTGAGTAACAATCTGCTGCTGTGGCTGTTGATTTACACACACCTCATTCTGCATCTATGGAATAACATTTTTATTTCCCGCATTAATCTTTTTAGCAGATCTACACTCATTCTTCTAATGTTCAAGCTTTCCACACGCATGACAAGGAAATTTCTTCATAGCTTACTCTCTATTAATTTTTCCTCTTCCTTTCCCTCCACTGTAATTTTGTCCATTCTGATTCTGACCACCCATCTGATTACCAGTTTGAGAGCTATTATTCGCCTCTTGCTGCTCTGCCACTTTTACCTGTGCCCACATCATTTTCTCCTTTAACCTTTTATGTCTCGACTCTATGTCATCACTACAATGCTTTGCATACCTCAGTATTTCGTCCATCATTTTGCTCTGCCAGCAAATCAAATGCTGTTGAATCATGTTACTAATTTCTGGTTTCAATCCAAACACAAAACGATACGCAAATTGTCCCATATCTTTGTCTCCAATATTTTCTAACCCACTATACTGTTTAAATACTTGCAACAACCTTTCATAGTAGGCATGTACTGACTCTTTTGGTTCCTGGGTTGTCCTGTCAATTTTAACCCAATCTGTTTCCTTCTGGTACATTTTTCCCTTCAGGAATGTTATCACCTGATTTTATTTTTTCATCACCTCGTCAGATGGTGCACCTGTTTTAGGTTCTCTGGGATATTCTTCTTTTGGCCAATCAACAGTGATATTACAGTCTGTCCATAAATCTGCTGGGACAACAAACTCAAACAATCCATCTAAATCCTTTAACAAAACCTTCGAGACTTTCACAAACCTTTCTACCTGTTTATATCATTCAACAGGTTTCTCTCTCAGCCTGGGAAAATCGTTTGTGAAGGACAATATATCCTGTCTTGACTATGTAACATGAAAATATCCACCACCTGGTACTTCTATCATCGGACACACCCTTTCAACCTGTTCTGTCTCTTTTAACGGAAACATAGATGTTCCTTTACTAGCTGCTTCTTCCTTTTTCGCCCATCTAATTTTCCATTGATCTACATCTCCCCATTTCTTCAGAATGTTCATCAATTCTTTTATCTGTAATCTCTTTCCAGACACATTCAAACTCTCTAAATCCTTATCAGTAAAAGCCAATCTGTATGATTTCTGTAACACCTTTGATTTTTCTATGTCTACTCCGTACTCACTAGCAGCCTCAGTTATCTTCTCATGTAAATTCTTTGCTCTTCAAGTAATGCTTTTACACAAAAACAACAGCTCACCATCTCGATAAGTCCCTATTCTATCTGGATTTATTGTCCCATTAATCATTTCCTCCAGATCTACTTTCAATTGGCTCACATTAATACTCTGTGGCTGTGGATTCGGCTTTGTCATTTCCTTTATCCAATTGTTGAATTTTTCTGGTGATGGACCTGCTACTGAAGTAACTTTTGGCCCTATTCTCCTCCGATCTAGTTGTATTCCTCTTTGGGGGGCCTCTGTTATTAACTCACAAACCAGAAGATCTAATAGTGTGGTATTCTGATCACCTTGACCATCCTCATTCATTACCGTCGCCACTCCACTCCTGCTATCACTTCTCGGAACTTGCAATGAATGTACTTTTGACATAGCCTGTCTTTCCCCGTACAAAGGAACTATGGGACCAATTGTCACTGGTACTGTCAATGCTTCAGCATTCAGGCTTAACTGATTTATCTTCTGAACCTGCTCTAGTCTGGCCTTATTCAACAAATTAGTTTCATTTTCTCTCACCACTATAGCTATTTCGGTAACCTGGGGAGTCAGTGGGGTTCCCATCTGTGGAGCACTCAGGGTTATTTCCCCTGAATTCTCTTCATAAGGTGGAGGTCTTTTAGTCATGATATCTTCCAACAATTCGTCATTCTCAGAATTATTCGGGTCATCCCTAAAACTAGAAGTTTCTATATTTTTCTTTTTATCTTTACACTTTCCTCCTGTCTGATCATCGGCAACTAAAGCTGGATACAATCCTTCGGCTACTACAGTTCTCCTCCAACTTTTCAACATTTCTTCCCTACTTTCAAAAGGATAACCATGTCTCGAACTCCTGTATCTTCCGTTACCTCCTCTATATCTTTCTCTTTCAAATGCCTCAACTTCCCATTCTTCCAATGCTTCATATTGCGTCAATCTCGGATTTGGCTCTAATGCATTCATTCGATATCTCATATTCTGCAACATCCTAACATTGAATGTACCATGCTCTGGAAAAGCTATGGCACCATCGTCCTTTGTATACTCAACCCAATTTTCTAACCACATGCACGTATGATATCCTCGCTCCAACATCATATAAGAAGCAGGCCTTTTTGGGGGCGAAATCGGAATTAGTCACAATTGATTTGTACTTATTGAAAAAATTCTTTATTTTCTTTAGCAGCTTCATTTGTCTAATCTTTTACCCTAGCGTACCTCACCAAACTAAACAAGGAAACGTTCCGTAATTCTAGGTATTCTGTTTGTCAGCTCTCTTCCGATGACAGCGCGACTCACACCAACCAACCAATCAGAGCACTGCTTCGTAAGCAAGGTCTCCACCAATGCAAGCACTGCTCACACCAACCAACTAATCATAGCTCTATACATGCCCTCTGCCTGACCAATGCCAGTGCGCCTTTTCTGATGTCAGTATTACGCCTTCTACTTCACAAAATATTACAGCAATATTTTCTAGGTTTTTTTTAAATCAAATTTTCTGTTAGTAACAACACAAAGACAATGCTACCTTGTCTGTTCCATTAAATAAAGGGATAGTTTTCACTTTTCAAGAAATTTACTCACTACGAGTCCTAGTAATGACCAACGCTATTTTACTCTTCCAACAAGTTCCGGGTGGACCTATTACTTAGGGATAAGGCCAAGATTTCACAAGAAGACTTTTTTGTGTGAAAAGGGGTCTTGTTACTCTCCTGGGAATCTCCTTCGCTATTTTAGTCACTCCACTTATATGTACGAAAGTTCACTAATATAACACCTACAACCCTCTAGCTTTTAGGTATTCTTACAACAGACAAAGTACTTCTGCAGTGTGGCTTCATTACCACACTCTTCTTCTGCCTACTTCTGGCTAAATTCCATTTCCGGGATTCCTCAGGTATTTCCGTACCTGAACTTCCAGACAACATAGAGCAGGACACTAACTCTTCATGTTAAAAACACAAAATCAATAATCAATATTCCTTATCAAACTAATCAATAATTAAACCGTCCTCTGCTACCAAGAAACTGATCCAGTGCGATGTCAATACCTGATCAGGGATCAATACTCATCCCACACTATTACAATGGCCCATACACATTCAGCCAGAATCCATGATGCGCTGGGGTGGATTTGTTACTTTCAATGCTTTTATTCTTTTGTAAATCATGAAATAATGTCATTAGTCTACTTACTAATTTAATTTATACAACTTTCCTCCTACTTGGTCGATGAACCAATTAGTTGAATAGTTGATGATAATGATTATCCTATTTTATTTAACCCTACCATTAACTAAATAACCACAGACACTCGGTAAAGTTATGAAGCTTTATCTTATTATAAATGCGAATCGCTCAATGCATACAGTCACAAGTGCAAATAATGTAACTCACAAAGGGAGAGATAAACATCAGCAATCATTGAATGATTACAAACTCATTCCAAAAAAATGACATTATACATGAAGGAGTGGATAGATTAAGAGACAGTAGTTACAGCGAGAATTTATGCAAAACGTAATACACCTAACGGAGAGGATAGATGAAGAGACAAAAGTTTTCATCTAAATAATAACGTTCAATACATTAATGATGGAGTGGATAGGTGGAGAGACAAAAGTTTCAGAGACAAGTACATTTGCAAACAATATGCATGTATGGATCGGAATAAATACGAACCTATCGGTTTGTGGAAAACCACTCCCTCGGCTTAGGAGCTGATGGGGGTTACCTGAAATGGGATCAGGGAACAAAGATTTACAGCACCCAACGTTAGGTTAGGGAGAGTAACACAGCTAGGCCTCTCTGTAAACCGACAATCAGCGACGCATTCACCCGTTTTCTCTTCCTCCCCGCAAATCTAAACCACACCCCTAGTGGCACCCCAGTTATACCCTCAAACTTACATGTCCGTCCCACACAGATTGAAACATTACTAAAAACTAAGCAAATGATTGGTGAGCTTTGGGGGTGGCTCTGTCGCACCATGGTGACTTCATGTACAATTTAGTCACCTTATTGTTCGGCATATTTTTCACACAGTCTGGATGATAACACATGCTCACATTTCTTTCACAAGTTACATTTTAATACATTGCTGTCCTGAGTCGGCTCGATTATTGCAATGCCTTACTGTTGGAGCTCCCAAGGTATCTGATTGGGAGACTCCAGAGGATCCAGCTAATAGCGGCTAAACTAGCCTTAATTAGACCACGATGATCTTCAGCCTCTCAGGCTCTTACAGAGCTTTATTGGCTTCCAGTATCACAGAGGATACAATTTAAGTCACTCTATTGTTTTTGAAGCTCTGCATGGCTGTGGACTGATACCGTTGCAGAACAAATTTTAATGGCATGTCCCTACCCATAATCTTCGCTCATCTTCAGCCAAATTGGTGAAAGTGCCTAGGTTTAGAAGAATAAAATTGGGAGCAAGGGCTTTCATCGCCACAGCGGCGGGGCTCTGGAACAAACTCCCAACTGAACCTAGATAGATGGAAGACCTGCCTCAGTTCAGGAAAAAAATAAAGACCTGGCTTTTTCCCAGAGTATAATTTTCAGTCCTCGTCCTTCTTAATGAGCCCTGTCTTCAGCAAGGTATGCATATCTCCGCGCCAGGATACCCGTAGGGTGATAGTGCGCTTTATAAGTTCTGATAACATTAACATTCAACTCGGGCATTTGTTCTGCTGAGCACAGCGTGTCTGTCCTGTCTCTATCATTTCAGACTCACTCTTCATTTCCACCCACCCATTCTGGACAACTTATGACAAGATGGAGGTCCATCCAGCACACTATAGTGAATAGGAAACAAACATTTATTAATTATATGACAATGTCGTTTTCACTGGGTACCCCCCTCCCTTTGCACTAATCCGTATTAGAATTACCTAGCTTAAGCTTTAAGCGCGAAGCAGCATTATTCATTGTTTAAAAGCAAAATGCAGCATGCAATCACAAATTGCACATTGCGGCCTAGTTATACATTTATTTTTCGATTTTCCTAAGCATACTGCAAAACACATTTCAGTTCTCACTCATAATTAATACACCTTAGTTCATTCATGTTCTAAGCTATTTCACTCGTGTTAGTGTCAGGTGCATGTTAGTTCATTTACTACTTACTGTTAGTACATATTATGGGGGTATACATCCGAGCAGGTTTCTTTTCGAATCTCTGCTCCATCAGGTGCAGGGAGGCACCTTGGATATGCCATTTACGATGTAGTGAATGGGGACACAACACACAGATGATGAATTACACTATTTCCTATAAATCATTTTTCTGTTAACTTGTTTCCACATACTATTGTTTTCAGGCTTCCCTTTCCCTGCCTGTAGCATGACCTACTACAACTGGGGGCTTAGTAGGACTCACACATCATCACTGTATATAAAATCATTTTTGGTTTGGTTGGACTCTGTCATCTTAACCCAACACACTGAACCATTGGGTATCCATCTATACTAACATACTGAACCCCTTTTTGCCCGTATATTGCTCTTTATGGTTTACCAGGTGGTTTTCAATATCCACTCAATGGGTGGGGGCATTACATGTCCCTTCTTATGGGATTTGAGACAGTACCATCATGTACGGAGTCTCCATCTGTCTGCATAGCCTACTATGTATGGCATTCGGTAGATACTCTTCCAACTGGTATACATTTGCAATATATAACTGAATAAATATACAATAGGTGTGGACACAAGAATTTTGTGTTTTCCACACTTTTTCTTTATCCTTTCGACTCATTACTTCATTCCTCCTTACATATTTTACTGTCCCTAAGTTAGGTGGTAATAATATGCTTATTTGATGTGCCTTTGATTTTAAATTTAACCTGTTAACCAGTTGCTGGAAGGCCTTTTCAGAACTTGCCTTATTACAGACACCATTCTGCCCTTTTGGCAAGGTTTAATCCTCCAACCCATATACAAAAAAGGCTCAGTGGTGAACCCAGAAACCTACCCCCTCATCGCCCTCCCAGATGTTGATGCTAAATACTTTGCTTCCTTATTACTGAAAGACCTAGAAGCATGGGCAAAACTGAATTCACCTGCTCTCACTAAATCAAACTGGATTTGGACCCATGTTGGGAACCACTGACAACTTAGTGGCAATTAGGATGATAATATCAAAACAGATACGGAGAAAACAACTCCCCTACAGCTGTTTTGTAGATTTCAGCAAGGCCTTTGACCACGTCCAACGTGAACTCCTCTGGCTAAAATTAAAACAATGGGGCATTCCAGAATCACTACTCCGAGATATCCGACTGCTCTACTCTGAAACATGGGCCAGAGTTGAATTACATAACAACTCAACAGTACCCAACATGATCAGGATAGAACAAGGAGATAAAAAAAGGATATGTTCTGGGGCCAGCCCTCTTTAACCGATTTGGTCCCTGCTCTTAATGCGATCGTCAGCAGCTCGCCAAAGCTGGGACACCGCCACATCACCTACCTTCTTTATGCTGAAGACGTCGTTTTCTTGAGCCAAACAGCAAGTGGACTACAAAGGCTGCTCAACGTCTTATTCGCACACAGCACTACGAATGACATGATAGTAAATTTCGAAAAGACTAATGTTGTGATCTTTGGATTGAAAACGAAAAAACCTGGAAAATGGTACTTCAACAAACATCAACTATCCAGAGCCCCCAGTTACAAGCACCTTGGATGCTGGCGCGATTAAAGGGAGGGCATTCACATGAACCAAAACCTGCAGCGTTACAATTTGCATTTCAATCCATCTTTAAACACATGAAGACTCCCACCCTAGAGCCCTTGCTGAAGATAGTAAAAGCCAAACTAATTCCCATATTAGCCTATGGCTCGGAAGCCTTTCCCGGTTAGCTGGGTTCCTTTCTGAACAAATCCCAGAGTCAGGTGTTCAGGGCGTTATTTAAACTCCCAAACCACTCCACAGTCACCCAGATTTGACTGGAATTCATGTTACACAACCAAGTATTGGCACAAAAGACCTGCACCCTCATCTATTTCAATGCCACCCATGCTGCTCAGGTAGAAAACCTTAAAAGTCTAATCTGGCGAGAGGCATCCGAAACAAATCATCCAGACCTTAAAAAACCCTTGGTCCGTCGTCCTGCACGAGGCACTAAAACTGAAAACAGTCACGCTCTCCAGAACCAAAATCTCTCACTCCAACATTTCAAGAAGGCGTTAAACAGAGCAACTGAAAAGCATCATTTCTTCAAAACCACCAGATCCTGATGGCTATAAAGCATGCTCACCTCATTCAGAGAAGTTATAAAAAAAGGAAGATGCAAAAATATCTCACAGACACTTTCGCAGGGCATTTCAAAATCAAGTATTGCCACATTAGGATGGGAAATTTCTCATCCTTGGATCTCTTACTGCCTTGGTCACTCCGCCAAGCGTCCAACGAGTGTCGGCTATGTGGTCACTTCTGGGAGATTTCAGCTAATCTTCTCTGCATCTGCCCAGTTTTAATTGACAATCGCCGGAAGATCCTCCGTCAAGCATGGATCAAACAAGGGACCCGTCAATTTAAGCAGCTGTAGATTTTCTACTCAACGACCCTTACCCTCAAGCCATCTGTGCTTTGAATACATTTCTGAGCAAAGCCGATAAAATGCTTAGAGCCGTCACTCTATCGATTACTTCTGGAATCTAAAACTCCACTCCCTAGCTTTATCTGCATTCTGATTACGTATAAATGTATGAAGTACCATTCTATATGTAACAAAGGCGAGCACCCACTAAAGTGCACTTTACCACCTAAAGGCTTTAAACTTGACTTTAGGGCTTCTTGCTAAAAACTTAAGAAAGGCCAGGGCAAAATGCTCTCAGTATGGAACAAGCTCACTTCTTGATGCACCAACACTTTAAGTCTCACCATAATGGGAGAAAAGGCTGACTGAGATCTAAATGCATGAAACAATTCTTAGTTTAATATTTTAAGGTTAATATATCAAAATTACGAAAACGTTTAGAGCTACATATTGACTCAACTCTGAATGAACGTCTCTTAACAATGATGAAATTGCCATTTTACATTTTTTATACCTAATGCAACTGCAGTGCCAGCCACCTTCTTTATACTTGCTTGGGCACCAGGCCTAAGTGGTGTTTCTCTCTTTCTTAGTTTTTCATGTTTTAACATTTTGCAATGGCTTTTATTATAAACTTGAAATGGATTTTATTAGCTGAGCACAAATAAATAAACTTGGAACTTGAAACTATAGGTGGCATGTTTCTTTGCAGTCAATTGTTGTTTGCGTGTTAAATTAAAAAGTAAAAATAAGCGACTGGAATTCAGATAGCACCATGGTACACGCCCATTCTTAAGGGTCTGAATTGTCCGGCTAAACTGCATGATGGATCTAAGCTGACTTTGCCTTAGATACAATGTTCAGATGTCACTTTACATAATATCAATAACAGACAACACAATGTTAATCAAATTATAAATGCAAGAAGACAGCGTTTTAATACTATTATCAACAACAGCCATCACTTTATCCAAATTATCCTGATCAATTTATCTTAAATGTGCTGTAGCTTCCATTTGGGACAATTTCCAAAATTCATTATGTGCAGCGTAAATAAATCTTTTGGAACATGGAGATTTAGGGCCTAATAAAATATCTGATAAGTCTGTGTCTTCAGACAGGAGAGCAAGATGTTGTTTCCCTGCAGACAGTGTGAATGTTCCAACCATTATTCACCCAATTTTTCCACTGAATAGGTGGTAATAATACCTGAATTTTTTGTGAGTGGGAATATTGGGGGTCGGATCTGCTTGATTTAAACCCAGGTATAGAATAAGGAAATGGGCATGACAACCATTTGTGTCTACTGGCTACAATAACCACCTGTGTGGAATTAAATGTAACATTCTGCACCATACTATTGAGTTATTCTTCGGTATAATTTGTCAACATTTGCCAATTATCGAAGCGGGCAATGGAGGGAATATCCGGGGCTTTCATTTTGTTAATTTTTGCCAGTCTCAGACATGTAGCCTGCTGGACGGTGTCATTCAAAAAATAGTTTTGTGTTGAAATTAAACATGTTTGAAACAAGGTTTTGTCCCCTGAGCTTGCAAAGGTTTGGTTCCCCAAATTGATTTCAGTTCAGCCGTGTCCTTCCGATAATCAAAGCCTTTAATGGCTATCTCGGTGATAAATGAAGCTATATATATTAGCTTAGTCTGTGTCAGCTTATAGTTTTGGGGTGGGGTAGGGACTCATTTGAAATAATATGATGTAGGATCTAAAGTATCATATCCTGAAAAATACGTGAATTTATCTTTTTATATTTTGGAACTCTCTTGTGGGGGAGTTGGACAATGTTCCCATTGTGCGTAATTACCAAGTGTATGTTGAATAGTGGCCCTATGTAGGAAAGGATGGCTGTAATGGTGATAACAGAACATATCAGCATAATTAGCAAAATTAGGATACAGGTCTTCTGATTTGAAAACAGTATAATATTCCTGCCCCAAGAGCATAGAATTTACGGTTTCAACATCCCAATCATCTGATTTTAACTCAGGTACTATTACGTCATCCATAGAAACTTTGAACACATATAGTATCTGCAGGATCTCTGTAGGACCAAATATTTCTAAAGGAACTTTATCCCAAACAATTCCATCAGTTACTGGTACGGCTGAAATGTTCACAAGGGACAAGTCTCTTTTCAATTAATTGGGAGAAAAATGGGGGGGCAAACACCCCATTGACGAGTTCCGTAGCAGAACGTTCTGGGAGGTATTAGCCATTAATCAACAGGAAAAAACAGTCCCAAATCCAATACACAGAATAGAAAAACCAAGGAAAGTGTAATCCAAACATATATCCAAAGCGGAGAAGGGGGAGGTAGGTAGTAGTGGTGGTCCCTAAGAGGGAAGAACCGCACAATCAATTCGTAAAATATATTTGCAACTGACCAAAAAGGTGTGAACAAATCAATCAATGTAGTCGGATAGGGGTGCTATAGTAGATTAAGACACCTACTACCCAAAGGTGCTATAAGCACATCAGTGACTAACATGCATGCAAATGTTCCAAAGAACAAAGCTATAGCAGCACACCCCTCATAAAGTAAAACAATCCAAAAAACAGTACTGGATAAGTAATGCACAAAGTCCAAGCTCTAATATGATTCTGTACACAAATTCTTGAAGACAATCTAATGGGACATCAGTTATACTGAAAATGTAGGTAGTCCAAAGAAATCATCTGTTGATTTTCCTTCTCTTTTTATAATTTTTTCAAAAATTCCCAGCACACGATCCTGCCAACACGTGTTTCGTCTATTCTTAGACTTTTTCAAGGCTGGAAAGAGTAAACATCTATCGTAATACAACATTTTAAAAAAAAGACCTATACACGAAGATGAGCTTATAAATACTGTACGATATTATCATATAGATTCTAGTGCAACAATGAATGATAGTACCTCACAGAGAACCTTATAGGATAATATATAATGAGATTGTAACTAGAAAATATTTACTCTCAAATTATACAGACAGAGGAAAAGAAAAGATCCAGAATTCCACATTAACCAAAATAGTAAGAGGAAAGAAAAAAGACGAACCCAAGTGATAGTACGAATAGAATCAGATAGAAGTGATTAACATCTCACAAAGTGCAGAGAATGTGAAGTAGATATATATATTATCTTCTGGCTGTCGCCTGTAGGTAGTTATAGTTAGGACCTATTATTCATAGGAAATCCGCAACATTCTATTTGGAATAACTTTGGCGCCGGTTGACAAATCTTCGCAGAATTTTCAAAACTGGTGGGGCGCTTCGGTCCGCTCCTATCCTGAAAGTCTCGGGGTGATTCGTCAAGCGGGGGCAGAGAAAAAAGGGGGGTCCCAAAATGTGTTTTCCCCATGCAATTTTCCATAGGAACCTTTAATCGCAGCTACAGCCCGAACTGCTGAACGGAATTACACCAAATTTGGCAAAAAGGTAGCCCTTGGATCAGAGTCGTGCCTTTTGGGTTAAATGGTGTAAATCCGTTCAGTAGTTCCTGAGAAAATCAAAAGTAAAATCACATATATATCTGGGCGGAGCCTAACCAGACATCCCATCGTGAGATCTGATTGGCTGTCAGTACTTCATCCAAGAAGTGTTGGCAGCCATCTTGGGAGCAATATACATGATAGCAACTCATTAAAAAGCATTGCAGTTAATAGACGGTTTTAAGACTTTAGTTACGTTATAAATCATTTGTTGATGGTACCATACTCATTTTAGGAATTGTGGTGTGTTCTAAGGTGATTTTACCATGTGAAAAAGCCTTCTGCTGGGATATCAGGAATCATGTTTGAGAGAAAACTATTTTCTCATGCTCTTCCCACAGAGATTTGGAAGGTGATCTATAAGCTAAACTAAGAGCATATTTCCTGTAAATTCACATTATCTTTCTCAGTCATGTGAGAATGAAGTCTGACATTCTCAGTAAAACATGTATATCCAACAAGGGCAGAGACTGTCAGTTGATTCCTTTGTGTTCTACTGCAGCTTCCCAGATTGTACTAAAGAACAACTAGAGCGCTAACAGTCCTACTTATGACAAACGTATTGCACACCTGAAGCCATCTTGATTGAAATGAAGTGGTAATTCTTAAAACATTTAATTTAAAAAGAAACAAAATGAGGGTGTTCATTTTGCCATAGAAAGTATGATTAGTGCTGCAGAAAGAAAAAATAGGGCACATTTTGAGTGACTTCTCAAATCCTCTTCTATTTCATAAAAAAATTCTGCCATGCAGACTGAAACCTGCACTTTCAATACCAGCAGCAGACTTCCCTGGTGAGCAGTAGCTTTACTACAGTGATCTAATGAGCAACTAGAGCGCTAACATTCTGAATTTATGGCAAATGTGTGACACATCTGAATGCCTTCTTGATGGAATCAAAGTAAAAAACTGAAAGTATTTCCTACTGAGAAGACTGCAGTAAATGAGGAAATTAGGAAACGTCATAACAAATAAGTCTCCCAAGATGGCCACCAGAGACAAAAGAGGCCAAATGTAGCACACTTATCACCCAGATGTAGCTCAAGTATAGCCTAATGACAGAATGTCCCAGAGTGTTCTAAAGAACAATTAGAGCGCTAACAGTCTTACTTATGATAAAAGTTTGGCACACCGAAGCCATCTGGATTAGAATAAAGTGGTAACACTTAAAACATTTAATTTACAAAGGAACAAAATTAGGGGGTTCATTTTGCCATAGAAATTATAATTAGTGCTGCAGAAAGAACAATTAGGGCACATTTTGACTTCTCAAATCCTCTTCTATTTCATTAAAAAATTCTGACATGCAGACTGAAACATGCACTTTGAATACCAGCAGCAGACTTCCCTGGTGAGCAGTAGCTTTACTACAGTGATCTAATGAGCAACTAGAGTGCTAACATTCAGAATTTATGGCAAATGTGTGACTTATCTGAATGCCTTCTTGATGGAACCAAAGTAAAAAACTGAAAGTATTTCCTACTGAGGAGACTGCAGTAAATGAGGAAATTAGGAAACTTCATAACAAATAAGTCTCCCAAGATGGCCACCAGAGACAAAAGAGCCCAAATGCAGCACAAATATCACCCAGGTGTAGCCCAATGACAGAAGTGTGTAAAACAATTTTTATTTTTTGTGTTTTTGCAGTTTTATATAGTGCAGACTTGTCTGGTATTGGAGTGCTTTACATGAGCATTGGTTACATCACACAAGAACAAATTCATTTTGGTTGTGGACATGGGAGGATTAAGTGATTTGACCAGAATCACAGAATGTCGAGCTGAAGCAGAAACTCCAACCTGGTTCCCCAGTTGCAAAGTCTGCAGCTCTGGAAGTAACACCACATCCTCTCCCCTAAGTACAACATTTAATCATGTGGTCAACTGGATGAAAAAAACATAAAGATAACAAATAATTTAAAAGTGCTTTGTCGCTATTTGAAAACTCAGAAAATATGTCCTCATTTTAGTTTTTTAGAGCACTAACCATACTTTTGATGCAAATAAGACCCTCTCATATATGTAATTTCTAAAGGAAATGCTCTAGGTATTACAGTTTTGATTATATCAAGATGATGTCAGGCGTTCCACACTTTTGTAATCAATATAGAATGTTAGAAATCTAGTTGTTCATTAGGATACTGTTGAGAGGCAGAGGCCAGGGGCATGGACTCTGAAAATTGAAGGCAGGTAGGAGGGTGCAGAGGCAACAATTTGACCACACTGGGCAGGCAGGAAGGGCAATGGCAGCGCAACAGACTATGGAGGGCAGTGGAAAGGGGGGCAGGGACAACAAACCAACAATACAGGACTGGTAAGCGAGGCTGTGGCAGTATAATAGACCATTGTGGGCAGAAGGAAGAGGCAGTGGTAGTACAACCATACATGCCAACAGACCCGAATCAGCCAGGAAACGTCCAATGTTTTTAAGCTCAAATGGCTTTATTTGATCTGTCTCCTGTCTACAATCCCCTATTTTTCAATGTAACTCAAAGGGGAAAATCAATACCCCAGTTTTTTTTCAAAATCTCCCTCTTACCAAGTTCAAAATGTTCGTAAGTATGGTACATTGGATCATGGAAGGCAGGAGGAAATGGGGTAGGGACATGGACTCTGATAACAGAGGACAGGAGGGACATGGAGAGGTGCACCAAACTGACCCTACACTGCAGGCATCAGGGTTTGCAGCAGCACAATACACCACACAGGGCATGCGGGACGGGAGTGCAGCACAGCAAACCATAGAAAGCAATAAGGAGGGGACAGGACCATGCACATGGACAACAGAGAACAGAAGGGAAAGAGGCAATGGTAGCTAGCTGACCATAATGGACAGACAGGAGAGAAAGCTGCAGCATAACAGACCATAAAGGGCAGGAGGGACGGATCAGGGGCATTACAATGGAACAGAGAAGCCAGGAGGGAGGGAATAGGGGTCTGCACATGGAAACAGAGCGCTGGGGGCAAGGGGGCAGGGCAGGAGCAGCAAGATGACCATGGAGGTCAGGCAGGATGGGCACTAGAAGCAAGACACACCATGGAGAGCAACAGTGAGACTATGATGGCATACATACAGACCATGGAGGGAAGGTGGGAGTGGGTCAGGGCCAGCTAGCTGACCACACAGGGAAGGTGGGAGGGGCCGTGGCGGCACAGAAGACCATGCATGGCAAGCGGGAGGGTTAGTGGCAGCACAGTGGCTATGATGGGCAAGAAGGAGGGTGCGGGGGCATGCACAAAGGACCATGGAGGATAGAAGGGAGGGTCAGGACCTGGGCACAGACAAGAGAGTTCAGGGAAAGGGGCCTCACAACAGACCACGCGGGGCAGGCAGGAGGAGCAGTTGCAGCACAACAGACCAGGGAGGGCAGAAGGCTGTGGCAGTCAAATGGACCATGGAGGACAGGAGGAAGGGAATAGGGGCATGGAATGTGGACAGGCAGAATGGAGGTGGCAGGAATAGGTTATAGTCATCTGACAATGCTAGGCAGGTGGGAGGGGAGGGGAGTGGCAGCTCAACAGACACTCAGAGTAGATAGGAGTGGCAGGTCCATGGAACATGGTGGGCAAAAAGGATGGAGCAGGGGCATGCACAAAGACATCGAATGGCAAGGGGAGGGAAAATAGTGGCAGAAAGCTAAGCACAGAGGCTAAGCAGGAGGTAAGTGATGGGGCATAGAATTGGGCAATGGAGGGCAGGAGGAGTGGACTGGTACATCATGCTAAATGGAGGGCAGTGGCAGCACATCAGACCATGCATGGCAGGAGGGAAGAGGCTAGTCCATGGATTCAGACAACAGAGGATAGGGAGGAGGTGGATGGAGCAGCAAGCTAACTGTTCAGATAAGGCGGGTATTAGGAACTTTATTGTTTTTAAAATGTGTGTCTGTGTGAACTACTTAAAATATGAGCAAGTATGCAGCATAATCTCACTTTTATTCAGGAAGAAGAGGACGATTGTGACTTTAACTCCGGGCTCACTTGGCAGAAACACCCCTGACTGTCCACCCCCCATCGCAAAATGTAACGCCCGTGAAAAGGGTAGGTGAACGCAGTGTTATATAGAATATAGTCCTGAGAGCACGATTGAAAAATGAAAACTAGATATAGTGTATGGTATAAACTATGCACCAAAATGTGTGATATAAGATGAACCGGGGCATGAAATATAATATGTAATACATTGTGCGCAATGACAGATTCATTGGAGAGCGCGAGATAGCACAGGCACTAGCGCGTGCTATGCGATATGCACCTTGGAGTGTAATATGCACAGGGCAGTGTTGTGTAACCTAACTAGTCTCTAAAGTTTTAATATCAAATATGTGCTGGGGAGTGTAACGTTGCATATGCACTGTGACAAAGATATGGATCCCAGGTTGTAATATGTATGGCATAGGGCTGTGCGTTATAACATAGGGATCGAGGAAGGCACGTTAGATGGGGCAATACAACCCGTGCGAAGGCAAGTATGGCATGATATATTCATGGGGTGGTGTTACAGTGCACATGGGCTAGAGAGTGTCGTAGCATACACACTAGCTGGTGGAATACAACACAGAGGTGTGTGGCACTCGGCGGGCACTGGTGGGTGTAACACAGCATTGGGCTCAGCCAGAAGTGCGCTGTGACTCTCAAGTGAGGTTCGTCTCCTTTCCAGAGAGTAAAATAAAAAGTATTACACATCCGGCGGTGGATGTGTGTTTTATTAACCGTGAGGGGAGTTTCTTGCATAGTTTTGGTCGAATTTTTGTTGAATACCCTATGAATGGCTTGGTGTGCGTGTGTATTAAATGTGCCCGTCAATAGCTACCCATGTTTTTATAAATAAACGACAAGAGTGTCTACTTGTAGAGTACCCACCGGCGGGGGGGCCGGGATTAGGCCCGGTAGGGCGTCAGACACGTCAGAGCTTCACTAGCGGTGTAAATACATTCCACGTGGATTCATTATATGCATAGTCACCTTTTAATGAATATCACGCAAATCGTCCTGGTGATATGTACGTACGGTTTGTCCAGCATGTCCTAGGTGTTTCTATAAATATTTCTTTTTTTAAAATAATAAAAAACTAAGGCCGGCCCCGGGACCATAAGTGGCCTGAGGAGGGGGGCAACGTAGCCCCCCTCCTAAAGAATTAAAGAAAAAAAGGCCATGTCCCGGGGGGTTGGGGTCCCCGGGCCGATTAAGGCCTCAGGAGGGGGGCCTTGCAGCCCCCTTCCAAATGTTTTTTTCCCCCAAAAAAATTAGGGGGCAGGCTCTGGGGGATGGGGTCCCCAGGGCCAATAAATTATAAAAAGAAGGGGGGGCCACACAGACCACCTTCTTAAAAAAAAAAAAATAATAAAAGACCGGCATCGAGCCAGAGGTCACGCCCCCTCCTTGCAGCACTCTGCAAACGCGCCCCCTGGCGAGTTGTAAGTTGGGGAATTAATTCCCCTTCAATACTGAGGGTCCCTGAGGGCCAACTAGCCCAACAGGTATCTCCAGTATGCGCCAGGGAGCTGCGTTGCAGACAGATGTTCTGAGGCCATGCCCCTTTTTACACCTCTCTGCAACGCAGCTCTGTGGCGCTTACTGGAGGTACCTAGTGGGCTATTTTGCCCCTAGGGACCCTCAGGATTCAAGGGGAATTAATCTCCCAACTTAAAACGGCCACAGGGCGTGTTTACACAGTGGGGAAGGAAGGGGACGGGGCTTGAGGTGACGTGTGCAAACACGCCCTATGGCACGTTTTAATCCTGAGGGCCCCTGGGGGCTAACTAGCCCACCAGGTGCTTCCAGTAAGCGCCAGTGCGCTGCGTTGCAGAGAGGTGGTCCAGGCCGTGCCACTTTTTACACCTCTCTGCAACGCAGCTCTGTGGTGCTTATTGGAGGTACCTAGTGGGCTAGTTGGACCCTAGGGACCCTCAGGATTCAAAGGAACTTAATCTCCCACCGAAAAACGGCCACAGGGCGTGTTTACACAGTGGTGAAGGGAAAGGACGGGGCCTGAGGTGACGAGTGCAAACACGCCCTGTGGCGCGTTTTAAGTTGGGGAAATAATTCACCTTCAATCCTGAGGGACCTTGGGGGCCAACTAGCCCACTAGGTGCTTCCAGTAAGCGCCGCTGCATTGCAGAGAGGTGGTCTAGGCCATGCCCCTTTTACATCTCTGTAACGCAGCTCTGTGGCACTTCCTGGAGGTACCTAGTGGGCTAGTTGGACCCTAGGGACCCTCAGGATTCAAGGGGACTTAATCTCCCAACTTAAAGCGGCCACAGGGTGTGTTTACACAGTGGGGAAGGGAGGGGACGGGGCCCGAGGTGACGAGTGCAAACACGCTCTGTGGCGCGTTTTAAGTTGGGGAAATAATTCACCTTCAATCCTGAGGGACCCTGGGGACCAAGTAGCCCACCAGGTGCTTCCAGCAAGCATCACTGCGCTGCATTGCAGAGAGGTGGTCTAGGCCATGCCCCTTTTTACATCTCTCTGCAACACAGCTCTGTGGCGCTTAGTGGAGGTACCTAGTGGGCTAGTTGGACCCTAGGGACCCTCAGGATTCAAGGGGACTTAATCTCCCAACTTAAAATGGCCACAGGCGTGTTTACACAGTGGGGAAGGGAGGGGACGGGACCTAAGGTGATGTGTGCAGACACGCCCTGTGGCGCGTTTTAAGAGGTAGTTTTAATCCCCCTGCCCTATTATATACTAGGGGCTTACAGAGGAGGTCATGCTAATCACAGGGGGACCCCAACGCATAGTGTTCCCTAGTGTATGTAGGTGTTTTCACTGTATTCTAAGTGTCTTTTAACATAGCACTGGCTCTAGGACTGGTTAGTCAGACTCAGTTACCACCAGTATCCGTATGAAAAAGTTGAGGGTACAGGATGATTTTGCAACAAGGCTTCTTTCTGCTCTTTTGTTTGTTCTTTCTGCACGCTATCCTTATTCCTGCACTTTTCTTTCTCTTTGAGGACTTCTGTTGCTTCTTTCTGCATTTCTTTTTTTTCTTTCTGTGCGTTTTTTCTTCTTTCTTCACATGTCTTATCTCTGTAGGCATAGTTAGAAATTAGCATTTAAAAAACCTTTGAAATTCTCTAACATTAAGTCCCCTTGAATCCTAAGGGTCCCTAGGGTCAAACTAGCCCACTAGGTACCTCCAGTAAGCGCAACAGAGCTACGTTGCATAGAGGTGTAAAAAGGGGCGTGGCCTCAGAACACCTGTCTGCAACGCAGCTCCCTGGCACATACTGGAGATACCTGTTGGGCTAGTTGGCCCTCAGGGACCCTCAGTATTGAAGGGGAATTAATTCCCCAACTTACAACTGGCCAGGGGGCACGTTTGCAGAGTGCTGCAAGGAGGGGGCGTGGCCTCCGGCGCGATGCTGGTCTTTTATTTATTTTATTTTTTTAAGAAGGAGGGCTGTGTGGCCCCCCTTCTTTTTCCAATTTATTGGCCCTGGGGACACCATCCCCCAGCACCTGCCCCTAATTTGTTTTGTTGAAAAAAATTAATTTGGCCCTCCCTAGGCCTTAATCGCCCCCGGGGACCCCAACCCCCGGGTCATAGCCTTTTTTAAAAAAAAAATCTTTAGGAGGGGGGCTGCGTTGCCCCCCTCCTCAGGCCACTGATGGCCCCGGGGACCCCATACCCCGGGGCCGGCCTTTGTTTTTTATTATTTTTAAAAAATATATGTTTATAGAAACACCTAGGACATGCTGGACAAACCGTATGTACCTATCACCATGACGATTTGCGTGATATTTATTAAAAGGCAACTATGCATACAATGAATCCACGTGGAATGTATTTACACCGCTAGTGAAGCTCTTAAGTGTCTGACACCCTACCATGCCTAATCCCGGCGCCTCCACCGGTGGGTACTCTCCAAGTAGACACCCTTGTTGTTTATTTATACAAACATGGGTAGCTATTGACGGGCACATTTAATACACACGCACACCAAGCCATTCAATGGGGATTCGACCAAAAGTCGACCAAACTATGCAAGAAACCCCCCTCACAGTTAATAAAACACACATCCACCGCCGGATGTGTAATACTTTTTATTTTACTCTCTGGAAAGGAGACAAACTTCACTTGAGAGTCACAGTGTGCTCCTGGTTGAGCCCAATGCTGTGTTACACCCACCAGTGCCCGCCGAGTGCCACACACCTCTGTATTGTATTCCACCAGCTAGTGCGTATGCTATGACACTCTCTAGCCCATGTGCACTGTAACAGCACCCCGTGAATATGTCATGCCACACTTGACTTCGCACGGGTTATATTGCCCCATCTAACGTGCCTTCCTCGATGCCTATGTTATAACGCACAGCGCTATGCCATACATATTACAATCTGGGATCCATATCTTTGTTACAGTGCATATGCAACGTTACACTCCCCAGCACATATTTTATATTACAACTTTAGAGACTAGTTAGGTTACACAACACTGCCCTGTGCATATTACACTCCAAGGAGCATATCGCATAGCACGTGCTAGTGCCTGTGCTATCTTGCGCTCTCCAATGAATCTGTTATTGCGCACAATGTATTGCATATTATATTTCACGCCCCGGTTCATCATATATCACACTTTTTGGTGCATAGTTTATACCATATACTATATCTAGTTTTCATTTTCAATCGTGCTCTCAGGACTATGTTCTATATAACACTGCGTCCACCTACCCTTTTCACGGGCATTACATTTTGCGATGGGGGGTGGAGGGTCAGGGGGTGTTTCGGCCAAGTGAGCCCGGAGTCACAGTCACAAACGTCCTCTTCTTCCTGAATAAAAGTGAGATTATGCTGCATACTTGTTCATATTTTAAGTTGTTCGCACAGACACACATTTTAAAAACAATAAAGTTCCTAATACCCACCTTCTCTGAACAGTTAGCTTGCTGCCCCATCCACCTCCTCCCTATCCTCTGTTGTCTGAATCCATGGACTAGCCTCCTCCCTCCTGCCATGCATGGTCTGATGTGCTGCCACTGCCCTCCATTTAGCATGATGTACCAGTCCACTCCTCCTGCCCTCCATTGCCCAATTCTATGGCCCATCATTGACCTCCTGCTTAGCCTCTGTGCTTAGCTTGCTGCCCCTATTCTCCTTCCCCCTGCCCTCCGATGTCTTTGTGCATGCCCCTGCTCCATCCTTTTTGCCCACCATGTTCCATGGACCTGCCACTCCTATCTACTCTGAGTGTTCTGTTGAGCTGTCACTTCCCTCCCACCTGCAGAGCATTGTCAGATGACTGTAACCTATTCCTGGCACCTCCACCCTGCCTATCCACATGCCATGCCCCTATCCCCTTCCTCCTGTCCTCCATGGTCCATTTTACTGCCACACCCTTCAGCCCTCCCTGGTCTGTTGTGCTGCAACTGCTCCTCCTGCCTGCCCCGCGCGGTCTGTTGTGAGGCCCCTTCCCCTGAACTCTCTTGTCTGTGTCCAGATCCTGACCCTCCCTTCTATCCTCCATGGTCCTTTGTGCATGCCCCTGTAACCTCCTTCTTGCCCATCATAGCCATTGTGCTGCCATTAACCCTCCCGCTTGCCATGCATGGTCTTCTGTGCTGCCATGGCCCCTCCCACCTTCCCTGTGTGGTCAGCTAGCTGCCCCTGACCCCCTCCCACCTTCCCTCCGTGGTCTGTGTGTATGCCATCATAGTCTCACTGTTGCTCTCCATGGTGTGTCTTGTTTCTAGTGCCCATCCTGCCTGACCTCTATGGTCATCTTGCTGCTCCTTCCCTGCCCTCTTGCCCCCAGCCCTCTGTTTCCATGTGCAGACCCCTATTCCCTCCCTCCTGGCTTGTCTGTTCCATTGTAATGCCCCTGATCCGTCCCTCCTGCCCTTTATGGTCTGTTATGCTGCAGCTTTCTCTCCTGTCTGTCCATTATGGTCAGCTAGCTACAATTGCCTCTTTCCCCTCTGTTCTCTGTTGTCCATGTGCATGGTCCTGTCCCCTCCCTATTGCTTTCTATGGATTGTTGTGTTGCACTCCCTTCCCTCATGCCCTGTGTGGTGTATTGTGCTACTGCAAACCCTGATGCCTGCTGTGTAGGGTCAGTTTGGTGCACCTCTCCATGTCCCTCCTGTCCTCTGTTATCCGAGTCCATGTCCCTACCCCAATTCCTTCTGCCTACCATGATCCAATGTACCATACTTGCGAACATTTTGAACTTGGTAAGAGGGAGATTTTGAAACAAAACTGGGGTATTGATTTTCCCCTTTGAGCTACATTGAAAAAGAGGAGATTGTAGACAGGAGACAGATCAAATAAAGCCCATTTGAGCTTAAAAACATTGGACGTTTCCTGGCTGAAACGGGTCTGTTGGCATGTATGGTTGTACTACCACTGCCTCTTACTTCTGCCCACAATGGTTTATTATATTGCCACAGCCTCTCTTGCCAGTCCTGTATTGTTGGTTTGTTGCCCCTGCCCCCCTTTCCACTGCCCTCCATAGTCTGTTGTGCTGCCACTGCCCTTCCTGCCTGCCCAGTGTGGTCAAATTGTTGCCTCTGCACTCTCCTACCTGCCTTCAATTTTCAGAGTCCGTGCCCCTGGCCTCTGTCTCTCAACAGTATCCCAATGAACAACTAGATTGCTAACATTCTATATTTATTGAAAAAGTGTGGAACGCCTGATGTCATCTTGATGTAATCAAAACTGTAATACCTAGAGCATTTCCTTTAGAAATTACACATATGAGAGGGTCTTATTTGCATCAAAATTATGGTTAGTGCTCTAAAAAACTAAAATGAGGACATATTTTCTGAGTTTTCAAATAGCGACAAAGAACTTTTAAATTATTTGTAATCTTTATGTTTTTTATCCAGTTGACCACTTGATTAAATGTTGCACCTAGGGGAGAGGATGTGGTGTTACTTCCAGAGCTGCAGACTTTGCAACTGGGGAACCAGGTTGGAGTTTCTGCTTCAGCTCAACATTCTGTGATTCTGTTCAAATCACTTAATCTCCCCATGTCTACAACCAAAATGAATTTGATCTTGTGTGATGTAACCAATGCTCATGTAAAGCACTCCAATACCTGACAAGTCTGCACTACATAAAACTGCAAATACACAAAAAATAAGTGTTTTGCACTCTTCTGTCATTGGGCTTCATGTGGGCTACACCTGGGTGATATTTGTGCTGCATTTGGGCTCTTTTGTCTCTAGTGGCCATCTTGGGAGATTTATTTGTTATGAAGTTTCCTAATTTCCTCATTTACTGCAGTCTCCTCAGTAGGAAATACTTTCAGTTTTTTACTTTGGTTCCATCAAGCAGGCATTCAGATGTGTCACACATTTGCCATAAATTCTGAATGTTAGCTCTCTAGTTGCTCATTAGAGCATTGTAGTAAAGCTACTGCTCACCAGGGAAGTCTGCTGCTGGTATTGAAAGTGCATGTTTCAGTCTGCATGTCAGAATTTTTTTATGAAATAGAAGAGGATTTGAGAAGTCAAAATGTGCCCCAATTTTTCTTTCTGCAGCACTAATCATAATTTCTATGGCAAAATGAACCCCCTCATTTTGTTCCTTTGTAAATTAAATGTTTTAAGTGTTACCACTTTATTCCAATCAAGATGGTTTCAGGTGTGCCATACTTTTGTCATAAGTAAGACTGATAGCGCTCTAGTTGTTCGTTAGAACACTCTGGGACATTCTGTCATTGGGCTATACTTGGGCTACATCTGGGTGATATTTGGGCTACATTTTGGCCTCTTTTGTCTCTGGTGGCCATCTTGGGACATTTACTTGTTATGAAGTTTCCTAATTTCCTCATTTACTGCAGTCTCCTCAGTAGGAATTTTCAGTTTTTTACTTTGGTTCCATCAAGAAGCCATTCAGATGTGTCACACATTTGCCATAAATTCTGAATGTTAGCACTCTAGTTGCTCATTAGATCACTATAGTAAAGCTACTGCTCACCAGGGAAGTCTGCTGCTGGTATTCAAAGTGCATGTTTCAGTCTGCATGTCAGAATCTTTTTATGAAATAGAAGAGGATTTGAGAAGTCAAAATGTGCCCTAATTTTTCTTTCTGCAGTACTAATCATAATTTCTATGGCAAAATGAACCCCCCATTCTGTTCCTTTGTAAAATAAATGTTTTAAGTGTTACCATTTTATTCCAATCAAGATGGCTTCAGGTGTGCCATACTTTTGTCATAACAAACAAATGATGGACGGAATGCTGACAATGCATACATTCTCCCCCAGTCAAGAGATCTGGGTTAAATCCATCGTTCTTTTGCCCACTACACCACCCCAGTTTAGACATGGCCATATGCAAATCAGTCTTGACCCTGTGCCTCATGGGAACAGTCCAGCCTGAACTGCCAAGCCATGTCTTCCCTGGACCGGAATCAAGCATCCTAGGACCGGTTTCTGGCTATCAGCCGTCATCAGCCAGGATAGCTTGACTCCAGTGGCGTAGTGAGCATGGGTCCCACGTCTGGGAATACCCATCCCACTTAGGGCGAAAAGCGTTACAACAAACAATTGATGGACGGAATGCTGACAATGCAGACATTCTCCCCCAGTCAAGAGATCTGGGTTAAATCCATCGTTCTTTTGCCCACTACACCACCCCAGTTTAGACATGGCCATATGCAAATCAGTATTCCCAGACGTGGGACCCATGCTCACTACGCCACTGGAGTCAAGCTATCCTGGCTGATGACGGCTGATAGCCAGAAACCGGTCCTAGGATGCTTGATTCCGGTCCAGGGAAGACATGGCTTGGCAGTTCGGGCTGGACTGTTCCCATGAGGCACAGGGTCAAGACTGATTTGCATATGGCCATGTCTAAACTGGGGTGGTGTAGTGGGCAAAAGAACGATGGATTTAACCCAGATCTCTTGACTGGGGGAGAATGTCTGCATTGTCAGCATTCCGTCCATCAATTGTTTGTTGTAACGCTTTTCGCCCTAAGTGGGATGGGTATTCCCAGACGTGGGACCCATGCTCACTACGCCACTGGAGTCAAGCTATCCTGGCTGATGACGGCTGATAGCCAGAAACCGGTCCTAGGATGCTTGATTCCGGTCCAGGGAAGACATGGCTTGGCAGTTCGGGCTGGACTGTTCCCATGAGGCACAGGGTCAAGACTGATTTGCATATGGCCATGTCTAAACTGGGGTGGTGTAGTGGGCAAAAGAACGATGGATTTAACCCAGATCTCTTGACTGGGGGAGAATGTCTGCATTGTCAGCATTCCGTCCATCAATTGTTTGTTGTAACGCTTTTCGCCCTAAGTGGGATGGGTATTCCCAGACGTGGGACCCATGCTCACTACGCCACTGGAGTCAAGCTATCCTGGCTGATGACGGCTGATAGCCAGAAACCGGTCCTAGGATGCTTGATTCCGGTCCAGGGAAGACATGGCTTGGCAGTTCGGGCTGGACTGTTCCCATGAGGCACAGGGTCAAGACTGATTTGCATATGGCCATGTCTAAACTGGGGTGGTGTAGTGGGCAAAAGAACGATGGATTTAACCCAGATCTCTTGACTGGGGGAGAATGTCTGCATTGTCAGCATTCCGTCCATCAATTGTTTGTTGTTACGCTTTTCGCCCTAAGTGGGATGGGTATTCCCAGACGTGGGACCCATGCTCACTACGCCACTGGAGTCAAGCTATCCTGGCTGATGACGGCTGATAGCCAGAAACCGGTCCTAGGATGCTTGATTCCGGTCCAGGGAAGACATGGCTTGGCAGTTCGGGCTGGACTGTTCCCATGAGGCACAGGGTCAAGACTGATTTGCATATGGCCATGTCTAAACTGGGGTGGTGTAGTGGGCAAAAGAACGATGGATTTAACCCAGATCTCTTGACTGGGGGAGAATGTCTGCATTGTCAGCATTCCGTCCATCAATTGTTTGTTGTAACGCTTTTCGCCCTAAGTGGGATGGGTATTCCCAGACGTGGGACCCATGCTCACTACGCCACTGGAGTCAAGCTATCCTGGCTGATGACGGCTGATAGCCAGAAACCGGTCCTAGGATGCTTGATTCCGGTCCAGGGAAGACATGGCTTGGCAGTTCGGGCTGGACTGTTCCCATGAGGCACAGGGTCTAGACTGATTTGCATATGGCCATGTCTAAACTGGGGTGGTGTAGTGGGCAAAAGAACGATGGATTTAACCCAGATCTCTTGACTGGGGGAGAATGTCTGCATTGTCAGCATTCCGTCCATCAATTGTTTGTTGTAACGCTTTTCGCCCTAAGTGGGATGGGTATTCCCAGACGTGGGACCCATGCTCACTACGCCACTGGAGTCAAACTATCCTGGCTGATGACGGCTGATAGCCAGAAACCGGTCCTAGGATGCTTGATTCCGGTCCAGGGAAGACATGGCTTGGCAGTTCGGGCTGGACTGTTCCCATGAGGCACAGGGTCAAGACTGATTTGCATATGGCCATGTCTAAACTGGGGTGGTGTAGTGGGCAAAAGAACGATGGATTTAACCCAGATCTCTTGACTGGGGGAGAATGTCTGCATTGTCAGCATTCCGTCCATCAATTGTTTGTTGTAACGCTTTTCGCCCTAAGTGGGATGGGTATTCCCAGACGTGGGACCCATGCTCACTACGCCACTGGAGTCAAGCTATCCTGGCTGATGACGGCTGATAGCCAGAAACCGGTCCTAGGATGCTTGATTCCAGTCCAGGGAAGACATGGCTTGGCAGTTCGGGCTGGACTGTTCCCATGAGGCACAGGGTCAAGACTGATTTGCATATGGCCATGTCTAAACTGGGGTGGTGTAGTGGGCAAAAGAACGATGGATTTAACCCAGATCTCTTGACTGGGGGAGAATGTCTGCATTGTCAGCATTCCGTCCATCAATTGTTTGTTGTAACGCTTTTCGCCCTAAGTGGGATGGGTATTCCCAGACGTGGGACCCATGCTCACTACGCCACTGGAGTCAAGCTATCCTGGCTGATGACGGCTGATAGCCAGAAACCGGTCCTAGGATGCTTGATTCCGGTCCAGGGAAGACATGGCTTGGCAGTTCGGGCTGGACTGTTCCCATGAGGCACAGGGTCAAGACTGATTTGCATATGGCCATGTCTAAACTGGGGTGGTGTAGTGGGCAAAAGAACGATGGATTTAACCCAGATCTCTTGACTGGGGGAGAATGTCTGCATTGTCAGCATTCCGTCCATCAATTGTTTGTTGTAACGCTTTTCGCCCTAAGTGGGATGGGTATTCCCAGACGTGGGACCCATGCTCACTACGCCACTGGAGTCAAGCTATCCTGGCTGATGACGGCTGATAGCCAGAAACCGGTCCTAGGATGCTTGATTCCGGTCCAGGGAAGACATGGCTTGGCAGTTCGGGCTGGACTGTTCCCATGAGGCACAGGGTCAAGACTGATTTGCATATGGCCATGTCTAAACTGGGGTGGTGTAGTGGGCAAAAGAACGATGGATTTAACCCAGATCTCATGACTGGGGGAGAATGTCTGCATTGTCAGCATTCCGTCCATCAATTGTTTGTTGTAACGCTTTTCGCCCTAAGTGGGATGGGTATTCCCAGACGTGGGACCCATGCTCACTACGCCACTGGAGTCAAGCTATCCTGGCTGATGACGGCTGATAGCCAGAAACCGGTCCTAGGATGCTTGATTCCGGTCCAGGGAAGACATGGCTTGGCAGTTCGGGCTGGACTGTTCCCATGAGGCACAGGGTCAAGACTGATTTGCATATGGCCATGTCTAAACTGGGGTGGTGTAGTGGGCAAAAGAACGATGGATTTAACCCAGATCTCTTGACTGGGGGAGAATGTCTGCATTGTCAGAATTCCGTCCATCAATTGTTTGTTGTAACGCTTTTCGCCCTAAGTGGGATGGGTATTCCCAGACGTGGGACCCATGCTCACTACGCCACTGGAGTCAAGCTATCCTGGCTGATGACGGCTGATAGCCAGAAACCGGTCCTAGGATGCTTGATTCCGGTCCAGGGAAGACATGGCTTGGCAGTTCGGGCTGGACTGTTCCCATGAGGCACAGGGTCTAGACTGATTTGCATATGGCCATGTCTAAACTGGGGTGGTGTAGTGGGCAAAAGAACGATGGATTTAACCCAGATCTCTTGACTGGGGGAGAATGTCTGCATTGTCAGCATTCCGTCCATCAATTGTTTGTTGTAACGCTTTTCGCCCTAAGTGGGATGGGTATTCCCAGACGTGGGACCCATGCTCACTACGCCACTGGAGTCAAGCTATCCTGGCTGATGACGGCTGATAGCCAGACCCCGGTCCTAGGATGCTTGATTCCGGTCCAGGGAAGACATGGCTTGGCAGTTCGGGCTGGACTGTTCCCATGAGGCACAGGGTCTAGACTGATTTGCATATGGCCATGTCTAAACTGGGGTGGTGTAGTGGGCAAAAGAACGATGGATTTAACCCAGATCTCTTGACTGGGGGAGAATGTCTGCATTGTCAGCATTCCGTCCATCAATTGTTTGTTGTAACGCTTTTCGCCCTAAGTGGGATGGGTATTCCCAGACGTGGGACCCATGCTCACTACGCCACTGGAGTCAAACTATCCTGGCTGATGACGGCTGATAGCCAGAAACCGGTCCTAGGATGCTTGATTCCGGTCCAGGGAAGACATGGCTTGGCAGTTCGGGCTGGACTGTTCCCATGAGGCACAGGGTCAAGACTGATTTGCATATGGCCATGTCTAAACTGGGGTGGTGTAGTGGGCAAAAGAACGATGGATTTAACCCAGATCTCTTGACTGGGGGAGAATGTCTGCATTGTCAGCATTCCGTCCATCAATTGTTTGTTGTAACGCTTTTCGCCCTAAGTGGGATGGGTATTCCCAGACGTGGGACCCATGCTCACTACGCCACTGGAGTCAAGCTATCCTGGCTGATGACGGCTGATAGCCAGAAACCGGTCCTAGGATGCTTGATTCCGGTCCAGGGAAGACATGGCTTGGCAGTTCGGGCTGGACTGTTCCCATGAGGCACAGGGTCAAGACTGATTTGCATATGGCCATGTCTAAACTGGGGTGGTGTAGTGGGCAAAAGAACGATGGATTTAACCCAGATCTCTTGACTGGGGGAGAATGTCTGCATTGTCAGCATTCCGTCCATCAATTGTTTGTTGTAACGCTTTTCGCCCTAAGTGGGATGGGTATTCCCAGACGTGGGACCCATGCTCACTACGCCACTGGAGTCAAGCTATCCTGGCTGATGACGGCTGATAGCCAGAAACCGGTCCTAGGATGCTTGATTCCGGTCCAGGGAAGACATGGCTTGGCAGTTCGGGCTGGACTGTTCCCATGAGGCACAGGGTCAAGACTGATTTGCATATGGCCATGTCTAAACTGGGGTGGTGTAGTGGGCAAAAGAACGATGGATTTAACCCAGATCTCTTGACTGGGGGAGAATGTCTGCATTGTCAGCATTCCGTCCATCAATTGTTTGTTGTAACGCTTTTCGCCCTAAGTGGGATGGGTATTCCCAGACGTGGGACCCATGCTCACTACGCCACTGGAGTCAAGCTATCCTGGCTGATGACGGCTGATAGCCAGAAACCGGTCCTAGGATGCTTGATTCCGGTCCAGGGAAGACATGGCTTGGCAGTTCGGGCTGGACTGTTCCCATGAGGCACAGGGTCAAGACTGATTTGCATATGGCCATGTCTAAACTGGGGTGGTGTAGTGGGCAAAAGAACGATGGATTTAACCCAGATCTCTTGACTGGGGGAGAATGCCTGCATTGTCAGCATTCCGTCCATCAATTGTTTGTTGTAACGCTTTTCGCCCTAAGTGGGATGGGTATTCCCAGACGTGGGACCCATGCTCACTACGCCACTGGAGTCAAGCTATCCTGGCTGATGACGGCTGATAGCCAGAAACCGGTCCTAGGATGCTTGATTCCGGTCCAGGGAAGACATGGCTTGGCAGTTCGGGCTGGACTGTTCCCATGAGGCACAGGGTCAAGACTGATTTGCATATGGCCATGTCTAAACTGGGGTGGTGTAGTGGGCAAAAGAACGATGGATTTAACCCAGATCTCTTGACTGGGGGAGAATGTCTGCATTGTCAGAATTCCGTCCATCAATTGTTTGTTGTAACGCTTTTCGCCCTAAGTGGGATGGGTATTCCCAGACGTGGGACCCATGCTCACTACGCCACTGGAGTCAAGCTATCCTGGCTGATGACGGCTGATAGCCAGAAACCGGTCCTAGGATGCTTGATTCCGGTCCAGGGAAGACATGGCTTGGCAGTTCGGGCTGGACTGTTCCCATGAGGCACAGGGTCAAGACTGATTTGCATATGGCCATGTCTAAACTGGGGTGGTGTAGTGGGCAAAAGAACAATGGATTTAACCCAGATCTCTTGACTGGGGGAGAATGTCTGCATTGTCAGCATTCCGTCCATCAATTGTTTGTTGTAACGCTTTTCGCCCTAAGTGGGATGGGTATTCCCAGACGTGGGACCCATGCTCACTACGCCACTGGAGTCAAGCTATCCTGGCTGATGACGGCTGATAGCCAGAAAACGGTCCTAGGATGCTTGATTCCGGTCCAGGGAAGACATGGCTTGGCAGTTCGGGCTGGACTGTTCCCATGAGGCACAGGGTCAAGACTGATTTGCATATGGCCATGTCTAAACTGGGGTGGTGTAGTGGGCAAAAGAACGATGGATTTAACCCAGATCTCTTGACTGGGGGAGAATGTCTGCATTGTCAGCATTCCGTCCATCAATTGTTTGTTGTAATACTTTTGTCATAAGTAAGACTGTTAGTGCTCTAGTTGTTCGTTAGAACACTCTGGGACATTCTGTCATTGGGCTATACTTGGGCTACATCTGGGTGATATTTGTGCTACATTTGGGCTCTTTTGTCTCTGGTGGCCATCTTGGGAGACTTATTTGTTATGAAGTTTCCTAATTTCCTCATTTACTACAGTCTCCTCAGTAGGAAATACTTTCAGTTTTTTACTTTGATTCAATCAAGAAGGCATTCAGATGTGTCACACATTTGCCATAAATTCAGAATGTTAGCACTCTAGTAGTTTATTAGATTACTGTAGTAAAGCTACTGCTCACCAGGGAAGTCTGCTGCTGCCATTGAAAGTGCATGTTTCAGTCTGCATGTCAGAATTTTGTAATGAAATAGAAGAGGATTTGAGAAGTCACTCAAAATGTGCCCTAATTTTTCTTTCTGGAGCACTAATCATACTTTCTATGGCAAAATGAACCCCCTCATTTTGTTCCTTTTTAAATTAATTGTTTTAAGAGTTACCACTTTATTCCAATCAAGATGGGTTCAGGTGTGCAATACGTTTGTCATAAGTAGGACTGTTAGCGCTCTAGTTGCTCTTTAGAACACTCGGGGAAGCTGCAGTAGAACACAAAGGAATCAACTGACAGTCTCTGCCCTTGTTGGATGTACATGTTTTACTGAGAATGTCAGACTTCATTCTCACATGACTGAGAAAGATAATGTGAATTTACAGATAATATGCTCTCAGTTTAGCTTATAGATCACCTTCCAAACCTCTGTGGGAAAAGCATGAGAAAATAGTTTTCTCTCAAACATAATTCATGATATCACAGCAGAAGGCTTTTTCACATGGTAAAATCACCTTAGAACACACCACAATTCCTAAAATGAGTATGGTACCATCAACAAATGATTTATAATGTAACTAAAGTCTTAAAACCTTCTATTAACTGCAATGCTTTTTAATGAGGTGCTATCATGTATATTGGTCCCAAGATGGCTGCCAACACTTCTTGGATGAAGTACTGACAGCCAATCAGATCTCACAATGAGATGTGTGGTTAGGCCCCGCCCAGATATATCTATATTTTTAACTCCAATTTTCTCAGGAACTACTGAACGGATTTACACCATTTAAGCAAAAGGCACAAGTCTGAACTGAGGACTATCTCTATGCCAAATTTGGTGTAATTCCGTTCAGCAGTTCGCGCTGTAGCTGCATCAACAGGTCCTAATTGAAAATGCATGGGGAAAACATGTTTTGGAACCCCCTTTTTTCTCGGCCCCCGCTTGACGAATCACCGTGAAATTTGCAGGATAGGAGCGGACCGGAGCTGGCTAAAAGTTTGAAAAATTTCGCAAAGATTAGTCAATCGGTGCCAACGTTATTCCAAATAGAATGTTGCGGATTTCCGATGGAAAATAGGTCCTAACTATAACTACCTACTGGCGACTGCATGTAGGGACCATACCACATCAGAACATATGAGCTTGAATCTGACTTGCTTATAGTGCCTCACTTGCCCTTCTAACCTTTCCAGGTCATTTGGTACCCCATACTCTCTCAGGGATTGCGGCAGCAGGTCATCCCCTTTTGTTCTCTCACTCATACTTGTTCACAATAAATAGAAAAGATACATGAAGGAATCTTAAAATATTAATTTAAGCTATTGTGCTCTAATATGCAATACCCATGCCACAATTAGAAACCAAATGCAGGTCAGTGATGTCATTAGCATGATTAAAAAACCATATACAATAAAAAGCCCTGTCATATTAGCTGGCAGATTTACCTAAACCCACCCTCACAACAGAAGCTAAGTGATTATAGATGATAGATTATAGATCACTGGGATTAGTGGCGAACCTCATACCTTAGCATACATAGATAGTTGCTTTACATCTCAGCCGACGCAGTTCTCTCATCTCAGGACCTTTAATCTGACTGCAACTCTTTGCTTTGTGTGTTTTAAAAACAACACATCCCGGGTTATATGACAAAACATGTGTGTTTAAAAACAGCAGCTGTGATTTTCTATTATATCTAGGTGTTCGTGTCTCACCACAGAGAATAACAAGGAGCAATGTTGTTTGATCTTGCATGGGCTGTTCCGACTAAATCCCAGGAAAAGAACAAAATACAAAAATGTGCTTTGTGGGAAACTACAATGTGGCACAAAAACAAGCGTGATATTTGGTAACATGTGCAAAGCTAAAGTGTCTTATAACGTGCATTATAAGGCTAAAATTCATTGGCTTGACTGCAAATTACAGGAGGTTTGCAAAGGAATATGGGTCCATTGTTACCCCCTCACAGAACTTTCCAACAAGAAAATGCCAAAGAAAGTGAACTGGACAGTGAACTGTGAATAGGCTTTTGACACCCTGAAAGAGGCAATGTGCTCAGCACCTATTCTCAAAGCTCCAGACTACTCCAAGAAGTTCATTGTGCAGACTGATGCCTCTGAGCAGGGGATATGGTTGGTTATATCCCAGTCCAATGATGATGGACAGGGCCAGCCTGTTGCTTTTTAGAGCAGGAGGCCTTTGCTGTGATTTGATCCCTGAAGAAGCTGAGACCATACCTGTTTGGGACTCACTTCCTAATCCAAACTGACCACAGACCTCTTAGATTGCTAATGCAGATGAAAGGTGAAAATCCCAAACTGTTGAGGTGGTCCATCTCCGTACAGGGAATGGACTTTACAGTGGAACACAGACCTGGGACTGCCCATGACAATGTGGATGGACTTTCGAGGTTCTTCCACTTTGACAATTAAGACACTTTTGGAAAAGGTTAGTCTCATCCCCTTTTGTTCGGGGTGTTGTGTGGGAAAGAGCCCTTTCTGCATGGTTGCCTTAACTTTTTTGCCAAGATTCCTGATGCAATTTTACTGAGTTTGCCCTGGGTCCCTGCCAATCAGGTTCCCAGGGCCTGTGTTCTTTCTCAAAACTGTACCAGTCTGCCCACAATTGGCACAACTTTGGCCTACCTGCAAGCCCCTTGTAAAGGATACCTATGGTACCAAGGGCATGGTAGCATGGGGAAGGCCTCTGAGGGCTGCAGCATGTATTATGTCACCCTCGGAGACCTTTCAACACAATAATGCACCACTGCCATTGCAGCCTGCGTGTTTTGGTATAGCTAAAAGAGTCGACATGGCACACATGCCTGTGTGCCATTCGTGCCCAGCACTGCATGAGGCCTAGGTGAGTCACCCTTAAGGCAAGGTACACTATGTCTCATATGAGGGCCTATCAGCATGAGCAGACAGGCCCCTATAATATCTAAGGCAATTCTTATATATTACAAGTGCTCAGTAAAGCCATCCGGAGTATATGGTCTGAAAACTGGTCATTATAAATTTCCTCACACCATAATGGCTTCACTGAAACCTGGGATGTTTGGTATCAAACATCTCAGAATAATAAACCTGTATTGATTTGAGTATCATATTTATTATTTCCTGTACTTAGGGGTCCCTTCTACAGGGGACCCCTGAACCAAACCAGCCTCTGGTGGAGTTCTGATTGGTGACCACTAGCTTGCCACCACAAGACAAGTTTTTGGACCACTGGGTGGGAGCCTTCGCTCCCTGGGCCCAGAAACAAAGCCTTTCCTGGGCAGAAGTGTTCACATGTCCCCCAGGTCAGGAAGAGCCATCTGTGGCAGGAGAGCATCTAAGGAGTCGGCGCCTTTACAAAGCGACCCCAAGCCTTTCCTGTTATCAGGAGGAGGCCCCTTTCCTTTCTCAACCTGTTTTTAGTGGGAAAACAGGTGGGAAAAAGTAGACCAGTCCAGAAGGTGTACCCACCTCTGCCAACCTCACTCCTCAGGTGGGGCAGGCGAGGTGAAGCTCACTCTTCTATGCCCGCCATCCTGCCATTGGTAGGCACCCTTCCAATCAGAGATAGGGATGGTGCCCTCCCACCATGTGGGGTGAGCATCCTAAGGGTGTAGTCACCCTAAGGACAGTAGCCCATTGGCTACTACCTCTAGACCCCTAAAACTCCCCTAAATATAGTATTTAGGGGCAGCCCTGAACCCAGAAACTAGATTTGACATGGCGAGAGGAAGAAGGACCAAAGAGCTGTGCTGCAGAAGATGAAGATGACGACAACTGCCTTGGCCCCCGCCCTATCGGGCTGTCTCCTGCTTTGGAACCCCTGCAAGCTGAAATCGGCATGTCCTGCAGTCAGCAGCCTCCAAGATCCCCGGGGACCTGCCCTGCCTTCCCAACGAACTCTGATCTCCTGTGGGCACTGGATTTGTCCAACAACAACCCAAGCAAGGACTACAGATCCACGAGTTCTTACTAATTTGCACCCTACGCCCACGACCCTAGTCCGAGTGGCCCAACACCCCAGCAAGGTCCCCAGGCATATCCTGACCTGAGATCCAGCATTGGATGTCCTCCTCCGACCTTCTCCTCGATGCCTGAAGCCTCATCACGAAAGGTTCCATAACTGGAACTGGTGAGAAGAACCCAACAGGAAAAGAGAGCCCTGCACCTGTAGCCCCTGAGTCTTGAGGTGCCCAACCAACAGTATCCTGGTGTCTAGCAACTATTCAAATTTCATCCTCCAGTCATTGGTTCCCTTCTTCCAGTATTTTGACTCCAGCCTACAGTCAGTCCTTTTCTCCGATCGGCAACCTCCATAAATAAACTTTAGGCTCCTGACACCTCCTGATGCAGCGGATTTACCAGCTCGGGTTACATACACACTACAATACTCACCTGGGCCCATAACCACTCATACAATAAGCTAGTAATTATCCGCTGGGATCAAGTTTGATATACCTGCGTGATGTATTTACCTTACCGATTCTTACCAACCCTATCCCGTTTGGGTATAATTTCCTCTGGTCAATAGATCTAATTTGTAGTTAGAACGAGTAAAACATCAAATACACGTTAATACACCGTTTTCATCAGGAAGGAAATCAAATTTAGCTCAATATCAGTCACAGTTAGAATTCTTGTGATGCAAGTACCTGAAGAGGGCGAAATAAGGAGCAGTACACGGACATACTACACAGAATTATAATTACCTAGAATGGTGTGAGGACCCGGACAATAGGAGTCAAAGAACCAGGACAGGTTCAAGACAGGATAGGTGACCTTTTCTAGTGCAACGCCAGCGTCGCACCCCTCTCTGGCACTAATCTCTCCGGCTCTAGTTCATCTGAGGACCCCTTCTTGGATGTGCCTCCTCGATTCTTCTTCCGCGATTCCCTCTCTAGGTGATTGGATTCTTCGATCAGCTCATGGACAGCATCTCAGCATCATCCGGTGTGTCTAACTAACTAAACTACCTCCGTTATACTATTCTACGTGTATGTTCCACCCCCAAATGTTTCAATATTGTGAAAACCCCTAATTCTGATTGGGCCAGGCAAGGAGAGAGGTCATCACACCATACTAAATGTAATACTTTTTGTTTAGTGCTTTTGTTTAACTTCCCGCCCCTTAATTCACTTTCCCAAGGTTTATTTCCGAACCCGCATTTTATATATTGAGCAATACGTTGTATGCAATTTTAGTTTCTTTTGCTTCCTTTCTCGGGTTCAAGAGTTGAGCTTCTCAATAGCTTCTTGCTAGCACAACCTTGGCTGTGGTTCAACTGTGCCATCATAGTTCAGGGCGGGTTTCGATGTGCATGCGCATCAGTCAGGTGGGGTAGGGATTTCAGTCACCCTATGAGGCCCAAATACGAACTAATAATAAAGTCAGAGAAAGACATGTTAGAATACAAAAATAAATTAATTCACTGTATACCACTTATCTCTACTCTTATCCCATTTACTTATATATATATCTTTCGCGTTAGCAATTTAGTAAAACTTGCAAGGTTTAGTTCAGGCATGGCATGCGCATTACCATGTGAGTTTCAAGCGGCCATTTTGAGAGCTATTACGCAGCTGCAAAGTTTTCCCCCTAAGCGATAGAAAACGTCATACTACGTAGATGCAGTAGACGCATGTGCAATAGAAATCCTGCGTTTTTGGTGGCCATTTTAAGACACTCGGGCTACTTGTTAGTAATACACATATGCAAGCTTCCCCTGGATACAGAGTAATGGGTGTAATGCAATATTAATATTCACAAACAGGTTGGTTACATTATTACACATTATTTGAGAGGACTGTGTCTGGGCAAGTTTCTTTTACACGAAAACTTGCTCCATCAGCCCCCTCTCTGATGGCAGTTTATGCCATCACTAATTTCTATTACTAAATCAAATGCCAACTTTTAACACTCTTCCATTTCAATTTCTTCAACTCTTTAATTTTCTGCCTTCTCTTTTTTGTATTGTAAACCCCTCATTCTTTTGTAAATATCTCTTTTCATTTCTTCAAGCTGTATTTCATCATATTTTCTTTTCTTTCCCTTCTCATTCATTTCATACTTCTTTCTTTTCCTGCAACATTTGTGCCAAAACATTAATGCCCATTATTGGCATTAGTATTTGACCTAAAATACTTTTACCTATGTTAGAAAACCAACTACCTATAATGGAAAAACAATTAGTTGATTTCTTCCATACACTGTCAACCTTCAGTGGTTTCAACTCTTCTTCCAAATGTGTGATATTTTTAATATATCCTCCATTTCAACACTTTTGTCAGGAATGTAAGTGCAACAATGTTGCGCTTTCAACATTTTACAGACTCCACCCTCTTAAGCCAATAAGATATCAAGGGCAAGTCGATTTTGTAAAACCATAGATCTGACTGCAACTAATTCTGTGTTGATCATTAAAAATCCTCCAGCAATGTCAGTTGATAACTGATCAACTACTGTAGACAATTGACAGATTTTTTGTGCAGAACTCCCACTGAAGGAATCAATGCACCAAATATATCACCTACTATTTCAGAAAAACAAGCCCTTTTGTTGCGTGTTAGTCCTCTATTGTCTTCATTGCTTCCAGTGATTCTTTTGACATGATATACTTTAGGGAATACTATTCCAAAATAGCAACTCGCATACCAATGATCAGGTAACCTAAAATAGGCTTTGTTACCACACACATAACAGATCCAGTATTTCCTGGAATCTATTCCTCCTTTTAGTCCCCATCTCCCAATTACTAAACAATTATGCTCACACTCACTGGAACCAATAAATGCATTGTTATATTCTGTTTTTAACCTATGGAGACAGATTTTCCCTTTCTTCTCAAAGTCCAGGGTCATAGCAGCATGAATCTTGCCAGTTGCCTTAAGGTCTTCCTTCTGAGCCCATTTAGGTATCTGAGGTTTCGGTTCAGATGCCCTTCTTTGGAAATCCTGTATCCTCTGTTCAACTAAATTCAAAAATATATTTTCTTCTTCATGTAATTTACCTGTTAAATTGTGCTTGAGTGCGTCAGCTATATCATTGGTTTTCATTGTTAGAAAGTATTCACCCATAAATTGTGAGTCTCTAGTTCTAAGAACTGGGTTCATGCTCTTTCGCATAGGAACCTCGGAGAAAATCACATCTACGTTAGAATAATAGTTTTGTAACTTTCTGGTTCTATAAAACAAACTAGCTAAAACACTACATGAAATACCATATGTCAAAGGTAAGTGATGATATGTTACCCCTTCTGCTACTGATGTTGGCAGTTTCATGCACACATAGCAGTCACTAACTTCCATGGTTTCTACATAATGTATTAATACATTTGCAAAAACATTTAAATCAGTGTTATTTTTATTCACAGTGTGATGTAAGTCTGACTCATCTGGTATTTGTAAGTCTACTCTATTTCCTTTAATGTAAGCCACTCTTTCATGTGTATTGGTACTATTCTGTTTGTTCGTAACCATCAAATAGGGAATGGCCACTGTTAGTACTAGCCACATTATAAGTACTAAAAATATGCTGCATATACATATTCTACAACATTTCTTTATACAACTTCGTTTCGGTTTTCCAGCTGCTCTATTATCAGACATTTTGGGATAGGAAGAGTTCTCTTCTTTAATTCAGAAATTTAGTATGAGAGAACACCTTAAGTGTTTTTCTTTCATTCAAGTGGGTCTCACTTCCTCGTCAATCCGCTCTGCATTCAATTCTTCATCACTTTCCTCATTTATGTCAAGATTCTCGAAATCTTCATGAATGGCGTATGTCCATTCAGGACCCTTGAATTTATTATTCAATGTTCTCAATCTTGGGCTTCTTCGTTTGGGAGTTTCAGTTGAAGGTCCAGACTGGCTGGATACTTCGTTTACTTGGTCAGGTTCTTCACTTACCATTTTAAGGCAGTATTTCAGTCTTTTAGCTTGCACTGCACTTTCATTTTCTTCAAGAGTTCTTTTGTTTTCATTTATTTGTGGCACAACTTGATCACCTTTGCCTTCTGATTTCCTCTCTATCTGACCTTGTCCAGGGCTTATTAACTTATTCTTTTCCACCTGGATGCATTATTGTACCTTAATCTGACCCTGATCAGGATTAATTGCAATTTATTTTTCTTCTTTATCCTGAACCCGTTCTTCTTTGCCTATCTAGTCCTGTTCAAGTCTTTCTGCCTCTTGGTTTTCCTCTGCCTGAACGTGTTCTCTAAGGACTATCTGTCCCTCCTCAGACTCATGGATGGGGCTTTTATTTTCTTCTGTCTGAGTAGATTGTTCTTTCCTTATCTGTTCCTGCTCAGGTTCCCTAATAACTGTATTCTTTCTTTCCTGAGCACGTTCTTCTACACCAAACTGGTCCTCACTCTCTTCCTGTCTTTCTAATCTTGTTTGACTTCTTGTTCTTACAATTTCTTCAGGTATGTTCACTACTGGGATCCAGTCGTCCTGACTGGTGCTTGGTTGTTCTTGGTCAGCTACTTCACGATCTGTCATTTGAGATCCTTCAGCTACACAACCTTCAGCAGCCCCAACTGCTTGAGTCAGTGGAGGGTCTTCCTCGTCAGGAGCTGGCACCCTTTTTGTATGGCTTGCATGAATCCAATTAGGCAAGCCTGCACATTTTACTGCTGTTATTGTAACCAATATAACCTGATGTGGTTTTTCCCACCTGGGTGTTAGGCACGTTTCTCAAGTGTGATTCTTCACAACTACCCAATCACCGGGATTCAGATCATGCGCTTGGTTCGGCTGCCTGATGACTGCGTCTTCTCCAACCTGGTGAGAGATAGAACACACTCGGACAGCCAACTCTTTGCAATACTCCAATACCAAATCATCAATTATATTCAACAGCTTGTGTCCTGGTATACATGCCTGCCTCAGTGCTCTTCCCATGAGTATTTGATGGGGATTCAATCCAGTATTTTTGTCAGGAATACTTCTGAGTCCCATCAGAACAAGAGGTAAAGCATCAGGCCACTTCAGTGGGGTAGATGCACACACCTTCCCCAGTCTTGACTTGATTGTGCTATTCATTTGTTCTACCACTCCAGAAGCCTCTGGGCGGTATGCGCAGTGCAATTTTTGTTCGACTTTGAATGCTTCACAAATTAATCGGATTATCTCATTATTAAAATGAGACCCTCTATCTGATTCAATCGTTACTGGAAAACCGAATCTCGGGATAAGTTCTCGTAATAGGAGTTTGGCCACTGTCAGCTGTCATTTCTTTGGGTCGGGTATGCCTCCACCCACTTTGAAAACATACAAGCTATGACAAGTACATATTTCAATCCTCGACAGACAGGCAACTGAATGAAATCTATTTGGAGTCTTATAATTGGACCTTTAGCCTTTCCAATCTTTCCCATGCTAACCACTGTTTTTCTGCCTGGATTCATTTGTTGACATGTTAAGCATCTCTGACAAAGAATCTCTGCAACAGTCCTAAACTTTGCGTTAAACCAATCTTGTCTGAAAAGTCTGATCATAGCATCTCTGCCTATATGTGTGTCTCCATGATACATCCTAGCCATGGGTGCAAGCATACAGTCTAGTATCACGGGTCTGCCATCTAAATAGACTCACATACCATCTTCTGCCCTTCTTTGATAAACTATTTTTACCCACTCCTCCTTTTCTTTTATCTCCACTTCATCTTGTAGATCTTTTACCTCCTCCCATGTTCCCAATCCTGAGAGTAGCATAAGTTGGCAGCTCCACATGTTTTAATTTTATGGTTTAATGCTATTTTATGTCTGGCACAGCGCTGGGAAACCTGGTCAGCATATCTGTTACCTGCTGTCACATAGTCACCCTCTGACTGGTGAACAGCACACTTGACCACTGCCACTTCTTTTGGCAATTGTATTGCCTCAATCAATTCTTTTACAAAATTTCCATTTTTAGTGGGGGTTCCTGAAGAAGTCATGAAATCCCTCTGCATCCAAAGCTGGCCAAAGTCGTGCACAACCCCGTAACCATACTGACTATCAGTGAAAATGGTTACTTTCCAATTTTTCCCTATTTTGCAGGCTTTAATTAAAGCTATCAATTCGGCTGCTTGTGCAGACCTGACTCCTGGTAAATAGGATGCTTTGACTATTCCAGCCAATGTACACACAGCATAAGCAGCACTCAATCCTCCTTCTTCATGGCGCATACATGAGCCATCTACAAAGAACTCATGTTCTGCATCTTTCAAAGGTTCTTCCTGTATGTCTGGACGAGGTTTGGTACTGAGTTCTGTTACGTCGAGACATTCATGTTCGATGTTAGAATCCGGGGTCTCCGGTTGGCGCAGGTATGCAATTGCGACAAGCAGGGACCCTTTCCTCTAAGTCAGGGCGTAGGATTACCTCTTTAAAAATAACCCCTGCTCACCCTCTAGGTAACGTGGCGCGAGCAGTCAGGCTAGATTTCCAGAGGGCATTTGGTTAAGCATTCAAGGTATCCCACACAATAATCACCACCCCACCACACAAAGACACAAGGCTGTATTTATAGTAAAATAAAGTTCTTTATATAGAAGATCTCTTTAGGCAGGTTGCAAAAATACAGTTCTCTTGTTCAAATACTGATCCAGTTACTCTCAAATGCTTAAAGGCAGTCCACAGATGTTAAAATGGCACAGTTCCGTTCAAAATAGGCTCTTTGGGGGTATTGTACGCTTCGTAGCGCCTCAGGTATGCTTCGTACCGCTATCTGGGTACGTTGTGCCGTTTCTCACGCTTCTCACGTGAGTACGCGTATGCCGGCCGTGAACAGTACGGACCGTACCTACGTGGGTACGCGTCGTACACGTTCAAGGCTTCCCTTGCCAAATCTCACGCTTCCTGCGAGAGCGCCGGTATTGCTTCTGACACTGTACGGACCGTACAGAGGTAGGGACGCGCCGCACAAGGACGGTGGAGCCGGTACAGCTCGTACGAAGGCAGGTACGGGTCGTACCAAGGGGGCACAAGTCACAATACTTCAGATGCAGGAACGGCTCGTACGAAGGCAAGTATGGGCCGTACTACAGCGCGCAAGTCTCAATACCTCAGATGAAGGTATGGCTCGTACGAAGGCAAGTACAGGCCGTACTACAGCGCACAAATCACAAATCCCTTAGTTCTTTTGGGGGCAATGTCACGAAGGCTTGCAGACGTCTTTTACGAGCGTCCCGCGTTGCGTCGTCGTCCTTTGCAATCAGAGGGCGGCGGTGCTTCGCGGCACACTCGAGGATGATCCCAGCCACATGACAGAGTTCAGAGGAGGGGAGGGCAGCTCGGGGGCAATTCTTAGCGCGTTGCAGCGCCGTCAGCTTACCAGGGGGATCACCAGTGCGTCAAAGGTCCTTGCGGTGATCTCGGCGGTGCAGGGTCGCAGAGGCTCGGTGGTTGGACAATCAGGTTCTTTTCATCGCGTTGCAAGCTACGGCTCGGAGGGGCAGTTACTTGCAGTGCTGGGACCAGATGGACAGGTCCTTGCGGTGCTCGTGGTAGCTCCAGGTGGCAGATGTCGCGGTGCTTGGAAAAGTGGTGCACAACAGGTTCTCTGGGGGCCAGCGTCACAGGATCGCTTCCAGCAGCTTCTCCTCTTCTGGGGGAAAGGTAGCGCCCACTGTTCCTGGGGCGCAGTTCAGGGGGCATGTTCACAAGCAAGCCCTTGGCGATTGTTTGAAAGCACAAGTTGATGCAAAGTCTTTTCCTTTACTCTTTTCCTCTCCTTCCAGCAGACAGGCACCCACTGCAGGCCAGTCTCTCAGGCAGAGAGACAGTATTCCTCCTTCAGCTTCTCCAGGTCCTTCTCCTTCAGGCAGAGGTTCGTCTTGGCGCAAACAGGATCTGATTTCTTAGGAGCAGGGCTCCTTCTTTTATAGCACAATTCTTTTGTTCTTTGTCGCCAGGGGGCCTGGGCCTGGCTCAGTCCAGTTTTGGAGCACTTTGTTGTGGTGACTCTGCTCTTTCCTTTCAGCAGCAGGGCAGAGACATCAGCCGCTCCACAGGGGGCGGAGCTGTCATTGTGGTGGCAGAGCACAGGTCTATTCAGAGTCAAAGATGTACTCCTCCTACCCATCCTGGTGTAATCTCTCTACCCACCACCTGGCAGCCAGCCTGTCTCCTGGAATTCCCCAGCCCTGCTCCTTTACTGTTACTAGGCAGAACACACACACACAGCAGAGGCGGACTGAAATGGCCAGGTCAGTAAATACTAACTTTCTAAAAGTAGTATTTACAAACACAGGATATTAAAATAAACTTTACTAAAAGAAGTATTTTATTATTCTGAGTTCAGGCATACTAAACTTGACTTTCTACCATGCTCTCTGAGTCCACTGGGATTACAGCGTGTAGTAATTCCAGCAGCCCATTCTGGCCTATGGAGAGCAGGTAGCCTTCAATAGTGAAAAACGAAAATGGCTGTAATTCACTATTAAGACATGCCACACACATCAGGGCATGTCCTACCTTATGCCTACAATGCACCCTGCCCTTGGGCCTACCAGTGGGGTGACTAATATGTAGTTAAGGGAAGGTTTAGGGACTGGCAAGTGGGTGCACCTGCGCAGCCAGCGCGACAGTACCAGACTGCACGCAGGTTCTGCAGTGGCAGACCTTAGACACATTTTACCAGGCCGCGCCTGTGAGTGGCACAACCAGTGCTGCAGTCCCACCAGCAGCATTTGCATTTACAAGCCCTGGCACTCCTGGTGCACTTTACTAGGGGCTGATAGTAAACCAAATAAGCCAAACATGGACACCAATCTATGTATATATTTTACCATAGGGAGAGCATATGCACCTTAGCACTGATCAGCAGTGGTAAGGTGCCCAGAGTCATAAAACAGCCAACACCAGGTCAGAAAAAATACAGGAGGAAGGCAAAAAGTTTAGGGATGACCCTGCAAAAAGGGCCAAGTCCAACATTCAACTTCATCTTTCAACTCTTCTTGGTATGGATCTGGCAACAAGGTAGCTGGGTTAGCAACAGTACACCTGACTATAGTCACGTTTTCAGCCCCTAGTATAATTCTTTTGTACTTTGTTAATCGACTAGGGGTAAGATACTAAGTTCGAGTTCTTGTTAAAAGAATCACGACTGAATGAGGGACGTACTCTTTTACAGGGTGTCCCATCACAATTGATTTGCTTTGTTCCAGACTCACGCATGTTGCAGCTACAGCGTTTAGACAACCTGGCAATGCACATGCTACAGGGTCTAGAGTTGCAGAAAAATATGCCACAGGACGTCTCATTAGACTATGCCTTTGTGTTAGAACTGAGAGTGCACAATTATCTCTCCCGTAGCAGAATAATGCAAATTCTTTTGAGTAATCTGGCATACCTAAGGCAGGTGCTTCGCAAAAACAGTTTCGTAATTACACCAAATCTCCCATGCTTTCGTCATCCCACTCTATTGGGTCTTTTGCTCTATTTTTGGTAATCTGTATCAGGGGTTTGGCCAATCATGAAAACCCCACAATCCACTGCCTGCAATATCCCACGACGAAACATTCTTATTTCTCTTTGGGTTCGTGGCAATTGCATTTGTCTTATTATTTTTATTCTCTCAGAGGTCACTTTCCTAATTCCTCTCTCTATTTGATGTCACAAATATTTAACTGAGTTTCTGCAAAACTGTAATTTCTCTGGGGACACTTTATGTCCACCCTTAGCCAGATGATTTAGCAAAGCAATTGAGTCAGTAACACAATCATCTTGTGTTTTCAATGCGACCAATAGGTCATCAATATATTGCACCAGGGCTGACTGTCTGGACAACACAAGAGATTCAAGACATTTTTTCAGAATTTGGTTAAAAATTGAAGGACTTTCAGTATACCCTTGAGGCACACGATTCCACACGTAAACACGCTCCTCAAATTTGAACGAAAATAAAAACTGAGTATCAGGATGCAATGGAATGGAGAAAAATGCATGACATAAATCAATTACGGTAAACCATCCTGCCTTCCATGGTATCTGGTACAGAATCACAGCTGGGTTGGGCACTACAGGGCAACATGGCACAACAATCTTGTTTATTTTCCCTAGGTCCTGAATCACCCTATATTACCCGTTAGGTTTCTCAATGCCAATTATGGGTGAGTTGCAAGGACTGCTCATTATTTCTTTTAAAATACCTTGCTCAACTAATCAATCAATTTCTGCTGCAACACCTGCTTTGATTTCAGGACTCATTTTGTATTGTCGAGTATTTGGATAAATGGCACCTTCTTTCACATTACTTTTACAGGATCTACATTTGCCATTAATCCTACTTCTCTTCCGGTAAAATCCCACACTTCAGGATTTACTGTTGTTTTGACCTCAGCTGGTAACTCACCTCTTGTCATCAAGGAATACATTTCATCTACCTCTGTTCTTTGTTTGACTAACATAAATTTGTAGACTCCGTCTTCGTCTGGGGTCTGAATTGCAACACCATCCGGTGTGCAATATATTGTGCAATTCATTTTGCACAATAAGTCTCTTCCGAGCAAGTTTACTGGACTAGAGTCGCACACTACAAATTTGTGCATCTCTCTGAAATTACCAATTTGCACCTCCATGGGTTCTGTGATCGGGGTTCTAATCTGTTTATTAGAAATGCCTACTACTTGGATCCCTTCTCCCGAGAGGGGTAGGTTTGGGATGTCTGCTGTTCTCACAGTAGAACGGGTAGCACCACTGTCCAACAGGAAGGTGATGTCATTTTCCTCTACTTTCCCCTCAATATATGGACCTGACTGATCTACCAGTAGGGATGCGCCAAGCACGCACTCCCCTTCCTCCCCCCTCAGGCTCCGTCATTGTGTGTTGCTGTCAAAATATGAATCCTGCAACAGAAACTGTGATGTTACAAAAGTTTTCTTACCACTTCCTTCTGGAAATCCGGTGTCCACACTGTACTTGGCTTGACCCACAAAATTTGGCATAGGGGCAGGTGGCATTTGGCTCTGTAGATTTACAACCTGCTGCGGTTGACTCATTATCACCTCATTCTGCATCTGTGGATTTAAATTTTGATTTGGGCCATTATTATTCTGTATGTTTTTACACTCGTTTTTCCAATGCCCCAATTTCCCGCACCCGTGACAGGGAAACTTTTTCTTTGCCTCTTCTCTGTTCAACTTCCCTCTTGGCTTACCCCCACTATTTTCGTCCTTGCCTTGTCCCTTTACTTGGTTTCCTGCCTGATTGTTAAACTGGAGTTCTTGCTGTTCTGCTAATTTTACTTGGGCCGACATTGCCTTTTCCTCTAAAGTCTTTCGTCTGTTATCAATTTCATCTCCACATTACTTTCTTGAGGATCTCATCTATGGGCTTCGATTGCCAGCACAACATGTGCTGCTTAATCATTTGAGATATATCCAGCCTTAACCCTGACATAAACCGGCACACAAAATGTGTCATGTCCTCGTCTCCAATACTCTCAAACCCACTGTCCTGTTTGAACACCTCTAAAAGGCGCTCATAGTATGCATGTACAGACACTTCTTTTTGCTGGGTTGTTTTGTCTATTTTTATCCAATCAGTTTCTTTTGGGGGAATTTTTCCTTTGAGGAAAGTGATCACTTGGTGATACTTTTTCTTTACTTCTTCTGACGGGGCTCCTGTCTTTGCATCCCTTGGGTACTTATCACTGGGCCAATCTATGGTAATTTTACATTCTGTCCACAAATCAGCAGGTACCACTATGTCGAATAGACCATCCAGATCTTTCAGCAAAACCTTTGAAACCTTCACAAACCTTTCAACTTGCCTGTACCACTCCACTGGTTTTTCTCTCAATTTTGGAAAATCATTAGTAAAAGACAAAATATTTTGTTGGGTCCATGGGACATGTACATATTCCCCTCCTGGTACCTCTCTCATAGGACACAGTCTCTTAACCTTTTCTGTTTCTCTCATTACATACTCAAATGTCGTTCGATTTGCCTGTGCTTCTTCCTTTTTCTTTTTCCACCTAGTTTTCCATCTGTTTAAATCTCCCCATGTTTGCAATAAAGACAATAATTCTTTAATCTGTAATTTTCTTCCTGCCACATTCATGTTATCCAAGTCTTTATCAGAAAATTCTGCTCTATAGGGTTTCTGTAATACTTTGGATCTCCATATGTTAATTCCCATTTCAGATGCCAAATTTGTCAATTTTTCATGAAATCTTTTTGTATTTCAGGTAATGCTTCTGCAAATGAACAAAAATTCTTCCTCATTATATTTGTTTAACATATCTAAACCCACATTCCCAGCTATCATCTCTTCCAATTCCACTCGTAATTTAAAAATGTCTAATATTTTCTGCTGGGGTTTCGGCTTCTCTAGTTCTTGTGCCCATCTTTCTATTTCTTCTGGGGTTACTATTGTGGCACTTTTCGTCCCTGTGGATGTCTCCTTTCGAACACCCTGGTGTTACTCTTCTGGGTTTGTCATTTATTTGCCCTCTTATCTGTAAGTCCATTGGTGAAATTACTGATTCACATTCACTGTCTTGGTCATCAATTATTATATTTTCTTTTCTAGGTTCAATGATGGGAGTAGTCATGACAGGTGTTTTATGACAGTTTGGCCTTTCCCCATATAATGGGACTACAGGACCTATAGTCACTGGTATTGTTAGTGCTTTAGGGCGTGTACTTAACTGGGTTATCTTCTGTATTAATTTGCTTCTATTCTTATTTATCGCTTCCCTTTCCTTTTCATGAAGTACCCTCTCAATTGCGGTTTCATGAATAACCTGTGGAACTAAAGGTGTTTCTAGAATCGGGGCACTCAAGGAAGTTCTATTTGGTCCCTCTTGATAAGGTGAAGGATTTTTCATTATAATATCTTCTAAATAATCATCTTCTGAATCTCCGCTACCTGCCATTGTTAAATGTTTTGCTTTCTCTGAGCATTTTCCTCCAGCCTGTTCCTCTGCCATTAACACAGGATATAATCCTTCCGCCACCATGGCCTGTCTCCATTGTTTCATTTGACTATCTCGGGTTTCTCAGGGAAATTTTGGATAATATTTGCTCAGGCTGCTGTTACTTCATGATCTATCATGCTCAAATGCTTCAGTCTCCCATTCTTCTAAAGCTTTGTACTGGGTCAATCTAGGTCTGAGTTCTAATTCATTCATTCAAGTTTGTAAATTATGTAAAATTCTCCCATTAAAGGTTCCGAACTCAGGAAACGCTAATACTCCATCATCCGTGAAATATTCTATCCAATTTTCTAACCATACACAGGTATGATTGCCTCTTTCCATCATCATGTATGATGCGGGCGTTTTCGGGGAAGGGATGAGAATTCCTTCTCTAGTCTTGATGGGTTTATCCTTTTTAAAATTATTTTTAACTTTCTGCATAAATGACATCTTTCTTTTTTCTCCATACATTGCGTGTGAATGCTGGTTAAGAAACTGTTTGTATGCAAAACCTATAAATCTTCTATCTGGACGGGTCCCTATTAATGTTGGATCGTACATACAAACTCCGCTATCTATTATTATTCTGGGGCTTCTATTTTGATGACCAATCAGAAGTCGTTTTTATTCTAATGATTCTCCAATACCAGTGCGTTTTCTATTTTAAGACCAATCAGCTTTTATCTTGTGTATTCACTTAACCAATACTTGTGTGGCTTTTCTGTGACGTCAGTATCACTCCTTACTACTGACCCCTCCTTTACAATTGCGCATCAGCTAAACGCCCGCTGTCTCAACCAATCCCAGCGCGGCTCTCGGTGATGTCATTACAAGGTCATTACAAGGTAATGCGGAAAACGTATTTTCTCACAATCTTTACATGAAAATCTCATTAATTAACAACGTAGAAACATTCGCTACTTTGTCTGATCCGCTAAATTTAAAGAATAGTCAATTTCTTTTACTGCGAGTAAAACCTTTCTGCTTACTCTTCACACACTACGAGTAAAACCTTTCCGCTTACCCTTCACACAAGCATCAAAAAACCTGTTACTCCTTCAGTATTACCCTTTCTAGGTGATATAAGACCAAAGTTTCACCGGCGAACTCCTTTGCTACAATTACCCTCACTTTCATACAAAAGAAAAATAATCCCTAAATCAGTGCCTCCAGTCCTGCATAACTTTCAGCACCTTCTTGATCCAGACAAGTAACCTCACTGCTGTGTGGCTTCCATTCGCCACCCACTATTCAATATTCCTGGGAATTTCTAGACAACATGAAACAATACTTACGGGTTTGGTTAAAATATAAATCAATAATTCAATTCACAATAATTTCTACCTAACCAACTAAAATTATACCATAGCTCTGCTACCAAGAAAGCCTAATGCAGCGGATTTACCAGTTTGGGTTACATACACACCACAATACTCACCTGGGCCCATAGACACTCATACAATAAGCTAGTAATTATCCGCTGGGATCAATTTTGATATACCTGCGTGATGTATTTCCCTTACCAATTCTTACCAACCCTATCTCATTTGGGTATAATGTCCTCTGGTCAATAGATCTAATTTGTAGTTAGAATAGGTAAAACCACATTGACTTTATTTCAAAGGACCACAGACTCAAGAAAGTTTTAAAAGTTTATCTGATCAATAATTTTGTGAGTCAAACATCAACTACACGTTAATACACCATTTTCATCAGGAAGGAAATCAAATGTAGCTCAATATCAGTCACAGTTAGAATTCTTGTGATGACAGTACCTGAAGAGGGAGAAATAAGGAGCAGTACAAGGACATACTACACATAATTATAATTATCTAGAATGGTGTGAGGACCAGGACAACAAGAGTCAAGGAATCAGAACAGGTTCAAGACAGGATATGTGACCTCTTCTAGTGCAACACCAGCGTCGCACCCCTCTCTGGCACTACTCCCTCCGGCTCTAGTTCGTCCGAGGACCCCTTTTTGGATGTGCCTCCTCGATTCTTCTTCCGCGATTGCCTCTCTAGGTGTTGGATTCTTCGATCAGCTCACGGACGGCATCTCAGCATCATAGGTTCTGGCTGTGTCATCGGTCATTGGGTGTGTCTAACTAACTAAACTACCTCTGTTGTACTATTGTATGTGTATGTTCCACCCCCAAATGTTTCAATATTGTGAAAACCCCTAATTCTGAGTGGCCCAATCAAGGGGAGAGGTCATCACACCATACTAAATGTAATACTTTTTGTTTAGTGCTTTTGTTTAACTTCCCGCCCCTTAATTCACTTTCCCAAGCTTTATTTCCCACTCGCATCTTATATATTGATCAATACATTGTATGCAATTTTAGTTTCTTTTGCTTCCTTTCTCTGGTTCAAGAGTTGAGCTTCTCATGAGCTTCTTGCTAGCACAACCTTGACTGTGGTTCAACTGTGCCATCATAGTTCAGGGCAGGTTTCGATGCGTGTGCGCATCAGTCAGGTGGGGTAGGGATTTCAGTCACCCTCCGAGGCCCAAATATGAACTAATAATAAAGTGAGAGAAAGACATGTTAGAATACATAAATAAATGAATTCACTGTATACCACTTATCTCTACTCTAATCCCATTTACTTATATATATCTTTCGCATTAGCAATTTAGTAAAACTTGCAAGGTTTAGTTCAGGCATAGCATGCGCATTAACATGTGAGTTTCAAGCGGCCATTTTGAGAGCTTTTGCGCAGCTGCAAAGTTTTCCCCCCAAGCGATAGAAAACGTCATACTACGTAGATGCAGTAGATGCATGCGCAATAGAAATCCCGCGCTTTTGGCGGCCATTTTAAGATACTCTGGTTACGTGTTAGAAATACCCATATGCAAGCTTCCCCTGGATACAGTATAATGGGTGTAATGCAATATTAATATTCACAAACAGGTTGCTTACATTATTACACGTTATTTGAGAGAATTGTGTCCAAGCAAGTTTCTTTTATATGAAACGTTGCTCCATCACTCCGTAAGCGCTCTGCACCCAGCCACCCCTGCACCGCTGGTGGTGTGGTCTAGGTGCTAACCTGGGATCTATCAAATGCTGTGGAGAAATTTACAAAGGCAGAATATATGGCCATTCCCTTGCCCACAGAATACTTATCTTTCAGTGTTTGGAGGACCATAAAATTATCTAAGGTTCTGCAATACTTACAAATACCAGCTTGCGCCGCAGGAACAAGATTATTACGAAATTCCTAAACCTGGAGGTGAAGGAGAATACTCTTGGCAAACAGTTTGCCAATCGTGTCCGAGAACGCAATCTGCCTAAAACTGAAAGAAGAGGTTTTCGGACCCTTTTTATATAGCGGCACAACAACACTACCTTTCCAGGATGATGTAATAACCCCATTCCAATTACAATATTGAAACACTGGGCACAGCTGGGAGGCCCATGCAGAGACCTTTCATTTGATGACACATATTGGAACATATAGGTCCATCGCGCCAGAGAATCTTGCGCCTTTAATAAAACACTCTATCTCCTCACAGGAGGGTGGGCCATATTCGTCTATAGAAAGCGGTTCATCACTCAACTCCAACAACACCCTGCAACTGTAATTGATGGCATATAACTGCGAGATGTATTGGGACCATTCTGCATCGGAAATTTTAATGGTCTCAGCCTTTATTCTAGTAACACAGTATTCTGCTTTCAATGACCAGTATTTACCCGAATCACCAAAAAAACAGCTTCCCTCAACTTGGTTCATTACTGGTCCACCTCCGTTCAGGTACCTTCAGTCTAGTTCTCACCTGCTTCAGTCGATTTATGAACCTTTGCCTCAATAACGTTGACTGCCTAAATTCTTTTCTTAGTAGTGAATTTATATCACGGTTTACCTTCTTTACCTCCCAAGATAGAGCTACAGAGGATTTAACCCTAGTAGTACTTTTTTTCCTCCCACGTGATCGAAATAGAGACAGCTGATCTTCAAACCAGGCAATAGGGTTCCCTAAAAAAATAATGGACGGGCGAAAGTCACTATTTTAACATGAGCAGCCAAGTTCATCATATTATTTTCTGACCAAAATGTACCCCCATTTGTTTTACTGTAGAGAATGGTGTGATTTCTTGAATTCCAGCTCTCAAATGCCTTAAGCTCTAGATCAAAAAACACCGAAAAAATACTTTGATCACTTAGATCCGTCCTTAATATATCAAAAGGAGAGCAAGCACCAAACATTTGGTAATATACCACCATAAAATCAATTAATGATTGACCCAGAGAGGAATGAAAGGTAAAAGAGGCTGGTGAGTCCTCAAGAAATCTACCATTTAGAGTAATAAGTTTATTAGATCTCAGGCATTCCAGATAGCAAAGGCTCGCCTGTCTGATCTAATATTACTAGGCAAAACAGCCTCTGGAATATTCCACACCGCTCACGGCTCTGTTTTTCCAAAAATCAAAGACGAACAGTTCAAGATTTTAGCATTGAAACCCCCCACAATAATTGCCAATGTGCATTCCTCCAAAACGCTAATATTGTGTATAAAAGAGAAGATGGATTCAACTAAGCAATCACACGACCTCCCGAGGGGGATGTAGATATTTACCAGAAGAAAGGACGTATAGGGACTTCCAGTCATATTACACAAAGCTACCTTTAAGCAAATACACAGATTGGAGGGATGACAAAACACCTTAGAGTTACCATTTATACAACTGCTACTATAATTATTTTAAGGGTCCTCATGAACCATCAACCGAGGTGCACATTGCAGAGGAGGCTTGGGTCAATCATTTCTCAGCCATATATGAAGATCATCCTCACACGAGGGTAGAGCAAGTGGCACACAACAGCGCTAGGAACCTAGAGACTTGTGTTATACACACACTACAGTATTCCCTCACACTACAGTATCCCCTCCAGCCCGTGAGTCTGGCCGAGGTCATAAGTGCCTTAGATGAAAGTAGTAAAGGGAAGGCCCCACACCCAGATGGGACACTTTTGAGTATGTATAGGGAACAGCAATAACCGTGGGCCTTGCTGCTTACGAATGTTAACAATGCTAGCACAGCGGTAGGCCCTCCCCCGTCATGGAAAACTTCGATTATCATCCTGATTTATAAAAAAGGTGATTAATCCCTACCATAAAATGATCAGCCCATATCTTCGTTGGATGCCATCACGAAGGTTATGGGGCGTAAATTGCTCAACAGCCTGGAAGACTGGGTAGCAGCAGATAATATACTGGTGGACACCAACCTTGGTTTTAAAAAGAAACTGAGCACAGCCCATCAATGTTGGAATCTAAGTACCATCATAGGGAAGAACACAGTGGCTAAAAAGGGGTGTTAATATTTATCCTTCATGGACTTGTCTGCAGCTTTTGACTGCATTTCACACTCAAAGCTGTGGACCATCATGGAGGATTTGGGGATTGAGGTAGGAATTGCCAACTATATCAGGCAACTGTATGTGGATGCAAACAACTGCTTGCGTTTTGGAAGGGATGGTGAATGCTTGGCTAGTTTTAACATCAAAAGAGGGGTCAGGCAGGGGTGTGTTCCAGCCCCCTTCCTGTTCTCCCTACATGCGAATTGGGTAGAGTCAGCCCTAAGTCTATCTGCCCGGGACACAGCAATGATAGAATTGCGCCCCCTCACAATCCTACTCTAGGCAGATGATGCTGTATTAATCACCAAAACTGGGAGTTGGTTACAGGGTCTAATAGATGACTACATTGCTTTTATGTTGGGCCTGGATTTGAAAGTAAATGGCTGCAAAACCTACACCATAAGCTACAGGGTCAAACCCAGGGTAAATCCTGTTTTTAATGCGGAAGGGTACAAACTGAGAGAATCACCCACCTTCTGCTATTTAGGGATACTCTTTGATAGAAAGAACTCATGGTCCCCCATGATAACAAACAGTTGTGCACAAATGGAGATATCCATTAATGGGATATTTTCGTTCACAAAGAAGCTGGGCTTTAAGGCAATAAGGGAACTCCTTACTATATATGCAAGTAAAACAGTGGCAGTGGCCTCATATGGTGCGGGGGTTTGGGCAATAGTCAACACATAGAGTATCCAAACGGTTGAGGATTATTTCCTTCTAGCTCTCCCACCAAGGTGTTCAAACTATGTAGCCCATGCTGAATTGGGAACTCTGTCAATATCTGATAGGTTAAAGTTGGCTTTGAGATTGCTTTAGCACACAATTTGGTAGTGGGAAGAAATGGGATTGAATAGATTAATTGTTCGGGATGCAATGAATCTAGATTATGCGATGGAGATCCCGTGGCTGAGATACGTCAAATCCGCATGTGAGGAGATCGGCCTAGAGGATCTTTTTATTAAACCAGACTCCAGTAAATTATTCGATAAAGAAAAATGAAAATACTGTGCCCGGAATAGGGCCAACGGAGAGTGATGAGTGGGCAAAAGAGGAAAAACATCTGTACTCGCTTATAACAGAATGGCCCCTCAGGAGGGTTTGAACCCATATCTGATCTTTGTACGAAATGACCAGCAAAGGTTTATTTTGACCTGATTCAGGGCAAATATGCTGTTGCTGATGGTAGGGTTTCCAAATAATTGTCACTCCCTGTCAGAATTAACATTGTGCCCGTGTGACAGTGTGTCGCCTATAACCAATTTGCACATTGTATTTTTTTTTTAATTGGGTGAAATCCCTAGGAATAAATGTATTTTACCTATATTTAAAACACTTAATTTTAGACAGTGCAGACCAGCCATTTTATATTTACAACAATTACATACTCCATATGTGTGCTGTGCAATTCTTCTTTCTTATGGCAGGTATTGAAAATTAGGAAAAACCTGCTGGTGGAATCTCCATAAGTACAGCACCTTACGAGATGAATGGTGTACGATTTGATTGCGTAATAGAATTTTATGATATCTTTTACTCTTAACATTTTTAGAATGAGTCATTGGAGCGAATGAAATTGGTTTCTAACTGGCTGGTCCCTCGGCTCTTCACAATTGAAATGTACATCCGAAGAGTAGTTTTTTAATATTTATGTTTTCTCTTTTTATTCTGCAGCACACATTTATGTTACTGAAAAGTACTGAATAAAGTTATTACTGAACTAAACTACTACGACTAAATAAAATGGCTATACCTCCACCATCATGCCCTTTTATCAGAGTTTGCACAAGAGTAAACAAATTAATTATCTTATTTAAAATCAGAGCATATGCAGGGTTCCTGTAGACAAATTATCAATAGACAGAACCATATAAAAGTGTTTAACTTGGACTTAGAGTGTCCCAGGCACGCCCCGTTCCAGAAAAGAATGTTGCCCGGAGTGCTTCCTCTGCAACAGTGGATGTTTTATATTTTTTTAAGCATTTGGTGTCCCTGCTACCCAGCTCCATGGTGCTACCTCATCCCCATTCCCCAATGCCTTAACCTGCAGGTCCTCATAACCCACAATGTTTACTACTCTCCTCCCCGTATCTTCACCAAATGAGATTGTAATATCCTTCAAAGTTACAGCCCCCCTACTACTACTTAAATCGTGGGAGAGCTCCTGGATGCCTCATCCAGAATCATCCTGCTTAGGGTCTGAGATTATTTGAAGCAGGAAAACATCGATAAAATGTCTTAGAAAATTGTCCACATTAGCCAGGATTACCATTACAACAATCCTAGAGCTAAATGTGACCCTAGAGCTTGGAGGTGTGCTGAGGGGATCTACATACACCCAATCAATATCTCTGCTTGACACCAGACACAGGGTCCCAATCTCTAGTAGGAGATGCAAAAGTAAACTTCCATTCAGTGGGCTCAGTTCACCATCAAATTAGGAAACAAAATTAATTGTATTAGATAGATGGCAGAAACCAAACCCTTTGCCAGAATTATTATTAAACATTGAAACTGCCCCTTGATTAAGCGATTGTACAAATGGAATGAAAGGAGGAGCCTTCCCATTAGGAGTCTTCATGAGTTTGGGCACTGGACCTAAGGGAGAAAGGTCTTCACTAAGGGGAGTTAGATGGGATCTTTTAAGATCCAGGTCTGCCTCTTGGGGGACTCCACAGCCTTCTAAAATGGTTCTCACTAGTTGAATAAGCCCATCCCCGTCATCATCCTTCACTAGACATCCATTCGCTACACCCCTATTATTATGGACAATTGCTTCCATATCCTTGGTTCCCCTCCCCAACCGGAGACAATCTCTAATTGGCACTTCTAATAAATGAAAAGACGCGAGTGTACTGATTACATCTAAAGAATCGGGCTCTGGTCCTGGATGGATGACAGCATTCTCTGGCCCTTCTGTTTTTCCACGCTTGGAAATAGAAGTGGGCGCTTCTAAAACATTAGAGAACTTGAAGGTTTTTTACCTACCTTTCATAATATGCCAGACTCTTTTCTTTATCCTCTTCCAGTGTTTTGCCTTATTGCAGCTCTGGGGGTACCCCTTCACAGGAGAATCACCATCAAGGTGTACCTTTAATAAATTAGCACTAGAGGGATATGTATCTTACAAAACTACAACCCCTGAGGTACTTTGAGCCATTTTTATAAATATCAGAAAAACTGTAAGGATTCTAAATTTAAGGAGCATTTGCACTTTGGGTTACATTACACCAAACCTCAGAAAAATGATTTAGAAAGGGAAAACTGGGAATGTTGTTAATCTCCTTTATAGCCTCCTAATTACGATTGGGTTTCCCTCAAGTAGTGACCACAAAACCATCACCATCTACCTCCTTAATTCCAATTTTTGCCTGGTGACAAGTGACAAGGTTTCCAACCCAGGATCCACATTTTAACGGCCGGATCCCAGATGGGGCCATGATGGTGTTGTTCTGCTCTCGAAATTCAATGCCAGTTATTCTGTCAGTATTAATCTTGGGAGCAGACTCAGTGTCCATTTTCTCCATTACTTTTAATAGATTTCTAGATTATTTGGACTGGCTTAAGGGGTCAGCCAGAACTGGTATGTTAGTAAATCAACTAATATAATACAAAGCAGTACCCTGGGGAAACACAGTAACTAGTCTTAAGACATCATCATTAATTATACTTGGAATCTTCAGACCCTTGTCTCCTACTCCACTCCCCCCTTTTGAGACCGGAGAGAGCATGGAGGGATTAGACTTCAGGAGAGATGGGTGGGACGTGATATTCTTTGGCCAATGTTTTTATTAGTTTTTAAAGGTGTGGAAGACGGTCCAGAAGTAGAAATTGTTTGACCTGAGCGCAGACACCTTGATGGCATTCTGCAAGGATGCCCAAACACAAACGCCGCAGAGACCAACTCGTCTTCTCTTTGAAAATGAATGATGTGTGCAGGGAGCGGAGCCCTCCTCCCAGCGGCACAAACAGCACCAGCCTAATGTCGGCCACCTCCACACCACTGAGGGGGCCTGCAGCATAGGCCACCGCTGCACACTACCTCTGGGCCCATCCCCAAAAAAAAGAAGAGATATGTAGTATATTCCACTGTTAGCACACAGGTTACAAAGGTTGGAGACAAGGCAGGCAAGCAGATTATGCTGGGTGCATAAGAGACACTGGCGTCTCAGTTGAAAAAAACAGGCGAAAGTCTGATAGTAAAAAAGAAGAAAAACAGGTGAGAGCCCCCTCTCCTCACTGTTAACATCAGAAATCAAGACATGCCATGTGGGACTCACTCACGCCAGCTCTGCTCTGTACCGATTAGCTTCTCTTCACCGAAGCCTCAAAGCTGCTCTCAGCTAACCAAATTACCAGACTGCTGGGCAGCTGAGGTCACAGACCACACACAAGGACCTCACTGCCTCTCTCTCCACAGCTGACTCCACAATAGACAACTGCTGGGACTGAGGCCGCAGTGTGGTCGAGGGTGACTCACTCACTTTCTCGCCGCCTCTCCGCCACTCCTGAGAGCGTGTGTCACCACATGCCATGACTCCCACTGGAGGGCCACTGGGGGAGCCAGGGAGCAGAAATCACCACCCAGCACTACACCATGCACTGCTCCGGTCACCACTCTATGTCCCTGTGCTGAAGCGTGCCGAGCTCTACCTCACCAAATGGCCCAGGTGCCTAGTGCTGGGAGGATGGGGATCGCTACAGAGGCTTCACCACACTGCCACAGCCTCACGGAGCTCCACCTTAGCATCAGGGCAGCATCCAGTCAGCACAGCACCAACTCAGCACCTCCTAAGCACCAGATCAGCACCACCACCTCAGCATGACTCAGCACCACTAAAGCATCACTCAGCACCAGGACAGCATCGCTCAGTGCCACCACAGCATCACTCAGCACCAGCGCAGCATCTCCTCATCACTCAAGACAACACCAAGACTTTATTGTTCGATTAATTAAAATCTTTACAGTAGAAACGGTCTAATAATAAAATGTATAAATAAGATATTACAGTTAATTAAAAAAATAAAAATATTTAACGATGCATAATTACATAAAATGACGAGGGCACACGATTTGAGCTTTCCTAATGATTTTTTAGCTAAAATGTTACACTTTCCTCACATTTCTGTGTAGAAAAGTTGTGGTATCACTGTGACGGCACATATTTCCCACTACCCAGCGTTCCTCTCAGTCTCCTGATAAAAATGATACCTCACTTGTAAAGGTGCCCTAAGCAGAGAACCTAAAAACCTATAAAATGAAAAACTGAGGGGGACCAAAGTGGGCCCAAAAGGACAGGTTTTTTTTCCATAAGTTTTTGGGCTGATTCTGCTTTGAGCCCCCATGAAGTGAGGTATGATTTTTATTGGGAGAAGAAGGGAAACGCTGGGTGGTGGGAAACTTTTGCATATGCGGTGATTTCACAACCTTGCCACACAGAAATGTGAGGAAAATTTGACTTTTTGCAGGGGATTCTGGGTAAGAAAACATTGGGGGATCCATGCAAGCCACACATACCTGGACTCCCCAAGGTGTTTAGTTTTCAGAAATGCCTGGGATTGGTAGGTTTCTGTAGATGGCCACCAAGTCTGGGACCAAATACATAGGTGCCCCCTATCTTGTATCACAAAGCAATCTGTTTTTGCAAAGGGGGCACCTGTGTTTTTTGGCCTTGGGCTCGGTGGCCATCTATTGAAACCTACCAAAACCAGATATGTCTAAAAAATAGACATCCGGGGGAGTCCAGGGAGGTGTGGCTTGCATGGATCCCGCAAAGGTTTTTATCCAGAGTCCTCTGCCCACCACAATTTTAGTTAAAGAAAATCATGTTTTCCTCAATTGTCTGTGTGGGAAAGTTGTGAAATCACTGGGCGTGCACAAATTTCCCACCACCCAATGTTCCCCCAAGTCTCCCAATAAAAATTCTACCTCACTTGTGTGGGTAGGCCAAGGACCCATGACAGGGAAGGGCCCAAAACATATTATGAAGGCATGAAAAATAATTGATCACAAAACAACCTGGTTTTGTAAGGGGGTCACCTGCGTTTTTTGTCCCCGGCTTGGTAGCCATGTAGGGAAACCTACCAAACCCAGACAGTTCTGAGAATTAGACACCCGATGTTTACTTACCCAGAATCCTCTGCAAACCTCAAATTTAGCTAAAAAATCACATTTCTGTCTAGGAAAAAATGTCCTACCACCCAGCTATCCCCTCGGTCTCGTCAGTAAAATGATACCTCACTTGTGTGGTTGGGCCAAGGGCCTGTGACTGGGAAAGGCCAAAAACATAGAAATTGAGAGGATAGTACAGCGAACTCTAAGCTCTATATTTTTTTATATATGTTTTTAGGCTGACTCAGTATTGGTCACCCACACAAGTGAGGTATCATTTTTATCAAGCGACAAAGGGAACGCTGGGTGGTAGGAAATTTGGGCCGCGCAGTGATCCTAGACAGAAATGTAAGGAAAAAGTGATTTTTTTTAAGCTAAATTTAAGGTTTGCTGGGGAATCTGGGTAGAAAACATTGGGGGATCCACGCAAACCACACATCCTTTGACTCCCATGGATGTTTAGTTTTCAGAAATGACTGGGTTTTGTAGGCTTCCCTAGATGGCGGCCCAGCCCGGCAACAAAAATGCAGGGGCCCCCGTTCAAAGCAAGATCCTTTTATGATTGATAATTTTGATGTCTCAAAAATACATTTCAGGCCTTTCCCTGTAGCACCCACACAAGTGAGGTATCATTTTATCTGGAGACCTGGGGAATGCTGGGTGGTAGGAAATTTGTGCCACAACTTTCCCACACAGAAATGTGAGGGTTTTTTTGCAAAGAATTTGAGTTTACAGGGGATTCTGGGTAAGAAAATGTTGGGGGTTCCATGCAAGTCACACCTGCCTGGACTCTCACACAGTCTAGTTTTCATAAATGTCTGGGTTTGGTAGGTTTTCCTACTTGGCCGCCGGGCCTGGGACCAAAAACGCAGGTGAATCCCTTGCAAAATCAGGTATTTTCGTAATTGATCATTTTTAAGTCGCCACAGTACGTTTTGGGCCATTTCCTGTTACGGGCACAAGGTCTACCCACACAAGTGAGGTACCATTTTTATTGGAAGACTTGGGGCAGTGCTGGGTGGGTAGAAGTTTGTGGCTTCCCACAGATGCCAGAACTTGCCATCACAGAAATATGAGGAAAATGTGTTTTGTTTTACAAAGTTTGAAGTTTGCAAGAGATTCTGGCTAACAGAATCTGGTGAGAGCCATACAACTCATCCCATCCTGGAGTTCTCTGGATGTCTAGTTTTCAAACATATACAGGTTTAATAGGTTTCCCTGGGTGCCAGCTGAGCTAGGGCCCAAAATCCACAACTAGGCACATTTCAAAATAAGGGTCAGTTTTCTGTGGAAGAATGTGATGTGTCCATATTGGGTGTTGTGTCATTTCCTGTCACTGGCATTAGGCCTACCCACACAAGTGAGGTACCATTATTATCGGGAGACTTTGGTCAATGCTAGGTGGGTAGACGTTTTTGGCTCCAGACAGTTTCCAGACCTTTCCATTACAGAAATGTGAGGAAAATGTCTTTTGTATTACAAAGTTTGAGGTCTGCAAGGGATTCTGGGTAACAGTACCTGGTAAGAGCCACACAAGCCACCACATCCTGGATTTCTCCTGGTTGTCTAGTTTTCAAAAATGTACAGGTTTAATAGGTTTCCCTGGGTGCCAGCAGAGCTTGGACCCAAAATCTACAACTAGGCACATTTCAAAATAAGGGTCAGTTTTCTGTGGAAAAATGTGATGTGTCCACATTGTATTTTTGGCCATTTCCTGTCACAGGCACTAGGCCTACCCACACATGTGAGGTACCATTTTATCGGGAGACTTGAGGAAATGCTGGGTGGGTGGAAGTTTGTGACTCCCCGCAGATTCCAGAACTTTACATCATAGAAATGTGAGGAAAATGTGTTTTGTTTTACCTGGTGAAAGCCACACAAGCCAACCCATCCTTGGTGTTAATTTTTTTTAAATGTACAGTTTTGCCTGGTTTCCCTAGGTGCCAGCTGAGCTAAGGCCCAAAATCCACAGCTAAGCACATTGCAAAAAAGGGTCAGTTTTCTGTGGAAAAATGTGAAGGGTCCACATTGCGTTTTAGGACATTTCCTGTTGCAGGCACTAGACCTGCCCATAGAAGTGAGGTACCATTTATATCAAGAGACTTGGGGAAATGCTGGGCGGGTGGAAGTTTGTGGCTCCCAACAGATTCCAGAACTTTTTATCACACAAATGTGAAGAAAATGTTGATTATTTTTTACAAAGTTTGAGGTTTGCAAGGGATTCTGGGTAACATAACCGGGTGAAAGCCACACAAGTCACCCCATCCTGTATTTCCCTGGTTGTCTAGTTTCTTAAAAAATGTTCAGGTTTCTCTAGATGCCGGCTGAGCTAGGGCCCAAAATCCACAGATTGGACATTGCAAAAAAGGGCCAGTTTCAGTGGAAAAATGTGATGGGTCCACTTTGCTTTTTGGCCTATTTCCTTTAGCCAGCACAAGGCCTACCCACATAAGTGAGTTGTTGTTTTTATCGGGAGTTTTAAGGGAACAAAGAATGGTAAAACAAGTGTTATTACCAGTTGTCTTTCTATGCATTTCTACTTTCCAAATGTAAGACAGTGTGTAAAAAAGAGGACATTTTGCAAAATGCCCACTAATTCACATGCTAGTATGGGTACCCACAAATTCAGAGATGTGCAAATAACCACTGCTTCTAAACTCCATATCTTGTCCCATTTCCGAAATACATATGTTTCCTTGTTACCTATTTTCCATTCTCTAAATTATACCAAAAGAATTCCTGTATACCTGGTACGTAATGAAAAACCATTGCAAGGTGCAGCTCAGTTATTGGCTCTGGGTACCTGGGGTCCCTGGTGAACCTACAAGCCCTATATATCCCCGCAACCAGAATGGTCCTGCGGATGTAACAGTATATTGCTTTAAAAAATCTTGCCATTGTTAAAAGAAGTTACAGTTGAAAATGTAGGCACACATGGCAGTTTGTTTCAATTTAATTTCAATATTTTGGAATTTCAACTATTACTTTCATAGGAAAATCTTGAAGGATCTATATAAATGACCTCTTGCTGAATTTAGAATTTTGTCTACTTTTTGGAAAAAAAGATGTGGCTTTCTTTCATCCATTATTAGTTTCACTCCCATTTCTACCACTAACGGGAATGAGGTTGAAAGCACAGAAAGTAGAAAAAATAGTTTAAGTCCCAGTAAAATGCCAAACTTGTGTGGAAAATGTTGGTTTTCTAACAACGTCTGCCTGTTCCTGAAAGCTGGGATGATGGGGATTTCAGCACTGTAAACATTTTGTTGATACAATTTGCAGGTAACAAACAGACACCTTCTTCTGCAGCATTTTTTCCCAAAAAAATACAAATTTAGCTGCATTTTGGCTAATTTCTTGGTCCCCTCCAGAGGGAATCCGCAAAGCCTAGAATCCTCAGGATATTGGAAATGTGGTGTAGATACCTTATGTAGACAAAAGGTTATGGGGAGCTAAGCGCAAACTACCCCAAATAGCCAAAAAGGGGGATGGCACGGGGAAAAAGGGCTGGCAGGGAAGGGTTTAACCATCCTGTGTACCTCTGCCTGTTTGTGTATTCAACGCCTGGTTTTGTAGTGACAGGAGATAGGGGTGTGCATTCACTCTAGACAGTCAAAACGGGGATTGAGGTGTGCCCTGCTTTTCCTGGGTGACTCATAGCCAGGCTGAATAGACCGTTCTGTATTTAGAGTGGTGGAAGGAGTTTTCACTAGCACATGATTAGGCTGTGTCTGATCTGCACAATGCTGTATCCACCTCCTGTAGTGAAGCTGGACCAGGGAGGACAGAACTGGTTTTACTGAGCTCAGAAACTCTTGGAACAAAGGTTACGAAGAGAAAATGGGGTATAAATATTGGACCTAAAACCCCAGAACTGTAGATCATTTCTGGAATCAAGAGGAACCTTTGCCAAGGAGAGGAGCTGAAGATATGTGAGGAGGACTGTCCCTTTGCTATGTATTGCGTTCATGGTTTTGCCTGCAGTTGCTGCTTCTGCCAAGGAGATAACAAAGACTGGACTTTGCTGTGAACCTGCTTGAGAAGAATCTCCAAGGGTTTGTGTGTGCTTGCCTCCAGGTCTGAAGTCTCAGGGAAACAATGACTTCACTCACAGCTTCCTTGAACCCCACTGCTGAAAGTTCTGATCTACAAGGAGGTGTCTATTCTAGTTCTGACCCTCAGGAGGATGTTCCTGCCGTAGTGTAGTTCCTATTTCCCTTATAGGCTCTGCGCATTGGAATAATATACACTATAGTTTTTGCATAGGACTAAGGTCAGTATGCTCCTATCGAGTACATTAAACTTAATTACTTGTGTGTGCCAGCTAACTCAGAGGTCACTAGAAACTTCTTGAATATACAAGAAGGGATTCGTTTCTGACAACCGCTGTCGTACTTTAGAATTTGGGACTGCGTAGGAGGCAGGGCCCTACCCCTGTCTATCTCGGTAATAGTGAACCGCGAATGGTTAATGCGGTATGTACAAGTGCTTTGTGTAACGTTTTAGCTATGAATGCACTGTGTATACGCTATTTTACATCACTACGTGGGTTCCATTTTGTATCGGTGGCCATCTTATGGTTGCCCTCACATAGGCTATATAGCATGAAGAGAAAACGGGCCTTTTAGAGTACATGTACCTTCCTATGTCTCTTTCTGTTGGACCTTGTGAGCTAAAAGCACCCCTCATCTTAACAACAGGTTGTGGTGAGAATTTGTCAGGATTAGATTCGCTAAAAAGATTGCATGCAACGCCATATTGTTCTCCCTCAGGAGTACAACTTACATTAGGCAAGAAAGTGATTTCCCCGATGTATTTGTCTAAAAATGCAATGCCACCTGAATTGTCATCCCTTCCGGATGCCCTTTGGGCCACTGGTCCCAATGATGTGGGTCTTTTGGAAATACCGCCATATGTGGTCACTTTAAAAGCCAATGTCAGATTGCCACGCATTCCCCAGTATAAGATCTCCAATGAAGGTCAGAAAGCGTTGTTAGAAATTGTCAGCGATTTGATCAAGAAGGGTGTGATTGAAGAGACAAGAGGCAACGTTTGCAATAGTCCTGTTTTACCTGTCCTAAAACGAACGGACCCTCACAGCCACCTGTTTACAGATTTGTGATTGATCTTAGAGAGGGTAATAAGATTGTTGTACCACAGTTTCCAGTTGTCCCTGATATAACTGCCTTGTTAACCATGATTCCAGCCTCCGCTGCATGGTTCTCAGTAATCGATCTAAAGAATGCTTTCTTTAGCATCCCAATTGCAGAGGAGAGCAGAGACATTTTTGGCTTTAGTTTAGGAGGTCGCAGCTTCCGCTTTAAACGCGCTCCTCAGGGCTACTGTGAAAGTCCATCAATATACAGCCAAGCTTTAAAAGCGCAGCTTGATGCACTTGTTTTACCCAGTGGCGCTATCCTCATTCAGTATGTTGACGATTTACTAATCGCCGCGGATACTGAAAAGATTTGCAAAGAAGCTACCTTGTCATTGTTGCGTCATTTGTCTGCCTTTCATCACAAAGTGTCTCTCTCAAAATTGCAATATTGTCGACAAGAAGTGACCTACTTAGGTCATCTCTTATCGAAGGAGGGAAGGAAACTGACCCCAGAAAGAATTCAAGCCATTGCACAGTTGAGTGTGCCAAGAACACAGAGAGAAGTGCGTGCTTTCTTGGGCATTACTTCATACTGTAGGCATTGGATTCCTAATTTTTCCTTGTTGGCAAAACCTTTGTTAGCATTAACATGCAAAGACACACCGAATCCTATCCCATGGTCTGAAGAGTGTCAGAAAAGTTTTTTGGAATTGCGTAATGCATTGTGTTCAGCTCCTGTATTGGGTACCCCTGACTACAGCAAACCTTTTACATTGTATGTTCATGAGAAAGATGGTTGCGCATTATCAGTGTTAACACAGCCTTTTGGCGACAGACCGCGTCCATGCGCGTATTTTTCATCAACCTTGGACTCGGTAGCGAGGGCACTGCCAAGTTGTCTGAGAGCCACAGCCGCCGCAGCTATGTCTATTCGACAGTCTGCTGGCCTAGTAATGGATAATACATTGATTGTTATGGTTCCACATGCTGTGGACACATTGTTAAACAGGACCAAGACGCAGCACTTAACTAGTGCGCGATTATCTGGATATGAGCTGACACTGTTAGCAAATCACATACACATAAAGAGATGCAACACGTTGAATCCAGCTACATTATTGCCAATTCCAGCAGATCTAGATGAGATTGAGCAACATGATTGTCTGTTCAGAACAGAAGAAGAGACGAAAGGGAGAGTAGATCTCAAAGATACTCCCCTGACTGAGTGTGATGGTACCTTATGGGTGGATGGTTCGTGTTTCAAGCTCCCGAATGGTGATACGACTGCTGCATATGCTATTACTACTTTGCACACGATTGTGGAAACTGCACGTGTGCCACAAAATTCGGCTCAAGCAGCAGAATTGATTGCCCTTACGAGAGCATGCGTGTTGTCTGAAGGAATGAAAGTGAACATATATACAGACAGCCAGTACGCCTTTGGCGTGGCTCATAATTTTGGGCGATTGTGGAAGGAACGTGGGTTCCTGACTTCCCATGGAGCTAAGATTCAGAATGGCAAGTTGGTGAATGATCTCCTTGAGTCGCTGACCCTACCGTTACAAGTTGCGATTATGAAATGCAGTGCGCACAAGAAAATCACTGATGATGTTGGTTGTGGTAATGCGTTTGCTGATGAAGTCGCGAAAGAAACAGCAAAAGATGTGAAGACTCGAATGTATGTTGCAGGCCCTGCCAGATGGGTTGGTGATGTTGGACTGTGTGAAAACACAATAGAGAGTGTAAAGTCCCTTCAAGCTGAAGCCACAGAGAAAGAATTGAGCAAGTGGAGAGAAAGTATGGGTAAGTTGGATGAGAATGGTTGTTGGATTGATTTGTCAGAACATAGGCGATGGTTGTTACCTGATGCATATGTGCTTCCAGTGGTTACTATGGCACATGGAATGGCACACATCAGTACGAAAGGAATCTGTAAGTTGTTGGCTCCAGTATGGCAGAATGCTGGAATTCCTAAGTGTGCAGAGAATGTGGTCAAGAATTGTATGGTATGCTTGAAGTACAACCCTGGTAGGGGAACCCCCAGCTGGTCATTTTGCGCCTCCATCATATCCATTTGAAGTTTTGCAGCTAGATTTTATCCACATGGAAAGGTGCAACAACCTGAAATATGTATTGGTGGTTGTTTGCGCTTTTTCAAAATGGATTGAGGCCTATCCCCTAAAGGATAACACTGCTCTATCCACAGCCAAAGCCCTTGTGAAAGAATTTTTCCCTAGGTTTGGAATGCCAAGAATGGTGTGGAGTAATAATGGGAGTGAGTTTGTGGGCCAAGTGATGAAGAATGTGTGTGAGGGACTAGGTATAAGGCAGAAATTTCACGCTGCAAATCACCCCCAATCAGCTGGATTAGTAGAGCGCTACAACGGCGCTCTAAAACTTAAATTGGCCAAAATCCAGGCGAGCACCGGTCTTAAATGGCCTGACGCTCTGGCTCTAGCACTCCTATCCACAAGAATGACCGTACACTCATGAGTGGGACTTAGTCCTTATGAGGTTGTTTTTGCCCGCCCGGCCAATGTATGGGGTGTGCCAAGACCGACGAAATTCAGTGAAATCGAACACCCAGTATTGCTTGATTACTTGTATGATTTGACGGTTAAACTGCGTGTTTTACACCAACAGGTGCACAATACTCTCCCTCCGGCCTCTGAGGCTCCAGGACACCCCATTGATCCTGGCACGTGGGTGCTCATCAAAAATTTTCAGCGGAAAACCAACGATGAGCCCCGCTGGATTGGCCCTCACCTCGTGCTACTGTCTACAAGATCAGCTGTTCGAGTAAAGGGGAAAAGGAACTGGATCCACGGCGCCCACGTGAAGAGGATCCCTTTGCCTCTGCCGTATGACCAGTGGGTCCAGGAGGGTATCGCTGACTCTGAAACAGACACTGTACCTCGTTTTGTGCCGTTCAGTGATGCACGCATAAAAGGCACAACTTCAGCGCAGGAAAGTGACGATATTTTGCAAGAAGCTGTGCCACCGTCAAATCGATTGGACACTACCGAGCCTGAACTCTTGTTTCAAGATCAAACAGTACCTGGCCGTCTCCACTACAATCTGAGACCAAGGCCTATGGACAAATAAATATTCTTTTCCTCACCTTTTTGTTTTTTGATACCATAGCTCTCCCATCTGAAGGACTTTCTTGATTTTTGTTTTTCGAACCACCATCCGGGTTCAGCCGCAGGGTCGCGGTGCCAAGACTTTGGAGTACAGGCTGAAGACGTTAGGTCGACGGTTCTGGTTGGTCTAGGGCATTCCCTGGACTGACAGGCGTACTCCTTAGCAGAAGATACTCACCCAAAGCGAGCGGCACGATTAGAAGATGGAGTTTTGTAAGATGGAGAGACTCACTGAGGAAATGAACTTTAAAGCAAGAATATGTAAAATAATGAAAAGCAAACGTTTTGTATTTTTATGCCTGTTTGTATTATGTAGTATGGTAGTGTTTACTGTAGGATTTGTATTCTTCTCCTCTCAAGAGCCCATTGCCCCCACTGTACAGCCTATACCTCCTCCTACTATCTCCTCACACTCTTTTCACCCTCTGCCTGAACATGAACAAGTTAGACGATCAGAGTTTGTGAATAACTCGTTTATTCAGCTCCTGCACCAGCACCAACTAGTCATGAATACAACAAATTGTTGGGTGTGCGGTTTAATGCCACATACCATTAATAAGGGTATTCCCTATCTGGTGCTGCCGTATAGTTACAATGGATCGTCATGGGCATTCCAGACCATGTTTCTCTATGCACTAGATGTGTACTCCCCGCGACAACCGCGTTCCATCAGACCTAGCACCAATAATAAAGCTTTAATGAAAGGAGTTGCCGATCTGAGTAGAGATATCGATGCATACTCATCCATTCCCAAAGAAGAGCTGAGAGCTTATGTAGGGTGGAACGCGACGGGGTATAGTATCAGTCTAGGTGAAAGACAGCGGAAAATCTCATCCCCAATCTGGGTCGTACCCCACATAGGTCGGTTCTGTTTGCAAGGTAATGGTCAGAATCCTAGAGCTCAACTGGGAAGAAGTGACTGTACTGAAACGTACACTTTTCCGTCACAGTTTTCCCCTGCGTTTTTGGCTGCCAAGGGTACATATTTTATCTGCAATGACCGAGCATATACATGGTTGCCCCCTGATTTCTCGGGCACATGTTATATTGCAAATCTGCTACCGCCAACATTTACTGCCGCCTCTGACTATCACAAGACCAGAGTTGTGAGAGGCGTGATTAGTAAGGAGGATACTGCCGGTCAGGAAGCGGGAGATTTCTTTTTGGGTTTCCTGCCGTTTTGGGGACCTATGGTTAATAGTAGGAACCTGAGACAGCTGACTCGTGTGGTTGAATCCACTGTTAATGTTACGGCTGGTGCCCTTGGTAATTTGACAGCTGAGCTCCAAGCGGATCGCCTCATGACTTTGCAGAACCGCATGGTTCTAGACGTCATACTTGCAGACCGTGGTGGGGTATGTAAGGTTATCCAATCCAGTTGTTGCATTTTCATACCAGACAACGCTCCAACAGTTTATCAAGCCATCTCCAAACTGCATAAAATATCTGAGTCCATACACGTGGATAAAGGAGATTGGTCACTGGTGGGGTGGTTCTGGGAACTGATATCTGCCTGGGGTTGGAAAGTTCTGATGGTCATTGGAATGATCTTAGCCATCCTTTTCCTGTTCTGTGTGTGCGTACAGTGTGCTCCCGCGATATGTGGCCTCTGTGCTACATTATGTGTAAGGAAACCTGTATCGAGGGACGAGCTAAGTAATAGGATGATGCTACAGCAACATCTCCATGACTTCGTGAATATTGACCTAGACTCGAATTGAAATGAGTATAGTTATTGCCTATGTAAGGGCAAAAGGAGGGTCTGTCGTACTTTAGAATTTGGGACTGCGTAGGAGGCAGGGCCCTACCCCTGTGTATCTCGGCGAATGGTTAATGCGGTATGTACAAGTGCTTTGTGTAACGTTTTAGCTATGAATGCACTGTGTATACGCTATTTTACATCACTACGTGGGTTCCATTTTGTATCGGTGGCCATCTTATGGTTGCCCTCACATAGGCTATATAGCATGAAGCGAAAACGGGCCTTTTAGAGTACATGTGCCTTCCTTTGACTTTTCTGTGACCTGGGCAGCTTGGCTCCGCCACCCCAGATCAAACTGGTCTCACGAGTTCCCCGTCCTCTGGCCACCTGTGATTAGCATCAGGGCTTGACACATCATGAAGTCTTTTCATCCTACACAAGCCTCCAGCTAATCTCTTTCACACCTGACTGTTCCTGCTTTATGGCTTGTTTCCCAAAACAGGAGATGCTCATGTTTATTGGGGCCTATCGATATCTGATGTGGGATCTGAGCCTTGCTGTGTAAATAATTGCGGGCTGGCTTAACTGGAATGTGGGATGGTCATCATGACTCTGCCTTTTCGTTTGTAATGTATACTTTAAATGACCATACCATAAACCTAGGAATGTATGCCTGAGGCAGGAAATTCTGTATTTAAGGAGAAGCCCGTTTCTGTGATTTTTAGCAGTCTCCTGAGAACATACACGCTGTTGTACTTCTAGGATACCTGTAATTGGTCTGCAGCCAATAAACTGATCTTTGACTTCACCCAGAAGACTCTGTGTTTCTGTAGGTCTGAAACAGGAAGAACCCCGAAGTCATAGGGTGTGTTCCCCTGCACCGCTGGGCTTAAAATACCCAGTACTTCACCGCATAAACATGACAACTTTGTTTCCCTTAGAATCGGAATGCGTCTCAGAATCGTGGAAACAATAGATAACAGTTTCACTCAGTCAATCATGCATGCTTAGTTTCTCCAGAGTTACACAGAAATAGATAGACAGGCGTTTCAATAAAAGGATTTATTGAACAGTCTTGTTTCTCATGTAGGAGATATGAGCTGTTACAATCATTAGACAGTAAGCAAGATATAATACGCACAGCGTAAGCAGTAAGAAGAAATAAAACTGCAATAGCATTGTCTTTTAGCTATGACATATATTCATATATACATACATAAATAACACAGGCTAAAAAGTGAATACTCATCTGATGCTTCTAAATAGTTCTACCCCAATGTCCCTAACCTAAGTGTAGTGCGAGGTAAGAAGTAGGTGCTGCTTTCTATAGTATGGTATATACTAAGTTTATATGCCAAGAGTCCCTCTAGGTTCTAGTCAGCTCCATACCTTTAGAATGAGAGAGGTGGGAATCTCTTTCCGGGTCTCAAACTCTAACACCCCGTGAAGGGAGTCAGAACACTGGAAGCTGAATTCTCTGCAAACAGGGATGACAGCATCTGGTCGGTGCGTCAGGCTGGGATATGGTCTCTTCCGCACTTGCCGTGGCGAACCGTGCAGTCAAGTCGTGCCGAGCCGTGCCGTGGTTTGCCATGGTAAGGGGAGGTATATTTATACCTGGAAGGTGTTTAGGATTGCTAGCATTTAGGTAAAGTCGGGCAGAGAAAGAAGTCATGGATTAACCCCTAAGGAATAGTAGTTCATGCATAATAGAGGAGTTCTTTGTAGAAATCAATAATCCTAGCTAGGGAAAGTCCCGTCGGCTTAAGGGTCTGTTTTCTAAGAACTCGTTGTGACGTGGGATGGACGGATGTAGGTGACCATGCCTGTATTTGGATTGCATGGCTAATGCCTAAATAAGGACTGGGATTCTATGCCTAAAAAAGGGCAATGCGAATTGTGCCTATATAAGGACATGATTCAGAGAAACCTATGTACGGGGATCTAAATCGAAACACAACACTGCTACAGGAAGCTACCAAGAACTAAAGATTGGAAGAAAGTTGACGCTTCGCCTTCGCTGCTGCTGAATTTTCCGACACCCCCTAGCGAAGATACAGAGGGCTGTGAATGAGAGAATGAAATGCAACAGCCGAAGTGGGGCGGAGTGGCAGTGGGCTGTGTGACCCGAGCTGTGACAATGGCTACACAAATTTATTATGGTATGTGAGCTTACCCCGGAAAACTTTTCATATGTTCTTCTAGTCTCCTGTTCCCTTGTGCCTGTTATTTGTATTGATGTAAAGTATCAATCTCACTGGGTACCAATGCAAGACATTCATGTAAAGTATGGTCTAGTGAGCAATGTTAATAAAAAGAGTTTTAAAAAAAAATTAAAAAATTGCGACACCGCATCCCCGTGTGGAAGAACTTCCTGACCAACAGCCCCATGCGGCCGAAAAATCGATGTAGTGCCTGCCAGCGGCTAAAGAAACCACTGCGCACCGAGTCCGTGCTCTGATCTCCGACATCGAAGATCACCACACTAACTCCAGCGCAGGCCCTGCTGGGTGGCAAGAAGAACCGACACATCGCCAGTCCATGGCTGGAGAAGTCGACGCAGCACCTGTTTTGCCATTGCTGCATCGCCTCAAGCGCATTCGGATTGTCTAGACATCACACCTGTGTACCAAATCTACAACAATGCTCGGGCCACAGTAAGAAATTGACGCAACACCTCCTCTCCAGTAAAGAATCAACGCATCACCTCCCGTTTGTGGTAGTAAGGAACCAACGCATCACCTCTCTTGCGTGAGAGTAAGGAACCAACGCATCACCTCCCCTGGAGTAAGGAACCAAAACATCACATTCCCTGTGTGTAAGGAACCGATGCATCACCTTCCCTGTAGGTGTTTTTGCTTTGATTATGACACATTCCAGGTACTTTGTGCTAAAAGTGAAAAATCCACTGTTTTCTATAGACAGAACTGTTTTTACTTCTAAAAAGTCATATCTTGATATCTGTATGTTGGATTTTTTTCATTTTGGTCTTGTTTGGTTTAGATAAAGGTACTTTATTTCTCTAAACTGGTGTGGTGTCCATTTGTGATGTTTCACTGTGTTACTATTGATTATATACAAATGCTTTACATGTTGCCTCTGTAGTTTAGCCCTAGAGGGTGAGCACAGGCAACTTAGGTGTGTACTTTACTCATCCTGCCTAGATGGAAGGGTCCATACTTGGTCAGGGTGTATACCACTGCCAACTAAGCATCACCTCCACACCAGCACACCACCACCTAAGCATCACCTCAGTCTGCCCTCCTAATCTGGCATCTGTTCATTCTTTCCTAGTGTCCATCCGCTGCTCATGTTATAATTCAGGTACTATTTCCCAACCTCCACCTTCCTATTGTTTATATCCCCCATAACAAAAAAAGCTAGAACAAACAAGCATTTAAATAGTCAAGAAGAAGTTGTTAGCGTTGCAAGGACAAAAAAACTAAAAGACATTTTTTATGTTAAGCCTTTTTTTTTTTAATAGGGTCGTTCAGTTGTACTTAATGTCTTCTTGGTTATATATGAGGTAACAAAAACGCTTATAACACTTTTTTATTATAACCTTTCAACATGCTGCACAGCAGCCACACTGCTCTACAACTTATCTTAAAGACATTGGTAAAGTCAATAGCCTTGGCTAAACACTTATAAGGTCCCAAAGGCGAGACCTGTTGGTTACGCCACTGCTTGTTAGTTCTGGCACTCTGTCACCTCCCCAGCTAGAGGTGAAGGACATCTGTGTCTTGATCATTTATCAACAGACATCATATCTGTACTCTGAAGCATATAAATAACTAGCATGGTTTTCCAGCTGCCACTTAAAGTCACTGTTTTGACAGGCAATTTTATTTGCAAGGGACATGTGGGAATGGAGAATGATGGAGGAATTACGGAGGAAATTTGGATTTGCCGGTAGGCAAGTCATTCTCTGCACATTAACGTGCACAGCTATTTGCAAGGCTTTGTGGCCTTTTTCTATCTCAAGTGCTCTAACTTCCCCCATTCTCTCTCTCACCTAGGTGTTGGCGTTGAGAAGAACGACAGGATGGCCATGCAATGGTTCAGGTGACTTTTCCATGACATTCCTCATACGTTTCCTTTTCCAGATGAAGACGTTTGATTTCATGCCTTATACCAAATTAGGGGCCCGATGGATGAAATTTCCATTCGGAAACAGTGGTCGCAAATTGCGCACAGACTTTCTGTGAATGGAAAGGAATTTTGCAAACTGACCTATGTACGATTCACAATTTCTGAATTGTAGTAGGTCACAATGCGACATTCTCATTATTATTCATGAGGTAGGTCATAAATTGCGACTCACTACAATTAGATGCCATCACAGGGATGGTGTCCTCTTGGGGGCCAGCCAACCACCATGTCTGTGATCACATTTTATTTATTTTGTTTTCCAAATTTCTTTAATGGTTTTCCTATCAAGACAAACAATGAGAAGAACAAATAGCAAGACATAAAGGTTGAGTAGAGTTTTCAGTGCATCATAATATCATAAGTATATCGATAACTTGTAAGATCCATGAAATCAGTAATGTTCAATCATTAAAAAAGGAATTCTTTTAATTTCAAACTCGCATATAGTAAGAGTATGGGCAACCAGCAAAAACTTGCAGAAACAAGTCTGAATCGAGTAGGCATATCTTACTTCCAAAAACATGACAACTCTCGTCACAAAAGAAAGGATTTTGCTAATATGTAACTTTGGGCAAGATGTACAACACATTTTTTCTGTCAGTCGAGCCGTTTGCCACCAGAAAAATGCTTTTTCAAAAGTACAAAATGCAAAATTTGATTCGATATTTGGAAATGGTGTGTTTAGGGCGTCCTTCTCAAACACTGAATGGGTTTGGCATGCATTACTGTTGTGCAACCAAATTCCAATCACAAAACAGTAATACTTTACCACTTGCTTAAAAGTGGTCGTAACCCATTTGAATAGGGGAAGGGGTATCCAAGGGACCCCTTCCCCTTTGAGAATGTAAATAATAATATTTTTAATATACCCCGAGTGCGGACATAAAGATAGCACTCGTAAATGCCCTTTGTGAATTTCCAAAGTCTTAAACTTAGATTTTTGGTCTACGTTTAGACCAAACAACTAGGTTTACCTTTGTGAATCGAGCCCTACGTTAGCAGATAATGTTGTGGGAGGGGAATGGTGTCACTTTCTTAGTGCAAGTTAGAGCATTCCAGTAAGTGATACATGAGAGCTCTCTTAGCTGATGATCCAAGGGAGCAGGACGTAGACTTCTTCCACCAACAGCCAAGGTTTTGTCTTTTTAGTGTTCATCCAATCAAGGGCAACTGTAACATAAGAGATATCTGGCAAGCCCATTCTTTTCCCCGGGGGGTTTCAAAATAGGGTGGCCCTTGCATTGCTTATTAGCTCAGACAAGTTAAAGAATGATGTTCATGAACATTTTTTGTGACTGACCTATGGAGTTTACGTTGCAAAGTCAGGCCCAGGTATAACATTCTTTGCAGAAAATTCATCTTTATTGAATTGATTTTACTCAACCAGGATAGTTGTAGACAACCTCACTTATACAGATCTTTGAACAAAATGTCCAGTAATGACTGAATGTTGCAGCTATGTATTCTGTCATATGTACTAGAAATTTGAATTCACAGGTAATATAGCGAATACAGGTGTGTCGGAAGCCATTTCTTGTTTTATGGTCATCTAGTAAGTGTGGGGGCTTGTTACTGACATAGCAAAATATTTAGAATAGTTAATCTTAAACTCCTGTTCACCTGTAAGAACTTCTCTAGTCCGTAAAATGCTGCTAAGGAGGTGTCTGGGTTTGTCACAAGGCATATAATGGCATCAGAAAAGAGGGACAGTTTATAGGTTCCCATCTTAGTAGTTAAACTTGTAGTGCCAAATTTGCATTTATTTTCACAATTAGGAGTTCCATGATCAAACCAAATATCAAAGGGGAAACAGTACACCCTTGTCTAGTGCCTCTTCCAAGTTAGATCTTTTGAACAGGCTCATAATTGATATTAATCCACACTACTGGGTGGCCAAAATTTGCCAAAATTAAAGAAGTCATATTTGGGCCAAAGATGTTTTTGCCAGCACTTTTTTAGATAACTCCAGTCAACTCAATCGAAGGCCTTCTTCACATCAAGCAAGAAAAGAACCAACCATATGTATCTTTTCTTTGACAGCTATACTGGCTAGGCAAATAGCTAATCTAATTTTCTCATTAATCTGGTACCCTTCAATGAAGCCCGACGGTAGTGGTGAATCTTGGGTCAGATTTAATGCAGACAGGGGGTTAAGATTTTTGTAAACATTTTTGCATTCTGATTAAGTAGCCGAGTAGGAAGATACAATGTGCCTAACTGAGGGTCTTTTCCTGCTTTGGGTATAACCATTATTGTGGACTCAGTCATGGTCACCATTACAAAGCCTGCCACTCCAATATAATTTAAAAAAAAATAAGCTTAGACAAGAGACCATACAGTAGGTCTTGAAATGCCCGGTAGTAGGAAGCAGTGAATTCATTCAAACCTTATGCTTTATTATGTGGAAGCTCGTGTATTTCGTGCTGACTTCCTGTGTAATTATAGGAGATTCTAGAACTTCATGGAACTCTTGTGGAAGTAGCGGGGGAAACAATCCAGGTATGCATCCTGAAGCTCCTCATCTACTGGCACTCCAGCATAGAGTGTATTATTGTAGTCAAAGAAAATTCCCAATATTTCCTAAATTGTATGTTTCCACTATTTCATCCCATATAAAATTACACATCTGTATTACTTATTTGCCAGAAGACAGTAAGCCTTCCATCTTTTTCATATATATCTGGCCTGAATATGACATTTTTTTCATAGTCGTTCTTTTTAAATAGCGTTTTAGCTCACTTCTCTCTGTGTAGAGCCCATTATGTTTAGGGACTGATATTACCATTATATTGTGCCTCCAGTGACTGTACAGCAATATCAGGTTAATTTAATATGCCCTTCCTTCTTTTTTTATAGGCTTGAGTGTGGAAAATCAGTTCCCCTCAAATTACACCTTTGGAAGTTTCTCAGATGTCACCTTAGGATAATTCTTCGGTTTAATTCTCCTCAAAATATTCTTTGATCATTTTTACTAAAGACTTTCTTAGATATTATCCCTAAATGCTATCTCATGGAGGGCCCACTGTCTGTGCGAAGGAGCCAGGATTACCTGCATCTCCATCGTCCGTAAAATGATGAATAGTCCATCAAACCCTTCAACTCCTACTGTATTGCCTTTTACAAGGGGTAGCAACTCTCTTGTGACCAGAAAATGAAATCAATCCTAGAGAGCAATTTATAGTCATGCGAATAAAATGTGTAGTCACGTTCTTGGGGATGTTGTGTCTTCAAACATTATACCTACCCAAACTGTTATGCCACTGGGATTCTGGGTCGGAAGAGTTCCATTCTGCCTGCTGATCTGTCCCAAGTGTTGTCGAGCTTCATGTTAAAGTCTCCTACTAATACTGGTCCCCTCACTAAGTCCTCCATTTTAGGAAAAAGGGGTTAGAAGAAGGTTGCCCTATCTTTGTTGGGGCCCGTATTCCAGTCATTTTACTGAATGTTTAGAGAAGTGAGTTTTTGATTGGGATAGGTGACGACCCTTATCAAGCAACAACCACAATCCCTGTCAGGGTGAACCACAAAAGTCACTAAATTGACTTATTAACAAACACATTTAAAAAGAAATAGAGTATTTTTAAATAAAATACAACCAACACAAATTAAATTAGTAGAACCCAAAATATGCAATTTTAAAGGTTTAAGTAAAAATAGCGCCGAGACGCAGACAGTGCGAACTGTGGGTATTTGATTGGGTTAGTATCACAGTAATGACAGAGACACTTAAGTAGGTTGAATACTTTATTCAGGCTCAGCCTTTACAACTTAGCACTCTTCTCGAGGATTGCGGCTCGTAACCTTTGAGCTCCTGCGCCACTCTCATCCAGCTCATTCCATCCCACGCATTTGAAAGGGCCAATTTCTGTTGCTCTAGAATCTCTTGAGTCATAAATCTTTGGATTTCTTTAGCAGTATGAAAGTGTGAAGAAGAGAAAATCATTAAAGCACAGTCAATTTAGAAGCACAGACTACTGATACATAACAACCAAATGACAATTTAGGAAGGCTAGTTTGGTTTATTACAAAGCCAAAAATAGATAAGCATAAACACTCCTCAACACGATTCTAGAAATACAAAGGAAACAACATAAAGCTGAATCTATACAACAAATTCTGATGTTGCAACATATTTTTTCCAGAAAGGGAATACAGATGATTAGGAAGCAAAAGTCCAAATTCCCCTGCACCTAGAGTTGGTGAATGGAAAGCATTAAATCTATCCCTACACTATCACTAAAATGACATCCCTACTGTAATGGATACGCAATTAAGGCCAAGAGGAAAACGGTGTTAGTCATGAAGTCTTCCTAAGAATGATCTCAACTGTCAAGATGGGCCAAGAAAGCCACCATCACAAGAAAGAGCTTGACTGGGATGCTTCCTCTCCAAAGGCAAGAAAGATGTGGGCACTTTCCCTAGTTCCAACAATCAGTTATCCACAGGTAGTTTTCCCATGATGCACCACTTTGCACATATTCCACAATGGGTACTGTCACAAGCATACTTTTCCACTGTGTTCTCCATGTACATCCCTTGAAACAATTTGTCCTTGATTCCCATGCATTCTCCCATGTGAAACCAATGTCTTTCTTTTATTGGCCCAAGTAACACGATTGTAACTTCTTCTCTCCTGGCCTAGCTGCTAAAACAAAGTCATTACTCTGCATAAAAGAACGCCTTTCCACCGGCAATACAAAACGTGAGAAAGAACACAATGCACATGAAATTCAGGATCTTAATTCTAAATCAAGAGTTATCAGAGGTCTGCAATTCAGGCATATGACTTTAGCTAACATAAGAATACATCATTTAAACATTACAAGTTGTGTCACTAGATTTGCATTTCAACTAACACATTTACCCAATTATTAAAAATATCATTATTGTTAAACACTTCTAACACATAAGTGAAATGAGTCTGCACAACACAGTTTCTTCATGTTAGCATTTCTGCTAGTTACATCTCATTCCTACATTAACTTTTCATACAACTTGTCAAAACTAAAGATGTCACATAAATACATCAACACGGTTCACACTTCTAACACTCACATTTGCACAAGACATGATTACATGCAGGTGAAAGTGGGAGCCGCACAGAGCGCCCGTGATGCTCCGCGGCTGAGTGGAGCTTTGCTTCCCGAGGAGGGGCCACAACACAATCACGGCGTTTCCACGTCTTGGTGTTTTCTGCCGCGATAGATGCGCTCACGGACACAGCTTCAAGCTAGATTGCTAGAGCAGAACTATTTTCGAGTTACAGCGCGGCATGGGGGTAGACTGAGGCTGGTGCCGATCGAGGCTGGTGCTGATCTCCGCAGTGCTGGCGGAAAGGCTGCCATGGGAGCATCAGACTTGACACACAGCCAAATGGAGTCAGAGAGAGAGAGGAGGGAGGAGTGACCGAGATAAGACTTTGCTTTCACTTTCCTTTCCTTCACCATCTGAGCTGTGCCGAGGGGGCACTTTGGATTTCGGGTTTGAGAGGACACGAAAAGGGGAAAAGATAAAAAAGGAGGAAAAGGAAGGAGGAGAGAGGGGGCAAAATCGAGCTGCATACACGCACAGAGGCGACCGCAGGGAAAGCTTAATGCTCAAGAAAAGACCCAGGACAGGCTTCCCTGTCTCTCCCCACCACCACGACCACGTTCAACAATTTTTTTAGGAGCTCCTCCCACTTGATTGTGTGGTGTTTTTTCATATATATACCAGGCTTACCTCAATGAACATTTGTGTGGCAAATGGTGCATACTGCAATGGGCTCCCCCTCTTTGCTAACTGTAAAAAAGTCCCAAACTGGTAGAGTACTTTTTTAACGGCCTACTGCCAATGCCTGAAGACAAACTGGAGGTAAATGGTCATGTCATCAATTGCCTCTCTGCTTCTCCTGTGGCAAGATTTGGTGCAGGTCTCAGCTGGGGCTTTACAAATATGGGAGCTGGTGGCGGTGCTACCTGTGCCACATCCCTCAGAGCTGGTTGAATATCATGTCAGATTCCTCTGTGGCACCTTCCACCATGACTACCTCATCATCGTCATCCTCCTCTTTATCCCCTTCTATAAGTTTAAGTCTTTCTGGAACTTTTCTTTTCCCTTGCCTCATCTGTTGTCTCATGGTCTCTGTCGGGATCCACTCCATGTCCCTATCATCATCAACAGAAGTGGTGCTGCTTGCAGAAGATGGTGCTGCAGTACCCTTCCTTTTCCGTTCTGGAGATGTGGGATCCAATGATTCTAAAAGAGAAGGTTCAACTTCTTGCTCTGAAGGAAGCTCAACCTCCTGTTCTGCTGTAGAAGTGGACCTCAGCTGGGCCTACCAGTGCAAGGGGTTCGCCCTTCTCTGCACAGAGTCCTCAGACCAATAGGAAGAAGTTGGCACAGAAACTGGAATAGAAAATACAAAGTTTAATAAACCTCATGAGGGGGAACTACATTCACACAGCACCCTTCGGTATTGAATGAAGTAGCACACCGAACAGAAGGAGCATGGTCCTTTTATACCCACACAGGGGCTCAAAAAGAAGGCGGTACAAGTACAGAAGAAGGTTTTATGCACATATAAGGTCATATAGAAATGCACAGTCGACAAGCAGGAGGAGTTAACAGTTTGCCAATGCTAGTAAACACATCCTGACAGTTACATACTACTAACAGCTGCAAGGACAGCTGAAAACTCACTGGGCATGTGCAAAGGTGGAAGATGCTAAATATAGTTAGTTTCTAGGCAGATTACAAGAGCAGTCAACACTGAGGGAGGACAGAGCCCATGGTGAGCACGTGGCAGCACATAGCAAACAAAATGGCTGACAGTAATACAAAATGGATTCCACAAAATGGACAAGAGAGCCTCTAAATACAAGATGGATTCCGCTAATGCTAAGCCAATTGCTGCCAATTTACAACAGACGACCCTTTTAGCATTAGCTGAAGACATCTGTTCCTCTGGGGTAATCTAAATATGCATCCCGTACATCTATTAGCATTATTTCGGCCACCTCTTTATTCAACATTTGTTGGGCCTTTGTTTCTGCAACATTCCTTTTGACAGGTATACAGACAGAGAGGCAAATGGAGCAAAGCATTGGACCACATTGGATACATACACAGCATGTAAAAAGTATCGTAATCATTACACACAGGATAGTCAGTAGCTTCCAGCCCCAAGCAGAAACAAGAGTCCAAAACCATCCAGCAAAAGTCCAAGTACCAGTCTCTGGATGAATTTCTGCAGCAATCTTATGCAGTTTTGATATTGCGTCATATACTGAAGGTGAGTGATCCGGTATGAATACGCAACAGCTGCTACCGATGATGCGACATGCACCACCTCGATCAGCCAGAACCACATCTAGTACCATTCGGTTCTGGAGAGCTACAATCCTTGCAATTTGCAGCTCCTCCGTAATGTTCGCAAGTGCCATAGCTGTCTGATTAGTAACAGCTTCCACAACTCTAGTCAAGCGTCTTATTTTCCTACTGTTTAATGCAGCACCCACAAAGAAGAACAAACCTAAATTAAAATCGACATATTGTTGCAGAGTGGTATCAGTTTGGTCTACTTCGTCAGCACTTATTGTCCTTTTGTATCTATTTCTAGAGATATCGTTGAATAATTTAAGGTCCTGGTGGTAGGATGCAGGTGCCAGAAACACAGGGGGCAATAGAAAGGACACATAGCACACACCTGACCATCCAGCAGGTAGTTGATAATATCTGTGGCTACCACAGATAAAGTATTATGTGAGGCTATAAAACTACTGTTATTTACACCTTCAATAGTCAGAATTACAGCACATTCGCTTTCCCCACTGGAATTCTCCCAATACTGCTTATACATAGATCTGCTTTAGCTCTAGTAACAGAAATCACAAATTGTTCGTTACTGGTAAAAGTTCTCATATTTGTGAAGACATATAGTGTTGAAATATTGTCCGGTTGATACTCTTCCCATTCCCATTTGGTCCCTTTGGCTTGAGGATAACCATCTTTATCTTGGTAGCATACTTTATTAAGGCGAAAAATCTTCCAGATGCAAACAAAAGCGCATACCAAGCTTGACAAGAACCATTATGAGAAAAGGGAAGAGGAATAAAAGGTGTTCCTCCTTTCTTTTGATGTGCAGGTATCATCCCACACACCCAACAGTTGGTAGTATTTGTGGCATTATGAGTATGATGCAACATCTGGATAAAGGTATTGTTTAAATAAGATTGTCGATGCTTCTGCTCATGGTAGGGAAGCGTAAAGTAGTGGTGTTCAACTGATACTGGAGTAGAGGCGATCAAAAGTTCTCAAGCAGGAGCCACTTTCTCAACAAACCAGGTTATTACTGCTACAGCCACCATAGCAACAACAAACCCTATCGCACAAATGATCTTTCTCTTAACAACTGTTGATCTCATTGTGGACATGATCAGCTTGTCGTTAATAACAATCGTTGGAGCTCTTATCCCTGGGCAGCCATTGGTTTCTTCACCGTGGGCCAAGACGGGTGTCGCTACACTATACAGGACTGATCCCCCCCAATGCCACATCGCCATTCCGTTTCACTCACCCAGGGAGGTTGCTCAACCAGTCTATTTCGACGATGCAGGCTCTTTCCGAGGTCTTAGTTTGTATCGGGATACTCCAGGAATCGTGTGGTCCAGGAAGACTTCCTCAGGTTCGTCAGGTGATATGGCTTGGCCTCTCTCTGTATCCAGGATGTCCCGATGGTTGATTAAGGCAGCAGAATCCACCAAGGTAGACAGCACTTTCTTGCAGTGGGTGGAGTGCACCCAGTTCCTCCTGTTCGTCACTCGGACCGCAGTTCTCGTTGAAAGGAGCACCTGCTCTGGGCCGCACCACCTCGGTTCCAAGCTGCTCGACCTCTTGAATGATCGGATCATCACCTGGTCTCCAGGTCGAAGTCCATGGCCTTCACCTGCAGACCTATCAGGAAGAGCTTCTCGAACCTGTTGATGAATAGAAATCAAACTGTCAGTCAATTGTGATAGGTAGTCACTCATCAACACACATGGTACATCATGTATGGGACGTGGTTTAGGAATTCCCCAAATGTTCATAGGCCTTCCAAACACCACCTCATATGGTGTAAGACCAGATCACGAATGTGGCACTGATCTAATGGACAACAGTGCCAAAGGTAATGCGTCTGGCCAATTCAAGGATGTGGAAGCCAGTATTTTCGCCAGTTTCAATTTAAGTGTGGCGTTATACCTTTCCACTAGCCCTGCTGATTGTGGATGGAAAGCAGCATGAAATTTCTGCTTTATCCCTAATCCCTTCAGGACATATTCGACAATTTGCCCAATAAAATGGGGTCCATTATCACTCCATAAAAGTTTACAAACACCAAATTTAGGGAAGAATTCCTTCAATAGTACCTTTGCTGTAGTGAGAGCTGTATTGTCCTTCGTAGGGTATGCCTCTATCCATTTACTGAAGGCACATACCACTACCAAAACATACTTTAAGTTGTTACAGCACTCAAGCTGGATGTAATCCATTTGCAAAACTTCAAAAGGCGCGGTTGGCGTAGCAATCCCTCCTGTAGGAGTTCGTGTCCCTTTACCAGGATTATGCTGAAGACAAATCAGACAAGACTGCACCATCTTATTAGCTGTGCCGGCAATTTCTGGATGCTCCCAAACTTGCGTGAGCAATTTTGTTATCGAGGAGGCTCCAACATGTGCCGGCCCATGTGCCATATGAGTTATAGGTTGTAAATAGGCTGCAGGCCTATCTGTATAAATGTTCACAGATAAGTCAGTACTAAGTTCACACGCTCGTGTTAAAGCTATTAGCTCAGCAGCCTGAGCTGACTTCTGTGGAATACGAGCTGTCTCAACTACCGTCTGAAGTGTTGTAATTGCACATGCAGCTGACGTTGTACCATCTGGTAACTTCAAACAGGACCCATCAACCCATAGTTCCCCATCAACACTTGAAAGGGGCGTGTCTTGCAAATCGACACAACCCTTTGTCTGTTCCTCAGTAAGGAATATACAATCATGAGACTCCTGTGACTGAGACTGAGTCAACGGGTATGGCAACAAAGTGGCTGGGTTTAGTGTCGCACATCTCTTCAGTGTAATGTGAGGGGCCAACAATGTCAATTCGTATCCTGTCAGACGAACACTAGTTAAATGCTGCGTCGTCTTCTGATTTAAAAGGGCATCAACCGCATGGGGTACTAGCACCAACAGCTTATGTGACAAAACTATCCCTTCACTCTGACGTATTGACACAGCTGTTGCTGCAACTGAACGGAAGCATCCAGGTAACGCACGAGCAACAGGATCAAGTACTGCTGAAAAATATGCACAGGGACGCTGTTTGTCACCGTGTGTCTGCACTAAAACTGACAATGCGCATCCATCTTTCTCACGTACATAGAGTGTAAAAGGCATCATATAATCTGGAGTACCTAACACTGGTGCTGAACAAAGAGCTTGTCGTAACTGTCGGAAAGCAGTCTCACATTCATCTGTCCATGGGAGGGGCATTGGAGTATCTTTAGTCAAAAGTGCTAGCAAGGGTTTAACAATGTGTGAAAACCCTAATATCCATTGCCTACAAAAAGAAGTAAGACCAATGAATGCACGGACATCTTTCTGAGTACGGGGTACTGGTGCGTCTAAAATAGCTTTAATGCGATCTGGTGTGAGTGCACGTCCCTCCTTAGACAGAAGGTGACCTAAATAGGTTACCTTCGGTCTACAATACTGCAATTTCTTTCGTGACACTTTGTGATAATGAGAAGCAAGAAAAGAAAGCAAGGACAAAGTACATCAACATATTGTATGAGAGCCACACCTTCAGGTAAAACGAAAGAATCAAGTTGTCTTTTTAATGCTTGACTGTAAATACTAGGACTCTCAGTATAGCCTTGAGGAACTCTACAAAATCTATACGATCGATTATTCAAAGTGAAACCGAACAAATATCGGCTATCAGAATGAATAGGGATCGAAAAGAAAGCATTTTTCAAGTCTATCACAGAGAATGTAGTTGCTGTCGGAGGAACCAAAGTAAGAAGTGTTGTTATGTCAGAAACCACAGGGTATTATGGTACTACAATCTTGTTAACTTCTCGCAAATCAATAATGAATCGGTAAATCCTAGTGTCAGTATCTTTTTTCAGAATAGGAAGAATCGGACTGTTACAAACATTGTAAGGAACTTTCTCAACAACCCCCACTTCAATGAGATCATGGACAATACGTATGAGTGCTTCTTCACCTTCCTGTGAAATTTTGTATTGAGGCAAACGTGGCAGCACAGCGCCCTCCTTGACACTAATATGTACTAGTGGAATAACCATTTGCCCTACATCAGTGTCTGAAGTAGCCCACAAAGTACTAGGGAGTGAAGCTAATGCAATATCCTCTTTAACAAGACAAGCTCTCTCCTTCACAGGATGGTTGTCATTCAAGATAACACGTACACCTTCTGGAGAACATCGTATCGTGGCCCTGAAATACTTGAGCATATCAAGACCCACAATATTATCTGGTGTATTCGGGGAAAGCAAAAATGGACATGGAGCAGTACATTTATCCACATGGAATGCAAGTGGTTGTGACAGTGGGCTAAGGGAAGGGGTTCCATCGAAACCTATCGATGTAATCGTTAAGCCAGACAGGGGAGCCCTTGGAACCAATTGTTTAGACAAGGCGCTATGAGTAGCTCCTGTATCAACCAGAAACTGATCAGTAGAACCCAAATCATGTGCTGTAACATAGGAACCCCTCTGATCTACTGGAACTTCAACTGATTCCTTACCCCATCCTAGGCAATCCTATGCATAAGCAGAATCTTGAGAATTAGACGGCACATAGTCGGACATTTGATATTTGGTTCCTTCTATCAAAAGTGTTAAACCCATCCTGCCCACGTATATTAGCATCATACCTAGCATGATCACCTGTGCTTCCTCTAGGCCCTGAATATCCTGAACGATTTCTCATTTGTCCCCGACCACGTTGACACTGCTGAGCACCCAGTGCTGGACAATCGGAAGCCCAATACCCAAATTTCTTACAGTACGCGCACTGGTCAGCAGACAAATTCGAACGAGTATAAGAAGGGAAAGACGAACCATAAGATCCACGTCCACCTCCATCACTACCTCTAAAAGGTGGACCATAAGCCTGAGCCAAAATAACCTTCGTTTTTAATTCTTTTGTCTTTTATCCTCATTACCCTTTGCTTCTAATTCCTGGCGTTCATAATACTGAGCCATAGTCAAGAGAGAAACCGGAGAAGAGGTAGTCCATGAACTATCACTGGCTTTTAGGTGACTAGCTATTCCTGGCAACAGGTTTGCGAAATATTTATTGACAAACAGATGTCTGCCTGTGTCATCTGTCAATGACTGGCCACTAAAACCGTGGAATGCTTCTTCAAAGCGTGTAAAGAAATCAGAGACCGATTCATCTGCCTTTTGCTTACAAGACGCTAAAACAGTCCAATCTATCTTTTTAGGGGGAATAATCGTTTTTAACTTAAGTAATATAGCTGCGGGAAGATCTAAAATGAACTGACATGGCTTCTGTGCGGGTTCCCTTTCTACATCCATTTGTTCTAAGTCTTTCCATAACGCCCCAAAAGCGGCACGATCATCAATTTTACGAACAGTTCTCCACATATCAGGTGGTAATATCAATCCGAAAAATAAATCAATATCAGGCAAAGTCATAGTACAAGAGCTAATAGCACCCTCAACTTCCTCATAAAAAGCGACTGGATTTTTCCGCAGATCAGGCAATGCAGTTTTAAGTGCCATGACATCCGTCCTATTCCAAGGAGTGTAAACCCAATTATAAATAAAATAACCCTTTGCATCGATAGAAGCCTTATCATCACTTGTACCCGTTCCTTTAGGAGGAACACACAAAGGCACGGCCTCCCGCATAGGTTTCGCATGAACTATCATAGTCTTATCTGTTCCGGAGATAGAAACTTGTGCCATGCCGGTCTGAGATGTCTGTGCAGCTACGTCTGCAGCCTTTTTCTCCTCTCACAAACGGACTGCATCAACACGCAGTTTAACCAAACGCCTGATTGTATCATTCACCTGGGGGAAAACAAAAAGACCGTTCACGCATTTGCTTACAATTTTCTGCTACATCTTCGGGCTCTAACTCCTCAGAATATTTCCTAAACAGCTCAAGGACCTCTGCGGCGAACACCTCAGTAAAATACAGCTGCTCCCTTTCCTGCCACCTTTTCATACTATCTAGAAGTTCAGAGGCGGGGGTAGTGCCACAAACTGCTTTACGAGCAGCAGATCTAAGCTGGGATACACGCTCAGAGGTCAACATAGAACGAGTTTCTCGTGCCTTGTGGTCCTCCGAACCAGAGTCCTCATCTGACTCATGAGGGGCAGAAGGAACAATATACGGAGGTGGAGGACGATCTAATAATAAGAAATCATCTTGTGGTTTATTAAGTATAGGTTAAAGGGGCTGCCGAACAGCGTATTGGCCAGTTACCTGTAAATTGCGCTCCCTATCTTCTCTCACTTTTAACTATTTTATTTCTTTTATTTCTTTGTTTTTCAACTCTAATGCTTTCGCATAAATGTTCTTTCACTGTTCTTTTTCAATCAAAGCTTGCTCACGCTGCATTCGTTCACGCACTTCTTTCTCCCACATTCGTACACAGTCAAACATATCTTGCCTAGTCTTTCGCTTAAACATACATTGTTCCACATACTCAATCTTTCGTAAATCAAATGACCCATGCATAGGCCAACACAACTCAGGATCGAGTGTATTTATTCCATAATGTGCTGTACATTATAGAAGAAACACCATACTTAATATACATATCCCTATTAGGCGTCCCCTCCGGGGGGGCCCGTTGTGCTTCATCGAGTCTCAAATTGGTACCACTACAAAAGCAACACATCCTACGAAGTGTGCTAAAAACAGGCGTGCCAAAAATAGTGCAGAATATGCAGTATTATAATCAAAGTAGCACTTAAGGTACCTTTAGTACGATGTGCCGTTCAAATCAATTCAGATAGAGAAAATTCTCCTCATTACCTGCCTATATAAATTGCAATTTATATATAAATCACATAGAAATCCAAGTTGGCCAACACAAATTCCAAAATACAAAAGCCGCAGTAAGTGTTACTAAACTACCTTACCAATCCCAGGCATAAAAACCAACAGCAAGCGCCGCAGAACGACTCTTACCAATTACTTGGTGTCCAGGTTCCAACTGCCAAGTTCTAAAATTGACCAAATGGTCATTGCACGGCGAATCAACAGAAGAGATCTCAGTCGAGGACCGGCACCACCTGGATGGTCAGATCAGAAAGAAAGGAAAAACGCCGTGGTTGCCAAGACTCGGGTCTCATCGGGCTGCGATCGCGTCCAGAGCGAGATACCAATCCTTCATCGCGACCAATCCTTTGGGCATCCAAGTCGCCGATGAGCCCCGCGTGGGCGCCAATTTGTAGAAGTGGACCTCAGCTAGGCCTACCAGTGCAAGGGGTTCGCCCTTCTCCTCAGACCAATAGGAAGAAGTTGGCACAGAAACTGGAATAGAAAATACAAAGTTTAATAAACCTCATGAGGTGGAACTACTTTCACACAGCACCCTTCGGTATTGAATGAAGTAGCACACCGAACAGAAGGAGCATGGTCCTTTTATACCCACAAAGGGGCTCAAAAAGAAGGCGGTACAAGTACAGAAGAAGGTTTTATGCACATATAAGGTCATATAGAAATGCACAGTCGACAAGTAGGAGAAGTTAACAGTTTGCCAATGCTAGTAAACACATCCTGACAGTTACATACTACTAACAGCTGCAAGGACAGCTGAAAACTCACTGGGCATGTGCAAAGGTGGAAGATGCTAAATATAGTTCGTTTCTAGGCAGATTACAAGAGCAGTCAACACTGAGGGAGGACAGAGCACATGGTGAGCACGGTGCAGCACATGGCAAACAAAATGGCTGCCAGAAATACAAAATGGACAAGATAGCCTCTAAATACAAGATGGATTCCGCTAATGCTAAGCCAATCGCTGCCAATTTACAACACTGCTGCAACATCAGAAAAATACATTGCTGGTTGCGGCTACTGTCCACTTTTCTGTGTTTCCTGAAAAGATTGTGTACTACTTTGCGAAAAGGACAAATCCAATTGAACATCGCTATTCATCGGCGTCGACATGATTGCACTGGCTGCCTCACTGACAGACATGGTCCTGGGCTTAGGTTGGGGAGGTTGTGCTGTTGATGGAGGAGTGCTACTCTCAGCTCTCAGCTTGCTCACCGGAAGCCGGTGTGGCAGGGTCAACTTCCTTGAAAAATGTTGCGGTCGGCACACCAGTGGTGGAAATCTGCTTCTTCTGCTCCCCACTAACCACTTTCTTGGCAGCACCTTCCTTATGGGCCATCTTGAAGCTATCAGTTGCCAGTGGCACTTAGATTCACAAGCTGAAGAGATGACCGTGTTGCGAAGTGAGTCATGCGTCAAGTTGGGCAGAGGCTTTCTGTCTGGCAGTACTGTGGGTAATGTTTCATCTCTTGTGTATCTAAAAGCAAAAAAGTAAGAAAAATAGTGAAATGTGGCATTGTTGCAGTCCAACTAGTAGTATAAACAAACAATATCATTCAGTGTAGTTACTTAAGTTATTATAAATAATTAACAATAGTATACAGTGTTCATTCCTAAAACGGAAAACTACACCAAGATAAACATTCATGGTGACTTTACACTCGGGAAGGATTAGAAAGAGCAAGAAAAACAACAAAACAATACAGCTGTAACTGTTAGCTTTATGTGCAATTCATTATGTGGGATGTGGCACGCAGGGAGGTGCAGCTGACAAATGCATTGACAATTGAATGATACACAATGATTTCTCTTTGACACATATAGCAGACACAGGATTGATTAATTAATGCCACATGCTGTGTGCCCGGCCGACCTGCGGCAGGAACACACACAAGGTAAGGTGCGGCTGTCAGTGATAGTCATAGCAAGGAGCCGATGCTGCTAACGGAAGGGGAGACTCTCTCTAGTATTGCTACAAAGTTATTTGAAACATTGTATCCTGAATTGGGCCATGTCAGGACGGCGTAGAATTTCCGGCAAAGCTATGAATACCCAACAATCCTTGACCACCGCAAGTCAGCCCCTTGTACAAAGAGAGCCACAGAGTGAAAATCGCCGCAAAAAGATTGAGGGGTGCGGCGGCAGAGGAAAGGAAAAAGTGGCGGGAAAAATAGAGAGCATGGATAAATCAAATGAAATAGAAACAATCAAAATACCTCTGTTCAAAAGCTCTTGGGATTTAGCGGATTGTCAATCGGTTATATCCAACCTTTTTGGTGTAGCTGTTCAAAGTAGGACACTCTCATCAGGAACTGCTGAACTGAGCAAGGGGAGAGAAGAGAAAACTGTCGCTGGCATCACTTCTACCCCTGTGCTGTGAACTTACCTCCAATGCACAGGCTAACTCAGACACAGGTCATTCTCTAGTGGTGGAGGATCTAGCTCACACAAGTCTTAGCTGTGGGCTCCCGAATGGATTTAAAGTATCCGAAACTAATTTGGGAGCAACTGAGAACAAGGCGGTGAATACTCCCCAACTCTGGCCCGATCCCCTGACATACACGAAAAACTTTACTCAATAACGGATAAATCAGAGATTTCTTATGTAAGCTTATCGGCCTCTAGTGAAGGAGAGGGGGCCAATTGGAATAGCAGCTCAGGATCAGAGCTTCCGTCATCAGCTCAAGGCCAAAGAAAATCCCTAACAAAAAAAAAAGAAGGAAAAATCTATGTGAGACATCTGACTGTGGCAGTCTCGGGGATCTGAAATGGGATTACTCAGCTTCACAACTAACCTCTCAGCCAGGTCAAACTATCATATCGGAAGGGAATCCCGCTGGGACAAACTGCAGGGAGTTGGCAGGCGCTGAAAAGCTGAATGACCTCGCTTTATCATTGGTACTTCAAACAATCAAAAGCTTCCAGGAGGAGGTAAAGATGGACAACCGGAGGGCATGTTTGACGGCAAAAAAACTGCTGGGGACTGTTAAGAGAGTTGGCAATACCTGCGTGGATATTGCAGACAGAATGGCCTGTGTAGAAGCACGTGCCGAAACGCTTGAAAAGGATGTTGTCACCTTGAAAACCCAGAATGATGAGCACGAGGGAATAGTAAAAGCCCTGATGTGGAAAATGGAAGACAAAGTAAACAGGCAACGGCACAACAATCTCCGTTTTCTATGAATACCTGAGGGGGCAGAATCAATCAATCAAAACACTTGTAAAGCGCACCACTTACCCGTAAGGGTCTCAAGGCGCTGGGGGGGGGGGGAATGCTGTTACTGCTCGAAAAGCCAGGTCTTGAGGAGTCTTCTGAAGGTCAGCAGGTCTTGGGTCTGCCGTAGGGGGATGGGGAGGATGTTCCAGGTCTTGGCGGCGAGGTGGGAGAACGTTCTGCTGCCGGTGGTCGCTCTTCGGATGCGGGGGAATGTGGCGAGGGCGAGGTCGGCGGAGCGAAGCTGGCGGGTGGGGGTGTAGAAGCTGAGTCGTCTGTTGAGGTACACTGGTCTGGTGTTGTGGAATGCCTTGTGCGTCTGGGTGAGGAGCTTGAAGGTTTTCCTCTTGTTGACATGGAGCCAGTGCAGGTCTCTCAGGTGGGGTGTGATGTGGCTGTGGCAAGGGATGTCGAGGATCAGGCGTGCAGAGGCGTTCTGAATGCGTTGAAGTTGTTTCAGGAGTTTGGCCGAGGCTCCTGCGTAGAGGGCGTTTCCGTAGTCCAGCCTGCTGCTGACGAGGGCCTGGGTGACCGTTCTTCTAGTTTCGGTGGGGATCCACTTGTAGATCTTGCGGAGCATGCGGAGGGTGTTGAAGCAGGAGGATGAGACGGCATTGACCCGCTTTGTCATGGAGAGGGCGGACTCGAGGATGAACCCTAGGTTGCGTGCGTGGTCGGTGGGTGTTGGAGCTGTTCTCATTGCGGTCGGCCACCAGGAGTCGTCCCAGGCCAAGTGGGTGGATCTGAGGATGAGGACTTCCATCTTGTCCGAGTTTAGCTTCAATCGGTTGTTCATCATCCACTTGGTGACGGCTTTCATTCCTTCGTGGAGGTTGGTTTTGGGGATGTGGGGGTCCTTGGTGTGGGAGAGGATCAGCTGGGTGTCGTCGGCGTTGGAGATGATGTTGAGGTCATGCAGTCGGGTGACGTGGGCGAGCGGTGCCATGTAGATGTTAAACAGGGTTGGGCTGAGGGATGAGCCCTGGGGTACGCCGCAAATGATCTTGGTGGCTTTGGAGTGGAAAGGGGGGAGGCAGACGCTGTGGGTTCTGCCAGAGATGAAGGAGGTGGTCCAGTCCAGGGCCTTCTCTTGTATCCCAGCGTCGTGGAGGCTTGTGCGTAGGGTGCGGTGGCAGAAGGAAGTGATCCCAGAAGATACATGGTCTCTCTCTATTGAGAGGGGCCTTTACCGAATTGAACACCTGGGACTGGGACAAGGAGATTCAGCAAGCCCACAGATTCCCCTTAACGCTCTCAAAACGTCCAACGAATACCCCGGAACGACCACGAGCTATGCTGATATACTTCTGAAACTTTTTATTACGACAATCTCTTTATGATTTAGCCCGCCCAACAGCAAAAAAGGAATTTGAAGGAGTGGGTTTCTTCCCCAGGCCTAATTTCACTCATGCCACCATGGGACAGAGGTGGAGAATGAGACAGCTTTTCTCCCTATTTCAACAGATTGGTGCTGAGGTTTATCTACAGAACCCTGCCAGACTAAAGATTGTTTCTAAGGGGGTGACCCACAGTTTTGTGTCAGAAATTCAAGCACAAGCTTATTTGAAGGAGATTTCTAGTAGTTCAGAGAATAAGGACTGATAGAGAGCAAAAACACATATGCAGGGGTTTACATCTCAGTTTATGGCTATTTTTATTTTTAATATGAAGAAAGTTAATATTGTGGCTTTCCTTAATAGACGGTGATTTGCTAAGGGTGAAAACGCTAATGCCTGCTGCAGATGGGGGGATGGTCCGAGGAGCGACGAGGTCACGATTGCTTAGATGTCATCATCCTGGCTTGGATCGAGCCAGGTCACCTCAGGTATAGGTGGTGGGAGGGTGGGATTGAGAGCAGTGGGGGGGGTCGATGGAGGGAGGGGGGCGGGCAAGGGGGCGAGATATCCGGCAAGAGGGCGAGATATCTTCTAAGTCCTTAACTATGTTTTTCTGTGTACCTTAGATGGATAAGATAGCCACCATTAATATCGATGGCTTGAATGACCCTAAGAAAAGACGTCATACCACCATAGGGCTTTATTTACTGAAGGCAGACGTAGTGTGTATACAGGAGACTCACATAGAAGGGTCTCAAATGTACCTCTTGAAATCACTAGGCTATAGAGTGGTCGGAGGGACAACACAAAACACACGGACAAGAAGAGTGGCAATTTTGCCCTCAAATGCAATTTCCCTGAACAGTGGCTGACCAAGCAGGAAAATGGGTGTTAACAGAATGTCATGTATCCACTGGGGAATTGTTAACTATTTGTTCAGTCTATGATGGTATCCTGGAGGACCCAGGGGTATTTGAACAGGAAAATAGTGAACTTGCTGCCTGGCCCTCCCGATTATTTTTTGTGGGGACTTTAGCATAAATATACCGGCCAGTATGAAATTGAGCTCAGAAACTAAGGGGATATACAGTGGTAGGAAACCTAAAGTATTTCAAGCATTAAGGGCACTATGTATAGATCACGGGCTGAACGATATATGGAATTGGCCAAAGGCTTCGGATTCTGGCTTTAATTTTTTTTCTAATCCACATTTCATGCCCGACTTGATTTTATGCTGGTATCCTATTCCCTGCTCCATGAATGTAAGATAGAAAAAGCCCCATGCATACTCTCTGATCACAACCCTTTAGTAATAAAAATGAAGGGAAAATAATCTAGATCCCAGGGCAGACTTTGGAACATTGAACAAGCCCCGCTTTTGAACGAGGATTACTGCAAAGATATCAGGAACTGGATTCCCTTGTTATTAAGGGAAAATTTAGGCAGTGCAGGAATTGACAATGTCTGGGACGCTCTGAAAGAAGGTATACGTGGGGAAAACCTTAGATTCTCCCTGAATCTCAATAAAAGAAAACGACAACAAACTTATGACTTCCAAGTCGCGTTGGCGGAAGAGGATCTGGTCAAACCACTTCAAAAGGGAAGGTGGGTGGAGGAGGCACAGGCCAAGGTGATAGTGGCAAAATCACACATTATGAAAACAATTGCTAAAGACGCGGCCGATAGACTTTCAGTATGGAATGAGTGTAGTGAGCAGGTGGGGCATCATTTGGCTACGAGAGCTAGACAAAAGACTTCACAGAATACAATGCAGGAGATTAGGGATCCTATACGAGGACTAGTTTCTGATCCAGATAGTATTTGAGACACTTTTTTCCTTATATTATCAAAAGCTATTTCAGGACGACTTCTAAGGAGACCCTAGAGAAATTAAGGAATATCTGGATTCAACTCCGGAAGAAAAATTCACAACAGAGGATCAACAACAACTAGAAGCTCCCCTGGATGGGGTCGAGATATTATTAAGTATTAACAGTCTGCCTTATGGTAAAGCCACAGGGCTGGATAGCATCCCTGCTGAATTATACAAAACATTTTCACAGCATCACTAAGATTGCATGACCTTGCTGTTTAACCATGTTAGAGGGTAGACCACTGAGCTCCTGGTCTTCCGCAAAAATTTTGATTTTTCTTAAAAAGAACAAACCTGCGATTGAGCCCAGCTCATATCGACCAATAATACTTGTAAATAGCGACAGCATGATAAACTCCAAAGTCTTGGCTTCTCGTATAGCACCTATTATACATAAAGTAGTTTCTGAGCATCAGCATGGATTCATTCCAGGAAGGGGGACGATTGATCACATAAGTAGGGTAATTGCACTCATAGATGCCACAACAATATCTAATGACCCAATGGGTCTAATTTTACTTGACGCTGAAAAGGCTTTTGGCATGGTCTCCTGCCATTTCTTATGGGAGACCCTGTCAAGGGTCGGTATCAAAAAAGGGTTACTACAGTCCATTAAAGGCCATCGATTACCAGCTGGTGGCCAGGGTCTGCATTAATGGCGCACTCTCTGAGCCGTTTGGCATAACTAGAGGGACCCAACAAGGCTGTCCAAGCTCACCCCTACTATTTGCGGTTTATATCGACTCCTTTTTACGATGGCTAGAAAATAATAGGGCCATGAGACCCATGGTGACTCATGTCTGGGAAACGAAAGTGTTGGCATATGCTAATGATATCACCCTTGTAACGTCTGATCCTATTAATACTTTTCTGGAAGTAGAAGAGGAAGCAGATAGATTTACGAAACTTTTCAGATATGCTCTTAATCACGCCAATAAGCAGTTAGTGATTAATTAGAATACAACAATCATTGATCACAGAATCACGTAAAAGGCAACTTATCTAGGGATAGATATATCTGCAAAAATAGATTATATCGTCAATGATAGTATAGAACCTCTGCTAGCTAGAACCAAGCAGGACTTGTATAGATTAAATAATCTTTATTTATCCATTATTGGGAGATGCAATGTTATAAAAATGATTTTTCCCCTAAGATTTTATATTTTTTGCGGGCAATCCCATTAGAATATTCAAATGAATGTCTGAAGAAAATAGAAGATATATTTTCCTGATATATATGGGCATATGCCAAGCCAAGAAGGGCCTTTAAATTTCTAATGCTCCAGAGGGAGAGAGGAGTGTGGGGTTTACCCAACCTTAGAATGCACTATTGGGCTGCTACACTTTTATATAACCAGGTATTGGTGCAAGAGAAATGGACCGGTGGGCGGATTGGAGAAGTCCCGACTCCACTTGAGCTTTTATTAGGGGAAGAAGCGTGGGGGTGGCTATGACCCTACCTAAATCATAATCATTATAACAATTAGATTTAAGACATTAGCAGTGGGATTTAAAGTCTGGAAAACTGTCCGTAGAACAATTGGTATTGGTAGACTGAACTATTACATACCATTAGTAAACCATCCAAATCTGCCTGGAATATTTAAAGATCAAACAATTAAAAGATGGGGGGAGCTGGGCCTGCTGAAATTTGGGTCCTTCTTTTCTGGTTAAGGTTTTGTTTCTTTTGAAAGTCTTAGAGAAATGTTTAAGGTAGAGCAGAGAGATTTTTTTTAAAATATCTCCAAGTAAGGGATTTTGTACTTAAGAAGGGAGGCGGACCAACTGTTTTTTCTAGACATAGTATAATTGACACACTAGTAGGAGACAGGGATCTCTCCATATGCACCATCTATAACCTTTTCAATGCTATGATGTAAGATGATCTGGAACGGTGGTCATTAAAATGGAAAGAGCAAATTGGTATTTCAGAGGCTTTATTTCAGCATTCATTTGAGATAGCACGGAAGGTCTTAATCCTGGCCCGGATACAGGAACAATATTATAAGACCTGCTTTTCACTATACTACACTCCTTAAAAGATAGCCAAATGGGGAAGTTGAAAAGGGACATACTGTCCCCGATGTGCTTTCCACCATCATATCTGGTTCATATTTTTTCTTCCTGTAAGACGCTTACGAACATAAAACACGATATTACCAAATTCTTTAAAGAAACCCTTGGACTAGATTGCTTCCTATCTCCCAGTATGGTTGTTTTAGGGGTAGCGGAAGCTGAACAGGGGAATGTGGGCCAAGAGTTGCTGTTTATAGCCATGGCGGTTCTGCGACTGTGTTTAGCATCCGCGTGGCTGGACCCAAACCCCCAGCTTTCCAGCAGTGGCTGTCCCGCTTTTTAGAAATCTATAACTTAGATAAAGCAGTGTATGCAAGAAAAGATACCCGCACACGAACAAAGGGTGTCAAAAGGTGGGCTCCATTGGCAAAAGGGGTATAGAAAAATCGCTCAATTGCTTAAGGGAAAGTAGTGGAGAAAAGATTGGCTATATTGCAGAGTTTGGGAATGAATGGTCAAGACATTAGATAGGACTGTTAAGAAGATAAACTAGAGACTCTCATTAGCCCCCTGGGGTGCGTGAGGTGGGGTACAGAGGAAAAATGCACTATTGTTATTACTATGTCGGTGAATTCTAATGTTTGTACATATTTAAAAGCATTGTGCAAAATAAAAAACAAATTAAAAAAAAGAAAAGAATCATGCTCCTGACAACAGAATATCCTTGAGATGGCCTGCTGCTTTCTCAAATCTTGTGCAATTCCATCTGGAATTCATTGCCACTGTACCTTTGCAGCATTCCCAGTGAAAGTCTGTTCAAAACCCCACAGAAGACCTTACCATTCCGTGAACCTTAGTCTCTCTTACCTTTCTTGTTTCATTCCTGTGCCAGGGCACTTCTTATGAAGCGGCATTTGTTCTTTATAAATGTATTTTCATTCTTTCACTCCTATCTGGTACTAGTCCCGAGCAGTATCCTTGTTGTCAGACAATATATTAAGCATTATGATGGCATGATAACCGTACGAGCCCCAGATATCACTGTGATGTCTTCAACTCTCATAAAGTGTTGCAAAACATATGTTGGCAAGGATGCATTATAAGACTTGATCCATATTTATGTTGAATAGCTCTTTTAAAAATCTATTTATTGTTTGAAAGTATTGGCAAGTCGAGTATGAGAAGATTAGAACTAAAATATCAGAGAGTGTTTGATATTGATGGATATATTTAGAATCAAATTCAGCAAGTTTTTGAAATCCTATTTAAAGAATACAGCTTTAAAATAAGGATGATATAGAATGGTGTCCTATCATATAATTGTTTCACTGATCCAGCCAACACTAGTCTGACAGGTATGCCTAAAGAATGTCACAAATGCTGCTTCTGCCCAGGTGAAGTGTGTCAGAAATCTGATGGAATTGCAATCCATGCAAAGTGTAGTAATGGGAGATACATGGCATTATCCATTTGGCAGTGTAGGCCTTGGGAGCTACTTAGCTGGAATCATAGCCTCCAAAAGTCTCAAATAGTTGGGGAATAGAATCTAGGTCAGTGATTCTTTTGAGAAAAAATTGCAGTTCATGCCTGGCATCAAGTTAGTGCAATATTGCTTCAGCTGAAATAGAATGGGAATGAAGACAAAATGTTGGAAGACAATCTCCCTGTTTGGCTAGAACTCCAGCCGCACATTTGAATGGAATAGGTATGAGTCGTGGGCTCAATTCTGTTTTTATAGAAACTAACAGATGCTTCAGTGGAGCAAACAGCTTGCTGCTCAGTCGTGCACCTGGTGAATGTTGGGATCAGCAACAAAAAAAGTACTTCATGGAAGAAGCTATATTACTTTATTTCGACATAAAACATAATAGAAAGAAATACAAAATTAATTGTTTAGAATTTACAAACTATAATAAAAACAATAGCAGTTCACATTGACCCCCTCCCAATAAAACATTAGTACCAAATATTACAGTGGAATTTAATGTGAGCAATACCAGAGTGAAACATTAACACTAATATTCGAAAAAAGCAATCAGATAAATTCATTTTGTCAAAATCACTCTCTTTTTTGCCTTTTGCATCTTCACTACAAGCTTTAGGAACTTGTCCATTCCACAAAAACACCAGATGGCTCTGTAGCATCTTTGTGTAAAAATGAACAGTTCTACATTGTCATAAATCGTACAAAACGTACAAGTTTATCAGTCACTTGCCATGCCCTTTTTAGGTTGAGGCTGGGCAGTGCATGCTCTACTCTGCAATGCTATCTGTATTCGGAGTATGAAGGTGAAGCTCCGCCCACATGTATTTTTCATTGGCGTATGTCATTGTCCTTAGTCAATGCAAGCTTCCTTAGTACCGCATTGTCTTCATTTGTAACTTCCCATAGCAACACCCCTTATTAAGTGTTTTATTGCTAGTTAGGCTTTAATTACAACCTCCGAGCACTATTTTGTTTAAATGCTTTTCACCTGCCTGCAAACTGGCAGGATGGGCTCTCTTGTTAGGCTTCATTTATTTTTCCCATAGCAGGGCACCCCACAGTGGCGGCCCCGCCTTTGGTTTATTTGCCACGCCAAACGCGGCCGCATGGTTTTCTTCTCTCTATTTTTAGGTCTCGGCCTGGTGAAAGCAGCGCATGCGCTGCTCTGCCATGCAGAGGGCCTTTTGGAATCGATACGATTCCAGTGTGCACGCGCGGAGACAAACGAGACAGAAGATGTGCACGCGGGGATTGGATGCTTTACTGGCGGCGTGATACACTGGGGACTTTTTTTTTCCGCCGCCAGTAAAGGCAGTTACCGCGTGCACATCCTCTGTCCGTCCCGTGACGGGCCACGCTTGTTCATTGAATGCACCGTCCTCGGCACAAAATTTCCCGATGCTGCCCGTCGCCGCCTTTAGTCATTGCCAGGCTGCTTGACTCTTCACTCGTGACTTTTACCTCTTCTGATGCCCCTGTGCCTCTCTTCTGTCCTTGGTGCCTTCTTCCTGTACCCCCTGCACCCTGACACCCTATGCCTCTCTTCTGCCATTGGTACCTCCTTCCTGTACCCCCTGCATCCTGACACCCCTATGCCTCTTTTCTGCCCTTGGTGCTTCATGCCTGTACCCCCTGCATCCTGACGCACATGTGCCTCTCTTGTGCCCTTGGTGCCTCCCTGTGCCTCTCTTCTGCCCTTGTTGCCTTCTCCTTGTACCCCCTGCATCCTGACACCCCTGTACCTCTCTGCTGCCCTTGAGGCCTCCTTCCTGCACCCCCTGCATCCTGACACCCCTGAACCTGCCTGCTGCCCTTGGGGCCTCCTTCCTGCACCATGTGCATCCTTTTACCCTGTGCCCCACTGGTGCCATTGGGGCCTTCTTCCCGCACCCCATGCATCCTTCACCCCTGTGCCTCCCTGCTGCCCTTGGTACCTCCTTCCTGTACCCTCTGTATCCTGACACCCCATGCCTCCCTTCTGCCCTTGTTGCCCCATGCATGTACACCCTGCATCCTGACACACCTGTGCCTCTCTTCTGCCCTTGGTGCCTTCTTCCAGCCAAGGACCCTCCATCAGACCAGTGCCAGGCAAACATGAAAACCTAGCAGCACATGGCATCCCCAGGCGGTCTCACATCCAGGTAGAAACCAAGCCCGACCCTGCTTAACATTGGATATCAGACAAGAGCAGGTGCCACCAGGGTGGAATGGCCGCAATGCAGGAAAGACCACACTGGCCAGCCAGGAACTCCAGGGGCACCACTAAAACCGACCGAGTCACCTCACAGCATCAGTAACACGTCCTCCTGATCGGCCCAGCCAAAGGAAGATGCGCCGGGAGGACCGGTGCCCCAGCCACAAAGGGTTGTCCGCCACCAAACGCTGCTCCCAGCAAGCCCAGCAGGCCAGGAGACTGCGTAGCAAGACGTTGAGGACAGCACAGCAGCCCGACTGCATCCAGAGAACACTGCAGCAAGCAGCAGCAGGTAAGTCATCCAGCACCCACGTCCCATTCTGTCAGCAGACATAAACAAGCATTAAAAATGCAATAGGTCTAGCCTTTCATTAAGTTAAAGCCATTTGCTTTGCTATACAAAACCATTAGCAAAGCAAATGGCTTTAACTTAATCAAAGGCGAGACGTATTGCATTTTCAATACTTGTTTTACTTTTGTTGTGAAAGCTCCCCATGCGACGCTTTCACATTAATGGCGGCCACGCCCCTTTCTTCAGACAAACCAATAGCTAAGGAAAGCGACACAGCGGCCATTTAAGTGAAAGCACTACACAGGGCCCTTTTGCAAACAACCATTTGCAATGCAATAGGACTTGCATTTTCGAGAGTTTAGTAAATGCCAGACCTATTGCATTGCAAATGCTTGTGAAACAACTGAGCGCTGGAAAGTTCAGACTTCCCCCGCTCGTCTCCCCTCCTGTGTCTCCCTCACCCAGCCCAAACATGACTTCCTAGAACACTGGGACAAACTGGAAGTGAGTGTCAGCCTGTGAAATACGAAACAGACTCGGCATACGGGCATTGAGTTGTCTAGCATGTCAAATGAAACAATGTTGTGTGCACACTTCACTTTAGTTCAGGGCTGATTATATCTAATTTTACCAAGTACATCCTGAGCAGCAAAGAGTTGAAGAAATTAATATTCTTAAATTCACAGGGAAGCTACGATAAGCAATGTGTATGAGCAACTGTCCATTCCCTACTTTCACCTGAGCTAAGAAACACAAAAAATGCTGGTGTATTCTCCACGGTTTCCTTTCCTTTAAAGTATATTTTTGCATTACACCTCGCACCTTCTAACTAGCTGATCACAAAATACATAAACATTCACCCTTGCATGCAAAGACGAAGGGCACAATTTTAAGAGATTAGACATTTTTCTGCATACAATATTCTCTCTTTCATTATTACTGCAGGAAGATCGCTCCCTGCCTGTGTTTCTGGTTATCACTCTGGCCAGCACTGTTGTGTCCACAAATCACTTCCAAAGTCATAGCAAAGACTACCCAAATGCCCTTCAATGCCATACGAGTGACTGATTGTGCGCTAGAACAGTACCAAAGAATAATTAAGTATTCAGAGAAATATCTGAGATCTTCACAATACATACAAAGATGAAGGGTACAAGTTTAAGATCTCAGATATTTATCTGAATACTTAACGCACAATCAGTGACTCCTACGGAATTGCAGCGCCTTTGGATAGTCCTTGCTCAGTGCTTAATTTGAGCTGGTCGTTCCCGGTGCTCAGCACCAGCACTTAATTGTCAGCACCGGCTCTAGTGACAGTCCACCACATGGTGGAGCTGTCTTTATAGGTTTGAGATGAGCCCAAGTGTGTTTAATAAGTCAAAATACATAAGAACAGTCTGAATTGCATCACTTGTAGGAAGGAGTGCAATGGTTAGTAGTTGTGATGGTACTGTCTTTGGCAGCGCTGGCCGAGGCAATGGGTGGTGCAGACTGCGGTGGCCTACTGAGAAGGGCCTGGCACTTACCTTTTTACAAATTAAGTACTGGCAATGTCCTTTCAAGTGATTCCGTAGCTGCCTGAGCAATCGGTGAGTAAACAGTCTCGTCACTTCTGCTGCTCACTGTTGCTAACCACTGTGACCCCACCGGGAGGTAAACAGTATGTCAACTCTGTGACTCACTAGTGCTGGAAGGTTACAAATTAAGGCTGCCCCGTAAAACCCCAGTTTTCTTACCTTCACTCCTCACTGACAGCCCTTGAGAGCGGGGTACAGAAACACATGCAGGGAGTGATCTTCCTGCAGTAATAGTGAAAATAATGTATAGTTGGCATGCTTCCATGGATTCAATTGTTAAGACTAAGGGAAAGCCTTCCCCAAAATAATTCTGCCCCCCCCAAGAAAAACCAAATAGTACAATTCCCAGAGCGCAGGCGGTGCCAGCTACAGTTCCAAAGTTCAAATAGGATCACAGTGTTAGTCCTCCTCAGTACTAAGGTGCAGCACGTTCTATGTCAACCTGTACCTGTAGAGAGCTTAGGTGCCAACAGCGCCTTTACACATGATATCGAGCCGCTTTTTAGGTCTCGTCTAGCAGCTCGCATGCGCTGCATAGGCAAAAGACCTTAAGCTATCGCTTCGGCTTTTCAGCCAAAAACGTGACGCGTTCCATTGCCTTCAATGGCAACGTGTGCATGTTTGGCGATTTCCTTGCGGGAGCAAGCTTGGCACCATGTTTGTAATTAACTTACAAACACATGAGGCCCCTTGCTCGCTCCCGCAAGGGAAACGCTTTGTGTGCCTCCCACTTTGTAAACCCGCAGCAGTTCCGAGTCGCTCCCACTTGTTATTACTTATGATGATTTGACTCTATTCTCTTGTGAAGCGCACTAATGCTCATTTCCCAAAATCGAGCTATAGAAAAACGCAAAAAATAAATAGAAGGCGATGTACGTCGTCCCTGCGAGCATGCAAAAGAGATGTTGCACTGACTAGTATAACAGATCCTTCAGGTGTGCACATGTGTGTATTTGTTTAATATATATAGCCCTTACTACGCCTGTTGAGGCGTATAATCATATATTTTACCTGTTACCTCTTGCACCGTCGCTCTGACGATTGCCTGTCCAAAAACGCCCAGTGCTGTTCGTTACTTAACATTTAAAATCCGCTATTGTTTTCTTTGACAGGGGGTCTGCAAGCACAGCTGCAGGGTTGGAAGCCCATGACTCACAGCCAATCAGGAAGGAGGAGAGATAGTCTACGGGTGGTGGAAAACGTGGTAGGTTAGAGATGATAGGGGCAACGCTTGTCGTTATGGTATTGACTAGACTAGTTCCTGTCAACTGTTGATTGGCTACTGGCTTCATAGGTGGTACCGTGGATCGGGATTGGCAGAGGAAGCATTTGTCAGAGTGTGCTAAGTAACTAGTGTTGTTCCCCGGAGCGCACATGTCTATGGTTTGCCTTACCTCACGTTCCGTTCCGTCACCAGCGTTACACCTGACTTATACTTCTTCTTGAACGTATGCGTAATGCAAGCCCTCAAAGTGATCGGGAGAGCCCATCCCAGGGCCTTGATCGGCTCTAACAACCAGAGCTGAGCTGAGGCATGAAAATATTTAGCATGTAAATCATGCTCCAAGGAAAGTTGTATTTTGTTATAAGAAAACCTTTCACTTCAGTATAATAAATTACATCACTGTGGAGAGTGGCATTTAATAGCAGTGATAGTTTCTAGACATAAACTTAAAAAAACACATGCATGTTTCCCGCAATGGAGCTTGGAGGCAGGCGACTCAGGAGCCTTCCTCCTTCCTTCTCAGCACCCCCAGGGTGATCAGGCCAGTCCATGACTGGCTGAGCACTGAAGGGGTGGGAGTGAGTAAGTAGATAAGAAGCTGTCTCTTTGAGGTAGGTGCTCATGCAGAGAGGGCATCACATTTTTAGGTCTCGCCTAGGCAGCGCACATGCCCTGCTCTAGGAGATGACCTCTAGAAATCGGTCTGCTCCTTTGCACACTCATGCTTGTGCTGGCATCCACCTTGCGGGAGCGAGCAGCGGCGCACGTGCTAATTGAAAACATATGGCTCTCGCGCCCCCGCTGCTCGCTCCCGCAAGGCGGAGGCAAGCACAAGCACGAGTTCTTCAAACAGCTGCTGCTTGTTTATCTCTGGTTCTTGCTGTCACTCTCTTTCCCGCCTGTCACTGCATCGCTCGCTTCGGTTTCGCTATTTCCCGCTGTGTCTCTCCCTCCTGCCTCTTTTTTCCCTGTCTCTCTCTCTCTTTCTCTGTGTTTCTCACATATGCTCTCTTTTTCGCTGTGTCTCTGTCCTTCGCGCGTGCTCTCCCCTGCTTACGTTGTTCCCTCTCCTCGCCCCGCCGCACAGCTCCTAGTCATTCCAGTTCTTCCAGCGTCCCTGTCACTGCCTCTCTCGTTTCGGTTTCACTATTTCCTGCTGTCTCTCTCCCTCCTGCCTCTTTTTTCCCTGTCTCTCTCTCTCTCTTTCTCTGTGTTTCGCACATATGCTCTCTTTTTCACCATGTCTCTTCCTTCGCGCATGCTCTCCCCTGCTTAGGTTGTTCCCTCTCCTTGCCCCGCTGCACAGCTCCTGGTCTCTCCGGTTCTTCCAGCGTCCCTGTCTCTGCTCTGCCTGACGGTCTTGAGTGACAACCGATCACCCGCGCGCTCCCTGGACCGCCGCTTCACAGCCCTGTGCACAGGGTCTCTTGGGCCGCGTTCACAGCGTGACATGGCTTGTGATGGCACAGGTTGTCCAAACACAAAACATGCTCACGGAATTCAGGAATAAATTGACAGGGAATCAATTCACTTGTTTAAGACAAGAGGAACGTCCTCGTTTTCCGTTCGGGGGCTGCTCGCGACCCAGCGAGAAGGAGAAACCAGGAAATAAATAACAGCTGAGAGTTAAAGATATCGTGCCCCTAAAGCAAGCAGTCACTCAAGATTGTTACAGGCAGGCCCCTTCCTCCCATTCAAATAATGTATACATATATATATCTTGCAAGATCAGCCAAGCTGCAAATACAAAATTATATTGCAAATCATGGCCGGAACCTGGACTAATCCACTGCAATTAATCCCTTTTGACCAGAGACCATTTTTAAAATGCAGCCTGGGGCATTTCAGATTTGAATATTGTAGGAGAGTAGGGTCTGCTATCCTATGGTCACCCCAAATTTTTGCTTTTTGCTTCACTGGTTTTTGACATATTGAGACTGTGGGCCTGCTAATCAGACCCCCAGCCTGCTGTTCTCTCTAACTAAATTGACACTATGCACCCTAGGTGCATAACCAATTGGAATTGGATCACCCTGTGAGCCCCTGTACCAGTGTACACTAGGTACCCAGGGCATTGGTGTATCTAAGGCCTACCAGGGGCTGAAGCATGTATTATGCCACCCCTGACCTGGCCTAACAAATTTGACACAACTGGCTGATCACTCAGCTGGGGTAAGTTGGTGTAACCACCTCTTACTTAGGTGTAGTATCCCTATACCTAACCTTAAATGGAACACATGTTAACCTATAAGTCACTCCTATGGCAGGCCTTAACAATCCTGAAGGCAGAGTGCTTGGTTCCATGTGAGATGGTGCTCTGGCATGAGCTGAGCCTGTCTGCAGTGGTCGGAACAACTTCCTTCTACCGTTTCCAGATATCGTCATACCATATACTCTTAAGTGCATTATGAACCTCGCGGTTAAATGCTATCTTTGGTTTGGCTTTATCAAAACATGTCGAGTAAGGTGTCATACGAATTGGAATACTAACCCCTCGCCAATTCTGGCGACGGGGCTAGCATTCCACCCTTCTAGAGGGACACGACATGTACAGTACCTGAAACCCGGGTAAAATCAGACATAGCCTCAGCTCCACAAAATGGATGCTGCCACCACAGACACAAGTCTGCCCTCCTGCTGCTGGGAGTCCTTCCAGCTTGGGAGACGTGGACAAAGGGTTTCCTGCCAGGGGAGGTGCGTGCACCACCCCAGACAGGGTTTTGTGTATTGGTCAGGTAGGGCTTGAATGGAATCAGACATGCCTGAGGCTCACAAGGAGCCTCGGTGCATATGCCAGTTCAATCCGGTCCTGGGGCACACCAGCCCCAGACCTGGGGCGAGCTGGACAAAGGATTGGGGGTGTAACCACCCCCCTTCCTGGTCCCACCCTTAGGGAGGGACCTAGCAGGTAGTCCGGCCCCTAGAATCCGCTTAAAGGTAGGAGCTGTGTCCTAAGACTTCAGACATCCTGGAATCAACTTACTACAAAGAAGAAGACGGGAACTTCGACACTCTGCTGCACAGAGGACTGAAGGAAATCTCCCCTATGGTCAGGGAGTGACCATCTTGCTAACGCAAGCACCAACCAGCTATTCGACGTCTGCTTTGCCGCCGCCTCCCGCCAGAGCCGGAGCCCAGAGCCCGACAAGACCTGGACCTCCAGACCTCTCACCGCCCGATCCACAGTCCCTGAAAAGAAGGAACCCGTGGAGGCACCGAGACACGTGGAGCCAGCCATCTTGAAAGACCGACGACAAGCTGCAAGCGCGACAACAGAGGCTCCCTCCAAGTTGTGCTTTGGGTCCTGAGAAGCCCAACACCCGAGCAGCATCTGCACGAAAAGTGAGCCCTCCAGCATCTCCACGATCTGCGTGGGGCCCCTCTGCATTTTGCATCTTGACGCGCCTGCCCGGTCCCTGGCCCGTTGGCTAGTGGCCATTTTGGCGACCTAACTTGAAATCAATGATGCTGGTCCGGTTGCTCCAGACTGGCCCCAGCTGCTCTCCAAAAGAGCAGCCCCTCTGACCTTGCTGGTCAGAACCACAAGCTTTCTTCATTCTTCACGACTTCTGCTTTTGCCAAGGCTTGTTTGCTTCCTTCGAGGCGCCGACACCGCCGACAGCGAGAGCCTGCGTGGGACAGCTCGTGACCCGACTCCTGGACGTCATTGACCTTCAGGGACTACGTGGCTGCGGAGACAAGCTACACCTCATCACCTGTTTGCACCCGACATCGCCTGGTACCTACCTGGTGCCACGCCGGTCACTGGCTAGTGACTGTGAACACTGTCCCCTCTGCTTTCAGGTCTTTTACAACTCCGATCCACTCTTGGATCCACTGCATCTCTTCTGGACCGACCACCTGCAGCATCTTTGTCATCAGGCTCCATTGAATCGATAGACGAAACCCGACGCACTTCGAGACCTATGCACCCGCTTCCTGTGGGTGAGGTAAAGCTGGCACTCCGGTGATTCAGTGTAGAGAAACATCTCTAGTGTCTGAGTTTTGAGTCTTAAGTTCGTAGTCCATCCAGAAGACCCTTCTAGCAGTAACTTTTGAACTTTTACGCACCCATTGAAAACCTATGGGAGCCCGCGTGTAACTTTCCTCACTGCACACGCGACCCGTGGACCTCCTGGTCACTAACTGAAGTTAGCTCCTTGTAGGCCCAGCGATTCTAGAGGCCCTAGGCCCTTTCCCTTTCCTGTTCGTGGTACTTATACCACTATTTTAGTATATGGTTTGAGTGGCCACCAGGGCCCATCCATATAAAGTGCAACTTCTGTGTATTGTAATACTTTCTTGTTTAACGATTTGTGCTCCTGTGCTCATAAAGAGTCTAGGGGATACTTTGAGTAATAAATACATATATATTTTGAATATATATCTGTGTGGTGTCCTTTCATTGGTATAAAAGGGGGTTACATATGGTAAAACAGCTTGCTTAACACGCTTTAACGAGTTTAGCCTCAGACTGCTTAGCCTACGCTACCACTAGGGCAGCTAGTCCGAAAAGGTTGACTTACAACCACACCATAAGGGTTGCTTGGCATGGTACAAGGTGGTCACTTTAACTAGTGAACATCATATACCAGGCCAACTTCTCACAAATATATATCAAAAAGAATTCCTTGTAGCTTGTGTTTCTCGCCCGGTATCCGCTGACTGCCTTCATACTGAGCGCTCACTTTCAGACACGTGTATATTGTTCAGTTTGCTTTTTGGACCGCGCTAAGAAGCGGGCCCTGAGGTAATATGGAAAATAACAACTCAAAACGCAAGACTGCTTGTCATCAGCCACCTTCCTAGCATATGTGCACGCTTCCACGGCAAATGAGCGGTTCCTTTTCATTAAATTTCACCATTTAACTTCAGGGGCATTTATTTTTATCCCCGTCGGATATGTATCTGAGTTGCTAGGTGTAACAATCAATTCCTGCAGTGTTATGAAGAAATGCCTTCAATCACCAGACCAGCCTTCATAGTAAAGTGATTCCAGCCTTATTGCGCGAAAGGCTGCCTTTAAAATGTGCTCAGAGAGGCAGGGGTGTTTCATATGCCTCAGGGATATACTAAGACCCTGTTTATCATCGCAGACCTGCCTTAAGCGTGGTTCATATATGGAGATAAACAGAACCCCCCATTATCCCCGCCCCATCGCTGAAAAGCTTTCATATTAAAATAACCCGGAGCTGATTTCTATAATTTGCGTCTGGTGGCGCTATTATTCTTATCTCTGCTCCTTTTTCAGGGGTGGTGTTTTGTCTCAGTTTTGAAGAGCAAATGCATTGTTGGCTCTGATTTGTTTTGGCAAACAATTACTTTTTGGATGTTTTGTTCGTAAAAAGAGTTGTCTTTCGGCTTACAAATAATGAACTGTGGGTGAGATGTATATAGACACGTGTTCTTATTCCCGAAACTGCTGCATTGCATGCCCCGATACTATGATGGATATCGTTTTGATTCCTGTTTATTCAGGATAATGAGTACCATTTCCGGACCTGCACCATACTAATAATACATGGTGATTTATATGTTTTCTGCTATAATTATATATAAGGTAACAAAAATGCTTATAACGCTTTTTATTATAACTTTGCAACATGCTGCACAACAGCCACACTACTCTACAACCTTGCTTAAATACACTGGCAAAGCCAATACCTCTAACTAAGCACTTATAAGATCCAAAAGGCGAGACCTATTGGCTATGCCAATGCTTTTTTTTTTGTTGCAGTTTTACATAGCGCTTAAATAGCCAGTAGGTATTGGAGCGCTTTGTACGAGAACCAGTTCCAACACATTTATTCATTGTTAGCCACAGGAGATGAAATGATGTGCACAGAATCACAGGCTTTAACCGAGGCCTAAGCTCTAACTATTGAACAGGGGAGGAGAGTTCAGGCGAGGCGGAGGAGGTGAGCTCGGGAGACGACTCGTGAAGTTGATTTCCTTTAGCTGTATCCACCAACGAGCTGCTGTCAAAAGCTGTTCTGTTTATGCATCGGAAATCGATTGGTCGAGTCTGGCAGGCTGAGGAGCGGAGCGGAGCAGAGTCGGAGCAGAGCCGGGCGAATTCCATCGGTTTACCCGTCCCTGCGGTGCCTCGGAACTGCCGACATCATTACACGTTGCCACCACTTCCCGTAGACTGACGTCTTGATCGGGTCGGATCGGACCGGACCTACATATCAGCAAGGGAGAGAGACGGCGGAGGCGGCGGACTGACGGTGAGCGCAAGGCACTGCAGGCAGTGATTGGTGCTCTGGAGCTCCCCGAGCGTCCGAGTTTCTGAGGCAAGCGTGGCCGGCGGCGCTTCTGGTGGCGGCCGCAGCAAGAGTGTGCCCTCAGGCGAGCGCAGGGGGGGGGCGAGCAATTTTGGATAAGTGGAAAAGCCTGTGTCTCCACATTGAGTGCCCGGCTTGTCCTCTAACTATCGGTCTCCCCGAGCTCACTTCCAGCCACCCCCAGCCCTCCCCAGTCATCCCTGGACAGAGCGCCCGCAGGGAGCAGTGAGGGAGTTGGAGTGGGGGCAAGGCCAGGATTATATACCTGAAGGGGGAAAAGAGCAAAACAAGGCAGCAAATAGGTGACAGCAGGTGGGCGGAGGCTGAATTTGGGGCAACTGGGGCAACTGGGGGGCACTCGGCTTCTCATTTGCTTCATACGCATGCTAGCACACAGTCACGTCATCACGCCTACTAGCACCCATCGGCGCAAAGAAGGAGTTGAGCAAGGCGCCTAAAGGAAGCGAACATTATGGAGAGCTGCTGAGCACTACAGCGGGGATAAAAAAAATCCAGACAGGAAAATCAGCCAAACCAGTCAAACAGCATCATTATTTTTAAAAAAAACCTTAAACAAGGCAACTAAGCAACATCAAACAACACCAAGCATTAATATAAACTGACATATACCAAGCAACTAATAATCAATCAAATAAAGAAAGAAACAATCAGCCAAACCAGTCAAACCAGCCAAGCAGCATCATCATCCCAATTATCATCCCAATCAACTAAAAATCAAACAAAGCAAATAATTAACACTAAGCATCAATATACACCAAGCAAGTAGTGCTAAGCAATCGTTCGCTCAAGCAGGCTAATAAGTAAGCAGATAATCGCGACTCCATCGCTAGAGCCTCAATTACAACAAATTCCATTAAGTCAGGAAAGTGACAAACAACGTCCCGGCAAAAAGGCGCGCTAACAGCAAGCCTAAGTCCCCAAACGGAACAAACAATTTGCTGTTGGCGCAGGAGCCATCTCCATCTTTAGCAGAAAATCTGTTTTGTGAAGAGGCAAACTCGGAAACCCTGAGCAGACCAGCAACAAAGGGCCATCAACCTAAAATCTATACAATCTTCTCATTTCTGAAAGATCCTGGCTCGCTCCTAAGCACCTCAATTAGTAGCCTCAAGGGACTCCGTGCCCCCATGGAACCCGAGGGGAGCAGTCCAAACACCGTCCCGGGAGGTGAAAACAGTGAAAAAACAGAAAAAAACGGAGAAAGTAAAAACACAAAAAATCCAACACAAGATGTTACGACACATGAGAGAAGTTCAAGCGCGGGAGTGGGGCAAAAACAAGGAATCGGGGGGAAGGGCGAGGTCGACGGGGTATTGAGAACATATACACACAAGGAAAGCCCCATCCAAGCCAAAACGACTGGTACAGGCATCGGCGGCAGCAGGGAAAACTGCAAAGTCAATAACAGCACCACAAATAAAAGGAGTTACCCGCTTGTGGCGAAGATAGTAATCCTGCCAACCTTGCAGTCACCAGCCACAGCAATAGGGGCCGAGCAAAACAATCAAGAGCACACCAATAATGGAAAATCAGTCCCATCCAGCAATCTTGAGTCACAAATCCTAATACAGCCACCAACAAAGGATCCTAACGCTCCAGATCAACCAAGAGCAATACCAGGCCCCAATTTCAGTAACCCGGCGACAGCTATCGAAACAGCCCAGGCCCCAGCCCAGGCCTCAGCTCAGGCGACTCAATTAGATCATTCCCACGATTTGGCGGGAGACGGGAGTGAATTAGGCAAAAAGGCCGAAAAGAGAATATACAGAAGAAACAGATAAGACAGAAGTGATAGAGCTTGAGCACGATCAAACGTAAACTTCCAAACTTGAAAATACCCCCCAGCGTACAACAGAGGAGTGGGAGGGGCTAGTAGCATCATACTTCCCAGTTATCCCTCAAGAGGAAGACACCAAACAAGAACCCGAAACGACCCCAAATATAGATGAGCTTTCAAAAGGCCCGGAGATACTATGGTCATCCTTGCTAAACACGTTACAGATATCCATAGAGGCCATGCAGTACCATTCGGACAAAATGGATATGCAATTATCCCTCCTAAACTTCCTAGCCATACATGTAGCCAATATCGACAACAAGCTGGCAGACATGAATGGCATGATCAAGAAGGTCCAAGCTGAAACTCAAAATAATGCAGCCAAGTTGCGCCTGCTATACAATTGTGGACAAACTCACAACGATCCCACAATTACTGGGGGGCATTCTGTTGGACTTAAAAAAGACAACTGACAATGCTAAAAAAGAAGCCAACTCGGGTATTGTGAACGCACCAACAAAGCCACACTTTAGCCAGCAAAGTGAACAGCCAGGGTGCTTAAATCTGGCGGATAGGGCATATGATCCCAGCAGTCTTAGGAGCGGGGGAGACCCAATTAGTCCAAATAGCATTGAAAAAATGTTAAACGGATCCAACGCCGCTGTTGCAGGGAAAGTCTCAAAGATGCCCGCAATCGACCACACAGCCCAGGCATAAGCCGGGGCAACAGGGGAAGGTTCCAGAAATCACCATTCACCAAAGTCCTCACGGCCAAAGTATGGGGAAAGGAAGCCGGGAAAAACTCAGGGAACAAAACAAAAGAGGACGAAAACAAAAAAGGAAAGGGAGAAACAAGACCAGTAACATAAAAGCATTCTTTAAAGCAGTAACCTCGACTACAGAAGAAAAAGAAGAAGCAGAAATAGATAGTCCAACAGCAACCACAACAACACCACCGGCCAAGGAAACCGTACAAACAGTAAAAAGTCTGAACACCAATTGCACAGGCGAAGGTACGAATAGCAAGCACCAAACAAACTACTCATCGAAAAATTAAGCATAATAATTGAACAAAGTTGGCAGACTGTACGGATTCCATACAAAAAAAAATGCTGGGAACGTCGCAAGCTGGAATCAAGGGAGCCCTACTGACAGAGGGACCTTTCGTCAGTAGAAGATACGGATGATCGAGACGTGTGGGTAGAAGAGCCATAATACGGAAAGAGATCTGATGGGTCACAGGTCAATCCAGTCACAGAAGAACCTAAACAACGGGACCACAGGCGGGAGGGAGCCGAAAGTGGTACAATTTTACTCATCCCGGAGTAAAAGTCAAGAGGCAGAGGGGACATCCTCAACCAAGGTAATATTCTACGCTTATTATCCACTATCAGTAACCTGAGGGATATTAGCACAAATGACCTAGAATCCGTGCAGTTTGCACACTATAACTACCTGTCAGATCATGAGGTCACCAAAACAACATGGGCCACGCAGGAAACAGCAGAAAGAATCATGGAGATGGAACCGTGCTTCCAAGCATGGGGGATACGCCTAAAAAGACAGGGAAAATAGGGTATCCAGATCCACTAAGTCAGGCACACAAAGAGAGAGAGGACTGTAGCTTCCAAAATAAACAAAAAATAACTAAAACTGAAAGCGTCCTGAAGGGGGCGAGAAGTTCTTCAATCTCACAGACGGACACCAACTCATTGAGCCCAAGGCAAGCTCAAGGATCTTGTGGTCAAAAGGATTGGAACTGGATAGCAAGGACCATTAATACAAGGGCCTCGAAGACATGACAAAACACGCAACGAAATACCACAACAAAACATCAATTAAGAATATGTGTTTGGAATATAAATGGTTTAGGGAATAAAGTTAACGACACTCAGCTTTTACTTTACTTTCAAAAATTCGACATAATTGCTCTTCAAGAGACTTGGTCAGATAAACCGTGTCAATTACAGGGCTTTAAAGCATATCATCTACCAGCCATAAGAAAGGCCAAATTTTGCCACTTAAAAGGACGCCAAACAATATACACTTCAATCAAGAGTATCAACGAAATAAAAAACAAAGACGCTAAACAGCTAGGCAATAACAGTATAAAAATAATAGAGCTGGACTTAGGGGGAAAAGGCCAAAACCAAAAGCTAACATTGCTAAATGTATACTTACATCCTCGAGAGAAAAAAGCTGGGATAAAACTACTGATAGGAGAAGTGACAAAAATACTGTCAGAGGGAACAGCATCTAACATCATAGTAACTGGGGACTTTAACATGTACCTTGGAGGGCCCCTGACAAGGGACTCACTGCTAGAAGAGCAGTTTCTGGCATGGGGCATACCAAAACAGGAGGCAAGTAAATGGGGCAAACATAACAGGCTGTCAAGGGATAGCCTAAAGGATTTAGAACATCTTAATCTGGCAGCTTTAAATGGCCGCTTCACAAACGATAGCCCCCCCCCGGCAGCTACTTTTCATAATCTGAATGTAAACTCAACCATAGATTTTACATTCTCATCTCTACAATTTTTCGGCAAAGTCTTGGACTTTCGAATAGGATCAATGACAGCCAGCGACCACTTACCGCAAGAGATTACCCTTAACACTTACGGAGTAGCGGTTACCCTGCCAGCAGTAAACCTGGAAGCCTCACTTTCGGTCTTACACAAAAGAATAAAATGCAATACGCATAATTTGGAAGGCTTTGAGAAGGAAGCGAAAAAACTGTGGGAAAAATGCACCACAACTCAGATAGACAACTTAAGCCGATGGGAGCTATTTACCAGCAGCCTTGGGACTGCACATACAAGGAAAGCAAAGTTCCCCACAACAACGGAAGGCCAAAACCAACAAAGCCACAAATATGGCTCTCATACTATGGAAGGTCACGACAAGTTAATAAAACAAAACATCAATCTAAAGCTCCTCAAGAGAAATATTAACAAACTACTGAGGCAATTACACCGAGAAGGACCGGACAATGTTGTCCAAAAGAAACTTCAAAAACTTAAAAGCACCAAAAAGAAACAGATTTGGAACTTAAAAAGGGAAGCAGAGGATGAGTTATGGGCTAAGTTACTGCACGATGCTAAGGGAGATCACACTAGTGGAAGATTCTGGGAAACGGTGAACAACCTGCAGACCTCAAGAAGACCCTGCATCAACTCTCATCTTACTGAAGAAGCTTGGCATGATTACCTTTTGCTCCACTTTAATACGGCTCCAAAAAACACAATGACGAGGCCACCAGAATTTGACAGAAAAACCCTAGATTGCTCCCCAACAGTAGAGACAACAACACTGGTCTTCACAGGAAAACAAATCATAAGTAGGATAGCGAAAGGTAAGACAGAGGGGGCACCGGGCCCTAACGGAATCCCCCCCATTCTGTACAAACAAAACCCGGAATACTGGGCAGCGGCGTTAGCTGCACTCTACAAACAGATTATAGAAACCAAAATAATTCCTGACTCATGGAAAGGCTCAATAATATCTCCAATTCACAAGAAAGGCAAAATAAATGATCTGAAAAACTACAGATTGGTTGCCTTAATCTATAACGAGGCCAAATATTACGCTGGCCTGCTACTAGAGGAGCTCACAGAATGGGCGAATGAAAATGCCCATTACCCAAATAGGATTTCGGAAACAAATGGGAACAACGACAAACATTCTGGCTGTATCACTTCTAATAGACGCTGTCAAACTCGCCAACCTCCCTCTTTTCGTATGTTTCATCGATTTTACTTCAGCTTTCGACAACATCAATAGAAAGCTATTATGGGAGAAGCTGGCCAACAGGAAAATACCATCAACCCTACTAGCACAACTGATGTTATTACATACGGATACGTGGATACAAATTAAGCTGGGATCAGGCGACTGCCTGTCAAGGAAAATACGGACGACCAAGGGCCTCAAACAAGGGTGTGTGCTAGCTCCAACCCTTTTTAACATCTTCATGTCAGATCTCTCACAGAAGCTAGACGAAAGTAACATGCATGCTCCAAACTTAGGAGGACTCAACCTCTCGAATTTAATATATGCAGACGACATCGTGCTTATTAGCCGCATGCCGATAGGGCTACAACGTCTAATCGACACAACATTTAATTATTCGGCAACGAATGGTCTCAGTATTAACCTCTCAAAAACAAAAGCCATGAGAATAAACGCAAAGACGTCTTCACCCAAGTTTTGCTGGAAAATAGGAGGGCTAACACTGGAAACTGTGGAGGAATACAAATATCTGGGTGTAATCATTGACGGAAAAGGGACATTCCAACCACAGAAAGAAGCAACACAAAGGAGAGGAACCACAATAGCGGTCGCACTGAGGAATCTTAAAAAGAAAGCTGCTGGTCACAGCTTTACGCCATTATTACAAGTGATCAAAGCAAAATTAACACCGGCCATTACTTACGGGAGCGAATGCTTCCGATGGAGGGACGAGCAGATATTGGAAAAGATAACAGCAAGGGCAATGCAAATGATATTCAACCTGCCTAATTATACCTCGCAGGCACAAATAAGGCTTGAATTTGGCCTGAGGAATCAAGGAGTAGAAAGAATGGGCGCTTACACCAAAAGCTGGCATAAAATACAGGGAGACGAAGTCTCAAGCTTGAATCACCATCTCTGGAAGGAGTTAGAAAGAAAAAATAAGTGTGGAGCTGCAAATTATCTAAAGCACTCAAAAGACTCCTTGAAATTACAAGAATCCTGGAAGAGCACTGGTTCTCGTAATATCTTCAAACGATTAGTTAATAAATCTGTAAAGATAATTTTGCTAGTGGAAGATAAAGCAACACTAGCTAACAGGGCTCACGGCTGGATTGTCATCCAAAATGACACGAGCAGCGCCTGCCAAAGCTACCTAGGAGTTGGTTATACACGGATTACAAAGGAGAAGTTCATACGACTGCGGCTGGGGATTCTTCCATCACAATACCACCTTCCCCCGTGGAAACGAACCCAAACGATAACAAATTGTCGGCTATGCGGGGACCCAAAAGAGGATATCCTTCACCTAATATGCATTTGTATGGACTGGCAAAGGAGCGCAGACTCCATTTAAAACAAATACTAAAGAAATTGTGTATAAGAACATGTCGGCAGGCGGTCAAAGCATGCTTTGACGGGAAAAATATCCAACTAATAAGTCATCTCGTCAAATTTCTGGAAAAAGCGGAAAAAAAGCAGAACGCCAGAAGGGAGAGACTGGACGAGGTAAACCCATCAAACATTTGAGCCCAACCGTCACACACTGCAACGACCGGAACAACCCTCTCCATGTAAAAGCCTCGAAAGAAACGGCATTTGCCATCAAACAGTACAAGCTGTGCGTCCGGATACTTAGGCAGTACCAACTTTAATTCATAAAAAAAAAAAAAAGAAGAAGAAGAAGAATTTGTATATCAAACTATTCGTTTCTTTTTTTTTTTTTTTTTTTTTTAAAAACCTTTATTCGTGCATCGTAAAAGAACAAATACGGGCCTACAACCGTCAGGCCGGCCACGGTACGGTTAAGCACTGATACAAACATTACATCCCCTGTGCTTCAACGGTCAAGATTAGCAACGAGTTTATGAGTTATATACTGGAGAGATCCTTGACACCAGGGGAAGGAGAAGTGAAGGTTAATTTTAAGTTTTCAAGACAATTTTATCAGGGAAAAAAGTCAGTAAAAAATAAGAACAAAGGAGATTCGAGTCCGCAAGATAGCGTCACCACACAGGAGAGCAGCAGCATCATTAAAACGACAATGGAAGTAAAATTTCAGGCAGTGAGGCGGTGCAGTTATATAACAGGATAGTCACATGAGCAATTACGCACCCCTCCAGAGCCGCCCCCACTCAATCCACCCCACACCCGGACCCCGAATCGAAGCCAGTATAGCGCAGAGAAATAAAAGAAAAAGGCCCATAGAACTAATTAAGAACAGAGATTTACCCCCCCACCCTACACCAATGCGGAGGCTACGGCCTGCCCCCCCCCCCCAGCATAGTGCCTGTCGCCCAGTGAACCCGAAATATAGACAAGAGAGAGAGTAGGAATAGAGTAAAGAAAAATAAGAAAACAGAAAGGAATGTGGGGAGGAGCCCACGGAACACCAGAGCGCCCCAAACCATCAGCCAGCTATGGCCTCCACACACTAAGAACCCACTACGCCCAAAACTGCGTGCGAAAATAACGTGTCACAACAATTTAAGCGGAGGAAGACAAATCGCGACGAGTGCGCATAACATATACATACAGTTCCAGTCCCAGTCCAGCCCATCCGTGAAACCATGGCAATATAAATCAGTCTAGCCCTGGCCCGATCGCGGGCTTGGGATTACACCAGCCCCTACATGAAGGCCCCGCATCCCGTGCAGACAAAAACAATATGGCCGCTTGGGAGAAGATGGCGAAGTAGAGTCACGAAATGGCCGCCGACCCTCTATCGAGGTCCCTCTATGCACCATATAAAATCCAGACCTGGCAAGTAAAGTACAGGAGTTCCACAGAAAAGAAGCAGTAGGCCACCGCGAACGATTCCTCGAGGATGTTAGGTATCGCTCAGCAGGATACTCTTGCGGACGCGGTGAGGCAGGCAACAATGAAGCAGGCAGCAATGAACAGGGAAATAAAGTATCCGCAGTTGAGCTGGAGAGCTGTTGATCCTGGGTGCCGGGAACGCCCGATGCAGGCACCAGTGTAGCACGATCATACACAGCCGTTGCGTCCCCGCAAGAGGACAAAAGCACTGGCAGACCCACGCCTTGTTGATGACAAACAGAGCGCTCACGACCCGCAGCCGACAGTATGGAGTCAAACCGCTCACTCAGCGCCTGCAGGCCAGCACACATTTGTAGTCGAAAGTCCCGCAGGACAGCCAGAACGGAGCCGCATGTCAGCGGAAGCTGAGCCCCCACATCGGCAGCAATCCGGGACGGCACTGTGAAGCTGGTGTCCGGAAGAGGGAGGGCGAAGTGGGCAGCGGGCGAGACCGGAGTATCACCCCCCAGCCGTGAGCAGGCAATCAACGCCATGTTTTACCGCTGTACGGTGCAATGGCCGGGGGGGGGGTTTCGTGGCAAGGAGTCAATTCCCCTCAGGTCTGCGCCGCAACAGGGAAGGCCAACAGTCGCTTCTCTTCCCGTGGGTCCTCTTTGCCGCCGGCTAGGCAATAGAAGAAGGGGGTCAGAAGCCTCCCACGGCGCGGTCCACAGAACGGGGCAGGAGACCCGCCGCACCGGGGCCCACCCCGCAGCTCCAGCCCGTCAGGCGCAGGGCACAGAAGGTGTCCGGCCGTCCCTCCCTCGGCTCATCCGGCGACGGTCCGTGGTGCGAGGTGAGATCGGGACCGCGGGGCTCGGGTTTGCGCCAGCGGGTCCGGTGACTGCGGATCTTCCAGGGGGCCGGCAAAGGCCACAATGGAGCAGGGGTCCAGTGCAGAGAACAAAAGCACCCAGAACTCCGGCATCCGGGCGGGCTGAGACTCCGGGAAAACGGCGGCGCGGTCAGCGCGTCTTCGCACACGTTGCACCTCGAGAATCGGCGAGGATAGGCATCAGGATAATAGTCCGAGGCCAAGGGCCGACGGAGCCGGGCGCTCAAGCGTCTGCTCCGGTCGCCATCTTGGCTCCTCTTAACTATTCGTTTCTTAAAGTAAGTCTGCACATCTCTGTTACTGAGGACTGGTTACAACGCTACAAAACTGCAAACCTGTTTGCAACCAGTTACAAGACTCCCTTGAAGGCCCTTTTTTTTTTTTTTTTTTTGACTGTCCCGCCTAACTGATGGTGTTGCATAAAACTGCCCCAAGAACCTGCAGGTGTGAACATTTTAATATAGACACTTTGGGCATATAACGTTCTATTTTTATCTGTTTTCTTGGACAGTGCCAAAGACACTTAACTTTTTTTTTTTTTCCGTTAAGAATGCACTTTTTTAGCCTTATGAAAATTTGCTCTATGTTTTTTTTTTAATGAAATTTTAAACTTATTTATAAAAACTTGTATTTTAAAGTTGTTTACATGTATTATATGTAGCTGATTGCAATGGTTTTAATTAACTGAGCAATAAAGAATTACTTACTTACCTAAACTCTAACCTGGATCATGTAATAACAAAGTTGTCTTTCCAAAACTGCAACAAGACCCACCTGGCCTGGCGTGGTACGGGGAAAGCATGCCACAACTTGATACGGGCTTCCGAGGTTCAAGGTCGGCTGTTCGAGACAGGAGATGGTATCCTTGATTTATTCAATAAAGTTTTTAAAAAAATAGACTTCAGGGTTAATCAAAGGAGGTATTTGAAAATGTAGGACCCACATACACTGACTCAGCAACACCTCTAGGTAATTTATGACTTAGTCGTTCGTTTAGTGTACAGTCTACCATTAATATGGCCCTTGCGTTGAAAACAGTCTGAGTAACTTGCAACCCTTTATTTGATGATTTCACCGCAGACCGCCATCTGAATTGCATTTTGAATCTGTATCATCAGTGTTGGATTTGGGGTTCTCTTACTGCTTCCAGGAACAGTAAATCAGACCATTTATAAATGGCTACTGCTTATAAACGGTACACAGTGTTGAACAGTTGTATAGCTCTTCAATCACTAATGGCACAGCATACAGGATAATGTGCTGCCTGACTAAACACTTATAAGGTCCTTAAGGCGAGACCTATTGGCTATGCCAATGTTTGTTAATGAAGGGAAGGGACTGCCTCGTCGCTGTTTAAAGTGCCTTGTTTTTATGTGTTTCTTTGCATATTTCAGGAAGTTCATGTTGTGAGTGGTGTCTGTTTCTATTGTATTTATGTTTTTGTTTGTGTGAAGAGCCTCTTTGTGTTTCCTTGTGGAATTCTCTTTATTTTGTGTGTCTGTGACTTAATTGTAAATTTCAGTATGTCTGCGTTGCAGTCCATCTTTTTTTTAATGTGTTTGTGTGAAATTCTTGATTTTTTTAGTTGTGTGCGTTAATCTGTTTGTGTATTTTCTTAAATGCATATAATTCTACGTTTGCATGTTTGTGCTTTCTGTTTTGTGTGTGAAAGTGTTTGCCTCTTTGCGCACAGCTGTCACTTTATGAGATAATACATGCTGGTACCCAAAACATTTCTCAAAGGCAGCAGACTGCACCCATGAATGTCATGATTGCTGCGGATACCAACGATGCGTAGTCTCGATTACATCTTGTGCGTCATTCTTCCACCACCAGGCATTCTGCCCCTTTATTTCACACCTGTGGGGTTTGTTTTTACGTCAAGACTAACAGCGCGCGTGCGCTCTTCTGCAGGGCATGGTGCTTTTCTGGTCCCAGTGGTAATTCCTCATTCTTAGTCCTTTAGCCAGTGCTGTTAGTTGCTTTTCTGGTTACAGTGGTAATTCCTCACTCTTAGTCCCCCAGACAGTGCTGCAGCTGCTTCTCTAGTCCCAGTGGTAATTCCTCAATCTAATTCCTTTAGACAGTGCTGCAGCTATTACTCTAGTCCTATCAGTAATTCCTCACTCTTAGTTCTCTAGACAGTGCTGCAGCTGTCTCTCTCTTCCCAGTGCTAATTCCTCATTCTTAGCCCTCTAGACTCCTCTAATAAAAAATATAATATATAACGCCAAGAGCTCTCACTTTCACAAATTCAAGAACAAAAAAAATATCGTCATCATAAATCTATACTGCACACCACTATACTCTATACAACAGCACTCTATCCTAACACTACTTTTTGCTTCTCATTACATACTAAACTTCACCATACGACGAGACCGATTGGCATTGCCAATGCTTGTTATTTTGGCATTGAGGGTCACTCACCCTTCAATAGGGGAAGCACTTAGCTCTCTTCACTGTGCCACCATTTGACCCCACAATTTTAATTTCGAGGTAATTAGTTGTAAAATCCGATGTGGTCATAATGGTAACACATGAAACAAGCATTTGCAATGCAATCTGTCTCGCCTTTGGGACCTTATATGTATTTAGCTGTGCAGGACATTAGCCTGGGTCCCGAAACATCTACTGTTCTTTAACATGGATGGAAAATAGGCACCAAACCGCATCATACGCCAGGTATGGGAACACATGGAGAGAAATATTGCTTTTTAGCAGGAACTGGTATAGTGTAAAGCTCTGTTTTTAATATAAAATCAGGGCCTTTAGTGCTCATATTACTGAAAATACAAGATTTGAACTACGGGTGCTCATGGAAGACAATTTCTATGGAATGGAATCTAGAGAATGCTAAAGTGATTCTGGTATTTTACTGACCTCTGCTGATCGTTTTATCTCAAGAAAGTTAAATTGAGGCAGTTGCCAGAAATATTTTTTTTAAAAGGAAACTCCGTCAGCAGAAAGCTATGCTGGTATTTTACGGACCTCTTCTGGGCCAGAAATGACAACTATCATTTGAGTCTCAGTAAGCGTAGGACTATCTTCCCATTAGAATGAAAGTTCAAATAACTGGACGTTTAACTGGATAGGACTAGAAAACTATCAACTACAAGCTATGGAGTTGTGGGAAACACTGCAGCTTTAATATTGTATTCACACTGGCACTGCGGCCAATCGATTAATAGCTAAAACCACTGAAATTATACAATACGGGGACGAACAAATTATGTGGCAGGATTGAAAAAAATGTATGGCAAGTAAAAGCAAAATATACGATTTACATAACGTTGGCATATTCACAGATTAACATTGTTTGGGCAAACGCATAACCTCATTGGTACCAGTTTAACATCCAAATACTGAACGATGACTAGTCAAACTTTACATAATATGTTTTGCAGCAACAAGTGTAGCTGCATCTTTAGTACCTTTTGAGCTAGAAAGATTTGGGTTAAAATCTTAAATATGAAGAAGGTAGTTAGGCGGCAAATCGGTAATTCTGCAGCTCAGTTAATAGCAAAGGGAATATATGTGAAAGTGGCAATTAAAGTGCACTTTAGATCATCCATTTTCAACAGCTTGAAGTAAATTTAACGGAGATGAACACATTCCTGCATAATTTGGCCACAACTGGTTAAATTAATAAGGCAGTGCAAGTTTTATTCATTCAACTCGTTTTGGGAGTTCCACCCGAAGCCTCTGTCATATTTCTAGTATATCTTATGCATTTAAATGTAGTCTATGAAGAACGTGCTTAGCTTACGTTTTGGTTTTTGACTAACTGCTGAAACCTAAAAACTGATTATGAAAATGTGAAAACCTCACAGAACTTTCCTGTATAGAAAGAACTACATGAATAGTCAAAGGCAATAACGTCCTTTAACCTGTCTTGGTTCTTTTAATCATGCAAGAGGTCTCTTAACAGCATTGGACAACTTTAACTCAGTTATTTAATTCGATTACCGGAGTGAGATTTTATAATGTCTGCACTTCAGTACACCGACTCCTGGTGGATGCGGTTTGAAACATTCCAACTATTCAAACCAGGAAAGGAAAAAAACGCAGCAGTTAAACACGTAAATTACTGCAAATTAGATGAAGTGGACATAAAAAAACAGATTGCTTTACCTTTTGTAATTCATATGGAAAATACCTCGAGAAGAAATCCCTGTCCCTGGGTGCATAACGGGATTCAACTGGCTCTTAACCTATAATTTTACACACTGCTTTATTGGCAGAGCTGAAATATAGTTGTTGAAACCAAGAAAGAGAAGCATTTGTAACACACGGACAAAGAGAATTGGAGACATCAGAGCAAAGCAAATGAGCAGCCGGAGCAGATTTATGGCCGATGGGGGAGATGAGCTATGCTCGGCCTGTGGATGTTGTGAGGGCTGGCAGGGAGGGGCTCCAGAGGAGAGACTCAGGATACGAGGCTCTGTAAGTATGGTGCTCAGGGAAACAACAAGTCACTGTACCCCATAAAATTGCTGCACCCCACACATTAACCAACATTGAACCCGAAGGCCTACTGGCATGGAGCACCTGTACACACCTCAACCTACAAATAAAGCAACAATGCTAAATGGTTGTGCCAATTCTAATGCTAACTTTTATAGTGCCGTTTTGGGAACCGCGCTCCAGTCGTCTTTGAGCATTCCAGGCATCCTGTATAAATCACGTCCTTATTAATTTCTGGAAAACGAATTACACCAATTGTGGCACAGCAGAGCTTCTTGAGCTATACATCAAAAAGTGTATAAAGCTCGTGCCTACTGCTAGAGAACTTATGCAGCAATGGCCATCCGATGTGTGAGAATGCAACGCAGTGCGCCGGTCCTGTGCATACACAATCATGTGAGGAAGCACTGGTATTGAGACAGCGCTCTTTTCATAAAGCATCTCATTAGGCGTTTGCATTACCCCATAAGTGAAAGGAATGCAAGCAAAACGACCTTGCAAACGGAATACCAAACTGCAGGTGCATTTCTTACAAATCCAAAAAATGGCTGGTTAAATAGAAGCAATAAACTATGTGGCACGGTGTTCAGAAATAGTGAGCCGCGCATTGGTTTGGCAGACTGGCTTCTTTCTATGTTTCCATTATTCTGGCAGGCTGGAAGGCAGTCTTATCCAGAGAATATAAGGGATGCCACCTGTCAGACCGCATTGCATGCAGTCCACAGCCTCTCACCTGCCCACCATCTGCCAAGAGAGAGACGAAGAAATGCTCAGGCAAGGACGTAGCTATCAACTGTGCAGCCGGTGCTGTGGCACCGAGATCCAGAGGCATGAGTGGCCAAATTAAAATAATTTTTGGGGTACTCTACAACCCACACAGGAGTGAGTGACTCGTCCCTAATCTGTCCTAGGTTCCCTTACTGTGTCACTGGCCATGGGTCTGTACCCCACACTAATAAATAAACACCTCGTGTCACTCACGCCTCTCACCTGCTTAAAGTCTGACAGGAGGGTGATAAATGCCCCATCAGCCTTCTTGTACTGCACGCTGATGCAGTCCTGCTCGCTGTCCGCCTCCATCCTCCAGACAGACCCTGACGCGGAGCTCGGCCAGTCCCAGCATGGACCACGGCAAGAGGGCCAGCAGGAGGCACAAGACCTCAAAAGACGAGAGGCTTAGAGGTGCAGAACAGAGAGAACATCCCCCCGGGAATATCCAGAGACAGGGGGTGGGGAGAGGCCCACAGAGTGGAGGGACAGAATTAAGTTAAGGGGAGAGTGAAGCAGGGAGTGGTGGGGGAGAAACAATTGAGGGAAGCAAACAGGGGAAACAGACAGAAACGGGACAAAATGGGCTGAGAGAAATGATGGCCAGAAGAGCGTCAGGTGAGAGACGAAGCGAGTAGAGGTATGGTTGTGAAGTCGAGCATCGAAGGATGAGCGAACATGTTAGGGAGAGGAGTCTTGGTGAGGGAGTACAGACAGTCAGAGAAGACGAGGGAGAGTTCAATGCTAAGCAACAGATGCAGACCTGAACGATGCGGGGGGAGTGGAGCCAAAAACACACAACACTGAAACTTTCCAAAGTTTGCAAAAAGTTTCCCCCAGAGTCTGGCTCGGGAGGGCAGCACTCCGGAGGATGGTGATTCTTGTAGTGTCGCGGTCTAGTTGACGCGCACTACGTCAGGACGGCACCGCGCGTAGCGGCCATATTGGACGCTACTGCGTATGCGTGATGATTAGCGCGGCGCGAGAGACGGCGATCGGAGCGTGTTGCCCGGCTCTCTCTCGGGGAAGAGTTATAAGTGTTATTAAAGGCATATACATCCCTTACAAGGCCTCCTGCAAGTTATTGGGGGAAGAGCAGCAAGCAGACACTGCCCATAGCATCATTACAGTGGCGACGAGGCTGGGCTGGTGAGAACCCTGCGTGGACCAGGAGGAAGGTGCCCCCAACTTGCTTCAGGGAGGAGTACCCACAAGGAGGGACGTCACCCCACGCGGTAAGAGGACCGAGGGGGTCGAGGACAGACGCCTACGCACCGGGAGAGCGCGGCAGTGGCAGACAGACGCCAGAGAGTGGAACGTGGGCAGTGAAGGTGCCGGCCATGAAGCGGAGGAACAGCGCAGGCAGGCGGACCGCAGAACGGCAGAGGAGACCCTGGTGGAATCGGGTGACGACGGCGCAGGCAGCTCGAACGCAGTCCCAGGTACCCGAAGAAGGGGAGCGGGGACAGACGCGCCAGGTAGCCCAAGGAAACAGGCGGAAGCCAAAATGAGTGCACAACCATCAGCTTTAACGACGCCGATCCCGTTCCTTCCACGTCCGGGAGAACCCCAAATGAAGTGGGAAGACTGGAGGGAGTACTTCAAAAACTACCTAGAAGCGCTGGAAGATGAGAACGAGGAGGCGTTCTCCAGTGCCAGGAGGAAGAGGATACTCTTACACAATCTGGGACCAGAAGGAATACGGGTGTTTCAAAACCTCACACCGGTCGCCAGACAGGTAGGGGACACAGATGTGTTCTCACACGCCATTGAAGACTTGGACAACCACTATCGGCCTGCAGTGTGCACCTCTATCGACCGCTATAATTTCCAGCAGAGGAAGCAAGAAGCGGGGGAAACAATAGACGACTACGTGGCGGCGCTGCGTAAACTCGCGATAACGTGCAAGTATGGAGGGTTACAGGAAGAATTCATCAAGGACCAAATCGTAATGCATACGACGAGCAAGACGGTGCAAGATAAACTGTGGGCGAGTGGGGATGCGACGCTGAAAGACGTGATCGCCATAGTAAAAAGGGCGGAACTGACCAAGCGCTGCGCGGAGGCGGCAAAGAGAGACCCGGCCCCCAGACTCACGGTCAATAAGGTGGATGATGCGGACCAGCACGGACGAGGTAAAACAGCGCCGGGGGAGTACAGAGGAACGCCCAAAGGGAAGGCCAAACCAGGACAGACATGGAAGCAAGAAAAGGGAGAAGCGATGAGGTGCTACAGATGCGGAAGCTCGAGCCACGCAGCGCACGACAAACGGTGCCCCGCCTTCAGAGCCAAGTGTGCGTTCTGTGGCCTGGTAGGTCATTACGAGAAAGTATGCCGAAGGAAAGGGAGACAGCAAGCGGTGAAATTTGTGGCGCAAGATGCAGGGGAAGAAGCAGAAGGTCTGGAGGAAGACGATGAAGTCCTGTGTGTGGAGGACCAGGTGCTGGGCATCGATGGGAGGAGAACGCGCAAGCCCCAGTGCGACATGATCATTGGAGGAGTAGGCATCACCATCGTGGCGGATTCAGGGTCTCCCTACACGATCGTCCAAAGATCGGTGTGGAACGAGAGATTCAGACCCACATGGGGCGCACAGCTAGAACCCCCCGACATTCGACCGGTCACCTACACAGGGGAACCCATCCCGATGGTAGGGTTCAAGAAGCTGTTGTTCCAGTTCAAAGAGCGGAGTGCCCACTGCAAACTGTACGTCGCGGAGAAAGGGCCGTCAGTCCTGGGCTGGATGGACCAAGGAGAGTTGGGCGTACAGCTGAATCCAGGAGGGCACACCCAGGTGATGGTGACCCTGGACGGAGAGGAGTCGACGGTGGAGAAATGGCGGAGTGGACACCCGAAGGTTTTTGGCGGGAAAATCGTGAAACTCGAGAAGTTCTCCCACAAGATCGTCCTTAAAGAAAACGCCCGTCCGGTAGCGCACAAAGTAAGGAACATACCGATTGCGGTGAGAGAGGCGGTACAACAGGAACTCCACCGACTGGAAGACGGGGGAATCATCGAACCCATCGACAGCGCGGAGTGGTTGGCGCCTCTGGTAGTGGCCATGAAACCGTCAGGCAAGGTGCGTCTATGCGTGGACCTCAGAGAGTTAAACACGTGCATCGTGGTAGAAAAATTCCCCTTACCACGCATAGAGGAAATGTTGGCCCGCACGAAAGGCGTGAAATGGTTCTCCACCATCGACCTGCAATCGGCATACCACCAGGTAGTGCTGCATCCTACGAGCAAGAAACTGACATCTTTCATCACGCCGTTTGGCTGCTACCAATTCTGCCGCATGCCCTTCGGTCTAGCCTCGGCAGCAGCGGTGTTCCAGAAGCTGATGGCCCGCCTATTCAAGGACATCGAGGGAGTGCAATACTTCCAGGATGACATCCTAGTGATGGGGACTGAGCTGGAAGACCATGACAAGAAACTGGCGGCGGTATTGAAGATCCTAGAGGAGAACGGCCTGACGGCAGAGTGGGAGAAATGTCACTTCGGGATGACATCAGTCACATACCTGGGGCATGAGATAGGAGCGCAGGGGATAACACCGAAGAAAGGGAACGTGAAGGCCATCTGCGACGCACCTCCGCCCACCTCCAAGGAAGAAGTACGGTCATTTTTAGGAATGGCGGAATACTATAGCAAGTTCGTCCACCACTTCGCCACGAAAACTCACCACATGAGGCAACTCACGAGGGACAAGACGGCGTTGGTATGGACTGAAGAGACGCAGGATGAGTTCGACACGGTGAAACAGGAAATTAGCCAAGCGATCCCGCTGCAGGGGTACGATCCTCAGGGGCGGTCCATATTGATGACGGACGCGAGTGACAAAGGGCTAGGAGCGGTGCTCATGCAAGAACGACCAGAAGGAGGGACGGAGACGATCAGCTTCGCGTCCAGGACGTTGACGTCGTCGGAACAAAAGTTCAGTGTGATCGAGAAAGAGATGCTGGCTGTGGTATGGGCCATGACGAAGTACCGTCAGTTCCTGTGGGGCACCAGATTTCAAGTGAAGACGGATCACAAGCCCCTAGTGAAGGTTTTGACATCTGATGGTCATGCCAGCGCCACCCCCCGGATTGCGAAAATGACGCTGAAACTCCTGGAGTATCGGTACGACGTGGAGTACATCCCGGGCTCAAGAAACAAGATAGCGGACTACCTCAGCAGGGCGTCAGCGATGGACAGTGCCTCCAATGGCATGGAAGACGAAGAAGAGATGGTAGCCCTGACAGACGACCCGGAAAAAGCCATCAGCAGGCAGGAGTGGAAAGACGCGTATGCGGCGGATGAAGATATGGACGACATCAAGATGTACATTGTACGAGGGTGGCCAGAACGGAGACGACAAAGACCCAAAGTCCGGCAGTTCTACGAGGTCAGAGAAGAGCTGTCGGTGGGGAACGACGGGGTGTTCGTTTACAGAGGCAACAGAGTGGTACCACCGGAGAACATAGTACCGGATCTGCTATCCATACTACATGAAGGACACCTGGGAATCGTAAAGACGAAGGCCAGGACTAAACAAACGTACTGGTGGCCAGGAATGGACATGCAAGTAGAGATGCACGTGAGAGACTGCGTGCAGTGCCAAGGAGCGGAAAAGATACTGAAGCCAATGAGACCACCCTTAGGGAAGTTCACAAACCCCAGTAACCCATGGGAAGAGGTCGCAGTGGACATCTTAGGGCCTATACTAGACGATCAGGGGGTCCCCAAATACCTCTGTGCGTTAGTAGACAAGTACTCGAAGTGGCCAGAAGTGCACATCAACGAGATCATGGACACGGACGAAATACTGCGCTTCCTCAAGGCAGTGTTCCTCAGGGAAGGCATACCCAGGACCATAATCAGTGACAATGGCCCCCAATTCACCTCGGACAAGTGGGTCACGTTTGCAAACAGGAATGGCATTCTACTTCGGCACACCTCGATATATCATCCGGCCAGCAACGGACAAGTAGAAAGGTTCAACAGGGTGCTTATGGTCTCCATACAAGCGGCCATCACGAGGGGCAAAGACTGGGAGAAAGAAGTGCAAAGCACGATATGGGCATACCGTATCACCCCCACCGGTACGGGGTTCAGTCCCTTCCAGATCCTACGAGGAAGGCAACCCTTCACCAGAGACAATGTTGCTTGGCAGGAGAAGACCATCACCAGCAAATGGTCTCCGGCGGTGGTGCAACACAACCTGGAGAAGGCACAACGCATTTACACGGAACACTACAACCGCAACAAGAGGGTGAAGGAGACGGCGTTGGAAAAAGGGGAGTGGGTCAGAGTGAAGCTGGCAGTCCTGAAGCGGAAGGGAGAAAGCAAGTACTCCCCACCCCTAAGAGTAGAAGAGGTGTACGACCGGGCAGCGTTGCTCAGCGACGGAAACGTGTGGTCTCACGATCGCATGGCCAAGTGCAACAAAATCATACAATGGCCCCGGGAGGACACGGAAGGGGAAACCCCGACGGAAGGGCCGACAAGGGACGCAGGTACGTCCAAAAGAGAGCGCGGAGAGAACATGAGCGAAGAGCAGGAGAGAGAGAGAGACACACCAGACGGATGGCCCCCGGTGGAAAGGACCCAGGAAGACGGTGGGAGAGAAGAGAGAGAGGGCCAGGGCACTCCGGAAGGAACTGACGGAGGCCCGGTCGCAGAAGGAGGCCGAGAAGGACATTCCACACCGGTAAGACACACCCGGGTGGGGAGAGCTGTGGTGAGACCATCCAAGTTTAGAGACTATGAAATGGACTGACCACATGGTCGGGGTAATTGTGTTGGGTGGTATAAAAAGGGGGAGATATGTAGTGTCGCGGTCTAGTTGACGCGCACTACGTCAGGACGGCAACGCGCGTAGCGGCCATATTGGACGCTACTGCGCATGCGCGATGATTAGCGCGGCGCGAGAGACGGCGATCGGAGCGTGTTGCCCGGCGCTCTCTCGGGGAAGAGTTATAAGTGTTATTAAAGGCATATACATCCCTTACAAGGCCTCCTGCAAGTTATTGGGGGAAGAGCAGCAAGCAGACACTGCCCATAGCATCATTACAATTCTCTTGTCCCAGGACTGGCTGCTGTCTGCCCCAGGGGCTGGCTCTGCCACGAGAAGCCGGGACGGTGCTGCTCTGCCCTCCCCACGGTTCTTTCTCTTTCCATTAAGGGCAGGCCCGTCACTTCCTCCAGCCCGGTCCGGCTTCAAAGGGGGTGGGAGCCAGCTCCCTGCTGTTACAACCCCAAATCCCCCGGCATCTGGGGGTAAGTGCCGTCAACCCTGCCCCCACTAGACTTCCTAAATCCCCCACCCCCATGGCACGAATGGTGCTTCTCGAGCCGAGAGGGGCAATGTGCAGGGGTTACTTGGTCCACCTGTGGGTGTGTGGAAAGGCGCGCCAGGTCTTGCTGCAGGGTTATGTCTCATCTTGAAGGCAGAGCTGCCTCCCCAGCAGCGGCGATCGCCTCCAAGGCAGCTGCTCCCGCAGCAACCCCGGATGAGAATAAGCCTCACTGACTGCAGTAGGCATCAGCCGCCTCCTTTCAGCCTCGCTCTGTAGCCACCCCGCCTGCCCGCTTCTTCTCTCCTACTCTGCACCTACTCCTCCCTGTCAGAAACCAGGAAAGGCAGCAGCCATCAATAACAAAGACCATAGACACCGAAGAAAGTCAAGCACTCGAAAAAAACAAGCATTTGCAATGCAATAGGTCTCGCATTCGCAAAAGTTTGAGCTATTGGCATTGTAAATGACAAACCTTTTATCTATGTGTTGGTTTTGAAAATTTACGCTACTTTGTGCTATTGACATTGCAAATAACTGCCTTTTATTTTTGTTTTAGTTTTTAAAATATAAATAGAAGGTTTTGTCAATTACAATGGCAATAGCTTAAATTCGCGAAAATGCGAGACCTATAGCATTGCAAATGCTTGTTACCCTGGCATCTTAAAGAGCACAAGGAATCCGCGATATGTTAATATTTGCAGACAAATAACCTTCACAGAACAATGGTGTGATATTTACATAGCGCTTAACACCGATTTTGCCTTTTCTAAGCGCTAAAGAGCATTTGTTACTATTAGCTCCAATTTAAAGGTACTGGATTTAACAACCTCCGAAGCATGGAACGCTGAGTTTACCTTGGGGGATCCGAACTCTTATAGCCGACGCCAGCGGTGAGGCTCAGCTCTGATTAATTTTACACTTAGAAAAATATTCGTTTTTACGAGATTCTTCGTCTTGCCACACGAAATCTTAACAGAAAAAATATTTTAAACAGTGTCGTACCTATAATAATTTTGGGCAGTCCCGGACGTTTTAAGGATACCTTTACTCCATTTACACCACAGTGCACTATTCTTCAAACAGCAATGTTCGAGAATGAATCGAACGCTCAGAAATGGAAACTCAGGAATTATGGAAGACTACACAAACTGCGCTTGAAAAGTACGTGGTGAAGATGTAAGGACCCAGCCCCTCCTAGAACGAAAAGCGGCTCAAGTACAACAATCCCAACAGTACGTTTTTTTGGGGGGAGAGGGGGTTATTTACGTGTTTCACTCTTCTGTTGAACGAAAGTGACAATAGACCAAATAAAGGGCAGCTTTTAACCGCGCAAGCAACTTGAATCTGTTTAAATAAAACAGGAACTGTGTAAAACGTGTAGGAAGCTGTTGAATGGAGCGCAGCAGCTGCTAGTGTGATGAGGTCCGAGGCAGAGGCGCAACTAGAGCCAAATTTCGGGGGGGGGCTAAAGCAAAAATTTCGAGGGGGGGGGGCTGAATCTTTAAACAGTAGGCAGAGTGGCGCTGATTTCGGGGGTGGGGGGGCTGAATCTAGGCAGAGTGGGGCTGCAGGGGCTCTTAGAAGGGGTGAAACAACAGCGAAGCCTCATTAACATGCAAATGGTCTTTTTAAAGACCTGTGAAGTGCTCAGGCACGGCTTTGTGTCTGCCCGAGAAGTGGTCTCATCCCGGGCTGCCACACACGACGGGGGGGGGGGTCTGAAGCCCTGTGAGTCTAATGGGTGTTGCGCGCCTGGTCCGAGGTGTATCCAGTGAAGGGGCCCGCGGGGTGCAGCTGCTGCGAGCCTTGCAAGGTGGGCAGAGCCTTCAATGAGCTCCCCTACTTCAATTCAGACAAGGCCTACACAGCTTCCCACCAAATAAAATGGGTATTGTTAAACTGTGTAATATGGCATCTCGTATTTTCAGCGCTTAGAAACGGTGGACGTGCTGTATTAAGTCCGACAGTTTGAGGTGTTGCACTGAGACGCTGGCCAGAAAGGCAGGGCCCTATTTTTGAAGGCATTTTCCTTTCACTACATTCACCTAGGAAACACAAAGCTCAGTGGGTCAAGTCTATAGCATCAAAACATAACTTTATTGGACGCGCCCGAGACTGAGTCAGAAAAGAGGTTTATTTCTCTACGCACCAGTCCGAGGCGAGGGCTTCTCTAGCTGAAGGGTTGCGTTACGTATATACTTCCATGCAAATGAAATAGTGTGCCTTTTTGTTCGTACCAGCTCATTTACACACTTACGAACCCCACCTGTATTTACTTTACATGTAACTGGTGCTAAGGGTGCGTAGTTTAATGTGAACGTGCGGATCGTTTGTATAGGATCATCAAGTGCATCGAAAATAACCCGCACTGAACACTCGATGCGCCTTAACGTACACGATACAAAAACGCAAGCCTACACATGCAACCTTGTAAAAATTCACCACAAAACCTACGTGCCTCAAAATGCGAACAAAAAATGTAAACAAAAGTTAAAACGCATGCAATAGTAAAGAGTTAACGTGAATAGAAGGATGCATGCAATAGTAAAACAAACAAGAAGGTAAAGGAAAGAAAACAAACGGAAAGAAAGAGCCTGATCAAAGCTGAAGAAAAGGGAGGGGGAGAAGGGAGGAGGGAGTGCGAGCAGCAGCTGTGTTAAACAAGCCGAGGTGACAAGAAGGGCTGGGCGAGAAGGGAGGGGGGAATGCCAGCAACAGAGGAGCCTGATCAAAGCTGACGAAAAGGGAAGGGGAGAAGGGAGGAGGGAGTGTGAGCAGCAGCTGTGCACGTGCACGCCAACGTGCACTCAAGGTTTAGGCCAGCCAAAACTGTGGGTAGCACTTTGAAAATACCACATATAAAATGTCTCTTCGAGCCTTTGGCTCGCGAGACCTAAAAAGGAAGTTCTTTAAACAAGCATTTACAATGCCCGCAGTGAACTGGGAAAACGCCACTGTTTTGTCGCGCATGCGCACGATGCAAGGCATCGCGCCCATGCGAGACAAAGAGTGCGAATTTACCCACCAATCATAAGACAAACAAGCACTGAAAATGCAACATGGCTCGTATTTACGCGAGATCTATTGCATTTTAAACTGAAGTGTGGGCATTAAAGAAGGCACGAATGGGAGGAGGTGGGAGGGTGGGTGCTGCTGGCCTGAGAAGTCACGGACTGCGGGAGGGAACGGGGGGAGGCAAGGAAACAAAACGGTTTTAAAAGTAAAGGGGCCGATAGCTGTGGAAGGACAATAAGGAGGCGGGATTAAGTTTCCAAAAACCAATCATAAAGCAGCATTTACGATTGCAGCCACTCACAATAGGCAGAAAGTGGGCAGAGCTTCCCCCGCTATACTGTATACACCATCTCTCGACCAGACAGCGCATGAACTGCCTAGGCGAGACCTAAAAATTGCACTTTGAAGGCCAATAGTCATTTAGGGGAGGAATACTGCATCATCCGTATGGAGGGGAAGGCGAAAGATGACCCTGAAAGCTACTAAATCTCGTGACTCACTGTGAAGATGTTACTTGAGTCAGAAAATGTAGAAGGAGACCAGGAGGGGTGCCTGAATGCAACCATGTCCCGCTCCTCTAGCCGAGATAAGAATCAATGTGTTAGTCATTGGCTCCTGTCCTTATTGCAGCCATAAGATTATTCTGCATAATTTTCGGTAGACTCAGAAGACTATTTTCTACACATTTTCTTGGTGATGCTCTACAGTTTGGCTCTATTCACGCAATCAAATCCCATGTATAGGTCAATAAACCCCCTTTGACAGATGCCTTTCTGTAAGAATCTGTACCTTACAATCAGTAGTAAAAGATTTAGACACTGATTAGTTCTTCTGACTCCTTGCCTGAAACCGTACTGGGTTTCTAATAGGATGTAATTGGCTATCTACATGAAACCTTTCAGGATCAACCATAGGAATATATATAGTATATTTGTATAGTATTCCGTAGATTTGTCAAATGGAGCCAAATGTATTAAAGAAGAAATATACACTTGTACGATGGACGAACCCGCAACCATAACTACATTATGGCTATAGGTAACTCTGTAACATTTACATAACTGGTTAATATAAGACATCTGAGCACATCGAGGTGGGGCAAAAAAACTGCCTGGCAATGCCCCAAAACCCACCCCTAAATTACTATTGTAAGATGTTCATCTTGGCATTGTCAACGTTTCTGTAAAACTCCACACAACAGGGAGTATCAGGCACACATCACACCTCTCTTTTACCCCTGTAAGTACGTTTATGGCAGTTTACCCTTTTTATCACACAATAATGTCAACATTATAATAATAATTTCTGTTGATATTATTAAGGCGAAAAGGACAGCCAGAGAAACATATTATATCTGTACCAGCAATAGTGTTACCTTCTGCAATGGTGATTCCTCATACATTGCTTTTGTCAGGAGGACTCGCAAATGTTTTGAAAGATCTGGATGATAATTTAATGTTCATATGTCTATATTCTGCGGTTTGGGTTTGTGGGATTGAGAGTACAAAATCCCTTGAAAGAACTCGTAGTTTTGTGGGGGAATTTTCAACTGTGCTCCACAAGGCATGGTGTGGCCAAATCCTCGATGCTGTGTAACACTACTATTGTTCCGACAATTTGACTCTTGTGCTGTCTTCACACAGCCTAACCCGCCCTTTGTTCAACCATAGTGTAACTTTTGCTGAGCCCTTTACTAGTATCCTGGAATTGTGTAAAACCTGCTTATCTTCTGCACGGGGTCATCATTTTTAGGCACCATGTAGTTTTTGCCTATTCACGTGCCATTACAGTATAATCCTATTCACGTCTGGCATTTTCGTTTATAGGCGGGCTTCACAACAGGGCCATCCACACGCCTCCTACAACCTGGCTTTGGGGAAACTGTGGAATACTACTCTCCCACAGGAGGACATGTAAGTATGCAATCGCCAACAGTGACAGAACGTGGAAGAGTGCCCTCTGACATGCTTAGCTTGCAATAGCAAGCAACAGAACTGTTTTCAAAAGCCTATAATTATGTCAGCTTTTCTAGCAAACTGACGGTTCCAACTTACACGAGATACAATATTTTTTAAGTTCAGAAAGGTTTTATTAATATCCAGAAAGGTGTCGATACACAATTCACAAAATTAAACTCATGTCAGTACAATGAAAGTTGCAATTATACATTAGTAAGAATTGGACTCATAAATAAAAAAAGAAGGGTAAAACAGTTGAAAAGATCATAAGAACCATTAAAATATCAAAATATTTAGAAACATTAAGGGGATTCAAGGGGGTTTTAAAACTTCTTGTCGAAATGATTCCATCTGGGAACACCGCTTGGCATTTGTGTCAAGGTATATTGTGACAGGTGTCCAGAAATCCAAGCGTTTCGTTGCCATATGTAAAGGGATACAATATTTTGATTAAGAGTCTCTCACATGCATTGTCCATGACCAGTCATGTTTTGTGTTTTAGGGAAGTGGAAAGTCTTCTTGCCCAGGCTGCGGACCAGGGAGTGCAGGAAGCTGAAGAATTGTTGGGAAAACTCAACAGAAAACCGGTCTGAGCCCCATCTTTGTGCTGAGTGAAATGATTTGTCTTCGTTGTGCACAAGAATTAGGGACAAAGCCTTCCCACACGTTCCCTCACTTTTCCACACCTACCCATCTTCCCAGACCTTTAGTTTGGTCTTTGACTAGACCTGGAGATATAATACCTCATGGGATTTTGCTTTTAACCTGAAGAACACAGGCAACAGCCACAGTTTCAGCCAGCCTTCCACTCGTACGACACCCCGTGTTCAAACCATAGTAAATGCATCACTTTTAGATGGTAATAAAACATTTTGTCAGTTGTATTGAAGCTTGTTTATTTGTGGCAAAATTTACCATTCAGGCCACATATGCAGTGGAAGTTTTTCTCTGTGTTGCTGCTCTCATTACAGTCAGCCCTGACTTTCACCAATGCCCAGATTCACAGCTTAATGCTCTTATTTTTATTCTGTTAGCCATTGACATAGTCAGGGACATTTTAAGAGTTTTGGGGGCCCTGGGCCAAACATACTTTAGGGGACATGTTCGGAACAGCTTTGAATTTATTATCCAGTTTCAGCATTTTCATGCCTTCTACTGACAGTGAACAGGCACACTTGTCCAAAATCCAAATGTGTTTATATCTAATATTCATGGATAGCGATGTTTTGAATATTTTAACACAGCATCTCACTTATATTACTAAAAACCTTTGCTACACCCTCACATCTCGCATTTGTGAGTTCCTGTTTAGTTCTAAAAGAAACTTTGTCAGTGGATGTTGCATAAAACCCAACACAACATTTCTCTGCAAACTGTCTGTAGTAGACTCACACATAATCCACATCACAAGTAAATGAAAGGAAAAGGGTATATATAACAAGTTAAGAATTATTCAAGGTCATCAGGGCAAGACTCTCTACAGCACAGAAGTGGCTCTATCAGGGGGCCCCTGAAAGGCAGAGTCCCTAGGCCAGAGCCCACTTTGACCATGCCTTAAAACGTCTCTGGCTATTGTAAGATTCAGCCACTGATCAACCCTGTACTTCAAAGCCTCCAGTATGTTGTAAATGCTGTGTTTCAGATTGTTCACCTCACTTTGATAAATATTATGCTGAATTGTCTGTTTCACTTTGGGGCCCAGTTTAGAAGAAGGCCTGAAACCCCCCAAGATTTACCTACAGGAAAAGTTTCAGGTGCGCAAAACTTTTGGGCAGGGCCCATAGACTCCTCAAACTCTTGCAAAATGTTCAGTGTAGCCGAGAGATCTGCTCCACTCCTGCGCATACCATAGAATATTATCTGCATACAAAGATATGAAGGATTCCACCTCTGGCATCTCCACATCACAGCTTTCCAGCTCGACAAGGATTGGTTGCGGGAATGATTACATCACCAGAAAAATGGCAGGAGTGATAGAAGGCAGTCCTTTCATGTGCCCCATGAAATCATTCTACCGGGGGCAAGAGTGAGATGGTAATCAGTCAGAAAGCTCATTCTTGGGGGGGGGGGGTGCAGAGCTTGCCTGATTCCAAGATGGTGGCTTAGATTGAGAGCTCCGCCAAGTCATCTCACTATCCGTAACGTATCTTGTATCTGCACTACCAAAAATGCTCCTAACCGACAGCCAGCTGATCGCGGAGGTTGCGCCAGCAAAAACCGCTGATTTTGCAGCACAGAAGATGGCTGCGAGTGCCACTACTGCGGACCTGTGCGGAGGCCTGACTCGGACCTGCTGAGACCTGCGGCGTTACGTAGGTGACGCGTCGACGGAGAGCGAGCGGATATTCCTACCAGTACCAGCACTGGGGGCCTCTGTGCGTGCGGCGCTACTAACGATTCAGGCCATCAATCCAAGGAGCTGGTGCCTAACTTTCCAGACCCCCGGTACTGAATCGAGCAGCGGGAGCTGGACGCGCTGCGGGGGTGACCTTGGGCCCTCAGACGCTGCTGGGCTGGTGCAATGAGTGGTGGTCGAACGATCAGAGCCGGCCGCGCGCTCACCGGCGCATACACAGTGAGTTCATTATCACTCCATAGGCCCCATCTCTCCCCAAACTGCACATCGGGACTTGCGGGCAGAGCAGGGGCTACGCAGGAGCGCATTGTCTGGTACGGACCCTGGGCTACGTTTGTGGTGTCCTGCGCAATGAAATGGGAAGCCAGGCCTTGAACACCCACGATCCACGCATTGAGGGAGGCAGGCATAGTGCACCCTTCGGCCATACAAACGTGGCTGGATTTTTGGGGATTGCTGGGTCTATGCCTATATGCTTATTACATACCTGCCTGACACCGGATAGAGCGCGCACTACTGATTCCTGGTACCCGGGGCCGCATTTGCACTGATGCCACTCCTTCCGCATGACGTGGACGTCTCAGAGAGCCAGCTACACTTAAGGCGATACCCACGGCGGAATTCTACGGGCCGCTGCCCCATAGGCAACAACGCCTGGCCTACAGGGCTTGCTGCAAATCTGCGCCCATGGGAAACGTATTGTAGGCTGCCTAGACGAACTCAGTGCCGCTGTGGCTCTGGGTGATTGCCAGCAGTTTAGTTGAGTTTGTGAGTCTTGGCTGCCAGCCTAGCCTCTTGCTGCGACATTCTTGTGCTGGGATCTCCAGGGTGGTACAAAAGGGGGTGGTGATGGACGGAGCATCAGAACCAATCAAACACTCACACCCAGTCAACAGATCTGGGTTTGATCCATCACCGTTCTTTAGCCCACTCTGCCACCCCAGTTCAGACATGGCCATATGCAAATCAGTCTGACCCTGTGCCTCATGGGAACAGTCCAGCCCGAACTGCCAAGCCATGCCTTCCCTGGACCGGAAACAAGCTTCCTAGGACCGGTTTCTGGGCTCAACTGGGTACAAGAAGCTCGCAGACTGTTCGCACCTCTGAAGAGGCAGCTGCGTGAACACAACTTGGACTATGCCATGCTGTACCCAGCACGTCTGCGGGTAAACTGACAGGGCCAATCCCGGATATTTACAGACCCGAAACAGCTACAGAAAGCACTAAAGGAGTGGTCCAGGGACAGAGCACGCACTGCAAAATCACCAGATCGAAGGGAGCGACCAGAGGCTGCCTTGAGGAGCAAGACTAAATTCGGAGCACTCTTATTCGCAGATAAGACTTTTTGTTTGCATGACAGGAACTGTATATACCTGTAGTGACACGATTATACTGTATGTCCCACGAACTCTGAATAATAGTGACATAGAAGATACATAATGCACCCTGGTAACAGTCATAGTAGTCACTAAAGATGCTAAGTGGGGTAGCGCAATTAGAATATTATTTTTAGTAGTTGAAGTTATTATATACTAGAGAGGGCACGGTATTGTTAGTCAGATGATTTCAATAATGGATTGAGGACAGGCGTAAGTGCCATATGGCATTATGGGAGCGGGATGGAGTGAGGAACATGTTACATCCGCCCACGTGTGTGAACCACCCATAGGCGATCTGCCTTTTTTTGATTGTCTTATGGAACCTAGAAATTTTATTTTTCTAATATTGCGGTGGGTTTGGGGGGATTGTTTCGTGCACGCAAATTTGAAGTATGCATGCCGTGGGTGGGGGGAGACAAGGTACAGAGACCAAAATCACTTGTTTTCATATATGTAGAGAGCTATGGTTTAACAAAGCATAACATAGCGTGTAGACACAAAGTATTGCATAGCAACACTGAAGTCGATGTGCTCAATACGCCTAGATCACTACCAACATTCTAGATGCAATCACAGACTTGTAAGATAAAAATGTTAACTTGGAACATCCGTGGTCTTAATGACCATAGGAAATTGTGGAAAGTTCTGGCATATCCCAACAGACGTGGTATTGACATTGCTCTTTTGCAGGAGACACACTTGCCCCTACACAGTGCATTGCTGCAGCACAGGGGGCTACGGGGTAACATGCATGCTGCGGGGTTTACTTCTCATGCCCGGGGGGTAATTACCTGGGTGAATCCAAGATCGGAATTTAAGCTGGAGGCACTGGAGACCGACCCCGAGGGTCACTTCGCTTTATTGCGTTGTAGTGGGAGAGGGCTTGGGCTAGTACTAGCTAACATCTTTGGCCCAAACTATGATAACCAAACCTTTTTTGAAAACTTATTAGCTAGAATGAGTGGTTACGGCACGAGTCCCCAACTCTGGGGGGGTGACCTTAACTGTTTGCTAGATCCACGCTTAGACAGGTCAGGAGGCCTGGCATGACACCCTACAGCCACGGCTAGGTCTATTGTAGCTGCTGCTACCCAATTAGATCTATGTGACGTATGGCGTACACGTTCGCAAGGTCAGGGTGGTTTCACACACTATTCAGCATATCATGACCTACACACCAGGATTGATTATCTGTTTATTTCTAGAGATATGTTTACGCAGATCCGTGACTGCGTTGTACTCCCTCGCACTTTCTCAGATCACGCCCCAGTACAGATTGTCATGGACACCCCACAGAAACATATACCCCCTTTCACTTGGCAGTTCCCTCCGTACTCATTACTCGACCCCGTTTTTAAAGCTGAACTGGCTGGAGCCAGGTCAGTGGACTCATTTTCCACGGTGTGGAACACTTTTAAAGATAACATCCGAGGGATAACCATGGCTAAGCACTCCGGTGTCCTTCGCACCCTTCGGAAGCACTTGTCGGATTTAGAGACCACCTTAAAAACCCGAGAGCAGAAGTTACAAACAGAGGCGGACAAAAGTGTCACACAAGAATTGTATCGGATGCTGCAGGAGTACCACTCTACGGCTGATGCAGAAATAAAGCACTTTGGCAAATATGCGACAGCCCACATATACGGAGAGGGAGAACGTCCAGGATCGGTCCTGGCCTCGCTGCTGAAAAAACGGAGGGAGAAGGCTAGTGTGGCAGTCATTAATGATGCATATGGGGAACCACTAATTGAACCACAGGAAATTGCCAACAGATTTAAGCATTATTATGCGTCACTATATAGCTCTGATGGTGGGACGAAGCTACCTTAGATTACCTGGTTCACATTAAATTGCCCTGGCTGACGAACGAACATAGAGAATACCTTATGCGCCCACTAGAAGTAGACTAAATAGTTTTAGCTCTGGTCAGGATGAAATCCATCAGCGCCCCCGGCATAGATGGTCTTACTGTTTCCTTTTTTAAGGAGTTCAGGGACCTATTAATTCCGCACCTGCAAACACTTTCTGAGGAAATTATTGAAACGGGAATTATTCCACCCTCAATGCGGGAAGCGCTAATTGTTACAATACTCAAACCTGATAAACCACCAACTGAATGTGCATCTTATTGCCCTTTTATCACTCCTCAATGTGGACACAAAAATGTATGCCAAGATCTTAGCGACCTGATTGTCTCCCCTAGTGCCACTATTGATATCACCAGAGCAAGCCGGCTTTTTCCCTGGTCGAAAGCTTACTTACAACTTGAGGACGGTGTTTGGGCTATACAACATACTAGGCTGGACATCCAGGCTGTGGCCGTGTTCCTCGACACGGAGAAGGCGTTTGAGTACGTGGAGTGGTGGTTCATGACCCAGGTATTGATGAGAATGGGGTTAGGGAGTGTCTTTTTGCAAATGGTGGCAGTGCTGTACAATTCCCCTACAGCTAGGATCAAGATCGGCAACTTGGTTACTGATTCGATTCACTTTACCAGTGGCACACAACAGGGATGCCCGCTATCCCCATTGCTATATGTCTCGTGGTTGCGGAACCTCTTGCATGCGCTCTGCGTGAGTATCACGGCCATAGGGGTATACGTTTTCCGAACTATAACTTGATTATATCCACAGATGCAGATGATACATTATTATATGTTAGAGATCCTGGTCAGAATCTGTCGCCTGTACTGTGCAAAGTGATTCTCTTTGGAGCAAGGTCCGGCCTCAAGGTTAATTGGAATAAATCGATCATTTTCCCGCTGACTTCAGATACGGCCCCATTTACGCCAGAATACCCATTGAGTTGGACGACTGAGCCAGTCCGATACTTGGGCTTTAGAGTACACACTGACTCGGAAGTGGTTTTTAAAGAAAATTATGGGAGAGCGTTATCTAAACTTGATGACAACGTGGATCGATGGATACGCTTAGCCCTGTCGTTGGCGGGTAGGGTGTTGATTATGAAAATGGCAGTCCTTCCACGTTTCCTATTTATATTTACAACTTTTCCCATGGTCCTTCCAAGGTCTTTCTTTTGGTTGCTGTCAGCCCTGTTGGTACGGTTAGCCTGGGCTGGGAGACACGCCCGAGTTAAGTTGGACATCCTGATGCTGCCTTACAGCTTAGGTGGACTGGGAGCTTCGGATCTAGATTTGTACTACAGAGCTGTGCAGGGCGCACATGCGCACTACTGGATGCATGGCCCTACCGAAACTCCGCATTTTCGGATTGAGTAAGTAGTGGCGGCCCCATCCCCAATGCCAGCGCTCCTGTTCAAACCACCTGATCGCAGGACTGGTATCCTAGACTCCATTAATGTGACAATACACGCCTGGCATCACCTTCTGAAATTACAAACAGGTGTCATTCTATACTCCCCTAGGACCCCGTTAGAGTGGTGTCTCTGGTTGTCTCAACGCAAGGCAAAAGGGGTGATTAGGGCCTTAAACTCCATAAATATTCACACAATAGGATATATGTTTGTGGAGGGTAAAGCGATAACATGGGGAGAGACTGAACAGGTGGGACAGAATGCTACACCATTGACCCAATTCCACTTCCACAGGATGAGGCACTCACTGAAGGAACTCCTGGGCAATGGGTTAGATGAGCCACTAGATATTGCTCCACTCACATATGTTATTAAGGCTGACTCGCCAGTACGAATTGTCTCCAGGATTTATAACACAGCACAGGGATACCTAGTTAACCATTACACAATGGCTAGGTTAGCGTGGCAGGCGGACCTGAACTGGTTTATTGATGACAAAACTTGGAAGTATTGCTGTGAGAGCACCAAGCGTATTTCATTAAATGGGCGACACAGGTTGATACATTTTAAATTTCTGAACAGAGTCTTTTATACTCCAGAGAGGCTCGGCAGGTATGGTTTACGTGACTCTGCAGCGTGCAAGCATTGCGGTGTTAACTCAGCAGATTTTTTCCATCTCGCCTGGTTATGCCCTGGGATTGCGGCCTTTTGGGCGTTGATATTTAAGACTTTGGGAGAGGTCACAGACACCACACTTGAACCTGACCCTATGCTCGCCTTATTGGGCTATTCCAGACATCTACTTAAGGTAATTAGACGACTGGTAGACATGGGACGCCTGTTGGCTAGGCGTAGAGTTGCAATCTGTTGGTCCCGGGGCCCGACCCCCTCTATAATTGGCTGGTCAAACGCCATGGTGTACTGTAGCACACAATCAGAGTATTATAGTGACCCACTACCCCCTCCCCCCCCGCAATCAGCCTAAGAACTTCTGGGGTCTATACTAAACCTATCTAGCTTCCAAGGCAAATGGGTCAAACTGCGATGAGGGCTTTGATTTGTAACCCCAAAGAGTTGATTGCAGGATGAGTTCCCCGTCTCTGGACTGGGAGAAGCGCTTTGATTAGTGGAATTACTTAAGTGTTAAAATGCTAGTACTGCGATTTGGGCATGTATTGCATTGATCTGTTCCACAAACGATATGGACGTGACACGCATTGTGGTGTTTTTAAGATGTATGATGCGAGATACTAGCATTGCTGTACTGTAAATGACTTTGTGTATTGTGTACATTGCTGCAAGAACGACATGTCTCTGCTTTTGGTTATCAATAAAAAGAAATAAAAAAAAAAGAAAGCTCATTCTTGTAGTACTTTTCCCAGCTATTTCATAGTTTTTTTATGCCTTCGAGGACATACTCTAGCCTCATATATGGGAATGTCTAAAAGCCCATATTGAGACTGCACTTCCACACATTTAATTTTCCTGGAGATTGATTCCTTCAATTCTGGGCAACATTCCTTTTTTCCAGAGGAAAGCTTTTCACTTCTTGTGCAGTCCTTCTCTTCTATCATTTTAAGAAAAAGCTATTTTTAAACTCTGTTCTATTAGAAGTTTCATTATTCTCTGAAGTGTATTAAAGATCTCAGACTAGAATGCCTCCAGAGTGGGGCACAACCATACAGTATGCACAATATCCCCAATGGCAGCCCATAATCTTAAGTACTCCGGCCCAGACCATCTCTGGAACTGCCATGACCTTTTGGGTGTCAAATATATTCTTTGGTGGAAGCGAAGCAACATGAGGCAGAACCTAGTTGAGTTTGAGACTTCCCATGGAGCCATAAGCATGAACAGCAATTCCTCCTCCTCCACAAATGCCCGGTCCATATGCGGCCCAACATTCGCCAAATAGAACTAGCCGTTTGCTACAGCCAAATGAGAAGCCTAGCAGGAAGATTCATGGGCTATCATCACCGGACCCCCATTACCTGATGATTTGCAGCATCTCATGAATTAGCTTGTAGGGTTTCCCTTGTTTCAGAGAAATGACCTTATCACAGATTCAGCAGTCCGGAGATTGCCTTGAGGTAGGATGAAGGAGTCATTTTGTATAGTATATAGAATTTTAGGGAGAATGATAATTTTTAGATTTGCAATTCTCCCCACCTAATATAGGAGACGTAGCATCCACACCTGTGTATCCCTTCGGGTGCAGTCAAGCAAGGGGCCCATATATTTTCAGCTCCAGCTATCTCCAACCTAATGAAGCTTGTCCCCAGGGTAATTGATGGAATGGATCTTAATGCTAATTCCTCTCTCTACCACCTAGGGCCCCTATTCACCTGCACCAGACAGTGGATAGAGAATTATTATCATCCTGCTAGCTCTGAGCCTGGAATATTGACTGAAGTTATCTATTAGTTGGATCTCCACAGGGCCAGATCCAGCTGGGTTACCTAGATATATTGAGACATAGTTTGCATACAATGATAGTCTATGTTTCAGGTTCTCTGACCACATAAAGCGAGTAATCCTCTTGGACTGTCGGATCCTGCGGGCCATGGGTTCTATGGCAAGGGCGAATAGCAGAGGGAAAGGAGGGCAACCCAGTCTCATACCGCACACCACTGTTATCTGGTCTGACAGTGAGTTTGATACCATTCTGATGGACTAATTAGTTGCAACAGACCCAGGGTGCAAGCCCCCAAATAGGCCCGTAGGGCAATTTGAATCCAGCAACACTTGTGAAAATAATTTTTCATCCTTTTTTATCATTTGTATGCCTTTTAATCCATATGTAATCCAGTTCAAACCGAACAAAAGGTCAATATCCACATCTTCTGTGTTTTATTGACAATATGATGATTCCAGTGTAGAACAATCCATGATATTAATTTCTTCGCAAGTAATAATCCAAATTGAATCTTTGTAATGTTATAAACTCAATGCATATTGAGATAAAATCTCTTCCTCAGGTGTAACTGAAATAGGAAACTTTGGAACAAAGTTCCATCAGAATCAACATTAAATGACATGTTTTCCTCAAATATACACCCAAATTAACTCAATAGTAAGTGATAAAATGTTGTATGTTTACTGTGCAGTTCGGTAGAAACTGACACTAACATGTTCTTCCCCAGCCAGTCAACAAACTAACTTTCAATTCAAATTAAGTGCTGTAAGTCAAGACAAGTGAAACCCCCCACTTAGTAGAGCCCACCCTGTGTGAAAGCTTTATGTTGATTAATCAGTGCGGACAAAAACACAAACTAAATACAAACCAAGCATAAGCCCCAAGAAACGCTTTTGTAATGAATTTAAAAATGCAACCATGTGTATAGGTGACAGCCGCCTAGATAGTCAGCATATATAACAATAATCCATTTATTACCGAACAGAAACAATTGTGTTTTCTCCAGCAAACACAATTTGTAATCAAGAGTCTAAACGTTCCCGCGTGGCCTTGCCAACAACCATAATAAGCAGAACCAGATGCAACCGGAACCCTTAAATACCAGGTTGACTAAAACCTTGTGACCTGAAACCTGCATCGTAAAGCGTGACAGAATTAAACAAAATACTCCACACCCCAGTTCGTGATGATTGAATAAACATGCACTTCTACATAAAATACTTGGTAAAGATCTTAAATTATCAACATAGTGTGTTGATGCGAACTACGGTGATACAGTCTACAAATATTTATAGAAACATTAGAGAGAATGACACCCATATAAACATGACCAGTTTTGACACAGTGAACTTGATCTGTAAAGAGTCACTGCTTAACATGTATCCTTGAAGGCAAAACATCAAGTTAACCCCTTTGCTGCTAAGCCTTTCCCCCTCCTGTGCTAAGCCTTATTTGGTTATTTGGGGTAGTTTGCAATTAGGCACCCATAACTTAATGTCTACATAAAGTATTCACGCCAAATCTGTGTCCTTTTTTCCCAACATTCTGTGGATTCTAAAGGTACCCAGAGTTTTTAGATTCCTTTGGAGGGAACCAAGAAATTAGGCAAAATACATTTAGCCAAAAAATAAAAAATAAATCGCATTTCTGTCTGTGATAATCGCACCAGCACAAATGTCCTACCACACAGCGTTCCCCTAGGTCTCATGATAAAAATGAAACCTCACCTGTGTGGGTGGCCAAAGCGGAGTCAGCATAAAAAATGTATTACAATATTTTTAAAAATTGCGCTTATGGACACGCTGTGATATTAAGTTAATCTCTACACATTTTTGGTCCTTGCCTGTTGCAGGTACATGGCCGACCCACACAAGTATCATTTTTATCAGGAGACCAAGAGGAACTCTGGGTGGTAGGACATTTGTGCAAGATAGGTGATCCCACACAGAGATGTGAGGAAATGTGATTTCTAAGTTCAATTTGAGGCTTGCATGGATTCTAGGTAAGACAATGTTAGGAGATCCATTCAAGCCACACCTCCCTGGACTTCCCAAGCTGTCTAGTTTTCAGAAATGTCTGGGTTTGGTAGGTTTCCCTAGATGGCCGCCAAACCCTGGACAAAAAAGACCTGGCAAAATCAGGTTGTTTTCTGATAGATAATTTTGATGTCCCTTCAGTACATTTTGGGACCTTGTCTGTTGCAAGCACTAGGCCCACCCACAGAAGTGAGGTAGCATTTATATCTGGTGAACACTGGTTGGTAGGAAATTTGTGGTTTATTTCTTATTCTGGAAGAATATGGCACAGTAATGCAAAGAGAATGTGTAATATACTCACATTTTGAGGTTTGCAGGGCATTGTTGGGATAAACAAGAGGCACACCACCCTCTACTCCCCTGGGTGTCTAGTGTATGAAAACAACTAGAATTGGTAGATTTTCCCTAGAGGCAATGTACACCTTGGAAGAGAAAGTCAAAAAAGACAAATATTACTGCACAACCATCTATTCCTCAAGTACGCACACATACTGGTTGGATTTGGCACAAGGGTGAAGGATTCTAAATGAATATTTTATCAACAAGAGATTTCACCAAAAATTAAATGCACTGTTAATAATTGAAAGGTCAAAAAACGGAACCTTTGACTTATAGCTTGCGATCTTCAAAGCCACAACAAGGCACCAACCTTTTTACAGGCCATTCACACACCTTTTATACGTGGCACACACAAGGCCATTCACACTGCCAGCCGGGGACCTTGCACATTACAACACTCACAATAATACACAATGTAGAGACAATATACACTCTGGCAGCGAAAGACAGAAAAGACAAACATGACTTCACAACCATCTATTTCTCAAGTACACACACATACTGGTTGTATTTGGCACAAGGGCGAGCGAAGGTTCAGAACTTAAAATGTTATTAACAAGAGATTTCACAAAAATTAAATGCACTGTTAATAATTGAAAGGTAAACAAACTGAACCAATGACTCACAGTTTGTGAGTTGTGTAGCCATGACAAGGCACCAACCGCTTTATGGGCCATTCACATTTAATTTGTGACACACACAAGAAAATTCACAGCGCCAGCTGTGGGCACAGCACATTACAACACTCTCATCAACAGACAGCCCCATTCAAGGGCCCATCAGTTTCATATGCCCACATGACTGACACAGCAATCACACTGGCTGGTGGCCGACCGAGCGCGTGCACTTGCGTTTGGCTAGCAGTGTGTGTAGCAACCAGCAGCATGTCACTATTCACACCGCCATCCTAATGCCATCTCATACACACCACCAGCCAAGCACCAGTACATGCACACCGCCTGCCAAAGGCCAGTCCATGCACACCACCAGCCAAGTGCCAGTCCACACACACTACCAGACAAACGCTAGTCCAAGTACACCTCTATCACATTTATTTTTGCAAAAAAAGAAAAGACAAACCAATTGGAAGTAGATACAAAACTATAAATATAAACAGAACAGCTCTAACTAAATACATCACATTAATGCCAACCCTTTAAATCTGAACAAAAAATGTAAAACGATACAGACCAATCAGTTTACTTTTACGCTCACCACTGCTCCCAAAAACTGTTACGTGTGGTACAATTTGAAACATGTGGACACACACAGCCCAAGATTAGAAGGACAATCGGGGCAGTACAGATGACTCTCCTTCTGCGCACCTCTTTTGATACAGACTCTACATCTCCTACTGGGAAAGTCTTTTTTGGCTGTGGGAGGAATGTGATCAGGAAAGTGGTGATCTTACAATCTAGCCACATCCTCCAACCTTTCAACTCTAGGAAATCTTGCCTGTTCTACTACAACAAGGCTGCCTATCACAGACTGCTGAAACTGAAGAAATGTCATCTTTGACTCTGGAGAACAATCCTTGAATACAGCAAAAGAATTGAAAGTTGGTAAATGGAATAAATGGATAGCCAACTTTTTATACCAAGCCTTACGAACAGTAAGCAGTGTAAGGTTCCAACCTCTGATCTACTCTATCTACACCACCCATGTGTTTATTATAGTCTTAAAGGCACACATATTAGCACACTTCAGCAACTTGACCCCAAACAGTCACAGGTGAAGTACTTTCATCATGGATGGTAGTCAGCATGTAGATATCTCTCCTGTCAAATATTTTCACACCTAGAAATTTATCACTACAGAAGGCGCTGTCCCATTTCATGTTTTTTACAAACAAGCTCTTTTGGGCAACCTTTATGGTTAGAGTGGATTGTGCCACAAGCAACAGTGTCCACTTTTCCTGAACAATTGCACACCAGTGTAGAAGTTATCTACGAATAAATGGTGACCTTTGTTGAAAAGTCCTCTACCAAGTTCCCACTCAATTTTCTCACCAACTCCAAAAGTGGACGAACAACACTGGAATCCCTACCGTTGTATACCCTGAAATTATTTACATATTCAGTACTACTCGCAGACATCATATACATCATGATTCCATAACATGTTGTCTTGCTAGGAATGTACTACCTTAAAACCAAAAGGCCCTTGAACAGTACTAAAGACTCATCCACAGCTATTTCTCTCCTTGGAACATAGATCTCTGAAAATTGATCTACAAAAAATCAAGGACAGGCCTCATAAGCATGACAGAAATAAACAAGAATACTCTGGCAGTGTAAGCTTGCATTTTTTAATTTCTGCATTCATTATAAAAGCGTTTTGGGGGCTTATGCATGGTTTGTATTTAGTTTGTGTTTTTTGCTCACAGTTTATTCAACTCAAAGCTTTCACATGGGGTTGGTTCTAATTTGTGGGGGGAGGTTTCACTTTTCTCAACTTACAGCACTTAATTTAAATTGAAAGTTAGTTTGTGAACTGGCTTGGGGATAAAATGTTAGTAGAAGTTTGTATTGAACTGCATGGTAAACATGCAGCATTTATTCAAATACCATTAAGTTATTTTGGGTGTAAGTTTGAAGGAAACATGCCATTTAATGTTGATTCTGATGGATCTTTGGTCTTAATTTTCCTATTTCAGTTACCCCTGACGATCTTGAAATACATTGGATGAATAACATTGCATATGAAATTTGGATATTCACAAGAATTGCCGCTAAGCGGTTTTGGCGTTGCTTAGCTGCAGTTTTTTTACCGCTATCAACGATATCCATTGCCATGTGTGCATCGTAATTACAATACGTAGTTACATGGTGTTGGGATCAGCTAGCGGCGCCAAAAATTGCCGCTAACTCTAGTGTCACGGTGGTAAAAGTCTTGATGCTAGCATGAAAAGAGTGATGGCCGGCCAATTAGCTGCAAAACAAATCACTTTAGTCAGCCCAACGTCACTTTTCAGCAGCTAGAGGAAATAAGAGCTGACAGACAAAAAAAACACCGGAATGGAGAAAGGAGCAGCCAAGACCCAGTTTAGTGCGGGTCAACAACCACCCCAAACTCCCCAACAGCCAGAATGATCAGCCAGAGTCCCAGGGGAAGAGGAAATGCAGAATCGGGGCCTCATTTATGAAAAGTGGTGCAACGCTGGGGGAAAACAGTGATGCAGCACTTTTCATTGCACCATCCTTACGACACCATGGTGGCTCATCCCCTGGAAGCATGGTCAGTCACTGGGGCCTGGAGGCCTTGCTGGGCCTGCATCTGAGAACTGGAGTGGGAGGCGTTGGTGTTGTGAAGTTACTACCCCCTGACGGTGGAGGCAGACCGCATCTGGCCCGAGCCTGTGGGTTGCGGCAGTATACATTGAGACGTTGGCGATCACCCTTACCTGGTGGCAAAGTCTGGCAGGTTGCATGGAGACACATTGATGACCTGCGTGAGAAGACCGCCTGGTGCCCCTTGGAGCTGTGATCGGTAGAGGCACTCTTGCACACGGACTTGGGGAGTTCTGCATTGCATAATATGAGCCACCACTACACTGGGGTGCACGGAGGAGATTGCCGATGATGGGCTGCAACCCAGCATCTTCTGCCATGCTACCAGACCAGCTCCTCTTGCTGCCCAGCTGACCAACAGTGCACCCGACCAGCTCAACTGAATCCTCCTCAATGTGCGGTTCCTCCACAAACATGCCAGAGAAATCTGGGATGTCCTTGACGCCACCTGTCCAGACATTGCCTTCTTCAAAGAAACCTGGACCAACCCCTGCTCCGGACTGGATATCCTTATCGACATTCCTGACGGCTACAAAATCACCTGCAAGTACTGCCCCGACAGCCGAGGAGCAGGCATCGCCATCGTCCACAAAAGCACACTTTGACTGGCCACGCAGTCTATTGACCCAACACAACCATGGAACACATCCACTTCCAGATCTGGACCAACCGCAACACCACTCTCCACAGCACTTTCGTTTACAGGTTCCCTGGCCCCTGTCCCCCCTTCACCAATGCCATCATAGACCTCATTGCACCCCAGGCTCTCAAATCCATGACTACATCTTACTTGGAGACTTCAACTTACACCTGGACAACCCCAGTGACAAGAGCACCATCTCCCTCCTGGAGAACCTCGCCAACATCGGACTCAAGCAGTTGGTCACCACACCGACCCACATAGCCGGACACACGCTCGACCCTGTCTCCTCTGACAGAGGGAACTTCAACTACAGCCACACCACCGAACTCTCCTGGACTGACCATCATGGCATACACCTTCACCACGCCTAGCGTACACCACCGCCATCATCGCCCTCCGTCACAGCTGGATCAAGGCCACCGAAGAACTTTTCATCAACTCCCTCAGCACCACCATTCCGCCAGTGCCCACGGACACCCATACCGCAGCGCACAACCTCCACCAATGGATCTTCAACTGCGCCGACACCCTCGCACCCCTCAAGAAAAGACCAGGCAAACAACACTCCAAGAATGCCAGCTGGTTCACTCCCACCCTCCACGAGTCTAGACGCACCTGCAGACGTCTCGTGAAGAGATGGAGGCCCAACAAAACCCAGGAAAATCACTCAGCCTTCAAATCCAACATCGATGCACACCACCTCCTCCTGAAAACCACTAAGAGAACAGCCCTCCAAGACAGAATCAACCCCAACGCACACAATAGCAAGGAAACTCTTTGCCGTCATCAAGGAGTTTGCCAGGCCCAACAGCAAGACCACAGACGTGCCTCCCTCCCAAGACCTTTTCAACTCGGCACCTTTTTCCACCACAAGACTAGGTAGATCTATGACAGCCTTGACACCCCTGATCCGGCCACCATCATACACAACCAAGCCTCGACCCAACAAACTGTGCTCTGCTGGACCCCACTCACAACAGAGGACAAGCTCAAGACCATGAAGAGCATTCACTCAGGTGCCCCGACGGTTCCCTGTCCATACCATATATTCCACAGAGCAGCTGCCGCCATTGCCCTTAGCTTTGCCGCACCATCAACTGCTCCATTGAAACCACCACCTTTACCGACAACTGGAAACATACCAAGAACAACCCTCTGCTGAAGAAGCCATCCTCAGGCCCGACAGACTTCAAGAACTTCAGACCAATCTCACTCTTTCCCTTCCTAGCCAAGGTCATAGAGAAGGCCATCAATGCCCAACTCACCGAGTTCATCGAATTGAACCATGTCCTGGACACATCCCAATCCGACTTCAGAAGCAACCACAGCATGGAGACTGCACTCCTCGCCGCCATGGACGACATCCACTCCCTCCTTGGCCGGGGCGAGACTTCAGCCCTCATCCTACTAGACCTCTCAGTCTCCTTGGACACAGTCTCCCACAGCACCCTAATTACAAGACTCCATGACGCCGGCATCTGCAACACAGCTTTGGACTGGATCCACTCCTTCCTCACCGGCCAGACCCAGTGAGTCAGACTACCGCCGTTCCTCTCAGAACCCACAAGTTCAGCTCTTGAGTACCCCAGGGTTCCTCCGGGATCCCCACCCTCTTTAACGTCTACATGGCCCCACTGGCAGCCATTGTCAGAAGCCACAGACTCAACATTGTCTCCTTTGCCGATGACACCCAGCTGATTCCTCAGCAATGAACGCACAAATATCAGAACCAACTTCCCCAGTGGAACGAAGGCTGTTGCTACCTGGAAGAAAGACAGCTGCCCCAAGCTCAGCTTGGAGAAGAACAAAGTACTCATCCTGGGACCCAACCCTTCAGCCTGGGATGACACCTGGTGGCCAGCCACTCTGGAATCTCCCCCCACCCTGACGGACCACACACGCAACCTTGGCATCATACTGGACTCATCACTCACTATGAACCGCCAAATCAATGCAGTTTCCTCAGCCTGCTTCCGCAAGCTCCGCCTGCTTCCAAAGACATTCAGATGGCTCCCCAAAGAATCCAGAAAGGTGGTCACCCGCACTCATCACCAACAGACTCGACTACGGCAATGCACTCTATGCCGGCGTCACCCAGGAACAGCTCAAGAAACTACAGAACATCCAAAATGCCACAGCCAGACTGGTCCTAGACATTACCTGCCGCAGCCACATCACACAACAACACTGACAACTCCACTGGCTCCCAGTCAACGAGAGAGTCACTTTCAAACTCATCATTCACACCTACAAAGCTCTACATGATGAGGGACCCACATACATGAACCACCCGCCTCACATTCCACATGCCCGCCAGATAACTCCGATCCTCCCAACTCACCCTCGCCTCTGTCCCCAGGATTCAAAAGACCAGAAAAGCTTGCTGCCAAAACCTGGTACACCCTGCCCCTGCACCTCAGGCAATCACCGTCACTGACCCAATTCAGGAAGGACCTCAAAACCTGGCTCTTCAAATGATCCTCAACCCAGTCCGACCAGCAGCCACCACCCCCAGCCCCTTGAGACCCTCTGGGTGAGTAGCCCCGCAATATAAGTCCCTGATTGATTGATTGAGTTCCCTCAGTGCCACCCAAATGAAGATTCCTGGCTAACATACATCTGACTGAAGATGAGGGGTAGGCTTGCCACACTGTACTGCATGTCATACATAGTGCCTGGGCATCTGGAGCAATGATGAGCCACCTGCACACGGGGTGGCATCAACACCTGGCCGCTCCTCCCTGTCGGTAGAACTAGCGGGTGGGGGTCGCTGATCACGGGGGCAGGTGACAGAGGACTTCCTGGACTCTAAATTAGACTTTGTACTCACGGCTGTGGTGAAAAAATGTACCTCCCTTGAACAAACGTACACTCCCCTCGAGGGCCGCATCGACAAAATCACAATTGACTTCACCCTGGAACATGCAGATCATCGCAAGATGACTGACAAGGTACACAACATTAAGCAAAAACTAGCGAAGTCCACCCTATTACCTGGAACGCGGCGTTGGAGGTACAGCAGCTGATAAAACTTGTGAAGTCACTAGAAAGAAAAGCGGAGGAGGCGGAGGGCCGCTCCTGGTGGAACAACATGCGCGTGGTGGGTCTGCCAGAGGTAGCTGAAGGAGCTGATACAGTGGCATATATTGAGACATGGTTGCATGACCTAATGCCAGCAGGTGCACTCTCCCCATCCTTTGTTGTGGAGCAGGTCCATCGAGTGCCGGAGAGCTGTCAGCCACCGGGGACAGGTCCTAGACCCTTTCTCTTCTGCCTTCTACAGGGATTGTCTGGAGGGAAGTACGCAAGCTCGGGGAGGTGAAAGTAGATAACGCCACAGTACTTTTCTTCCCTGACTATGCCACGAGGATGCAGACTCACTGGAATTGTCACATTGTCAACAAAACATGGAAGATGTAACAATTAACGTTTCACTCTATTTGAACTGGATTAAGTATGGATTAAAAGGGATGAAGATGATAAAAAAAGGATGAAAAATGATTACAAGTGTTGCTTTATTCACATTGGCCCATGGGTCTATTTAAGGGCTTGCACATTGGGTCTTTTGCATCTAATTAGGCCATCATCTTGGTATCAATAATTAAATCATGGCTTGGACCAAGCAGACACTAGGAGCAGCCCGGCAGATATTTTTGCCTAAGTGCATAGTTACAACTGTTGGAAAACAGGGTGCACATTCTATCATTTACATCATCATTATGAATGTTGCTGTCCACCCAACAGTTAGCACCCCTTAATTATGGTATAAGATTGTGTATAATTAAGCTGAGCGGCTGATATTTCAGTTGTTGTTTTATTGCACGTTAATTTTATGTTTTACCTTTGAGGATAAATGTTTAGTAGTGACTCTTTACAGATCGAGTTCACTGTGTCAAAAGCTGGTCATGTATATATGGGTGTCATTCTCTCAAATGCTTTTATAAATATTTGTAGACTGTATCACTGCAGTTCGCATCAGCACATTATGTTAATAATTTTGCTTACGATCTTTTCTGCCTATTTTATGTAGAAGCGCATGTTTTTTCAATAATCACACCATGGGGTGTGGAGTTTGGTTAGTGGTGGAGATGGAGTATTTTGCTGATTTCTGTCATGCTTACATTGCAGATTTCAGGTCACGAGGATTTACTCAACCTGGTGGGTATTAAAGGGTTCTGGTTGCATCTGGTTCTGCTTATTTTGGTTGCTGGAACAGGCACAAGGGGACATTTAGACTCTTAATTACATATTGTGCTCGCTGGAGAAAAAACAAACCTGAGTTAATTTCTGTTGGGTCATGAATGGATTATTGTCTTATATGCTGGCTATCTAGGTGGATGTTGCTTATACACATTAAATTCATTACAAAAATGTTTCTTGAGGTGAGTGTATGTTTGAGGGAAACATGTAATTGATTGTTGATTCTGATGGAACTTTGTTCCTACTTTTCCTATTACAGTTACCTCTGAAGAAGAGATTTTATCTCAAAATGCATTGAGTGTATAACATTGAGGATGAAATGTGGATTGTAATTTGGATTGTTACTTGCAAAGAAATCAATATCATAGAGTGTTACACGTTGGAATCATCATATCCTCAATAAAACATGGAAGATGTGAATATTAACATTTTGTTCTGCTTGAACTGCATTAAATATGGATTAAAATGGAGGAAGTTGATGAAAAAGGATAAAAACTGATTATCACAAGTGTTGCTGGATTCATATTGTCTCACAGGTATGTTTAAGGGCTGTGCACCTTGGGTCTGTTTCGCCTAATTAGTTTATCAGTTTGGTATCAATAATGAAAGCATGGTTTGGACAGAGCATGCACCAGGAGCTGCCCTCCAGACATTTTTGCCTAAAAACATAGTTAAAAAGTATATAAAACTTTTGGAAAACTAGGTGTGCATTCCATCATTTACCTCATCCTTATGAATTTTCTGGCAGTCAGTTTCCCATTCTGGTGCCCAACTTTTGTCCAACATGTATATTACTAGACTAAATTGTGTCATATCACACTACTATATTCTTTAGGCTCTAGAGAGAAATCCACAGACAGTTGGGAATCCAGTTAAGTTATTCATCTCCTTCTCATCCCCAGAATGATGGACAATCAGAAAGAACCAATCAAATGTTTTAGCATTTTCTCCGTTGTTTTTGTACACAGTAGGAATAGAATTGGGTTAGCTGAGTTAACCTTTAATAACACTACTTATTCAGATCGAAATATTTCTCTTGTGTGCCTTAAGCTTAGCATCCCTGTATGTGCCATTGCTTTTGCCTTTACCAGTTCCGGATACCAGTTAATTAATTAATTCCAAAATGATGGATGTAAGAAAATTACTTATTTGTTCCACAAGTCATCTGTGAAAAGCACCTGTTTTCATCTTTGGAGAATTTGTAGGTTGTCAAATCCCAACCTGAAACCTTTTGGGGCTTCCTCCAACCTAAAACCTAAATACACAGGCACACACAGGGTGTATGTGTCATCAATCCTACTGCAGTATGCTTGATTTCCCCTTAACTCCTCAAGTTCCATACAGAATTCCATATGTCTCTTCTAAACCCTGCCTTTGAATTCTACCGCTTTCCACACATTTCTGACAACTCTCTCCAGAACAAGTGGAATCACATGATGAATCTGTTGCATAAACTATGACTCTGGCGTAGCGCTAGACGGTTTGCATTCACACCCACAGGTGTCATGAGTGAATTTTGTTCAGTTAACAGAAGGTAAAGAAGCAGGTTATTGTAGCCACACACTACCTAACCCAATACAAAGTTGCAATGGTGTCCATGTTTCTAGGTTATGAACAGTCCCTAAACAAGGATCCGGAGATGCAGTAGTAAACTGAAAAATCCCCAATTTAATTTATAAAAATATTACACACAATAACTGCCCTAAGAATAACACACTTTAACTAAAAAAGTGTTTATTTCAAATCTCATTCTGGTGCTAAGCACATCTAAAATAACCACATAAAATATTACTAAAACAGCACAAATGCATGTTGCAAACAATGAGAATAAAATGAACATTTCTACATAGTTAAAATGTCAACTAGCAACCTAACACCCTAAAACCTACTTCTATGTGCTCTACCATGAGAGCATGGAGTAGCATGACTTGCCTCTAGAGTTTCTTACGGAGAATCAGGACACTGCATGCATGTTTATAGCAAAATACTGTGGGTATCAGCAGTGTGGAGGAAGTGTTCCATCAAGAGGAAAACAAACATCAGCTGTAGCTTGTCTCATCCCAGGCTTGGCTCAGTTTCAGCTTTCAGTGCAGAATATCGGATGCAACAGCATCACTGCAGTCTGAAAAATTTCGAGCAGTATCTTGCCCGATAATCAGAGGCGAAGGATCTCCTGTCAAGTGGTCAATTAGCAGTCCTTTTATACTATACATTATCTGAGATTGTATTTTCTGACAGAATCTCAGGAATGTCTGACATAACCTCTGTGCATCTTATAAACAAATAAGATAAAAACATGTCAATTCAGATTAAACTGTTTATGTTGTTATTATATCTGGCCTTGAAATAGAAATAACAAGACACATGCAAGGTCATTGTCTGCACATTAAGTGTCTTATCGATGTCATTGCCTCAATGACTTGACACTTTCACGTGTTTTTGACGAGAAGGACAGATGACATCTGCATCAAAGGCACACATGTCAATGATTCAGAAAAAATGCCTTTAGCTTTAATGAGCATATGTTAGTCATGATGAATTGGATGCACTTCTTTTTTATTAGCATACTTATATGCCATAATGTATAAAAACCTTATCAGTACAATAAATGCACTAACTTATAAATAACAAAAACAGACATTATATGTACTTTAAAATCAGATGCCGATATATAAGAAGTTACAAGTAAATGCAATCTATCTAGTATTAAAATCGGAGCCAGAATTGTCTAATTTTACTACGGTGGGGGTGTGAACATAGCCACATATACATCAAGTTATGGTGGACTCTCATAAGCAATCAAGAATCTAAACGTGCATCCCAGATGCAAAAATAGGGAAAATGGAGTCTCATCCTGCTCAAGATAGAGTCAGGCCTTAGGGACTATACGTCATCCCTGGCTTGTACATCTGAATTGTGACATAATATGGGCTGAGTTATAGCTAGAGAGTTATCTAATTTAGAAGAAATCCATGCTCTCGGAACATTAACATAAAACTCTATATCTAAGTACTTTCATAGCATTTATCACATAGCATAAGATAAGTATACATAAATGTAACTGCATAAAATATATGATTTCATAAAATAGCACAAAATAATGCAATAAGCTGTGCATAAATACTTTTCTTAAGCCGTGTATGTTTCAAACAACAGAAGGCACTTCTATTAAAGATGGTATGAAGAACTTTATAGTTGAAAGCTTATTATCTCATGATGGTTTACTTAAGAGAAATGCGTGCTGGTAATTAAAAGGGCATAATACTAAATATGCCAATTTTAAAATAATGCAGCTTTAGAAAGAAAACGTTTTTTAAAAACGTTTTCCTGAGTCAAGTGTTGCTCTTAGTCCTGGTCTGAGGATATTTCTAGGACGTCAGGTTCACACATAGCATATGTATGGTCACGGAGAACAAAACGCAAATGGTTGCAATTCCAAAGCACTCAGTGAAGGTGATAATACTTCATTTGGAGGTTTGAACAACATCAGTGATGCAAGCCAATCCTCAGAAAGTGCGTCAAAAAGTGTCTGTCACTGGAGAAATTAATCCATCATAATTAACATTTTGCAATAGGAACAAATGCATTGATCACCATTGTCTCTGGTGTGATTTCAATGGGTGCAAAAGCATTTCCACGTTTAGTAAAGCTGCTTTATCTGCATTTCTGTTCAACTGGATGGCAATACCTCAGCTGATGAACAGGAGAATGGTAGAAGATCCGCCAAAAAGACTCAAAAATAAGGAATGAAAAATAGTGGTATCAGTCCAAGCACAGCTTTGAATCTAGTCACCAGACCACATCCAATGTCCTTCATCATTGATGAATTATAAATTGTATGTGCAATATCAGCAAAGTGAGTCGGGTATTTCATCTGTGTAAGGTATACGTTTCTGCTGCAGAAGTCAAAGAAACTTCTTTTAGTAGTAATACAACAACCAATTTGCTAATTTTGTCAAAGTTCATGCCTCTTATAGCAACACTAGACCAAGGGGCACTTATGATTACATGTTGAGGCGGTGGGTACATGGTTCTTTCTCAGCACTGTATTGTTTTAGAAACCGTTATCATATAATGTTGGCCAGGTTTCAACCCGCAACAGCTGATGTTGGTTAACATTAAATTAGAACCATTTTTCAGTAGTTTGTGAGGATGGAAGAAACAGGACTAACTAATTGAACACAATTTAATCAAGGCATCAAAGCATTACACATTCAACTCAACGAAATTGTATCACATAAAAGAGAATAACCTAGAGGATTACTGCAGCTGGAAGAACTGAAAACACAGGGTCATCTTCATTTACGCACGTGTATCGAACACGAATATTTCCATGAATGGAACGAAATAGATGTGAATTGAGCATTGATTTATACCAGCCTAAAGTATTTCTGACATTCATGAAAATAAATGATAAGTTGCAATAGATAAAGAAATAATGCCTTGTATTAGCCATATAACAGGTGGATTTTCACTAACTAAAAACAGTGGGGCATATTATCAAGCCAGGCGATAAAATTATCGCAGTTTTAGCGGCAGAAATCTGCCGCTAAAACTGCGATAATGGGCTTGATAATATGCTCTATGGAATTCCAATTGAAGCCCATGTTAGATGTGAAGGACATCTGAAGTACTGGGTTTTTAGAACCCAGCGGTGCAGGGGAACACACCCGAAGACTTCGAGTTCTTCCTGTTTCAGACCCACAGAAACACAGAGTCTTCTAGGTGAAGTCAAAGATCGTATTTATTGGCTGCAGACCAATTACAGGTATCCGAGAAGTACAACACAATGTATGTTCTCAGGAGACTGCTTAAACTTACAGAAACGGCCTTCTCCTTATATACAAAATATCATGCTTCAGGCACACATTCCTCGTTTTACGATATGGTCATTCATGTGTATTCATTACAAACGAAAAGGCAGAGTCATGATGACCATCCCACATTCTAGTTCAGCCAGCCCACAATTATTTACCCAGCGAGGCTCAGATCCCACATCAGATATCAGCAGACCCCAATAAACACGGGCACCTCCTGTTTGTAAAACAAGCCATAAAGCAGGAAGAGTCAGGTGTGAAAGAGATTAGCCGGAGGCTTGTGTGGGATGAAAAGGCTTTATGGTGTGTCAAACCCTGATGCTAATCACAGGTGGCCGTAGGATGGGGAGCTCGTGAGAACGGACTGACCTGGGGCGGTGGAGCCAAATTGCACAGGTCACAGAGAAGTCAAATAGAAGGCACATGTGTTCTGAAGGCCTGTGCACGTCCTTAATGCGCAGCCTATGTGAGGGCAACCATAAGATGGCTACCGCTCCAAAATGGAACCCACGAAGTCAATGTGTAATATCATATACAAAGTGAATTTATCGATGAAACGTTATGCAGAACACTTGTACATACTGCATTGGCCATTCGCGGTTCGCTGATACCGGAATAGGCAGGGTAGGGCCATGCCTCCTAAGCGGTCCCAAATTTAAAGTACCACAGACCCTCCTTTTGCCCTTACATAGGCAATAACTACACTCATATTAATCCGAGTCCAGGTCTATATTCATAAGGTCATGGAGATGTTGCTGTAGCATCATCCTATTACTTAGCTCGTCCCTCGATACAGGTTTCCTTACACATAATGTAGCACAGAGGCCACATATCGCGGGAGCACACTGTACACACAGACAGAACAGGAAAAGAATGGCTAAGATCATTCCAATGACCATCAGAATCTTCCAACCCCAGGCAGATATCAGTTCCCAGAACCACCCCATCAGTGACCAATCTCCTTTATCCACGTGTATAGATTCGGATATTTTATGCAGTTTGGAGATGGCTTGATAAACTGTTGGAGCGTTATCTGGTATGAAAATGCAACAGCTAGATTGGATGACCTTACATACCCCACCACGGTCTGCAAGTATGACGTCTAGAACCATACGGTTCTGCAAAGTCATGAGGCGATCCGCTTGGAGCTCAGCTGTCAAATTACCAAGGGCACCAGCCGCTACATTAACAGTGGATTCAACCACACGAGTCAGTTGTCTCAGGTTCCTACTATTGACCATCGGTCCCCAAAACGGCAGGAAACCCAGAAAGAAGTCTCCCGCTTCCTGACCGGCAGTATCCTCCTGACTAACAACGCCTCTCACAACTCTGGTCTTGTGATAATCAGAGGCAGCAGTAAATGTTGGCGGTAGCAAATTTGCAATATTACATGTGCCCAAGAAATCAGGGGGCAACCATGTATATGCTCGGTCATTGCAGACAAAATATGTACCCTTGGCAGCCAAAAACGCGGGGGAAAACTGTGATGGAAAAGTGTACGTTTCAGTACAGTCACTTTTCCCCAGTTGAGCCCTTGGATTCTGACCATGACCTTTTAAACAGAACCGACCTATGTGGGGTACGACCCAAATTGGGGATGACATTTTCCGCTGCCTTTCACTCAGACTAATGCTATACCCCGTCGCGTTCCAACCTACATAAGCTCGCAATTCATCCTTGGGAATAGATGAGTATGCGTCGATATCTCTGCTCATATCAGCGACTCCATCTTGAAAAACTCCATCCTCTAATCGTGGCGCTCGCGGCGGGTGAGTATCTTCTGCTAAGGAGTACGCCTGTCAGTCCAGGGAACGCCCCAGACCAACCAGAACCATCGACCTAACGTCTTCGGCCTGTACCCCAAAGTCTTGGCACCGCGACCCTGCAGCTGAACCCGGATGGTGGTTCGAAAAACAAAAATCAAAAAGTCCTTCAGATGGGAGAGCTATAATATCAAAAAGAAAAATAGTAAGGGAAGGGAATTTTTTATTTGTCCATAGGCCTTGGCCTCAAGTTATAGCGAATTCGGCCAGGTACTGTCTGGTCTTGAAACAAGAGTTCAGGCTCTGTGGTGTCTATTCGAATTGACGGTGGCACAGCTTCCTGCAAAATATCGTCGCTTTCTCGTTCTGAAGTCATTCCCTTTACACGTGCATCACTAAATGGCACAAAACGGGGGACAGTGTCAGTTTCAGAATCAGCGATCCCCTCCTGGACCCACCGGTCATATGGCAAAGGCAAAGGGACCCTTTTACAGTGGACGCTGTGGATCCAGTTCTTCTTTCCTTTCACTCGGACAGCCGATCTTGTAGAAAGAAGGACGAGATGGGGGCCGGTCCAACGGGGCTCATCATTCTTGGCCCGTTGAAAATTTTTCACCAGCACCCACGTTCCAGGATCAATGGGATGTCCTGGAGCTTCAGAGGCCTGAGGCAGAGTATCGTGCACCTGTTGGTGTAAAACAATTTAGCCGTCAATTCATACAGATAGTCAAGCAGTATTGGATGTTCGATTTCGCTGAATTTTGTGGGCCTTGGCACTCCCCATATATTGGCCGGGCGGCCAAACACTATCTCATAGGGACTAAGTCCCATTCATGAGTGCACAGTCATTCTGGTTGACAGGAGTGCTAAAGGCAGAGCGTCAGGCCATTTAAGACCAGAGCTTGCCTGGATCTTGGCCATTTTAAGTTTTAAGGTGCCGTTATAGCACTCTACTAATCCAGCTGATTGGGGGTGATTTGCAGCGTGAAATTTCTGTGTAATGCCTAGCCCTTCACATACTTCTTTCATCACTCGACCCACAAACTCACTCCCATTATCACTCCAGACCATTCTTGGCATTCCAAATCTAGGGAAAAATTCTTTGACGAGGGCTTTAGCTGTGGATAAGGCAGTGTTGTCTTTTAAGGGGTATGCTTCTATCCACTTTGAGAAGGCACAGACAACAACGAGTACATATTTTAAATTGTTGCACCTTTCCATGTGGATGAAATCTAGCTGCAAAACCTCGAACGGATATGTTGGAGGCGCAAAATGACCAGCTGGAGTTGGGGTTCCCCTACCAGGATTGTATTTTAAACATACCATACAATTCTTGACCACATTCTCTGCACACTTGGGAATTCCAGCGTTCTGCCATACTGGAGCCAACAACTTACAAATTCCTTTCACACTGATATGTGCCATTCCATGTGCCATCGTAGCCACTGGAAGCACATATGCATCAGGTAACAACCATCGCCGATGTTCTGACAAATCAACCCAACAACCATTCTAATCCAATTTACCCTTACTTTCTCTCCACATACTCAATTCTTTCTCTGTGGATTCAGCTTGAAGGGACTTCACACTCTCTATCGTGTCTTCACACATTCCAACATCACCAACCCATCTTGCAGGGCCTGCGACATACATTCGAGTCTTCACATCTTTTGCTGTTTCTTTCGAGATTTCGTCAGCAAATGCATTACCACGACCAACATCATCAGTGACCTTCTTGTGCGCACTGCATTTCATGATTGCAACTTGTAACGGTAAGGTCAGTGACTCAAGGAGATCATTCACCAACTGAACATTTTTAATTTTAGCTCCATGCGAAGTCAGGAACCCACGTTCTTTCCACAAGCGCCCAAAACTATGGGCCACGCCAAAGGCGTACTGACTGTCAGTATATATGTTCACTTTCATTCCTTCAGACAACACGCATGCTCTTGTAAGGGCAATTAATTCTGCTGCTTGAGCCGAATTATGTGGTATGCGTGCAGTCTCAACAATCGTGTGCAAAGTCGTGATGGCATATGCAGCAGTCGTATCACCATTCGGAAGCTTGAAGCACGAACCATCCACCCATAAGGTACCATCACACTCAGTTAGGGGAGTATCTTTAAGATCCACTCTCCCTTTCATCTCTTCATCTGTTCTGAACAGACAATCATGCTGCTCAATCTCATCTATGTCTGCTGGGATTGGCAATAATGTAGCTGGATTAAACGTGTTGCATCTCTTTATGTGTATATGGTTTGCCAACAGTGTCAATTCATACCCTGACAATCGAGCACTAGTTAAGTGCTGTGTCTTGGTCCGGTTTAACAATGTGTCCACAGCATGTGGAACCATTACAATCAATGTGTTATTCATCACTAGTCCAGCAGACTGTCGAATAGACACAGCTGCTGCGGCTGTAGCTCTCAAACAACTTGGCAATGCCCTCACTACCGGGTCCAAAGTTGACGAAAAATATGCGCATGGACGCGGTCTGTCGCCAAAAGGCTGTGTTAACACTGATAATGTGCAACCTTCCTTTTCATGAACATACAATGTAAAAGGCTTGCTGTAGTCAGGGGTACCCAACACAGGAGCTGAACATAATGCATTACGCAATTCCCAAAAACTTTTCTGACACTCTTCAGACCATGGGACAGGATTCGGTGTATTTTTACAGGTTAATGCTAACAAAGGTTTTGCCAGCAAAGAAAAACTCGGGATCCAGTGCCTACAGTATGAAGTAATGCCCAAGAAAGCACGCACTTCTCTCTGTGTTCTTGGCACGCTCAATTGTGCAATGGCTTGAATTCTTTCTGGGGTCAGTTTCCTTCCCTCCTTCGATAAGAGATGACCTATGTAGGTCACTTCTTGTCGACAATATTGCAGTTTTGAGAGAGACACTTTGTGATGAAAGGCAGATAGGTGACGCAACAATGACAATGTACCTTCTTTACAAATCTTTTCAGTATCCGCGGCGATTAGCAAATCGTCAACGTACTGAATAAGGGTAGCACCACTAGGTAAAACAAGTGCATCAAGCTGCGCCTTTAAAGCCTGACTGTATATTGATGGACTTTCACAGTAGCCCTGTGGAGAGCATTTAAAGCGGAAGCTTCAACCTCCTAAACTGAAGCCAAAAATGTCCCTGCTCTCCTCTGCAATTGGGATGCTAAAGAAAGCATTCTTTAAATCGATCACTGGGAACCATGCAGCGGAGGCTGGAATCATAGTTAACAAGGCAGTTATATCAGGGACAACTGGAAACTGTGGCACAACTATTTTATTGACCTCTCTAAGATCAATCACAAATCTGTAAACAGGTGGCTGAGAAGGGTCCATACGTTTTAAAACAGGTAAAACAGGACTATTGCAAACGTTGCCTCTTGTCTCTTCAATTACACCCTTTTTAATCAAATCACTGATAATTGCTAACAACGCTTTCTGGCCTTCATTGGAGATCTTGTACTGGGGAATGCGTGGCAATCTGATATTGGCCTTTAAAGTGACCACATATGGCGGTATTTCCAAGAGACCCACATCATTGGGACCAGTAGCTCAAAGGACATCCGGAAGGGATGACAATTCAGGTGGCAATTTATTCTTTGACAAATACATTGGGGAAATCACTTCCTTACCCAATGTAAGTTGTACTCCTGAGGGAGAACAATATAGTGTTGCATGCAATCTTTTTAACAAATCCAACCGTAACAGATTTTCACCACAACCTGTCGTTAGGATGAGGGGTGCTTTTAGCTCACAAGGTCCAACAGAAAGGGGCATAGGACTAGAAATCGGGTTCCTCTTATTGACAATATTGCAGTTTTGACAGAGACACTTTGTGATGAAAGGCAGACAAGTGACGCAACAATGACAATGTAGCTTCTTTACAAATCTTTTCAGTATCCACGGCGATTAGCAAATCGTCAACGTACTGAATAAGGGTAGCACCACTAGGTAAAACAAGTGCATCAAGCTGCGCCTTTAAAGCCTGACTGTATATTGATGGACTTTCACAGTAGCCCTGTGGAGCGCGTTTAAAGCGGAAGCTTCGACCTCCTAAACTGAAGCCAAAAATGTCCCTGCTCTCCTCTGCAATTGGGATGCTAAAGAAAGCATTCTTTAAATCGATCACTGAGAACCATGCAGCGGAGGCTGGAATCATAGATAACAAGGCAGTTATATCAGGGACAACTGGAAACTGTGGCACAACTATTTTATAACCTCTCTAAGATCAATCACAAATCTGTAAACAGGTGGCTGAGAAGGGTCCGTACGTTTTAAAACAGGTAAAACAGGACTATTGCAAACGTTGCCTCTTGTCTCTTCAATTACACCCTTTTTAATCGAATCACTGATAATTGCTAACAACGCTTTCTGGCCTTCATTGGAGATCTTGTACTGGGGAATGCGTGGCAATCTGACATTGGCCTTTAAAGTGACCACATATGGCGGTATTTCCAAGAGACCCACATCATTGGGACCAGTAGCCCAAAGGACATCCGGAAGGGATGACAATTCAGGTGGCAATTTATTCTTTGACAAATACATTGGGGAAATCACTTCCTTACCCAATGTAAGTTGTACTCCTGAGGGAGAACAATATAGTGTTGCATGCAATCTTTTTAACAAATCCAACCCTAACAGATTTTCACCACAACCTGTCGTTAGGATGAGGGGTACTTTTAGCTCACAAGGTCCAACAGAAAGGGGAATAGGACTAGAAATCGGGTTCCTAACCGGGGCGCCAGAAAAACCTACTGAAACATTCATTTCGCCAGACAAAGGCGCGCCAGGGAGTTTCGAATGCATAATTGAACTCTTTGCAGCACCAGTATCCAGCAGAAAGGGCTCTGACACACCCGCTGTAGTCACCTTAACATACGGTCCACTCTGATCCACTGGTACTGAAACAACTCCCTCTCTCTGTCTATGGCTGTCCTAGTAATCATTACCTTCCACATTGTCGTCTTCTGCATAATAGTCATTATTATAGTACTGAGCTGTATTACCAGTTGCATTGGCTTGCTGATCAAAGCTATTTATCGTATTTTGAGGCGGAAGAGGACGCGGGTTCTGGGGAACATTTCCACGCCCTCTGCCTCTAGGAGCTTGCTGACCACCTCTACCTCTTGCGCTATACGCATTATTAGTACGCTGCAACAATTTAGGACAACTATACTTAAAATGACCTTCCTCTTTACAATACGAACATTGATTGGGACCTACAGGAACACGCGGTTGGGAATACTCGAACCTTTGCATGTTTCTCTGAAACTGTTGAGGTTGCTGATAGTTACTCTGACTACCACGCGGTGGGTAGGCCTGTTGTAACAGAACCTTCACTTTTAATTCCTTAATTCTCATCTTTATCCCTATTTCCGTAATACTGTGCAGTGGCCAGTATTTGCGCTGAAGAGGAAACAGCCCAGGAACTCTCGGAATCTTTTAATTTCTTACACAACTCGGGAAGCAAATTATGCACAAATTTATCAACAAATAACCGTTGGCCACCTTCAGTACTCATGTCTTGACCACTGTGGTCGATAAATGTTTCTTCAAACCTAGTGAAGAAATCAGACACCGTTTCATCTTTCTTCTGTTTGCATGCCGATAGGTTATCCCAATTCACACGCATCGCGGGCACTAAAGTTTTCATGTAGGTAATAATTCTACCAGGGAGTTCTGCTACTAGGGGCTCAGGTTTTGCACCACCAACTTGTCTAGGTCTGCAGCAATGATATTAGCCCATGTGTCACCTAGTTCTGCGTCGTGATCTACATTACGAATTGAACCCCATAAAGGCTGTGGAACAACGTTTCCAAACAACATGTCTATGTCAGCTAGATTCATGACACATGATCCTGCCGTCTGTGACAACTCCTTATAATATCCTGCAGGGTTTTTCCGGGGGTCAGGCAATGTCTGTTTAAGCGCTATTACTTCAGATCGTTTCCAAGGGACATGTACCCAAACACGCTGGAAATGTGGTAGAACAGGTGGAACATCATTCGCATCACCAAGTCTCCAAACTTGAGGAACCTCATGCATTGGATATTGTCGCACTTTTACCTGTTTCCCTTCAGGGAATTCCTGTCCAAACAATGATTGCTGACAATCCCCATTCCTGAAAGACAGCAGTGTCGCAACTGCTTTCCCAACATCAGAACCCACAATCGTACCTTTTCCAAATTCAAATCGTACTTGACACAACTTCTGCGGACTGGAGTCTAAATCATTCTCTTCCAACTCTTCACATAGGATTTCACACATTTTCTCAAAAACGTACCGCTGTTGTGGCGCTTCCAACTGATGAAAAACATTAACAACAGATTCTACATCATATCTAGAAGGATAAACAATCCATCTACGTGCCATGCTGTCTAATACTTCTCTCTCTTCAGAACCAGGCAACTGACTACGCAACTGCTTTCGTTGTGAGCCAGGGATCACACTAGATAACCCAAGGAGAGGCGACACAAAACTAGTAACCGCACTAGTTATGCGTTGTCGTGCAGAAGGAGAATCTGACATAAGAACAGGGGAAAAAACAGAGGGAAGCACAGTAGGTGTAGATGCAGATGCAAGGACAGTATCGGGGAGAGCGCCAAGGGAGGCAGTTGGTGGGGCAGGCAAAGTCGCAGCAGTCAAAGGGGATGCAGGCTGCAAAGTTGGCGGCCCTTGAGGGGGCTGCACCACAAGAGCAGGCGCCGGCTGAGGAGGTGCTGGCGGCTGCAGGAAAGCTTGCGGCACATTAACTGGAGGCTGCACATTTACGAGCTGTGCAGGCGCTGTGGCATTTTGCGCATACGGGGGTGGCGAACTTAGCAAATGAGACATTAGGGAATCTTTCTCTTTCTCTTTTGACTCATCTTGTGGAAGGGGTGACAAAACTGGGTAACATTTATCGATCCCTAGTTTACGCTGTCTATGTAACTGCTCATTCATTTGTTCCTCCTCATTATCTTTAAATTGTACAGCTGCTTGCATCATTGACATACCTTTTTCTCTCTTATTTCTTTTTGCTAGCTTAATTTCCTTCTGTTTGGCTTCCTTTCGCCATAGGCGGAAAGAATCAAACATCGCCGGCCGGGCTTTTTTTAAAAATAATTTAACTTCCAAATTGTCTAAAATATCTGTATCGAAACTACCATTTTGGGGCCATTTTAAAACACCATCCTTCCTGGTGTATCGGATCCATATTTCATTATATGCAATGGGGCCCACGCCATGTTTTACATAAAGCTCATAAGTTGGAGTTCCAATTGGAGGGACCGGACACGAATCCTCCAATCGGGAGTCCTTTCTACAACCCAAACAAAACAAATTTCCAAATATACTAGAACCAGGCATCTTCGCTCACTAGTCTAGTTTCAAACTTCAAAGGATTATCGAATACGATAATCTTGTGAATACACGAGTCCTCTGGCTTTGGCACTTGCAAGTTCCAAATCAAAGCGATCCCGAAGGATACCAAAATCCCGAAGGATACCAAACAAACTGGGAGACGCTCCACTTATACTTAACTGAGGTATCGATTATCGATGGCGTCACCAGAAGACTCTCTCAATTGTTTCGCTCTACCAAATCGTCAAGGGTCCAAAACAGGGCGATTAATCAGGGCAGCAGTCCTTCGTAGCCGTCGGGACGCGGAGAACCTCGCAGAAAAGACTTTCGGACCACGTCGACATGCAGGGGTCGATGAAGTGGCGGCCTTCCTCCGGAATTTCCACACGAAGCTCCTCACGAACCTCTGGCTTGGACCGGTACCGCTGAAATTGCCCCGAGTTGGGCGCCAACTGAAGTACTGGGTTTTTAGAACCCAGCGGTGCAGGGGAACACACCCGAAGACTTCGAGTTCTTCCTGTTTCAGACCCAGAGAAACACAGAGTCTTCTAGGTGAAGTCAAAGATCGTATTTATTGGCTGCAGACCAATTACAGGTATCCGAGAAGTACAACACAATGTATGTTCTCAGGAGACTGCTTAAACTTACAGAAACGGCCTTCTCCTTATATACAAAATATCATGCTTCAGGCACACATTCCTCGTTTTACGATATGGTCATTCATGTGTATTCATTACAAACGAAAAGGCAGAGTCATGATGACCATCCCACATTCTAGTTCAGCCAGCCCACAATTATTTACCCAGTGAGGCTCAGATCCCACATCAGATATAAGCAGACCCCAATAAACACGGGCACCTCCTGTTTGTAAAACAAGCCATAAAGCAGGAAGAGTCAGGTGTGAAAGAGATTAGCCGGAGGCTTGTGTGGGATGAAAAGGCTTTATGGTGTGTCAAACCCTGATGCTAATCACAGGTGGCCGTAGGACGGGGAGCTCGTGAGACCGGACTGGCCTGGGGCGGTGGAGCCAAATTGCACAGGTCACAGAGAAGTCAAATAGAAGGCACATGTGTTCTGAAGGCCTGTGCACGTCCTTAATGCGCAGCCTATGTGAGGGCAACCATAAGATGGCTACCGCTCCAAAATGGAACCCACGAAGTCAATGTGTAATATCGTATACAAAGTGAATTTATCGATGAAACGTTATGCAGAACACTTGTACATACTGCATTGGCCATTCGCGGTTCGCTGATACCGGAATAGGCAGGGTAGGGCCATGCCTCCTACGCGGTCCCAAATTTTAAAGTACCACACATCTAACATGGGCTTCAATCGGAATTCCATAGAGCATATTATCAAGCCCATTATCGCCGTTTTAGCGGCAGTTTTCTGCCTCTAAAGCGGTGATAATTTTATCGCCTGGCTTGAATATGCTCCAGTGTTTCTTCCTTTTGCTCAACACTCAACTGAGTATACGTGGAATCTTTTTTAGCCATTGTTTTCTGTGTCAATGTTTGAATGTAAGGTTACAAAGAACTGCTTCATTCAAAAGTTGCCAAGATCTAAGGGTTTGTAAGGCTCAATTTAATTGTATGATTCTTTTTTATCTGCTTTATAGTTTTATATAGCACAAACCTGACCCGAAGGTATCAAAGCACTTTACATGAGCACCAGTTACGTTGCAGACGGACATTCAGTTTTAGTAGGCACGGGGATATTAAGTGATTTTGCCCAGAATCACAGGTTGTTGAGCGTCCCTGCCAAGACTCAAATCCAGTTCCCCAGATTGAAGGTCAACCGCTCTAGCCAGGTCTCCTTTTAGAAGATTTAAGCCTGAAGACTTGATTTTGTTTAATAAATACACTCTGTTAGAAAATGTGTGCATGCCATTTGATAACTTAAACTGTTTATAGATGTTCTTAATCTAGCTGTCTAATTCTTTCTGCAGCTTTTTTTCTGAGTATGTATTATATTCATCATAAACAGTAAATATTCCTGTTTCTATGAATTGCTTATTTCTAGTGGGACGTGGTTGTAAAAGTAATTCAGAATTGTCCATGTTTAATAGAGGTGGGCGATGAATTCCGCTCCATCGGCGGAGTTCGTGGAGTTTTGCCCACTTTGCACTCCGTGTGGAGGTCTGGCAAACTCTGTCAAGGAGTTTTTTCTTATAAGTTGGTGAGCGTTCGCTAGACAAAAGCCGTGCTAGAACTCCTCTCTGCGATATATCTCAATGCAGATGGTGGAAAAACACACAAGGCCACAAGAAGACATACTGACCTGTGCAACTACACATACACTAGACTCAAACAGAATACGCGAAATCATCAAAAGACATCGGGGATTTTACAGACAGGCAACTTGACAATACCACCACCTTGTTTTAACCTCAAACGCTCCCCTAACATTAAAGACATGCTGGTACACAGGAGTCACGCATGCCTTACAGAGCTAACCAAAAGACTCTTGGATTTACCTCCAATGAGGGGACAGTTTCCTTGTGGCACATGTACTGTCTGTAGTTTCACTACCACTAGCACAGAGATAAAACTTACAAACACTTCCACCTGGGTTCAGAAGACACACACAAACTTCAACATCAAGTACTGCATATACATAGTAACATGTCCCTGCAACAAAAGATATATTGGGGTGACAACTAGACCAATTATTACATGCATCATGGAACAGCCCAGCAATATTCAGTGCACACACTTTCTAATCCAAGGACTCTCTGTCAAAGACATACGGTGGACTGTATTAGAGGCACATCCCAGTATGAATAAAGGTGCCCTTTTAAGAAGAGAACAAATGTGGATCTTCCGCATGTCAACAACCATGAGTGAGAGAATTCCACTGAGTGAAATGAACCACTGATCTGCTTTACTCCTAGTTGTTCAATGCACTCTGTTCAGGCCACCTACCTCTACTTGCGATCAGTGATCGAAGTGGGGGGTGAAAAGTAGGGGAACTGTGGGCGGAGAATCAGAGGGCGGAAATAACCCGAGGATTGGGGCAGTGGGCGGAGTCAGAGGTGTGGCCAGAAGGAGCAAAACATACCAATTTTTAGTATTTGTTTTGCATTTCACTGACCAGTTACAGCTCATTACGTTATTTAATTCAAATTGACATTAAAATACATTCACAAATTGGGATACGTATCCAATCACAGAATGTCACAAATACATTTCAAAGTGCTATCACAAGCCATTTGTCTATCAGCTGTGCGGTTTCTGTCATCAGCGTTTTTCCTCCCCTTTTCCACAAAAGCAGTTCAAACATGAATGGCAAAATATCCTATTTTGCAAATGTTTTCCACATAATTATGGCTCTGCCATATTTGCTACATAATACTTCATCTGCTGCATTATCTGACGCATTTAACTAATAAATTGTTTGTAGCTCAAATGGATCAAAAGTTACTAAAAATGTGACTTGTGTTGCTGCGAAGTGAATGGCCCTTTGCAAAGGTTGAGTGGGTACCTTTATCACTGCTACATTTGTCTGTTGAACTGGTACTAGCGAGTCAAAATATTTGCAGAGACTGTTAGTATGTGTAAAAATGTCAAAATAATAAAGTATCAGGAAATATACCGCATTACGCTGCAGCCTTTTTCTTGCTGCATAATTTAGTTAACACTGCAGCATAATTTTGTCCTCCATTGCTGCATAATTCCAGCGACTTCAAAGCAGGCAGCACATGTTAAAAGTGCTTGTGCATGAAACAAAGAGACTGTTAACTTTGTGAACTTATTTTGGTGAGTGTGCAAATCCTGCATTGCCGAACCCTGATGAGTTGCAGCTAATACTGCTGAAACAAAGCCAATGAAGGTACCAATGGGTGAGGCGGACCAGCATCAAGGGTCCTGGGACTTCAGGGACAGAGTCACTGTTGCTCTAGGGTGTGCTTCTTCGTATACCTGCCGACTAGACTGGAGGTGAACTTCAGTATGGATTGCCTTGAAGATTAACCCACACTTGCCACCCCTAGGATCCACCTGCTGATGCTAAGACACCAGGGCTTTTAAGGTCTAGCTGGGCCTTCTAAGGTCTAGCAGGGGAATGTGCTCTCTCAGGAGAGTAGTCTGTTGGACTGGTCATAAATCCTGAACCTGGTTCCCCAGTTCCAAATTCCGCATCTCTGGCTAAAGAAGTGCCACATACTCTCCCCCACTGGACACCATACTGCCCCACTTAGAGAAAATCACACTGCCTTTAACTACTACCAAATTGTGCCCCTCTATAAACACCTAGATGAGATTCAATTCAAAATATACACTTGACAAGAGTAATACACTGGTTGAAAAAAGTAACAACATTCTGGAAAAAGCAAACACTCATAGGGAATACAATTGAACTCTTTTACACTCATTATTCAGAAATCAATGAGCGTTTTTGCCAGAAAAGTTAATCACATGACTAAAGGGCTTGGAAGGGACCCGTTTCAATGTCCATTGCTTATATCCTTACAAAACATAGGCAGTATGGTTTAAAAAGACCACATCCCTGGACACGGAGCTGTGGTGCACATTTTTTTAACTAAAATAGGGAAAACAACTGATAAGGATCACATTAAATGTTTTCCAATCCACTCATCAAGCAGGTATTGCAGTACCTCCATGAATGGCGCACTTCCCCACTTGGTGAAAAATGCTGTTTAACGAAAAGGAGAAAAGAAAAGTAGCGATTCGTTGGCAAACGCTGTCAAGTGCCACTAATGTGTTTGGGGGTGAATGAAATCAATCAAGCCAATTTGTGACCACTCTCTCTTGCTTTATTTAGTTATGTATTTATTGTTCAAATGTTAAACCTTTTTAGGTCTCGTCAGCGTAGGCTGTTCACATGCGCAGTCTCGCTGGCGAGATTTAATGTTTTTGAGTAGTTTCAGTAAAGGGCTTTAAGCCCCGCCCATCTTTCCCATTGGCCGGCGTCACCGTTTATGCTAAACGGCGGCCAGCCATCAGGAAAGAGCTGTTGGTGACGTTTTCGCTCGGCTTTTTCTGCCGTCCCACTTGGACGGCCTCGCCTGCTTTCCTTCTGAAGTAAAAGATTTCTTATCTTTATGGGGCCAAACACATGGTGTCAGGTTTTCATCCTGCGGAATCCAGACGCCACAATAAGCTCCACCTCCGGACCTTCCAAACACCCTGAAGTATGTTGAAACAGGGTGTTTAAATGATACGGCGAGGGAAAAACCCCCTAAAGGGGAAAAAACCCTAGGAGGGGATAGGGAAGGGTCAGCTGGGAAAGGAAGCTGGAAAAACAAGACAAAAGGATTAATACATGGAATACATACTACGCTCTGTAAAGTCTCACTAACACAAATAATGATTCACCTGCAAGGTCTCTGCTTACAGGCTTCACTTCGATGGAACACTGCTGGTATCCCCTATCCCTATAGGACACAAACACCCATTAGTTGGCAATTGAGAGATCGCCCTCCAACTCAAATGTAGGCAAGACTACCATACGTCGCCTACCCTCAACCGGATACTACTATGACTCCTCTGTATTCAATCAGGTATGGTTTCTCGTGGCATAGCGGTCATTCCTGGTTAACAACCCAGGCTTTATGATGAAAAACAATAGAGAATTAATTCCGGCGTATATTACTCCATATGCGCCGGTTGCATGCCTCAACTCCCTCTGGACCTTGACCCCTCCAAACACGGTAGGGCGTAGTGATCTACTACCGCCCTCCGCTTTGGCACTTGTAATCCGTAGGGAAAAAGTAATTCGTGACGGTAATGCAGAGGATGCCTTCCCCTTGCACTCCGCCACTTGCATTCACTTCCTCACGGCCTCCAGTAATCAAACAACAACAGTCAGCTTCCCCTGCGCAATCATTCACAGGCAGGGCTCTCACCTCGTTGCTCTCGAACGGTAACCGGACTCCGGGACGCTTCCTTCGGCGCTAGTACACTGCGCTGCTTCATGCGCGTAAAACGGTTCGGACTATAGATTGTACCTGTCAGTAGCGAAGTGAACCAACTTAGCTACTCGGACACTCTGGAAACGAGAGCCGCCACTCCCGCTAGCCTCACAAAATCGCAAACGTCGTTTCCTCCGTGCCGCTCCTCTATATCCGGTCCGGCAGCAAAGGCTGCTGGGATCGGTAGTTCCACACCCCGGGAATCTGGAAAATGTAGTTCTTTAGGCAGGCGCGAGGGCTAGACCCTGACAGTACGTCCCCCTCCCAAGTGCCTCCTAGGACCAGGCTTGGACGGAAACCTCCGGTGGAAAGATGCAATGGCTCTCGGGGTGTGCACGTTACTCCAGGGCTCCCAGGAGTCTTCCTCCACCGAATAGCCCTTCCAGGAGACCAAGTACCACAGCACCCCTCTACGCAGCTTCGAATCACGTATAGATCGTACTTCATATTCGATCCCTCCGTCTCCGTACACCGGTGGGGGGCATCTCCTCTGGGCTGTAAATGCCTTCTTTAGTGAGTGTACATGAAACACGGGATGAATCCTTAGTGACCCCGGCAGTCGTAGTTTGTAGGCCACCGGATTGACTTGCTTCACTATAGGATATGGCCCAATAAAGCGTGGATGAAATACGCTTCGCAACTTAAACCTGATGTATCTGGTGGACAACCACACCTTGTCTCCCACTTGGAACTGAGGGCCGGGGTTCCTGTGCTTATCCTCCCACTGCTTGTATACCTCTTTGGCCTTCACTACATGAGCGTGCACTGCCTTATGCACCTTCCTCAACATACGTAAGTGAGCCATCACAGTGGGCTGGTTTCGGACTGCCGAAGGGATGTCGATGGGTAAGGTGTTGGCTTCGTACCCGTAATTGGCTCTAAACGGTGACATGCCTGTAGAACCATGCCAGGCATTGTTATAGGCCAATTCGGCCAACCATAACAGATCCACCCATGATTCGTGTGCTTCTTTGGAATAGCACCGCAGGTATTTCTTCAGAGTCTGATTTAACCTTTCAGTCTGCCCGTCAGTCTGCGGGTGAAAGCTCGTTGAAAGTGCGGCTTCTATTCCTAGTGCCTGACACCAGGTTTTCCAAAAGCGGGCAACAAACTGTGGCTCCCTGTCAGACACTATCACCTGGGGAAGGCCATGTAGCCGGATGACCTGAGAAGCCAGTAACCTTGCGGTCTGACTAGCCGTGGGAAGATTAGTACATGGAAGAAAATGACCCATCTTGGTTAGGCTATCCACCACCACCAATATAGCCGAACACCCTTTGTCCACAGGCAACCCTGTTACGAAATCTAGGCTTATGTTCTGCCATGGTCGAACCGGCGTGGGCATGGGCATTAGTTGGCCTTTCATTCTGGTGTTCTCCCCCTTAGCTCTGGCACACACATCACACTCCTTCACCCACAGTTTGGTGTCTTTCACCAATGTATTCCACCAAAAGTACCTCCGCAGCAGGTGCACTGTCTTGGTAACTCCTGGGTGACCTGCCATGGGCGTTACGTGACACCAAACGAAGGCCTTTTTCTCCATATCCACCGTGGGCAGGTACAGCCCCTCACCTTGAAAAGGCAGCCCTTGTCTCACCACCCTGCCTGGTTTACTCGCCGCCCACCGTTCCCATGCTACCAACGATCTGGAACTCCTAACCGTATCCAGAAACTTCTCAGCACGGACCACACATACCACCTTTGTGGCTGGAATAATGGCCTGAGGAGCTGTTTCGAGATGCTCCCCGGGCACCCCCTGTCGAGACAATGCGTCTGCTTTCCGGTTGTCGACGCCAGGTCTATAGGTCACCACAAAATTGTACTCAGCGAAAAAAAGCATCCAACGCATTTGTCGTTGCGTTAGATGCCTAGCTGAGGTCATGTACTGCAGGTTTCGGTGGTCTGTATAGACTGTTACTGCCTGACAAGCCCCCCACAGGTAGTGTCGCCATTCCTGAAAGGCCCGCTTGATAGCCAGAAGTTCTTTTTCGGCTATTGTATAGTTAACCTCTGCAGGGCTCAACTTCTTTGACAGGAAAGCTACAGGATGGAGGCAGCCAGTGAGTGCATCACGCTGAGACAAAACAGCCCCTATCGCTTCTTCTGAAGCGTCAGCCTCCACCACAAACGGATGATCCGTTACAGGATGCGCCAACACCGGAGCCGTAGTGAACGCCCTCTTCAAGGTCGTGAATGCCTCGTCGGCCTCTCTGGACCATACGAACGGTACCCCTTGTCTCAATAACCTGGTTATGGGAACCGCTGTTTTGGAAAACTGCACGATGAACCGGCGGTAGTAGTTGGCGAACCCCAAAAAACTTTGCACCTCACGCACGTTCTTTGGGGCCGGCCAATCCTGCACCGCCCTCACCTTCCGATCCGACATCTGTAACCCCTTAGGAGTGAGGTTCACCCCCAAGAACTCCACTTCATGTACACCGAACTCACACTTGCTTAATTTGACATATAACTGGTGTTTCCTTAACCTCTCCAATACCCTGCTCACATGTTCTACATGACAAGATTCGTCTTGGGAATATATCAATATGTCGTCTATGTACATGACCACAAAACGATCCACATAATCCTTCAACACGTCATTAATGAAAAACTGAAAAGCCGCCGGGGCGTTACAAAGCCCAAACGGCATCACCATATATTCGTAGAGGCCATATCGCGTCTTGAATGCCGTCTTCCACTCATCCCCCTCACGCACCCTGACCAGGTGATAAGCCCCCCGCAAATCCAAACTGGTATAGATCTGTGCTTCCCTCACCTGGTCGAGCAACACCGAGATGAGGGGGAGAGGATAACGGTTGCGTACGGTGTTCTTATTCAAGACGCGATAGTCCACACACGCCCTTAAATCCCCATTGGCTTTGGCAATAAAAAAAATGGGAGAGGCTGCAGGGGATCGAGAAGGCCTAATAAAACCCAAGCGAAGGTAATGGTCTAGGTACTCCTTTAGATGGACCGTTTCCGGTACAGACAAAGCATACACTCTACAAGTAGGGATGGTAGCCCCTTCCACCAAATCAATTTGGCAGTCGTACTCCCGGTGTGGGGGTAACGTTTCCGCTTTGGCTTCGCTGAACACATCACTGTACCCACTGTATTCAACCGGGAGTTGAACGTTGGTTTCTACTGCCGTGGCGGCCAAGTATGGGGTAGCCAACACTGATATACGCATCGAAGGATTGGGGGACAGGTGATCCTGACAGAACTCAGGAACAAAACGGAGCGCCTTCTTTCTCCAATCAACCACGGGGTTGTGCTTACGCAACCAGGGCATGCCTAAAATAACCTCGTATTGAGGGGCAGCGATGATATTTAAGGTCAAGATCTCTGAATGAGTCTCCCCTTGCGCCCTAACAGAGAGCCCTACCTCGCTGGTCCTTTCAGTTATTTGACCGGATTTCAACGGCTGTCGATCCACCTCCGGATTCTCTCTGGGGACGCGGGGTGAGGCCAGACGGGCCATCAAGCCTTCGTCTATAAAATTGCCTGTAGCACCTGAGTCTACCATTACCGAAACCTGATGGATCTCACATTCGCATTCAAGCGCCATGCGAACGACAAGATGCGACTCAGTTTCCCCTACCCCGATGGTAGATAGCGAGGTGAGTTTCCATTCGTGACCTCCCTCCTCCCCTTGTCTTTGGTTCTCAGACTGTACTTTATCTACCGCTAGAGAAGAGACGGCTACGCGCTTAAATCTATTGGCCCCAGAGGTCTTGGGTTTTGAGGGGCATTCTCTAACGTAATGCCCCTTCTTCCCGCAGTATATGCAGAGACCCTGCGTTCTCCGGACCTCTCTCTCTTCTTTGGACAACTGGGCTCTAAGTGCTCCTATTTCCATAGGTTCAGGACTGTCTTCTGACCCTCCCAATGGCTTACGAACGGACCGCTCTGGCAGGCCTGACCCTCTGTCCCATCGTCTCCTACTACCCCCTCTCTCCGTCATACGACTATCCAATCGTAACACCAGATTTATCATGTCCACACACGTTGTTGGCTGAGGGTCCACTTGGGCCACTACATTCTTCAACTCCTCTTTTAAACCTTGGTAAAAGACAGACATCCTTTTTTCCTCTGGCCAATCCGCCTCAGCCACCAATCGGTTAAACGTAGTTAAATAAGTAATCAACTCAGTCCTTCCCTGCCGTAACTCCAAAAGTTCTTTGTCCGCACTAAAGGTTGTGGCTCTCCGATCAAACATTTTCTCGAATTCTACCTTAAATGCTGACCAATCTGACAAAATGGGATCATTACGCCTAACCAACGGCACCGCCCAATTGGCGGCGTCTCCCGCCAAATAGGAGATGGCGAAGGCCACTCGTGAATGATTGTTAGGGAATGAGGCTCGTTTACAAGAGAAGTGTAATAACACCTGTGTTAAAAACACTTGCGTCTTACGAGGGTCGCCTGAGAACCTTTCTGGGGTAGCCAAAGGAATGGGCGGGGGCACTGTCACCTGAATGGAAGAGGCAGAAGGAGGAGCACTAAAAGGGTTCCTAGACAACTGTTCAACCTTGTCTCGTAACGCAGTGGTTTCGGCTCTAGCCGATGCCAACTCCTGCTGTACCAGAACTAACGCATGTAACACATCCTCCATGGCCGCCATTATTGCTGCGACTGGACCGGGCAGAATGCAATTCTTGGGTTCGCGATTCTGTCAGGTTTTCATCCTGCGGAATCCAGACGCCACAATAAGCTCCACCTCCGGACCTTCCAAACACCCTGAAGTATGTTGACACAGGGTGTTTAAATGATACGGCGAGGGAAAAAACCCCTAAAGGGGAAAATACCCTAGGAGGGGATAGGGAAGGGTCAGCTGGGAAAGGAAGCTGGAAAAACAAGACAAAAGGATTAATACATGGAATACATACTACGCTCTGTAAAGTCTCACTAACACAAATAATGATTCACCTGCAAGGTCTCTGCTTACAGGCTTCACTTCGATGGAACACTGCTGGTATCCCCTATCCCTATAGGACACAAACACCCATTAGTTGGCAATTGAGAGATCGCCCTCCAACTCAAATGTAGGCAAGAATACCATACGTAACCTACCCTCACCCGGATACTACTATGACTCCTCTGTATTCAATCAGGTATGGTTTCTCGTGGCATAGCGGTCATTCCTGGTTAACAACCCAGGCTTTATGATGAAAAACAATAGAGAATCAATTCCGGCGTATATTACTCCATATGTGCCGGTTGCATGCCTCAACTCCCTCTGGACCTTGACCCCTCCAAACACGGTAGGGCGTAGTGATCTACTACCGCCCTCCGCTTTGGCACTTGTAATCCGTAGGGAAAAAGTAATTCGTGACGGTAATGCAGAGGATGCCTTCCCCTTGCACTCCGCCACTTGCATTCACTTCCTCACGGCCTCCAGTAATCAAACAACAACAGTCAGCTTCCCCTGCGCAATCATTCACAGGCAGGGCTCTCACCTCGTTGCTCTCGAACGGTAACCGGACTCCAGGACGCGTCCTTCGGCGCTAGTACACTGCGCTGCTTCATGCGCGTAAAACGGTTCGGACTATAGATTGTACCTGTCAGTAGCGAAGTGAACCAACCTAGCTACTCGGACACTCTGGAAATGAGAGCCGCCGCTCCCGCTAGCCTCACAAAATCGCGAACGTCGTTTCCTCCGTGTCGCTCCTCTATATCCGGTCCGGCAGCAAAGGCTGCTGGGATCGGTAGTTCCACACCCCGGGAACCTGGAAAATGTAGTTCTTTAGGCAGGCGCGAGGGCTAGACCCTGACACATGGCCCCATAAAGATAAGAAACCTTTTAGCAGGCAAGGCCGTCCAAGTGGGACGGCAGAAAAAGGCAAACGAAAACGTCATGGCGGGCGCTTGTTAAACTCGATCTTGTTACTATCCTTACTTTTAGCATGCTGCATGATCACACTGCTCTACAACTTAGCTTAACGATATTGTCAAACAGGCAGAGTCAATAGCTTTCGCATACGCGCGGCCAATTGACTTTGCCAGTGCTTGTTATCCCTTTTTCCTGTAAATCACGACTTTCCATGAAATGAAGGGAGATCCCGAGGGCGGGATAGGCACAAAGTGAAAGCCTCTTGGAGCCGCCCCTCCACTGACCAAGGCTTTGGATGAAGGGGTCGCATAACTGTCCCGCTTTCACCAGCCAATCAGAGGAAGGCATGAATTTACGATTTATTCCACGTATAGAGCTATGAAAAGGGGTGCTGCGGGCTTTAATCTGGGACACTTGAGAGAAACCCGAGGTAGCAATGAAGAGAAGAGAAAACGAGAGAAAGAAGAGTTTCCGTAAGGTGCATGCCTTCACTTGATATTTAAGTGGTGACGTTTCATGACATGACAAACTCCTTGTCAGTCGGGTCACTCTGTGCCAGTCCTGGGGGTTTAATTAGTGACTTGTGCATTCTGGGGGGTTGTAGTCCCAATCCTCGGGTGGTGTACGTGTTAGTCTGAGACTGTAGGTTACAGTAGGTTACAGGAATGAAAGACTAGTCAATGCGAAGTACACTAAAGGTTAATGGCAAGGCCGGATGGGGGCTTGGGGGGGCGGGATGGGTAAGAATATTGAGAGTAGACTCGAGGAGTCCAAACAAACCATATTGAAAACAAGCATTGGCAATGCAATCGGTCTCGCATTTGCGAGAGTTTAAGCTATTGGCATTGTAAATAACAATGCCTTTTATTTATGTTTTAAAAACCAGAACATAAATAAAATTAATTGTCATTTACAATGCCAACAGCTCAAACTCGCGAAAATGCGAAACCGATTGTTTAGTGTGCGCTACCTGCTTTTCCTTAAGGTGCCTCTGAAATTGGTAGGCGTGGGTGAGGGAGGGAAGCCAGTCACACATCAGGTCAGTAGCCCATTGCCAAGAGTCAAATGCGACAGCAATTCTTTCAGTCTGCGGCTGTAGGTTACAGTAGGTTACAGGAATGAAAGACTAGTCAATGCGAAGTGCACTAAAGATTAATGGCAAGGCCAGATGGGGACTTGGGGGGGCAGGAGGGGTAAGAATATTGGGAGTAGACTCGAGGAGTCCAAACAAACCATATAGAAAACAAGCATTGGCAATGCAATCAGTCTCGCATTGCTAGGTAGTTAGCCACATCAGGACCACATGTGAAAAGCCAGTTGGGTTGGGGAAGAGTCAGTCTGACTCGGGCATCATAAAGGACAACAGAGTAGGGGAAAAGTCAATAATGCCCCATGGGTGCTCATAAGGGCCTTACTCCAACCCAGCATTGCTGCAACAGATAATGAAAACTAAAAAAAAAACATGAATACACATACCAGGCATATTTGTACCTCTCCTCTAGACGCCACGCCTGCAACCGTCCAGACCAATGATCGGCGACTCCCTGCAGGTAATTGCGGTTCCACAGCTTGCTGAAGTGTCGAGGACCACGGCGGAGACACTGGGAAGGCTGCACACAACATGGCTAACTTCCCACATGTGTATGCCCTCCCTGCCGATCCCTGGCCGCTAGAAGCATCGCATACAGCTCTGGTGATAGGGAAGGGAATCACGCGCTCTCCAGAAACAGGTGGGCAATTGTGGCGGGCAGGTTCAAAAGTGGCCTTAGTAATGGGAGGAGCGGGCAATCTCCAAGTTGGATGTACAAGTGTGACCCGCTGCAAACCTCCTGCACCGAAGTGGCGCCCGCTGACTGTCCCAGCTGGAGGACAGGGGCATATCACTCAGAGACTGCTCACCCTTCTGAGATACACCACGGATGTGACGTTCCCTAGCTCTAGGGCAGTGCGACAGATGCGGCCGCACTGGGCGCTGACTTGTGGAGGGGGCGCTGACCTCAGGGGGGTGGGGGGGAGCTGTGTTTAGCAATAACTTATGTTTGGGAAATGAGGGGCACTTTTGCCCAGTGGTAGTGAGAGAATCCGAGGAGGTGGTCATGGGGTATGCGGGCACCAAAAATGATTTTTGCACTGGGCGCCACCAGCGCTAAAGCCGGCCCTGCTTACAGGGCGAGCTCAAGAATTGTGTCTGCACTTCTTTCCTGGATTACTAATGCAATGGGAGGCTTCACGCTCCTCTTTTTTCTCTGCCTGAGGAAGCGCCATTCCCACAGACTCCTTTCAGTCACCCATGCTGGCTCAGTTCAGATGAATTCATCCAGGCGCAGAAGGAGCGCAGCCCACTAGGAGAGGCCAGAGACCGGAATGTACTGCAGAGCCGTAACCTTCCGTACAGGGAGCTTGATGTTTATTACCGCTCGCCAAGCTAATCGCAAGAATAAGCAGAATCGCGCTGAGATGAGGTGGAAACAATTTCTAACCAGATTGCAAAGGCACTAACGTTATCGCACAGACGCACAAGACAGACTTTGTTTTTACATAAGTAAACCTGATGTACAGCATGGCTAGCAACAAGTGAAGCCCTACCTGCATCCCTGATAGAGGATTTAAAAGTCGCCTACAACAGCCTTGAAGCGATCATTTAAAAGCTGGTTTTGGAGAAACCTAAGGGCACAAGTGAAGAGCTATTCCTCATAGTGTTTCCAACAAGAATTTAAAACAAAAATCCAGCTTGGAAACCTAAAAACACTTTATATCAATCCACCCTGGACAATACAGAAAGGAAATATTAAAAGCTGAAATAAACAATCCAAAAGTAATACTATTCAAATATTCAGATATGTTAATGACCTGCAATGAACACAATCACGACTGACATTACCTGTCCTGCCAGCACAGCAGCAGAGTGTGAAGAAAATAATATATATTTTTTTTACTGTAAGGAAACCTATCTGCTCTAGACTTTTGACCTCTGTTAAGGTCTGAGCCTTCCTGAAAAACCCTCAGCCCCTATATAAACGTTTAGCCCCTATATACTTTCTGAAATGATTAAATATTCGACTTCAGGATAGTGCTTGTCAAACTCGCGACTGGCCTGAGACTGCAACAGGGCACTAGGCTGAGCATATAACAAGTCAATTATTTATTATAAGCTTACAGTTAATTGGCTAATGCACATGGCCGCCTCATCTTTTCGCTGGTGTGTTATTACGTGGCTGTGAAGCAGGTAAAAGTTTTCTCCTTAAAGCAATAGTAGACTTTTATCCCACAAAAGCAACTGAAAAATGTTTGCATACACCTAAATTTCTCCTAAAAATAAAGTTCCAACAATTGTGGGCAGTGACGCTGATGGCAGATTTTACTATGATTTTTACAAGGTTTGTACATTTTGGGCAAAACTCCCTAATCAGAAAATTAAAAAGACATTTCCTTTTTGAACTCAAGTTATGAGACATCTATATATTATGTTTTGCATACAGCGTGAGAAATAAGGCCTTCATAATGCACCTTAACTGAATTTTAAAACAAGCATTAAAAATAAAATAGGTCTCGCCTTTTATTAAGTTAAAACTATTTGCTTTCCTATACAATACCATTAGTAAAGCAAATGGCCTCATCTTCCATGCTGTATTTTTTTTATCCCTAGTTCTGCTTCCTTACTGCCTGCCTACTATGTAATGCAATTTCCGTCTGCTTTTCTTTACAGTATGTATGTAAAGCGCTCTGATACCTACGGGTCAAGCTAGCGCTATATAAAACTGTTGTAGTCCAAAGAAAGAAGGCAAATTACATGAAGGTAAGATGCTGGACTGTTTATTTCAATCATCCACGCTCCACAACAGAGATGTCAACATTCTATCGTGAACTCTATAGGAATGTACCAAGGGAGCAGGAGGAGGGGGGGAGGATTGTACCAAGTAAGGAAAGAACAGCTATCATCTGAGATTACAACACATCTCCTTATATAGGGGAGAACAAAAAGGACAGGGGTACACTAACTCAGGATAAGTCCACCAGTCTGTCAACTTATCAGTAAAAAGGTTAGGAAATGCATCCCGCAGGAGATTGTTGCTGTTGGCAATATCTACTAAAATGACTTGGTTTTTGTCATTGGGGTCCAGAATGATTCCCAATTCCTTCTGGTGTTGCCAACCCAGAAGGTTCGCCCCACTCTCAACAACATACACCCTACCCACAATAGATTTCCCCTTAAAGTCTATGTGACTATTCACCATGCCCACTAAGGGAATGGGATCTCTGGTGTATCCTTCAGACGAAATATCAGGAGGGTTTAACATAGACTTGTTGCGACCCAGGGATTTCTCAAAGTCCTCTAGGTTTACCAACGTGAATGGGGAACATGAGTCTGCATACATCTCTATGGGTTTTTTGTCTATAAGTACTATACACTTTGGATAGATAGGCTTGGAGGATTCATAAGTGTCTTTTATTTGAAAAATGAATCTAGCCTGTGGTTCCTCACTAACGCTGACTACTTTTATTGTACTACTTATACCATCTCTGCACACTCTAGCTAAATGTCCTCTTCTGCTGCATTTTTTACATGTGACGCTTCGTGCAGAGCAAAAGGGACTGTTGGCAAAATGGTTGTTTATGCCACACCTAAAACATTTCAGACCATGGCCCTCCTTAGTAGAATTATTGGTTGGTACAATTTTAGTGCTCACTCTGTTAGCTACTTTGAGTACCTCGCCACTGGATGCTTCAACCTGAACAGATGCCACTACTTCTTCATTGATTTTCATCTCCTTTACACACTTAGCAGTATGTTCAATCGATTGTGCAATAGAAATCGCATCTCTTAGAGTGGGGTTTTTTGCCAATAGCTTCTCTTGAACTTTGCTGCTTGTGGTAAATAATTTAATTACCGGGACTTAATTTGATACAGAAACATAATAAAATAGCTCAGTAAATAAGAGGCAGAATCCGTGGTATTAGAGGTTCGGAATGGGCTTTATTCCAATGGTCGATTATAATCGGTTGCTCCAAGTTCCATCACCACGAAGGTTCAGGAAGTGAAGTACATACGTTATTGACAATTAATCACTTTTATACAATAGGCATTACAGTGAAGCAAATACAAGAGGCGTAACAATTGATAGTATGGATAATATATTCGTGCGTAGCAAAAATAGGCGTAACTGGGAGTGATGAAGGAACGTCATTAGATGTGATGTCATAATAGGGTGGTTCTATGAAAGAATTTCGCAATGTCAGCAGAAATACTTGGCAGAAATGCGCGCGCAGCAGCATGACGTATAATTGACGTGCAACTAGGGGGTGAAGGGGACTTGACATTTAGCTCTACATGTGGCGACAGAAGTCTGGAGGGTCAAGTCAACCTAATCCCAAATCATATCTAACATCCCATGTTTAAAGTACTATGTTATCCAAAAGAGAGGTCTCTTCGAATAGAATCTTATTCTATACTGACTATACTGACTGTTAGTGCGTGTACAAGCGTCTAAGTGTCTACAATAGATGCGAGGGCGGAAATCTTCCATAGTAATAGGGCTATGAATTACTTGCATAAAGACAGAGAAGCCGGGCCTTTGCTCGGTAGCTGGAAGAATGTTTACTTAAACTGCTAGACAGGAATGCATTGGGCAGGGAACGGAGCAGATAATTTCGAAGGTGAAATACAGTTTTTGGCAGGCAGCAGGCTGATGTCAGGCTTCGTGAGCCGCGCAGAGAAGGAGACAAAGTTCATGGTCACAGATGCAGGCTCAGACTGGAGCTTTCAGAGGCAGAAGGCAAGAAGAGTTTGATGACAGAATCAGGGCCTACTTGCCTGGACTGCAAAATGACATAAGTGAACCATATAAAGCCGGTGGCCTTTCATACTTAGGAATGGAATATCCGGCCTATTCATGGCGGATCTGACAGAGGACATGTTGACGGTGGACGCACATGTGTTTGCGTCTTCATAACTGGAACTGGAGGGAACATACATGTACTTGTGATTCATACATGAAACCGTTGGGGTCCAAGATAGGGGACATAACTGATCAGAAAAATCCATATTTCCACATTCCCTCCTTGTCCCCTACTTGCCCGTTAAGAGATATCAATCTTCATCAATCCATTGATCTGTTCATATAACATCATTTGTTCTTCTTTCTTCTTCCGTGATGAATGAAATCTTGGTGGTGGAATACACGATGTGGCACACAGACCACAGATCGCTGGTCCACATTGTAGGCATAGACAGCAACTGAATAGTATGAGAAGGCCAATACCTAGGAAAGATAGGACCTTCCATCCAAAGGTAGATAATACACTCCAAAACCAACCGGACCAAGTCCAGGTGCCTGGGTTCTGGTGTATCTGGCTTACAATCTTATGAAGGCGAGTTATGGCTTTATATACAGATGGCGAATGTTCTGGTATGAAAATGCAACAGCTTGATCCGATGACCCTACAAGCTCCGCCCCTATCGGCTAGGATGACGTCAAGGACAAGACGATTTTGAAGCACAACAATCCGCATAGCAGACTGCTCTTCTGTTAAATTGCCTAAGGCGGAAATAGTTTCGTTCACTACTGCTTCAAGGGTTCTAGTTAATCTACGTATCAGCTTACTATTAGTAACGGTACCTATATAGGGAAAGAGACCTTTATTGAAATCTGTGTATTTTTCCCATGCTGTTTCAGTGTAATCGACTATTGGGAGATCTCTCCTTACTCTATTATATACTAAATGAGTATTTCTGTGATAATCAGAAGGAGCTAGGAAAACAGGTGGCAAAAGGAATCCAATGTAGCAAGTACCATCCCAATCTAGAGGCAAACGTACATATGCCGTCTGACCACATATGAAATAAGAATGGCGGGAAGCTCTAAATGTAGACTTGCCTTGATCACTAAATTCTACTACAGTGGTGCATCTACTATGGCCCATATTTATGGAACCATTCTTTCTTACACATAATTCACCTTTTACTGGAAATATTGACATAGCGGGCAAAATTGGAGTAGCTTCGGATTCGACATTTAGGATCATAAGATTCAGCGTAAAATTACCTAATCCATACACTTCATTTTCTAGATCAGTTCCTGTTCTCTGGGGAAGTCCCTCCTTGTTAGGATAGCAGACTTTAAGCAAAACTAAGTTCAAATTTCCCCATACCCAGTTATCTTGATAAACTGCAGAATTCGAATCTAGAGAATTAATTAAACTAAACCATGCTCCACAGGAGCCGTTGTGTGTGAACGGGTATGGAAAGAGAGGTAGAATTCCCTTATAATTCTGATAGGGAGGGAGTCGGCCACATATCCAACAATTTGTAGCATTGCTAACCTGATGGGAATGATGTAACATACTAATAAACGTGTTATTGCGCAGCGCAAATCTATAAGACAACTCAAGCGGAGGTAATTCACTAAAAGAATGTTCAGCAGTAATATTATAAACATGTCTAGAAATAGGATAATATATGTGCAACAATATACTTGCAGTAATTATTAAAAGACTTAAGAAAAACAAAATTAATAACGTCACTATGCAATGACTACGCAGTGATTTACGGTACGCCTGTCGTTTCAACATTTTTCGGGTGTTTTCTCTATTCAGGTCCAAGGGATACATGTCAGAGACAATTCAACCGCTTCACCTTGGAGAGGACTTAAACAATCAAATTGCTTGACTGATTGGACCTGAGCTTTAGTTTATAATGTTCGGAATTACTCTTTTCAACAAAAGGAAGTTTTGAGTCAATGGGTGAAGACACACAAGGTGTGGTATTCACATCTGATTGTAGTCCATGAAATTTCTTGATATGACTTGAATGAATCCAGCCTTTCCTGCCCTCGATCTTCACGGCTGTCCTTGTGGTGAGCAAGACAAGCTGCGGTGACTTCCACCTAGGTTCCAGCTGAGTCTTTCGATCAAAGTTCCTCACCAGGACCAGGTCTCCCGGAACTACGTCATGGGGTTTCACCTCAGTGTTGTCAGGAAAAGCTGCAGCTACCTGTGAACGACAAGATTGTAGTGCAGACATCAAGGAAGCCAAGTAATCTGTCAGCATATTACAGTCAATATCAGTTATTTTGCGTGGTATGGGCGTCCCCCACATATTTGGTGGTCTGCCGAAGATCACTTCATACGGGGATAGCCCTGTTCGAGAGTGTGCTACCATTCTTGTGTAAAAGAGTGCAACTGGTAATGCTACTACCCAGTCGACACCTTTCTCTCTGCATATTTTGGACAATCTAATTTTCAGAGTCTGATTATGTCTTTCTACGAGACCTGCTGCCTCGGGGTGTCGGACACAGTGGAATTTCCACTGATAGCCTAACAAAAGTGAAACGTGTTTCATTAATTCGGATGAGAACGGCTGGCCGTTATCTGAGTGAACAACACGTGGTAAACCGTATCGTGGGAAGAATTCTCGAACCAACTGTTTGGCAGTAGTCGGGGCAGTGTAATCTGAAACCGGGTATGCCTCCGTCCAACGGGAAAGAGCACAAACAACTACGAGAACATATTTGAATCCTCTACATCGTTCCATCTGGATATAATCCATCTGGAGGACTTCAAAAGGGTGATCAGGAGGCTGAAATCCACCCTGTTCTACGGGAACGCTTTTTCCTGGGTTGAACTGGCAACAGATCATACAGGTACGAACTTTTTGTTTGGCTGCTGCTCGTAAATGTTTATTGAACCAAATGTGTTGAATGCTATCTAGCATAGCTTTTTCTCCTAGATGTGCTGGACTATGTATAGTGTTAATTATAACTTGGACCATTGAATCAGGAAGGAACCACACAGACTTTTCCTTCATCATCCATCCTTGATCCGTTTGGATCCCTCCTAATTCAGTCCATTTCTTTATTTCGTCTGGTGTAGCATGTGTCTGTATGTCAATTACGTCAAGAGTAGGATCTTTAACCGTCATACAATGTGTTGGCGTCGGGACTATTGCCTTTGTCATGTCGGATGTTTGAGTTTGAGCAGTCTGTTTAGCTGTTCTGTCAGCTAGATCATTGCCTTGAGAAATGATATCAGTAACTTTCGTATGAGCTTTACATTTCATAATTGATATTGCAGTGGGTAGATGTATCGCATCTAATAAGGCATGGATGAGGGGTCCGTGCTGAATGTGGGCACCGTGGGAAGTTAAATAACCTCTCTCTCGCCACAGCACGCCGAAGTCATGTACAACTCCGAATGCATAACGTGAATCAGTGTATATGTTGACTTTTTTATTTGTGGCTTGAATACAGGCTTGTGTCAGAGCGATGAGCTCTGCGGCTTGAGCTGACAAGGTATTTATGCAATTTGTTTCAATGATTTCAGTGTCTGTTGTGACTGCGTAAGCGGCCACTAACTCTCCTGTACCTGTTCTCATACATGAACCATCTACATACAACGTCAGGTCTGGGTCTGACAATGGGACATCGGTTAAGTCTTGTCTGGGTTTCGTCGTGATTGTAATAACTTCAATACAGTCATGGGCTAGCGGGTCTGTTCCGATCACAGGTAAAAGTGTGGCAGGATTCAATGTGTTACAACGTCTGATTTCTATATGTGGCTGAAACAATGTTAACTCGTACCCTGTAAGTCGCGCTATAGTCAAGTGTTGTGTTTGCGTTCTATTCACAAGAACCTCTACTGCATGTGGTACTTGAACTGTCAATGGATGTCCTAACACTATGGCATCGCTTTGTCTGATTGCCAAAGCTGTTGCTGCCACTGATTTCAGACACGCAGGCAAAGCCTGAGCTACGGGATCTAATGTACTAGAAAAATAAGCACATGGTTTGTGTGCTCCTGCTTGTTCCTGTGTGAGTACTGACAAAGCAGTACCTTCGCGTTCTGTAACAAAAAGTGTAAACTGTTTACTGTAACATGGCGTTGCTAAGACAGGTGCTTGACATAAAGCTTTCTTTAAGCTTTCAAAAGCTTGTGTATGTTCCTGAGTCCAAGGGAGAACAGTCGATGTGGCTGCCTCCTGTGTTGTCAATTGAATGAGTGGTTTTGCTAGAAATGCATATTGAGGGATCCACTGCCTACAATATGAAGTGAGGCCTATGAAAGCCCGTACCTCCTTTTGTGTCTTTGGTATTGGCATGTTAGCTATTAACTGAATGCGGTCGGGTGTAAGCTGCCTTCCCTCCTTGGACAGCGAGTGTCCAAGATAAACAACTCGCTGGACACAGAATTGCAGCTTAGAAGGGGACACCTTGTGCCCCTTTTCGGCTAGAAATTGTAAAACTGTCAGTGATGCTTTCTCACATTCTGGTTCGCTTCTAGCGGTGATCAGCAGATCATCGACATATTGAAGCAGAGCAGTGTTAACTGGCATATGGATACTGTTGAGTTCTCGTTTCAGTGCTTGGCTATAGATGCTGGGGCTTTCTGTAAATCCTTGAGGTGCGCGGGAGAATTTAAAGCTACGTCCATTTAAACTAAATCCGAACAAATATTGGCTTTCCGGATCTATTGGGACGCTGAAAAAGGCATTCTTGAGATCAATTACAGTAAAGAATGTTGCTTCGGAATCAATAGCTGTTAGTAATGACGAGATATCTGGGACCACAGGGAATTGTGGCACAATGCATTTGTTTAATTCGCGCAGATCAATAACCAATCGATATACTGGCGGGGCCTTCGGATCTGTTCGTTTAAGAATCGGAATTATCGGTGAATTACATACATTGGAGTCTGTTTCCACAACCACTCCTTGGGCAATGAGCTCGTCAATGATTTGCAGTAAAGCCACTACAGCATCTGGTGGTAACTTGTATTGTCTCATTCGTGGTAGTACCACTCCTGCCTTTAGTGTGACTCGATATGGTGTAATATTCATGCAACCAACATCAGTAGGGCCTTGTGCCCATAGATGTGTAGGTAAAGTCTGCAGTCGGGGATCCATGTCTCTAGACACATAGTGACCTTTAAAATCACGTAAAAACAATCTTACTCCTTCCGGAGAACAACATATTATAGCTCCTAGAGCTTTCAGTGTTTTTATTCCTAACAAGTTTTCTGGACATGATTTAGTAAGCAATAAATCTGTAGTTCGGGTCAAAGGTCCTATCGTAAGTGGAAGAGGTTGTGACACTTCATTAACAATAGGTTTTCCTGAAAAACCAAGGGAAATATTCTGTGAGTCTGAGAGGGGTGCCCCTGGAACTTCACTACGTTTTATAGTTGTTCGACTTGCCCCTGTATCGAGTAAAAATTTTCTGTCTTGGCCTAATAATTCACTATGTACATAAGGTCCTTCTTGGTCTACAGGGACCTCGATAAGGGGTAAGTCTACTTCCCTCTCTAGGCTTGTTCATGCGTATCGTTGATAATCAGGATAGTCGTACTGTGCGGTCTGGTACAGTTGTCGTGTCGTGGTTTGTGTGGCAGCAACAGGCAGCGCTGGTGTAGCCGGCACAAACTGTATAGACTGTGGTGGAGCTGGCATGGACTGTGCATGCTGCGGGGCTCCTGGTTCATTCTGATCCTGTCTAGGTGGCCGTGGTCTTTCTTTTGTATTACCTATGGCGATATTATGTTTCAAAACTGGACAATCGTGTACGTAATGACCTGGCTTTTTACAATAATTGCATGTCCCTTTTATAGGTCCTGTTGAATCACCGGAATGTGTCGTACCCTTTTTATGTCCTTCAGCTGGAACTGTCTGGGAGACTAGCATTTTCATTTTCGTGTCTTTCATGCGTCTTTGTTCATGTTCTTGTTCCTCTCTAATTCTATTGTGATGGTACTGTAACATTTGTAACATTTGTGATGGAGTGTTACCTTGCCAGGTACTCTCGAATTTTAATACTCTATTCTTCACTTGAGGCAAGGCATTTTCTACTAATTTTGTCACAAACAGATGTGGGTATGATTCGCTACTTGCTTTTATGCCACTATTTATACCAAAACATTTTTCAAATCTGGCATAGAAATCACTAGTGTCTTCATCTTGCTTCTGTTTACAGGCTGAAATTGTACCCCAATCTTCCTTTTTCGTAGTTAATAAACGTGGCAGTACCTGTACTAGTAAACCTGGTAGTGCTTTAGTTTTATCCCCAAGCCCTGCTCCTGCAGTTCGGGCCTTTTCTTCTGCTTCTAATGCTGACCATTCTATCTTTTGGTCTCCTACCTCCCACTCTTTTTCCCTGAGTTTTTCATAAATGCCAGCAGGCATTAATACCTTTAATATTGTCATAATGTCGGGATAGGTATACTCTCCCATGAGTAACATGTCTTTAATTTCTCGGTGAAAACCTGCTGGGTCTTTGTCATGACTGGGTACCACTTTCTTCATTTCTAACAATTCTATTTTCGATATGGGCGTATATACAAATACGCGTTTAAACTCATTGTCCTCGCCTTTTATTGGGTGCACTTCTCGTAAGGGATTCTGTCTGTCCATGTAATACGTGGTTCTTTCCTTGATGGGCAATGAGACATGTTCTGGGCATACAAAAAGAATGTACTGTTTTCTTGATTCTAGTATTTCTTTAATTAATTTAGTACCTGAACCTCTCCATCTATTCATGAGTAATTCAGTCAATATATCAGGTAAGGGACCAGGATCCGAATGCTGACTCTGATATAGTATAAGGAGTTGTTGAATCATATAAATCCCAGCTAAACGCTGTTCATCTGGGGTGAGATTCAAAAATGTGTGTGCTACTGTATCATCACCATACTTTCCGGGACTGGCAACCCAATGGACGGCTGACCTGGCTAATTCTTGTTCATCCATAGAATCGAGAAAATGATAACCCCTTCGTTCTCGGAGTAATTTGTCAGCTGCTTGGAATGAATGCTCGTTAGACCTTATATTTATTATTGGTGTTTGGAAATTCCTGTTATTATCTGGACATATCGGACGTATCGGGTCAATATGACATCTAGTACTATTACAAGATCTTCCTCTACCTACATAGGCTATGGTGTCTGACTGTCCTGTGGGCAGTCCTGATCCTTCCTCCTCGCTTTGTTCGAACTGGTCTACCGCTAATCTTTCTTCGTGTAGGCGTTCTATTTCTTTACGGATCTTTCGGCACATGGCTATTATACAATTTTGCTTATCATGTCTCCCTTCTGATATATTCTGGCTCCATCTGGTAAGAATTTGCATTGCTTCCGGGTCTACCCCCGGTCGGTCTTGATTTCTGATCACACAATTTATAAGGAAACGTAACAGTTCCCCCTGTATCTCCACTTTCTGGTATTCCATAGCTCTGTTAATACATTCAGAATCTCGCCCTGTTTGGACAAAATGGTATATATTATCTAGATGCGCAGTCATTCCTGGTAACTTCCCTAAATACACCGCGGCTCGTCTGATACGTAATGATGCCATGATCATTTCGTCCTCTTTGCCGGGCACAGGGTCATATCTACAATCTACAAGAAGTTCCTTAAGCGTACGGGCATTTATGAGTTTGGGGGTACGTGAATGTGCTGACTCTTGAAAGGTAAGTTTATTTATTCTGGGTGGCGTAGAAAAAATGTTGGTAGCACCTCCCGTAGCCCCATCTGGGGTATCGGGCGTGAAAGGATTCGTTGAACGTGATACAGCAACTATAGGTGTGGACACAGCTATAGAAGTAGCTGTAGGAACAGATGTAGAAACAGATGTGCTTGCCGGAACTTGTGTCAGGACTTGTTGCTGTAGAGATACGGGTACTGGATCTTGGCGTTGAACCTCCCTGGCAGGCGGTCTATGTGGGGCGGGATTAGCATACTCGGGAGCTGCGTCATCTAAATATGAGGAAAGAAAAACATCTTCTGCGGTTCTAGGATGCCCCTTAGGATGTACCTTTATTGGAAATAATGGGGTTGGCAAGTCTTTTGGTATCTCCGGAGTAGCCTTAGATAATCCTTCGGCCAGAAGGGGATACATACCATTCATAAGGGCATTTCTTTGTCTGTCTACTTGTTCTGATTTCACTCGGGTACCTTCTTCAATTAATAGATTTTCTCGGACTTTATTTGAATTCTCTCTATTTTTCTCTTCCTGTCGGAGTGCTTTTTCTGTACGTCTATGAGATTCTTTACGCCATAACTCAATGGCGTCTTTCTGTGACTGTCTGACTTTCCTTTTCCATAACTCTTCCTCTATTTTCATGATGCACTCTGCATCCCAGGTCCCAGCTGCGGGCCACCTCTGACTTTCTGGTAATTCCTTGGTGTAGTCTACCCATAAATCAAGAAATAATATAGCGTCTAAGCCATGTTTATGATACATGAAGTACCCTGGAGTGTCCCTAGGAGGAATAGGAACGGCTTCTTCGAGTACCCCTTTTCTTGTTGTGATCTGTCTTAATTTCGAAAAGAGCGGCATATTGAAAACTGATCTGATACTTGATTTTGAACAAACTTAATACAGTAAACACGATAATGAACAGTCATTCATACCACAATATGCAGAACGTTTTTAAAACATTTAACATTTAACATTTAACTGAGCAACGATGATGATGACGGTCTAAGGAAAACTTAATCACTAAACATAATACTCGACTTTAACTGAATTATTCTGAATTTATATACTTGATATACTAGATATACTGCTAAACAGTACAGATACACTGCTGAAACAGTGCAGACCGGATTTGTGTACCCAAACCCGTCTTGACCGGCACAACCTATGTGCACGTCAGAACGCCTCCCCAGTAATGGTACTCACCGGGTAGCTCGGAAACGGAAGGCCTCGGAAACTGAACTGAACTTGAACCGGACTGGACTCGACTCGAACACTTCGGAAACTGGACTCGACTCGGGACTTCGGAAACTGGTGGGCCTCTGTATACCTCGGATCTTGCTCTCTCAGCTAGGCTCTGGTCGGGATACTTCGCACTTCTCACCGCCTCGTCCGGGTGTTGATCGCAGCCTCAGTCGCCCCCGCTTGACCGGAGGGAGATACAGGAAATCCTGCTGGTACGCGTTATTGTCCGTCCAGCTGTGGCAGGAGACCGGGCCTGCAACTCACCGCCGGCGCGTGAGATGAGAAAGTGTCCCTGTTCGGGCGCCATTCATGTGGTAAATAATTTAATTACCGGGACTTAATTTGATACAGAAACATAATAAAATAGCTCAGTAAATAAGAGGCAGAATCCGTGGTATTAGAGGTTCGGAATGGGCTTTATTCCAATGGTCGATTATAATCGGTTGCTCCAAGTTCCATCACCACGAAGGTTCAGGAAGTGAAGTACATACGTTATTGACAATTAATCACTTTTATACAATAGGCATTACAGTGAAGCAAATACAAGAGGCGTAACAATTGATAGTATGGATAATATATTCGTGCGTAGCAAAAATAGGCGTAACTGGGAGTGATGAAGGAACGTCATTAGATGTGATGTCATAATAGGGTGGTTCTATGAAAGAATTTCGCAATGTCAGCAGAAATACTTGGCAGAAATGCGCGCGCAGCAGCATGACGTATAATTGACGTGCAACTAGGGGGTGAAGGGGACTTGACATTTAGCTCTACATGTGGCGACAGAAGTCTGGAGGGTCAAGTCAACCTAATCCCAAATCATATCTAACATCCCATGTTTAAAGTACTATGTTATCCAAAAGAGAGGTCTCTTCGAATAGAATCTTATTCTATACTGACTGTTAGTGCGTGTACAAGCGTCTAAGTGTCTACACTAGATGCGAGGGCGGAAATCTTCCATAGTAATAGGGCTATGAATTACTTGCATAAAGACAGAGAAGCCGGGCCTTTGCTCGGTAGCTGGAAGAATGTTTACTTAAACTGCTAGACAGGAATGCATTGGGCAGGGAACGGAGCAGATAATTTCGAAGGTGAAATACAGTTTTTGGCAGGCAGCAGGCTGATGTCAGGCTTCGTGAGCCGCGCAGAGAAGGAGACAAAGTTCATGGTCACAGATGCAGGCTCAGACTGGAGCTTTCAGAGGCAGAAGGCAAGAAGAGTTTGATGACAGAATCAGGGCCTACTTGCCTGGACTGCAAAATGACATAAGTGAACCATATAAAGCCGGTGGCCTTTCATACTTAGGAATGGAATATCCGGCCTATTCATGGCGGATCTGACAGAGGACATGTTGACGGTGGACGCACATGTGTTTGCGTCTTCATAACTGGAACTGGAGGGAACATACATGTACTTGTGATTCATACATGAAACCGTTGGGGTCCAAGATAGGGGACATAACTGATCAGAAAAATCCATATTTCCACATGCTGGTAGTGCATCTAACGAGTTGATCCCTTAAGAGGGAATCGTTGAGATCCCCAAACTCGCACAATTGGGTGAGACCTCTTAGAGCCACAATATAATTATTAATGGATTCACTCTTTCCCTGTACTCTGCTGAAGAATTTGTGGCGTTCAAGCACCACATTGACTTTATCACCAAAGTGAGTCTCTAATTTCATGAGTGTGATTTCGTAAGCATCAGCATCATCATCATCTTCCAAATCCGGTTCAGGTAAGGTTTCATAAACTTTGCGACCATGAACACCTAAATTATGTAGTAAAATGTGTTGTTTGCGCAAAGCTGAAAACTTTTCTCCCCCCATCGCAATTAGGTAAGATTCAAACAACTTAGTCCAATCCTTCCAGTGGATTTCAGGGTCTCCGCACTCATTTAAGAAGGACGGTGGTTGGCTTATACCTGGAGTGCCCATAGTAGCGTGTGGGGTAGGGCTCTCAATGAGGGTGGCGCAAGAGACTCAACAGGAACAGGATAACGTAAAGGATTGCAGAGCGTGCCACTGGAACTGATGAAGGATGAGTAAGGAAAAGATGTGTGTGTGTCACAGAGAGTAACACACAAGGAGGTGAGTGTGTCACCGCGTACCCTGATGGCTTCAACTTGCACAAGGGTGCTGAGTATCATGCACCTGAATATCACAGGTGAAAGTAGAGGAGGCTCTAGGATGACACGCACAATGTGAGCGTGTCACAGTGTACAGGCTAATCGGTGATTGAGTCGGTATCTCTGGACCCCCAGAATAATTCAGAAAGGAAAGATCTTACTTGGTAGGGAGGCACAGGAACACAAGGGTCGACACGAAGGTCCGTAGCAGTGAGCCGGCAGAAATGACTCAGGAGGACCGGTCCTCTGTGGGTTGGAGCGCCCGGGACGCACCGGTGCAGGCAGGAAGCTTGTGCGAAGGAGACTGATAGTAGCGGGCCGGCCCGAAGCAGGTTGGTGCGCCGGGAATGCTCCGGGGCAGGCAGGAAGACAGTAGGCGGAGCAACACACTCCGCAGAAGGAATGCACCACCGCCCGTAGTAACAGTCTAGAGGAGCCACTGACAGGAGTGTTCCGAACTCCACACAACTAGGCAATGGAGCAGAGACGTTGAGCAGAGGTGGGAACCACCCCCACACCTCTGAGGAAACACCCCGCAGTCCAACCAAACAATGTCGAGCCACGCTGCACTCTAGCCAGGAATCCTGAAACGTCAAATATGCAGTAATCTTAAGAGTGCCACACAGGACCAAGGAGCTTGAGAATGCTGACGCAGAAACACCACCGGAACCGGGCTGTATGCACTCACAACACCCTGATCACAGCTCGAAGAAAGAGTAAATGAAGGAGCTTGTGGCACCAGTATCTTAGACTAGCCCTGAGTAAGGGTTTCTTTTACCAGACTAGCCTTGGACAGGTGGCACTTACATATGGACAGACAGCTCCTCCGACGCGGTGGAATCTTGACGGAAGCAAAGTCCTCTCAAGATGAATCTTTCTTAAGCAGGAGAGAGCACACAAAGGGGAGATGATCGGCTGCCCCCTTCGCAGGTGGTCGCCAGTGTTGTAGTCCAAAGAAAGAAGGCAAATTACACGAAGGTAAGATGCTGGGCTGTTTATTCCAATCATCCACTCTCCACAACAGAGATGTCAACATTCTATCGTGAACTCTATAGGAATGTACCAAGGGAGCAGGAGGGGGGGGGGGGGGAGGATTGTACCAAGTAAGGAAAGAACAGCTATCCTCTGAGATTACAACAAAAACTTTTAAAATAAAAAATAAATAAAAAAATAAAGGCGAGACCTATGGCATTTTCAAAGCTTGTTTTCTCTCCTCCCGAGACTGCATAGAAGAATGTCAGAAAAAGACATTTGCAGGAAAAGTGTTTCCTCTTTTTTTGGATCCATTTTGCAGGGGAACGAATGAAGGAAAGCATAGGAAAGAAAAGTCACAGTTTTCAACAAGTGACCTGGAGCACTACAAAAAGGTAGAGAATAAGAGAAAGAGAGGGGGGCGGCTGCTAGCGGTGGAGCAGGAGAAGGAAACGACAGCCCTTTTCCTTCTGTGCTCACCCGTCCTTGAACAGCCACGAACGGCCGGGCTATTTCGGCCGTCCTGCGACGCATATCTAAAATAATAAAGTAGGGGAACGGACTGTATTAAATTAAATAAGTAGGGGCACGCCGTGCCCTACCGATCCCGCCCACTTCGACCACTGCTTGCGATCTATATTTACTTCCACCATCTATTGCTCTTTTGAGTATTACTATCTCTACCCAATGGTGGTCAGGTATTTTTATGTGATTCCCGCTTTCATCCTTTTTTATTTTGGGAGTGATGTAGTATTAATCTCCCAGCTATCAACCATTACAGACTGCACAGGAGGAAGATTTTGACTTTCCAACTCTCCGGGGTATAACTGTCTAACTCCACTAATGGAGCTTTGACTCCTTGTGCAGTTTTAGTTTGAACAACAGATGTCTTCTCAGATGCTTCCTCTCCAATCCATCATGTGACCAGGTAAGGTAGCTTCTCCAGGCACACTACTGCGCAGGCGCAATGGGCACCTGCTCTGACCAGATCAATACAGCAATCCTCTAGACCCAGAACACTGTTACCATGCTCCAGACCTGGTCGGACCCTGGGGGATTCGGCACATTTTTAACACATTGGTTTTGGCTTCCAATGAATATCGACGACATTTCCTTTGTTCCCTGTAATACCGGGGACTTTTTCTCAGATTACAATCAATCAATCAAGACATTTATAGAGCGCGCTATTGCTCGAAAAGCCAGGTCTTGAGGTGTTTCCTGAAGGTGAGATGGACCTGGGTCATTCGTAGGTGTGCAGGGAGGGAGTTCCATGTTTTGGCTGCCAGGTAGGAGAACGATCTTCCTCCGGTGGTGGTTCTGCGAATCCGTGGGACGGTTGCGAGGGTGAGGCTGGCGGAGCGGAGCTGGCGGGTGGGGGTGTAGAACGAGAGGCGGTTGTTGAGGTATTTGGGGCCCATGTTGTGAGCGCTTTGTGTGCGTGGGTAAGGAGCCTGAACGTGATCCTCTTGTTGACGGGGAGCAAGTGCAGGTTTCTCAGGTGGGCGGATAAGTGGCTGTGGCGAGGGATGTCGAGGATGAGTCGTGTGGAGGCGTTCTGTATGCGTTGTAATCATTTCTGAAGTTTAGCGGTGGTTCCTGCGTAAAGGGCGTTTCCGTAGTCCAGTCGGCTGGTGACGAGGGCCTGGGTGGCGGTCTTTCTGGTTTCGGTGGGGATCCATCTGAAGATTTTTCGGAGCATGCGCAGGGTGTTGAAGCAAGAGGACGAGACGGCGTTGACTTGCTTGGTCATCGAGAGGGAGGAGTCCAGGATGAAACCCAGGTTGCGTACGTGGTCCGATGGTGTCGGCGCGGAGCCTAGTGCTGTGGGCCACCAGGAGTCGTCCCAGGCGGATGGGGATTGTCCAAGGATGAGGACCTCCGTCTTGTCAGAGTTCAGCTTCAGGCGACTGAGCTTCATCCATTCTGCGACGTCTTTCATTCCTTCCTGGAGGTTGGTTTTGGCGGTGGCTGGGTCTTTGGTGAGGGAGAGTATGAGCTGGGTGTCATCGGTGTAGGAGACGATGTTGATGTGTTTGCGTGCAATAGCGGCGAGGGGGCTCATGTAGATATTGAAGAGGGTCGGGCTGAGCGAGGAGCCTTGGGGTACGCCGCAGATGATCTCGGTGGCCGCTGATCGGAAGGGAGGGAGGCGGACTCTCTGGGTTCTGTCAGAGAGGAACAAGGTGATCCAGTCCAGGGCCTTTCCTTGGATCCCCGTGTTGAAGAGGCGGGTTGTTAGGGTGCGGTGGCACACGGTATCGAAAGCGGCTGAGAGGTCTAGGAGGATGAGGGCGGTTGTTTCTCCGTTGTCCATCAGGGTCCTAATGTCGTCGGTGACTGCGATGAGGGCCGTCTCGGTGCTGTGGTTGGCTCGGAATCTGGACTGGGACGAGTTGTTTGCCTCGAGGAAAGCAGTTAGCTGTTTATTGACAGTCTTCTCGATGACTTTGGCCGGGAAGGGAAGAAGAGAGATGGGGCGGAAGTTCTTGAGGTCTTTAGGGTCCGCTGTGGGTTTCTTCAGAAGGGCGTTGATTTCTGCGTGCTTCCAGTTCTCGGGGAAGGTGGCTGACGCGAATGAGATGTTTATGATGTTCCGGAGATGGGGTGCGATGATGGTGTCGGCTTTGTTGAAGATGTGGAGGGGGCATGGGTCAGAGGGGGAGCCGGAGTGGATGGAGTTCATGATGTTGGTGGTGTCTTCAGTGCTGATGGGGGTCCAGGCTCTGAGGGTGGTGGTGGGGGTCGCTGGTTCGGTGACTGGGGTCCGTAGCTGTTGTGTATATCTGCGATCTTTCGGTGGAAGAACGTGGTGAGGGAGTTGAAGAGTTCTTGTGACGGTGTGATGTCGTTGTTGCTGGCGTTGGGGTTGGAGAGCTCTTTGATGATGTTGAAGAGTTCCTTGCTGTTGTGGGTGTTGTTGTCTAGTCGCTCTTTGAATGATGTCCTTTTGGTGGTGCGGATCAGCTGGTGGTGTTCGCGGGTGGCGTTCTTGAGGGCTGTCATGTTTTCTGTAGTTTGCTTGTGGCGCCAGGTTTTTTTGAGGGATTGGCAGGATTTCTTTGAGTCTTTGAGGGCGTCTGTGAACCACGGGGTTTTCCTGTTGCCGGTCTTGCCTGGGTGGTTCTTCAGTGGGGCGAGGTCGTCGGCGCAGTTGGTGATCCACTGTGTGAGATTCTGGGCTGCGTCATTGGTGTCGGCGGTGTCGGTTGGTGGGTTCTTGCTTAGTGATGAGAGGAGTTGGTCTGTGGTGATTTTGCTCCAGCGTCTTCGGGGGGATTTGTTGCGTGCTGTGGTGGGATGTAGTCTTTTTGAAGGTGAAGTGGATGCATCTGTGGTCGGTCCAGTGTGGTTCGGTCGAGTGGCTGAAGGAGACGTGGTTGCTGGCGGAGAAGATGGGGTCGAGCGGGTGCCCAGCGATGTGGGTGGGGGTGTTCACCAGTTGTTTGAGTCCGAGGTTGGCAAGGTTGTCGAGCAGGGTGTTGATGTTGTTGTCGTTGTTGTACTCCAGATGGAAGTTCAGGTCCCCTAGGAGGATGTATTCTGGTGAAGCTAGGGCGTGCGGGCTGATGAAGTCGGTGATGGTTTCGCAGAATTGTGTGCGCGGGCCCGGGGGTCTGTAGATGAGTGTTCCTCTAAGGGTGGTCTTGGGGTCGGTGTGAATCTGGAAGTGCAGGTGTTCGGCGGCGGAGAGTGTGTCTTCGGTGTTGGTCGTGATGTTGATGGTGTTCCTGTAGATGATGGCGATTCCTCCTCCAGTTTGGTTGCCGCGGTCCTTCCGGGTGAGCTTGTAGCCGTCCGGGATGGCTATGGTGATGTCGGGGGCCGATGAGGCGTTCATCCAGGTGTCCGTGAGGAAGGCGACGTCTGGTGCTGTTGTGTCGAGGAGGTCCCAGAGTTCGACGGCGTGCTTGTGGACGGAGCGTGTGTTGAGGAGGATGCATTTGAGGTGGTTGTTGTTGTTGCTCGGTTTGGTGTGCGGGGGATAGGTTCGGAGGCAGGTGAATTTGCAGGCTTGACAGGTGAAGGGTCCGTGGGTGTGTTTCGGGGTGGCTCTGTAGCAGGCGGGCGGCCGTCCGGTGTTGAGTGCGTTGAGGGCGGCGGAGTCGTACCACAGTCGGGTGGCCTGGCTACGGTGGGGGCCAGGGGTTCTGGTGCTGGGCGTGGTCCAGGCGCAGACGGGCGCAGACGGGCGCGCCTTAGGCGCGCCTTCATTGTTCCAGCGGCGCGGCCGCACAGCGGCCTGCATTATGTAGGGGTCGAGGGAGGGAGGGGCAGCTAGGAGGGGGGAGCGGGGACCAATCGGGGTCAGGGGGCGGGGCCGCAGCGGCGGGGAACGAAGGAGCAACGGCGGGGGGAGAAAAACAACAGTGGGGCAGCTACAGAACGAAAAAAGGAGCAGGAAAGGAAATACAAAAGTGCAGTCAGTAAAATACAATACAATGGGAATACAATACAATGGGAAGTAAGAGGAGGCAAAATTACGATCTCTGGGCCACCAGGGATCAAACCGGCGGCAGCAGCGAGGTACAGGGACACAGCACTAGCAGGGCATGCTAACGCGGTAGGGGGGCGACCTGGCCTGAAAACAGGGTCAAGGGTCGCTGGCACCGCCAATATGGCGCCTACACTTTCCAGGCACTGCACTGCCCACTACGTGAGACCAATTAACTACTGAGTATTTCTAGACGCTAGCCTCCATGCATCTTCATTCCCGAAGAATCAGAGGAGGGGTAGGTCATCCTGTGCAATTGTCACAGTCACTCTGTAAGTACTATGAATCTTTTCCTTAAAGGTTTCTCACCCCCCCTCCTACTAAGGGGTTCACTGGGGGCCACCATAACCTGTTTTCATTGGCATATTGTATAGAATGCTAAAATTAGTTCTTTCGACATCTGCTCAGGAAGGCAATAGGTGGGTAAGTGTTTTGACCTCCTTTTCTACCGCAGTGTGTGAAATCTCTCTGCTTGGCAGCAACACGAGTGTGTCACATGTCTGTTATGTGTTTCTGTTTGCCACTTTGTGAATTGCAATAAACACTGTAAGCACTCAGCATGCTGAACAATCCGTTGCAGACTGCACCATGATGAGAAATATGTTGATAATACCTTTATTGCAGGTAGGCTTATTAGGATATACTGTATTAAGGTCACCTCATTGAGGTTTATTTGTGTTTGGAACACCCTTGATATCTACTCAGGTTCCAACCACTGTGAAGGTGAGAAATTTACGGCCCTGATGAGCTGCCTCTTGATCATTACTGACTCCCATTACGGCAAGAAACATGTTGACCCTTTCACTTTACTGAGCTACCAGATACCATTACCTCAACTGTTAGCCACCGTGTTTTTAAGAGACAAGTAGGCTCACTGGTTTAAACTTGATTTAGATGACTGCCTAGCCTATTTTTTCACACTAGCCTTACACACACTTTACTACTTCTATCTACACCAACGGCTCTACACTCACTCTTCACACACGGCATTGGAACAAAGGATTTCCGTAAAACAGCCCCTTAGTAGGAGCCCACCAGGCATTGCAGCACCTCCCAACGAGGAGCATGCCCAGTGATGAAGCATATCACCCATCTGGGTGTGTGAGGGCTTTAGTTCTTAGAGGAAAGGATCCCCCTCCTTTTACTTGGAATCAAACTGACCACATAATCTCTCCTCCTTCTTTCAGGAACTGCATACCTATCTTGATAGATTGGAATCATAGGGCCTTAGGAATAAACCTTCAGGGGGGTGTGGCTGACTGCCGCGCATGGCGGCCGCGCATTAAATGAGCTCCGCGCCCGGACCTGCTGAATCCTGCATGATCCTGGTACTGGCACGAAATCTCCAGAGGAGTGACCCCCGTGGATCGAGCAGGCTCCTGCCCGGAGAAACAGTTGATATCTGCTACCGAGCCCCTCTGCGGACCGGAGTGGGCCTGCCTGTTGGGTGTGGGCCGTGGAGCTGAGGGCCTATCCCCGGGGACAAGCGGCAATGACGAGGGCCGATTCGGAGGCCGCTGTGGAAATCTGCGCCCCCGCTGCTGCTGAGAAGGGGACCCTCCCGAGGGCAGCGGAGCGGAGGGGTGAGAGCCGCGAGCTCGGAACTGGCCTGTGGGCCGCCTGCCCGCAGGTCGCCTGACTACTTTGGGGAAGATCGAGGCCCCGTGCCAATAACTGCGACAATGCTGCCGGCCACATCTTGGGCAGCGGAGAAAGGGCGGTTGGAGAATCTGCTGTTGCTGGCCGCCTGAGACTCTGCGGTAAGACTGACCCTACCTGCGACTTCTCGCCGCGCCTGCGGCCTGCTCCGCTGCCTGCGGCCTGCTCCGCTGCTTTCCTCCTGCACTGGCGGCCCGGCCTACATCTGCGGCCTGTGAGCTCCTCTGATTTCCCCGGACTACCTGCGGCGGAGGTGCAGGGGAGAGCCCCCGGGGGAGTGCCGCCTGAGGGGCCCCCCCAGCTGAGTGATTTGCTCCCCATCCTCCCGCTAAATCTGCCCCGCTGATAAGAACTGGAGCGGGAGGAGAGGAACTACGATTACCGCCGCTACTGGATGCCTAAGACCCTGCTGGGCTAGGCAGGAGTGACTCTGGTCGTGACTCGCTGCTGTGCCTGGGGCCCGCACCACCGCTTGTCCTCCGAACCGGCGGCCCGGCTTAGGCCTGAGGCCTAGGATCTTCGTGGGCGGGTGGAGGCCTGCTTTCTGGCGCTTCTCCCCGGCACTCCTTGACAGTCTGCAACCGTGATATTGTTGGGAACGTCCGGGGGAGTGTCGCCTGCAGCCCATCTGCTTCTTGGTGATTACTGGCCGTCTGTGCTGGCTGGCCTCACAGGTGGGCACCCGTGTGCCGGACTGGGCCCCCCCCTTTGTGGCTGCATTATTTGCTTGAACGCTGGAGCTGATTTGTGACCCTGTGGTTACTGGAGGCTACCATACGCCTGGTCCAGCCTGCCTCCCCAGGGTCAAGGGGACGGATGCTGGTGCAGTTGATAGCCAGCAGATAGATGACTCTACGCCCACCACGCAGCTGCCTGCCGGCCACCCGCCCTCTGACTCTGGGACTCCCCCCGGACAAGCTGGACCTTATTCTAAAGGAGGTGCGTGATTTGCGACAGGTCCTCGAGCAACAACTTGGGACTTTGATGTCTGGGTTCACCCTCCTCAAAGCTGATCACGACAAACTTGCTGCGGTGGTCAAAGATAACAAACACACTTTACTGGAACTGGCGCCACAACACAAGGAACATGGTGCACAGATTGCGCTTCTCCAAAAACAGGTTGCGGGTCTGCAGGAGAACGCGGATGATGCGGAGGGATGTGCCCAGCGCAATAACATCCGCGTCATAGGCCTGCCAGAGCGCTGCGAAGGATCTGACGCTACTCGATTTATGGAACAGTGGTTCAAGGAACACGTGGCCCCAGAGGGCCTCTCTGATCTTTTCTGTGCAGAAAGGGCGCACAGGGTGCCGACGGGCAGACCAGTGGCGGGAGTACGCCCTCGGCCCCTGATCGTCAAAGTCCTGAACTTCAGGGATCGAGACGTCCTACTACAAAAGGCGAGGGAGCGGTCCCATATTCAATATGAGAACCAGCGGATATCCCTGTACCCGGACTACACTGCCCTGGTCCAACGCCAACGATCCCACTACCAAGACGTGAAGGTCAAACTCAGGGCACTGAATGTTAAATATGCACTGTTATTTCCCGCTAAGCTGAAAGTGATCCATGATCACAAGACACAATTCTTTGAATCCCCGGACGAAGTGGCAGAATGGATCGAAATTATGTTCCCCCCGGCGTATCTGGACCCTCTTCACAAACGGTCCCTGCCTCTCCGAGGCCACGGCGAGTTTGCAATTCAAGACGACTCCAGGTGGAGCTCACCGCAAAACCCAGGGTTCCCGCTCTGAAGCAGGCCTTGCGGGATCAAGCTGAGGCACTGGAAACGGCCGCCAGGTTCAAGGATGAAGTCCATCAAATTCTATCGGACTCCTCTGATGAGGCATCACACCACTCGGACTCAGGATCTAGCATTAATTTATTTAGCAACATTACGCCCCAGACTGCTGATGGTTACTTAGGATAATGATAGCTTATAACCCATGTTGGGATGGGTTGTCTACTGCCCCCGCCCTTTCCATTTTGTACCCGGCAACACGATGTCATATCTCAGGTACCGAAACTGCGATATGAGAAGGTAACACTAGGGGTCCGGGCTGCGTAAGGCTCGTAACGTTCTAACTCAGCTACCCTGGCTGTAGGCACACACACCCCTATAGCGAAAGCAACATGCACACTGTTGTTAGTTAACAGCGTTGTGCATTGGGTTTGGACCAGCAAAGTTCAGATAGCTGGCCCGAGTATTGTAGAGGGGAGGTCTGTAACCTTTAGTCTCTGGCCCACCACTTGCACCCCCCGATACACCTCTGATACCATACTCATACGCAAGTGTTACATGGTTACACATCTTAGGTATTTATGCAAGTTAGCTACAACGTGATCACTTGGAATGTAAGGGAACTGGGGTCGATCCACAAACAACACCGAGTACATGCACAGCTGAATAGGCGGCATGCGCATATAGTATTTTTACAAGAGTTCCACCTGACCGCAGCTAAAGCGACTAAATTTCGCAAAAAATGTAGAGGGTCAGATTTTTTCCACGTCATATTCTGCGTTTGCGAGGGGCGCATCCATATGGGTCATGAACGGGGTCCTCTTTGAGGCGCTGGAACAACTGGTGGATCCATTGGGCAGATATATCTTAGTGAGAGGCACACTGGATGGAGCACAAATTGTCCTTGGCAGCGTAAATTCGCCCAACTTTGAGCAGGATGCATACCTCTTAAGCCTTAATCCTGTTTTGGCGCCTTTGGCTGGTTGTCCGTGGATACTGGGAGGGGACTATAATGCCGTAATGGACCCCTCCATTGATAGATCCCATCACCCCTTTGGGGGAGCAAACACTGTCCGACAGTTGGAGGCACTATGCAGCTGGGCTGAGGGCTGGGGCCTGGGCAATGTCTGGCGTTTAAAATACCCCACCAGTAGAGAATACTCATTCTTTTCCCACCCACACCAACTCCATACTCTCATAGATAGGATTCTTTGCTCCAACCACATTACGACCCAGGTGACACATGCAACATATTTTGGTAAAATTCTTTCTGACCATAACCCATTGGAGATCTCCCTTAGTTGGGGCAGAATCCCAACTCCGGTTCCTACCTGGAAATTATGGCCCCTGATGCTTGAGGACTCTGTTTTCCGGGTGGCACTGGCGACAGGCACAGACAACTACTTTTCTGAGAACACTGGGACTGCATCCACACCTCAAATGGAGTGGGATGCATTCAAGACGGGGATCAGGGGGATAGCTATCAGCACCACAGCAGGGGCGCGACAGGAACTGCATAATAACTTGGAAGAGGTAGAAAACTCTCTAAATAGTCTCGAGCAGGCTGCAGTGACCGACCCCACTAAGGGAACACCCTTACAAGACGCCCAAATAAAACATGCTGAGCTATTAGACACACTTAGGCACATAGACTATACCGCCTACACGCATGCAAAACACGCTTACGCGGACAAGGCAGGCCCGCTACTAGCACGCATCCTCAGGGATGACCCCCCACATTTCCCGATCCATGGGATTATCACGAGCAACGGGGACACGGTAAGTACGCAACAGAACATAAATGTGGCCTTCTATGATTACTATCAGGCCCTATATCGGGCGCCCCCCCATTGGTGGAGGAGGCCCTTGACGCCTTTTTAGCGGAAGTACAGTTCCAACAACTGGACAAATCGGTTCAGGACGCGCTCTCTGGCCTTATTACAAGGACTGAAATCAAGTCGGCCATCAAGGCCCTACCACGGAATAAGGCCCCATGCTTGGATGGCCTCCCGGCCGAATTCTTTGCCACATTTTTGGATACTCTGGTGCCGCAACTAGAAAGCTTGTACAAAGCTGCGCTGTCTACAGGGTCCTTGCCCCACTCCACTAGACAGGCCCTGGTGGTATCTCTCCCCAAACCAGGTCACCCGGCGACGGACCTGTTCAGCTACAGACCATTGTCCCTACTCACCACAGAATATAAAATATTGAGTAAGGTGCTAGCTGGCCGCTTGCTCCCATATGTACACAAGCTAATTCACTCAGACCAATGCGGCTTCGTGCCAGCGCGGTGCACCGTGCTTAATATCAGGAGTTTGTACCATGTCAAAGGAGTACCCGGTTGGTAAAGAGATTCCCCCTATCCCCCCTGCTCTTTGTGCTGGTCCTGGAGCCCTTAGCCCTTAGGGTGCGGCAATTGGCAATGCACCGAGGGATCCGCTTGGGACACATGACACATGTGATTTCCGCATATGACATCATTCTGTACGCTGATGACCTCGCATCTCTCTCACCCATCCCTAGCATTTTTGATTCTTTTGTGCGGCTTTCGGGCCTTAAAATCAATGACAGTAAGTCTTATGCTTTCTTTTTCCGACAGGGGGATCGTCCAGAGACGGTTCAGTTCGGGCCCATTCCTTAACAGTCGCCGCACATACTTTTAGATATCTAGGCATACAGATTTATCGATCAGCACCAGATCTCATAGAGGGTAACCTGGGCAGGGCCATACGTTCGCTCCAACCTCAGGTCACTTTCTGGTCCTCCCTACCACTCTCGGTGATGGGCCGGGTAGCAATCTCGAAAATGGTGGTCCTGCCCCGTCTCCTGTATTTTTTTGACTAACTTACCAGTTGTGATTCCGACTCCGATGCTTAATTCCCTGAACACTACACTCTCCGCCTTGATATGGGGTAATGGCCACCGTAGAGTGGGGCTAACCAAGCTGCAATTAGACACAGATAAGGGCAGGCTGGGTGCTCCTGACTTCTGGGCATACTGCTATGTGGGCCAATTGCAATGGCTATCTTATTGGCTGGCAGGGTGCAATTTACAGGAAATAGATTTTTCCTCGGCCGATGTGGACCGAGGACGGCTCAACACTCTGCTTCTCCTGCAGGATAGGATCCCGACAGACGCCCCACTGCTTCTGCGCTTACCTATTGGAAAAAAGCCACTCACTACACACGTAGCTGCCTCCCCTACTCTGACACTACACCCCCATCTTGGGATCCCTACTCCCACTGGCCTACTCACGAAAAGACAACTGCTTCCTTGGTCGGAGGGCGGTGTGACCACAGTGGGTGACTTATTTGATGACGGCATGCTTATGGACCATGGTAACTTTGTACGGCACCAGGGAGTCATGGATGCCTTGTATCTAATGCATGCTGCACTAGTGCAATATGTGAACAAACACTGGGCCCCACGCAGGGAGGAGCCCCCACGCCACAAAATGGTCTTTATGACCTACCTGATGGGTAACGGCCGCCTCCTAACCAAGTGGCTTTACAAAGGCATTATACCACCCACACCAGAACCCTGCTACCGGACCTATGAAATAAATGGTCCGCAGACCTGGGGACAGACCTGACAGATAGGGACTGGGACAGAGCATTGGCATATCCTAGGAGAATTCCACTGAATGCCAATTTCAAATTCCTCCAATACATGGTTTTACACAGAGCGTATCTTACCCCGCACCGATTGCAATGTAGCTTTCCGGTCACACAACACTGTTGTCCTAGATGCAAATTAGAGGATGCTGACTTGCTACAGATGCTGTGGCGTTGCCCCGTGATTACCCCTTATTGGTGAGAGGTATTATCCCTGCTTACGGCTGTTGCTGGGATCCCCGTTCCAGACACGAATGCAGTGTGTCTTCTGGGACTGATACGACGCCCCATAACGCAGAAAGTGCAACTTCGCTTTGTAGATTTGTCTTTGCTCCTGGCTAAGCGCTCCATTACAATGCGGTGGAAATCGGCCACAGCACCACAGCTTTACAGCTGGCATGGGGAAGTAGTGAGATGGGGTGGAGCGGAGAGTGCTGCCATCCGCCGGGAGGAAGCCTGGGGTTTGCGCAAAAGAGTCATCTCTTTAGCCTGGGACAGCATTCTGGAAGTGTTCAGGGTCTTTACCCCGCCACCTGTGCCGCCACACATGAGGAGTCCGGCGTGGGGTCCGATACGCAGAACTGCGGCACAATTTTCAAATTTGGGAGCCAATATACAGAAGAAAGGTAGTAATTACTTGCCCAGCTGAGCTTAAACTTTTAATATTTCGGAGGACGCCCTATGCCACAGGATTAATGTGGTCTGGAATTATCGCCACATTAGAAACTGCAATACAGTATTACCGTTCAGCCGTGAACAAGTCGCATGTACGAAATTACTGAGGCGACGAAACACGTGGCTTAAGAACGTTTCACTTACTGGAAACTTGAACATTGATTAAAGAAAAAAAGAAAAGAATTCGACTGATTGATCTACTGTTTATGCGTGAATAACATGGAGAAAAAAAACATGTTTTGAATATTATGTGTGCTAGGGTTTTACAATCATGGTTTGTGCAAAAGAGCCATCTCTTTAGCCTGGGACAGCATTCTGGAAGCGTTCAGGGCCTTTGCCCCGCCACCTGTGCCGGTAGCCCGGACTTAATAATTAATGTATCGCCTAGCCCCAGTTCTCCAGGTTCCTTGATTATGGTATTCCATTGTTTTTGGATCTTGCACCATAGGGAGCGTATATATATATATCTATACACTGTACATGTTTCTGTGCAGTCGGGAGTAGACAGGAGCACACCTTGCCATATGCGCTATGAGTGGTTGGTGCCAGACGAAGTTGGGGGAGGGAGGGAGGGTTGGGATAGTTGTATCTATATGTCATACACGCACTGTACATGATAATGCAAGTATACTGTACGATGATTGCGATGTACTATGCTATTGTGTATCTGTAACATGCCGTAATTGATGGGTTGTAAACTGAAAATTTAAAATATGTTAAAAAAAGGATAAACCTTCAGGAGGGAACTGAGCAGAATTATGGGTTGCATTCTCTTTATTTCAGAATCTGAAATTTTCAGAAAAATAAGTTTATTAAGTATAATGCAGGCGTGAAATAAGGCTTCTTTACCTCAAACTTGCCAAAATTTAATTCCCCAAATGCTTTTCTCATCAATATTTTCTCCAGTACTCATATCCTTGTATAGCCAAATTCAGATTAAATTCACTTGAATAAATCAGTCTATTAGTAGTGATGGCATTTTTCTGGAGTTGTGGATGATGTGAAAAAAAAACACTGTTGGATGTGACCTGTCCTAACTCTGAAAATAGGGACATTTTGGCAAGAAATTTGAATGACTATTAAGAGGCGGAGTTTCACATTGTTTCCACTGTGTCTAATAGTATGTTTCCCTAGATAATGAGTTCTATGTATGTAATAGTGTGCATAATTATGAAAACAATATATTTCTTTATAATTCAAACCATTCAAATAAGGATCTTTACTATTCAAGGTTGTATATGCCTGCAAATCAAACATCATCTGTTTTACCAGTCATCTGAAATAGAACCAGGAACAATCACATCATTCATTAAAACTTTCGATACATTTTCAAATTGTAATGTCTCAGTCATTTCCATAATTTGATATGGAGCCTTTTCCTAAACTATGCCCTTGGCCACAGGATAAGTTCTGATATTTCCAGCGTAGAGGTCTCTTCGAGCTCTGTGGAATATGATATGTGGTTGAACTTCTCAAACCACAGGTTGTACAACAATACTTTCAGGGATGAAATGTCCATTCAGTAGCAGTAGAATAAAGATCATCATTGTCAGCTATACTTCTTTAGTGATCCAAACATAGAACAAGGTGGGATCAAGTACATGTCATGAAACCAATGATAAGCAATAAGAAACTTATGGTGTCAAGTGACTTTGGATGTGGTGATGTTGACACTTGTCGTTGTTAATATCGGTCACATAGTGCTTCTTCACATGGTTAAGGGACACCTGACAATTTCTCTTCGAACCCTAGAAAGGAGTCAAGATGACAATTTGTTTGTTTTTACCCAAGGACGGGAATGGATTGTCTGTAGGATGGTCAAAAGCTAGTGTGCCGCATGTCTTTCCATGAATTATATTCCCTATTTTAGGGCCTCACCTATCAGCAGCTGTTAAAACCTTCTCTTCGGAGGTAGCAGCTTCTGAATGTTTCACTTTAGACAGCTTGTCTCTGACCTCTTAGACACTCTGTAAGACAGTCAAATGTTGCTCCAGGTTAAACATTTTCTCGTCCGCTACTTTCCCATGATTATCTAGGGTAGGTACGTAAAAAGATATCCCAAAGAGTACTTCAGATGAAGTATGACCTCTAATGCTCATTTAGACAAGATATTTATTGATCTGCGGACTTGATATAGATTATGGTACCAACTAAGACCTGAACTTAGTACCCTAGCAGTCAAGGCTTGTTTAATCATGCAAATAGCATGCTCAACTGATCCGCTGGACTCAGCTTGAAACAGATTCCTGATTTCCAGACAAACTCCCAGAGCAGACATGGCATCCCTGTAAGCCTTGGAGGTGAATGCAGGAACATTATCTGAATTAAATAAATAAATGAACTGCTTCCATTGCTACCAGACATTGCAAATCCTTTACAATTGCTTGAGCACCTGCATATCTCTGTGGCCACACCCATAAGAATCAAGAACATGGATCAATTGCTATCAATATCTACTTACACTTATTAACATGATTTATTGGGGCAATATTGACTAAATAGATCACCCTGACTGTGAGATGAATTGGCTGGGGTCTTCTAACAGTAAATGGTTTGATCTGTTGACAAATATTGTATTGTCTAACATAATCTCTAGTATGATTATATAAACACAGGCCACCAGTAGCCTTGCTGTAGTATTGTTATGGTTGCATTAATGTCAGCATGGGCAGATGCCAAGCCCTCATGTGTTTCCCTGAATAATTGTAATCTGGGCAGTTTATTAGAAATTATCCTGCCTCCCACTCCTTGTATAGTAACTACAGGAGTGTTATATGAACTAAGAACCTAACAATACTTTGGAGGAAATCCCACAAAAGGGTTTCCACCCTTCATGGTTGTCTAAAATTGCTATTAATATATCTTTGTCGATCTTTGCCTGCGATCTTATTAGGACTGTTACTCTGACATGCTGTATTGCAGCTTTGGCAGCTAAGCTGGCCGCACAATTCCCTTTGGCATAAAGCTCATCACGCTGATGGCCTAAAGTGTGCATCACATGGACCAGTGGAAGCTTATTCTGTAAGAAAGCTACCTTTCCCCAGATTTGTTTATTCCTAATAGGCTTCCCTTTTGAATCCTTGAATCCATTCAGGCACCAGTGCTTCAAATACACATTGTACCCTTGCAGACAGAAATAGGAATCAGACACTATTAGTGTGGGAACTGATGGGTCAGCATTCTGAAATGCAAATACCAAGGCATGAATTTTTGCATGTTGCGCCTATCACTTAAGGCATGTTGCGCCTGTCACCTAAGATTTTAGTGTTGGTGCGCTGCAGATGGAGTTAACAATCTTTCTTTATACCTTGCACTGCCACACAGGCTGTGGAGTACTTATATCTTACTACTGCAGGTTGAGCAGAGCTGTCTCTAAAGAACACACTCTGATATGACTCAAAGGGTAAGGCTTTTAGAGTTGGAGTGACATTCTGTTCATATGGGAGAAAAGCTTGTATATGAAGTGTAAGATCATAGGGGCATATTCTCAAGGAGCTATCGCCGAGTTAACGGCACTTTATCACAGCCAAACTCGCGATAAATACATCGCAACATTCACAAGCTGGTGCTAACAGCCGATATCACCAGTTTTCCGGCAATAGCATCCACAAAAAACATCGCCACAGATGACACTGGCAATTATCACTAATGAGATGCAGAGTAGGCGTTCCCAAGCAAAAAGCCGCGACAACACCACTCCACAACAGTCACAACGACCAGCAAGATCGGCGATAAGATCACAAAACATGCGATAAGCCGCGTTAGCACCAGGAAACTAACACCTGTTCAGACCTGGTGCAAAGTTGGACAACAGCCTGCACCAGAAAAGCGAGCCCAGCCCAGAGCCACACATGAAGAACAACAGATGCCATGGAGCCACTGAACATGCGTGCCGGACACCCAAGAGGGCCACAACACCCACCGTCACCACCCCCAGGACGCCAACACCCAAAAGGCCTCCCCGGACCACCACAGAGGCAGCGCAGACAAAGACAGTAGACTCCCAGGAAACGCATAAGTCTTACAGACTTAACACCAGAGGAGGTCATTGACCACTACAGGCTCAAAAGGACAACCATCCTACGCATCCTGACCATCATCACCCAACAGGCCGACGGCACTAACACAGCGGACAAGTAACATACCACCCCACACAAAGCTGCTGGCTGTGCTGCACCTGTTGGCCTCTGGTACCCCCCAACCAACACCCGCCAGAGTCTGAGGAGCCACACAGCCAGCCGCAACCAAGTCCCTCACACCTGTCCTGGATGCCATCATCATCCTGGTACCCCAGTACCTATACGTCCACCACAATGCACAGGAACAGCTGGAGACCAAGCAAGGACCATATGCCATAGACAGATGCACGCACGTGTTGGGGGCAATCCACAGCACACATGTCCTACTTGTGCCCCCTGGTGACACAGCACACATTCACCCCAACAGAAAGCACACGTCTCACATCAATGTGCAGGCAACACCCTGGAATCTCCACCAACGTCATCGCAAAATACCCAGCCTGTGTGCATGAGTCCATCATCCTCCGACAGTCCATAATCAACCAGCGCTTACAGGATGGCACCAATGGGAATAGACTGCCTGTTGTCAAGTACCAAATGAACACCCCGCACACCTCAACTCCACAACCATGCAACTCACAACTCCGGCAATGCACATGTCACAAAATCACATACAACATTCAAAACAACATGCCCACCCACCAGACATGACAGAACAACTTAAAATGGTAACCTGGGCAAGCCGTGAACATGAGCCATCAACGGCATGGCACTTCAGCCACACAATAGCCAAATGTGGGGAGAGGTGGGACCCGGCATGTGTGAAGGAGGCAGGAGAACAATGATTGAGAAAGTACACAATGCCAAGAGTGGCGGCAATGTACTGGACAGACCCCAGTATGCATAAAACACCCATATCCATGGCGACATACACCGCTGGTGTATGGAGTGTAGTGTACAGTGGACGCAACCATGTCACCCCAGCCAGTGGTGGAGTTAGCAGAAATGTTGCCTGTTACGTCCCCCCCGCAAGCGTGAGCGGAGTGGGATGGCCCGGCGTATGCCAGGCCAACTTAGGGGTGTGAATAAAAAGCACGTAGTCCTGGGCGTGGTCTTCTTCCGGAATGCCCAACATCTCTGCCAGGGCGGCACATCTCACCCCGCCACAAGGCCGACGCCGTCCTCGTGAGCGGAGTTGCCTGCGATCCTGTGCGCCTGTCGTACCCCGGCCCGCTGGACCCCTAACCCGTCATGCCCGCCCCTGAGCAGCCTGGCCACACTGCCCACCTGCTGACACTGGCTTGTGTCAAAGAGGGCCCACTACATGCTGCCACAAGCTCCAAGCCCGAGGCCCGCGACCTGGCAGCCTCCTCAGACATCTCGGCCTCCACGACATAGGCCCGCTTTACTCCTTTCTCGTTGACGTACTCTACTGCTACATCCGGCCTACACTACGGTCAAGTAGGTCACATATTTGGAACTGAGTCTTGATTACACCAAGGCCAACATTGCAGATTGTACATCAGTGTACTCCCTTCGATGTGGTGCCACCAACTAACTCTGTGCATTGCATCCTTACGACGCTTGTCTGTTGTCCCCTGCTGACTACTGCCTTCGGCCTACACTACGGACAAGTAGGTCACAGTTTTGGATCTGAACATCGATTATTCAAAGGCAGAATACATGTCATTGCACGCACGGCGAGGCATAAGAGGATGACGCGTTGCAGTCTGGAGGGAATAGGATCTTTGTTACAGAGGTGATCGGACACTACCGACAGCTGCCCTGGTGTCACTAACTCCGTGCATCCTGAGCCAACGACACATGGCTGTGGGCCCCTGCTGAGCCATGGCTCCGGACTGCACAGCGGACAAGTAGGTCACACATGTGGAACTGAGACATAATTTATTTATGGCAGATTCTATGCCATTGTACACGCATCATCGCAGACTGCATCCCCTTTCAGCACTGGTGCCACTGACTCTGTGCCCAGGGATAAATGTTTGAACTTTGGTGGCGTGTGGGACTATGGCCTGGGTGTTGTTATCATCATCATGTAGCCGATACTGATTTGCTGTCAAGTAGGTGTCTGTAGCATTCATCTCCTACATATTGCCTGTGTCTGCTTGGTTCTGCCCTCTGCATCAGGCTCTGGAAGAACACCTTCCACTTTCCCCTGAAACACTCCACGTCATTAACCTTGGACATCGACGAGGACCCACTCAGCTCTGGGGTTCCTATCACAATGCACTGTAAGTCACCGTCCCGTGGCGGTGTGCCTGTGCCGGCCACACTGCATCCGGGGCCACTACTCTGTGCACCACAACTCTTGGACCTGTTCTGATTGTGCTGTGGACAGCTCACGCAACAATGTCACCTTGTGCAGTGGGGAAGACCTGGGAGTATGATGAGGAAGATGTGTCAAGTGTGTGGACGGGAGAAGGCACAGACAATGGGAGGGCAGGAGGCAACATCCCCAAGGCAGGAATGCAGACTGGAGGTGGTAGTCCAGCTACACACCTGGATCTATTAATGGTTATTGTGCTGTGGACTGCGGACGCAACTGTCACCTCAGGCAGTGTGGGAGACCTGGGACGTTGATGAGGAAGTTGATGCAGGTGTAACACACCCCACTGCATCTGCATCAGGACTAACCCGAAGGGACACAATCCTAGCAATTTCTTCACATGAGCACGCTCATCTCTAGTGCCCCTTCCTCAGTGCACTGCAACTCACGGAACTTCCTGACTGAATATTGGGTGACCTCTGTCCTTGCTCCGGCTCCCTCCATGTTGCTCTGCAGTTGACTTTGTGTGCTGGTGTTTTCTGTTTCCATTGCACTGGTGTCCACTGTTCAAGTTGTTACCAGCACCAAGCACTCCGTGCGGGCTGGCTTATACTCAACCCACACACATCCAGCACATGCGTCACTGTACATGTGGCCCTGCCAATAAAGGGGCCGGACGCACGTGCCCGTAGCCAGTTCAGCATGATATATGCGTGTGTCCCTGCGGTCTTGTTGTGTGCATGGGGGTCCTGGGCCCTACAAGATTACATTGTGCTGTGTACAGCGGACACAGACATGTCACCGCAGGCAGCGGGTTAGAACCTGGACATGTAGCTTTGTCGTCACCCACTCAATTCGTAAGGGGAGTAGACTGTGCCATCGTACGCAGTGCCAACGTGGGTGTGTGACTGATATGTGCGTGCCCCTGGACGTGGTTCTGTCCTGGGAATGTGCATCTGCATGTGTCTCTATGGCAGTGAGGATCTCCTTTGTGGGGTGTAGGTGGTCCCTGAAGGGTATTGGACACCCACATATGTGTTCTAGTTCGCACTCCATGGGTTTGGACCACAGCCGCACCTGTTGGGCCACCTCCTTTTGGCATTCTGACACCTGGCATTGTAGTGCCATGTGTGGGTCGGTGAAGGGTTGTGAGCCAGCCGTGGTTGCGGGGGCTTCATGATGTGTGGTCTGTTGCAGGGGCTGGGTTCTCCTCTCAGTAGCTTGTCTGCCCTGGTCCTGGTGGTGGGTTGCTTGGGATGTCCATGGGCTGTTGTAGGGCTTTGGTGTCGAAGGTGTGGTGTTCATCTCCGGCATCACTGATGGGTTGTCTGGTCTGCCCTGCTGGAGGTGTTGTTTGTCCCTCTGCAATGTGAAGGGGAGATGCATGTTGATGTTGTGTTGACATTTGTTCTTGTAGACATGCAGACTGTGTGACAATGTACATTGTGACTGTTTGGGCGATGCTGGCAATTTGAGTCGGGACAGCGGACATTTGGACTACATGACTGATGTGAGGTTCTCCCCATACATATACATCTCACAGTTCCCTGCTCTAACTTAGCAGCTTAACTCCAGTAGTCGTATTGGCACCTAGTTAGTCTTTCTATGATACTGCTCCCACCCTCAAGGAATAGAGTTTTTTCTTGTTTTTGATTTGACTTATCCTTACTATCCAATATCCAAATCTGGGTGGTTCAGACATTCTTCAATTTTGAAAAATCAGTGATTTAGCTACCGAAGAGGCAATAAAGACAAACTGCTTTTGCGAATTGATAAATTTTAACTAGGAATCCCAAATAGGGTGACCAGGGCATCGAAGGCTAATCTTATCGAGAGTTTCTTACTGACCCACTTCAGAATCTGAGTCCAGTAGTCTTTCAGCTTGGGGCAAGTGAAGCAGACATGCGTCCAGTCTACTTTCGAGTAGTTACATCAAAAACATGGCAATGACACAGCTGGGAACATCTTGTGAAGTTTGGACTGGGTATAGTATAGTTGCCATTTACAAAAAAGGGCCATGTGTTTAAAGTTAGGCCCGCGTATGGCCTTATCGGACCATTCATTATAAGCTTCCCATAATTACGTATCCATTCGACACATCGTAGCTTCCTGTATTCTTTGCAGAGTAATGGGAACTATCTGATTGGAGAATTGCCCCTTGAAAATTCGACACCAGTTCCCTTACATATAAAGCATAGCTAATTGCCTTGGGGAGAGGACCCTCAGGGAGTTGTAATTTTCTTACCAGGCTTCATATCTGCATATAGGAGAATAGTAAAGCCAAACATTGTTCTGGTCTGCCCCTTATGACTTGCTCCAATGTCTTCAATGTCCCCTCAACCACTAGGTCTTTTATTTGATGGACTCCTAGCATTTACCAGTTCTCAATAGTCTGCAGGTTCACCTGTAATCCCAAATCCTTACAGTACCTCAACTTAATATCTGGGTGCACAGTGGAAAATTGAACACTGTCTTCACTTGAGTAAATCTCTCTAAAATTATATGCAGGGTCTCACATTTTCATTGTTGCTAATTCTAACCTTAGCTCACAGATCTATATGCAAGTATGCAAGGAAGTGAACAAGTGAGACATCCAAACCCTGCAACAGCAGCATGTGCCATAATTTGGGTTGATTGACCCAGTCGAAAGCAGCACTTAAATCCATTAAACCCAAATACAGAGGAGTGCGCTTTGCAACAGTATGCTTGTCTTTTACCAAATTCAGGTTAGCACATTGCTCAATTGTCCCAGTCTTACTTCTAAACCCATGCTGAGTGCTGAGAAGGATTTAGAATGGATTCAGCTTGGGCCCATTCCTGCATAATATTGTATATAACACACCCCAAGATTTTAATGGTGGTATCAATCAACAAGATTGGCCTGTAGCAACTGGGGTCATAGTCATGACCGTTCTTAAATATGGGGACAATGATTGAGGTACACCAGAAGGAAGGCACATCTGAATGTGCCGGATTACTAAACACATTAGTTAAGATAGGGGACCAAAGATCAGTAATATAGTTAAATAAGTCAATAAGGACACCATCGGGCGCAGGGGCTTTTCCCCTAACACTTTGTGCAATGCCTCTTTCACCTCATCCACTGTTCTCTTAGCATCTGCTACTTTCCTGCTATCAATATTAAAAATATCCTCCATTGAGGGGGCAGCATAAACTTTTCGAAAATGGGCTTCCCACACTTCACTCTCAATATGGGAGGAGTAAGAGGGAAAATAACTGATTTTTACGTCTCATAGACAGTGGCCCAAAATGCCTGCAATCTTTCATACAGGCTGCCTACGCTGGCGTGTCCCACTGGTCTGTTACAACTACCTGCCATTGTTTTGCCATGACAGCCTTATATTGTTTACTTAAAATAGTAACTAGTGCTTGATCTCTAGGTTTTTTCCCAAGTGCTCTTCTCAACTCCTGATTGACCAAGGTACAGTCATGATCAAACCAGCCATGTTGCTTATTAGGAGGGCATACTGGTTTAAGGAGGGTGTTTTTCACACTGGAGCAGAGATCATTAAATGCACCCACAATACGGGGTGCACTGTCCTCTTCCGACAGGCAAAATTCCACTAGTCTAATATTCTCTTTTTGAATTGCTTCTTGAGTTGGGGCAGATTCTGCATTTTCCATATCAACCTTAAGTTATCCGTGGAGGGTTGAAGGTCACTAGCCTCATTCTGTCTCTTATGCACTTTCCTTTAACCATTGAGAGAGCAACCTCAAGAGGATTCTGATTGCTAAAGGTAGATAAAACAACAGATCCCTACATCAAAACCTCTTCCAAACTCCTGGTGACAAATATAGAATCAATCGTGGAGGGTGCCCCTCTACCTTTATATATTATTGGGGCACTAATATCTTTCCCTGCAGTTTCTATTATGTCCAATAAATCAAGAGATGCTACTATCATCTCCAATTCCTGGCTTCTTGGATCCAACTCACCCCAGTAGGAGCTGGAGTATTTCGTCATGGAGGGAGACAACGTTGAAATCGTCAGCAAGACAAAAATACAGTACCTGACCTTGGGTAGCAACCTTGTCAGATAACTTAGTAAAATAGTTGGATGGTTCTAAAAACTGTGGATTAGGTACAATGACAAAATCATTGTTATAAAAGTTAACCAGGTTAAGATTAAGATGGGCTCTTAACACCTGAAAGCTAGTAGTGTCTGTTTTCCGAACATCCACCTGGCCAATAAGAGCTATATTAAACCACAATGCCAGCCCTCCAGCAGCTCGGCCGCAACGTGATTTGATAGCTGGGGTACTATAACATTGAAATCTATCAGTAAAAGATGGCACAACCTCCCATGTCTCCTGCAGCATGATCATGTTGAAGCTTTTGGTAAATTAAAGCCAATCAGGCAAAGATAACTTAGAGCGAAACCCTGCCACATTCCAGCTCACAATTCGTAGTGGAATACTTTTGGCAGGGGAAGCAACAACAATAGGGTTAACAGCCAGGGGAAAGCAAGGCAGTGAATGCTTAGGGGCCACACCCACTGGTAGTCATTCAACATCTTCCAAACTATTAAATACATCAAACTTGCTTGTGCAGGTTAATGGACACATTTTCCTGGAGAAGGCTTCTAGAAAAGGCGGTGGTACTGCAGGCTTGTAAAATAACCAAGGGGTAGTGACACAATCTGGAAATAGTTTGCTCTCTTTAATGACTATACAAGCCAAAAAAATATTTTAGACTAGTATGATATAGGATTGTGGAGCTTCTAAAAGGAATTAGGAATCAGGATTATAGATCTACCTCACGAGCCACTGCATGGATTAGGACTGAGATCTATTTGAAATTCCATGCTCTTTTCAGTGCTTTGAGTGGTGGTAAGAGAGAACTTAATTTACACAGAGCAGAAGTCTATTGAATGATGAATTTGAAGTCAGTGGAACTTGGGCTCAATATTGACCCCGAAGTGTATCATACATGTGGGATTTATGGTTTGAACAGAAGTTGCCAGGTCGTGATAATTCAGCTCATGACCTTCTGAAACATTGATGTTCTTTTCATTGTAAGGTTTTATGACATCATTGTAATGTACTTGATTAAAAAGATGTATTAGGGATAAGGATTATCAATTTTGGCACATAACTGTTTTTTTTAATTTAAGTATAATCTCGTGGGGGGGGAAATGGCCAGGCAACATGATGAAGTAGACGTCTTGGTGTGGGGCTCCATGGGGCCTGAACAAATCCAGCAATAAACTGGCTTCCCTGTGCTCCTTCGAGCTTGCAAACTGCATCATAACTATCCCTGGCAGTGGGGGCTCTTCAGTCTGAGGGTCCCGCTGTCACAGATAAAGTTCCCCAACTTAATGTAGCTGCAGCAGTAAGACGTGACAGACCCGGTCAAAATGGCGGCACGGTGCTCTGCGACTAATGAGGAGTGCCGTATGGGGCAGCGGAGCACCAGGTGGAGACACAGGTTCCCCTCCAGTGGTCCGGTGACCCTGGCCCCCTGCTGACTAGGGCACCCATCAGTTGGCTCGGCTGGAGGTGCGACGGGGAGGAGTTGAGGTGAGAGGGCAGCCTGCTTCATGGTGTGGCTGTGCAAGGAGCTTGGAACTGATCCTACCCGAGTGGGCCCCTCTCCTGCATGACTGTCGGGTACATTTCGGCACCCAGGGAAAGGGAGCCGATCGCCCGTGGTTGGAGCGCGAGTACGGTGGGGAGTGCTTTCTGTCTGTCCCATGGGTTGCTGGCTTGTGCCTGCCATGGCTGGGCTGCCTGGGTAAGGACGGCCTTGAGCCGTGATCCTGCTCCCCTGGGGAGAAGACTCCAGGGCTGGATGAAGGGCCGGGAGAGGATTCATAGTGACTCCCATGGCCCAGAGGAATGCAACTGGCTTGGAGGCAATGCGGTGGGACCAATATGGAGCCCCCCTATTGGTGTTATGAAGCCCATTTGATGTAGAGGTTGCTCCCTGCTGGTGGATGGCTATCCGGTGCCCCAGAGACGGAGAGAGCTGATATCATTGAGGCCGGCGTCCATCACTGTTGGACTCCTGTTGAGTGCTGCGGCCCCTGGGAAATGAACATGTGGTCTGCGTAACCTGCCCCCATTACGCTTGAGACATGGAAGGGGCTATGAGACAACATTGTGAGAGGGTTACTTCAGACATAATGATTGGTGGTGCCTGAGGTCCTGCAATGGGGGCCTTAATCCTCAGAACCCTACCTACAATGGGCGATCCCTGCCCCCTGCGGCCTTCACAGAGTAGAACAATTTACTGATGGTCTTCTCTTGCTCTCCATTGGAGAAATAACAAGGGTAGCAATTCCTGATGGTTACAACAGGTCCTCTGTCTGGTGTGACTCTTTGTCTGTCCTCCTAGGTGCCACCCTCTATGGGGGCTTCTGAATTGAGGACAAGGCTATGGCCCGGCTTGAGAGGTGGTGTGACCCCTGAGATCTCTGTCCCTCGTGCTGTGCTGGGCCTGCCTGGACTCACTGGATAGACACCCCATGATCTATATATGAAACTGCTGCGAGAGTGAGGAGTCCATTTGCTTACAACCCTGTGTTTCTAACTGCGCTGCCCCGGTTGTCGTCTGCCCCACTTAACAAGGCAACATGATTTGTGTACACCAATGGGGAAGGACAAAGATCCAAAACCTCTTCACCAAGGGAAGATAGATAAATTCCCTAAAGCGGTAGACGGTGCCCCTGACCAGGAGCCATCTCTTGTACTACCTGATAACGCTCCCCTATTGAATGCAATCCAGCAGCCCAGAGTGACATTAGATGCCCGAATTAGAGAAGTAAGTTCTGAAGTCTCACTGCTTTCATAGAGTCATGGAGGTGGAAGGTAGATTGACTGAATTGGAGGTTGTCTCGCAGTCTTTAGGAGCTGACCTCAAAGAGGTACAGGCAGTCATAAAGGACTTGCTCTGATAAGTGGATAATGTTAAAAATCGCACAAAGAGGAACAACTCACAAACAGTAGGGTTTCCAGAAGGGTCCAATATGGTGAATTTTATAAGAAAATGGATCATTCTCCGTCTACTTAATTTTCAAGATCGTGATATGATACTTTGGGAAGCAAGAAAAATGGGCAAAATCAAACATGAGTCCTCCAATATCATGATATATGATTACTAACAGTAGGTCCAGAAGCGGAGATGGACACTTGACTCAGTAAAGGCAAATGTTAGAATGTTACAAAGAGCATCCATGCTCCTCTTCCCGGCTAAGTTGTAAGTGATTTGATTTGAAAGTAATTTACAAAGACAAAGCACATTGTTTTAATACACTGGAAGAAGCTTGGAGCTGAATGGAGGAGAGGCCACATCTTAAACAATCACAGGCCTCTGGGGAGGCAGGTCATTTGGAGGCCAGACCCAAGCAATGGGACATGCCATGCAAAAGGGGAGCATCCTGAAAGGTGTCAGAGCACAATCTTTGAGATGGTTTGACAGTCGTAGGGTGATTAGAGACTATTCTAGAGAATCGGATGAGGACCTGGGCAGGCAGGAGAGACGGAGGTCCAACGCTGGCGAAGATGATGGGCTGTCTCACAAAGACCTTGAGGAGGTGCTTAGTTGTGGTTTGGAAACCATGAGCTTGGACACCGATCAGAGGAACGTAGATCTTGCTGAACTTGATTATGCTGAGATCTGAAAGGGATCATGGCGAAACCAACGATGAGGCTTGATGGACACACAGAAGGACTACTAGGCTTGGGGGAGGTTGAGTGGAGGTAGGATATTGGCCCTATGAGAGGGGACCTACTCCTTTGATTCTTCCAAGCCACCCTCAAACTTATACTTTGAGGTTCAGAGTAGGTAAACTAACATAAAGCCACCACTTTCAGGGATGGTTGACATTGATTTTGCTTGTAGTGTTGTAGGGGACTGAGTTGCTGGGGGGGGGGCAAGAGCCATCTAATATTCCCTGTTGAGTTATTTGTTGTTATCTTATCTAAGTTTCTACACTTGCAGGGTGCCTTGGAAGGGAAGGGAGGGTGGGTTTCATGTTCAGAGGTTTTAGAGGTAACAGTTTGGGAAGTGACATCACAGAAACATACGGCCCCTGTAAGGGCAACACACACCATGACGATCAACAGTTTGTGAGAAGGCAGCATTCCCATTCTATATTGTCCAATATCTGATAGTTAAAACACTGTTAGACATCAGGACTTTGTATGTCCTCTCCTGGAATGTCAATGGCCTCAGGATCAAAATTAAGAGGTGCCTGGTGACCCAATATATCAGACGTCTACACCTAACGTGATTCTCCTACATGCATCGCATCTTAAGGAAAGGGTGAGGAGCCTATACCACACTTGCATGCACAGGATACACTTCCGGGTCAAATGGAGTAGCCATCGTGATTAAGAAGGATCCACCTTTCCATGTGTCTAAAATATGGACAGATCCACTGGGGAGGTACATGGGAGTTTGGGGCCTTTGGGGCAGAACAAATTTCACGTTGATCAGTGTTTATGCACCTCCCCGCCTATAAGCCTATAAGCTCCTACATTGGAAAAGCTAGCTGAGGTATGATTGGAGGCGGATTCTCCACTCCATATTATGGGAGGAGATTTCAGTGATGTAATGGCACCTGAAATAGATAGGACGAGCTCCTGGGATACTGTCACACATCTCACCCTCCTGTCCCTCTGAACGGCTTCCTTGATTCTTTCTGACCTCTGTCTGCGCGCACTTCCTAACAAGCAGAAATACTCCTATTACTCTGGAGCTCTTAAAGTGCATTCCCATTTAGATTATTTCTTTGCCCCGGTAGGGGCAATTGAAACTATACACCAAGCGAAGTATTTGGCTTGGGCCTTCCAGATCACTCTGCCCTGCTGGTGAAACTGGGTCAAAAGTGTAGGGAAGGGTCAAGTTGGAAAAATGATGTGTTGGACTGAGAGAACAGGAAGTGGCAGTTGGCCTGAGGGTGGACTTTTTACTGCTTGCAGGAGAACGAAAAATCTGTCACATTCAAACTTGTCCTTGGGAAGCTTATAAAACAGTCCTCCGAAATAGTGCCCCGAAAAAAAAAGAAGGGATCCATAGAGGAGCTTAAGAGTAAACTGCTGGAGTTGGAGGACACCTTAGGCCCAGATCCTGATCCCACCACTCTCAGATAGTTAAATCTCCTGAGAGATGAGTATCAAACCTTAGAAGGGACCAGAACTCAAATGTTGGCCTCCTTGCATTGCTTGTATGACACCGGCAACAAGGCCGGAAAGCTTCTTGCTTGGTTGGGTTGGTGGGAAATGGAAGCTAGATAGGTGCTACGGATAGTGGGCCTGAGGGGGATTGTGTTGAGACAGACGAGGCAATAGTTGGAGCTTTTGCTAGCTATTACAAGGGCTTTTATAAAGCCCAGCCTCTAAAGAGACAGCCCCACATTGAACATTATCTGGAGTCTATAACTACCCCAGTTCTAGAAGCCAAGACTAGCATGGCACTTGATGACGAGATTATGCTGGTGGAAGTCCAAGCCGCTATAGCCAAACTTGAATTTAATAAGACCCGGGACCCAATGGGATTCCCGCAGGATTCTACAAATGGTTGTCAGGGCTACTGGGACCCCCACCTATTGAACTTGTTTATGGAAGCAGACGAAATGGGTGCTCTTCCTCCAGATCTTAGGTGGGCGGTAATAGTGGTAATTGCCACAGAGGGTAAGCCTAGAGAGCGTTGTAATTCATACTGTCCAATCTCCTTACTTAATATTGAAGTTAAAATCCTGGCTACTGTATTGGTCTCCAGACTCATGCAGGTTATGACACCCTTGATACATAGGGATCAATCGTGCTTCATGCCTGGTAGATTGACCTGACATAACCTTTGCACAACCCACAATTGGCTAAATGAAACAAAGGATTGGCTAGATCCACACACCTTTCTTGCACTTGACGCTGAGAAGGTGGATGATGCGATTCACTGGCCCTTTCTTGATTGTACCCTGGTTAAATTCAGCTTTGGTCCCCACTACAGGAGATGGATTAAGCTATTATATCAAGCCCCAAAGGCGACGGTCCAGGTTAACGGGGTAGTGTCAGTAGAGTTCCCCATCGGTAGAGGCACTAGGCAGGGATGCCCCTGTCCCCTCCTTTTCGCTCTCACTGTAGAGCCCCTAGCCTGTGCTGTGCATGACCACCCTAGAATCTGAGTTTTCAGAATTGCTGGAGAGTCAGAAATGGAAGAAAAGATTTCGCTTTAAGTGGATGATAGCCTGCCTTATTTGAGGGACCCTATGCTGTCCCTCCTCTCAACATTTCATCTATTTGAGGAATATGTGAGTTACTCGGGTTATAGTATAAATTGGGACAAGTCAGTGCTTTTCTTCCCACAGAGTGGGCTGGAGGTACCTCCACTCCCTCGCCACTTGACAATTACTATGCTTGGGTTCAAATATCTGGGCATATTCATGACATTAGAAAGGGAAACTTGGGACGATGATACGATCATGTTGGAAGAAAATGAAACCATGAAAAAAGTTGCCTCTCACACTGATGGGAAGGGCAGCCAAGTTTAAAATGATTCTCTGCCTAAATTGCTTTATGCCCTGCAGAACACCTATTATAATGATTCCACCAAGACTTTTCGGCTGATAGATCACCGAACTTCCGTTAGACCCTACATTTCTTATCCTGGGGATCCCTAATGACATTGAATTACAAAGGGCTCAGCTACTGCTCTGCTGCCTTGGCCTTAATGTAGCCACAAAAGATATCGCTCGACAATGGGGAGCAGGAGAATGCCCAACCTTGCAAGAATAGAAACAGTGTATGGACATACACATGATGGCTGAAAAAACTACTTACGCCTCCAGGGAATGGCCCAGAAAATTCCACAAGGTGTGGGGTAAATGGCTACAATATTACTCCCTTGAGCTCTTAGAGAATAGTGGGTGAGAAAGAACAGTTATGCCCTGAGAATGAATAGAAATTCCACTAAATGCTGCATTGTCATCCAAACGGTGGTGCCAAGCCCTGTAGAGAACTGGATGCAGACTGTTTCGTTTCTTGGGAGGGTTGGGGGGATGGAATATGGTTGTCCTACATTGAGATTTGGTAACATCTATGATAGGTGGCAGTGATTCTGAAATATAGCAGAATGAATAGCATTGTTTATGAAGTATATAACAGGTTATCTTCAAAATAAATCTTTTTGAATCTATGAAGGTTAATTTTGGTATCTATCTTCATCAATCTGTGGAACGAGAATATAAATCCATTTATGATTTAGGAAAGAATTTTTGTTGGCAAATTTTGTAATCGAAATACAGTTTGGATATAGGCATGACATGTATTCACATGTGGGTATATATTACGTCTTATTACATGCCACTGATTTGGACATGAATGCAAAACGTATTTGAATTTAAAATGATGAATGTGATCAAGGGCAGAGCCAACAGCCATGCTGTTGAGAAGCAGAGCCCTCGACTCCTCAACCGGCCTGTATTGTTTGCCGACATCTCTGATACAACTCAGTAGCAGTGAAGGCAGTAAGACAAGTGCGCACTGGTGTGTAGTCCGGGAATTTCGTAAATCAATCTGTTCAAGCTCTACTCTTTGTGGTCCCACCTCACCTGTCAGATACCAACCAATACAACCTGACAAACCCAAGCACTGGAACAGGAACATCAATGAAGTCCCTATTACCGAACTTGAATCCAAGATTCATGCCCATCTACAGCTCCAGCCTACCACTATGACGGCCAATGACCTCACAGTTCACTATAATTCAGCAATGACGAAGGTGTTAGATCAAGTAGCGCCACTCAAACTTAAAACAATTGAGATCTATCAAATCTAAATCATGGTTCAACGTGGATCTCAATAATGAAAGACGACACCTCAGACTTGTGGAAAGGACTTGTAGACAAAAACCATCGACATTGCACCTAGCGCTACTTACGTCTGCACGGTCTCTCTTCCACAGCCAACTAGACCAGGCCAAGAATAGACCTAGAGAACTCTTCAACATTGTTAAAAGTCAAACAAACGGCGCATCCCCACATGAAATAAAAGCCACCAAGGATCGATGCGAGGAAATTGCCAGCTTGTTCACAGATAAAGTCACAAAAATTGAGCAATCTGTCATCCAAACCTCCAATCCACCTTCAATCTTAACCTGCCCCCCTATACTTAACCTTGACCTTGCAGAACTTAATCATACCAAGGACAACCAGATCCGCTGCCAACTGAAAAATTATGCAAACTGGTCGGACTTCGAATTTGTGTCAGAAAATGAGGTCTTCAATATAATTGCGAGCTTAAAGCATACCTCCCACACTATGGACCCTCTTCCGTCCACAATAGTACAAAAACTCAACCACATCATTGCCCCTTTCTGGACTAAAATCATCAACTCCTCCCTCACATCAGGTTGCGTCCCAGACTCTATTCAATTAGGACAAATCACACCCATACTCAAAAAACCAGGGGCTGACCCTAACGATCTCAACAACCTCAGACCTATCTCCAACCTCCCGTTCCTAACCAAAACCTTGGAGAAGTGCGTTCTCCGACAACTTAACAAATATATTGATGACTTCAACCTCCTCGACACCTTTCAATCGGGATTCAGGAAAGGTTGTAGCACCGAAACAGCCATGCTCAATATTTCAGATGATATCCACAGAGCCTTAGATGAAGGTGAAGCTTGTCTTCTCATCCTTATTGACCTATCAGCGACTTTCGACACACTAAATCATCCAGCTTTACTTGAGACTCTGAAGGGCTGTTCTGGCATCAATGGCATTGTACTAAAATGGTTCACTTCCTACCTTCAGCACAGTTCGCAACAAATTAAAATCTACTCCTGTCTCTCTATACCAATACAAGTCACACTGGGGGTCCCTCAAGGCTCAATCCTCTCCCCTTCCTTCTTCAATCCCTTCATGGAACCCCTTACAAGCATTCTGAAGCAAGGAGGAGTTAAATATCACCTATGTGCCCTTCTCCAGTTGCGGACCCGGCATGCGCCGACGCAAATATCAACCAGTGGCTGACCAACTCTCTCGATGCTATCATTCCTAAAAAGAGGATGTTAAAAGGGAGAAGAGGTCAGTTTCCGCCCCATGGTATACTCCTGATTTGAGATCTCTCAGGAGGGGTTGCAAGAGGTTGGAGAGGGCATGGAGAAAGGAAGGGGCAGAGGCTAGGCGTGAGGAGTATCGCGCGGCAATCAGAACATATAAATCTGCTCTTCGCCATGCCAAGGCCTAATTCTTTGAGGAGAGAATAGAAAGCTCTGCGAATTCCTCTAGAGAAACTTTCAGAGTGGTAGAGGAACTTCTCAAAGTCCCCGAGCCTCTGGTTACCCATGACAGCCCAGGTGAGAAATGTAAGGAGCTGGCAAACTATTTTAATATGAAAACAGTCAACATTCTCAGCGCCTTACCACAGGTTGGCCAGAGAATTGTTACAGGTAATCAGTCTCGAGGAGCCTCTGTTCATTTGGATACTTTTGGGCCAGTCTTAGCTGATGAGGTCCGGAAGGAACTGGTCTCGTTGAAAAGTGAATCCCCTAGGGACCCGGTCCCTATGAGGTTTCTGAAACAGGTAGCAACAACTTTTGCGGCGCCGGTTGCGGACCTCATTAATGCATCTTTTGCTCAGGGCACGGTTCCACCGAGATGGAAGAGAGCAGTGGTGAAGGGTCTTTTGAAAACACCAAATTTAGATCCTTCTGATTTGGCAAATTTCAGGCCTATTTCCCTGCTTCCCTGTCTCGGTAAGATCGCTGAAAGGCTGGTGAATCGGCAGCTGTCACACTTCCTGGAGTCCAATGGCTTGTTGCGAGGTTCCCAAACCGGATTCCGGCCAGGTCAGGGTACTGACACCGCTCTTATGGCAGTCGTTGAGGAGGCTAGGAGCATTTTGGATTCAGGAGGGTCAGTGGCAGTGATCCTCCTGGACCTCAGTGCGGCGTTCCACACGGTGAACCATCAAGTGTTGATCCAACGGCTGGCAGATATAGGGGTTGCAGGTGTGGCTTTGAGATGGCTTAGGTCATTTCTTTGTGATTGGACGTATCAGGTTTGGGAAGGTAGTGAACGGTCGGTGTCTATCCCCCTCCAGTGTGGGATGCCACAGGGCTCTTCCCTGAGCCCCACATTGTTTAACATATATATGGCCCCCCTGGAGTATGTGGTGGCCCCATTTGGTATTAAAATCGTCAGCTATGCGGACGATACGCAGCTGGTGGTCGCCCTATCCCAACTTGTGGACAACCCCGACTCGCTTCACTCCTGCATGTCCAAAGTTCACACCTGGATGTGCGAATCAGCGTTAAAGCTGAACGGTTCCAAGACCGAACTGATACTGATAGGACACAAAACTCCTTCTCTTCCTCTGACTAGTTGGCCCAGCTGTCTGGGAGCTTTGCCGAGCCCAAAAGAGGAGATCAAAAGCTTGGGGATCTGGCTTGAACAAGATCTTTCTGTCAGAACCCAGACAAAAAAAACGGCAGGAGTATGTTTTGGTCTTCTTCGTTCAGTTCGGAAAGTTCTCCCCCTGCTACCTTGGACATCTAGGAAATTACTGATCCAGGGGCTTATTGTATCTAGATTAGATTACAGTAACATTCTTTTCCTAGGTGCCCCTGAAGCCACGTTGAACAAACTCCAACAAGCTCCAAATGCCGCCGCCAGGCTGCTTATGAACACACCAAGGAGGCAGTCAGCCAGACCTGCACTGAAGGCCCTGCACTGGCTTCCGGTGCGGGAAAGGGTCAAATTCAAGGCTCTTTGTACTGCACACAAGATTCTACAGGGGAAGGGGCCCCCTACCCTGCGGAATCTAGTTGTGCCTTACAAAGCCACTAGGGCCTTGCGATCTGACCAAAAACATCTTCTTCATGTCCCCAGGGTCAAAAGGGCGAGGGCGGGTGGACGAAGATATTCGTCAACATAGCTACCTTGTGGAATAGACTCCCCCTGAGTTTGCGCGCAGAAAGGTGCATCTTACGTTTCCGTAAATCTCTTAAAACGTATCTCTTCCCTGCCTGATGCTGCTGAACTGTCTACTTCTTACGGTTGTCACCCTGGACAAAGCGCTGGGATGCCCAAGGGTAACTATGCGCTATATAAATCTTTTATTCATTTATTCATTATATGCAGATGGCACACAACTCCACTACAAAATCAAATCACCCAGTGACACCTCAATGTCACACTAACCAAGATCCAAGCTTGGTTTAACACAAACCACTTAAAGCTGAACCCAGACAAACAAGAAATTAATACTGTTCGCTTCAAAAAGTAATCACCTTCCTATCCAAGACTGGATCAAGAACCTAGATGCCCTAAACTGCTCTCTCGTCCTATCCGACTCGGTTAAGTCACTAGGCATTACCCTGGACAAGAACTTATCGATGAAGGACCACATCAAAAACTCTGCAAAAGGTGTGCTTTACTCACTAAAACACCTGAAGAAATGTAAACCTTTCCTTCCCCAGGATGATTTCAAGACTATTGTATAATCCCTAGACCTCTACAAACTGGACTACGGGAACGCCATCCTAACAGGGACGTCAAAAGCTCACCTAGCCCCACTAAGGTCAGTCCTTAACATGGCAGTTCAACTCATAACGGGTAAAAAGGTTTGAACATATCACACCAACCCTCCACTCCCTCAACTGGCTTCCCATTGAAGGTAGATGTATCTACAAATTGGCCTGCATCACACACAAAACCCTTCACTCACATTTTCCCAACTACCTAAACAGCAAACTGGTAAACGCTGAAAGATCCAGAACTCTGAGAAGCTCCAACTCACTTCTTCTCATCCCTCCAAAATTGAGAAGGAGAACCACACTTTCCCGATCCTTTTCTGGTAACGTACCCAGGATGTGGAACTCACTCCCTATAGACCTCAGATTCAACCCCTCCTTCTCCTGCTTCAAAAGGGACCTGAAATTCCTTCTCCTCAAGAAATACTTTCTTTGGTACAGTTGAGCTGTTTTTGCGTGAAGCAATGACAGCTACCATTATGTCTCCGTCTATTCTCGTTCTAGAACAAGTGATTGCAGCTACGGCAGCAGTTCATACAGCCCTTTTGCGGCTTCATCAGCCAATGAATTCTCTTCAAAGTGAACGCCATCATGTTGATGACTCAGCGTGTGTATGACGTGAGCTCTCGAAAGTTCATTTTTTAAGTCAGCTAACTGTTCCCATAGCAATTTATACTTAATTGTGCAACCTCTAGAGTCTTTAAACCCGTTCTGACCCCAATACTGAAGATATTCATTGTATGATTGGACGCAGTAAAATGAATCGCACACAATCAGTGTGGGGAATTCTCGATCCGTATTTATGAGTGCCAGTAACAGGGCTTTTAATTCTGCCAGCTGTGCCATGCAGTCTCCTAGAGACTGTGTCTTCACGCTGCTAGGCTGGAACTTGACCTCCTGCATACGACCCTTCACAATCTCACATGTGGCGCTGTATTGGTCTTTACTTCCTATGGCCGGCAGAGCGATCCATCAGTGTAAATAATATATTCATACTGATCTAGAAGCATTATTTAATTCGGGAGAGGATATTCTTGTTTATTTTGCAGGAATGCTTGCATTTTAAGTGTAGGGTCAAATTTGTAATCTACATCTGTTGCAGTGAGAGAATTAGCTCATAGTATCCATCTTGGATGTAAAGCTTTAGCATTTGGAACACTTGCTTTTGTGACAGCCTCTAAGGCCGGTCATGGAGTTACAAGAATTATTTGTTTCCCCTGAGCCAGTGCTCTTTCACTCACTACAGCAGTCTGTACTGCTGTCAAAAAAAATTTGTGGAAGTAAAACAAATTTCCGCATTTGTGTACAAGTGTGATTTATATGCTATAGGTAGTTTCACCTTCATTGAAGGTTAGGTAAGTATACCCGGAATGACCCGCTATACCACAGATCATCAAATTTGTGGTATTTACATGTGTGTGTAGGTGTTTTGAAGCTATCATGTCAGTTTGTAAGGAACAAAGGATATATCCGTGTGTTCCTGTGTCCAATTCCTAACTGAAAAATTAGGTTGTATTAGGTCATAGAAAGGTTTCACTTTTTCTGCGTAATCTAAAATGTAAGTTCTGCCAAAATTTAAGAAGCCCAATATGGATTGTAAGTTTTTCAAAGATTTATAAGGTTGGAGCAGCGCACACTTTTCTAAAAATTTAGCTGCCAGGCTTTTTCCTTCACTTGAAAGCTCATATCCCAAAAACAGGACATTGAGGTAGGCTATTTTTAATTTTTTTTTATTTAATTTTTAGCCCTCAGAGGCGAACCCCAAAATTATGTTGCCCACCCTGGTCAAATGATCCATTAAATCATCATCCGTCAGATAAATATCATTTACATAGGACAATGCATCTTCATCCAAATTCTGAAGTAACCCTGTTACCCTAGCTGAGAACAACCCAGGGTCAGAATTGACACTGAGAACCGAGCGCTGAGAATGCTGTCAAGTATCTGCTTTCAGGTGCTATAAACTAGACTGTATGAATTATCTGGTTCCATTACAGGAAATAAAGAATTATTCATTGAAGAGGTGCAAGTTTCAATTACACTGTTGGACTTGGCCCTTTTCCCTGAATTTTTTCGTTTTTTATTTCTCCCAATATGGCTGCCACAGACCCCTGCTACTTCAGAGTGGTCTTTATTAGTAGCACCCTAGCTGCCAGGAGCTGGCTGGAACCCCACAACAATGTTGCGACACCAGCCCGCCTTTTTTGTCCCATAGGTAGAATGGGGAAGCTCCTGGAATGTGCTGGAACCTTCTAGAAGGGAGGTGTGGTTTTACTTTTGCCGCCTTGGCTAGAGGTCACCTGACCTAGGGATACTTAAGTGAGGGAGGGAACTTTTTCCAGTTAGTTGGCCAGTGGGGTAAAGCAGAGCTGGAGAATCCACGCAGGAGTTTAGGCGGTAGGGCCTAGCCAAGGACTTATGCCTCTGAGAGTGACAGGATTTAGGTGCTGCCTCTTAAGTGAGTGAGGGATCCTGTAAAGCCCACTGATCTTGCCCAGCAGTAGGAGGACCCAGGGAACCTCTGCCCAGCCTGACTAGGAAGGGCCTAGACGCCAACTCACCCCCTACCCCCCTGTAACAGAACCCCTTAAGGGCGCCAGATACATCTGCATATAGGCGAAAGGTTTCCCCTAAGTGCTTTTAGGTCCAAGAGGAGGGGAGAACGACAAATGAAGAAAGGGAACCTCTTATCTGACCTGTCTTATTCTTGTAGAATTAATCTCTTGTATACTACAAAGACCCCCAAGGTGCAAAGTTACTCAGAAAACATTTTCATTTTTTTATATAAGATATTTATTATTTACTTTTTTTTAAAAAGAAAAAGATATACATAGCAGAGTATTCATGATTATTAGGTTGGCATCTAATTCATATGTAGAGCATACATTGCTTCACACTGTGTTTCCTCATAAATTAAATTTCATAAGTGCTTGTGAACATGAAAAACAAAACTATATAAAAAGACTTTTGTTTAGAGACCCCAAAAGAAAAACAAAGAAACCGTCACATCAACATTCTCACCTATCATTCACTCCTGCATACTAACAAACATTCTCCATAGGTAAATTTTGATTTTTCATTAAAAACCAACAAACCATCTCTAGTAAGAGATCCTACTTCAATTCTAATGCAAGCAAAATTAGTGTATATACATGAATTTTAGACAGTTCTTATTATGTCCTAGAATTCTGGAGTCATAACGTTTTAAGTAGAATTCTTCTGAGGATCTCCCAGAGTGTGGTTGGTGCTCCTGGTCGACGTACGTTTCGGAGACTGACTATAAGTACCACGTCTCCTTCTTCAGGACCAGTGTGTTGTTACAGATATCTTTTAACATCTGAACGGCGAAAAATAGGGGTTCTCTCTATGTGGGAGTACAAAAAAGTTTTGCATGTATGAGAGTCAAACTTGCAACTGGGGGTTAATTAATTTTCAAATTGTCTTATATGTAAAAGCTCTAGCTTAGTTAGAGCCATTGCAGCTAAAGGTTAATATTCACAGCATCACTGTATCGTTTCCAACAATATTGCAAACAGAAAGGGATAGTGCCCAAGCGATGAGTGACCCAATGGTGCTTCAAAGTACAAAAGGAGTGCCATAGGAAAAGTTAAAACCTCCATGGGCTTGCTAAGACTCGCATGGACTAGGAAAAAAGGGGAAGAGTAAAGGAAAGGAGGTATAGACGTAATATTCGCCTACGTGTATTAGTTGGCGTGGCCTCTGATATCCAGACACCTGTTCCGTGCTTCCACTGGTGTAATGGGTACGATGGTATTCTAGAGGTTTAGCTCTATTAGATTACAAATAGAGTAGAGATATAACCTATAAATATGAGCTGGTTGTTAGTCATTTTACTACGAAAAACATAGATTTAAAGTTGTCTCACCCTTTATGAGTTTATGTGTATATCTTGGCGTGTAAGGCCATTGCTCATTCTTACATGCTGTTTATTCAAAAGCACAACGAAAACGATTGGTCCCACTGAGTCTGATATTTGTATCAATTTCATCTAAGGATAAAAAAGTGAGAGTGTATGTTTATCAGGGATACAATAGCACAGAGATCCTTCAACAAAGGTGAGATTGGGGTACCTTACGATGCTTACCCAAGTTATTTAGGTGCATACGTCCTTAAAAAGATACACTGCATGTCAATCCTGTTGGCTTACGCAATTTAACTCGTTGTGTTCAGGGGTACAATCTAGAGAGGGAAGGGGAAACAAGAATTTGCTGTCAGTTTAATGGATGTGCAATAAATGATGTTATTACTGGAGGAAGGCCTGTGTTAATGGTGACCTAGCGATGTCTTTAATATTATAAATGCTCAAAAAACCAAGCTGTGGTAAAGTGGCTCCGAGCGACTGCGCATCGGGTGCGGGATTTTAGAGGTGACCTTTCCGCTGAGCATATTCACAGTACTAAGTGTGTGGGTTCTGATGGTAAAATGAGCACACGCTATATACAGGACGTATAAATGTTGCATAGTGAACAAAATTAGAACCAGGATACACATTAATATAAAATAACTGTATCCAGATCGTGTGGTCATTGCGGGGGGGACAAAAATAAAGCATGCAGTCACATGCCGGTATACACGTGCAAAGTAAATGTTAATATGTATACTTTACTAGTGCTCCTGCAGTCGCGAGGTCAAAATTGGCAATATACATTACCCTTTAGGTTGTATATTTTTTTGAAGTATCATGTAGTTTCTATTTCTATCACACACTCATGTATGAACTCGTGAGCGGCTATGTCCAAAGCGGTTAATCGTTGCACAAAGAAACAATTTAAATCAGCGGTCACACGCAAGTATACACGTGCAAAATGGGATGTGCTGTCATAATCTGTATGCTTTGGTAGGGCCCCTACGGTCGCGGGATAAAATAGACAAACCCTTTAAAATGCAAATCCTCGATATTTTGATATTTGCTTTCTATTTATATCAATGGATTAAGTTATAGGGACTTGCACTGTCCTTACCTCCTAGCTAGCGTAGCTTGTCGTTTTCCTCATCGCCGGGTTAGGGAAGCGGGAGTAAAATGGTGGCCGTGTATTTGTTTGAAAGGCACTGCGGTCACATGTTGCAACGTGAAAGTCAGGTGGCGTGACACGTTCTAATGATAGGAACAAACCGAGTGTCACAGTCAGCGCCATCTTTGGATGGTATTTGAATTGGTGAAAAGACGTGGTACTTACGGGATACATGGTGAGTGAGGTTGACAAATAAGAAATAGATTGGTCCGAAATAATGACATGCAGATGTATGTAACTCAACTTTGTATAGAGAATATCTATGACCGTACATGTACTAGTGTAGGGCGTGAGTATATTAGTGCTGGTCCTATATTGGAAGGACTGCAAAGGCAAGTTTGATGTCTAGATAATTGGCAATTGCTGTGTGCGCTGGCACTGTTTTAATGGTGGCTCTATGTAGCGTGCACAGACACACCAATGTTACAGTCACTGGGAGCTAATATGGGCGCCATCTTGGAGTGGTCTAAAGTGATCTGAGTTGGAAAACAGATCCTCACAGTGTGGCGTACCACTTCTGCAATTGCAGTGCTACCGGCGCGATAACTTGAAAAAATGTAACAGAGCCGTCATAAGCTAGTCTGTAATGAGTGTTGGTATTGAATAACAAGACTATTTCTCTTTGTCTGTACTGACCCAGTATTATAGAGTGTGAATGGTATTGAGCTGGGAAGAGTCTAACCAACAGAAACAGAAATAACAGAGGGCCAGATGAGTTGGAAGTCCACCAATGCAAGATTAGAAATACGAATTGGCAAACATATTACAGAAATCTAAAGGATTGGGCACAGTATATGTCAATTATTCTGTAACTAACCATATTATTTCCTCGTTCAGACCTTTACGTACAGTGTCCAAATGAAAGATCCAGAATGTTTCACGCTGTTTTCTGGTTTTGGCTGGGTCCTTGCCTGGTACTGTCTTGACCTTTTCTATAATAATCCATGTTATTTCTGTTTCCTTGTGATTGCAATCAAGGTAATGTTTGACCAAAGGTGCTTGTAATTTGTTGGTTCTTATCGCTGATTTATGTTCCGAGAGTCTCAGCCGAAACTCTCTGGATGTTTCCCCTATGTAGCCAAGGCCGCATGGGCATAATATCAGGTAAATAACATTTGAACTCCTACAGTTGGTCATTTGTTGTAGTTTACCAGATTTTTCGCCATATGTCCAAGTTTGTGAGACTATGGCGTGTTCGCATGCATGGCAGTTGCCACATCTGTGGTTACCTATTGGTAGTGGTTTGCCATCCAAGGTGGTTTGTCTGATCTTGTTTTGTGGTTGGTATCTACTGTGCACCAATTTGTCTTTAAGGTTGGAATTCCTTCTGAAGGCTACTATAGGTTTATGTAAGGTATCGGTGTCTTCGTTGGTATTCAGGATTTTCCAATTTTTATCCAAAATCTGTTTGATTTTATGGTTGATATTCGAATGGTCTACCACGCATACAAGTTTGTCCGTTTTCTCTTTGGGTTCATTACTGATAAGGGCATCTCTGTTATAGTATTTAGCCCGTTTGAGTGACTGACGTATCAGTCTTTTCGGGTAGCCTCTGAGAAGGAGGCGTTCTTGGAGAGATTTGGCATGTTCCATGAACTCTGTGATGTTGGTGCAGTTTCTCCTAATTCTAAGAAACTCCCCAAAGGGAATGGAATCTTTTTGGCATGGTGGATGGTAGCTCGTATGCTCTAAGATGGTGTTTTTGGCTGTCGGTTTCCTGTATAGGCTGACTTCTAAATGCCCTTGGTTACCTGTAATCCATATATCTAGGAATTCTACTTTGTCAGCGGAATATTTGCCAGTAAATTTCAAGTTGTAATCATTTAGATTTAGCCAAGATATGAAGTCCAGAAAATCAGATTCTAGACCTGTCCAAATAAAGAAGATGTCATCTATGAAGCGATGGCACTGTGTTATATTCTCAAAAAAAGGTGCAATCTCATTGAAGATGTGTTTGCGCTCAAATTCCCCCATAAAAATGTTCGCTACACTTGGGGCACAGGAAGCCCCCATACTTGTGCCTTTGATTTGTTGGTAAAGGTCTTGTTTGAACTCAAAATAGTTATGTTGTAACACAATTTTGAGACATTCCAAAATAAACCCATCAGGTCTATCCCCAGGTGTCCTGGCCAGGAGGGCTGCCACCGCCTCTATAGCCAGGTCCTGGGGAATGTTGGTGTATAAAGACTCAATGTCCAGGGTAACAAGTAATTGTGTATTGCAGTTGAATGGTTTATGTTCCAATGTTGCGATCATATGTCCTGTATCTTTAATGTATGAGGTGTACTGGGTGGTTAGAGGGCAAAGAAAGGTATCTACATATTTTGACAGTGGTTCCGTACATGAGTTTATGGAAGAGATGATGGGTCTTAGTGGTGGATCCAGGGTGTCTTTATGAGTTTTCGGGACTCCATAGATTGCTGGTGTAACAGTGTTAGTTCTGTTAAGATAGGCTAATTCTTTCTGGCAAATATATCCATCAACAAAGGCTTTAGTTGTAGTGGTGTTTATCAAGTTCTTAAGTTGATCTAAGGACCTCATGTTAGATTGTTGGTAGTGTTCTGGTTTTTTTAACATGTTGTTGATTTTATCAACATACTTGGTTGTATCCATTATTACAATTCCTCCTGCTTTATCACACGGTTTTATTGTGATGTTTGAGTTATTCTGCAGGTTCTTTAATGCCTCCTTTTCGTTAGCAGTCAGATTGGAATTTGGTTTAGGGATAAATTTAGTTATCCTCTGAAGTTCTTTGATGACAGTTTTCTCAAAGATATTAACTTCAGGCCCCACCATATCTAAAGTTGGTGTAAAAGTGGATGGAAGTTTGCAGCCAGAATAGTTAAGTTCTGGCTCCATCGTGGTGGTGGAAGCAAAAAACTTCGCTAGTCTTATCTTACGAAAGAAAGAGAACATATCGTGGTTAAGTCTGAACCGATTGAGCTGCGTGCTTGGGACAAACGAAAGTCCCCTGCTAAGAAGTTTAATTTCATCTTGGGACAGGATATGTTCAGATAGATTAAAGATAGGTATCTGTTCGTTGTTGTTAGATGGTATATTTATGCTCTCCAGTACTGTTGGTTTCTCGTACGCATGTACGGCTGTGGATGTGGAGGCTCTATCGGTTGATAAAAGTTCCGATCTGGCCTCGAATATCTCATTCTGGCTCTCCCTCTGCCCCTGGATAAAAAAGGGGAATTGGACTGAGACCTAGGGTATTGGTTGGTGAAATGTCCTCGCTGGTTCCTATCATCGTAGTTGTATCCATCTCCCATCCCTTGTGTTTCAGGGTCTGAATCAGATGAATTAGTATCTGAGAAGGTTACTCTTTTACCTCGTCTGGCTGGTCGTGGATTGTATTGATCTTGTTCTGATGATCCTTCCTGATAATAATTACTGACTAAATAGGGGTATATTTTTTCTTGTGAAAACCACCTAATATCTTTTTTGAGCTTGTCTGTTTTTTTCTTTATTAGATATTCCTCAAACTCCTGTATTTCCTGATTTATGTTCCACAATTTAGCCTTGGCATCGTCCAACGCTGTACTTGTCTTTAGTTTATTTTCTAAGTCAGTAATTTCCTGATTGAGAACTAGGATCATTTCTCGTACCGTTTCTACAATAAGTAGCATCCAATCTCTGGAGCATCGGTTAGCGATATGTGACCAACGCTCCAGAAATTTTCGTACCTCAACAAAGAGTGCTGGTACATTTCTCACTCTAAGGCCAGATGGTATAGTTCCTGCTTTGAGATATTCTAGCATGAAGAAAGCGTGGGACTCCATCCTTTTAGCTTTCTTTCTCAGATTTAGCAGTTTGGTCCATTCACCATTGCTGTTATCAAAAGTACTTATATTCGTATTGTTGCTACCTGATATTTGTCCAATCATGGTGGCAAAATCATCATCAGAAAAACCAAACGTTTTTAGGCCCTCCATTTTACTACAATTACTGTGAAGGAGAAGATTGGGGGAAGTAGTGAGAAGGGGAAGGGATATACTGAAAAGAAAATTAGTTAGCTGGACAAAGTTAGGAACAAGTAGTGATGCTAAGCTGCACTACAAGGGATTGTTTGAAACAAAGGCAACCTGCGGTAAAAACCGCTAAAGGAACATATAGGCGAAAGGTTTCCCCTAAGTGCTTTTAGGTCCAAGAGGAGGGGAGAACGACAAATGAAGAAAGGGAACCTCTTATCTGACCTGTCTTATTCTTGTAGAATTAATCTCTTGTATACTACAAAGACCCCCAAGGTGCAAAGTTACTCAGAAAACATTTTCATTTTTTTATATAAGATATTTGTTATTTACTTTTTTTTAAAAAGAAAAAGATATACATAGCAGAGCATTCATGATTATTAGGTTGGCATCTAATTCATATGTAGAGCATACATTGCTTCACACTGTGTTTCCTCATAAATTAAATTTCATAAGTGCTTGTGAACATGAAAAACAAAACTATATAAAAAGACTTTTGTTTAGAGACCCCAAAAGAAAAACAAAGAAACCGTCACATCAACATTCTCACCTATCATTCACTCCTGCATACTAACAAACATTCTCCATAGGTAAATTTTGATTTTTCATTAAAAACCAACAAACCATCTCTAGTAAGAGATCCTACTTCAATTCTAATGCAAGCAAAATTAGTGTATATACATGAATTTTAGACAGTTCTTATTATGTCCTAGAATTCTGGAGTCATAACGTTTTAAGTAGAATTCTTCTGAGGATCTCCCAGAGTGTGGTTGGTGCTCCTGGTCGACGTACGTTTCGGAGACTGACTATAAGTACCACGTCTCCTTCTTCAGGACCAGTGTTTTGTTACAGATATCTTTTAACATCTGAACGGCGAAAAATAGGGGTTCTCTCTATGTGGGAGTACAAAAAAGTTTTGCATGTATGAGAGTCAAACTTGCAACTGGGGGTTAATTAATTTTCAAATTGTCTTATATGTAAAAGCTCTAGCTTAGTTAGAGCCATTGCAGCTAAAGGTTAATATTCACAGCATCACTGTATCGTTTCCAACAATATTGCAAACAGAAAGGGATAGTGCCCAAGCGATGAGTGACCCAATGGTGCTTCAAAGTACAAAAGGAGTGCCATAGGAAAAGTTAAAACCTCCATGGGCTTGCTAAGACTCGCATGGACTAGGAAAAAAGGGGAAGAGTAAAGGAAAGGAGGTATAGACGTAATATTCGCCTACGTGTATTAGTTGGCGTAGCCTCTGATATCCAGACACCTGTTCCGTGCTTCCACTGGTGTAATGGGTACGATGGTATTCTAGAGGTTTAGCTCTATTAGATTACAAATAGAGTAGAGATATAACCTATAAATATGAGCTGGTTGTTAGTCATTTTACTACGAAAAACATAGATTTAAAGTTGTCTCACCCTTTATGAGTTTATGTGTATATCTTGGCGTGTAAGGCCATTGCTCATTCTTACATGCTGTTTATTCAAAAGCACAACGAAAACGATTGGTCCCACTGAGTCTGATATTTGTATCAATTTCATCTAAGGATAAAAAAGTGAGAGTGTATGTTTATCAGGGATACAATAGCACAGAGATCCTTCAACAAAGGTGAGATTGGGGTACCTTACGATGCTTACCCAAGTTATTTAGGTGCATACGTCCTTAAAAAGATACACTGCATGTCAATCCTGTTGGCTTACGCAATTTAACTCGTTGTGTTCAGGGGTACAATCTAGAGAGGGAAGGGGAAACAAGAATTTGCTGTCAGTTTAATGGATGTGCAATAAATGATGTTATTACTGGAGGAAGGCCTGTGTTAATGGTGACCTAGCGATGTCTTTAATATTATAAATGCTCAAAAAACCAAGCTGTGGTAAAGTGGCTCCGAGCGACTGCGCATCGGGTGCGGGATTTTAGAGGTGACCTTTCCGCTGAGCATATTCACAGTACTAAGTGTGTGGGTTCTGATGGTAAAATGAGCACACGCTATATACAGGACGTATAAATGTTGCATAGTGAACAAAATTAGAACCAGGATACACATTAATATATAATAACTGTATCCAGATCGTGTGGTCATTGCGGGGGGGACAAAAATAAAGCATGCAGTCACATGCCGGTATACACGTGCAAAGTAAATGTTAATATGTATACTTTACTAGTGCTCCTGCAGTCGCGAGGTCAAAATTGGCAATATACATTACCCTTTAGGTTGTATATTTTTTTGAAGTATCATGTAGTTTCTATTTCTATCAAACACTCATGTATGAACTCGTGAGCGGCTATGTCCAAAGCGGTTAATCGTTGCACAAAGAAACAATTTAAATCAGCGGTCACACGCAAGTATACACGTGCAAAATGGGATGTGCTGTCATAATCTGTATGCTTTGGTAGGGCCCCTACGGTCGCGGGATAAAATAGACAAACCCTTTCAAATGCAAATCCTCGATATTTTGATATTTGCTTTCTATTTATATCAATGGATTAAGTTATAGGGACTTGCACTGTCCTTACCTCCTAGCTAGCGTAGCTTGTCGTTTTCCTCATCGCCAGGTTAGGGAAGCAGGAGTATAATGGTGGCCGTGTATTTGTTTGAAAGGCACTGCGGTCACATGTTGCAACGTGAAAGTCAGGTGGCGTGACACGTTCTAATGATAGGAACAAACTGAGTGTCACAGTCAGCGCCATCTTTGGATGGTATTTGAATTGGTGAAAAGACATGGTACTTACGGGATACATGGTGAGTGAGGTTGACAAATAAGAAATAGATTGGTCCGAAATAATGACATGCAGATGTATGTAACTCAACTTTGTATAGAGAATATCTATGACCGTACATGTACTAGTGTAGGGCGTGAGTATATTAGTGCTGGTCCTATATTGGAAGGACTGCAAAGGCAAGTTTGATGTCTAGATAATTGGCAATTGCTGTGTGCGCTGGCACTGTTTTAATGGTGGCTCTATGTAGCGTGCACAGACACACCAATGTTACAGTCACTGGGAGCTAATATGGGCGCCATCTTGGAGTGGTCTAAAGTGATCTGAGTTGGAAAACAGATCCTCACAGTGTGGCGTACCACTTCTGCAATTGCAGTGCTACCGGCGCGATAACTTGAAAAAATGTAACAGAGCCGTCATAAGCTAGTCTGTAATGAGTGTTGGTATTGAATAACAAGACTATTTCTCTTTGTCTGTACAGACCCAGTATTATAGAGTGTGAATGGTATTGAGCTGGGAAGAGTCCAACAGAAACAGAAATAACAGAGGGCCAGATGAGTTGGAAGTCCACCAATGCAAGATTAGAAATACGAATTGGCAAACATATTACAGAAATCTAAAGGATTGGGCACAGTATATGTCAATTATTCTGTAACTAACCATATTATTTCCTCGTTCAGACCTTTACGTACAGTGTCCAAATGAAAGATCCAGAATGTTTCACGCTGTTTTCTGGTTTTGGCTGGGTCCTTGCCTGGTACTGTCTTGACCTTTTCTATAATAATCCATGTTATTTCTGTTTCCTTGTGATTGCAATCAAGGTAATGTTTGACCAAAGGTGCTTGTAATTTGTTGGTTCTTATCGCTGATTTATGTTCCGAGAGTCTCAGCCAAAACTCTCTGGATGTTTCCCCTATGTAGCCAAGGCCGCATGGGCATAATATCAGGTAAATAACATTTGAACTCCTACAGTTGGTCATTTGTTGTAGTTTACCTGATTTTTCGCCATATGTCCAAGTTTGTGAGACTATGGCGTGTTCGCATGCATGGCAGTTGCCACATCTGTGGTTACCTATTGGTAGTGGTTTGCCATCCAAGGTGATTTGTCTGATCTTGTTTTGTGGTTGGTATCTACTGTGCACCAGTTTGTCTTTAAGGTTGGAATTCCTTCTGAAGGCTACTATAGGTTTGTGTATGGTATCGGTGTCTTCGTTGGTATTCAGGATTTTCCAATTTTTATCCAAAATCTGTTTGATTTTATGGTTGATATTCGAATGGTCTACCACGCATACAAGTTTGTCCGTTTTCTCTTTGGGTTCATTACTGATAAGGGCATCTCTGTTATAGTATTTAGCCCGTTTGAGTGACTGACGTATCAGTCTTCTCGGGTAGCCTCTGAGAAGGAGGCGTTCTTGGAGAGATTTGCCATGTTCCATGAACTCTGTGATGTTGGTGCAGTTTCTCCTAATTCTAAGAAACTCCCCAAAGGGAATGGAATCTTTTTGGCATGGTGGATGGTAGCTCGTATGCTCTAAGATGGTGTTTTTGGCTGTCGGTTTCCTGTATAGGCTGACTTCTAAATGCCCTTGGTTACCTGTAATCCATATATCTAGGAATTCTACTTTGTCAGCGGAATATTTGCCAGTAAATTTCAAGTTGTAATCATTTAGATTTAGCCAAGATATGAAGTCCAGAAAATCAGATTCTAGAGCTGTCCAAATAAAGAAGATGTCATCTATGAAGCGATGCCACTGTGTTATATTCTCAAAAAAAGGTGCAATCTCATTGAAGATGTGTTTGCGCTCAAATTCCCCCATAAAAATGTTCGCTACACTTGGGGCACAGGAAGCCCCCATACTTGTGCCTTTGATTTGTTGGTAAAGGTCTTGTTTGAACTCAAAATAGTTATGTTGTAACACAATTTTGAGACATTCCAAAATAAACCCATCAGGTCTATCTCCAGGTGTCCTGGCCAGGAGGGCTGCCACCGCCTCTATAGCCAGGTCCTGGGGAATGTTGGTGTATAAAGACTCAATGTCCAGGGTAACAAGTAATTGTGTATTGCAGTTGAATGGTTTATGTTCCAATGTTGCGATCATATGTCCTGTATCTTTAATGTATGAGGTGTACTGGGTGGTTAGAGGGCAAAGAAAGGTATCTACATATTTTGACAGTGGTTCCGTACATGAGTTTATGGAAGAGATGATGGGTCTTAGTGGTGGATCCAGGGTGTCTTTATGAGTTTTCGGGACTCCATAGATTGCTGGTGTAACAGTGTTAGTTCTGTTAAGATAGGCTAATTCTTTCTGGCAAATATATCCATCAACAAAGGCTTTAGTTGTAGTGGTGTTTATCAAGTTCTTAAGTTGATCTAAGGACCTCATGTTAGATTGTTGGTAGTGTTCTGGTTTTTTTAACATGTTGTTGATTTTATCAACATACTTGGTTGTATCCATTATTACAATTCCTCCTGCTTTATCACACGGTTTTATTGTGATGTTTGAGTTATTCTGCAGGTTCTTTAATGCCTCCTTTTCGTTAGCAGTCAGATTGGAATTTGGTTTAGGGATAAATTTAGTTATCCTCTGAAGTTCTTTGATGACAGTTTTCTCAAAGATATTAACTTCAGGCCCCACCATATCTAAAGTTGGTGTAAAAGTGGATGGAAGTTTGCAGCCAGAATAGTTAAGTTCTGGCTCCATCGTGGTGGTGGAAGCAAAAAACTTCGCTAGTCTTATCTTTCGAAAGAAAGAGAACATATCGTGGTTAAGTCTGAACCGATTGAGCTGCGTGCTTGGGACAAACGAAAGTCCCCTGCTAAGAAGTTTAATTTCATCTTGGGACAGGATATGTTCAGATAGATTAAAGATAGGTATCTGTTCGTTGTTGTTAGATGGTATATTTATGCTCTCCAGTACTGTTGGTTTCTCGTACGCATGTACGGCTGTGGATGTGGAGGCTCTATCGGTTGATAAAAGTTCCGATCTGGCCTCGAATATCTCATTCTGGCTCTCCCTCTGCCCCTGGATAAAAAAGGGGAATTGGACTGAGACCTAGGGTATTGGTTGGTGAAATGTCCTCGCTGGTTCCTATCATCGTAGTTGTATCCATCTCCCATCCCTTGTGTTTCAGGGTCTGAATCAGATGAATTAGTATCTGAGAAGGTTACTCTTTTACCTCGTCTGGCTGGTCGTGGATTGTATTGATCTTGTTCTGATGATCCTTCCTGATAATAATTACTGACTAAATAGGGGTATATTTTTTCTTGTGAAAACCACCTAATATCTTTTTTGAGCTTGTCTGTTTTTTTCTTTATTAGATATTCCTCAAACTCCTGTATTTCCTGATTTATGTTCCACAATTTAGCCTTGGCATCGTCCAACGCTGTACTTGTCTTTAGTTTATTTTCTAAGTCAGTAATTTCCTGATTGAGAACTAGGATCATTTCTCGTACCGTTTCTACAATAAGTAGCATCCAATCTCTGGAGCATCGGTTAGCGATATGTGACCAACGCTCCAGAAATTTTCGTACCTCAACAAAGAGTGCTGGTACATTTCTCACTCTAAGGCCAGATGGTATAGTTCCTGCTTTGAGATATTCTAGCATGAAGAAAGCGTGGGACTCCATCCTTTTAGCTTTCTTTCTCAGATTTAGCAGTTTGGTCCATTCACCATTGCTGTTATCAAAAGTACTTATATTCGTATTGTTGCTACCTGATATTTGTCCAATCATGGTGGCAAAATCATCATCAGAAAAACCAAACGTTTTTAGGCCCTCCATTTTACTACAATTACTGTGAAGGAGAAGATTGGGGGAAGTAGTGAGAAGGGGAAGGGATATACTGAAAAGAAAATTAGTTAGCTGGACAAAGTTAGGAACAAGTAGTGATGCTAAGCTGCACTACAAGGGATTGTTTGAAACAAAGGCAACCTGCGGTAAAAACCGCTAAAGGAACATATAGGCGAAAGGTTTCCCCTAAGTGCTTTTAGGTCCAAGAGGAGGGGAGAACGACAAATGAAGAAAGGGAACCTCTTATCTGACCTGTCTTATTCTTGTAGAATTAATCTCTTGTATACTACAAAGACCCCCAAGGTGCAAAGTTACTCAGAAAACATTTTCATTTTTTTATATAAGATATTTATTATTTACTTTTTTAAAAAAAGAAAAAGATATACATAGCAGAGCATTCATGATTATTAGGTTGGCATCTAATTCATATGTAGAGCATACATTGCTTCACACTGTGTTTCCTCATAAATTAAATTTCATAAGTGCTTGTGAACATGAAAAACAAAACTATATAAAAAGACTTTTGTTTAGAGACCCCAAAAGAAAAACAAAGAAACCGTCACATCAACATTCTCACCTATCATTCACTCCTGCATACTAACAAACATTCTCCATAGGTAAATTTTGATTTTTCATTAAAAACCAACAAACCATCTCTAGTAAGAGATCCTACTTCAATTCTAATGCAAGCAAAATTAGTGTATATACATGAATTTTAGACAGTTCTTATTATGTCCTAGAATTCTGGAGTCATAACGTTTTAAGTAGAATTCTTCTGAGGATCTCCCAGAGTGTGGTTGGTGCTCCTGGTCGACGTACGTTTCGGAGACTGACTATAAGTACCACGTCTCCTTCTTCAGGACCAGTGTGTTGTTACAGATATCTTTTAACATCTGAACGGCGAAAAATAGGGGTTCTCTCTATGTGGGAGTACAAAAAAGTTTTGCATGTATGAGAGTCAAACTTGCAACTGGGGGTTAATTAATTTTCAAATTGTCTTATATGTAAAAGCTCTAGCTTAGTTAGAGCCATTGCAGCTAAAGGTTAATATTCACAGCATCACTGTATCGTTTCCAACAATATTGCAAACAGAAAGGGATAGTGCCCAAGCGATGAGTGACCCAATGGTGCTTCAAAGTACAAAAGGAGTGCCATAGGAAAAGTTAAAACCTCCATGGGCTTGCTAAGACTCGCATGGACTAGGAAAAAAGGGGAAGAGTAAAGGAAAGGAGGTATAGACGTAATATTCGCCTACGTGTATTAGTTGGCGTAGCCTCTGATATCCAGACACCTGTTCCGTGCTTCCACTGGTGTAATGGGTACGATGGTATTCTAGAGGTTTAGCTCTATTAGATTACAAATAGAGTAGAGATATAACCTATAAATATGAGCTGGTTGTTAGTCATTTTACTACGAAAAACATAGATTTAAAGTTGTCTCACCCTTTATGAGTTTATGTGTATATCTTGGCGTGTAAGGCCATTGCTCATTCTTACATGCTGTTTATTCAAAAGCACAACGAAAACGATTGGTCCCACTGAGTCTGATATTTGTATCAATTTCATCTAAGGATAAAAAAGTGAGAGTGTATGTTTATCAGGGATACAATAGCACAGAGATCCTTCAACAAAGGTGAGATTGGGGTACCTTACGATGCTTACCCAAGTTATTTAGGTGCATACGTCCTTAAAAAGATACACTGCATGTCAATCCTGTTGGTTTACGCAATTTAACTCGTTGTGTTCAGGGGTACAATCTAGAGAGGGAAGGGGAAACAAGAATTTGCTGTCAGTTTAATGGATGTGCAATAAATGATGTTATTACTGGAGGAAGGCCTGTGTTAATGGTGACCTAGCGATGTCTTTAATATTATAAATGCTCAAAAAACCAAGCTGTGGTAAAGTGGCTCCGAGCGACTGCGCATCAGGTGCGGGATTTTAGAGGTGACCTTTCCGCTGAGCATATTCACAGTACTAAGTGTGTGGGTTCTGATGGTAAAATGAGCACACGCTATATACAGGACGTATAAATGTTGCATAGTGAACAAAATTAGAACCAGGATACACATTAATATATAATAACTGTATCCAGATCGTGTGGTCATTGCGGGGGGGACAAAAATAAAGCATGCAGTCACATGCCGGTATACACGTGCAAAGTAAATGTTAATATGTATACTTTACTAGTGCTCCTGCAGTCGCGAGGTCAAAATTGGCAATATACATTACCCTTTAGGTTGTATATTTTTTTGAAGTATCATGTAGTTTCTATTTCTATCAAACACTCATGTATGAACTCGTGAGCGGCTATGTCCAAAGCGGTTAATCGTTGCACAAAGAAACAATTTAAATCAGCGGTCACACGCAAGTATACACGTGCAAAATGGGATGTGCTGTCATAATCTGTATGCTTTGGTAGGGCCCCTACGGTCGCGGGATAAAATAGACAAACCCTTTCAAATGCAAATCCTCGATATTTTGATATTTGCTTTCTATTTATATCAATGGATTAAGTTATAGGGACTTGCACTGTCCTTACCTCCTAGCTAGCGTAGCTTGTCGTTTTCCTCATCGCCGGGTTAGGGAAGCAGGAGTATAATGGTGGCCGTGTATTTGTTTGAAAGGCACTGCGGTCACATGTTGCAACGTGAAAGTCAGGTGGCGTGACACGTTCTAATGATAGGAACAAACTGAGTGTCACAGTCAGCGCCATCTTTGGATGGTATTTGAATTGGTGAAAAGACATGGTACTTACGGGATACATGGTGAGTGAGGTTGACAAATAAGAAATAGATTGGTCGGAAATAATGACATGCAGATGTATGTAACTCAACTTTGTATAGAGAATATCTATGACCGTACATGTACTAGTGTAGGGCGTGAGTATATTAGTGCTGGTCCTATATTGGAAGGACTGCAAAGGCAAGTTTGATGTCTAGATAATTGGCAATTGCTGTGTGCGCTGGCACTGTTTTAATGGTGGCTCTATGTAGCGTGCACAGACACACCAATGTTACAGTCACTGGGAGCTAATATGGGCGCCATCTTGGAGTGGTCTAAAGTGATCTGAGTTGGAAAACAGATCCTCACAGTGTGGCGTACCACTTCTGCAATTGCAGTGCTACCGGCGCGATAACTTGAAAAAATGTAACAGAGCCGTCATAAGCTAGTCTGTAATGAGTGTTGGTATTGAATAACAAGACTATTTCTCTTTGTCTGTACAGACCCAGTATTATAGAGTGTGAATGGTATTGAGCTGGGAAGAGTCTAACCAACAGAAACAGAAATAACAGAGGGCCAGATGAGTTGGAAGTCCACCAATGCAAGATTAGAAATACGAATTGGCAAACATATTACAGAAATCTAAAGGATTGGGCACAGTATATGTCAATTATTCTGTAACTAACCATATTATTTCCTCGTTCAGACCTTTACGTACAGTGTCCAAATGAAAGATCCAGAATGTTTCACGCTGTTTTCTGGTTTTGGCTGGGTCCTTGCCTGGTACTGTCTTGACCTTTTCTATAATAATCCATGTTATTTCTGTTTCCTTGTGATTGCAATCAAGGTAATGTTTGACCAAAGGTGCTTGTAATTTGTTGGTTCTTATCGCTGATTTATGTTCCGAGAGTCTCAGCCGAAACTCTCTGGATGTTTCCCCTATGTAGCCAAGGCCGCATGGGCATAATATCAGGTAAATAACATTTGAACTCCTACAGTTGGTCATTTGTTGTAGTTTACCTGATTTTTCGCCATATGTCCAAGTTTGTGAGACTATGGCGTGTTCGCATGCATGGCAGTTGCCACATCTGTGGTTACCTATTGGTAGTGGTTTGCCATCCAAGGTGATTTGTCTGATCTTGTTTTGTGGTTGGTATCTACTGTGCACCAATTTGTCTTTAAGGTTGGAATTCCTTCTGAAGGCTACTATAGGTTTGTGTATGGTATCGGTGTCTTCGTTGGTATTCAGGATTTTCCAATTTTTATCCAAAATCTGTTTGATTTTATGGTTGATATTCGAATGGTCTACCACGCATACAAGTTTGTCCGTTTTCTCTTTGGGTTCATTACTGATAAGGGCATCTCTGTTATAGTATTTAGCCCGTTTGAGTGACTGACGTATCAGTCTTCTCGGGTAGCCTCTGAGAAGGAGGCGTTCTTGGAGAGATTTGGCATGTTCCATGAACTCTGTGATGTTGGTGCAGTTTCTCCTAATTCTAAGAAACTCCCCAAATAGAGAGAACCCCTATTTGTCGCCGTTCAGATGTTAAAAGATATCTGTAACAACACACTGGTCCTGAAGAAAGAGACGTGGTACTTATAGTCAGTCTCCGAAACGTACGTCGACCAGGAGCACCAACCACACTCTGGGAGATCCTCAGAAGAATTCTACTTAAAACTTTATGACTCCAGAATTCTAGGACATAATAAGAACTGTCTAAAATTCATGTATATACACTAATTTTGCTTGCATTAGAATTGAAGTAGGATCTCTTACTAGAGATGGTTTGTTGGTTTTTAATGAAAAATCAAAATTTACCTATGGAGAATGTTTGTTAGTATGCAGGAGTGAATGATAGGTGAGAATGTTGATGTGACGGTTTCTTTGTTTTTCTTTTGGGGTCTCTAAACAAAAGTCTTTTTATATAGTTTTGTTTTTCATGTTCACAAGCACTTATGAAATTTAATTTATGAGGAAACACAGTGTGAAGCAATGTATGCTCTACATAGGAATTAGATGCCAACCTAATAATCATGAATGCTCTGCTATGTATATCTTTTTCTTTTAAAAAAAAAGTAAATAATAAATATCTTATATAAAAAAATGAAAATGTTTTCTGAGTAACTTTGCACCTTGGGGGTCTTTGTAGTATACAAGAGATTAATTCTACAAGAATAAGACAGGTCAGATAAGAGGTTCCCTTTCTTCATTCGCCAGATACATCTGTGCCATCAAGACTTTCTAGAGCAACTGATTGCAGGAACTGAATGCTGAGACTGCGTGTCCAGACAGAACCTTGAAACTACATGCCTAACCGATTGTGGTATCGCTGAGGATCAACCAGGTCTTACCGCTGTGACCCCTGCACTCCCTGACCTGGCCTGGGATCCCCGGCAGCGTGCTCCGTTGAGCGCGGAGCTCCCCAGCTTAATTTGAGCCCCCCTGTGGCGTGGAGGCTGAAGCGCGCTCACCGCTGCGGCCCGGAGGCCAGAAGAGTGCTCGAGGAGAAGCCCGGGGCCCCGTCGCTGCCGTCGCAGCTGTGGTGAAGGTGCGTGAGGCCGTGGCCGACCCCCGTCGCAACAGGATCGCCTGCGGACTTCGGAGCCGGTGTGGACGCCTCCCGACGTCGAGCAAGGTAAGCCCGGAGGCTTGGGACTGACCCCGGTGCGCCCCCTACAGGCTGGGAGCCACACCGCACCCAGAGCCCGGGTTCCCTCTCCGTGGGAGTCCCCTGGTCACCACGACAGAGAGACCCCTCCAAGGGATTCGCCCCTTGTTCCCCACTGACTATTCAGAAACTTTGTGTCTCACGAACTGCACCGGAGTACGAGAGGCTCGCTCCGTACGACTCGTTGTGCTCCGTGAACTGCTCCGTTCTGAAGTATTCACTGCTACTGATTACGAGTAGCGCTCTGTTCTAAATGCTCCGTTCTGAAGTATTCATTGCTACTGATTACGAGTAGCGCTCTGCTCTAAAAGCTCCGTTCTGAAGTATTCATTGCTATTGATTACGAGTAGCTCTAGGTTCTGAATGCTCTGCTCTGAGGTATTTCCTGATTAAAGGTTACGAGTGGCGCTGTGTTCTAAAGGCTCTGCTCTGAGGTATTAACTGATTAAAGATTACGAGGAGCGTTAGGATCGTGGGCTCTCCTCAGAAGTCAAATGCTCAGTTATTACGAGTAGTACTGTGTTCGTCAGATTTGTCCCGAGGTGTACAAGGCCCGCTTAGCGCGTAGAGCGCGGTGATCACCACTGAGGCGCTACAGGTAACCAAGGTAGCGGTAGGCCCGCGAGGTCTGCCCTAGGTCCCTGCACGCCCCCAGGAGTGGCGCTGCGCTCCCCAACCCTACCACGGGGAGTGAGAAACACGAGGGTGGCCTAGAGCCTTCAGGAAACATACTGGTGAATGTCATACTGGTGAATGTCATACTGGTGAATATCATACTGGTGAATATCCTACTGGTGAATATCATGCTGGTGAATATGGTGCTGGCGAACCCAATAAGTGAAGCTTGCCATTGTCATCTCATTAACTGCATTTATATCTCATTAACTGCATTTACATCTCATTAACTGCATTTATATCTCATTAACTGCATTTATATCTCATTAACTGCCTTTATATCTCATGAAGTGCATTTATATCTTATGAATTGCCTTGTTATCCCATGAACTGCATTTATCTCGAACTGTTTGGATAAACTTGAGCTATTTGCATAAATCTCTACAGTGTGGCGTCCCTTATTGTGTGCGGTCCTTGCTTCAGAGGATGCGTGTGTTGTATGGTCGCTTTACACACAAGCCTTTGGGTGCCCAGCCGCTCGTGTCACGTTACCCCCTTAGGGCATGGAGACCCCAGGTCTTACATTGTTGACGAGCGGTGGGATATTAGGACCTGTGACCATACAGCACCCTTCCGTGAAGCGGAGGTCGCCACAATTAAACGCCTGTTGTTTCAAAGCTCTGCAACTATTTTTGCTGTATTTATTGATTCCACTGTCCAGGCTGAGAGTGTAAAAGAATCCTGGTTAGCTGGTAACTGTCACCCATATCCTAGGAATTTCTTCCTTAGTATCTAGGTCCCCACCTGTCACGATGGAATTCCGGTTAGCTGACCTCGAGGGGTACACTGTAAAGCAACTGAGAGAGTTCGGGCAGGGGATGGGGGTGCCTGGGGTGCGGAAGGCCAAAGGACCGGAACTCCGTACCGCCATTAGGGCATGGGTAGAGGCCCACCCAGAAGGGAGAGAGGATGAGGGACAGGAGGCGCCAGATGCACCTCAGGAGGAGAGCGCCCAAGAAGTACTAGACATACTTAATGTGGATATGTCTGAAAATGTGCCCCCAGGGAGACGTTCTGGGGCCAGTAGTAGGACAGGATCTAGGAGGAGCGCGTCTCCAGAGGAGTACGAGGACAGGAGGGAAGAGAGGCAACTAAAGTGGGAGCTAGCGAAATTGGAACATGAGAGAGAGAGAGAAAGAGAAAACAAGAGATGGGCAATGGAGGAAAAGAAGCTGGCGCACAAGCTTCAGCTGAAAGAGTTGGAGCTGCGCGCCCTCCAATTGAATGCGTCCATTAAGGACAATGGTGGCAGCGTACCAAAAGATCCCCAGGAGTTAAAATTCTATTTATTCAAGGATGATATCGCCAGGGTGTCTGAGGAGGCATTGGGGAGTGACCCTGAAGGGGGTGGTGCAGGGATCTTCCAACCCAGCGAGGTGGGAGAGGTGGCGAATAGCCCAGCTAGGTCCCCGGGAAGAGAGAGGGTTGTAGGGCATCACGTCCTATCCATAGGAAGGAGTGAGACGGGGAGGTGTCCCGAGGTGCCCCAACCGCAGTCTCAGGGCCTGGAGAGTTCCATAAGGGAGCCCCAGGTTGGGAGCCTAGGCTGTCCTGATGTGCCGCCCGGTGAGGGGGAGCCCCTAGTGTCAGGAGGACCCAGGGCGACTGTAATCCGAGCTCCTGAGGTTCTGGGGTCGGCCCAGCCGCAGGGTTTACATCCTGGGCTGGGATGCCAGGTTCAGGGGTTGCCTGACCTGGCGGGTGGGGCATCTGTTACCAGTGTCCCCCCAGAAGTGTCTTCCAGGGGTACTTCTCCTGTTGGGAGGGTGCGGAACTCTGGGAGGGGGTGCAGGGGGAGGAAGACTCGCCCCTGGCACCGGTGCAGCCTAAGGTTTTAGACCCTATGCTGGGGAACCAGTTGAGGGGTCAAGGCCCTGGACTGGGGAGGAGGGTGAAGAACCCCAGAAGGAGAGGTAGGGGGAGGAGAGCCTCGCCCCTGATGGCTGGTCAGCCTGAGGGTGCAGACCCCAGGTGGAAGGACCAGTGGCAGTTTGGGACTGCAAGGAGGAGGAGAGGAGTGGTCAACGGGCACTACAGGCCTGGGGCTACTGCCCCCCACTCTGCGAGACCACACGGGCCAGAGACATCTGGATGGCCTAGGGGCCTGTCCTGGCCACAACCAGCTAGGGAGCCCCAGTGGGGTGGCTTTGTTGGTCCAGGGAGGTCTGAGAGGGAACCATCAGGTTCCAGAGTGGAGGAGAACCTGCGGGTGCTCCTGCAGTTGCGGGCCTGTGTTAGAAAAGGTAGACGGACCGGGAGGGCCGGCCGGGGTCAGGGGGAGAGGTCTCCGGGGAGAGCCGTCTCCAGCGATCGTACAGACAAGTAACTTCCCCCCCACAGACAGGTATCACACACGGATAAGGTTCAGTGTTCTTTATAAGCACTTATTTAAGATACGGTGGAATGGTACAAGGAGGTCTGGACTCAGGGGTCCCCTCGATTAGAGTCTCGCAAGGTAGGGAAGGGGGTAGCGTGACAGTCTATTTACCAATCAGGTAGTTCGGATGAGATGATGACGAGCTCACAATCCTCGAGCTTGGTGGTTAGGTGGTACGGACCGCGGCAGCGCCAGCAGGTCCCGGTGCGGGTGGTCGATACAACGGGCCGCGGCAGCGCCAGCAGGTCCCCGGAAGATGTACGGTCCGCGGCAGCGCCAGCAGGTCCCGGTGCGGATGGTCGTTACAACGGGCCGCGGCAGCGCCAGCAGGTCCCAGGAAGATGAAGGTTGCAGAAGGCCGCGGCAGCGCCAGCAGGTCCCGGTGAGGATGGTCGTTACAACGGGCCGCGGCAGCGCCAGCAGGTCCCAGGAAGATGAAGGTTGCAGAAGGCCGCGGCAGCGCCAGCAGGCAGGACGATGGTTCACAAGAGCGGCTACGGCAGCGCCAGTAGACCGTCAAGGTTGAGTTCACTCGGTGTCTCTCGACTCCAGGATACAACTGCCTTCCTGCTCCGGAGCTGCCTCAGTTATAGGGCTGGTGCCCTTTGATGTCCGGACCCTCGCACTGGGAGGTCGGAGGGTCCGGGATGAAGGTGTCCGGACACCCAGCAGGGGGTGGAGCCAGTGCCTGGGGGAGCTGGGGGCGATCGGCACCTGGCGGGGGAGAGTCCTTGATACTTCGTTCTCCCATTGACCTGCCAAGTGGTCCGCTCACCTCCTGGGTGGATGGTGGTGCCGGGATGTCGGGGCCGGCCAGGCCCGGGGTTAGGGTCGAGGTGAGGCCATGCGGCCGCGTGGTGCAGGGCCCAAGAGGGCGGCTTGACTCGGCCGGGGAAGCCGGTGGGGCTGGGCCCCGTGATGAGTAGGGGTCCGAGGGCAGAGGGTCCGTCGGGAGACGGAGTACGGGTGCTTGTCGCGGGGATATGCCAGGTGGGCCGGAGTTCGGGCCCTGTCGTGCGGGGGGGAGCAAGCCGTCTGTGAGGCCTGTCCAACATGCGTCCCCCCCAGCTGAAGGCGGGGAGAGTCACCCATCTCCTTGGGGACTCTCTTCGTCGAGGCGGAAAAAGCGGGACAGGCCATCCGCGTTGGCGTGGTCTTGGCCTGGTCGGTGCTCCACGGTGAAGTCCATTCCCTGCAGGGAAATGGACCAGCGCAAGAGTTTCGGGTTCTCCCCCCGCATCTGCATCAGCCATTGCAGGGGTCGATGGTCGGTTTGTACCCGGAAGTGGGTACCGAAGAGATAGGGTCGGAGCTTTTTGAGGGCCCACACTACTGCAAATGCCTCCCTCTCGATGGTGCTCCAACGCTGCTCTCGGGCCAGGAGACGTCGACTGATGAAGGCCACTGGCTGGTCATGACCTTCGGGGTTCAACTGAGAGAGGACGGCTCCGATGCCGTGGTCGGAGGCGTCGGTCTGCACCACAAATTCCCGACTGTAATCGGGGGCCTGGAGCACAGGGGCGGTGCACAGGGCGGCCTTCAGCTCCTCGAAGGCCGCTTGACAATCAGGAGTCCAATTGACCCGCTTCGGTTGGTTCTTGGATGTGAGACCCGTGAGGGGCCCCACGATGCTGCCGTAGTCCTTCACGAACCGCCGGTAGTAGCCGGTGAGCCCCAAGAAGGCTCGGACCTCGGTCTGGGTGACGGGGGGCAGCCAGGACTGGATGGCCGCAATCTTAAGTTGTAGTGGGGCCACCAGTCCGCTTCCCACTTGGTGCCCAAGGTAGGTCACAGACCCTTGGCCAATTTGGCACTTGCCGGCCTTAATGGTGAGGCCGGCCCGCTGGAGGGCTTGTAGGACCTCTTGGAGGTGACGGAGGTGGTCGGACCAGTGGCGGCTGTATACAGCGATATCGTCCAGGTAGGCAGCGCTGAATTCTTCGAGCCCCGCCAAGACCTGGTTCACAAGGCGTTGGAACGTGGCGGGGGCATTCTTCATGCCAAAGGGCATGACCTTAAATTGATAGTGGCCATCGGGGGTGGAGAAGGCTGACCGTTCCTGAGCCCTGGGGGTGAGGCCGATCTGCCAGTAGCCCGCCGTTAGGTCGAAGATACTAAGGTAGCGGGCGGCCCCCAGCCGGTCGATCAGCTCGTCTGCTCGGGGGATGGGATGAGCGTCGGTCCGGGTGACAGCGTTCAAGCCCCGGTAGTCGACGCAGAATCTCAGTTCAGGTGCGGTGCCGGGGGCAGCGGCCTTGGGAACTAATACAACCGGACTGGCCCAGGGACTGTCTGAGGGCTCGATGACCCCGATCGTGAGCATCTTGGCCACTTCCTCCTGTATGCAGGCCCGTACCCGATCTGGTACGCGGTAGGCCCGGTGCCGGACAGGGGGACTGTCCCCGGTGTCTACGTCGTGCAAACACCAAGGGGTGACCCCGGGGGTGAGGGAGAACAGGGCAGCGAACTGCAGCAGGAGGTCCCGGCAGTCCTGGCGTTGCTCCGAAGTGAGGGCGTCAGAGAGCCGGACCCCGTCCACGGAGCCGTCCTTCTCCTGAGTCTTCAGGAGATCCGGGAGGGGCTCGGAGTCTTCTTCTGTACCACTGTCTGTAGCCATCAAGAGGCTTAGTTCGGAGCGCACAAAGTGTGGTTTGAGCCGGTTGGTGTGGAGGACCCGAAGGGGGTTCCGGGAGGACCCCATGTCGATGAGGTAAGTGACGGGGCTTTTACGCTCGACCACTTTGAAGGGCCCCGTCCACTTATCTTGCAGGGCACATGGTTCGGTGGGGGACATCACCCATACTTGCTGCCCAGGCTCGAATTCAACGGAGGAGGCATTGTGGTCATACCACCTCTTCATGTCCTCCTGGCTGGCCTCGAGGTTCGCCTTGGCCATCTCCCGGAAGCGCCGGGTCTGGTTTCGTAAGGCCAGGATGTATTTGAAGACGTCTGGAGGGGTCGTTAAGGGGGCCATCTCCCAACCTTCCTTGACTAGGCTGAGGGGCCCTCGCACAGGGTGCCCGTACAGGAGTTCGAAGGGGCTAAAACCGAGGGACTTCTGGGGAACTTCCCGGTAGGCGAAGAGGAGGCACGGGAGCAGTACATCCCACTGGCGACGGAGAGGCTCTTCCAATCCCCCAATCATCCCCTTGAGAGTGCGGTTAAAACGCTCCACTAGTCCGTTCCCTTGGGGGTGATAGGGGGTCGTGAATCTGTAGGTGACCCCGCATTGTTGCCAGAGGGACTTCATGTATTTAGATATGAAATTCGTACCTCGGTCGCTGACGACTTCTCGGGGGAAGCCTACCCGGGAGAAGATCCCCATCAGGGCCCGGCCAACCACCGGAGCTGTCACTGTCCGTAGGGGCACCGCCTCGGGGTAGCGGGTGGCATGGTCCACTAGTACCAAGATGAACCTGTGTCCTTGTGCCGTGCGGGGGTCCAGAGGCCCCACAATGTCTATCCCCACCCTCTCGAACGGGGTGGTGACCACCGGGACGGGTTGCAGAGGGGCCTTCAGCTTCCGACCACTCTTCCCGCTGGCTTGGCATGTGGGGCAAGATCGGCAGTGGTTCAGGACGTCATTCCTCATTTTCGGCCAGAAAAAGTGGGTCACCAGGCGACTGTACGTTTTGTCCTGGCCCAGGTGTCCAGCCAGGGGGACATCGTGGGCCAGGTGGAGCAGAAAGTCTCGGAAGCGGAGCGGTACCACCAGAACTCGACCGGCCCCCAGCTCGGCGATTCTTTGCTCGCTGTAGAGCAGGTCGTTATCCCAGTAGACCCAGTGGGTTCCGGTGGTGTCCCCGGCGTTTTGGGTACTGGCTTGTTGGCGGAGTCCCTCGAGGGAGGGACAGGTCTTTTGTTCCTGGCGGAACTGTTCTTGGGTGGGCCCCCCTTCTTGACGCCACTGGGCCAGATCCGGAAGGTCCTGGGGTTGCGCGTCTTCCTCGGTAGTCGGGTCCGGGAGGTCGGACTCGCCGTTGTCCTCTACGGGGGCAACCGGGGGCGGAGGTGCTGGCCATTCGGTTTCTTCTGATCGGGGGGCGGCCCGGGCGGCCATGGATCGGGTGGTTATGCAGGCCCAGTCCGGGAGGCCCAGCATCCCCAGGTGCTCTCTTTTCTCGACGGTGGCCCACGGGGAACTCTCGAGGTCATTCCCCAGGAGGCAGTCCACGGGGGCATCGTCCCGGACCGTCACCTTCAGTAGGCCGGAGACCCCTCCCCATTCAAACGGGACGCAGGCCATCTTACACATACTCTCAGAGTTATCTGCCGAGCGGACGGGGCAGAGAATGTTCGGCAGGATCTGCTCGGGCTTCACCAGATGACAGCGGACGGCCGTCACGCTGGCGCCGGTGTCACGCAAGGCCTCGGCTCTCCGTCCATTAATGGTCACCCACTGACCGTATTTTCTGGTGTTGGCGGGTAGGGGAGCCCGCGGAACCATGTCTCTTCCCCCTAAGCACGCCAGGACCATGGCGGCCGGTTCCCACCCTTGCTGGGCCGGCTCGTACTCTTCGGGTCCCTCCGATGATTGCTCTTCCCCTAGGGCAGCGGCAGCTACCTGGCGGGGCTTGGGTGTTTGGTTTAGCGGGCAGTTCGGGTCATTGGCGTAGTGGCCGAGTCGCTGGCATCGGTGGCACGTGACGTTGGCTCGGTAACCAGGCCGCAACGGGGGGTTGCCCCGGCCGGCCGGAGGCGGGGTGCTGGCCACGGGTGTTGCTGGTAAGGCGTCTCTCCCTCGCCCCTGGCCCCCTCCTCCTCCCCGAGGACGGTGCTGGCCTTGGTTGCTTCTGTTCTGGTCGTGTGGCCCTCTCCGGCCCACTCGGGTGCTTTCCCACCGGTCAGCTTCGGCGGCGAGCTGCCGGGGGTCAGTCAGCTTACTGTCGAGTAGGTGCTGCCTGAGCTCGACGAAACAGTTGTTTGACAGGTGCTCCCATACCATAAGGTTGAAGAGTTGTTCGTAGGTGGTGACCTGACTTCCCTTGATCCAACCCTCGAAGGCCCGGCTGAAATAGTTCACGTATTCTACCCAAGTTGTACCTGGGATCCGGGTGCAATCTCTGAACCTCTGGCGGTACATCTCGGGCGTGAGGCCGTAGCGGGTGAGGAGGGCAGCCTTCATGTGGTCGTAGGACGACATTTGGTGATCGGGGAGCTGCAGCAGGGCATCGCGACCCTTGTTGATAAATCTCCCCCAAAGTCCGGCTCCCCAATCACTCCGGTCGATCCGGTGGGAGGTCATTGCGATCTCATAGGCTTTAAACCACTGTTGTATGTCGTCTTCTCGGACATATTCGCGGACAACATCCTTGGGGATGTGAACTTTTTTCTCACTTGGCCCCGGGGTGTGTGGTCGCTCAGGCACCCCCAGTTCCTTATTCTGTTTGCGCAGTTCTATTTCCGCTAGTCGGCGCTCGTGCTCGAGCGTTATTTTCTTCTCTTCCAGCTCTCTCTGTCTCTGCTTTTCTTCTCGTTCCTCTCGAAGCCGCATATGCTCGAGGTTGAGTTTCTGTTCAGCTAACTTGAGTTCCCCATCCATCTTGAGTCGTGCCATCTCCAACTCGTGTAATCTGACTCTGTCTCTTTCTCGGATCTCCTCTTGCGAGAGGCCCGTTCCCCGCTCCTCGGGAGCCGTGGCGTTCCCTTCTGGTGTGCTGCTGTTTTGGTCTGGTGTGACGCTGCTTTGGTCGGAGGGCCCTGTGACCCCAGTTTCTGTCCATGACTCAAGAGCGCGCTTTAGATCATCCTTGGTACTCAGGCCGGTGGTAGCAATGCCAAGTTCTATGCAAAATTGTCTCAGTTCGCGGTGGTTGTATTCTTCTAATTTCTCCATTTGGAATTTCTCGGTGGAGCTGCTATCTTTGGTCGACATCGTGCTTATGTCGTGGGGTGAGCTACTCTCTGTACGATTACGCGTTGATTCGGATCCCACCGCTGCCACCAATGTTAGAAAAGGTAGACGGACCGGGAGGGCCGGCCGGGGTCAGGGGGAGAGGTCTCCGGGGAGAGCCGTCTCCAGCGATCGTACAGACAAGTAACTTCCCCCCCACAGACAGGTATCACACACGGATAAGGTTCAGTGTTCTTTATAAGCACTTATTTAAGATACGGTGGAATGGTACAAGGAGGTCTGGACTCAGGGGTCCCCTCGATTAGAGTCTCGCAAGGTAGGGAAGGGGGTAGCGTGACAGTCTATTTACCAATCAGGTAGTTCGGATGAGATGATGACGAGCTCACAATCCTCGAGCTTGGTGGTTAGGTGGTACGGACCGCGGCAGCGCCAGCAGGTCCCGGTGCGGGTGGTCGATACAACGGGCCGCGGCAGCGCCAGCAGGTCCCCGGAAGATGTACGGTCCGCGGCAGCGCCAGCAGGTCCCGGTGCGGATGGTCGTTACAACGGGCCGCGGCAGCGCCAGCAGGTCCCAGGAAGATGAAGGTTGCAGAAGGCCGCGGCAGCGCCAGCAGGTCCCGGTGAGGATGGTCGTTACAACGGGCCGCGGCAGCGCCAGCAGGTCCCAGGAAGATGAAGGTTGCAGAAGGCCGCGGCAGCGCCAGCAGGCAGGACGATGGTTCACAAGAGCGGCTACGGCAGCGCCAGTAGACCGTCAAGGTTGAGTTCACTCGGTGTCTCTCGACTCCAGGATACAACTGCCTTCCTGCTCCGGAGCTGCCTCAGTTATAGGGCTGGTGCCCTTTGATGTCCGGACCCTCGCACTGGGAGGTCGGAGGGTCCGGGATGAAGGTGTCCAGACACCCAGCAGGGGGTGGAGCCAGTGCCTGGGGGAGCTGGGGGCGATCGGCACCTGGCGGGGGAGAGTCCTTGATACTTCGTTCTCCCATTGACCTGCCAAGTGGTCCGCTCACCTCCTGGGTGGATGGTGGTGCCGGGATGTCGGGGCCGGCCAGGCCCGGGGTTAGGGTCGAGGTGAGGCCATGCGGCCGCGTGGTGCAGGGCCCAAGAGGGCGGCTTGACTCGGCCGGGGAAGCCGGTGGGGCTGGGCCCCGTGATGAGTAGGGGTCCGAGGGCAGAGGGTCCGTTGGGAGACGGAGTACGGGTGCTTGTCGCGGGGATATGCCAGGTGGGCCGGAGTTCGGGCCCTGTCGTGCGGGGGGGGAGCAAGCCGTCTGTGAGGCCTGTCCAACAGCCTGCGTCCACCTTTTCTCGCCCCAACGAGGGAAGCCCATCAAGGCATTGATCGGTCTACCCTGGCTTTTGGCTGGAAGGGGGTTGTGTTGGACTTGGCCCTTTTCCCTGAATTTTTTCGTTTTTTATTTCTCCCAATATGGCTGCCACAGACCCCTGCTACTGCAGAGTGGTCTTTATTAGTAGCACCCTAGCTGCCAGGAGCTGGCTGGAACTCCACAACAATGTTGCGACACCAGCCCGCCTTTTTTGTCCCATAGGTAGAATGGGGAAGCTCCTGGAATGTGCTGGAACCTTCTAGAAGGGAGGTGTGGTTTTACTTTTGCCGCCTTGGCTAGAGGTCACCTGACCTAGGGATACTTAAGTGAGGGAGGGAACTTTTTCCAGTTAGTTGGCCAGTGGGGTAAAGCAGAGCTGGAGAATCCACGCTGGAGTGTAGGCGGTAGGGCCTAGCCAGGGACTTATGCCTCTGAGAGTGACAGGATGTAGGTGCTGCCTCTTAAGTGAGTGAGGGATCCTCTAAAGCCCACTGATCTTGCCCAGCAGTAGGAGGACCCAGGTAACCTCTGCCCAGCCTGACTAGGAAGGACCTAGTCGCCAACTCACCTCCACCCCCCTGTAACAGAACCCCTTAAGGGCGCCAGATACATCTGCGCCATCAAGACTTTCTAGAGCAACTGATTGCAGGAACTGAATGCTGAGACTGCGTGTCCAGACAGAACCTTGAAACTACATGCCTAACCGATTGTGGTATCGCTGAGGATCAACCAGGTCTTAGCGCTGTGACCCCTGCGCTCCCTGACCTGGCCTGGGATCCCCGGCAGCGTGCTCCGTTGAGCGCGGAGCTCCCCAGCTTAATTTGAGCCCCCCTGTGGCGTGGAGGCTGAAGCGCGCTCACCGCTGCGGCCCGGAGGCCGGAAGAGTGCCCCTCATCGTCACGAGGCACGAGGAGAAGCCCGGGGCCCCGTCGCTGCCGTCGCAGCTGTGGTGAAGGTGCGTGAGGCGGTGGCCGGCCCCCGTCGCAACAGGATCGCCTGCGGACTTCGGAGCCGGTGTGGACGCCTCCCGACGTCGAGCAAGGTAAGCCCGGAGGCTTGGGACTGACCCCGGTGTGCCCCCTACAGGCTGGGAGCCACACCGCACCCAGAGCCCGGGTTCCCTCTCCGTGGGAGTCCCCTGGTCACCACGACAGAGAGACCCCTCCAAGGGATTCGCCCCTTGTTCCCCACTGACTATTCAGAAACTTTGTGTCTCACGAACTGCACCGGAGTACGAGAGGCTCGCTCCGTACGACTCGTTGTGCTCCGTGAACTGCTCCGTTCTGAAGTATTCACTGCTACTGATTACGAGTAGCGCTCTGTTCTAAATGCTCCGTTCTGAAGTATTCATTGCTACTGATTACGAGTAGCGCTCTGTTCTAAATGCTCCGTTCTGAAGTATTCATTGCTATTAATTACGAGTAGCGCTCTGTTCTAGATGCTCCGTTATGAAGTATTCACTGCTATTGATTACGAGTAGCGCTAGGTTCTGAATGCTCTGCTCTGAGGTATTTCCTGATTAAAGGTTACGAGTGGCGCTGTGTTCTAAAGGCTCTGCCCTGAGGTATTAACTGATTAAAGATTACGAGGAGCGTTAGGATCGTGGGCTCTCCTCAGAAGTCAAATGCTCAGTTATTACGAGTAGTACTGTGTTCGTCAAATTTGTCCCGAGGTGTACAAGGCCCGCTTAGCGCGTAGAGCGCGGTGATCACCACTGAGGCGCTACAGGTAACCAAGGTAGCGGTAGGCCCGTGAGGTCTGCCCTAGGTCCCTGCACGCCCCCAGGAGTGGCGCTGCGCTCCCCAACCCCACCACGGGGAGTGAGAAACACGAGGGTGGCCTAGAGCTTTCAGGAAACATACTGGTGAATGTCATACTGGTGAATGTCATACTGGTGAATATCATACTGGTGAATATCCTACTGGTGAATATCATGCTGGTGAATATGGTGCTGGCGAACCCAATGCTAATATAAGTGAAGCTTGCCATTGTCATCTCATGAACTGCATTTATATCTCATTAACTGCATTTACATCTCATTAACTGCATTTATATCTCATTAACTGCATTTATATCTCATTAACTGCATTTATATCTCATTAACTGCCTTTATATCTCATGAAGTGCATTTATATCTTATGAATTGCCTTGTTATCCCATGAACTGCATTTATCTCGAACTGCTTGGATAAACTTGAGTTATTTGCATAAATCTCTACAGTGTGGCGTCCCTTATTGTGTGCGTTCCTTGCTTCAGAGGATGCGTGTGTTGTATGGTCGCTTTACACACAAGCCTTTGGGTGCCCAGCCACTCGTGTCACGTTACCCCCTTAGGGCATGGAGACCCCAGGTTTTACATACACCCTGTTGTTCAAGTTGATCTAAGATCTCCCTGACCTGTTTTTCAACATCTAGTTTTATTGGGTACTGTCTCTGTGGAATTGGAGTCGTTTTTATTGGAATTACATGGTGAGGTGACTCAGCATCCCAAACAACATGGTTGCAATATAATGCTGGAGCAAGTGCTACCAGCCACTCCTGCGCGTATGAATCGTTTAAATATACTGGAACGAGGTCATAGAAAGCTGGTAAAATTACCATTTCTCCCTTTAGGCACTCCAGAACAATTTCAGGTGGCCAATATTTTTTTGCCAAAAGGATGTCATATCCATAAGTAAGGTTCTCCCAAAAGAGACCTTTAATTTTTCTAGGTTTGTCCCTCTCCATTTGGACTGTTATTTCATGTACCTTTTGTGGGACACTTACCCTCATATCAGGTGTCTCCACCGTGATATGTTCATTCAACTCTGCTGTCACCAGAAATTCCATCAGGTTCTGTCGAGCTATTGTTACTTCCGCTGTGATGTCTAGCTTCGTCAGAGCCCATTTCCCGTTCAGAAGTTGAGTCCTCAGAATTCTGGGCATGTCTAACTTTAAGACCTGCTACTTTCTTCTTTTAAAATTGAGGTTTTGATTTTAGTTTTTGATCTTTTCTGGAAGTATAGTTTGAAGCACGTTGCGTGTTTCTGGACTTTGTATGCTCTTCTTGTCTGTGTTCTGACCGTCCATCCCTCTCAGAGTTTTTTGATGAACCCTGAAAGGAACGAGAGGATCGTGTATCAGTATCCTGATACCTGTCAGGTTTTTTAATGTTATCTCTATTCCTAAGGTTGTACCTCCTTTCGGAGGACTCCTGTCAAGGAGACCCACCCCTGAATTGTGACCTATTTTCTCTGTTCTTTTGTTTTTGATTATTATCCCATTTCTTCTTGGGAGAATCAGGTACTTGCTTGGTGTTTTCTTTTTCAGGACCACCCAAGAGTTGAGGTTTTGTTGTTCTAGCTCCAAAACTATCTCTATCTAATTTGGCATAGGTATCTTCGATAAGTTTAGGTAATTCACGTTCCTTTTGTAAAGGAGTGAAATCCCTCAACAGTTGGCGTATTGCCACTGCTGCTGCCTCTCCTTTTATGTTTGCTAATATATTATTTGATACCTGGGCAAAATTTACTATCAATTTCCTCCCTAAGGTCAGAGCAGGTTCAGCTCCATACTCGTTCTGTATTCGTCTTAATACATCTGGTATTACTGCTATTGAAGGGATACCATGAATTCTGGTATATATGGCAGCAAAAACTGTACCCCATGAGGTACAATCCTCTATCTGGGGAGCTATCCCCATTGGCAAGCAGATTTTTAGCATTCTCTGTTTTCTTGAGGGCTTGTGTGTGGAAACACTGCCTCTAGCGGTGTTATTTTCTGAGCTATCCAGAATGACATTTGCTCATGTCTAGTGGGCATTTTAGCCATAACTGTGTGTAGCGTATGTGGAGTTATTTTAGTTGCAGATCCCTGAATTTTTCCTGTAGGGGTAGCCCTTGGTGGCTGAAGTGTGATTGTTCTCATCACAAACTGTCAGGTTTCTTTAAAGTTTGATTATTTCTTTAAGAAGTGGACGTAAGTCGGCTACTGGCATTGTGTCAATGTCTGGATGTGGTGTGTAAGCAGCTAGGACTGACTAAGTTGCTCCCTCTCTTCTGAGCAGATTGAGTCTCACTTTTTCTTTTGGGTGTGAGAGGGCACCTTTAATCCAGTTTATGTGCTCCTGGTAGGTGAGCGGTTCTTCAATGTCCTCAGACGCGCAGTATTAATTTGGTGTTTCATCTTCGGTGTAAGAATGAAATGTATTTGTGCGTGCATCCGCTGGTGGGCATTTAACCCATGAATAGAATACCTTTGTTCTGTATGACTTGTGTGCCTCAATCCCAAATGTTACTGTTCCACCCCTAGCTGTGATTCCATAGTCTGCTAATTTTAAAGTAAGGGCAGTTCTGACATTTTCTGAAATGTTAATTTCACCTTCTTGCTCTCTTTCCTCCACTGTGTTTGCACATAATGCTGGTGCAGCGTCTTCTTCTTCATTCATTGTTGAAAAAGTTCTCAAGGAAATGTTTCAAGGAAACTGAGATAAGGTTTTATTCACAAAAAGGGACTTTTTGTCCTTCAAGCTGAAATAAACCTACAGTCAATACATAGGATATGTCTCCTCAGCTGTGGCGGATTGCTCCCTTACCACTCCAGACGTCTCTGGATGAAGTGTGAGTAGGGGTCTCTGAGAATAGCATGACGGAACTACTCAGATTTGACCGCTAAATAAGTGCCAAACCAACGTTGGGCCCCATGTCGTGTAGTTCCTCTAAACCTATATAGGATCTGCGCGTTTCTACAACATAGACTGTGGGATTGGTGTCCAGACTGATTCCAGACACCCCCCACCGAGTAAGTTTGCCTGTATACCAGCTAGCTCACAGTGCCACTGTAAACTCCTCTTACCAAGGAGAGAATAGTTATTGCCAACTATCGAACATGACAACTCTGTCCCATCAGGGATCGTGGAAACATACAATTCTTTTTGCTCAGTCACTCGTGCTCACTTTGTCTCACGGAGGTACACAGAATAAAACGGTGGGGACATTTTCCATAAGACAGAAACAGATATAAATGATTACAAGCACCAACAGAATAAAAGGATGGTAGATTCCTACCATAGTGCTAAAACAATGAATACAGCCAGGTACATAAATACATGACAATAAAATGCATACCCCTATGATGCAACCCTATCTAGATGTACCTACGTGTACCTAGCATATATGAAGGTGTTGAGCCAAGAATCCCCCTAGGCTGAAGCCACCCCCATTACCTGAAGTGAGAACCTGTGGGACCCCGTATTTGTCTTGAGATGGACACACCGCGAGGGATGTCAAACCACCACGAGCTGGAGTGTCTGCATGCCTCTGCATCTTGCGTCAGTGTGTCAGCATGGAAGTCCTTTTTCACCACTCCCTGCCGCAACAAAGATATGGTGTTTATATACCCAAAGTGGTACCCTCAGGTGATGTACCTTGCTGTGTCCTGTCGGACTAGGACAACGGAAAAAATGAACCTTATACATAGTTATTATGCAGGAAATGGTAGTCCTGCTGAGATTCCAAGAATCCTCATGCATAATGAATGAGGCTAGTTTTCAGAGAAAGCCCCACATCATTCAAGCAGTACCATAACTAGGTAAAAGCAGTGCTTAATTTGTAAAATATGAAGTCCAGGTGCTCAAATATTTGTCGGATGCCACACCCCTGTGTCACGGCTCCACCCACTTCCTTCATTAGCTCCACCCACTTTCTCTATTGGCTCTGCCCCCACCCTCAACTGGCACGCAAGCCATAAACCGGGAAAATGTCACACATGTCCTCAGGCTAGAACGCATGGAAAGGTTACACATAAGCACCCATGCCATAAACCATGGAAATGTCACACATAAGCAAACACCTAGCCATAAACTGTGGAAATGTTACACTTAAGCCCTCAGGCCAGAAAGCATGGAAATGTCACACATAAGCATCCAGGACAGGGCTAGGCCAAAAACCGTGGATATGTCACACATAAACCTCCATGATCCAGGCAATAAACCATTGAAATGTCACATATAGGCATACAGCCGGGGTGTGTTGTTAACTTCCAGCCACAGTAAACCTGTGCTTAATTTGTAAAAACATAAGTGCCAGAACCTTTTTCGTGAGGCCATTGCAGCTTGCACCACGCATTTTCCCTTCCTGGCAGTACTGCTAATAGCAGTACGAACACAACTAGTGCACATCACTCACCTAGAAGTGTGACAATTCAGACTATTTCAAGTCACTTAAAGCTATAAAAATGGGGTGACCAGTAGATAGTATTCATATATAATGTATATTAAATAATTAAACATCTGTTGCTGTGCTTAACTCAAAATTAGACAGACAGCGCCGCCAGGTGCCAGACTTTCATAGGTACCGGAATACAGGTGTTGAGAATTAAGTACCGGTACCGAGCACCGGAAAACACCAGCTGAAATTAAGCGCTGGGTGCTGCCCTTACTGCACTGCTTAATTTGTGCCAGTTGTTGCAGGTGGTGGTAACAAGCTCTCGTTTTTGAAGACCTGGACTTATTGTTTAACATCAGACTAACTTTGAGTCAGAGCAGGAGAGAGAAAGGTGAAAAAGATTGAATGGCGGAAAAGAAGGGTAGGGAAACAGAGACACAGGGAGAAAGCTGGTTTGAAAAAGAACACACAAGAGAGTAAAATGGTACAGAGTGAAGAAAAAGCCATGATGAGGTGCAATCAAGAACAGACAGCATCCGTAGTTTGCAACACTGGCATTCAGAAGTTCTCCCAATGGTCTTGAAAGACAAACTTTGGGCCCTTGCATTTCTTTTCTTCACACATTAAGCCCTAACTGGCAACAAGGCCTCATCCTCTCACTTTCAGGTTCCCTTCACCAGCTGAGCATAGGACCAGAATACAATAGGTCAAGGGCATCGTGCTCAATTGTTAAGGTCACTAATGAGACACTTCTCATGACATATAAATGATATTTACAGTTCTTCTGAAGTGGGAAAGAAATCTGGGCCTCGCTGGTCAGTCGGGCAAAGAGAGCTCCTGGCTGAAAGCGGTCCTAGTGGGTAACACTTCAGTGTGTTTCTGGAATTGATTGAAGTTTGGCTGAAGCCTGTAGTTTCGGCTGACTATGACTAGAACTGGAGATGGCTGCTGCCTTTTACCTTCTGCGTCCACACCGCCTGCCAGAGCCCCACAGTCTATCGCCTGCCAGAGCCCTCCGTGCATAGCTGCCAAGGTTTAAGATTGCTATATGTGACTTTCTATAATTTCAGAGCAATTATGAGTGACATTTGAAAGACTATGAGTGACAGTTTCTCGTTAGCAAAATAAAGCAATGACGGTGAGGGAAACATATCATCATCAGATATTGCACCCATTTGCTACCAACACGCAGTGGAAGCTTGTATTACAATCACAGCTTCCTTTCAAAATCTCTGGAATTTGATAATTAATCACCCGACTCCAGGTCGACTTCCACACACTTTTCCAGCAGTGTGTTCACCATCCTGCGTGAACTGAGGGGAGGTCTGTGCTGTTGTGCTCAGCGCCGCAGGAGGTCTGACCTGAGACGCTGCTGGTGTTTTGCTTCTCTCGGTTTCTAGGTAGTGGACCTCCTGGCGCTGAGACACTAACAGTCAGACTCAGTGCAATGGTGTCTGTTAAATACAATGCTCAGGAACGCGACCGGAGCCACCGGACAAGGCAACTCAATGCCTTTTTTTGTACCACCTTTTTCGTGTATATGGCATAAACATTTCCACCTGAAACGCAGCAGTGCGCTAAGAAACACCACAGCACGTGTGCCCTACGTCATTAGCAGCAGAGTGGATCAAGTGAGAGGAGTTGACAGCCAATGATTGGAGGACAATACAGTGACAGTTATGCACATTTATAATATTTCCATCTGCTCAGTTAAATAAATACATTAACATAACTATTACCGCCCGGAGTAGTTGGCAAGGGGACAAGCTACGGTACTGCCACCAGAGTCATGAGGCTGCACTGGCACCATACAGGAATCATGAGAGGCAGCATGCATGGGCACCAAACTCTCTGGCGCCCCGCTCTAGACCCAGCCAAGCCGTGCTGCATAATCTGATGCAGGCAGTGGCACTGTAGAAGGCGATACAACAAGCAGCCAAACTTCACAACTATCCGCCCGCTCTCGCTTTTGGCGCCTATAATCCTAGCTCAGCATTTCGATTGGGCAAATCACGGGACACGCAACGTGGAGGGTAATTGTTAACAACGTCTTGCAGGGATTGACACTTCGGTCTTCTAGAAACCCTTCTCCCCTGTCCCAGGGTGTGAACCCCGACGGACCCCCAATAGTAGTCACCCGTGATTACCACTTTCCCAGGCTCGGCACAACCATAATTCAATTTACCGAGGCCATAGTTACAGACATAGCCCAGACAGGCCAGTGCGAGCAGCAGACAGCGCTGCGAGGCCAACGGGGCGCACCTGAGTCTCTCTAACCAGTACCCAGAGTTAAGTTAATCGCCCTACCGTAAGACTCGTGGACGGTGGAGGGGGGTGCCTCCAGGCCTCCTGACCCAGATTTATGGCATCAGCATGTGTTCCTCTTCTCTGCCAGTAGCCGCTTCCAGCCCCGACATTATATGTGATTTTTTTTGGCTGTGTGCTTCGTGAATATGCCCCCAGTTCTTCCTATCTTTCCTCCTTTTCGCCCCGTCCCCAAACGCATCTTTTAGCATGCTAGCTGCCTTCTTTGCAAACTTCCCGCTCTGGCAACAGGACCGGAGGTGATGTCCCCCCTCCCCCCCCTGTGACGCCGCGGGCAGACTTTGAATTACATCCTGCCTCAGCGGCGCCACGGGGTGGGCATCAGAATACATTGTAGCAGCAGTGCACCACAGTCAGCCTGATAGAAGCCAGTTGCAATCACCACAAGCCTGCAAAAACAGTGTGTGCAGGCCACAGCCTTGATTGGAGCTACGTCTCTTTTACCTCGTCTACCACCTTCACTTGCTCATACCTGCCCATCTTTTTCCCTTCTACCCGCTGCGTTCCCTCTCCACCCTCCTTGCCATCTCCATCGCTGGGGTTCATTCGCTCTCCTCTCTCCCCTCAAACCCCCGGACTCCCCCTCCTGCCTCCTCACTCCGCTCACCTGCTGCTCCCTGTAGCTTCTCCCTTCTCTCTCGTCCCACGTGTGCCCATCTCTCCCCCTCACCTTCCCTCCTCTCGTCCTTCCATTCTACCTCTCTGTAGTCTCTCCATCTCTACCTCGCTCTTTCATCCGCTGTCTCCCCGTCCCCTATTATTCCCTCACCATCTTCCCCCTCCCCCCTACACACACACACCGGCACATGCTCCACTGTGACTGGAGAGGCTTGGAGAGTAGAATGTGATCCAGGGGGTGGGGGAGCCGCTCGCGCTCGCCTGCCTCTGTGCACCATTGGAAGCCTGTCGGAGCCCAAGGGGCCCTCACCGAGGAGCCCCCCCCCCCCCCCCCCCCAGGACCACATTCCATTACACCGAGTGGCCTGTAATTTACGACGAGGCGGGGCCCTGGCAGTTTCAATCCGAGTGTGACAGTGTGTGGTGTGCCTCATAAAGCAGGCTGCTGCTGCGGCGGCATCCAATTTGTACTATTATAAATACAATTGCGTCCAATATCAGCTCTGAATTTAGTGAACAGCCGATATCGCAGATAGACCCGGCCCTGAAAATTAAGTGCCGGTGCTTAGCACCGGAAAGCACCGGCACAAATTAAGCCCTGGGTAAAAGGCCAGTACTAGAACCGTTATGAAGTGTAATGGAAGGGGAAATATAGGTGAAAGGTTTGGTCATTCCCTGAGCCTATATTGGGGTACATATATAAAACATAACAAGAGGACACTTGGGTTGGGCTCTCCTGCAGCCCTCCATACACACACTGGTGGATGATTTTAGGGGCCCCATTGCTAGCGATGTGAGACTTCAACCCTGCAGCAGCCGGCACAATGTCTAGAGTGTGGGAGACCAGGGAGGACCACTCTACTGCCCAAATAACTATGCAAGCAGGGTTTTGAGTCTGACACATCTGCACCATTGAATGGTCCTGTCCAGAGAATACTTGATGACAGTGGGCTCCGGGTGTTCCTGTGGTGAAAAATACTACTCTGCATTTTTCAGGTCACCTGTAACTTGAGGGAGCTGAGTTGGATGGGCATACTGCCAAAATGGAGAGAAAACAGAAGGTTAAAGAGGACCCTGCAGATGATGGTGCATCAGAAGGGATCAAATCTGTGCTGGGGCCTACAGGAATGAGAGTTCAAGATGTGCAGACCCCTGTGGACAAATTCAATGCCATACCTATGTCAATAGACTCCACTACAGACCAATTAGAAGGTATAATATGCTCCCTACTAGAAGAGATAGGTTTGTTGAGAGAGGATTACAGAGAAATAGTGGAGCTTGTGACTAAGGTAGAGATTACTGTCCTGGAGCTTGCCTGATGACTGAGAACCTAAATGCTGCACTGCTGGTGTCCCACTCAGCGCAAGTCCCCAAGTCGGTCTTAGGTGAGCGGGATGCGAATCAGTGTAGGAGCAAGGCGGGGCTGGGGAGAGAGGGCAGGCCGCCACGCTCCCTAATCAGGTTTACCGGCAAGGTACGGGCAGGGAGCCCTGCATGGGAAAGTCCATAGGCATCTACTAGCTCCTGGGGAATTCTGGGTCTTGTTATTCCCTCTACAGGTACTTATTTTGCGCAATCCAAAATTCCCACTCTACGTTACAATTTATCTAAAGACTCCCAATCCAACATGGCAGCACCTTGTTTCCTGATGTAATTTCCTGTTTGCAATATATGTAAAGGAGTTAGTACTGTCTTTCTTGTGTTAAAAAACTTCCTTTGTGCTTAGGTTACTTTTCACCCTCCCATTTCATTCAGTCCTCTATTCCTGGTCTTCCTGCTTCTGGAGTTTCGCTGTCATTAGGGTGGTGCTTCATGCTTTTTCCTCCATTAGGGTCTCCTTCCTCAAGGGACTATCTGATTGGGCGCTACCTAGTGTCGTTGGCATTGTGGCTACTAGAAGGGGTCGCCCCTACCTCTGGCAGAAAAGGAAAGCTAAAACCTGCCCCCCCAGTCTATGTGTTGTCAGAAGCCTTCTTCCCAGCATCAGTTTCCTGCCGGACCTGGCACAGACAAGTGGCAACTGAAAGACATGACAGAGAACACTCAAGACCTAGCAAGTAGGATGGGTGATCAGGAAGACTGCGTGCAGCTCAATACCATAAGAGTAGTGTGGATTCCTGAGAAAGTGACATTTTTGGAGGACTCGTTGCAGGAGGAAGTTGCCCCTGTGGGCCTGTCCAAGTTCCAATCTTTAGAGAGGGAACATAGTGTGCTTGCTCAGCTCCCCAGGCCTAAGTTGCCCGGAGGACAAGGGTTGCCAAATTGATTCATTTTCAGGACAGAGACTTCACTCTGCTTGTCCTGTCCCAGCATCGTTCTTATCAGCAAAGAAACATTTTCCTGATATTAGCTTGGTGAACGTGTTCTTGTACCCAGCTTGCTTAAGGATACCGTAAGAGAAAAAGGTGTTTTTGTTTCAGTGACTCCTCCGAAGCATGGACAAGGAATGAACAGTTTGACTCTGGTGGAGTGGGCAAACTGCTCGAGGGCTCAGATGGGGTACGGCCCGTCAAGAGACGAAGCTCCCAGAGATAGAAGGATTTCCATCCCAAGAAAAGCCAGGCCAAAGCAGAGTAAGTGAGGTGTTGGCTATGGCTGCAACGCTAAAGAGCTTGTAGGTGCTGTAAACCGAGGAACAATGGGTTGGCACAAGCTCTACTTCAGCGATGGAGAGTTCTGGAGAATCTGATGCCGGTAGCACACTGTTTAAAATAACACTTAACACAGCAGATTAACTTATTTGAAACTGTGCATTGTGCTCTTTGAGCCTTTGGCTAGTTGCTTTTCTTATTATAAGTGGTGGCTGGTGATCTTCAACACTCGAGTGGTGTGATATTTGCACTGAATTAAAATGAGCTAGCCCAAATGTTCTAGAAGGGCTGCAAGGGTATGCAAGTGGTTCAGTGACTAAATATCGAGGGACATAATATAGAATGCCCAAAATATCGACTCCAAAATATAGAAGTACAGAATATAGAATCCCTGTCTACAAACAGGTAAGTACTAAAATATCGATTCCAAAATATAGAATGTTAAAATATAGTTAGCTAAAATATCGAATTTTTAAATGTATTAAAAATAATATAAAAGTAATTAAATATTTAAAACAATTAAATAAAACATACTTAAAATAATATAAAAAACCTTAAAATGTAAAAATAATAAATGTAATGTAAAAAAAAGTAGAGATTTTGTTGGATAGTGAGAGCGTAAAAATTACTATTCCCACTCCAGAGAGTGCAACAGTAAGGAAAACGTTGGATAGCATAGGGGTAAAAATTACTATTCCCACTCCAAAGAGTGCAACAGTAGGGAAAGTGTTGGATAGCGGGAGGATAAAAATGACTATTATCACTCCAGAGAGTGCAACAGTAGGGAAAGCGTTGGATAGCGTAGGGGTAAAAATTACTATTCCCACTCCAGTGAGTGCAACAGTAGGGAAAACGTTGGATAGCGTAGGGGTAAAAATGACTATTCCCACTCCAAAGAGTGCAACAGTAGGGAAAGCATTGGATAGTGGTAGGATAAAAATTACTATTCCCACTCCAGTGAGTGCAACAGTAGGGAAAGCGTTGGATAGCGGGAGGGTAAAAATTACTATTCCCACTCCAGAGAGTGCAACAGTAGGGAAAGCGTTGGATAGCGGGAAGGTAAAAATTAATATTCCCACTCCAGGGAGTGCAACAGTAGGAAAGGCGTTGGATAGCGTAGGGGTAAAAATTACTATTCCCACTCCAGTGAGTGCAACAGTAGGGAAAACGTTGGATAGCGTAGGGGTAAAAATTACTATTTCCACTCCAAAGAGTGCAACAGTAGGGAAAGCGTTGGATAGCATAGGGGTAAAAATTACTATTCCCACTCCAAAGAGTGCAACAATAGGGAAAGTGTTGGATAGCGGGAGGGTAAAAATTACTAATACCACTCCAGAGAGTGCAACAGTAGGGAAAGCGTTGGATAGCGTAGGGGTAAAAATTACTATTCCCACTCCAGTGAGTGCAACAGTAGGGAAAACGTTGGATAGCATAGGGGTAAAAATTACTATTCCCACTCCAAAGAGTGCAACAGTAGGGAAAGCATTGGATAGCGGGAGGGTAAAAATTACTATTCCCACTCCAGTGAGTGCAACAGTAGGGAAAGCGTTGGATAGCGTAGGGGTAAAAATTACTATTCCCACTCCAGTGAGTGCAACAGTAGGGAAAACGTTGGATAGCGTAGGGGTAAAAATTACTATTCCCACTCCAAAGAGTGCAACAGTAGGGAAAGCGTTGGATAGCGGGAGGGTAAAAATTACTATTCCCACTCCAGTGAGTGCAACAGTAGGGAAAGCGTTGGATAGCGGGAGGGTAAAAATTACTATTCCCACTCCTGAGAGTGCAACAGTAGGGAAAGTAATGATTTAATATTAAAACAAGATTAAATTAATTATCAATACCAATAAAAAATTAATGAATTTTTTTTACCAATTAATAAAAATTAATTACCATTGGATTTTTTTTTATTACCAATGAATAAAAATTAATTACCAATTAATAATTAATTATCAATTATCAATACATATCAATACAAATTAATATTTACTTTATTACAATTAATTTACTTCCCACCCAATTCCCCTATAAACCCACAACCCACTCCCATTTATAAAAAATACAATTAACATTATCAGTTAATCAATTAATAAAGATTAATTATAAATTAATAAAAATTAATTAGCAATTAATAATTAATTATCAATTAATTATCAACACACATAAATAAAAATTAATATTTAATTTATTACAATTACATTACTTCCCACCCAATTCCCCTACAAACCCACAACCCACTCCTATTAATACAAAATACAATTAACATAATTATCAAATAATCAATTTATAAAAATTAATTACCAATGAATAAAAATTAATTACCAATTATTACAAATTAATTACCAATTAATAATTAATTATCAATCAATTAATTATCAATACATTTAAATAAAAAATAATATTTAATTTACTATAATTAAATTACTTCCCACCCTATTACCCTATAAACCCACAACCCGCTACGGAATTAAATTACGCAAAAATTAAATTACATAACTAAGTCAAAGGCTTTATTTCGATAAAAAAAACATATCATAAAAGCTACACATTAAAAAAAAAGTAAGCTATTTACATCCGTCCTTAGGTTCATTATTTCCAGATAAAAAGAGTGCATCATAAATAATTAATTAAAAAATGAATTAAACATTTCATTTAAGCCTTTTGCTTCTAAGGTGCCAAGCCCATGATAAGAATTTAGAGAGGGCACAAGCATATAATGGGCGAGAGTCTGACATTAGAATGCGCAATGCCTCGGTGTGATGCCTAGTTCCTAGCAACCGGCACAACTGTTTAAGCCATCTTTTTCTTGGTTGGAAGTACTCCGGGCATTCGAACATAAAGTGCGCCAATGTCTCATATCTGGTTATGCAGATGGGGCAAAATGCTGTTGTCTGGGCTGGGGGTTTCCACCGAGATGTAAAGACATGCAGTGGGAGAGTCCCAGTCCTGAACCTGAAGTAAAGGGCCCTATCAAATGGCTTCCCGATAATGTCCAAATAGGGTTCCCGGAACGGCGAGTCCTTAAACTTCAAGAAGTCATCCGTAAGTCTGCCCAGCGCTTGGTTGGTGCTACTTCGGGACGCAACACAGTTCCAATACAGACTCTTGAGTGTTGCCTTCGGAGGGGAGGACTTGCCAGTCCAGGCCTCGCTTAAGCCCAGATCGCCGAGCAGGGTTTTTATGTCTTTTAACCATTTTATCTTGTGCCATCCGGGTAATGACATAACTTCAGAAAGCCCTTTAGCATATTTGGCCAATTCAGGGACTCGCCACAACCGAGCCCATAAGAGCAGCGGCCGCAGCTTCGCCAAGTCGCCAATAGGGCGGCAGCCTAGGTCAAGCATTAGTGGTGTCATCGGGGTACCCTGGGGAAGTGACATGATGGCCCGACAAAATTTATTTTCGGATCTTGACAGCTCGACTGTGTTGCTAAAACCCCATAGTTCTGCCCCATAGAGGGCAGAGCTAACTCCCCTTGCTATGTATATCTCAATAACAGGGGCTATTGGTCTTGCTGCACAGGAGCACTGCTCCTTGAATAAAGCCCCTGTAACCCTCTTATGGGCTAACAACATTTTACATATGTGGGGAGTCCACTGCATGCTGTGTGATAATCGGATGCCCAAATAGTCAAATACATCCACCCTTCCCAAGGGTACAGAATTCAGCATCGGGGGACGCGCAAGTTTTTTTGGGGGATTCATCACAAAGTATTTTGTTTTGTCTGTATTGATTACCATGCCCCGCTCCGAGCAAAAAATCTGGAAGTTGTTAAGTAGGTTTTGAAGGCCCATTGGGGACTTGGACAACAGGAGCGTGTCGTCCGCAAAGAGGAGGGTAGGAATTCGCTCGCCCGCCAGGGATGGTTCGTCTGAAGGATCTTTCAGCAGATGCTCAACCACACCGTTGAGATATAAGGAGAAAAGGGTGGGAGCTAAAACACATCCCTGGCGGACCCCTCTCTCTACCGGGATTCTGTTGGTTTTCTCGCCCTCTGTGCCCCATCTTATTTGGGAGAAATTGTTTTCATGGAGCCTTACAAGCATTAAAAGGATGTAATATGGTAGCCCCATGTCAAAAAGGACTCTCCACAAGGTCTCCCTAGGCACAAGGTCAAAGGCAGTCTTTAAGTCGATGAACGCGAGATAGAGACTGCCTTTGCCTATAACCACCACCTTCCAGTATATTAACATCAGTCTAAATGCTTGTTCTATCGTGCCCATGCCAGCTCTGAACCCTGCCTGGTAGTCAGAAAGGATGTCGTTTTCATTGGTCCATTGCAATATTCTACCCAGCAACACCTTGCCAACCACCTTCTGGGTAACATCCAACAGACTTATAGGCCTATAGTTAGAAGGATCGTCCCTCTCCCCTTTTTTAAAGTTGGGGACGACCTCGGCCCCTTTCCAAGACTCAGGGACGGGAGCACCTCTATGGATGGCGGTGAGCAGGCAATGGATGAACTTCCCCCATTTCGGAATGTCTGAACGAAGCAGGTCCCCAGGAATGCCATCTGGACCGGCTGCCTTTTGGGGCACAATGGTACTAATAGCATGCTCCACTTCCTTAACTGAAAAATCGGGCTCACCTAAGGCCCCCTCCCAGACATAAGGATTAGATGTAACTACGATGTTATTCTCAGACTGGCGAGTATACAGTTTTGAAAAGTGGGTAAACCACACTTGGCTAGTGATATTACATGTAATGAGGTCGCTATCTGGTCTATTTCTAGCTCTTATTGTGTCCCAAAAACGTCTGGAATCTTTACCAGAGCTGGCCTCTTTTAGAGTGTGCCAGTATTCCTCTTCCCACTCCTTTTTGGCGCTCGCTATTATTTGCTTATGCTCTTTCCTAGCTCGCTGTATCAAGGGTTGTGACTTGCCTTTAATGGCCTCAATTAAAGCTGTTTTTGCATGTCTACATGCCGGTGTATACCAATCGTGTTTGCCCCTTAATTTCCGGGATGCCGTATTCCTGCCCCCGCACACCTGCTTCAGGAATAGTTCCCCTATAGACCTGACTGTTTTCTCGAAGACAGACGTTACCCTCCCTGGTGCTGAATGGGCTGGGTCAATAGTATCCAGCTCCGTTTGCGAGGCTAGCAGTGTTTGATGTATAGTATTTAGCTTTGCTCCGTCAAATGATACTTTGCTCCACTTTAAACGTATCCCACAGTTAGAGACAGAGATTTTGTGGGCAGGCTTTGGGATCGTTGCAAGTGTTTTGCATGGCCTCAGGTTTTTAAGGGTTAAGGAAAGCGAGTTATGATCGCTTTCTACAGTGGGTGAGACTACCATGTCCTGTACTGAGCCCCAAAGCATAAAATCAAGGAGAATATAGTCAATCCTTGAAGTATGGTTGACTCTATTGAATGTATCAGCACCCATGGGGTCCGAAGTTGTTCGGCCATTGGCTGCTCTTAGCCCATACTCCATGGTCAGCGCATTCAGCTGGATTACGCTTTGGGACCATCTTTTAATTGGTGGAATGGTTAAGACTGGGATGCCCCTTCTGGCATCATCTTCAACCAGGTCCAAGATATCGTCTGTTGCAAGGGGCTCGTAGGTGCAGTTGAAGTCTCCTGCGACCAGGACTTGGGCACTGTTGTTGCAATCTCTAAGCTCGCTTTCAAGGGTAGTCACTATCGGAGACAGTGAGCCATTTTTTGTACCTCTAATATAGATGTTGAATAGCTCAAGGATTTGCCCCCTGTATGGACCCCTCAAGGAAATCCTTAGAATGTCAAGACTATTGGTCTGCTTATGGGTAATGTGGCAACCAAGAGAGATGCTTACCCAAATGAGAAGGCCCCCTGAGGGGCGGCCCTTCCCAGTTCTAGAGGGTACCGCAGGCAGGAAATAAGTGGCATACCCAACTCGATGGAGGGGTTTTAAGCTCCAGGTCTCCTGAAACATGCAGATCTTGTGCGCCTCCACCAAGGCATTCCACTCTGGTGAACCCAGTTTCCTTTGGATGCCTGCTAGATTCCAACTAAGAACCTTGAATGTTTCCATAGTGGCGGGGGCATCACTTGTTAGAGAGCCCAACCGTTCACTGGGAGAGTTGGGCTGGGCTGTAGGTGTCGCAGTTGCTAGGGTAGGCCAGGGAGGAGCACCCAAGACCTGTGTGGTTCCTTGATCAGTTGTATGCACCACTGGGGTCAGATGGTCAATTATGTGTTTGGTATGTGGATTTGGTAACAAATGGTGATGGGTACGTCAGTACCCTATGTCAGGACCATAGTTTTGTCGCCTGTTAACAAGATTGGGGATGGAGAAAAAACAGTCATCGTTTGAGAACCCACCCCAGGATTGATTTCCATAAATCTGCGGTGGGGTTGGAAGCGCTTGTTGCGGATAGAAATACCCCAGACCCACTATTCTAATTGCACTATTGGGAGACTCGTTAAGATAGTTGCAAATGTACTTGGCGGCGCGTGTGTCCCGGAAATTAACTAGGATACAGTCGCTGGGAATGTCCTTAGCTCTACTGCCCACCCAGCCAACTCTTCTAACAACCAGAACCTTTCCATCTAACTGCCTTGGTAGGGGCGTACTGTTATTCAAATAGTGTGTGGTTTTGTTCCTTAGTTCAGAATATGATTCCGTTTTACCAGGCTGTAGCCGGGGAACTCCCACCAAAACTACTACGTAAGGTAAACTAGCTGGGGGCAGGTCAATGTAAGGGGACCTAAGCTGTTCGCTACCTGATTCGCCCGATCTGCTAGTCAGATCTTCCCTCGCTTTCGCTACTTTGCTAGGGGTGATTTTGTTTTTGTCTCCCTGTGTCTGTGATGGTATTGCAGTGCTCACTCCCTTGCCTTCGGTGGTTACTCCTTTGCCCAGGACATTTGTATCACCTTCGGTTTGGGTGGTTTCACTAGCTCTAGGCCCCTTGTCCCCTTTTGTCGCTAGGCCTTTACTTGATTTGGTTTTGTTTTTGTTTTTTATACCAGGTGTTGGGAGATTGCTGCTACCCGTTTTCCCAGGGGGACCTTTATGGGGTGCAGGAACAACAGTAGGTGATTGCAATGGATCTTGCATATTCTGATCTTGAATAGCAAGGCTGTTTTTCGAGTATAACTTAATTAGTGCCTTTAGCGAAAAGAAGTTGTCAAGGGTCCCTTGTTCAAACATTTCGAGCCTTTTTGCAAGCACCTTTAACCTCTCAAGTACCGAAAAAATAAGGGACTTCATAATCTGTTCAATATGGGCAATGAGAGGAGTATCTTTAGGGGTGCTTAGCGGGCTTTCTAGATTTTGGCTTGCGCTAGGCAAAGGTGTGATAACAATATTGGGAGTTCCAATGATTGTTTGGGCAGAGGGTTTCTCTAACAGAGCTTCTAATCTTTGCAAAAAGAGATCTCCAGGAATAGGGCCATCATTATCAAGGAGTTCACTCTGGGGATCGGGCACATGGCTACAGCTACCCTTTTCTTGAGCTAATTAATTCCTGCCGACCCTTTTCCGTTTGTTCTTCAAGTCATTTCCCATGCCCCTTTTGGATCTTAGACCGGGAGGTTTTTCCCCACAAGGGAGAGCATGCCTAAGCTTAGCCAGTTGCCCTCTGGTGGTTACACGGGGACTGCTTTCGCTTTGGATTCCCTCGGAAGACAGGGTTGAATTTAGTGATCTTGCATGGTTCTCACTAGTTTTAGAGTTGTCTGACTGGGATACATAAGCAGTCGGAGTTTGAGACAACCTAACGTGTGGAGATGAAGAAGAAGTCTCAATCGGCATATTGCCAACCAAGGGCGATAAATCTTGGGGCACTGTAACCTCCCGAGTGGCTGGCAATGAGGCAAAGGAGGGTTCCAAGATTGAATCATGGGAGTTAGTTGTGAGCATAGATAAATTAGATGGAAGCAAGGGGGGAGAAACCCTACGGGTAGTGACAGGAGGCGTTCCGTATGTTCGATGGCATGAGCACCACACCAATTGTTTTTTGTAACATACGGTCTATCGCAGTTAAGCTAGGGAGTTGGGGAATGGCCACTGTTTGATTTGCTGCGGGGGCGGGTCTTAGGGCAGGGCGCCTTCCCATTTTGTGGAAATTTAATAGCAGTTGTCAACCTAAATGCGGAATGTAAGTTTATTATTTTTTTTTAATTTTTTTTTTAACTTTGTCAAGGCTATCCAAGATGTAACACACACAATGACACCATGAAGAACATAAGGTAAATTGAGGAAAGTATACCTATATGCAAGCAGACCTCAGCTTGGCAGCTGCTCGCAAGGAATCACAAAGTTGACAAAGAGGCCCTTAGTGCTGCTACAACTGTGGTGAATTGGAACCAAAGGGGGTAGCACAGCACAGCCTCCTCATGCCACTGAGGGCCACAGAGGGCCCGCCCTTTGCCCGGGCTTCGCCCGGCGTCCTGCTCGCGTCCCGCGTCGCGGGAGGTCCCGACCTTTCAAGCGCCTCCAGGCGCCAGGAATGACGCACTCAGAGAGCGCCGCCGCACAGCCCGCTGGGAATCCGAGTCCTCCGCTCGGCGGCCGCAAAGGATCTTACATGCGGCAGCGGGAGGACTCGGCTGGGCAGAGGCAGGAGTAGCAGGTCTGCTGTGGCTAGGGGTGAGCTGCTGGTACACCGTTCACAAGTTAATGCCCCAAAGTTGAAATGAGGAATCCACGCTCTGTCGGGAGGTCCCGACCTTTCAAGTGCATTCATTACTTTAAAAAAATTAAACATACATTACAAAAATAATACAAAATTTTAACACATATACTACCATACATAACACTAAAAAAAAAAAACGATATTATGGAAATCTATATTTTTAAATTCGATATTATGGAAACCGATATTTCATACCCCAATTTCGATATTCTGTCCTATCTATATTTTAGTAATTCGATATTCTGTGCTATCTATATTTTAGAGTCGATATTCTGTCCTGTCTATATTTTGGATTCTATATTTTGGTTGTTTACTGGCAAAACAACTCAAGTGCAAGGGGGTGTGCTTGTAGAAGGTACAGCTCGTGTAGACATCTGGAAGGCCTTTGAATTGTGAAATTTGTCAATGTCTGCTGACAGGAGCCTGAAGTAGGATCCAGCTGCATTCCTCAAACCGCCACCATGATTCAACACCACCAAAAAGCAAAATATTGCCACCAGATGGGCCACATGGATCAAGACGTTTGTTGATTTCATAGATGCCCTACAAGAAGTAGATGATACGAAAATCATTAGGGACCTAAAGAACCTTGCCGGTGATGGAGTAAAAGGCCTGATAAAGAAAATCTCACAGACTGAGACAATCATGTACCATCAAATCAAAGAAGCATTAGGAGCCAAGTGCAATCTGATGCTAAACGTTGACTAAGAAAGGTAAATTTTCAATCAAACGAGACAGCAAGTTGGTGAAACAATGGATGAGTTTGTTGAGAGACTTGATGTGACTATCAAACATTGCAAATGTAGTGAATTTAATGATGAAGAAGCCATTCGCCTCAGAGTCATTGATTGCTGTCTTTTCAACTTGTTCAGAAGATGCATGCTGAGAGAGACGCTGAGTTTTGAAAAAGTGCTAATGGCTTCAAAAGCCAAGAAAAGAGCAGACGTGCAAAGGTTTCGGAAAGGAAAACCACTTCATAACGGTTTGCAAGGCAAAAGAGAAACCAAGTGCATCATGGCAAGACGAGAAAATGGGTGCCAGAAAGTTCCAGAGGCATTCTTGCCACACCTACAAAGAAAGAAAGCAACCTTAATTGCGACAGGTGGAAAATAAACAAAGTTGATTGTCATCAAGTTGATCCAAAAAAAGTTCTTCAACTTCACAATCGAGCAACAGTGAAGAGTGTGAATGTAAGATGATTATGTCTGCCAAACGGCGACATGCACACGTGGGTCTTGCTGCATGCAAAGAAGATGATTGAACAACAAAAACAAGTGAGTCAACTAAACAAAATAATCAATTTGGACACTTCCCCAAGATCACACTAAAGGTCAACAGTTACCCCAAACCCTTTGTAATTGACAGCGGTGCATTAATCAATATAATGAAAATGTCGAACATTTTAACAATTTGCCACACGTACAGCAACCCAACGCATCAAACATTAAGGTATACACATGGGCTGCTTCAAAACCGTTGCAGAGTCAAGGATCATTAAAGGCGACCTTACGACATAAAAAGATGTCTGTGCAAACCCCAATTCATGTTCTTCAAGGGACTTCGTCCAGTGCATGTCTATTCAGTTTTGAAACTGCTGCTGACATGGGAATATTATCTATCAACTATAACCTACATACGTAATCTGGAAATGTGAGTCAGTTCCTGACATTATTTCATGGGCTAGGAAAGCTCAAGACAATTAAGGCACGGCTTCACATCAATGAAGACATCCAGCTTGTTGCATAGTGACACCACAGAATAGCATTTCACCTGTGAAGAAGCAGTCAAAAATGAACTAGAAACTCTATTGAAGCGCAACATCATTGAGCACTCCACTTGTCTCACACCATGGGTACCGCCCATGGTGGTAGTGCCATAAAAGGACAGTGGAGGTGTAGTGTGCATTTGTGTGGATATGCGCCAAGCCAACAAAGCAATCGAGAGAGAAAGACATCCAGGTTCGTACATTGCTGACATGATCATGCAGCTGAATGGCGCCAACGTTTTCTCCCGTTTTGACTTGATCAAAGGATAGCATCAACTAGAATTGGAAGAAAACTGAAGGTGCATTGCTACTTTCTCAACACGCGTTGGTTTGTTCACATACAAAGGTTGAGTTTTGGAGTGTCATCTCCTGCAGAAATATTCCAAGATGTCATATGTAGAATAATTCAACCTGTTACGCATGCTTTCAATTACAGTGATGATATATTGATATTTGGGACAACACAGAAGGAGCATGATAAGGCCCTCAAACAAGTGTTCCAGTTACGTACCGATGCAGGTCTCACCCTGAATGCAGAAAAGTGTGAATTTCACAAAACCAAACTCAAGTTCTTAAGGCACATAATCTGTGATGAGTGAATGACACCTGACCCAGATGAAGTAAAAGCACTGTCAGCCACCCAGCCCCCACAGTATGTTACCCTGCTATGATCCTTCTTGGGCATGGCCAGCTATTGTTTATTGTACATTGGTGACTTTGCCACAGTGAGTTCCCCATTCAGAGACCTGATTAAACCAAATGCCCAGTTCCGATGGTCATCTGCATGCGACCAAAACTTCAAAAGGATAAAGCATTCTATTGAAAATGCTACTGAGATGGCTTACTTTGATCGTAAATTACACACTGATATTACTGTTGATGTGAGCCCTGTAGGGCTACAAGCAATCCTTGTTCAGCATAATGGACATCCAAATGCTCCAAGACACATTGCGGCGTGTGCTAGCCAAAGTCTATCTGACACAGAACATGCCTATTCCAAGCCAGAAAAGGAGACTCTGGTAATGGTGTGGGCCTGTGAACACTTTCATGTGTTTCTTTATGGAAAGCATTTCACAACTGTGATGGACCACCAAGCTCTGCTCACCATATTAGGAAACCCAAAAACTAAGATGCCCCCTCGCATTTAGAGCTGGGGCTTGCGTTTACAGGAGTACGACTACACAATTGTGCATAAGGCAGGTAAGAAACCCTGCAGATTACTGCTCACAAGTACCCTTACATTGGTGCTGCTCGCTATCAAAAACAGCTGAAGAGTACATCAACTTCATTGTAAGGTCCAGCACATCAGCAGCCTTATCCATTGAACAGATTGTTGCTCCTACAAATACAGATAAAGACATGCTTGCCCTTAAAGACATTATTTCAGCACAGTCGTGGAGACATAGGTGCCGATTCCGATCCTGTAAAACCCGGGTACGAATGGTCGTACGCAGCTTATTCTCCGTACGACTCGTACCCGGGAAATCCTCCTTACAAAGCACCAAGTACGAATCGTACAGAAATACCATTTCCGTACGATTCGTAAAAATCTACGTGCGTCTAAAAAATACCCACTATTCTGATCCGGGACATCGCGTACGTGACGTCCGGACGGAGTCAGGCAGCGTTTTACGGACCAGCAAGTACAATTCGTGCCTACGTCACTCCGCACGGCTCATTTTTTACGGCAGCCAAAAACTCCCGGGAAATTGAGGACGACGTGAAGAAGGAGCACCGATATGCGAAGGACAGCCATGGACCCCATCCTACGTGTCATCCCGGCCCTCCTAGCCTACGACCTGGTGCACCGAAACCGCTGCGCACGCCGCAGAAGGTCTGAACAACACCCAGGGGCAAAGGGGGGGCGAGGTGCAGGAAACATAACCTCTACCTAATTTAAAAAATACCATATTCGGTACATACATTACCTCCAGGGTCTGGTCACTTTGGGGGGCATGTCCACCAATCCCTGCGTCCCGCTACAACGGCAGTGGGCGTGTACACTTACCCGTCACCACTACAATGGTGGTACGGGCTGTACCCACGCTCTGAGGGCGTGGGTATGACATGTACCCCTACATCACCACTACAATGGTGTTACGGGCTGTACCCACGCCCTCGGAGCGTGGGTACGGCCCGTACCACGCATACCCCTATATCACCAATACAACGGTGGTACGAGCCGTACCCACGCTCTGAGGGCGCGGGTACGGCGCGTACCCCTACATCACCACTACAATGGTGGTACGGGCCGTACCCACGCACTCAGAGCGTGGGTACAGCCCGTACAACCATTGTAGTGGTGATGTAGGGGTACGCGTGGTACGGGCCGTACCCACGCTCTGAGGGTGTGGGTACGCGCGTACCCCTACATCACCACTACAATGGTGGTACGGGCCGTACCCACGCTCTGAGGGCGTGGGTACGGCCCGTACCACCATTGTAGTGGTGATGTAGGGGTATGCGTGGTACGGGCCGTACCCATGCTCTGAGGGCGTGGGTACGGCGCGTTCCCCTGCATCACCACTACAATGGTGGTACGCGCCGTACCCACGCCCTCAGAGCGTGGGTACGGCCCGTACCACCATTGTAGTGGTGATGTAGGGGTACGCGTGGTACGGGCCGTACCCACGCTCTGAGGGCATGGGTACGGCGCGTACCACCATTGTAGTGGTGAGGTAGGGGTACGCGTGGTACGGACCGTACCCAACCTATGAATGCGGGGGTACGGACCGCATCACCCGTACCCTTAGGGCACCAGTACATTTGTGATACAAGGCATACACACGCCACGAATGTTGGCTTAGGGCCTGGTGTGGCATATAACCAGTATATTGGGGTGTGTTCATGGCCAGGACAGCACTGTACTGCACCAAGGGTGCGGGTGGGTGGGTGTCTGCCTAGGATTCCCAGCAGTGGACAAAGACATGTGAGGCGTGGTGCAGAGGAATACCAGCAGTGGACAGAGACATGTGAGAGGTGGGTGCAGAGGAATACCAGCAGTGGACAGAGACATGGGGGTGGGTGCCTATCACTCCCAGCAGTGGACAAAGACATGTGAGGGGTGGATGCAGAGGAATACCAGCAGTGGACAGAGACATGGGGGTGGGTGCCTATCACTCCCAGCAGTGGACAGAGACATGTGAGGGGTGGGTGAAGAGGAATACCAGCAGTGGACAGTGACATGTGAGGGGTGGGTGCAGAGGACTCCCAGCAGTGGACAGAGACATGGGGGTGGGTGCCTATCACTCCCAGCAGTGGATAGAGACATGTGAGGGATGGGTGCAGAGGAATAGCAGCAGTGGACAGAGACATGTGAGGGGTGGGTGCAGAGGACTCCCAGCAGTGGACAGAGACATGGGGGTGGGTGCCTATCACTCCCAGCAGTGGGCAGAGACATGTGAGGGGTGGGTGCCTATCACTCCCAGCAGTGGACAGACATGTGAGGGGTGGGTGCAGAGGACTCCCAGCAGTCGACAGAGACATGGGGGTGGGTACCTATCACTCCCAGCAGTGGACAGAGACATGTGAGGGGTGGATGCCTATCACTCCCAGCAGTGGACAGAGACATGTGAGCGGTGGGTGCAGAGGAATACCAGCAGTGGACAGAGACATGGGGGTGGGTGCCTATCACTCCCAGCAGTGGACAGAGACATGTGAGGGGTGGGTGCCTATCACTCCCAGCAGTGGACAGAGACATGTGAGGGGTTGGTGCAGAGGAATACCAGCAGTGGACAGAGACATGTGAGGGGTGGGTGCAGAGGAATACCAGCAGTGGACAGAGACATGTGAGGGGTGGGTGCAGAGGAGTCCCAGCAGGCAGTCGACAGAGACATGGGGGTGGGTGCCTATCACTCCCAGCAGTGGACAGAGACATGTGAGGGGTGGGTGCAGAGGAATACCAGCAGTGGACAGAGACATGTGAGGGGTGGGTGCAGAGGACTCCCAGCAGTGGACAGAGACATGTGAGGGGTGGGTGCAGAGGACTCCCAGCAGTGGACAGAGACATGGGGGTGTGTACATCATTATCAGATGACCACAACTCCATGGGTGTTTGTACGCATCCCTAATTTTCGACTATGTTGATAGTGCCATAACAACACATCACTGACAGCAGTGTCCCACTCCCATGAGGATGGATGTCTTTCCCCCACTGCATGACACACCACATGTGGGTGTGAGGACAAATTACACATGCATACCCACCCCTGGCGGATGCAGCACAATACACACACAGAGATCATGCCACAAGACTGTATAGTCATGTCAATGCCTACTAAACTAAGAGAGCCAAAGGGAACACACACTGTCACGCACATCCCAGGACTGATAGGAATGTACAGGTGCTGGGACAGCCACCAAGATGTTGTCTCTCATGGAAGGAATAGGGTGGAGTTCCCACAGATACAATGCCCACAATTGTCAGTCAGGTGCCCAAATACCCTGCAGAACAAGTACCATATGTGTGCTAGGCTGGGATTACACACATGCATAGTGCGGAAAAGGGACAATTTCTCCATGAAGGCATGGCAACATACTCAATACACAAGTACAGTGACTGGCAAGGATGGCACAGACGATGCAGCCGGAGACATTGCTGAGCAGGCATGGCCATAGTTGAAGGGATCCATCACCAACAAAGGGAATGTATACACAGGTCAGCACAACAATTGTGCAACTCTCTGCAGGGAAGATGTCAGGTGCCACGGAGGAAGGGACACTCCTTGGGACAATGTCTCCAAACACAAATAGCACACACGACCAAAGGTTATTTGCAGAGGCCTTGTGATGGCACGCAGATACCATGGTCCACCCCATGAGCATCAGACTACAACATATCCCTGAAACATAACACATTACCACAACCCCAACTCCTGGAGCATCAGCACCAACATCAATACCTGAAATGCAATAGTGTTCAAAGTAAAAAGAAAATGCTTTATTCAACATTCAACGAAAAATAATTAAAGGACACTATTTACAAAGGCCAATGGCCAGTCCAGATCATAAGTCTTTGGGGGGGGACACATGGCCACGCGTCTCCCCTAGCTTGCCTGCACATTAGAACCCTCAGGTTTGTCGACTGGGGGGGGGGGCATCATGTGGGGAAGGACCAGGCACCGCAGTGACAGGAGGGGGAAGGGTAGGTGTGGTGGGTGCAGGGCTGGACGCCTCCACCACAGGGGGTGGGGCAGTGCCAAAGGTGGAGGTGAGCTTGGCGCTGCACACGTCTGCCAGGGCGTCCAGAGTATCCCCTGCACCCGAAGAAACCACAGTCACAAAGGAGGGGGGGGGTCGGAGGAATGGGGTGCAGCGCTACTGGGGGAGGGGGTGGACAGGGGGGGACTCAACTCCCTTACCCGTGGAGTGCCTTGCCCGTTTGCGGGCTGGTGAGCCAGTGGGGCTGAGGCCCAGCACAGCCAAGTAGCTCTCTTTGTCAGACTGTGTGGCAGGGGAGCCGAGGGGAGTGCCTGGGTAGTGAGGCATGCGGACTCAGACTGTGGCTGCGTGTATGCCTGTGTGCCCCAGACCCAGTGGGTGTGCCTTTATCCCCCTGAGTGTGCGTGCCAGGAGGTGTGCGCCTGCCCTTACGTGTTTGTGTGCTGCCTGTGTCTGGTGGGGTGCGTGCTTGGGAATGTCTGGGTGTGCATGGGACAGGCATGGGAGTGGGAAGTGTGGATGGAGCAGGGGTAGGGGGACGAAGCGCTGCAGGAGACTCACTGCTGCCGTCAGTGAAGAGTCCATGGACCTCAGCAACATCTGTTGGTCAGACATCGCTGCTGACATGCCCTCCATGAACGACACCATCTGTGTCAGCAGTCTGGTGTGGCCATGGAGGACATTCAGCATCGATGTCTGGCCAACCTGCAACTGCCGCTGAATGTCCACAGACTCTGCAGTGAGGGCAGCAGGGGGGACAGGGGCAGGGGGTGCGGTGCCTGGCACGAAGGAGACACGGTGGTGCCCTGCACGGACAGAAGGGACCGGAGCAACTGGGAGGGCTGTGATGGGAATGGAGGGGGCGGTAACAGATGCTGTGCTGCTGCCAGGTGTTGTAGCAGCCTCCGCCCCCTTGAGGAGTTCAGCTTCGGACCCGTCAGCGTCGTAGTCGGTGTCGCTACCAGACAGGTATACACATGGGCTGCTTCAAAACCGTTGCAGAGTCAAGGATCATTAAAGGCGACCTTACGACATAAAAAGATGTCTGTGCAAACCCCAATTCATGTTCTTCAAGGGACTTCGTCCAGTGCATGTCTATTCAGTTTTGAAACTGCTGCTGACATGGGGATATTATCTATCAACTATAACCTACATACGTAATCTGGAAATGTGAGTCAGTTCCTGACATTATTTCATGGGCTAGGAAAGCTCAAGACAATTAAGGCACGGCTTCACATCAATGAAGACATCCAGCTTGTTGCATAGTGACACCACAGAATAGCATTTCACCTGTGAAGAAGCAGTCAAAAATGAACTAGAAACTCTATTGAAGCGCAACATCATTGAGCACTCCACTTGTCTCACACCATGGGTACCGCCCATGGTGGTAGTGCCATAAAAGGACAGTGGAGGTGTAGTGTGCATTTGTGTGGATATGCGCCAAGCCAACAAAGCAATCGAGAGAGAAAGACATCCAGGTTCGTACATTGCTGACATGATCATGCAGCTGAATGGCGCCAACGTTTTCTCCCGTTTTGACTTGATCAAAGGATAGCATCAACTAGAATTGGAAGAAAACTGAAGGTGCATTGCTACTTTCTCAACACGCGTTGGTTTGTTCACATACAAAGGTTGAGTTTTGGAGTGTCATCTCCTGCAGAAATATTCCAAGATGTCATATGTAGAATAATTCAACCTGTTACGCATGCTTTCAATTACAGTGATGATATATTGATATTTGGGACAACACAGAAGGAGCATGATAAGGCCCTCAAACAAGTGTTCCAGTTACGTACCGATGCAGGTCTCACCCTGAATGCAGAAAAGTGTGAATTTCACAAAACCAAACTCAAGTTCTTAAGGCATATAATCTGTGATGAGTGAATGACACCTGACCCAGATGAAGTAAAAGCACTGTCAGCCACCCAGCCCCCACAGTATGTTACCCTGCTATGATCCTTCTTGGGCATGGCCAGCTATTGTTTATTGTACATTGGTGACTTTGCCACAGTGAGTTCCCCATTCAGAGACCTGATTAAACCAAATGCCCAGTTCCGATGGTCATCTGCATGCGACCAAAACTTCAAAAGGATAAAGCATTCTATTGAAAATGCTACTGAGATGGCTTACTTTGATCGTAAATTACACACTGATATTACTGTTGATGTGAGCCCTGTAGGGCTACAAGCAATCCTTGTTCAGCATAATGGACATCCAAATGCTCCAAGACACATTGCGGCGTGTGCTAGCCAAAGTCTATCTGACACAGAACATGCCTATTCCAAGCCAGAAAAGGAGACTCTGGTAATGGTGTGGGCCTGTGAACACTTTCATGTGTTTCTTTATGGAAAGCATTTCACAACTGTGATGGACCACCAAGCTCTGCTCACCATATTAGGAAACCCAAAAACTAAGATGCCCCCTCGCATTTAGAGCTGGGGCTTGCGTTTACAGGAGTACGACTACACAATTGTGCATAAGGCAGGTAAGAAACCCTGCAGATTACTGCTCACAAGTACCCTTACATTGGTGCTGCTCGCTATCAAAAACAGCTGAAGAGTACATCAACTTCATTGTAAGGTCCAGCACATCAGCAGCCTTATCCATTGAACAGATTGTTGCTCCTACAAATACAGATAAAGACATGCTTGCCCTTAAAGACATTATTTCAGCACAGTCGTGGAGACATAGGTGCCGATTCCGATCCTGTAAAACCCGGGTACGAATGGTCGTACGCAGCTTATTCTCCGTACGACTCGTACCCGGGAAATCCTCCTTACAAAGCACCAAGTACGAATCGTACAGAAATACCATTTCCGTACGATTCGTAAAAATCTACGTGCGTCTAAAAAATACCCACTATTCTGATCCGGGACATCGCGTACGTGACGTCCGGACGGAGTCAGGCAGCGTTTTACGGACCAGCAAGTACAATTCGTGCCTATGTCACTCCGCACGGCTCATTTTTTACGGCAGCCAAAAACTCCCGGGAAATTGAGGACGACGTGAAGAAGGAGCACCGATATGCGAAGGACAGCCATGGACCCCATCCTACGTGTCATCCCGGCCCTCCTAGCCTACGACCTGGTGCACCGAAACCGCTGCGCACGCCGCAGAAGGTCTGAACAACACCCAGGGGCAAAGGGGGGGCGAGGTGCAGGAAACATAACCTCTACCTAATTTAAAAAATACCATATTCGGTACATACATTACCTCCAGGGTCTGGTCACTTTGGGGGGCATGTCCACCAATCCCTGCGTCCCGCTACAACGGCAGTGGGCGTGTACACTTACCCGTCACCACTACAATGGTGGTACGGGCTGTACCCACGCTCTGAGGGCGTGGGTATGACATGTACCCCTACATCACCACTACAATGGTGTTACGGGCTGTACCCACGCCCTCGGAGCGTGGGTACGGCCCGTACCACGCATACCCCTATATCACCACTACAACGGTGGTACGAGCCGTACCCACGCTCTGAGGGCGCGGGTACGGCGCGTACCCCTACATCACCACTACAATGGTGGTACGGGCCGTACCCACGCACTCAGAGCGTGGGTACAGCCCGTACAACCATTGTAGTGGTGATGTAGGGGTACGCGTGGTACGGGCCGTACCCACGCTCTGAGGGTGTGGGTACGCGCGTACCCCTACATCACCACTACAATGGTGGTACGGGCCGTACCCACGCTCTGAGGGCGTGGGTACGGCCCGTACCACCATTGTAGTGGTGATGTAGGGGTATGCGTGGTACGGGCCGTACCCATGCTCTGAGGGCGTGGGTACGGCGCGTTCCCCTGCATCACCACTACAATGGTGGTACGCGCCGTACCCACGCCCTCAGAGCGTGGGTACGGCCCGTACCACCATTGTAGTGGTGATGTAGGGGTACGCGTGGTACGGGCCGTACCCACACTCTGAGGGCATGGGTACGGCGCGTACCACCATTGTAGTGGTGAGGTAGGGGTACGCGTGGTACGGACCGTACCCAACCTATGAATGCGGGGGTACGGACCGCATCACCCGTACCCTTAGGGCACCAGTACATTTGTGATACAAGGCATACACACGCCACGAATGTTGGCTTAGGGCCTGGTGTGGCATATAACCAGTATATTGGGGTGTGTTCATGGCCAGGACAGCACTGTACTGCACCAAGGGTGCGGGTGGGTGGGTGTCTGCCTAGGATTCCCAGCAGTGGACAAAGACATGTGAGGCGTGGTGCAGAGGAATACCAGCAGTGGACAGAGACATGTGAGAGGTGGGTGCAGAGGAATACCAGCAGTGGACAGAGACATGGGGGTGGGTGCCTATCACTCCCAGCAGTGGACAAAGACATGTGAGGGGTGGGTGCAGAGGAATACAAGCAGTGGACAGAGACATGGGGGTGGGTGCCTATCACTCCCAGCAGTGGACAGAGACATGTGAGGGGTGGGTGAAGAGGAATACCAGCAGTGGACAGAGACATGTGAGGGGTGGGTGCAGAGGACTCCCAGCAGTGGACAGAGACATGGGGGTGGGTGCCTATCACTCCCAGCAGTAGATAGAGACATGTGAGGGATGGGTGCAGAGGAATAGCAGCAGTGGACAGAGACATGTGAGGGGTGGGTGCAGAGGACTCCCAGCAGTGGACAGAGACATGGGGGTGGGTGCCTATCACTCCCAGCAGTGGGCAGAGACATGTGAGGGGTGGGTGCCTATCACTCCCAGCAGTGGACAGACATGTGAGGGGTGGGTGCAGAGGACTCCCAGCAGTCGACAGAGACATGGGGGTGGGTACCTATCACTCCCAGCAGTGGACAGAGACATGTGAGGGGTGGATGCCTATCACTCCCAGCAGTGGACAGAGACATGTGAGCGGTGGGTGCAGAGGAATACCAGCAGTGGACAGAGACATGGGGGTGGGTGCCTATCACTCCCAGCAGTGGACAGAGACATGTGAGGGGTGGGTGCCTATCACTCCCAGCAGTGGACAGAGACATGTGAGGGGTGGGTGCAGAGGAATACCAGCAGTGGACAGAGACATGTGAGGGGTGGGTGCAGAGGAATACCAGCAGTGGACAGAGACATGTGAGGGGTGGGTGCCTATCACTCCCAGCAGTGGACAGAGACATGTGAGGGGTGGGTGCAGAGGAGTCCCAGCAGGCAGTCGACAGAGACATGGGGGTGGGTGCCTATCACTCCCAGCAGTGGACAGAGACATGTGAGGGGTGGGTGCAGAGGAATACCAGCAGTGGACAGAGACATGTGAGGGGTGGGTGCAGAGGACTCCCAGCAGTGGACAGAGACATGTGAGGGGTGGGTGCAGAGGACTCCCAGCAGTGGACAGAGACATGGGGGTGTGTACATCATTATCAGATGACCACAACTCCATGGGTGTTTGTACGCATCCCTAATTTTCGACTATGTTGATAGTGCCATAACAACACATCACTGACAGCAGTGTCCCACTCCCATGAGGATGGATGTCTTTCCCCCACTGCATGACACACCACATGTGGGTGTGAGGACAAATTACACATGCATACCCACCCCTGGCGGATGCAGCACAATACACACACAGAGATCATGCCACAAGACTGTATAGTCATGTCAATGCCTACTAAACTAAGAGAGCCAAAGGGAACAAACACTGTCACGCACATCCCAGGACTGATAGGAATGTACAGGTGCTGGGACAGCCACCAAGATGTTGTCTCTCATGGAAGGAATAGGGTGGAGTTCCCACAGATACAATGCCCACAATTGTCAGTCAGGTGCCCAAATACCCTGCAGAACAAGTACCATATGTGTGCTAGGCTGGGATTACACACATGCATAGTGCGGAAAAGGGACAATTTCTCCATGAAGGCATGGCAACATACTCAATACACAAGTACAGTGACTGGCAAGGATGGCACAGACGATGCAGCCGGAGACATTGCTGAGCAGGCATGGCCATAGTTGAAGGGATCCATCACCAACAAAGGGAATGTATACACAGGTCAGCACAACAATTGTGCAACTCTCTGCAGGGAAGATGTCAGGTGCCACGGAGGAAGGGACACTCCTTGGGACAATGTCTCCAAACACAAATAGCACACACGACCAAAGGTTATTTGCAGAGGCCTTGTGATGGCACGCAGATACCATGGTCCACCCCATGAGCATCAGACTACAACATATCCCTGAAACATAACACATTACCACAACCCCAACTCCTGGAGCATCAGCACCAACATCAATACCTGAAATGCAATAGTGTTCAAAGTAAAAAGAAAATGCTTTATTCAGCATTCAACGAAAAATAATTAAAGGACACTATTTACAAAGGCCAATGGCCAGTCCAGATCATAAGTCTTTGGGGGGGGACACATGGCCACGCGTCTCCCCTAGCTTGCCTGCACATTAGAACCCTCAGGTTTGTCGACTGGGGGGGGGGGGCATCATGTGGGGAAGGACCAGGCACCGCAGTGACAGGAGGGGGAAGGGTAGGTGTGGTGGGTGCAGGGCTGGACGCCTCCACCACAGGGGGTGGGGCAGTGCCAAAGGTGGAGGTGAGCTTGGCGCTGCACACGTCTGCCAGGGCGTCCAGAGTATCCCCTGCACCCGAAGAAACCACAGTCACAAAGGAGGGGGGGGGTCGGAGGAATGGGGTGCAGCGCTACTGGGGGAGGGGGTGGACAGGGGGGGACTCAACTCCCTTACCCGTGGAGTGCCTTGCCCGTTTGCGGGCTGGTGAGCCAGTGGGGCTGAGGCCCAGCACAGCCAAGTAGCTCTCTTTGTCAGACTGTGTGGCAGGGGAGCCGAGGGGAGTGCCTGGGTAGTGAGGCATGCGGACTCAGACTGTGGCTGCGTGTATGCCTGTGTGCCCCAGACCCAGTGGGTGTGCCTTTATCCCCCTGAGTGTGCGTGCCAGGAGGTGTGCGCCTGCCCTTACGTGTTTGTGTGCTGCCTGTGTCTGGTGGGGTGCGTGCTTGGGAATGTCTGGGTGTGCATGGGACAGGCATGGGAGTGGGAAGTGTGGATGGAGCAGGGGTAGGGGGACGAAGCGCTGCTGGAGACTCACTGCTGCCGTCAGTGAAGAGTCCATGGACTTCAGCAACATCTGTTGGTCAGACATCGCTGCTGACATGCCCTCCATGAACGACACCATCTGTGTCAGCAGTCTGGTGTGGCCATGGAGGACATTCAGCATCGATGTCTGGCCAACCTGCAACTGCCGCTGAATGTCCACAGACTCTGCAGTGAGGGCAGCAGGGGGGACAGGGGCAGGGGGTGCGGTGCCTGGCACGAAGGAGACACGGTGGTGCCCTGCACGGACAGAAGGGACCGGAGCAACTGGGAGGGCGGTGATGGGAATGGAGGGGGCGGTAACAGATGCTGTGCTGCTGCCAGGTGTTGTAGCAGCCTCCGCCCCCTTGAGGAGTTCAGCTTCGGACCCGTCAGCGTCGTAGTCGGTGTCGCTACCAGACAGGTCCTCCGCCTGACTCCCCTCGCCCTCCGTGCCACTTGCTCCCGCAGACTCGCCAGCAGTGGTGGCACCGGTGCTGGATCCCTCCTCCAGGTCCGTGCAGGTGTCTCCCTCTGTGTCCTCCGATGATGCTGTGGGCAAGGTGAAGAGACAGAAAATAATCAGTCACCTGTATACATCTGACACCTGAGTCCAAACAAAATATGTCACAGTGAATATCAGGAAATGCATCATGAGTAACATCTAGAATACTCCGCATATATGTAAGCCCTGCACTCCCCAGTTGGTTGACCCACCATGCCACTTGGAAACCAGGAAAATTAGGACACAACAGCAAATAACTTGATATCGAATTAAACTGAGAAGCTAGTGTCTGGGAACAGTTGAGCACAGCAAGACTATGAAGGCATGCCACCTCATGTTCACTGTGAACGAAACAGTATTGGTGCAGCCAAGGCCAAATAACAGACCTCAATGCTGAAGGTGTCCCCACACTCAGAGACCTGTGAGTACTTTGGAAACCCAAACGAAATACATTGTGATCCCTTGGGAATAACAACACTTTACACAATCTCCATGTTTAGAATGTGTGAATGTGCCACTTTGTGAACAGAACACACATGTGCCTGTATAAAATAAGTCACACAATGAGGTGCACACAAAACTACATTCACACAGTCATTGTATGAGCTGCCAGCCTTATTCATATAAGCCCCTGTTAGGAAGAAATGGGGTTTCAGTAAGTACATATACATGGCACCACGGCGGTCTGGATGACTTGACACTCGTAAGTTGGTATCAGCAACAACCAAGGACTTACCCAAATGCAACCACACTGTGGGAACATGTTAATGTTAATGTTAATGTTAAAATGGTATTTGTAGAGCGCACGGCTACTCAAAAAGAGTGTCCCGGCGCTTTAATTTAGGAAACTACTAAATGGAAACACAGCATATTAGAAGAACAGAAAAAAGTAACAGAATCAAAAGGAAAAGCAACCATCAAGGCTGAGCCTACTGAATAAACAGCCAGGATTTAAGATCCTTTCTGAAAGCAAGTAAGCTAGTGGCTCCCCGCAATTTGAGAGGCAAAGAGTTCCACAACTGTGGCGCCAGTAGACCAAAGGAACGACCTCCCAAGCGCACTCTCCTAACTCGCGGGACGGAAGCCAAAAACAGATGTTCTGATCTTAGAGAACGCGCCGGTCGATAGAAGGCAATTCTCTTTTGGAGATACTTAGCTCCCGTCGCATGGAGAGCCTTGAAGGTCAGAGTCAGAGCCTTAAAGGCAATCCGCTTGCGGATTGGAAGCCAGTGCAGGGTCTGGAGCAATCCCGCAGCACTGACACGTCTGTTCAGGCCAAAAATCGCTCTCGCCGCAGCGTTCTGCACAATTTGAAGCCGCTGTAGCAGGTAGTCTGGCAGGCCCAGGTACAGAACGTTGGAATAATCTAACCTGGAACCTATCAGGGCCTGCACAGTCAGCTTCCTGTGTTCCTCCGATAAAAGGGGGAGAAACCTCCGTAACATCCTCAGGAGGCCGAAGCACATGCCCGACACCCCCAAGATCTGAGACTTCATAGTCAACCCATTGTCCATCTTAACCCCCAAGTTCTTAGCCAATTGGGATGAACATATAGGGGGGAACATATTGGCAGGCCACCAAGCCTGCCAGTCTGGCTCCGTGTCGCACCCAAAGAAAAGTACCTCGGACTTATCGGAATTGCACTTGAGGCTGTTCAGTTGGAACCATTGAAACACAGCCCCAAGGCAGTCCCGGATACTCTTCCCATCAAAGTCTCCTCCTCTCTTACACGAGAAGAGGAGCTGGGTGTCGTCCGCATAGGATACGATCCGGGCCCCAAACGACTCCGCCAACGCCGCCAGAGGGGTCATGAAGATATTAAAAAGGGTCGGGCTCAAGATAGAGCCCTGAGGGACCCCGACTCCCAAAGGCGGCATCTCGGCGGAATCAGGCGAGGCCCAGACCGTTTGCCGGCGGCCCGTTAGGAAGGAGGAAAACCAACTAAGCACCGTCCCCCGCAGTCCAATCTCACAGAGTCTTCGAAGAAGACCATCATGGGGGACGGTGTCAAAAGCCGCCGACAAATCCAGCATCACCAGCATGGCTTTGCCCCCAGAGTCCAGAACCCCTTTAATGGTTTCTGAGACCTCGAGGAGCGCAGTCTCCGTGCTAAGATTTGGACGAAAACCCGACTGGGTGGCATGCAAAATCTCATTCGACTCTAGAAAGTTGGACAGCACCGTCTGCACGTGCTTTTCAACAACTTTCGTAAGAGCCGGCAGCAGGGAAATAGGCCGATAGTTGACTGGGGCCTTTGGATCCAGACCAGGCTTTTTGAGCAGCGGGATGACCATTGCTTGCTTCCAGGCCTGCGGAACCACTCCCTGACTCAGCGAGAGATTCAATAACGGGTTAGCCAGTGGGTTGACCACCTCGGCCAGTTTTGCCAGAATTTTAGCAGGGCATGGGTCCAAGGGCGAGCCCGATTTCAAATTGCCCAGAAGTGCTAAAGAGGCGGGCGCAGATAAAGGTGGAAATATGTCCAGCGTCAAACCTGGCACAGCAGAGGACGATCGAATAGCCCCAGAATTAATTCGCTCCACGGATACAGTTGATTGGAAAGAATCCTGTATGAGTTGGATCTTGCTAGTGAAAAAACTAGCAAGATCAGAGGCCCAAGAATCAGAGGGTCTCTCTTCTGAGATGTTAATCCGTGGGGAAATAAATTCTTTAACTATAGAAAAGATCTCCTTGCCAGAGTTTGAGGCAGCCTCTATCCTCTCTGCAAGGTAGGCTTTCTTGCTCAGGCGGATATCTCGGTGGTACTCCTTAACCAAGCTCTTATAAGTTAACTTAGCATCCGAGTCATATTTTACTCGCCACGCTCTTTCAGCTACCTTGCATTGCTGCCGCCTAGCCGACAATGCTACGGAAAACCAAGGGGCGGAAACTCGTTTGGGAGTGAGACGAGGAGCCAGTTCCGGGGCCAAATCGTTAAGCCTGTCAGAAAGCCATGCCTGTAAGGACTCCAGATCCTTCGACAGGTCACCAGAGAGAGGGCAAGGGTGATCCAGGGCCGCCTGAGCCAGCATCTCCGGGGTCACTCGATGGTACGCCCTATAGGTACGACCATGCTGCTGTAGAGCGGCACCAGCCAATCTACCTGTGCCTTTGATCAAAAATTTAGCCAGCAGATGGTCTGACCACAGTACCGGGCTAACTTCTAAAACCTCCAAAGAGGAGGTCGAGAAAACCTGGTCCAGAGTGTGCCCCTTAGCATGCGTCGGCCCCTGCAGATAAGGGAGTAACCCCAGCGGTGCCGTAGCCTCGGAGAGTTTGATAGCAACCGCATCGGATGGATCATCCATCCGAAAGTTGAAATCTCCGGCCACGATGCAGTGTTCTGCTTTCAAAACCAGTCCCAAAAGAACGGAGTCAAGATCTTCAAAGAAAGTCGCAGGTGGGCCAGGTGGTCTGTAGACCAATAGTCCCCTAACTGATTGCTGCGGAGCCAGAGTGATGGAAAAAGCAAGGGACTCCGAGCCACGAATATCCTCCACTGGCAAGATAGTACACGCCAAGCCCTTCTTCACCACCAGTGCCACTCCACCGCCCCTACCCTTCGCTCTGTCCTTCCTGAAAACGTTATAATCAGGTGGAATTGCCATGACAACGTCTGGGTTCGAAAGTTCTCCCCACCATGTCTCGGTCAACATAAGACACAGTGGTTTAGCCGTGTCAAGAAGCTCGTAAATATCTTGTGCATGTCTGCATGCCGATCTGGTGTTTAGTAGCATGCAGAGAAAATCCACATTGGCGATATTATTGCCGGGAGGCCCCGAAAGAGCACGGGAGGGACGCCATCCGCAACCAGGGCAGATGGACTTACCCCGATGACGTCCTGGGAAGACAGTGCAGCAGCCAGTGGAGGCAGTGAGGAGAGCACGAAGCTCCCCCGCCGTATAACACAGCATGCGAGGACCTGTATGACACACGCTTGGGTGGCGGAGCCTGTCCCGCCGCCCGAGCGTTTCCGAGACGCTGACGAGCGCAGACGGGCAGGACTCTGGCTTGACTCAGGCGCTACCGCTGCGCGTCACCGCTGCGCGCCAAAGCGAGCTTTAAATAGGCAATGAGGCGGTACAGCGGCGCTGGAGCGCTAACCCCCGAACCCAGGATGTACCAATAGCCCACTCCAAGATGGCGGCGGCGCGTCACGTGACCCCGTGAGCCCGGACCCGCAAAGTGCGGTGCTGATAACGATTATGGTGCGAGAAAGGGCCAGGGGGGGGCGCAGCTATCGTAAAAGCAGGGACACACAACCAAAGTGAAAATAAATACAAAAACAGGGAACTTTAAAAATTGCCTAAGCCAGCCACGAAAATGCGCTAGGCGCGAAACCCTGACGCAACGTGGTAGTCACCTTTACAAGGCTGACCCACCTGCCCACTCACCTTAAATAGGCAATGAGGCGGTACAGCGGCGCTGGAGCGCTAACCCCCGAACCCAGGATGTACCAATAGCCCACTCCAAGATGGCGGCGGCGCGTCACGTGACCCCGTGAGCCCGGACCCGCAAAGTGCAGTGCTGATAACGATTATGGTGCGAGAAAGGGCCAGGGGGGGGCGCAGCTATCGTAAAAGCAGGGACACACAACCAAAGTGAAAATAAATACAAAAACAGGGAACTTTAAAAATTGCCTAAGCCAGCCACGAAAATGCGCTAGGCGCGAAACCCTGACGCAACGTGGTAGTCACCTTTACAAGCCTGTATATGTATAATCTGAAAACAAGTGTTATTCGAACTGTGCCTTCCTTTAAAATGTGCCAGCCTGTCCCCGGAAAGTGTAAAGGTGGTTTCTTGTGCACTTCCTTGGGAGACATCTGTCATGCAGGCACATTATTGTCCTTCACAACAAAACATCAAAGTCTAACATAGACAAAATCGAGACATGTTGACAAGTGTAGTGAGTGCCAAGGTACAAGACTTCTTGACTAACAACTTGAATCATGCCACCTGTCACATGGCCATCCGTACCATGATGACACAGTTGGCAACAAAACTGACACACTGCCTGTAATGTGGAGTGGCACACATGTCCAAACACAGGACAATGCATAATCTAATGGGCCTGCAATTGTGTCGGAATAAGGAGCACCTGCATGGGAAGCAAGAATGTCCACACAGATGTCAGCACACAAAGACCAAACTACGTAGCATCTGGACCACACACTGGTGCCAAAAATGGATGAGCAGGAACCATGTATTTCAACTTTTGACACATGCTGCAAAGCACAAACATTAAACCCTGCACAACATGACTGGGTCACTGCATGTTGAGTGTCTGTCCAGACAATTATCACACACAGGTCAGACCTGGCAAGGAGACATAAGGTTTGGACATGTAGGCCTTGCCCGCAAACACCCCCCATACCTGAGACAATGTTATTGAGACAGATCAAGAAGTGACATCTCTTAATCTGGGTTTACTAAAATGTGCATCAAGATCTCCTAAATGTACTCCACATTACCTCGTGAGGCTGCCAACACATGTTTGTGACAAACAACCATCAACAGATAGTTGTACATAGACACACAGGCACTGCCCAGTGTGAGGATGCACAGGCCAAATGGGTTCACCCTGTACAGTGGACACATGTAGCACACTTTACATAAATACAAATGAGGCCAGGGAACAATGCCACAGAGGCCAACCTATGCTGAACACACAGAGAATGGGCACAGTGTTGGATGACACACATGATTCCGAGTCAAGGGTGTCTCAGGGGACTGTAGTGGGCACACTGCTCCATGGTCCTGGAATGATCTGACTGTAACATGACCAACCGTCCCGGCACTATGCATATCTCCCACTCATGCACATCATGTCTGAGGCAACAAGATCGGTCATGCATGCTGCAAGTCTGTTAATTTGAATCCTCACACTCCTATGTTGAGACTCAGCATCAGTGACAACAAATATGGACCCCCAAATGACTGAACAGGACAGGGCACAGGCAAGGTACCAACACATGTCACAGACCACCCCCACACATGATGCAGAAAGCAATGTGCACGTGGATTAACTGCCAGCCTAGATTACCATGTGCAATAGTGTTTACACACAGACCAGGGAACACATGTCAAGGAGGGGAACAGCACCGGTTGACTTGGGGGAAAAGGATATGCACTGCACATATAAACCCTGGCAGTGTATCCAGGCGACCAAGCACTTCTAAAAGCTGGTGACACACAACAAACACACATGTACCTACCCCCTTCCTGCTGCTGCATCTCCTGTAACCGCCTATCCATGTCAGGGAAGACCACCGCCAGGACACGCTTCATCTGGTGGGTCAGGCGTCGGCGCCCGCCATGGCGGCGTGGAGATGAGTCCTTCAGCAGGACCCTGGCGATCCTCCGGGTCCAGCACCGGATGTCCTGCCACCGTTTTCTCACTTGTGCTAGGCGCCGACTGCGACCCTCCTCCGATCTCACGGCCCTGACGGCCTGCTTCCAGATCTCCCCCTTGGCGTAGGCAGTTACCTGTGAGGATGACAAAGTGAGACAACATCACTACACCTGCTCCATGTCAGAGAGACACACATTTGAACATCTTTGAAATGTTGAACAGGGCATAGGATGCTGCCAAGGAATTGCATCCTAGTCATATGGACATTGGCCTCTGTGGAAGCCCCAACGCACTACATGGCATGTAAAGTACACAGGTGGCATGAGGGGTGCGACACACTCCATGAACATGGCACACACTGTGCATCACAAGAGACACCAGGCTGATGGACAGCACCTCCAAACAGTTACATGCCCCAGGCCACTGACGCAACCTCAGCAGAGTACACAGACACACTCAGGCACAGATCAATCACATGCCATTGGCAACAGCGGATACAAACCTCACTCTGCACATGTGCCACTTGCCTGTGGGGGGTGACAGGTGTGGGGCTAGCTCAGCAAGTCAGACACACAGTACGGCTTACTTCTCACATCAGATGGGTAGAGCTGTTGCCTCCTCCATGCAGCTGTGGTGCAACCCTTCACATAGACACTCACCAACATGACAAGGAACATTCACACACATCAATGTCCATGGGGCGTACACATCACTTGGACACTCTCACCACAGCTCCACTCAACTCAGACACATCTGTGGGAACAGTCACGTGTCACACCAGGGAGACTACTGAAGCGCCTCAGGGCAATAGACAAAATATGCCACAAAGGATTAGCCAGGCTGAATGTGTCATGCACTATGCAGTGAATGTTACAGTAAGCACAATGCAAGTGAGGAGTGCACACATGAACTACATCATGCTCTGCATGGGAGACATAAGCCATTCCCCCCCCCCAGGACCCACTCTAAACAACATTGGATGTCTGTCACACCTGGACACAATGCCAGAAGTGACAGTCACAAAAAAGGTGCACCGTCAAAGCTAGTGGAGTCAGCACTCACCTGCTCCCCTGGGCTCCCATACAGGCTGGGGTACTGTGGGAGGATGACATCAAGCAAAGCCTCATTCTCCTCCTGTGTGAAAGGCTGGGCCCTCTCCACAGACCTTGACATGGTGCCAGAGGAAGCACAGGCAGCAGCAGTGGTGTCGACTGAAAGGTTGTGCAGGCAAGTGCCCTCTCATGGATTCTGCCTGACTTATATCTGCCTTGCTGGGTCCTTTCATTTACAGGAGTACAGAGTGATTGGTCAGACTCATTTGCATCCTATGTTTCCTCCAATCCCTTTAAACAAACACCAGTGACAGCATTTGCATGGTTCAAATTAGCAGCATCATGTCAAGTCAACAACCACTTTGCAACAATGTAATTTTGTGGCCAACTGACTTTTCAAGGCCACCTGATGGAAAAATTTGAGCAGAAAACTCGGTATCCATGACAACCATCATGCATTTATTGCCTAAAACTTGTCCCTTATGTGTCCCCTATGTAAATTTCAAATCCCCACACAGGTACGGTGCGTTTCACACCTACGCGTAGGCACTGGGAGTACACGTACGTGTACTACCTCAGTACACGTACGTGTCCAACTAGTGCGTACACGTACGTGTACTCCCAGTGCCTACGCATACGTGTACTGAGGTAGTACACGTACGTCTACTACCAGTGCCTACACGTACGTGTACACGTATGTGTAGGCACTGGTAGTACACGTACGTGTACTACCTCAGTACACGTACGTGTACAACTAGTGCGTACACGTACGTGTACTACCTCAGTACACGTACATGTACTCCCAGTGCCTACGCGTACGTGTACTGAGGTAGTACACGTACGTGTACTCCCAGTGCCTACACGTACATGTACACGTACGTGTAGGCACTGGTAGTACACGTACATGTACTACCTCAGTACACGTACGTGTCCAACTAGTGCGTACACGTATGTGTACTCCCAGTGCCTACGCGTACGTGTACTGAGGTAGTACACGTACGTCTACTACCAGTGCCTACGCGTACGTGTACACGTACGGGTAGGCACTGGTAGTACACGTATGTGTACTACCTCAGTACACGTACGTGTACTCCCAGTGCCTACGCGTATGTGTACTGAGGTACACCTACGCGTAGGCACTGGGAGTACACGTACGTGTACTACCTCAGTACACGTACGTGTCCAACTAGTGCGTACACGTACGTGTACTCCCAGTGCCTACGCATACGTGTACTGAGGTAGTACACGTACGTCTACTACCAGTGCCTACACGTACGTGTACACGTATGTGTAGGCACTGGTAGTACACGTACGTGTACTACCTCAGTACACGTACGTGTACAACTAGTGCGTACACGTACGTGTACTACCTCAGTACACGTACATGTACTCCCAGTGCCTACGCGTACGTGTACTGAGGTAGTACACGTACGTGTACTCCCAGTGCCTACACGTACATGTACACGTACGTGTAGGCACTGGTAGTACACGTACATGTACTACCTCAGTACACGTACGTGTCCAACTAGTGCGTACACGTATGTGTACTCCCAGTGCCTACGCATACGTGTACTGAGGTAGTACATGTACGTCTACTACCAGTGCCTACGCGTACGTGTACACGTACGGGTAGGCACTGGTAGTACACGTATGTGTACTACCTCAGTACACGTACGTGTACTCCCAGTGCCTACGCGTATGTGTACTGAGGTAGTACACGTACGTGTACTACCTCAGTTCACGTACGTGTAGGTACTGGGAGTACACGTACGTGTACTACCTCAGTACACGTACGAGTACAACTAGTGCGTACACGTACATGTACTACCTCAGTACACGTACGTGTACAACTAGTGACTACACATACGTGTACTGAGGTAGTACACATACGTGTACGCACTAGTTGTACACGTATGTATACTAAGGCAGTACACGTACGTGTGTACGTCCCGTAACACGCATGCTCCTACAGCAACACTACTATAGTGATACGGACCGTACACACACCCGCATGTGTACGGTGCGTTTCACACGCTTACACTGGTGATAGGGGGCGCACACGAAATCCATGGAGGTCTCAGACTCTAACAAGGCTGTACATCAAGTCATTCTCATTAATGTCCTTCATGTGCAGGGCCTAGGTGTGTCAGGCAGTGATATTGCACATGTCTCCTCATGTTTGAGCACAATAGATGTGTGATGACATGTGTACACATGTCATGTGTGATGTGCCACTATGTGGCACACTTCCCCTTCACACTTTGCACATGTGTGCATGCAGTCCAAACGTGTCAAGCACAGCATCACTGGTATGGCACAGTCACCAACACCCGCAATTGTAGCCTGATGCCAGGGACAGGGACACTAATAACTGACATTGAACGACCAGCGTGCCACGATGTGACTATGTCATGTGTGTGTCATATGCAGATATGTGGATGTATGTCACTCCTGTGATGTCTATGGCTGTTCACTTACACTGGCCCACAGCTCGTTTCAGGGCATGTCATGTAGACTTGCCAATCAACGGTTGTATCTGGCTTTTCGTATGAGTATCACCTGGCTGGCATACGTGTCCTGGATGTATTGCACAGACCAGACTCTGTATTAAGCAGATGTGTAGCATCAGTTGAGCATGTGCTCACTTCATTGACATTGATGTTGTTAAGTTCTCACTCTTCGTCATTCATTCCAATTTTCTGCAGGGCACCGCCTCTCCCCCGACCAATGCCAGACTTGGCTGCCATGAGGGAACATGACTGCATAAGACGTTACCGATTCTCTCAACAGTTGATTGAGGACTTGACCGCCAGGCTGGCACCACACCTCCAATCGCGACACAGGTATCCTACAGCGCTGACCCCCAAGATGAAGGTGATGGCAGCCCTACATTTTTTTGCCACCGGTACGTTTCAATTCACCATAGCTGATGTCGGTGGCATGTCTCAGACGATGTTCAGCCGTGTCCTGCATGATGTTTTAGAAGCCATGTTGGAGCACCTGGATGAATTCATCCATTTTCCGACTCCTGAGCAGTTGACAGGTGTCAAGGGTGATTTCTATGCCCTGGGAGGGATACCCCATGTAATTGGGTCCATTGATGGGACACATGTGGCTTTGGTATCACCACAGGTGCAGGAGGTAGCCTATCGCAAACGTAAACATTACCACTCTATTAATGCCCTTGTGGTGTGTCTTGCTAACATGCTGATTTCCCATGTCTGTGCACGTTTTCCAGGGTCAGCACACGATGCCTACATCATGAGGCGTAGCAGGGTGCCAGAAATGATGCTGCGGCTGCACAACAAACGAGCATGTCTTGTTGGTGGGTATACTCTGTTTCTCCTGTGTGTTGCGGTATCTTTGTACCTTACCGCATCTCCGGACCCACTTCTTCACATGATGTTTCCATGTAGGGGACTCTGGCTATCCCAACATGACATGGCTGATGACGCCTCTCCGCAACCCAAGATCAGCTGCAGATCACTGTTATAATAATGCACACGGGCAGACCAGGCGAGTGATTGAGAGGACGTTTGGCCTCCTGAAGAGCCGATTCCGGTGCCTTCACAAGACAGGCGGGTCCCTCCCATATGCACCAGCAAAGGTCTGCAACATCTTCCTCGTGTGCTGCATGCTGCACAACATGGCAGTGGAGAAGGCAGTGCCACTCATCCTGGATCCGGATGAGCTGGAACATCCACCCGTGGAGGATGAAGGGCTTGGTCACGAGGCAAGTGAGGAGGAGGAGGAGGACATCCGGAGTCAGCTCATATGCAACTTCTTCTCATGATGTTGAGTCACTGGGTCTCAGTGTGCACGCTTAGAGACTTGTGTGGCAGGTGTTGCAATGTGTGTGTCCGGCTGACTGTATGCTAAGTGACTTAGAGGTGTGTTCTGATCTGTCACTCAAGTGATGATGTAATTCCACACATTTTAGCAGAGACACTAAATTTTAAATGAGCATAGTGACAACATTATTCATGTAGAGTAAATGACCATGCATGCGGATAACAATATTTTTGCTGTCTCCTTGTGTGTCTGTCATCCCCAGGGTCTTGCGCATGTTGTCTGCTCGTGTCATCGTTGGCCTCCTGATATTCCTCATGAGTATTGCAACGTGTGCTGAATCAGCGTTCCATGCATGGACATGTTGAAAAGACATTTTGGGTAAGGATTGCAGCAAGGCATTTTGGGGGTGTTACGTGTTTTGAATGTGTGGGGACTGCTCCTGTGTATGTTGTGTTACCATGCATACATGTCGACTCACCATGGGGCACATGACATGTAGCATGAGTCCCAGAGTCTCCCCAGTCTAAAATTAGCGAGGCTGGCAACTCAGCCAAGGAGCTTTTTAAGACTATAACAGCTCTTGCTAAACCTCCGCAGGATAACACCTACCGACCTGACCTGGTAACCTGCCAAAAGTTGGCGGTATATTTCCAGGAGAAGCTACAGGCCATCTATAACGAGTTTAGTAGTATGTCTCCCAGCTCAGAGTGGAGCGATCAGAGGCAGGAACTCGGCCCTAGGGGTAATACGGGTCTCAGTGAGTTTGCCCCCATTACGGTGGAGGAAACTCGTAGGTTGATCATCTCAATCAATTCAGGATCACCCCTGGATCCGTGCCCGCCATCAGTCTTTCATCTTGCTGCTGAGGTGATTGCGGAGGAGCTATCCCTGTTAATGAATATAGCAATTCAATCTGGTCGCTACCCCTCGAGCTGGAAGAGAACAATAATCAAGCCTCTGCTAAAAAACCTACACTAGACCCCCAAGTCTTAAAAAACTATCGTCCAATTGCCGCATTGTCCATGGCGGCCAAGATTCTGTAGAGGGAGCTTAATCGCTCCCTGACGGCATATCTGGTGGCCCACGAACTGCTTGACTCTTCTCAGCACGGTTTCCGCACCCAGCACTCTACAGAGTCAGCACTTCTGATGGCAGCAGAAAATGTGCGTACTATAGTTGACGGGGGAGGTCGGGCAGTCCTGGTGATGTTGGACCTCTCGGCAGCCTTCGATACCGTGAATCATACGGTGCTGATTCGGAGGCTCCAGGAGTTTGGTGTCCAGGGTTCTGCATTGGCCCTACTAGCCTCTTTTCTGGAGGGCAGGGAGCAGAGCTTGTCGTGGGATGGTCTGCAGTCCGACCCCTATCACCTACTGTGCGGAGTGCCACAGGGCTCTGCCTTATCTCCCACGCTCTTTAACATCTATGTAGCCCCCTTGGCCAAGCTCATTAGGGCACATGGCTTCACGATTATCTCCTATGCTGATGATTCCCAGATCATTGTGTCCGCGGGTGAACAAGCCAATGACACGGCTATTAAGTTTCATAGGTGCCTGTCAGAAATCATGAGCTGGATGCGAGAGAATTTTCTCAAAATCAATACGGAGAAAACGGAGATAATAGAGTTTGGCCGGGGAAATCCCATGTGGAGCGGTTCCTGGTGGCCAGCAGAGGCTGGCGAATGCCCCTGTCCCGTGCTTAAGGTCAGAAACTTGGGAGTGGTGTTCGATAATCAGCTTAATTTTTCTGCGCATGTCAGTAATCTGGCCTCTTCCTGCTCTTATCTAATAAGGACATTGCAGAAGATTTTCCCTTTTATTAAATTTGATCTTCGCAGGAATGTGGTGGTAGCTTTAGTGCTGTCCAGAATGGATTACTGTAATGCATTGCTATTAGGAATAAACAAGTCCTTGATGAGGAGACTGCAGGTCCTGCAGAATGCAGCAGCCACTCTCTTGCTAGACGTTCCCAGAGGTCAGTCTATCGCTGAGGGAATCAAGGCACTTCATTGGCTTCCAGTCCAGCAGAGCATAGATTTTAAGGCTCTATGCCTAGTACACAAGGCTGTGTCTGGGGGGGGGAGCTAAGGAGGTTCAGAAGCTCTTTATTCCCTACTCCCCAGGTCGGGCACTTAGGTCCTCCTCTCAATCCCTCCTTAAGCTAAACCGTGTCAGGAAAGCCAGATGGGGCGGCAGAGCCTTTTCTTTTCATGCTGCCAGTCTCTGGAACAAACTTCCTGGTTCTCTGAAACTAACAGACAGTCATCAAGTCTTCAGAAAAATGTTAAAAACACGGCTTTTTGATGTGATCCGTTGTTAAGATGGAGCTGTTTCTCTCTACCCACCAGCGCCAAGACGCTTCGGCATTTGTTCGCGCTTTACAAGTGGCTATCCTATCCTATCCTATCCTATGAATTGATACTCACCCTTCGTGACAGTCATCTGTAATGGTTTGTGGATTCTGAGGAAGGCATCAATGTGTGTAAAACTTCACTCAGACACATACAGGATGCTACGGGTGGACATAGTGTTAGACATCCCCATAGGAGGCTCACTGGGGAATTGCAGCCTCTCCGTGTGCAGCAGGGTGTGTTTGGGCCACCTCCTTCACTTGTGTGCCAGTTCATTTGGATTTACAACATCTGTGTTGTGAAGGGGGTGTCCAGTGTAGGTCCCACATGTTCAGCCAAATGACCTGTGAGTCTGTTCATATTGATGCATTTCCCTTAGTGTGAGCCTGAGTAATAAAGGTGTTCCTCACACTCCAAGGTGCCTCATCTCTGTCAATGCAGGTCTCTTGCCACTTTGCATGCGGCATCTCTGGCATAGTTGTCAAAGATAGTGCATATGAGTCTATGTGTAGTTTAGCAACATGCATGCAGTTCTTCATGGATTCGAATCTGTATTGTGCATGAAGTCCATGGTTGTGTATGTATTTGGGCATGTTGGTCCCCAAAACGGGCCGTCAACACCTGCTGAGGGTGTGTCTCCTGCGCGCAGCTCGGCCTTTTGTTTCCTGTTCCTATGTCAGTCATCTTTGGTGATTGTGCATCCATACTCTCGGGGTGTGCCATGAGTGACCGGACACTCCTTCCTTTACATACGCCTGTTGCAGTTGTCCTTTCTGACATCCTTGTCTTTGTGTGCAACTCTTGGCATACTTTCCAGGGCATGGCGCCTGCTGCTGCAGCCCCTGCAGCAAGGGCCCACAAAGTAGCGGGAGTCTGCAACACACACGCCTCAAAGATGCTCCTCCCTCAACCCATTCATTTGGTTGTCATCATCTTGTCTGTGCCACTGTTGCGGCCACGCGGGGCCAAAGGCTAGACCGTCAGCACATGCAACGTGCACATTGCACGACCCTCATGTCCTTGCATGACCCACATCACACTACAGTCTGATGTTGTAGCCACCCTCCAAGCAATGTCTATCCAAAACTCAACCGCCTGCTCTCAGGCATACCTTAACCGCACACACAACACCTTTGCATGCTGAGTGTGCAACTCCAACTGGCTACACAGCGCTGCCCCGCCTTCCAGGCCCTGTCACACCAACCAGATCATGTCCCTCCTGCTCCACACAGGCTCCCTCCACCAGCAAGGCCATGGGAGTGGGACTCAAGCCTTCAGCATGTGGTATAGTGGTGTCATCTGGCACATGGCCCAGGGATCATCTCTCAGCGTGTCAATCTTCAATGTGTCCAGGACCCCCCTCTCCACCGTCACATGCGCACACAACCTCCACATCATGTCGTATGCCATTGACACCCAGGTGCTCCGCAGCCTCACCAAAGACGCAGCCATTGCCCGTTCCAACATTCAAGATGGCAAGAGGTCCGTTGATGAATGGCTGAACATCAGCCACCTGAGGCTGGACTTGTATTGGACTGAGGTAATCATCTGAGGATTGTCCCCTTACAGCTGGCTCAACTCCTTGTGTCCCACCCGCAGGGTCCCTACACAAGCACCCAGTGGGCACGCACACAAGATGGTGTGCATCATGGATTTGTCACTCACATTTGCCATGCAAATCACCAGCATCTGTACCTCATGCTGCAACACCCTCTGCATGATGCACATGATCCTCAGATAGATCCACTCCAAGGAAAGACAGACCATCCCCCAGGTCCACGACACCAGCCGTGTCAACTACTGCCCCGCCCTCTACGGATCAAGTACATCCAAACTCACGGGAAACTTGTCCACATCCAGGGTGCATCTGCACAACTCAGCTTCAACATCCCGCACCCCATTAACATCACCGTCCACTTGAGATAGCTGCAAGGGATCACTGTGTGCTGCAGGATGACCTTCACACTCCTCACACACACTCAGGAGGCAGTCAACAACCCCATATCCCAAAATCAACCTTGTACGTCTGTCATCCAAGACCCCGTTGGCCCAACTCTATGCATCCGAACTTGGCCTGGACAACATTCTTCACATCCACAACACTCCAGCATGAAGGAGATGTTTCTCACGCCTGGACAAACATACCTGGGTCTTCCTCCCCGGGAACCTCCACATGAGCCATGACCTCTAGGCCTTCATCATCCTCTTCCTGATTGGTGTGTCCGCACAGTATTTCAAGCACACCCTCACCTGCTTGAGGCCATCACGGCTGAGTATTGGGATCCCAGGTTGTATCGGATGATACATTGTGACCCATGTGTGTCCTGTACCGGACTCAGATCCCAGGGTATGGATGGCTGGAGTTAGTTCAACACTCAGGCATAGTTTGACATTTACACACACGTATATTGTGGACTAATGCAGAATGACAGCAACATCTCATGACAAATAAATAGTTTTATTGTCGGTGGGGAGCATGTTTTTGTAGAAAAAATAAGGTGCTCTACCGGGTGCATAGAATCCAAAGTTCACAGGGGGAGATGGGATCCTTGGCATTTGAAGTCATCAGAGTCCAGACCACAGTGTTGGTCATCATTGGTCAGACTGTGACCAGCAAGTCCATGTGGCAGACAATGTCAGTGAATGATGTGCTGCTGTTGCGCATGAAGGCCAGGTGCCAGGCCAGGTGACCTGGGAGATGTGGATGGTCTGCTGCCTCTCACGGTCTTTTCCGTGGACGACCCACCTTCCTCCGGGGACCCTCAGATGCAGGCCTTGACGATGTTTGGGAGGCTCCGTCGGACAAATCCTCCTACTCCTCCTCCCTCCCTGTGGCTGGTGCTGGTCTGCGCCTGGTGTCACAGGGAGGGTTGCCCATGTTGTCGGCGATCCGACGGAGTGAATGGCTCATGTCCCTTTGCACCGCCAGGAGCTCAGCCAGTCTTGCCTCCATCCGTCCTTGGTGTTGTTGTTGACTGGAGTGTTGCTCGGCCTGCTGATTCTTAATGTCTGTGAGGGTCGCCACTACCTGACTGATGGCCCTGGTGTCACGCCGGTATGCCTCCATGATGTTGTGTACGTGTGACATACCGGTCCCTTCAGCTGTCTGGTCAGGTTCTCGCCTCCGCCTGCCTCCACTCCCACCACCCCTGCCCACACGAACCTGGCCTGCCGTTGTGGGCACATCGGGTCTACGGGACCCCTGAGGGATGGCAGTGTCGGTGTTGGCTGCCTCCTCCTGGGTGCCCGGCGAACCTTGTCCCTCCAGGTCAGACTGGCTCAGTTGTTCAGTGTGGGCAGGGCTCCTGGGTGTCTCCTGGGATGTGGCAGTAATGGGGGTGGTGGTTGGCACAGACGTACCTGAAGCAGGTGCTGCAGGGGCTTGGACACCAGAGGGGCCAGGTGGGTTGGGGTCATTCACGGAGTATTGTGAGGTGTCGCTGCCGGTGGGATCAGGCTCCTCCCGAGCCTGGGACTGTGGTACTTTCCCCCCATTGTTGGGGGGCGATCCGTGACGTTGCCCTGTGTGGGAGAGAGAGACAATGTTAATGCTGTTTAATGCGACATCCATGTTTCATACATATTCTAGTTGCCACAGATCCTCCAGGTAGTTGTATGTGCCTAGCATTCACATCAATGTTCACTTGTGGATGGGAATGTTGCAGGGGACTGATTGAAATGGTCTCCAGGGTGTTTGACATGTCGAATTTGGGCTTGGATGCTTTTTTTGCTGTGGCTTGATCTTGTTGTGTCACATGTCCATTGTGAGAGTGGGTGACTCCATTGGCCACCCCAGGGGTGTGTGCTTGTGTAAGGGGTGAGTGATCATCCCTCAGCCCGACGCTGTTCAACATCCACATGGCCCCCCTCACACAAGTGGCCCGCCACCACAACCTCTAAAACATCTCCTACGCCGATGACACCCAGCTCATCCTCTCCCTCACCAAGGACCCTCACACCGCCAAAACCAACATCCACGAGGGTCGGAGGGCCATCGCCGACTGGATGCGGAGCGGCCATCTGAAACAGAACTCGGACAAGACGGAGGTCCTCATCCTGGGACCCACACCCTCAGCATGGGACGACTCCTGGTGGCCGATCGCTCTGGGGACATCACCGACACCCACCAAACACGCACGCAACCTAGGATTGATCCACGCATCCTCCCTCTCCATGTCCAAGCAGGTCAACGCCGTCTCCTCCTCCTGATACGACACCCTACGCACGCTCCGCCGGATCTACTGGTGGATCCCGACCTAAACAAGTAGAACAGTGACACAGGCCCTCGTCAGCAGCTGACTGGACTACGCCAATGCACTCTACGCAGGACTCCCATCCAAACACCAACGGTGGCTACAACGCTTCCGAAAGGCCTCCGCACAACTGATCGTCAACGCCCCCCACCACAGCCACATCACCCCCCTCCTGAGTGACCTGCACTGGCTCCACATCGACAAGAGGATCACCTTTAAGCTCCTCACCCACGCACACAAGGCACTCCACACCGCAGGACAAGCCTACCTGCACATCAGACTCAGCTTCTACACCCCCACCCGCCAGCTCCGCTCCGGCATCCTCGCCCTCGCAGCTGTCCCCCGCATCTAACGTACGCCCGCCTGCAGCAGATCCTTCTCCTACCTCGCCGCAAAGACCTGGAACACCCTCCCAACCCACCTACGACTGACCCAAGACCTACTTGCGTTCAGAAGACTCCTCAAGACCTTGCTCTTTGAGCAGTGGTGGAACCCTCCCCCCCCCTCAGCACCTTGAGACCCTGACAGGTAAGTGGCGCGCCTTACAAGTGCCCTGATCGATTGTTGATTGATTGACGGTGCCTGCTGGTGGGTGTGGTGTGATTTGGCAGTGGGTCTCCCAGGTGATGTATCTGTCCCCCCATGGCGCATGCTGCCATGTCAGTGAGTGTGAGTTCCTGTCCTAGATATCTGAGCTTGTTGTGTTTGTGTTCGAGTTTGCAGTTGGCACAGGAGGGCCTTGTGCTGCCTACAGCAGGGCCAAGTGTCAGCTACCTTGTCAATACTTTGCCAGTCTCTGTGCATTGCGCATGGTGCATGGGTATGTACCTGGGCCATATGGGCTGAGGGCAATGGTGTCTGTTTCTGAGTTGTACAATATGTTTAGTGATCCCCACCCTCCCAGCATCCCGGACATCCTGTCTTGGGTTTGTGGTTTGTGTAGGCTGGGACATGGCATGGCCTTGCTTTGTGAATGGGGCATACTCATGTTAGTGGCATGAGAGTTGTTTTTGAGTGTGGTTGTGTCCGGTGAGGGCTTGTTGGTAGGTGAGTGCATTTGTTGTAGTTGAGGTGTGGATGCCATTCTCCCCATGTTACGTAAGTTGTTTGTGTACTCACCAGGCTCTCGAACTTCTTCGACTCCGTGTACTCCCACCGGCGGAAGCAGGGCCATCACCTTCTCCTCCCAGGGATGGTAATGTACCGGTCTGTGGGGCAGCCCACCTCCTGTGATGTTACTCTGGGCGTAGTCCTCGTTCATTTTGCGCTTGACTGCCCTCCGCAGATCGTACCACCTGGCTTGGCATTCATTCCTGGTCCTTCTGATGGGCGCAACAGCATTCACCCGATCGACGATCCTCTGCCACAGGCGTGTTTTTTCGGCTATGCTGGTCTGTCTGACCAATGTTAAAAAGAGCTGTGGCTCGACTCTGATGACTTCGTTGACAAGGATGTCCAGCTCCTCCCTTGTGAACTTTGGATTCTTGTCTGTGGGCATGGTGTGGGGTGTGGGTGTGGATGGTTGTGGGTGTGTGGGTGTGAATGTGTAGGTGTGTGTGTGAATGTGTAGAGGGGGTATGTGTGAAGGAGGTTGTGTGAAGGTGTGTAAGTTAAGGTGTATAGGTGCAGTTGTTTGTGTGTGATGTCTGTCAGCAGTGGGTCTGTTGCAAAGGCTCATGGTTTGTGAGTGTGGGCCCTTTTTATTGGTCCATTTGTGGGTGTGGCTGGGTTTGAACTTTTGGTGGGTGTGTTATAAGAGGTGGTTGTGAGTTTGGGCCTCTGTTTGCCTGTTTGGATGTGCCAGGTCAGTCTTTTAGATGTTTTTTGTCCTGTAGACGTGTTTTGTGGTGTTGTGCGAGTCGAATTGACGGTCCTTGTGCTGTTTTACAGTGTCCTGGTTCAGTACGAGTCGTTTTCGCGTATGTAATGTGCGTACATACGCTATGTTGTTGTACAGTGATCACATATGCAATGGTGTTGTACAATTCGTACATACGCGATGCTGGGGTACGGAGTTGGGGTACGGTGCGTCCGAGTACGGGGCTGGGGTGGGGGGTATGGGGCATACATACGCGGGTGCTGGGGTGGGGGGTACGGCGCGTACATACGCAGGTGCTGGGGTGGGGGGTACGGTGCGTACATACGCGGGTGCTGGGGTACGGCGTGTACATACGCGGGTGCTGGGGTGGGGGGTATGGCGCGTACATATGCGGGTGCTGGGTGGGGGATACGGCGCGAACATGCGCGGGTGCTGGGGTGGGGGGTACGGCGCGTACATACGCGGGTGCTGGGGTACAGCGCGTACATACGCGGGTGCTGGGGTGGGGGGTATGGCGCGGACATGCGCGGGTGGGGTGGGGGGGCCATACGACTCGTACCCCAGGCCCAAGTGTACCCGGGGTAGGGGTCATACAAAGTTCGCTCCATACGGGACGTTTTCCATACGCTTGTGTATTCGGGACGCCGGTACGGATCGGACTTGTGCGCTCGGACTTCAGTTTTACGACTCGTACGTAAAACTGTCCGGGGACGTCTCGTAGACTTTTCCCGAAGTCATTCGTATGGATTTTTCACGTACGAATCGTACTTCGCCGTTTGTACGGGACTTGTACGATTCGTACTTGAATAAATACAGATACGAGTCGGACGGTAAATTTTTTTAACGGATCGGAATCAGCCCCATAGTGTTAGACCTCTAAGTAAAGATGATGAATCTCAAAAGTGCAAGAACGTACAGGATGAACTGTCTGTCAATAAAGAAGGCATTGTGTTTAGAGCCTCACGGATAGTCATACCTGAGAGTCTCCGACAGCAAGTTATTGAACTCACTCACGAAGGACATTGTGGCATTGTCACCACCAAAAGAGCCCTGAGAGTTTGAGTGTGGTTCCCGCGTTTGGGTGAGCAAGTTAAAAGGGAACTAAAGGAGTGCCCCTATGTAACTGCCTTTGCCTTAAAGTGACCCAGAATCAACTAAACATGTCTGATTTTCCTGTGCATGGAAAAAAGTAGCCGTTAATTTCTTTTGGTCCCTAGCAAATGGACATCAATTTATGGTAGTCATTGACGGGTATTCCTGTTTTCCTCTAGTGGGGGAAATGTCATCAACAACACATGACAAGATTATTGAGCGGTTAGATGACGTCTTCGCAACATGGTGCATCACAAACATCCTTCAATCTGACAATGGCCCACCATTCGATAGCAAGGAGTTCAAGGAGTTTTTAACTAGACTCAATGTCAAGCAACAAAAGAGTACAACCTTGTGACCCCAAGCTAACAGTGTCGTAGAATGATTTATAGGCACTCTAAATAGAGTGATTCAATGTGCATCGATGGAGGGAATCAAGCTGAGTCAGACTTTATGTCAAGCACTTCGTGCCTTTTGCTCGACTCCCCACTCCACCACTGTTGAGAGTCCTGCCACCTTGCTGTTTGGGAGAGCTGTAAGAACCAAACTACCACAGTAGACCAATGAACGAAGTCGAACTGCTGACGAGGTTCATGTCACTGCTCGGAAATGTCAAATGAAGATGTATGCTGATCAACGTTGGAGAGCTCAGGAACTCGTCTTCAACAAAGGTGACTGGGTTCTTGACATGTGATAACGGCACAACATCCTGGAAGATCCATCACAAGCGATTTGTTAAATTTCAGACATCTATCTCACCATTCATCGTCCCCTGTAATGCTAGATGAGGCTGCCACACCTGACAGCCCAAACCAAACATCAGCTCCTGTACCCTCGGCGTCCACTCAGGGTGCATCTCAACTACCTCAGACCACGTGGTCTGGCTGAACAGTGCGAGCACCTACACAACTCATCGAAGAAATATAAAATACTGCTGTTGTTTACACCTTTTTATTTAACAAGGGGGAGATGCAGTGTGTTAGGACTATGAGCACCAGGACCACGTGGGGGAGACTCAATGAGAGAATTTAGTAACCATTTTGGGAAGGTGTTAAGGTGTGGTCATTAACAGTTAGGAGAATGAGAAGTTCAGTTGAATGTTATACGCTGGTGAATAAAGACGTCAATTATGACCTCAGTGTGGGGCGTGTTCATTTTGCATGCTATGGAGCTGGAAACGTCACGACACTATGCATATAAATACTTGGAAACTATGCTGGAGACCACACTGCATGATATTACTGATTCCGTCAAATATTTCTCTGCATATCCATCATGCAGTGCGTGATGAGAATAATTTACTTTCAGTACCTTCTTGACAAATAATAAAGATATGCGAAAAAAAGCTGACATCTTAGCGTTACTTAGGTACCTTAAAATACATAAAAGAAAACATACCTTTAGATTGTGAGGGGCTTTGAGATGGTATTACCAAAATCAGCAAATAATAACATTGCAATCTAAGTTATTAGGTGAAATACAAACTTTATTAATGATCCAGAGACATAACTGCAAGCACAAAGCATCCTCTTTGATTGTTTACCCATGCCCCTAAGTGCAATCTCTTTTCTTGCAGCATGACAAAGATAAACTAACATGGAAAGAAGATTAAAGTATTCTGTATTTCAGCTCTGCCTTCCTCGTCATGTTCCCAGATGTTCCAATTTTCAGATCACTTCAATATATAGGCATTAATGTGGTCCTGCAGAGAGAGGAGAAAAAGGACAAAAATCTGCGGTCACTCTCACAAACCTAGGAATAAGAATGACTCTTCTATGGAGACAGGTTTCTGAATACCACACATATTTATATTCTGCAGGGGGACAGGATACTCAGATTCACTACATAACTGCATGAAAGACTGGTATTCACTGTCCACAAATAGAAAACTTCACTTCAATATGTTTTATATAACTTTGTTCAAGTTTGGGTACAAGCTTAAGTAAACTACATATATATAAAACACCCTACCCGGAGTTAGGTATTAATGTAACCTCAGTCCGTCTCTCAATGAGCTCCTTAATTGACTCAAGATGGAATAATACACACTAAAAACACTCTACCTCACACATGCCGGCTCCCAGTAAGCCTACTCATGCATGCTCTATTGACTTTCTAAGTACCTCATTACAAGACATGGAACATCTTGTTTGGCACAACACAAATGTTCCACACAACCAATAGAATATAAAATTAAGTCAATGCCTACCCATCACCCATTTGCACAGCCCAGAAGACCATTCATCCTAAAGAAAATACACTACAATCATTACCCTTAATCACCTAGATCCATTCATGTTACATCCAGACATCTATTCTGACTCAAACACTATTAACGCTGCCAAGGCTCGTTCACCTCGGCACACATGCAAAACTAAGAACTCAAAACCTTATGATCTATGATATGTAAACAGTTTAAATGTGCACAACTGTTATGTCATGTAAAGGTATTTTTAGGGGATGCATGTCGCCCAGGAGCGTGGGTGTCCATCCTGGTGCTAGTAGACATGCCAAGACCTGGCTGTGATCTTGTTGAGGAAACAGGTTTTAAGTTTCTTGCGAAACTCAAGGACAGAGCTAGCAACTCTGATGTGCAGGGGGTTGTTACGGTCTTTAGGAGCGAGGTATGAAAAAGTTCACCTACCAACTCTGTAGATGTGGGGATTGTGAGCGGTGTGTGGAAAGTGATATGGCTTTGCAGGTAGAAGGGGCCAAGGGTGTGAAGTGCCTTAAAAGTATGAGTAAGAAATTTAAGGTGCACATGCTTGTGAATAGGAGCCTGTGAAGCTTTTTGAGGTAGGTGATGATGTGAGTGAGGGGGGGAGTTGGAGTGTGAGTCTAGCTGCTGCGTTTTGAATGACATAGAGACGCTTGCTAAGGGGAGCTGTGATGCTCACATAGAGAGTGCATCCACAATTGAGTTTGCTCGTTATCAGGCTCGGGGTGACTGTTCTCTGGGTGTCGAGGGGAAGTCAGTTAGAGGGCATGGAAGAAGGAGGAGGATGCCACAGTGTTAACTTGGCATGTCATAGACAGGTGTTTGTCCACCGTTATAGAACTGTTCCAGGCTCGCTTGGTGGAGTTCAGCAGGCCACCAGGCTATTTTCAAAATATATCTGCTTTCTAGTTGTCTCAATCTAGTTTCCCTGTTGCCCCCTCTGGGAGATTTCAATACCTGGTCTAGAACACTGAATGCCAGCAGGCTAGAATTATCATCGTGATAATCTCTAAAGTGTCTCTCTACTGGGTAGCGGTCATCCTCATTGTTTATAGCCCGTATGTGCTATAAAATGAGTTTATGAACCTGGTGTTTTGTATTCCTATGTAACTCTTAGGACATGGTCATCAAAGCATATACACAGCATAATCTGATTTACAGTGTAAACATTTTTAATCACTATTTTTCTCCTATTCCTGTGTTGAATTCCTTCAGATTAACTCCATGGTAGCAGGCTTTGTATTTATTACATTTCTTGAAACCTTTCATAGGTCTCAACCAATTGGTATTTCTTTGAGTGGTGACTTAGTTTCTTACTGTTAGACGGACCGGGAGGGTCGGCCGAGGACAAGGGGAGAGGTCTCCGGGGAGAGCCGTCTCCAGCGATCGTACAGATAAATAACTTCCCCCCCACAGACAGACACCACACAAGGAGAAGATTTAGCGTTCTTTATAGGCAATTTCTTACGGTACGATGGAAGGTACAAGGAGGTCTGGACTCAGGGGTCCCCTCGATTCAAGTCTCTCAAGATGGGGAAAGGGGGTAGCGGGACAGTCTGGTTACCAGTCTTGGTAGTTGATGTGGTATGGTGGATAGCTCACAATCCTCGAGCTCGGTGTTCTAGCTGGGACGGGCCGCGGCAGCGCCAGCAGGTCCCGGTGAAGATGGATGATACACGATCCGCGGCAGCGCCAGCAGGTCCCGGTGAAGATGGTTGATACACGGTCCGCGGCAGCGCCAGCAGGTCCCGGAGAGATGGTCGATGCACGGTCCACGGCAGCGCCAGCAGGTCCCGGTGAGGATGGTCGTTACAACGGGCCGCGGCAGCGCCAGCAGGTCCCGACGAGGATGGATGTTGCAGAAGGCCGCGGCAGCGCCAGCAGGCAGGACGATAGTTCACAAGATAGGGCTACGGCAGCGCCAGTAGTCCGTCAAGGCTGAGTTCTCTCGGTGTCTCTCGACTCCAGGATACAACTGCCGTCCTGCTCCGGAGCTGCCCTAGTTATAGGTCTGGCGCCCTTTGATGTCCGGACCCTCGCACTTGGAGGTCGGAGGGTCCGGGATGAAGGTGTCCAGACACCCAGCAGGGGGTGGAGCCAGCGCCTGGGGGAGCTGGAGGCGATCGGCACCTGGCGGGGGAGAGCCCTTGACGCTTCGTTCTCCCATTTACCTGCCAAGTGGTCCGCTCACCTCCTGGGTGGAAAGTGGTGCTGGGATGCCGGGGCCGGCCAGGCCCAGGGTTAGGGTCGGGTGGAGGCCACGCGGCCTCGTGGCGCAAGGCCCAAGATGGCGGCTTGATCCGGCCGGGGGAGCCGGTGGTGGCTCGGTCCCGTGATACATGGAGGTCCGGGGGCAGGAGTTCCGTCGGGAGACGGGGTGCGGGTGATTCGTGTGGGTCACGGCTGGCGGGCCGGGGCTTAGGCCCTGTCATGCGGGGAGGGAGCAAGCCCCTCGGGTGGCCTGTCCAACATGCGTCCCCCCCAGCTGAAGGCGGGGAGAGTCACCCATCTTCCTGGGGACTCTCCTCGTCGAGGCGGAAGAAGCGTGACAGGCCATCTGCGTTGGCGTGGTCTTGGCCCGGTCGGTGTTCCACGGTGAAGTCCCTTCCCTGCAGGGAGATGGACCAGCGCAATAGTTTTGGGTTCTCCCCCCGCATCTGCATCAGCCACTGCAGGGGTCGATGGTCGGTTTGTACCCGGAAGTGGGTACCGAAGAGATAGGGCCGGAGCTTTTTGAGGGCCCACACCACTGCGAAGGCCTCCCTCTCGATTGTGCTCCAGCGCTGTTCTCGGGCCAGGAGGCGTCTGCTGATGAAGGCCACCGGCTGGTCATGGCCCTCGGGGTTCAGTTGGGAAAGAACCGCTCCGATACCGTGGTCGGAGGCGTCTGTCTGTACAATGAATTCCCGACTGTAATCGGGGGCCTGGAGCACAGGGGCGGTGCACAGGGCGGCCTTCAGCTTTTCGAAGGCCGCTTGACAGTCGGTGGTCCAATTAATCCGCTTCGGCTGGTTTTTGGACGTGAGACTCGTGAGGGGCCCCACAATGCTGCCGTAGTCCCTCACGAACCGCCGGTAGTAGCCGGTGAGTCCCAAGAAGGCTCGGACCTCGGTCTGGGTGACGGGGGGCTGCCAGGACTGGATGGCAGCAATTTTAGGTTGCAGCGGGGCCACCAGTCCGCTTCCCACCTGGTGCCCGAGGTAGGTCACGGACCCTTGACCAATTTGGCATTTGCCAGCCTTAATCGTGAGGCCGGCCCGCTGGAGGGCCTGCAGGACCTCTTGGAGGTGGAGGAGGTGGTCGGACCAGTGGCGGCTGTACACCGCGATATCGTCCAGGTAGGCAGCGCTGAACTCCTCGAGCCCCGCCAAGACCTGGTTCACTAGACGTTGAAAAGTAGCGGGGGCATTTTTCATGCCGAAGGGCATGACCTTGAAGTGGTAGTGGCCATCGGGGGTAGAGAAGGCAGACCGTTCCTGAGCCCGGGGTGTGAGACCGATCTGCCAGTATCCCGCTGTTAGGTCGAAGATGCTGAGATAGCGGGCGGCCCCCAGCCGGTCGATCAATTCATCTGCTCGGGGGATAGGATGAGCGTCGGTCCGGGTGACAGCGTTCAAGCCCCGGTAGTCGACGCAGAATCTCAGTTCAGGCGTGGTGCCGGGGGCAGCGGCTTTGGGGACCAGTACAACTGGGCTGGCCCAGGGGCTGTCCGAGGGCTCGATGACCCCGATCGTGAGCATTTTGGCCACTTCCTCTTGGATGCAGGCCCGTACCCGATCTGGCACGCGGTAGGCCCGGTGTCGGACAGGGGGACTGTCCCCGGTGTCCACGTCGTGCAAGCACCAAGGGGTGATCCCGGGGGTGAGGGAGAACAGTGTAGCGAACCGCAGTAGGAGGTCCCAGCAGCTCTGGCGTTGCTCTGGGGTGAGGGCATCGGAGAGCCGGACCCCGTCCACGGAACCGTCGTTCTCCTGAGTCTTCAGGAGATCCGGGAGGGGTTCGGAGTCTTCCTCCGCCCCACTGTCCGTAGCCATCAGGAGGCTGAATTCTGAGCGCACAAAGTGTGGTTTGAGTCTGTTGGTGTGGAGGACCCGAAGGGGGTTCCGGGTGGTCCCCATGTCGATGAGGTAAGTGACGGGTTTTTGCGCTCGACCACTTTGAAGGGCCCCGTCCACTTATCTTGCAAGGCACATGGTTCGGTGGGGGACATCACCCACACTTGTTGACCAGGTTCGAACTCGACGGAGGAGGCATTGTGATCGTACCATTTTTTCATGTCCTCCTGACTGGCCTCGAGGTTCGCTTTTGCCATCTCCCTGAAGCGTCGGGTCTGATTGCGGAGGGCCAGGAGGTACTTGAAGACGTCTGGAGGGGTATTTAGGGGGGCCATCTCCCAACCTTCTTTGACTAGGCTGAGGGGCCCTCGCACAGGGTGCCCGTACAGGAGTTCGAAAGGGCTAAAGCCGAGGGACTTCTGGGGAACTTCTCGATAGGCGAAGAGGAGGCACGGGAGTAGTACATCCCACTGGCGACGGAGGGGCTCTTCCAATCCCCCAATCATCCCCTTGAGGGTGCGGTTGAATCGCTCCACTAGTCCGTTCCCTTGGGGGTGATAGGGGGTCGTGAATCGGTAGGTGACCCCGCACTGTTGCCAGAGGGACTTCATATATTTCGAGATAAAGTTCGTGCCTCGGTCGCTGACGACTTCTCGGGGGAAGCCCACTCGGGAGAAGATCCCCATTAGGGCCCGGCCAACCACCGGGGCTGTTACAGTTCGTAGGGGCACCGCCTCGGGGTAGCGGGTGGCGTGGTCCACCAGTACCAGGATGAACCTATGTCCTTGTGCCGTGCGGGGGTCCAGGGGCCCCACAATGTCTATTCCTACCCTCTCGAACGGGGTGGTGACCACTGGGAAGGGTTGCAGAGGGGCTTTCAGCTTACGGCCGCTCTTCCCACTGGCTTGGCACGTGGGGCAGGACCGGCAGTGGTTAAGGACGTCGTTCCGCATCTTCGGCCAGAAAAAGTGAGTCACTAGGCGACTGTAGGTTTTGTCCTGGCCCAGGTGTCCAGCCAGGGGGACATCGTGGGCCAGAGTTAGTAGGAAGTCTCTGAAGCGGAGAGGCACCACCAGCACTCGACTGGCCCCTAGTTCTGCGATTCTTTGTTCGCTGTATAGCAGGTCGTTATCCCAATAGACCCAATGAGTCCCGGTGGAGTCCCCTGCGCTCTGGGCTTGCTGGCGGAGCCCCTCGAGGGAGGGACAGGTCTTTTGCTCCTGGCGGAACTGCTCTTGGGTGGGCCCCCCTTCTTGACGCCACTGAGCCAGGCCGGGAAGGTCCTGGGGTTGCGCGACCCCTTCGGCCGTTGGTTCTGGGGGGTTGGTCTCGTCGTGGTCCTCTACCGGGGCGACCGGGGGCGGAGGTGCTGGCCATTCTGGATCTTCTGATCGGGGGACGGCACGGGCGGCCATGGACCGGGTGGTTACGCAGGCCCAGTCCGGGAGGCCCAGCATCCCCAGGTGCTCTCTTCTTTCGACGGTGGCCCACGGGGAACTCTCAAGGTCGTTCCCCAGGAGGCAGTCCACGGGTGCATCATCCCGGACCGTCACCTTCAACAGGCCGGAGACCCCTCCCCATTCGAAGGGGACGCAGGCCATTTGACACAGACTCTCGGAATTGTCGGCTGAGCGGACGGGGCAGAGAATGTTCGGCAGGATCTGCTCGGGCTTCACCAGGTGACAGCGGACGGCCGTCACACTGGCGCCTGTGTCACGTAAGGCCTCGGCCCGACGTCCATTAATGGTCACCCATTGGCCATATTTCCGGGTGTTTGCGGGTAGGGGGGCCCGCGGAACCATGTCCTTTCCCCCTAGGCATGCTAGAACCATGGCGGCCGGTTCCCACTCTTGCTGGGCCGGCTCATATTCTTCCTGTTCTTCTGATAGTCGTTCTTCCCCCAGGGCGGCGGCCGCTACCTGGCGGGGCTTTGGTGTTTGGTTCTGCGGGCAGCTCGGGTCATTGGCGTAGTGGCCGACTCGCTGGCATCGGTGGCACGTGACGTTGGCTCGGAACCCCGGGCGCATCGGGGGGTTGCCCCTCCCGGCCGGGGGCGGGGTGCTGGCCACGGGTGTTGCCGGGATGGTGTCTCTCCCTCGCCCCTGGCCTCCTCCTCCTCCCCGGGGACGGTGCTGGCCTTGGTTGTTTCGGTTTTGCTCGTGCGGTCCTCTCCGGCCCACTCGGGTGCTTTCCCATCGGTCAGCTTCGGCGGCGAGTTGCCGGGGGTCAGTCAATTTACTGTCGAGGAGGTGCTGCCTGAGCTCGACGAAACAGTTGTTCGACAGGTGCTCCCATACCATAAGGTTAAAGAGTTGCTCGTAGGTCGTTACATGGCTCCCCTTGATCCAACCCTCGAAGGCTCGGCTGAAATAGTTGACGTACTCCACCCAAGTTGTACCCGGGATCCGGGTGCAGTCTCTGAACCTCTGGCGGTACATCTCGGGCGTGAGGCCGTAGCGGGTGAGGAGGGCAGCCTTCATGTGGTCGTAGGACGACATCTGGTGATCTGGGAGCTGCAATAGGGCATCGCGGCCTTCGTTGACGAACCTCCCCCATAGTCCGGCTCCCCAATCACTCCGGTCGATCCGGTGGGAGGTCATGGCGATCTCGTAGGCTTTGAACCATTGTTGTATGTCGTCCTCTCGGACATATTCTCGGACAACATCCTTGGGGATGTGGACTTTTTTCTCGGTTGCTCCCGGGGTGTGCGGTCGCTCAGGCACCCCCGGTTCTTTATTCTGTTTCCGGAGTTCTATCTCCGCCAGTTTGCGCTCGTGTTCGAGTGTTATTCTTTTTTCCTCGAGCTCCCTCTGTCTCTGTTTTTCTTCTCGCTCTTCTCGGAGCCGCAGGTGTTCTAGGTTTAGTTTCTGCTCGGCTAACTTTAGTTCTCCGTCCATCTTGAGTCGTGCCATTTCCAACTCATGTAATCTGGTTCTTTCTCTTTCTTGGATCTCCTCCTGCGAGAGGCCCGTTCCCCGCTCCTCGGGAGCCGTGGCGTTCCCCTCTGGTGCGACACTGTTTTGGTCGGGGGATCCGGTGACCCCAGTTTCCGCCCACGACTCAAGGGCGCGCTTTAAATCGTCTTTGGTACTCAGGCCGGTGGTAGCAATGCCTAGTTCCATGCAGAATTGTTTAAGTTCGCGGTGGTTATATTCTTCCAACTTATCCATTTGGAACTTTTCAGTGGAACCGCTATCTTTGGCTGACATCGTGGTTTTGTCGTGGGGTGAGCTACTCTCTGTACGATTACGCGTTGATTCGGATCCCATCGCTGCCACCAATGTTAGACGGACCGGGAGGGTCGGCCGAGGACAAGGGGAGAGGTCTCCGGGGAGAGCCGTCTCCAGCGATCGTACAGATAAATAACTTCCCCCCCACAGACAGACACCACACAAGGAGAAGATTTAGCGTTCTTTATAGGCAATTTCTTACGGTACGATGGAAGGTACAAGGAGGTCTGGACTCAGGGGTCCCCTCGATTCAAGTCTCTCAAGATGGGGAAAGGGGGTAGCGGGACAGTCTGGTTACCAGTCTTGGTAGTTGATGTGGCATGGTGGATAGCTCACAATCCTCGAGCTCGGTGTTCTAGCTGGGACGGGCCGCGGCAGCGCCAGCAGGTCCCGGTGAAGATGGATGATACACGGTCCGCGGCAGCGCCAGCAGGTCCCGGTGAAGATGGTTGATACACGGTCCGTGGCAGCGCCAGCAGGTCCCGGAGAGATGGTCGATGCACGGTCCGCGGCAGCGCCAGCAGGTCCCGGTGAGGATGGTCGTTACAACGGGCTGCGGCAGCGCCAGCAGGTCCCGACGAGGATGGATGTTGCAGAAGGCCGCGGCAGCGCCAGCAGGCAGGACGATAGTTCACAAGATAGGGCTACGGCAGCGCCAGTAGTCCGTCAAGGCTGAGTTCTCTCGGTGTCTCTCGACTCCAGGATACAACTGCCGTCCTGCTCCGGAGCTGCCCTAGTTATAGGTCTGGCGCCCTTTGATGTCCGGACCCTCGCACTTGGAGGTCGGAGGGTCCGGGATGAAGGTGTCCAGACACCCAGCAGGGGGTGGAGCCAGCGCCTGGGGGAGCTGGAGGCGATCGGCACCTGGCGGGGGAGAGCCCTTGACGCTTCGTTCTCCCATTGACCTGCCAAGTGGTCCGCTCACCTCCTGGGTGGAAGGTGGTGCCGGGATGCCGGGGCCGGCCAGGCCCAGGGTTAGGGTCGGGTGGAGGCCACGCGGCCTCGTGGCGCAAGGCCCAAGATGGCGGCTTGATCCGGCCGGGGGAGCCGGTGGTGGCTCGGTCCCGTGATACATGGAGGTCCGGGGGCAGGAGTTCCGTCGGGAGACGGGGTGCGGGTGATTCGTGTGGGTCACGGCTGGCGGGCCGGGGCTTAGGCCCTGTCATGCGGGGAGGGAGCAAGCCCCTCGGGTGGCCTGTCCAACACTTACCAAAAATTCCCTCATGGTTTTAGACTTATGATATGTGATAGAGGGGTTTGGGGTAGTATCCTGCCAAATCACTGGAACTTTTGCAAAATATGCCAATGTTTCATCAGAGATTGACATACTGAATTCTGGTGCTTGTTGTATGTTGTATTGAGCCTGCGTTCCGTATCTACCTTAGAGTTCACATTTATGTTTTTTAAAAGTAGTAGCCCGTTTTCATTGTCGATGTCCAAAGAGTGTAAATAGGAAGCTCTTGTGTGCGCAGGCGTTGTGACAAAGGCTGGGAAAGCCGAAATGCGTTTGATGCTGCATTTTTCTCTGCTGTGCTTAGTGCTAATTAAAAAAGAACAACAACAACACTGCTTGGAGTGCGATCAGTACTTTATTCTTGGTACGGTACTAATTTGCATTTAAACACACCCAGGGGCATTGACTAGCAACCCTGGCGTTCTGGATGCATGTCAGCTACTCGCACTTTAAAGAGGATTGGTTTGCAGATGTGCCCCCTCGTGACATTTCGGCTGTTAGAGGTAAGCGCGATGCGAGGGAATTCGGAGAGCTTTCCAGCAGCAAGGCCTGCCTCCACGGTCTGATGTAGCTTATTATTGGGAGTCAGCGTGCGGAAAATACTCGCTGCGAGAACAGTGGGTTCTGATCACGGAGCGTTGTTTCAGCTGTGTGCTCTGTTTGGGCCTAGCTTGGAACCCAGAACAATACTAATGTGGCGGATGACGAAATTGAGGCGAGACTGCAGGTAGCCAAAGGGGTTTTCAAAGAGAAAGAGAGTGCAAACAGAGGTGACTCTAGCAACTAACACAGGTCAAGCATTGTTGCACAAGTTACTTACCTTCGGTAACAATATATCTGTAAGAAACATTAGTTAGTTATAGATTCCTCCTTACCTTAGAATTCCCCCAGGCGTCAGACTGGATCTGGAAGTTTTTTTTTGTCAGCAGTACCTCTGCGCGTCGGAGGGTGGCGTCGGTGGGCTCCGCGTCAGTCGTCGGCATCGTGGTCGCCGGGATGACATCACGGCAGCTACTTAGATACCGCCTTTGTGCACTGGCGTCAGTTCTGTACATGACTTTCCGCGCCAGAAACGCAGAGCCATGCAAGACACTGACCAATGGTGCACAAAACTAGGGCCCTGAAAGGATGTCCTTAACCCTAGAAATCAGTTTGCAGAGCGGGGAGGATGGGTGGGGCGGTAAGGAATCTATAATTAACTAATGTTTCTTACAGATATATCGCTACCAAAGGTAAGTAACTTGTGCATCTGAAAGAAACACGTTAGTTATAGATTCCTTACCTAGAATAGATACCCCAGCAATACCAACCTCGGTGGAGGGTCTGCGAACCAAGATCACACCAGAAAATCCTGGAGAACAGAACGGCCAAAGAAGCCGTCTCTCCGGACTTGGCTTTCCAGGCAGTAGTGTTTGGTGAAGATGTCATTCAGAGGCACTCCCCTTCCCAAGGCAGTAGTGGCTGCCGTCGCCCTGGTGGTGTGAGCACGTAGCCCGACTGGAGGCTCCTTTTTAGCCAGAGAGTAACAAGCCTTAATACACAAAACGACCCATCGAGAAATGGTGCGTTTGTGCACGGCCTGACCCTTCTTTACAACCACGTAACTAACAAAAAGTTGATCATCCACCCGGAACTTTCTTGTGCGATCCAGATAGAAGGAGAGCGCACGTTTTGGGTCCAGACGGAGGAGCCTCTCTTCTTCCTTTGAAGGATGTGGATGTGGAAAGAAGGTGGGCAAGGTAATGGTCTGCCCGATGTGAAAGGCAGTTACCACCTTAAGAAGGAAGGATGGATGGGTCCGGAGAACCACCTTGTCCGGATGAACAGATAGGAAAGGAGGTTGTGAAGAAAGAGCCTGGAGTTCACTCGCTCTTCTAGCAGAGGTGATGGCTACCAGGAAAGCAGTTTAAGTCAGAAGACGTGAAGGACAGTTATGCAGTGGCTCAAAGGGAGCACACATGAGATAGGTTAGCACAAGGTTCAAGTCCCACTGAGGCATAACGAAGGGGATTGGAGGAAAAAGATGCGTTAAGCCTTTTAGGAAATGGTTTACTACCGGGGACTTGAAAAGAGAAGGCTGATCTGGCAACCGAAGGAAAGCAGAGATGGCTGAAAGGTAGCCCTTGATAGTGCCCAGAGCATAGCCCTGCTGGGCTATAGAGAGAGAAGAAACAAGAGTACTTCAGAAAGAGGGGAAGAAAGGAGATCCACAGTTTTTGCTGTGCACCATGCCACAAATTTGTTCCACCTACAGGCCTATACCGTCTTAGTAGAGGGACGGCTGGCTGCCAAGATTACATCACAGACTTCTGGAGGCAGGTTGAAAGACTACAGCTGCCGCCGCTCCAACTCCACGCAAGACGTTGGAGACTGGATAGGTTCAGGTGGAGAACCGTCCCCTGCTGCTGCGACAGAAGATCGGTATAGGCGGAAAGGCATACAACAGACCGCAACTCCACTCGCGACGAAAAGCATCGGCACGCGCCTTGGAAATTCCAACGCGCAGAATTGTTGACACTGCGCATTCTCTCCGGTGGCGAACAGATCTAAACAGGCTCTCCCCACTGTTGAAAGAGACCTTGCACCACCTCTGAGTGAAGACGCCATTCGTGATCCATCATGCACCTGCAGCTGAATTTGTCGCCCCTGGCGTTCGGAGAACTGACCAGGTGTTGAAATGCCCTGATGTTCCAGCCATGCCCAGAGGCGGAGGGCCTCCTGACATAGGGTCCACGACCCCACCTGCCCTGTTTGTTGCAATACCACACAGCAGTGGTATTTTGCGTGAACACCTGCACTACTCTTCCACGGACAGAGGGAAGGAATGTCTTCAGTGCAAGAGCTTCACCAGAGACCAGAGGCCTCTGATCTCCGCCTCTCCCATGTGGCCGCCCCATCCCAGAAGGGATGCGTCCGTCACCACAGTTTGGTCTGGTTGGGGAAGGGAGAGGGATCTGCCATTGACCCAATCCTGGTTCGTAAGCCACCACTACGGTTGTTGGGCAGTGCCGTCCGAGATCTGGACGTGATCGGACAGATTCCCCTGATGCTGCGCCCACTGGAACTTCAGGTCCCACTGCAGAGCCTGCATATGCCACCTGGCATGATCGACATGCAGAAGGCCAAGAGGCCCAGCAGTCTCAGGGTCATTCTGACCGAAACCTGGTATAGAGGCTGATAAATCGGAATCATGGCCCGAATATCCCAGACTCGCTGTTCGGGAGGATAGACCCGAAACTGCGTTGTGTCTAGTGCTGCTCTGATGAAGAGGAGCTTCTGAGAGGGAATCAGGTGCGACTTCGGCACATTGATGGAGAAGCCCAGCAAATGCAAGAGGTCGGCCGTAGTCTGGAGGTGGGAGACGACTGACTGGGGCGAACCCGCCTTCAACAGCCAGTCGTCGAGATAGGGTAAGACTGAAACCCCTGATCTGCGCAGATGAGCTGCGAGCACCGCCATCACTTTCATGAACACCCAAGGGGTGCTGGTAAGGCCAAAGGGGAGGACGGTAAAGTGAAAGTGTTTATGGTCTACCGTGAACCATAGGTAACGCCGGTGGGCCGGCAGGACAGGAATGTGAAAATAGGCATCCTGCAAGTCCAACGCCACCATCCAGTCTTGCGGGTCGAGGGCAAACAAGACCTGAGCAAGCATCAACATCTTGAACTTCTCCTTCCGGAGAAAGCGACTGATGTCCCTGTGATACAATATAGGACGCAGGCCCTTGTCCTTCTCTGGGACCAGAAAGTAGTGGGAGTAACAACCACAACCTACTTCTGGGACAGGAACGCGCTTGATGGCTCCCTTGGCCAAGAGAGCCGTAACTTCCTGCTGGAGAAGGGCCAGATGATCCTTCGACATGCAGTGGTATCTTCGTGGCATGGCTGGAGGGGTAGTCTCGAAGGGGAGGGAGTAGCCCCTTCAGACTATTTGCAAAACCCACCTGTCCCACGTGATGGTGCACCAGTGGGGGAGGTGATGGCGAATCCTGCCGCCCACTGGTGTTTGATGGCCCTGAAAGGTCTGACTAGGAGGGTTTGGAGGCTGCTGCAGGGGGAAGTGGACTGTCCCGCTCGCTGGCCCCCGGAACCACGCCGGTTGTTTCCACATCCCCAGCCACGCGAATGTTGGGTAACTTTTTTGCGGCCCTGGGTGGGACGTAGCTGGGCACCCCTTCCGTAGCCACAAAAGGGGCGAAAAGCAGACTGCACCGGACAGGTGGAGAGGCCCAAGGACTTGGCCATAGCCCATGAGTCCTTGAAGCGCTCTAGGGCGTTGTCTGCTTTGTCACCAAAAATGTGACGCCCATCAAAGGGCATGTCCATCAAGGTGTTCTGGACATCCCCGGAGAAGCCAGTGAACCTCATCCAGGCATAGCGAGGAAGCGCTACCGACGTTGAAATGGTCCTGCCCAGAGAGTCAGCGGTGTCCAGCCCACAACGGATTGTAAACTTTGCTGCATCTCTCCTGGCGGCAACAGCCTGAGAGAGCAGGGCCTCCTCCAGACACTGAGGCATCACTTGCATCACTATATCTCACACTGAGTGTGAATAATGGCCCAAGAGACATGCAGTGTTTACAGACCACAGTCCTAAGCTGGTGGAAGAGAAAACTTTCTTGCCAAGGTGGTCCAGCTTCATGGATTCCCTTTCTGGTGGAGCGGTAGGGAAGGTGCTTTTGAAGGTGGAAGCTTGAACAACCAAGCTCTCAGGGGTGGGGTGTTGGGAGAGGAAAGTGAGGTTGCCCGGAGCCAGGCAGTGGCGTCGGGCAATCTACCTGTCCACGGAAGCCCCCATGTTGAGCCTGGACCGTGTACCCAAAAGGACGTCTGTAAGGGCCTCATTAAACGGCAGCAGGGGCTTCGAAGAGCTCACAGCCGGTTGAAGCACCTCTGTCAGGAGGTTAGTCCTGACCGTCACCGTAGGAAGCTCGAGGTTCAGAGCCTCGGCTGCCCTAAGCAACACACCTGCGTATGACGTTCCCTCCTCCGTAGCCACAGTAGGAGGAGACAACATGCCACGGTCAGGAGATGTGTCAAGACCACTGGCATCTCCCAATTCCTCTCTCCAGTCCTGCTCAGTATCTAACTGGTCAGTTAAAGGGTCAGCTGACCTCTCCCAGTCCACCTCATCATCATCTGGGTGCCCCTGTTGTTCAAAAGGCACCTCTGCAGTGAACAGGGGCTCAAAAACCCCTCTCGGTGCCGGCGCCGGATTCGGCGTTGAGCGACGCCGGTCCGGCTGCATGTCCACTTCGGGAAGGAGGCCGCGGTCGATGCCGGCCGGGGAGCCAACCAGCGCCGAACGCGGTAATGGTGCCGTAAGGGGCGGTGCTGGTGGAAGTGTAACGAGGTCAACCGGCGCTGCTCTGGTTCCAGGCCTGGATCCAAGGGGGTCCTGCGGAACCGGAGCCACCGGCAGCGAAGACCTAGGCCCCCCAACCCAGTCCGCGGGGCCCGAAGGCACATCGGCGGGGTCGGTACGCCCAAAGATTGCATGCATCGCCTCGTAGAACGTACGAAGCTGAGCGGGGGTCGCTCCGGGTCCCGGAAAAGGAGGGAAGTTCGGAGTCGACCTGTCTGGCTCCGCGCGCTGAGCCGTGGGAGTTGCACCAACTGCGTGCCTCGTCGGATCGGCTGACCGACGAGGAGAAGTCGAAGAGCAACGATGCTTCTTCGACTTCTTATGCTTCGACTTACCCGACCCTGAGTGCGAAGAATTCGATGATTTCAAACCGGAATGGTGATGGCTCCATGACCGGTTCCTCGACCTCCCTCTCGACCGGGACCTCGAACGGCGCGGAGCCGACTGTCGGTGTTCAAGCAGCTTTCGGGACCACTCCCGCAAAGCCTTCGGCGCCATCAACCGACAGTCGGAGCATGACTTGGGATCATCGTCGCGCTCTAGGCAAAAGAGGCACAGGCGGTGCGGATCCGTCACCGACATCGGTTGGGTACAGGAAGCGCAGGCCTTGAAGTGGACATCCCTCGTGCACCTGTTTGGAGTCAGAGACTCGAAACAAGAAGTCGACAAAAGTCAAGAAAAACATAGTAAAAAAATGACTGAGGTACTGCTATTCCCAGATCTGAGCTGGCTGGTGCGGAAAAAGAATGAACTGACATCAGCGCTCGAGGGCGGTGTCTAAGTAGCTGCCGCGACGTCATCCCGGCGACCACGACGCCGACGATAGATGCGGAGCTGACTGACCCCACCTTCCGACGCACAGAGGTACTGCTGACTTTCCGGATTCAGTCTGACGCCTGGGGGTAATTATTAGGTAAGGAATCTATAACTAATGTGTTTCTTTCAGATCAATGAACTGTGCAACAAATTGGAAAGAGCAACAAAAACTGAAATTTCAAAGTGGTGGGAAGTATGTAGAAGCAGTGAGAGTTCCCAGGGGACTTAGAATCATAATCACGTCTACCTATGAGAACCCGCACCCGGATTTGATTAAAGAATGGGCTGAATTTAATACAGAAATTTCAAAGAGAATGATTCTACTATCAATAAAATATGCGTCTATTGATAGAGATGCAGCTGCAGCAAAAATCAAAGAACTAAATGATCAATTGAATCTACATACGGACAAAGATGTGGTAGCAAAATTCCATAAGGATATGAAAGTCTGCATGAAGAAGTACGAGGAGGGAATTACAGCCAGAAAAGCTCACAAATTTCAGAGGGATAGGAGAGACTATGAAAATGGGAGGATCTACACATTCGCCAGAAAGTTTGATACCATTCATATAGAAAAATTGGAAATTACTAACTGAGTGAGAAAGGAAGTATTTGCCAGTGATATGAGCTCAGACATAGTATCTGAATCAGACCATGAAGCCCCAGGTGATGGAGGCAGCCATGTAACATCTGTACAAGATGAATTTAGTTTTTTAAGGCTGGAACGATACACAAACCACAAACCCCAACAGCAAAGAAAAGGTTGAGGCGCAGTGGCCAAGGGGCAAGAAGGAAAATACCAGGCTGGGGTAATAACTCAGAGCCACAGCAAGAGATAATTGAAGCCAAAACGATAATTCATTTATCTAATGGACTGTTAACGTCTGAGGACAAAGAAATTTTAGGTTTATAGGCCTCTCTTACTGTCCCCAGGCCGAATTCGACTATGAACAAACTAGGATTGACTTGTATTTGTTTGCAAGAAAATTGAAATTGACAAAATATTTCAAAACCCAAAAGAAAAAGAAACAAGTAATTGATATTCCCACTGGCAATCTAGTTATCTCAGATATTCAATCATTAAAAGACCTTTGCGAACAAATCTGACCAAGGGCGGCATTCAGAGAGTATTACTGACACTGAATTACTAACAGAAGAAGAAATTGTGGGAACAGAAGGAGCAAATACACCTTTTAGACCCAAATCCAGATTCATTCCTACCATGCTGCATGATAACATAGTTTTGTTTTGCAACAGCATGATTCATGACCTCAAAAAATTGAGGAGATAATAGTCTGGAAAAAATAAACGATATACACCTTGGAATTTGAAATTTCAGAGAGCAATGAGAAAGTGGAATCAAACTGACAATGTTTTTATTCGCAGTTCAGATAAAGGGGACAATGTGGTAATTTGGCCCAAAAAAATGTATTTAGAACTAGCTTATCTGCAACTCAGAGATGAATCATGTTACCGTAAGACAACAAAGATTGAATATGAGAAGTTGAAAAAAGAGTTCTATACAGATTTGAGGAAATGGCATAATGAAAATTTACTCAGTTTAGAGGAAAATGACTTTCTCAAGGATATACATTCTAGATTACCTGTGTTATACCAGTTGCCCGAAGTTCACAAGAATAGAGTGTCCAACAGGCAGACCCCTAATTTCAGCTTTTTGGCAGTTTATTTGAAAATGTTTCAAAATGTATTGATTTCTTTCTACAACCATTGGTTTTAGAATTACCATCTTACATCAAAGGCACTGCCGATTTTTTACAAAGAATCTTTGACATCCATTGGGAGGATGACTAATGGTTTGTCTTAATGTGAACTCACTGTATACTAGTATAAGGCATGAGGATGGAATCACAGCAGTAAGACACTTCTTAAGATTTAGACCGATACGCTACTTGTATATAATGAAATGCTACTAGAAATTACTGGAAATTATAAATTAGCGTCAAAAAGAAACATCTTTTTTTTTAATAACACATTTTATCATTAGTTTCCAGGAACCGCAATGGGCACCTGCTTCGCCCCCAGCTATGATAATTTCCATATGGGCTGGTGGGAGGAGTAGGTGCTCTGTGGTATGGAGATGTAAGATTGGTTCTCGAAAATTATATTGTGGATGAGATATATTTATGACCTTTTCCTTTTATGAAAAGAGAGTGTAGAGTCAGCAGAAAAATGTGTTAAATTGATTAACATCTATAATATCAACCCCTCATTTACTAGTCACATCAGCAACAAGTGCGTAGAATTCTTAGATGTGAAAGTAGAGGTAGTAGGGACCAGTCTGACCACCACAGTCTTCAGGTAGGACGGACACAGCAGGAGACACTACATTGCACACCATGAATTGTCACTTCACAGCATTAAAAAATAGTAAACCATATGGGGAACTCCTTAGGGCCAGGAGAATTTGCCGTTCTCAAAAACTGTTAAATCAAGCTGAGGCCAGTATGTCAGCAGGATTAAGGGAGAGAGGATACGAAGAGTCCACATTGCAATCAGCAAGAGAAAGGGTCAATACTCAATCAAGATATGAGAAACTTAAAAAAACAAAAAACAAATGTGAACTCTAAGGTAGATCCAGAATGCAGGTTCATTAATACATACAACAACAAGCACCGCAATTCAGTACGTCAATCTCTTTTGAAACATTGGCCTATTTTGCAACAGGAACCAGTGATTGGGCAGGATATTACCCCAAAACCCTCTATCACATATCATAAGTCGAAAGCCATAAGGGACATTTTGGTAAGAAACCAAGTAAGCACTCAAAGAAATACAAATTGGCTGAGACCTATGAAAGGTTTCAAGAAATGAAATACATGCAAAGCCTTCTCAAATGAAGTTAATCTGAAGGAATTCAACACAGAAATAGGAGAAAAATAGTGATTCAAAAAAGTTTACACTGTAAGTCAGATTATACTGTGTACATGTTTAGATGCCCATGTCCTAAGAGCTACACAGAAAGTACAAAACACCAAGTTCACAAACGCATCTTACAGCACATAGGGGCTATAAACAATGAGGATGACAACTACCCAGTAGCAAGACACTTTAGAGATTATCATGATGGTAATTTTAGCCTGCTGGCATACAGTGTTCTAGACCAGGTATTGAATTCTCCCAAAGGGGGCAACAGGGAAACTAGATTTAGACAACTAGAAAGCAGATATATTTTGAAAATAGGAACCAATGAACCCCGTGGCTTGAATACAGACGAGGAAAGGTATACGTTTTTGTATTAATAATAATACAATCTTCGTCTGTAGATTTTTATGGCTGTTTATTTGCCTAACAAGAGTCTTTGATTTTTATACAATTATTGGCACTGATTTTATATTGTTTTGCAGGCACTGATACGGGAACGTGCAGCAATCCTATTGCAAGACACATGGAACGCAAAAGACATACGAAAATCTTTTTGAGCAATATATATCTTTTAGATTATTCATGTTGTTAGCAATCAGATCCACTTGGACAGTGACTTATGAGATTATTTGTGTTCCAACTTTTTGTTTCAAAAAACCTTTTTGTTTATGTTATTCATGTAAGCATGAAATGGATTATTACACAGCGGCTGCACCATGAAATTAAAAGGTGTATCCAGATGGTACAGTATTTGAGTACTTGCCAAGTATGTTATTTTATACATTATGGCATTTCAGTATTTGTCACTTGCCCAGTATGCTCTCTTGATATGAGGATTTAATTTCAATGTAAACTTTAACTTACTAATGGTATTTTTGAAGTTATAGTATTTGCATTAGAAAGGGCGTAAATTGGACTTTCAATGAATGTAATTGAGATTTGAAACACATTCAAATATGGCAGCTATCATTGCATGAGCAATAGCCCGTTTTCGGTGTCGATAGCCAAAGAGTGTCATTAGGAAGCTCTAGTGTGCACAGTTGTCTTGACAAAGGCTGGGAAAGCCGATACGTGTTTGATGCTGCATTGTTCTCTGCTGTGCTAAGTGCTAACTAAAGAAAGAACAACAACACCGCTTGGAGAGCCGATCTGTACTTTATTCTTGGTACGGTACTAATTTGCATTTAAACACGCCGGGCACAGGTGTTGATGAGCAACCCTGGCAATCTGGATGCATGTCAGGCACACAAACTTTGAAGGGGATATATATATATATATTCACTGAAAAAACCATAGGTTTCAGGGGCGTTATAGTTAGCTGGACATTTCCCTCGTACAAAACCATTGAAATTCCCCCATTATAGTTAGTTCAGCTAACTATAACTTGCGCCCCCGCAATGCACTGCTGATGACGTCACATATTACATCACTCATGACATGGTCAGTGACATCACTGATGACATCACTGATGACATCTCAAATGACATCACTGATGACATCACTGATGACGTCATCCAGTGAGTCTGTGTTTCTGTGAAGTTTTAATATGTTTAATATATATAGGGAAAGGCCTGTTGAAGAATGAGTGGGTGTACAAGTGTGTGAATGGATGATTTTCTAGCTGCGTAACTGACTCTATAAGTGAGTCATTAAATGTATTTTACTGCAGACTAGTGACTAAACTGTGTGAATGTCTGTATGTGTCTGTGTGTTGGTGTATAAGTGGCTGCATGGTTTTGTGAATAGCTATATGAGTGTCTATATGGGTTATTGATTGGTTGTCTGAGTATCTGTATGGGTGCCTGAGTGTTTGTGTGGGTAGGGTGTGTGTGACTCTGTGCATAGATGTGTGAGTGGGTGATTCTATGGGTGCATTGTTTTAAGAGTGCAACTGTGATGGACTGTATGGTTGGGTGAGTGTATGTATGGGTGTGTTAGTGATTGAATGTATATCTCAGTTGTACATGTGTCAGTAACTACATATGTGAAACGCAGTGTATATGTGTGTAAGAGTATATAACTGTCTATATGTGAGAGTGTGTGATTGCGAGAGTGGCTGTATGGATGAGTGTGTGCTTGTATCAGTAATTGTATAAGAGCGTCAGAATGTGGTAGTATTTTTATGAGAAAGTGAACTTGAGTGTGTTTAACTGTATAGGTGAGTAAATTGGACTGTGATTAATTATTTGCATGACTGACTAGGTGTGTCAGTACCTCAATGGATGATTGGCGGTCTGTGAGTGTCTATATAGGTGTATAAATGCATATGATAGTCCTGTACTGAGTGACTGTAAGTATGAGTGACTGTACAGGTGAGTGAGTGGAGGTGTATGTAGACCTAAGAGTCAATGAGTGGGTATGTGGTTATTGGTATTAGAGTATCTATGGTTTTCAAAATGGCCGTCTGAAATTTTGAGTCGGTTTATCAAAGGTTATATTAGGGTGTGAGAAGATGCACTAATTTATCACTTGGATGACGTCATCAGTGATGTCATCAGTGATGTCATTTGAGATGTCATCAGTGATGTCATCAGTGATGTCACTGACCATGTCATGAGTGATGTAATATGTGACGTCATCAGCAGTGCATTGCGGGGGCGCGAGTTATAGTTAGCTGAATTAACTATAACGGGGGAATTTCAATGGTATTGTACGAGGGAAATGTCCAGCTAACTATAACGCCCCTGAAACCTATGGTTCTTTCAGTGAATTTCTAAGGTTTTTTAAATGCCAATTCCTAACTATAACGCCCCTGAAACCTATGTTTTTTTCAGTGAATTTCAAAGGTTTTTTTAAATGCCAATTCCTAACTATAACGTGCATGAAACCTATAGTTTTTTCAGTGAATTTCAAAGGTTTTGTAAATGCTAATTCCTATCTATAACTTATCTCTAAAGATATCACGTTTATTTTCATTGGATTTCTATATTTTTCAATTTCAGTGTGTCAATTTCATTAATTATCTTTTTTTAAAATACTTTTTTATCACCATTTTTTTAACTTATTTTTTCAATTAATTCTTTTAAAAATTAAAAAATATTATTTGTTTTTATTGGGTTTTTTAAAATATTTTTTTATATTTTAAAAAATATTTTGTAAACTATATTTTCAAAACGTTATTTTTTATTTTTTCCCCATTTTTTTGGGATCCGCGCACCCTATGCGCACCGTTCTCGATCCCTACGCGAAAGGATCCGCGCACGGTATGCGCTGGGTACGTGTTTGATGCGCAATTCCAATGTGACCGGTACGCGACTCCAAGCCTATACGCGACACGTACAATTACGTTACACGACGCTTACGTGCTTCCGCGATGCGTCAGATGCGTGTATGACGCGGTGAGTGCGCGGATCCCGCGAAATATTGAACATTTAAAAAAACATATATATATATATTTCATGTGAATATTAATTGAAGAGAAACTCTAAACTACTCTTAAAAGTAATATATTTATACATCTAACCTATATTCCTTTTAAATTCAATTTCGCGGATGCGTGCTGGGTGCACAGTTGTCTTGACAAAGGCTGGGAAAGCCGATACGTGTTTGATGCTGCATTTTTCTCTGCTGTGCTAAGTGCTAACTAAAAAAAGAACAACAACACCACTTGGAGTGCCGATCTGTACTTTATTCTTGGTACGGTACTAATTTGCATTTAAACACGCCGGGCACAGGTGTTGATGAGCAACCCTGGCATTCTGGATGCATGTCAGGCACACACACTTTGAAGGGGATATATATATATATATATATATATGTATATATATATATATATATATATATATTCACTGAAAAAACCATAGGTTTCAGGGGCGTTATAGTTAGCTGGACATTTCCCTCATACAAAACCATTGAAATTCCCCCGATATAGTTAGTTCAGCTAACTATAACTTGCGCCCCCGCAATGCACTGCTGATGATGTCACATATTACATCACTCATGACATGGTCAGTGACATCACTGATGACATCACTGATGACATCTCAGATTACATCACTGATGACATCACTGATGACGTCATCCAGTGAGTCTGTGTTTCTGTAAAGTTTTAATATGTTTAATATATATAGGGAAAGGCCTGTTGAAGAATGAGTGGGTGTACAAGTGTGTGAATGGATGATATTCTAGCTGCGTAACTGACTCTATAAGTGAGTCATTAAATGTATCTTACTGCAGACTAGTGACTAAACTGTGTGAATGTCTGTATGTGTCTGTGTGTTGGTGTATAAGTGGCTGCATGGTTTTGTGAATAGCTAAATGAGTGTCTATATGGGTTATTGATTGGTTGTCTGAGTATCTGTATGGGTGCCTGAGTGTTTGTGTGGGTAGGGCGTGTGTGACTCTGTGCATAGATGTGTGAATGGGTGATTTTATGGGTGCATGGTTTTAAGAGTGCAACTGTGATGGACTGTATGGTTGGGTGAGTGTATGTATGGGTGTGTTAGTGATTGAATGTATATCTCAGTTGTACATGTGTCAGTAACTACATATGTGAAACACAGTGTATATGTGTGTAAGAGTATATAACTGTCTATATGTGAGAGTGTGTGATTGCGAGAGTGGCTGTATGGATGAGTGTGTGCTTGTATCAGTGTTGGACAGGCCACACGAAGGGCTTGCTCCCTCCCCGCCTGACAGGGCCCAAGCCCCGGCCCACCAGGCGTGACCCACGAGAATCACCCGCACCCCGTCTCCCGACGGGACCCCTGCCCTTGGACCTCCATGTATCACGGGCCCAAGCCACCACCGGCTCCCTCGGCCGGGTCAAGCCGCCATCTTGGGCCCTGCGCCACGAGGCCGCGTGGCCTCCCCCCCGACCCTAACCCTGGGCCTGGCCAGTCCCGACATCCCGGCACCACCATCCACCCAGGAGGTGAGCGGACCACTTGGCAGGTCAATGGGAGAACGAAGCGCCAAGGACTCTCCCCCGCCAGGTGACGATCGCCTCCAGCTCCCCCCAGGCACCGGCTCCACCCCCCGCTGGGTGTCTGGACACCTTCATCTCGGACCCTCCGACCTCCAAGTGCGAGGGTCCGGACATCAAAGGGCACCTGCCCTATAACTGGAGCAGCTCCGGAGTAGGAGGTAGTTGTATCCTGGAGTCGAGAGACACCGAGAGAACTCAGCCTTGACGGACTACTGGCGCTGCCGTAGCCCTATCTTGTGAACTATCGTCCTGCCTGCTGGCGCTGCCGCGGCCTTCTGCAACATCCATCCTCGTCGGGACCTGCTGGCGCTGCCGCGGCCCGTTGTAACAACCATCTTCACCGGGACCTGCTGGCGCTGCCGCGGACCGTACCTCAACCATCTTCACTGGGACCTGCTGGCGCTGCCGCGGACCGTGTATCGACCATCTTCACTGGGACCTGCTGGCGCTGCCGCGGCCCGTACCCACTAGACCACCAAGCTCGAGGATTGTGAGCTACCCACCATACCACCTCAACTACCAGGCTGGTAACCAGACTATCCCGCTACCCCCTTGTCCCACCTTGAGAGACTTGAATCGAGGGGACCCCCTGAGTCCAGACCTCCTTGTACCTTTCCATCGTACCGTAAGAAGTGCTTATAAAGAACGCTAACTCATCTCCTTGTGTGGTATCTGTCTGTGGGGGGGAAGTTATTTATCTGTACGATCGCTGGAGACGGCTCTCCTCGGAGACCTCTCCCCTTGTCCTCGGCCGACCCTCCCGGTCCGTCTAACATTGGTGGACAGCGGCGCGATCCGAATCAACGCGTAATCGTACAGAGAGTAGCTCACCCCACGACAAAACCACGATGTCAGCCAAAGATAGCGGTTCCACTGAAAAGTTCCAAATGGATAAGTTGGAAGAATATAGCCACCGCGAACTTAAACAATTCTGCATGGAACTCGGCATTGCTACCACCGGCCTGAGTACCAAAGATGATTTGAAGCGCGCCCTTGAGTCATGGGCAGAAACGGGGATCACCGGATCCTCCGACCAAAACAGTGTCGCACCAGAGGGGAGCGCCACGGCTCCAGAGGAGCGGGGAACGGGCCTCTCGCAGGAGGAGATCCAGGAAAGAGAAAGGAACAGATTACACGAGTTGGAAATGGCACGACTCAAGATGGACGGTGAACTAAAATTAGCCGAGCAGAAATTAAATCTAGAGCATCTGCGGCTCCGAGAGGAACGAGAAGAAAAACAGAGACAGAGAGAGCTTGAGGAAAAAAGAATAACACTCGAACACGAGCGCAAACTGGCGGAAATAGAACTTCGGAAACAAAATAAAGAACCGGGGGTGCCTGAGCGACCGCACACCCCAGGGGCAACCGAGAAAAAAGTCCACATCCCCAAGGATGTTGTCCGAGAGTATGTCCGAGAAGACGACATACAGCAGTGGTTCAAAGCCTACGAGATCGCCATGACCTCCCACCGGATCGACCGGAGTGATTGGGGAGCTGGACTATGGGGGAGGTTCGTCAACGAAGGTCGCGATGCCCTGTTGCAGCTCCCAGATCACCAAATGTCGTCCTACGACCACATGAAGGCTGCCCTCCTCACCCGCTACGGCCTCACACCCGAGATGTACCGCCAGAGGTTCAGAGACTGCACCCGGATCCCGGGTACAACTTGGGTGGAGTACGTAAACTATTTCAGCCGAGCCTTCGAGGGTTGGATCAAGGGGAGCCATGTAACGACCTACGAACAACTCTTTAACCTTATGGTATGGGAACACCTGTCGAACAACTGCTTCGTCGAGCTCAGGCAACACCTCCTCGACAGTAAATTGACTGACCCCCGGCAGCTCGCCGCTGAAGCTGACCGATGGGAGAGCACCCGAGTGGGCCGGAGAGGACCACACGAGCAGAACCGAAGCAACCAAGGCCAGCACCGTCCTCGGGGAGGAGGAGGAGGCCAGGGGCGAGGGAGAGACCCCCTCCCGGCAACCCCCGTGGCCAGCACCCCGCCCCCGGCTGGACGGGGAAACCCCCCGATGCGTCCAGGGTTCCGAGCCAATGTCACGTGCCACCGATGCCAGCGAGTCGGCCATTACGCCAATGACCCGAGCTGCCCGCAGAACCAAACGCCCAAGCCCCGCCAGGTCGCTGCCGCCGCCCTGGGGGAACAACGACTATCAGAGGAACAGGAAGAGTATGAGCCGGCCCAGCAAGAGTGGGAACCGGCCGCCATGGTTCTAGCGTGCCTAGGGGGAAAAGACATAGTCCCGCGGGCTCCCCTACCCGCCAACACCAGGAAATACGGTCAGTGGGTGACCATTAATGGGCATCGGGCCGAGGCCTTACGTGACACAGGCGCCAGTGTGACGGCCGTCCGCTGTCACCTGGTGAAACCCGACCAGATCCTGCCGAACATTCTCTGCCCCGTCCGCTCAGCCGACAATTCCGAAAGTCTGTGTCAAATGGCCTGCGTCCCCTTCGAATGGGGAGGGGTCTCCGGCATGTTGAAAGTGACGGTCCGGGATGATGCCCCCGTGGACTGCCTCCTGGGGAATGACCTTGAGAGTTCCCCGTGGGCCACCGTCGAGAGAAGAGAGCACCTGGGGATGCTGGGCCTCCCGGACTGGGCCTGCGTAACCACCCGGTCCATGGCCACCCGTGCCGTTCCCCGACCAGAAGAACCGGAATGGCCAGCACCTCCGCCCCCGGTCGCCCCAGTAGAAGACAACGACGAGGCCAACCCCCCGGAACCAACGACCGAAGGGGACGCGCAACCCCAGGACGTCCCCGGCCTGGCTCAGTGGCGTCAAGAAGGGGGGCCCACCCAAGAACAGTTCCGCCAGGAGCAAAAGACCTGCCCCTCCCTCGAGGGACTCCGCCAACAAGCCAGCGCCCAGAGCGCAGGGGACTCCACCGGAACTCACTGGGTCTACTGGGAGAACGACCTGCTATACAGCGAACAGAGAATCGCAGAGCTAGGGGCCGGTCGAGTACTGGTGGTACCTCTCCGCTTCAGAGACTTCCTGCTCAACCTGGCCCACGATGTCCCCCTGGCTGGACACCTGGGCCAAGACAAAACGTACAGTCGCCTAGTGACCCACTTTTTCTGGCCGAAGATGCGGAACGACGTCCTGAACCACTGCCGGTCCTGCCCCACGTGCCAGGCCAGCGGGAAGAGTGGCCGTAAGCTGAAGGCCCCTCTACAACCCTTCCCAGTGGTCACCACCCCGTTCGAGAGGGTAGGAATAGACATTGTGGGGCCCCTGGACCCCTGCACAGCACAAGGACATAGGTTCATCCTGGTACTAGTGGATCACGCCACCCGCTACCCCGAGGCGGTGCCTCTACGAACTGTAACAGCTCCGGTGGTTGGCCGGGCCCTAATGGGGATCTTCTCCCGGGTGGGCTTCCCCCGAGAAGTCGTCAGCGACCGAGGCACGAACTTCATCTCCAAATACATGAAGTCCCTCTGGCAACAGTGCGGGGTCACCTACCGATTCACGACCCCCTATCACCCCCAAGGGAACGGGCTAGTGGAACGATTCAACCGCACTCTCAAGGGGATGATTGGGGGATTGGAAGAGCCCCTCCGTCGCCAGTGGGATGTACTACTCCCGTGCCTCCTCTTCGCCTACCGAGAAGTTCCCCAGAAGTCCCTCGGTTTTAGCCCTTTCGAACTCCTGTACGGGCACCCTGTGCGAGGACCCCTCAGCCTAGTCAAAGAAGGTTGGGAGATGGCCCCCCGGAAGACCCCTCCAGACGTCTTCAAGTACCTCCTGGCCTTGCGTAATCAGACCCGGCGCTTCAGGGAAATGGCCAAGGCGAACCTCGAGGTCAGCCAGGAAGACATGAAGAGATGGTATGACCACAACGCCTCCTCCATCGAGTTCGAACCTGGTCAACAAGTGTGGGTGATGTCCCCCACCGAACCATGTGCCTTGCAAGATAAGTGGACGGGGCCCTTCAGGGTGGTCGAGCGCAAAAGCCCCGTCACTTACCTCATCGACATGGGGACCCCCCGGAACCCCCTTCGGGTCCTCCACACCAACAGACTCAAACCACACTTTGTGCGCTCAGAACTCAGCCTCCTGATGGCTACAGACAGTGGAGCAGAGGAGGACTCCGAACCCCTCCCGGATCTCCTGAAGACTCAGGAGAACGACGGTTCCGTGGACGGGGTCCGGCTCTCCGATGCCCTCACCCCAGAGCAACGCCAGGGCTGCCGGGACCTCCTGCTGCGGTTCGCTTCACTGTTCTCCCTCACTCCCGGGGTCACCCCTTGGTGCTTGCACGACGTGGACACCGGGGACAGTCCCCCTATCCGACACCGGGCCTACCGCGTACCAGATCGGGTACGGGCCTGCATACAAGAGGAAGTGGCCAAAATGCTCACGATCGGGGTCATCGAGCCCTCGGACAGTCCCTGGGCCAGCCCGGTTGTATTGGTCCCCAAAGCCGCTGCCCCTGGCACCACACCTGAACTGAGATTCTGCGTCGACTACCGGGGCTTGAACGCTGTCACCCGAACCGACGCTCATCCTATCCCCAGAGCGGATGAATTGATCGACCGGCTGGGGGCCGCCCGCTACCTCAGTATCTTCGACCTAACAGCGGGCTACTGGCAGATCGGTCTCACACCCCGGGCTCAAGAACGATCCGCCTTCTCTACCCCCGATGGCCACTACCACTTCAAGGTCATGCCCTTCGGCATGAAGAACGCCCCAGCTACATTTCAACGTCTTGTGAACCAGGTCTTGGCGGGGCTCGAAGAGTTCAGCGCTGCCTACCTGGACGATATCGCTGTATACAGCCACCACTGGTCCGACCACCTCCTCCACCTCCAGGAGGTCCTACAGGCCCTCCAGCGGGCCGGCCTCACGATTAAGGCCGGCAAATGCCAAATTGGTCAAGGGTCCGTGACCTACCTGGGGCACCAGGTGGGGAGCGGGCTGGTGGCCCCACCACAACTTAAGATTGCTGCCATCCAGTCCTGGCAGCCCCCCGTCACCCAGACCGAAGTCCGAGCCTTCTTGGGGCTCACCGGCTACTACCGGCGGTTCGTGAGGGACTACGGCAGCATTGTGGGGCCCCTCACGGGTCTCACGTCCAAGAACTAACCGAAGCGGATTAACTGGACCCCCGATTGTCAAGCGGCCTTTGAAAAGCTGAAGGCCGCCCTGTGCACCGCCCCGGTGCTCCAGGCCCCCGATTACAGTCGGGAATTCGTAGTACAGACAGACGCCTCCGACCACGGCATCGGAGCGGTTCTTTCCCAAGTGAACCCCGAGGGTCATGACCAGCCGGTGGCCTTCATCAGCCGACGTCTCCTGGCCCGAGAACAGCGCTGGAGCACAATCGAGAGGGAGGCCTTCGCAGTGGTGTGGGCCCTCAAAAAGCTCCGGCCCTATCTCTTCGGTACCCACTTCCGGGTACAAACCGACCATAGACCCCTGCAGTGGCTGATGCAGATGCGGGGGGAAAACCCGAAACTATTGCGCTGGTCCATCTCCCTGCAGGGAATGGACTTCACCGTGGAGCACCGGCCGGGCCAAGACCACGCCAACGCAGATGGCCTGTCACGCTTCTTCCGCCTCGACGAGGAGAGTCCCCAAGAAGATGGGTGACTCTCCCCGCCTTCAGCTGGGGGGGACGCATGTTGGACAGGCCACACGAAGGGCTTGCTCCCTCCCCGCCTGACAGGGCCCAAGCCCCGGCCCACCAGGCGTGACCCACGAGAATCACCCGCACCCCGTCTCCCGACGGGACTCCTGCCCTTGGACCTCCATGTATCACGGGCCCAAGCCACCACCGGCTCCCTCGGCCGGGTCAAGCCGCCATCTTGGGCCCTGCGCCACGAGGCCGCGTGGCCTCCCCCCGACCCTAACCCTGGGCCTGGCCAGTCCCGACATCCCGGCACCACCATCCACCCAGGAGGTGAGCGGACCACTTGGCAGGTCAATGGGAGAACGAAGCGCCAAGGACTCTCCCCCGCCAGGTGACGATCGCCTCCAGCTCCCCCCAGGCACCGGCTCCACCCCCCGCTGGGTGTCTGGACACCTTCATCTCGGACCCTCCGACCTCCAAGTGCGAGGGTCCGGACATCAAAGGGCACCTGCCCTATAACTGGAGCAGCTCCGGAGTAGGAGGTAGTTGTATCCTGGAGTCGAGAGACACCGAGAGAACTCAGCCTTGACGGACTACTGGCGCTGCCGTAGCCCTATCTTGTGAACTATCGTCCTGCCTGCTGGCGCTGCCGCGGCCTTCTGCAACATCCATCCTCGTCGGGACCTGCTGGCGCTGCCGCGGCCCGTTGAAACGACCATCTTCAACGGGACCTGCTGGTGCTGCCGCGGCCCGTTGTAACGACCATCTTCACCGGGACCTGCTGGCGCTGCCGCGGACCGTACCTCAACCATCTTCACTGGGACCTGCTGGCGCTGCCGCGGACCGTGTATCGACCATCTTCACTGGGACCTGCTGGCGCTGCCGCGGCCCGTACCCACTAGACCACCAAGCTCGAGGATTGTGAGCTACCCACCATACCACCTCAACTACCAGGCTGGTAACCAGACTATCCCGCTACCCCCTTGTCCCACCTTGAGAGACTTGAATCGAGGGGACCCCCTGAGTCCAGACCTCCTTGTACCTTTCCATCGTACCGTAAGAAGTGCTTATAAAGAACGCTAACTCATCTCCTTGTGTGGTATCTGTCTGTGGGGGGGAAGTTATTTATCTGTACGATCGATGGAGACGGCTCTCCTCGGAGACCTCTCCCCTTGTCCTCGGCCGACCCTCCCGGTCCGTCTAACAATCAGTAATTGTATAAGAGCATCAGAATGTGGTAGTATTTTTATGAGAAAGTGAACTTGAGTGTTTAACTGTATAGGTGAGTAAATTGGACTGTGATTAATTATTTGCATGACTGACTAGGTGTGTCAGTACCTCAATGGATGATTGGCGGTCTGTGAGTGTCTATATAGGTGTATAAATGCATATGATAGTCCTGTACTGAGTGACTGTAAGTATGAGTGACTGTACAGGTGAGTGAGTGGAGGTGTATTTAGACCTAAGAGTCAATGAGTGGGTATGTAGTTATTGGTATTAGAGTATCTATGGTTTTCAAAATGGCCGTCTAAAATTTTGAGTCGGTTTATCAAAGGTTATATTAGGGTGTGAGAAGATGCACTAATTTATCACTTGGATGACGTCATCAGTGATGTCATTTGAGTTGTCATCAGTGATGTCATCAGTGATGTCACTGACCATGTCATGAGTGATGTAATGTGTGACGTCATCAGCAGTGCATTGCGGGGGCGCGAGTTATAGTTAGCTGAACTAACTATAAGGGGGGAATTTCAATGTTATTGTACGAGGGAAATGTCCAGCTAACTATAACGCCCCTGAAACCTATGGTTTTTTCAGTGAATTTCTAAGGTTTTTTAAATGCCAATTCCTAACTATAAAGCCCCTGAAACCTATGTTTTTTTCAGTGAATTTCAAAGGTTTTTTTAAATGCCAATTCCTAACTATAACGTGCATGAAACCTATAGTTTTTTCAGTGAATTTCAAAGGTTTTGTAAATGCTAATTCCTATCTATAACTTATCTCTAAAGATATCACATTTATTTTCATTGGATTTCTATATTTTTCAATTTCTGTGTGTCAATTTCATTAATTATCTTTTTTTAAAATACCTTTTTATCACCATTTTTTAAACTTATTTTTTCAATTAATTCTTTTAAAAATTAAAAAATATTATTTGTTTTTATTGGGTTTTTTAAAATAGTTTTTTATATTTTTAAAAATATTTTGTAAACTATATTTTCAAAGCTTTATTTTTTATTTTTTTTTCCATTTTTTTGAGATATGCGTGCTCCCTATGCACCGTTCTCGATCCCTACGCGAAAGGGATCCGCGCACGGTATGCGTTGGGTACGTGTTTGATGCGCGATTCCAATGTGACCGGTACGCGACTCCAAGCCTATACGCGACACGTACGATTACGTTACACGACGCTTACATGCTTCCGCGATGCGACAGATGCGTGTATGACGCGGTGGGTGCGCGGATCCCGCGAAATATTTAACATTTAAAAAAACATATATATATGTTGGACAGGCCACATGAAGGGCTTGCTCCCCCCCCGCATGACAAGGCCCGAGCCCCGGACTCCCAGGTGTTACCCACAAGGGCAACCCGCACCCCGTCTCCCAACGGAACTCCTGCCCCCGGACATCCATGTATCATGGGGCCGAACCACTACCGGCTCCCCCGGCCGGATCAGCCGCCATCTTGGACACTGCGCCACGAGACCGCGTGGCCTCAGCCCGACCCTAACCCTGGGCCTGGCCCGGCCCCGACATCCCAGCACCACCATCCACCCAGGAGGCGAACGGACCACTTGGCAGGTCAATGGGAGAAAGAAGTGTCGATGGCTCTCCCCCGCCAGGTGCCGATCGCCCTCCAGCTCCCCCAGGCGCTGGCTCCACCCCCTGCTGGGTGTCTGGACTCCCTCATCCCGGACCCCCCGACCTCCAAGTGCGAGGGTCCGGACATCAAAGGGCGCCAGACCTATAACTAGGGCGGCTCCAGAGCAGGAAGGCAGTTGTATCCTGGAGTCGAGAGACACCGAGAAGAACTCAGCCTTGACGGACTACCGGCGCTGCCGTAGCCCTGCCTTGTGAACTATCGTCCTGCCTGCTGGCGCTGCCGCGGCCTTCTGCATCCTCCATCCTCGTCGGGACCTGCTGGCGCTGCCGTGGACCGTTGTAACAACACCTTCATCGGGACCTGCTGGCGCTGCCGCGGACCGTGTAACGACCACCTTCACCGGGACCTGCTGGCGCTGCCGCGGCCCGTCCAAGCTAGAACACCGAGCTCGAGGATTGTGAGCTATCCACCCTACCATCTCAGCTACCAGATTGGTAATCAGACTGTCCCGCTACCCCCTTTCCCAAACCAAGAGACTAGAATCGAGGGGACCCCTGAGTCCAGACCTCCTTGTACCATTCCATCGTACCTTAAGAAATCGCTTATAAAGAACGTTAAATCCTATCCTTGTGTGGTGTATATCTGTGGGGGGGAAGTTACTCATCTGTACGATCGCTGGAGACGGCTCTCCCCGGAGACCTCTCCCCTTGTCCTCGGCCGACCCTCCCGGTCCGTCTAACAATATATATATTTCATGTGAATATTAATTGAAGAGAAACTCTAAACTACTCTTAAAAGTAATATATTTATACATCTAACCTATATTCCTTTTAAATTCAATTTCGCTGATGCGCGCTGGGTGCGTGCTGCGTAAGCGCAGGGTGCACGGATCCCATGTGACCTGCAAAAAAAGAGATTTGATTGGTTCATTACACTTCCTGTTCTAACTATTGAAAGACCCCACCCATTTCAATAATTCTTCTTTGACCTTCTTTGGAAGAGCATCTCCTTGCAGAGAAAAAGCTTTTTTGACTTAAGTTTTTACTTAGTTCAAACTTTTTTTTCAGTACAGATAATGGCTTCAGGGCAGCAGGCATCTCCTGCATCTCCTCATACATCTGAGGATGATTTTGTGGAAGAGCCACCACCCACACCACGTTTTTCATCTGTGGTGTGGAATTTTTTTACGTATCCTGAGGGGCAAACTAAAACCAATGCCACCTTGGTGACGAGCAAGATCTGCAAAAGAGTGCTGTCTCGAGGGGATCCTAACAAGAAATACTCTTGCGGGACAGCTAGTATGATGAAGCACCTGAGGACCCTTCATCCGGTAAATCTTGCTCTGGAGGAATGCCGGAGGATGAGAGTTGCTCCTGTGCCTTCCGACTCATCGCAGCCGAACACTTCAAGAGTGCATCCATCAGCACAAAATTTGGACATCCGTCCACAATTTCAATTTTTGAAAGTGCTCTGCACTAAATGCAACGCGATAGTATGCTACGGAGAGCAGTCTATAGATCTGATCTGCCGTCGGCAAGAAAGTCACCGTTGCTAGTTTTTTGTTTTTTTTTCCCTGAAGTTCATTGTTTTTTTCCTCCTGTTCTGTTTTTTCCTTTTTTTGTGTAGAAAAAACAAAAAAAATTAAAAATTGTTCAGAAAACCCAAAAAAAAATATAAAAGAAGAAAGAAAAAAAAAGTTCTTGTAAGAACTATCTTTCATGGTTTAAAAAAAGAGCTCTGTTTGTGTGTGAAAGTTTAGATGAATGTATGTGTAGTACGTAATTGACTTAATGAATGCATTAGTAGCGTATGGTGAATGTATAAGTGCAGAACTATGAAGAAATGCTGCAGCATCACACAGTCACCTCTTAAACTGCAGTGTGCTGTAGTACTTCCGAAGTACAGGGATGCAACATATGTACATAAATATGTTGCAAATCTATGCTTCTCTCTGCACAGCTGCTTAAACTGCAGCCATGTGGTGTCACAGGCACGCTTGCACCATAGTGCAAGGATATCTGTGTCATGTGCTGTTTGTTTTTGTGCAGGAAGACACACCTTCCTGCACAAAAACAATCAGTAAAGGCATTTTTCTCCTTCAATGTATGCTGAGCATTGTAGCATGCATTGAAGATATAACAATGTGGAGAAATGAAAACAATTCTCCTTGTTGTGCTTTCCTACACTAATTTTAGAATGGTGCAGCATTCACACACATATCGAGATTTATGATTTATGATAAATCTAGAGATGTGTCTTGTTCTCTGAGTATTCAGTGCAATCCCAGCAGTGCCCAGACATATGAGGGGTGGGTGCAGAGGCCTCCCAGCAGTGCCCAGACATATGAGGGGTGGGTGCATATCACTCCCAGCAGTGGCCTGACATATGAGGGGTGGATGCATATCACTCCCAGCAGTGCCCAGACATATGAGGGGTGGGTGCATATGACTCCTAGCAGTGGCCTGCAATATGAGGGGTGGGTGCATATGACCCCTAGCAGTGGACAGAGATATGAGGGGTGGGTGCATATGACTCCCAGCAGTGGACAGAGATATGAGGGGTGGGTGCATATGACTACCAGTAGTGTCCAGAAATATGAGGGTTGGGTGCATATGACTACCAGCAGTGGCCTGCAATATGAGGGGTGGGTGCATATGACTCCCAGCAGTGGCCTTCAATATGAGGGGTGGGTGCATATGACTCCTAGCAGTGTCCAGACATATGAGGGGTGGGTGCATATGACTACCAGCAGTGGCCTGCACTATGAGGGGTGGGTGCATATGACTCCCAGCAGTGGCCTTCAATATGAGGGGTGGGTGCATATGACTCCTAGCAGTGTCCAGACATATGAGGGGTGGGTGCATATGACTCCTAGCAGTGTCCAGACATATGAGGGGTGGGTGCATATGACTCCTTGCAGTGGACAGAGATATGAGGGGTGGGTGCATATGACTACCAGCAGTGGCCTGCAATATGAGGGGTGGGTGCATATGACTCCTAGCCGTGTCCAGACATGTGAGGGGTGGGTGCATATGACTCCTAGCAGTGGCCTTCAATATGAGGGGTGAGTGCATATGACTCATAGCAGTGGCCTGCAATATGAGGGGTGGGTGCATATGACTCCTAGCAATGGACAGAGATATGAGGGGTGGGTGCATATGACTCCTAGCAGTGGACAGAGATATGAGGGGTGGGTGCATATGACTCCCAGCAGTGGACAGATATATGAGGGGTGGGTGCATATGACTACCAGCAGTGTCCAGAAATATGAGGGGTGGGTGCATATGACTACCAGCAGTGGCCTGCAATATGAGGGGTGGGTGCATATGACTCCCAGCAGTGGCCTGCAATATGAGGGGTGGGTGCATATGACTCCTAGCAGTGTCCAGACATATGAGGGGTGGGTGCATATGACTCCTAGCAGTGGACAGAGATATGAGGGGTGGGTGCATATGACTACCAGCAGTGGCCTGCAATATGAGGGGTGGGTGCAGAGGCCTCCCAGCAGTGCCCAGACATATGAGGGGTGGGTGCAGAGGCCTCCCAGCAGTGCCCAGACATATGAGGGGTGGGTGCATATCACTCCCAGCAGTGCCCAGACATATGAGGGGTGGGTGCAGAGGCCTCCCAGCAGTGCCCAGACATATGAGGGGTGGGTGCATATCACTCCCAGCAGTGCCCAGACATATGAGGGGTGGGTGCAGAGGCCTCCCAGCAGTGCTCAGACATATGAGGGGTGGGTGCATATCACTCCCAGCAGTGGCCTGACATATGAGGGGTGGGTGCATATCACTCCCAGCAGTCCCCAGACATATGAGGGGTGGGTGCATATGACTCCTAGCAGTGGCCTGCAATATGAGGGGTGGGTGCATATGACTCCTAGCAGTGGACAGAGATATGAGGGGTGGGTGCATATGACTCCCAGCAGTGGACAGAGATATGAGGGGTGGGTGCATATGACTACCAGCAGTGTCCAGAAATATGAGGGTTGGGTGCATATGACTACCAGCAGTGGCCTGCAATATGAGGGGTGGGTGCATATGACTCCCAGCAGTGGCCTTCAATATGAGGGGTGGGTGCATATGACTCCTAGCAGTGTCCAGACATATGAGGGGTGGGTGCATATGACTACCAGCAGTGGCCTGCACTATGAGGGGTGGGTGCATATGACTCCCAGCAGTGGCCTTCAATATGAGGGGTGGGTGCATATGACTCCCAGCAGTGTCCAGACATATGAGGGGTGGGTGCATATGACTCCTAGCAGTGTCCAGACATATGAGGGGTGGGTGCATATGACTCCTTGCAGTGGACAGAGATATGAGGGGTGGGTGCTTATGACTACCAGCAGTGGCCTGCAATATGAGGGATGGGTGCATATGACTCCTAGCCGTGTCCAGACATATGAGGGGTGGGTGCATATGACTCCTAGCAGTGGCCTGCAATATGAGGGGTGAGTGCATATGACTCATAGCAGTGGCCTGCAATATGAGGGGTGGGTGCATATGGCTCCTAGCAATGGACAGAGATATGAGGGGTGGGTGCATATGACTCCTAGCAGTGGACAGAGATATGAGGGGTGGGTGCATATGACTCCCAGCAGTGGACAGATATATGAGGGGTGGGTGCATATGACTACCAGCAGTGTCCAGAAATATGAGGGGTGGGTGCATATGACTACCAGCAGTGGCCTGCAATATGAGGGGTGGGTGCATATGACTCCCAGCAGTGGCCTGCAATATGAGGGGTGGGTGCATATGACTCCTAGCAGTTTTCAGACATATGAGGGGTGGGTGCATATGACTCCTAGCAGTGGACAGAGATATGAGGGGTGGGTGCATATGACTACCAGCAGTGGCCTGCAATATGAGGGGTGGGTGCAGAGGCCTCCCAGCAGTGCCCAGACATATGAGGGGTGGGGGCAGAGGCCTCCCAGCAGTGCCCAGACATATGAGGGGTGGGTGCATATCACTCCCAGCAGTGCCCAGACATATGAGGGGTGGGTGCAGAGGCCTCCCAGCAGTGCCCAGACATATGAGGGGTGGGTACATATCACTCCCAGCAGTGCCCAGACATATGAGGGGTGGGTGCATATCACTCCCAGCAGTGCCCATACATATGAGGGGTGGGGTGGGTGCATATCACTCCCAGCAGTGCCCAGACATATGAGAGGTGGGTGCAGAGGCCTCCCAGCAGTACCCAGACATATTAGGGGTGGGTGCATATCACTCCCAGCAGTGGCCTGACATATGAGGGGTGGATGCATATCACTCCCAGCAGTGCCCAGACATATGAGGGGTGGGTGCATATGACTCCTAGCAGTAGCCTGCAATATGAGGGGTGGGTGCATATGACTCCTAGCAGTGGACAGAGATATGAGGGGTGGGTGCATATGACTACCAGCAGTGGCCTGCAATATGAGGGGTGGGTGCATATGACTCCCAGCAGTGGCCTGCAATATGAGGGGTGGGTGCATATGACTCCTAGCAGTGTCCAGACATATGAGGGGTGGGTGCATATGACTCCTAGCAGTGGCCTGCAATTAGAGGGGTGGGTGCAGAAGCCTCCCAGCAGTGCCCAGACATATGAGGGGTGGGTGCATATCACTCCCAGCAGTGCCCAGACATATGAGGGGTGGGTGCAGAGGCCTCCCAGCAGTGCCCAGACATATGAGGGGTGGGTGCAGAGGCCTCCCAGCAGTGCCCAGACATATGAGGGGTGGGTGCATATCACTCCCAGCAGTGCCCAGACATATGAGGGGTGGGTGCAGAGGCCTCCCAGCAGTGCCCAGACATATGAGGGGTGGGTGCATATCACTCCCAGCAGTGCCCAGACATATGAGGGGTGGGTGCATATCACTCCCAGCAGTGCCCAGACATATGAGGGGTGGGGTGGGTGCATATCACTCCCAGCAGTGCCCAGACATATGAGGGGTGGGTGCAGAGGCCTCCCAGCAGTGCCCAGACATATGAGGGGTGGGTGCATATCACTCCCAGCAGTGGCCTGACATATGAGGGTTGGGTGCATATCACTCCCAGCAGTGCTCAGACATATGAGGGGTGGGTGCATATGACTCCTAGCAGTGGCCTGCAATATGAGGGGTGGGTGCATATGACTCCTAGCAGTGGACAGAGATATGAGGGGTGGGTGCATATGACTTCCAGCAGTGGACAGAGATATGAGGGGTGGGTGCATATGACTACCAGCAGTGTCCAGAAATATGAGGGTTGGGTGCATATGACTACCAGCAGTGTCCAGAAATATGAGGGGTGGGTGCATATGGCTCCCAGCAGTGGCCTGCAAGATGAGGGGTGGGTGCATATGGCTCCCAGCAGTGGCCTGCAATATGAGGGGTGGGTGCATATGACTCCTAGCAGGGTCCAGACATATGAGGGGTGGGTGCATATGACTCCTAGCAGTGGACAGAGATATGAGGGGTGGGTGCATATGACTACCAGAAGTGGCCTGCAATATGAGGGGTGGGTGCATATGACTCCTAGCAGTGTCCAGACATATGAGGGGTGGGTGCATATGACTCCTAGTAGTGGCCTGCAATATGAGGGGTGAGTGCATATGACTCATAGCAGTGGCCTGCAATATGAGGGGTGGGTGCATATGACTCCTAGCAGTGGGCAGAGATATGAGGGGTGGGTGCATATGACTCCTAGCAGTGGACAGAGATATGAGGGGTGGGTGCATATGACTCCCAGCAGTGGACAGAGATATGAGGGGTGGGTGCATATGACTACCAGCAGTGTCCAGAAATATGAGGGATGGGTGCATATGACTACCAGCAGTGGCCTGCAGTATGAGGGGTGGGTGCATATGACTCCCAGCAGTGGCCTGCAATATGAGGGGTGGGTGCATATGACTCCTAGCAGTGTCCAGACATATGAGGTGTGGGTGCATACGACTCCTAGCAGTGTCCAGACATATGAGGGGTGGGTGCATATGACTCCTAGCAGTGGACAGAGATATGAGGGGTGGGTGCATATGACTACCAGCAGTGGCCTGCAATATGAGGGGTGGGTGCAGAGGCCTCCCAGCAGTGCCCAGACATATGAGGGGTGGGTGCATATCACTCCCAGCAGTGCCCAGACATATGAGGGGTGGGTGCAGAGGCCTCCCAGCAGTGCCCAGACATATGAGGGGTGGGTGCATATCACTCCCAGCAGTGCCCAGACATATGAGGGGTGGGTGCAGAGGCCTCCCAGCAGTGGCCTGACATATGAGGGGTGGATGCATCATCCTCAGATGACCACAACTCCATGGGTCCATGAACGCATCCCCAATGTGCGACTATGTTGAGAATGCCATATCAACACATCACTGACAGCAGTGTCCCACTCCCATGAGGATGGATGTCATTCCCCCACTGCAAGACACACCACATGTGGGTGCGATGACAAATGACACATGCATACCCACCCCTGGCGGATGCAGCACAATACACACACTGAGATCATGTCACAAGACTGTATAGTTATGTGAAACCCACTAAACTAAGAGAGCCAAAGGGAACACAGACTGTCACGCACATTCCAGGACTGATAGGAATATACAGGTGCTGGCACAGCCACCAAGTTGTTGTCTCCCATTGAAGGAATAGGGTGGACTTCCCACAGATACAATGCCCACAATTGTCAGTCAGGTGACCAAATACCCTGCAGAACAAGTACCATATGTGTACTAGGCTGGGAGTACACACATGCATAGTGCGGAAAAGGGACCATTTCGCCATGGAGGCATGGCAACATACTCTATACACAAGTACAGTGACTACCAAGGATGGCACAGACGATGCAGCCGGACACATTGCTGAGCAGGCATGGACATAGTTGAAGGGATCCATCAGCCACCAAGTGAATGTAGACACAGGTCAGCACAACAATGGTGCAACTCCCTGCAGGGAAGATGTCAGGTGCCACAGAGGAAGGAACACTCCTTGGGACAATGTCTCAAAACACAAAGAGCATACACAACCAAAGAATCATTGCAGAGACCTTGTGATGCCACGCAGATACCAGGGTCCACCCCATGAGCAGCAGACTACTACATTTCCCAGATACCCAACACATGATCACCACCCCAACTCATGGAGCATCAGCACCAACATCAATACCTGAAAAGCAGTTGTGTGCAAAGTAAAAACAAAATGCTTTATTCAGCATGAAAACAAAAAGTAGAAAAGGACACTATTTACAAAGGCCATAGGCCAGTCCAGACACGAAGTCCTGGGGGGGGGACACATGGCCACGCATCTCCCCTAGCTTGCCTGCACATTAGATACCTCTGGTTGATCGACTGGGGTGGGGGCATCATGTGGGGAAGGACCAGGCACCGCAGGGACAGGAGGGGGTAGGGCAGATGTTGGGGGTGCAGGGACGGATGTCTCCACAACAGGGGGTGGGGCAGCGCCAAAGGTGGAGGTCAGTATTGCGCTGCACACGTCCGCAAGCTCTTGCAGCGTCTCCCCTGCACCCGAAGGAACCACAGGCCCCAAGGAGGGGGGGGGTCAGAGGGATGGGTTGCAGCGCTACTGGGGGAGGTGGTGGACAGGGGGGGGGACTCAACTCCCCTACCCGTGGAGTGCCTTGCCCGTTTGCGCGCAGGTGAAACAGTGGGGCTGAGGCCCAGCACAGCCAAGTAGGTCTCCTTTTCAAACTGTGGGGCAGGGGAGCCGAGGGGAGTGACATTGGAGGGACTGGGGAGTGAGGCATGCGGACTCCGACTGTGGCTGCATGTCTGCCTGTGTGCCCTAGACCCAGTGGATGTGCCTTCTTCCCCCTGAGTGTGCGTGACAGGAGGTGTGCGCTTGCCCTTCCCTGTTGGTGTGCTGCCTGTGTCTGGTGTGGTGCCTGCCTGGGAAGGTGTGTGTGTGCTTGGGACAGGAAGGGGAGTGGGAAGTGTGGATGGTGCAGGGGTAGGTGGGGGGAGCGAGCACTGCAGGACACTCACTGCTGCCGTCAGTGACGAGTCCATGGACCTCAGCAACATCCGTTGGTCAGACATCGCTGATGACATGCCCTCCATGTACGACACCATCTGTGTCAGCAGGCTGGTGTGGCCATGGAGGACAGTCAGGATCGATGTCTGCCCAACCTGCAACTGCCGCTGAATGTTCACAGACTCGGCAGTGAGGGCAGCAGGGGAGACAGGGGCAGGGGGTGCGGTGCCTGGCACGAAGGAGACATGTTGTTGCCCTACACGAACAGAAGGGACCGGAACAACTGGGAGGGCGGTGATGGGAATGGAGGGGGCGGTGACAGTTGTAGTGCTGCTGCCAGCTGTTGGAGCAGCCTCCGCCCCCTCAGGGAGTTCAGCCTCGGACCCGTCTGCGTCGTAGTCGGTGGTGGTGCTACCCAGGTCCTCCGCCGCACTCCCCTCGCCATCCGTGCCACTTGATGCTGCCGACTCGCCAGAAGTGGTGGCACTGGTGCTGGATCCCTCCTCCACGTCCGTGCATGTGTCTCCCTCGGTGTCCCCTGATGATGCTGTGGGCAAGGTGAAGAGACAGGAAATAATCAGTCACCTGTGTACATCTGACACATGAGTCCAAACTAAATAGGTCACAGTGCATATCATGAAAAGCATCATGAGGAACATCTAGAATACTCAGCACATATGTAAGCCCTGCACTCCCCAGTTTGTTCACCCAAAATGCCCCCTGAAATAATGAAAATCAGGACACCACAGCAAATAACTGGATATCCAATTATACAGAGAAGCTAGTGTCTGTGAACAGTGGAGCACAGGCAGACCATGACGGCATGCCACCTCCTGGTCACTGTGAACGAAATAGTATTGGTGCACCCAATGCCAAATAACAGACGCCAATGCTGAAGGGGTCCCCACACTCATAGACCTGTGAGTACTGTAGAAGAGCAAAAGTAATACTATCTGATCCATTGGGAAGCACAAAACGTTACACAATTGACATATTTGGAATGTGTGAATGTCCCACCTGTGGAACAGAACACACATGTGCATGAATATCAGAAGTCACACAAGGAGGTACACACAAAACTACATTTACACAGTCATTGTATGAGCTGCCCGCCTAATGCCAAGAAGCCAATGTTAAGAAGAAATGTGGTATCAGGAAGTACATATACATGCCACCACGGTGGTCGGGATGACTTGACACCGGTAAGTTGGCATCAGCAACAACCAAGGACTAACCCAAATGCTAACACACTGTGGGAACATGGATATGTATAATTCCTAAACAAATTTTGGACAGAAATGTGCCCATGTTCTAATTGTGCCAGCGTGTTCCACAAAAGTGTAAAAGTGGTACTTTTGCACTCCCTTGGGAGACATCTGTCATGCAGGCACATCATTGTCCTTCACAAAAATCAAAGTGAAGCATATAAACTATTGGGACATGTTGTCAAGTGTAGTGAGTGCCAGGGCACATGACTTCTTGAATAACAACTTAAAACATGCCACCTGTCACATGGCCATCCGTACCATGATGACACAGTTGGCAACACATCTGACACACTACCTGTCATGTGGAGTGGCACACATGTCCAGACACAGGACAATGCATTAGCAAATGGCCCTGAAATTGTGTTGGAGTAAGGAGCACCTGCACTGAGGAGACACCCTGATGTGAACGAAGAATGTCCACACAGATGTCAGCACACACAAACCAAACCACATAGCATCTGGAGCACACACACGTGCCAATAATGGATGAGCAGGAAACATGTTTTTTAACTTGTGACACATGCTGCAAAGCACAAACATGACACCCTGCACAACATGCCTGGGTCACTGCACGTTGAGTGCCTGTCCAGACAATCATCACACACTGGTCAGACCTGGCAAGGAGACATAAGGTTTGGACATGTAGTCCTTGCCCGCAAAAACACCCCATACCTGAGACAATGTGATTGAGACAGTTCAAGAAGTGACACCTCTCAATCTGGGTTTACTAAAAAGTGCATCAGGAAATCCTAAATGTACTCCACATCACCTCGTGAGGCTGCCAACACATATTTGTGACAAAAAACCTCAACAGATTGTTGTACATAGACACACAGGCACTGGCCAGTGGGAGGATGCAGAAGCAAAATGGGGTCAGCCTGTACAATGGGCACATGTAGCACACTTTAGATAAATACAAATGAGGCAAGGGAACAATGCCACAGAGGCAAAACTATGCTGAACACATTGAGAATGGGCACAGTGTTGGATGACACACATGATACCGAGGCAAGGGTGTCTTAGGGTACTGTAGTGGGCACACTGCTCCATGGTCCTGGAATTATCTGATTGTAACATGAGCTACCGTCCCGGCACTATGCATATCTCCCACTCATGCACATCATGTCTGAGGCCACAACATCGGTCATGCATGCTGCAAGTCTGTTCATTTGAACACTCACACTCCTATGCTGAGACTCAGCATCAGTGCCAACTGATATGGACCCCCAAATGACTGAACAGGACAGGGCACAGGCAAGGTAACAACACATGTCTCCGACCCCACCCCCACATGATACAGACAGCAATGTGCACTTGGATTAACTGCCAGCCTAGATGACCATGTGCAATAGTGATTACACACAGGCCAGGGAACACATGTCAAGGAGGGGAAAGGAGGAAGAACAGCAGCGGATGACTTTGGGGAACAGAAACTGCAATGCACATATTAACCCTGGCAGTGTATCCATGCGACTGAGCACTTCCCAAAGCTGGTGACACACAACAAAAACACATGTACCTACCCCCTTGCTGCTGCTGCTTCGCCTGTAACCGCCTATCCATGTCAGGGAAGACCACCGCCAGGACACGCTTCATTTGGTGGGTCAGGCGCCGGTGCCCACGGTTCTTGCCTTCTGGTGAGTCCCCCAGCAGGACCCGGGCGATCCTCCTGGTCCAGCACCGGATGTCCTGCCAGCGTTTCCTCACCTGTGCCAGGCGCCGACTGCGACCCTCCACGGAGATCACGGCCCTGACGGCCCGCTTCCATATCTTCCCCTTCTCGTAGGCGGTTACCTGTGAGGATGCCAAAGTGAGAATAGATCACTACACCTGCTCCATGTCACAGAGACACACATTAGAACATCTTTGATGTGTTGAACAGGGCATAGTATGCTGCAAAATAATAGCAGCCTTTGTCATAGGGACATTGGCCTCTGTGTAAGGCCCAATGCACTACATGGCATTGGAAGTACACAGGTGGCATGAGGGGTGTGACACACTCCCTGATCATGGCACGCACTGTACATCACAAGCAACACAAAGCTGATGACCAGCACCTCCAAGCAGTCACATGCCCCAGGTCACTGACCCAACATCAGCAGACTACACAGACACACACAGGCACAGATCATTCACCTGCCAGTGGCAACAGCCGATACAAACCTCACTCTGCACATGCGCCACTTGCCTGGGGGGTGTCACAGGCGTGGGGCTAGCCCAGCAAGTCAGACACACAGCACGGATCACTTCTCACATCAGATGGGTAGAGCTGTTGCCTCCTCCATGCAGCTGTGGTGCAACACTCCACATAGACACACCCACATGACAAGGAACATTCACACACATCAATGTCCAGATCATTTGGACACTATCACCACAGCTCCACTCAACTCACACACATCTGTGGGTACAGTCACACGGGGGGAACACTGAATCATCTCAGGACTATAGAACAAGAAGGGCCAAGAGGATTAGCTATGCTGAATGTGCCATGCAGCATGCAGTGAATGTCACAGTAAGCACAATGCAAGTGAGGAGTGCACACATAAACCACATCATGCATGACAGACATGAGCCATTCCCCCCCCCCCCCGGGACCCACTCTAAACAACATTTCATGTCTGTCACACCTGGACACAATCCCAGAGTGCCAGTCACAAAAAGAAGGGGCACAGTCAAAGGTAGCGGAGTCAGCACTCACCTGCACCCCTGGTCTACCATACAGGCTGGGGAACTGTGGGAGGATGACGTCCAGCAACGCCTCATTCTCTTCCTGTGTGAATGGCTGGGCCCAATTCCACAGTCCGCGACATGGTGCAAGAGGAATCACAAGCAGCAGCAGTGGTGTCGAACAAAGGTTGTGCAGGCAAGTGCCCTCTCATGGGTTCTGGCTGACTTATATCTGCCTTGCTGGGCTATTTCATTAACAGGAGTACAGAGTGATTGCTCAGACTCATTTGCATCCTACGTTTCCTCCAATCCCTTTAAACATACACCAGTTACAGCATTAGCATTTTTTCAAATTTGCAGCATCATGTCAAGTCAACAACCACTTGGCAACAATGTATAATGTGGCCAACTGCTTTTTCCAGGCCACATGATGGAAAAATGTGATCTTTAAACTGGGTATCCATGACAACCAGCATGCATGTAGGCCCTAATACATGTACCTTATGTGTCCCCATTGTAATTTTCAAATCCCCACACAGGTACGATGCGTTTCACACGTACCCCTAGGGCACCACTACTCTAGTGATACGGCCCGTACCCGCGTGTGTACAGCCCGTAGCACTATGGCATACGCCTACAGGCGGACGTAGCTCTACTTACCTGGTTTCTCTGGCTCTACAGCAGCTCTACTGACCTGGTTCTCTGGCTCTAGAGCAGCTCAGCTGACCTGGTTCTTAGGCTCTAGAGCAGCTCTGCTGACCTGGTTCTCTGGCTCTAAAGCAGCTCTGCTTACTTGGTTCTCTGACTCTAGAGCAGCTCTGCTGACCTGGTTCTCTGGCTCTAAAGCAGCTCTGCTGGCCTGGTTCTCTGGCTCTAAAGCAGCTCTGCTGACCTGGTTCTGTCCCTCTAAAGCAGCTCTGCTGACCTGGTTCTCGCGCTCTAAAGCAGCTCTACTGATCTGGTTTCTCTGGCTCTACAGCAGCTCTGCTGACCTGGTTCTCTGGCTCTAGATCAGCTCTGCTGACCTGGTTCTTAGGCTCTAGAGCAGCTCTGCTGACCTGGTTCTCTGGCTCTAAAGCAGCTCTGCTGACCTGGTTCTATGGCTCTAAAGCAGCTCTGCTGACCTGGTTCTCTGGCTCTAGAGCGGCTCTGTTGACCTGGTTCTCTCCCTCTAAAGCTGCTCTGCTGACCTGGTTCTCTGGCTCTAAAGCAGCTCTGCTGACCTGGTTCTCTGGTTCTAGAGCAGCTCTGCTAACCTGGTTCTCTGGCTCTAAAGTGGCTCTGCTGACCCGGTTCTATGACTCTAAAGCAGTTCTGCTGACCTGGTTCTCTAGCTCTAGAGCAGCTCTGCTGACCTGGTCCCTTGGCTCTAAAGCAGCTCTGCTGACCTGGTTCTCTCCCTCTAAAGCAGCTCTGCTGACCTGGTTCTCTCCCTCTAAAGCAGCTCTGCTGACCTGGTTTCTCTGGCTCTAGAGCAGCTCTGCTGACCTGGTTCTCTGGCTCTAAAGCAGCTCTGCTGCCTGGTTCTCTCCCTCTAAAGCAGCTCCGCTGACCTGGTTCTCTGCCTCTAGAGCAGCTCTGCTGACCTGGTTCTCTGACTCTAAAGCAGCTCTGCTGACCTGGTTCTATGGCTCTAAAGCAGCTCTGCTGACCTGGTTCTCTGGCTCTAGAGCAGCTCTGTTGACCTGGTTCTCTGGCTCTAAAGCAGCTCTGCTGACCTGGTTCTCTCCCTCTAAAGAGCTCTGCTGACCTGGTTCTCTGGCTCTAAAGCAGTTCTGCTGACCTGGTTCTCTGCCTCTAGAGCAGCTCTGCTGGCCTGGTTCTATGGCTCTAAAGCAGTTCCGCTGACCTGGTTCTATGGCTCTAGAGCAGCTCTGCTGACCTGGTTCTCTGGCTCTAAAGCAGTTCTGCTGACCTGGTTCTCTCCCTCTAAAGCAGCTCTGCTGACCTGGTTTCTCTGGCTCTACAGCAGCTCTGCTGACCTGGTTCTCAGCCTCTAGAGCAGCTCTGCTGATCTGGGTCTCTGGCTCTAGAGCAGCTCTGCTGACCTGCTTCTTAGGATCTAGAGCAGCTCTGCTGACCTGGTTCTCTGGCTCTACAACAGCTCTGCTGACCTGGTTTCTCTGGCTCTACTGCAGCTCTGCTGACCTGGTTCTCTGCACTCACGATGCACGCACCGACTTCGTGAAAATATATTTAAAAATTATATAAGTTTATTATAAGTACAAATGTATTATTTTTATGAATATCTTAGATGATCTCTTGCCCTAATATGTATATTAAAGACACATACATATCATTTTGGAACATACATTTTTTTGCATTTTTTTACGCCCCAGCACGTACATTACGTCACGCGGGACACGCCACCGCCCAAGCATCTCGTACTGTGATGCGCATGTGTCGCGAATACGTGGGAGCAGGAGTCGCGGACTGGTCGCATACCAATCACGCACACCATGTAATATTAAATGGATATGATGTAACTGAATAACACTCAGCCGTCACACACCGTACGCGGATCCCTCACGACTTTTCTAAAATGGCGGCTAGAATCCGGGCACCCACCGTGATGTGTACGCTTTGATTGCGCGACTCCGGAAAAATTTGGAACATTTAAAAAAAAAATAATAATAATAATATAAATATATTATTATTTCTTTTTTTTTTTGCTTTTTCAGATACAGGAAAGAACATCTTACAATCAAGTAGATTATGGCATTGGCACAGCATGTATGATACATACAAACTCATTACATAAATCACAGTGTTGCAGAACGCGTCGTCAAGGGCACAAATACATACAGATATGGCATTAGCAAGAAGCATAATTTAGGGCAGGAATAGGCTGGGCAATATTGCAATGCACACCTGACAGTCCTCAAATGTCAGCAATTAACAGTAGATAGGAAGTGAGCGGCCTCCAGATATCTCGTGGCTTGGATGCAGTTGGTAGTTCCTCCGCATAACAGGTGAGCTGGTCCTGGCAGTAAGTCAGATCCTGCAACCATAGCTTAGTGGTGGGCACAACCCTGCTTTCCCAGCAGACAGAGACCCTGCGCTTCGCCATCAGTAGCGCAATGGACACAAATTTCCTGTTGAATGACTTCACTTTAGCGCCAACCCCCAGCAAGCACACCCCTGGGCTGCACTCAACTGATTCCTCAACCATAAGGCATATAATTCGTATGACTGAGCCCCAGTATTCATACACTTTGGGACATTCCCAGGCTAGATGATAGATGTTAGCCCCTGATATACCACATCGCTTGCAGGTGTCAGTTTGTCGCAGCCCATATCTGTGAAGTTGTGCAGGAGTGTAATAAAGCTGATGGAGATATTTAAAATGTACCAACCGCAAGTGCCATTCGCCATCAGCTGGCTCGTCAGAAAAATATATAATGTTATTTAATAAATAAAATATTTATAAATAAACAGTTAAAAAACTGTAGGAAATCAGTACAAAAAATAGGTATAACTACATTCACACTTAAAAATTAGCATTTAAAAAACCTTTGAAATTCACCGAAAAAACCCATAGGTTTCAGAGACATTATAGTTAGAAATTAGCATTTAAAAAAGCTTTGAAATTCACTGAAAAAACCATAGGTTTCAGAGACATTATAGTTAGAATTTAGCATTTAAAAAACCGTAGAAATTTACAGAAAAATCCATAGGTTTCAGGGGTGTTATAGTTAGCTGGCCATTTCACTCGTACAAAACCATATAAATTCCTCCGTTATAGTTAGTTCTGCTAACTATAACTCGCGCGCCCGCAATGCACTGCTGATGATGTCACATATTGCATCATTCATGACATGGTCAGTGACATCACTGATGACATCTCAAATGACATCACTGATGACAACATCCACGTGACAATCTGATACACCTCATCATACACTAGTGTAACCTTTCATCACTCACTGTAAAATACATTGTACCATATTTGAAACCATTGACACACCAATACCAGTTACTACATACCGACTCACTGATTCCTAAATCTAGGAAGGCCATGTGTAATTTTCATGCCAGGGTGCTCTACCAGTACTCTGGGCCGATCATTTTTTGGTCGGGTTTGAGGTGAGGCAGGATCTGCAGTATGCCAACACGTCCATCTTAGTCACTAAATCAAAATCAAAGTCTAGAAACTGGAAGAAACTGGACATTGATACTTTTAACCGACACCTATCTAATAACATCCCTGATATCTCTTCGGACAATCTAGCAGACTTTGATACCATCCATTCCTGGATTGCACCATCCACTGATGCGTGCCTCCCATTAACTATTAAAAAAGTGAATAATCACCGACCTCCTGCCCCATGGTTTTCTGAAAGGCTAAAAACAGAGAAATCCAAATGTAAAGCACTAGAAAGGCGCTGGAGGAAGGAATATGTACCCGAACTCAAACTTGCTTACAAATTAGCAAAAAGGGAGTACCTTTCCAATGCAACACTGCCCGAGCCACACCATCACGTCAGCACAAAACAACTCCAAGACCTTGTTTAAATTAGTTAAAGACCTTTCGGGCGCAGCTTGCCAACCCATCCCTCCTGCGCTCACTGAAAGCCAATGCGAGGGCTTAGCTAAGTTCTTCATTGACAAAGTAGAGAAAATCCACTCAGCACTGAACGTAGAGACTACCAATATGGGTCAGCAAACTGTGAACTCTCCCCCTAGATCAGTCAGCCCTGACCCACTGGCGAAGCAGACTGCCGTGCTATCGAATACCCTAGAAAATTGGTTACCTATGGACACCAGCTCTTTTAAACGTATCCTAACCTGCATACAATCCGGCTCTCCTAGAGATGCTCTTCCCATTGACATACTTCAGAAGCTTGATCCATCACTACAAAAGGTAATTATGGAACTACTCAACGCATACCTGCATGAAGAAGTTGTTTCATCTGAACGGAAACACGCCATGGTCCTCCCACTTCTGAAAAAAGCCAATGCGGATCCGACGGAACCATCCAATTTCCGCCCGATCTCTTTACTTCCAGCTTTTTCTAAAATATTAGAAAAACATGTCAACCAACAATTGACGCATTTTGTTGACTCTCAAAGAATTTTATACACATCACAGTCTGGCTTCAGAGCCGGTTTCTCTATGGAAACCACTCTGCTAGGAGTCACGGAAACATTGCACCGTCGCCTGGATATGAGTGAAGCTGTGGCACCCCTACTGCTTGATTTGAGTGCCGCTTTCAACACTGTGTTACATACCGCCCTACTAAAAGCTTTACAATCACTGGGCGTTGTCGGGCAGCACTCAAATGGCTCACTGAATTCTTGACCGACCGTACTTTTCAGGTCTCCTCTCCGTCAGCCTGCTCCAAACCCCATGCCTCCCCTCACGGAGTACCGCAGGGCTCCATTCTCAGACCACTATTGTTCAATGTGTACATCAGGCCTTTGGTTACGATTGCTGAAGACTCTGGGCTGTCTATTTTTTCTACGCCGATGACACCCAACTAATTTTCTCCCTTTCCACCAAAGAAGCATCTAAGCCATCTTCTCTCCAGGCTGGGCTACAAAATACAGCAAATTGGATGCAAAACAACTTGTTAAAACTTAAGGAAGAAAAAACTGAAGTATTAATTTGGGGAAAAACATAGATCTCTGGGGGCACCACCACTGGCCTCTGCAAATGGGCGCTCTCCCACAAACTGCACAACAGGTTCGCAATCTAGGCATTATCATGGACGACCAGCTGCCAATGAAGCAGCAAGCAGTCAAAGTTGCCTCAACCTGTTTCACCATCCTTAAGTGGCTAAAAAAAATCCTCTGGATGTTGCCTGGTCCTACGCAAAAAACTGTGGTACAGGCCCTTATTACTTCTAGGTTAGACTCTGGCAACACCCTGTATTTAGGAGCCAATAAAGAGGTGATCCGCAAACTACAGGTAGTGTAGAATGCGGCGGCCAGGTTACTCTGTCAGATCCCTAGAGGGGCCTCCATCTCAAGCTCGCTCCGTGACCCTCACTGGCTCAGGGTAGAAAATCACATCAAATTCAAAGCCCTGTGTTACATGCATAAAATTAAATTTGGAACAGCGCCACAGTATCTAAACACCTTAGTCCACTCCTATCTTCCACCTTGCCTTCTTCGCTCCTCTTGCCAGGCCAAATTTTCAGTTCCTAGGACCAGACTGTCGCGCCTGGGCGGCCATTTCCTTCTCTTGCCTAGGCCCTTCTCGCTGGAACTCACTCCCTAATACTCTTCGGAATGGAACCATTTACATAAACTTCTGCAAAAGCCTAAAAACCTGGTTATTCAATCAATAGTCTTTCTGCAATTTGCCCGTGTCTGTTGGCGCCGGGAAACCTCCGGGTAGCTGTGTGCCTTTATAAAATGAATTAATAATAATAATAATAATCGCTCATCGCACCTATTTGCGGAAGCACAGGGGCGTGATTGTAGATCCCACGGGGAGAATCTGTAATTGAGAAACTTCTAGACAGTCGGCAGTGGGCATAAAAATCATGTCAATTGTGCGTATGGGTGTGGTGGGCCGCAGAAGTATGAACATACTGTTGTTGTCTAGGGTGCAAGAGTCTCCAAATATCACACAAACCTAAAGGTTTTTACCCAGTTGTACAAGTGTCAATCACAAGTGTGGTGGGGAAACAACCTTTCCATCGTGGGCATTACACCGCAAGGCCATTACAACGCAGTTGTTACAACAACCGCACTCTTTCAAAATAACTAAATTATGGTGTTCCCTGACTAAACCAGGGAGGTGTAGGCCCACCGGCGCACATATGACGATGTTGAACAGAAACTTCGTGGCCTGGGCCTCCGGTATGGTCTCCTCTTCCTGGCCCGCCTCCGGGTCGTCTTCCAGGACAAGAACTTCTTCTTCGATACCCCCAAAAGGCCTGGACCTGGCTCACGGAGGAGCGCCCTCTTCAGGCGCGTCCGGCCCTCCTTCCCGGCGGCAGTGGCCCACGGCACTCCCAACCATCTCCTCCTAAACCTCAGAGACGCCGCAATCGCTCCCGCAAGAAGAACGGCCGGCAGGGAGGGGCCTCGCTATCCCCGGTGGTGAGGTCTCAGACGCCCCCCCTCCCACACCTCTTCGGAGCCATGATCCTCTTAGCCTGTCTGGGTCATTGGTGGGGTCGGGCCCAATTTCGATCCCATCTGCACCGCTGCGGCCCTCCCTGTCTGACTCGAACCTATTCCGGAGCCCCGTGCTTCATGGATCTGCCAATGGTGATGCTGATTGACTCCGGCGGCCCGGCTGAGTGGGGTCCAAGTTTGTTCCTATTCATTCCTTGCAGCTGTTAACCCTGATGTATTCGTATGTATGGAGGGGTCCACCTTCGCCAAGACCCTGTGTGACTTGCTGGTTTGTTGGGTACCCTGAGTACTTTGTGCTCGCTTCTTGGGGCCCGCACTGATACGCTCACGTCCTGCCAAGCGTTTTAGTTTAATATCTTGAGCTTCGTATTGTTGTTTTAGGTGCTGTTTCAGGGCGACAGATGCTTCATGTTTGGAAGTGTAGGGTGGGGGGAGTTGGGGGGCGAGGGAGGGGGGGTAGACCATTGTCTCCCGCAGATTTGTTGTTTTTGGCTGCTCATGTGCTGCTACTGTTGTTTGTTTTTCTTGGTAGCTTACTAAGCATACACGCCACCGACATTGACAAGAGCTTTGGCAGACCACGTGGACCTCACTCTCAGGCCCCACATACAATGGGGGGAGGGGGAGGGGGAGGGATCGTGGGTGGAGGAACATCACGTTGTTGCCTGCATGTTTTTTGTTTTCGGCCGCCTACAGGCCGCCATCCCTGGTACCCCATGGCGCCTCCCCGAGTACTTGGGAGTCCGGTGGGGACAGGGGCCTTGCCCGGCCCGGTGGTTCTTCCCCCCCATGCTCCACCCTGGGATAGTCCACTCCAGTGGAGCCCGGTCACTCTCCGCACGGCCCTCTACTCACACTGTCCACCCTAATGATGTCCGTCCTGGGTAGACCCCTCCACATCCTGTCCTGGAACGTCAATGGCAATGTCAATGTCCGCATTAAGCACACTGCTGTCCTCAGCGCCCACCGGCAAGGCCCTGATATACTATTCCTGCAAGAGACGCACCTGATGGGCACCCACTGCACCTTCTTCGCCCGCTATGGGTTCGATAGGGTTTGGCATTCCGGCTTCTCGCGGGGCTCCAGGGGGGTGTCCATACTGATCCGCAAAGGTCTTCCCTTTAACCTGACACGAGCTGAGATGGATACACAAAGCCGCTACGTGGCCCTGTCCGGCAAGATCGAGGGGTACCTTATTAATCTCCTGAGTGTATATGTTCCTCCCGCCACGCTGCCATCCACCCTCCGACACCTTACAAGTGTTTTTTCAACCTTCCCGCCTGGGTTGGCGGTTGTCGGGGGCGATTTTAACGCCCTCATGCATCCACCGCGTGACACATTCGGTGCGCCCTCTGCGTCCCGCCTCTCCTCCACTAAGCGACTCTCTGGTTGGTCCTCTGCCCTGGGTCTATGCGACGCTTTGAGGATGTGGAATCCTCGCCGGGACCAATACACCCACACCGCGGCAGCCCATCGCACCCACTCTCGTATTGATCTGTTCTTGGTGCCGGCCACTGACTGCCAATTGGTGTCGGGCGGATATTCTACCGCGCGGCATTTCAGACCACTCCCCGGTCTCCCTTTGTCTCAGGACTCAACCTGGGGGCGTCCGTACGACCTGGCGTATGAAAGCTTGGTTCTTGCAGGACAAGGACTTCGTCGAGGCCCTCCAACAGGAGCTGCAGCAATACTTCCGGATTAACACAGGCTTGGTCGCCTCGCCGGCCACGTTGTGGGAGGCTGGCAAGGCGACGATGCGGGGAGTGGCTTGGTTCATGCCCGTCGCGCGGCTCAGGCAGCCCGCCTAGTGCAGCTGGAGGCCCGTGCGGCACTGATGGAGGCGGCCCAGGCCGCTGCTGATACTCCTGACTGCTCCTGGCAACTTGCTCTAATACGAGAGGAAATTTGTCAGGTTTCCTTGGACTCAGTCAAAATGCTTTGGCATTCATCGGTGGCGCACGTGTATGGCTGGGGTGATAAAAACGGCAAATTGCTCCATAACTTAATTTCGTACCCCAAAGCGGACCGTGTCATCCCGGAGGTCTGCGATGCAGCCGGCCGTCACCATTCCGCCTCGAGGGCCATTGCTCAGGCCTTTGCAGGGTACTACACCAAGCTGTATGCTGCCGGGCCTCCTGCGGATTCTCTGGCGGCAGTGCTGTCGGAGACCGGGACCCAGCTGTCCCGCCTTCCCCAGGACGTCTCCGAGACCCTAGATCTTCCCCTTTCCCCGGAGGAGATCCATGGGGCCATTTCAATCCTACACGCGGGCAGGACGCCTGGGCCGGATGGGTACCCACAAGAATATTACGCAACCTACCGAGACCTTCTGGTCCCCCACTTGATGGCGCTGTTCCAGCACATGGTGGACACGGGGCCTTTTCCCCCCGAAACATACGTGGCTTCCATAGTGGTTCTCCCGAAGACACGACCCCCCTCCCTTGCCTGTGCGGACTATCGCCCCATTTCCCTCATCAATACCGAGGTGAAACTCTTTGCTGCCATCCTGGCTCAGCGAGTCTGCCCCCACTTACACACCCTGGTCCACCCGGATCAGAGTGGTTTTATGCCCACCCGAGGCACTCAGCACTGCATACGTCGCCTCCATCTCGCTCTTGCGCACCGCCACCTCCTCCCCCCGTACCTGGCCTTGCTTCTCCTTGATTTTGAGAAAGTGTTTGACACAGTTGCTTGGGGATATTTGGAGGACATGCTGGAGTTGATGGGGTTCGGCCTTCCGTTCCGGTGCCTCGTCCGAGTCCTTTACTCCAGTCCCACGGCGAGGGTCCTGATCAACGGGGTGCTCTCGGAGAAATTTCCCATCCGGAGGGGCACTCGCCAGGAATGCCCACTCTCGCCGCTCTTGTTTGAGCTGGCGATGGAGCCCTTGGCATCTCTTGTACGCCAAGACTCTGGGATCCGTGGGTGGACTTGGGACCCTTATCAGGTCGACAAGATCGCTCTCTACGCGGACGACGTTCTCCTTTTTCTGGCGGAGCCGGAGAGTTCTGGCCCACGTTGTTTGGCGGTCCTCTCTGCAGTTGAGCGGGACTCGGGCCTGCAGCTCAATCCGGCGAAATCCACCCTGGTGCCTCTCCACCCATCGCGGACTGCTTTGATTGGCAGACGAACATCCCTCTGCGCAGGCTGTCCTTCAAGTATTTGGGTGTGTGGATTGCCCTCCTCCCGGAACTCGAATGGGCCTTAAACATTACTCCCCTGATTAACAAGACAAAAGCGGACCTTCGGAAGTGGCAGTCCCTCCCGCTCAATCCCTTGGGCAGGAGTGCCTTCTTTAAAATGATGGTACTTCCCCGGTTTTTGTATATTTTACAAAACGTCTCCCTTCATCTTCCGGGGAGCTGGTTCAGTGAAATTGACGGTATCCTTACCCGGTTTCTCTGGGGGGGTTGGAGACCACATATGTCCCTGCCGCATTGCCGTATACCTCCCTATGACAGGGGCATGGGAGTCACCAATCTCCACCTGTACTATCTGGCCACGAGACTTATAGTGATCCATGATTGGTTCGCGGGCGGCTGGTCCGACCCGGCGTACCAGGTGGAACTTCGCTCGATGGAGTTCCCTCAACTCCAGGCTTACCTATATGGAGCTCCTATACCCCAGGATCTCCCCCCAGTCACCAGGACAGTTTTCCTGGCTTGGCGCACGGCATTGCGCCACACGAAGGGGGACCGGAATCTCACTAGACTGACACCTCTGTGGTGTGGTGCGTGGCTGTGGGAGACCTCGTCTCTTTCGGACTTTAACCGATGGGACAGCATCGGGATCTTGCTTCTCGGGAGACTCTGGGTGGGGGACCATATCAGATCCTTTGAGGACTTGCAGCAGCGCTTCTCCCTCCACCCCTCCCAAGTATACAAATACTTGCAACTTGTACATGTGCTTCGCGTACACATTCCGTCTCCCATCTCTCTCCCGGAATTCAGTCCTCTATAAGCCCAGGTGATGATGGAGAATTTGGGTAGAGGTGGGGTGTCTCGGATCTACCGCTCATTGGTGAATAACGGTCCCGCATCTTTAGACTCCCTACGTGGCCGCTGGGAGGGGTGGTTGGGCCCCTTGGAGGCCGCGGACTGGAGGGACGCCCTTATGGCTCCTAAAACGCTGACGACCTCCGCTAAGCTGAGGTTAGTCCAACTCTATTACTTGCACATGGCGCGCCTCACCCCAGCATGTCTCTACAGTGCCCGTCTGCGGTCCTCCCCCAATTGCGCACGATGCGATCACGCTCCTGCAGACTTCTACCCCATGGTCTGGCTATGTCCGGTCCATGCGGCGTTTTGGGCAGGGGTGGAGTTGGAACTTACACTGACCCTGGGGTGGGAGGTGACCCGGTGCGCTTGCTTCTGGGGGTGTTTGACAGCCTAGATGGTTCCCGAGCAGATAAGCGCTTTCTCGGAACAGCGGTGGCGGTGGCGAAGCGAGACATTACGGCACTCTGGTCCCAGGCCAAGCCTCCTAGTGTCAGGCGATGGAAACGGGGGGTTGACTGGTGTGGGACCCAAGAGGAATCCCTCTCTGAAGCCCGTGGTTGTCCTGAACTTTTCCAGAAGGTGTGGGGCAAATGGTTCAACCTAGTTCCCTAAGAGGGTTGCGAATGTGTAGGCTTCATGTCCTTTACGGGCATTACTTTACCCTGCTGTATGCCTTATGCTCCCTTGTCCCCAGTTGTGTGGCGGTCGACTCTCGTCTTAATGTATTTGATTCTGCTACCAATGTACTGTTTTGGTGTGTTTTTAACTCAATAAAATTGATTAGCAAAAAAAAAAACATAAACAAAATCACACAGTTTAAAAATACATAACCATAACGAATAAAAAGTAAAATAGATACAAAGAGGTTATGTCATACAACTAGTACAACCTCGACTCTTCACGCTACATACCCTTTGCTTTCTTCAACGTCCCTTCCTAGAGATTTTAGTCGGGATACCAAACACTAATCTATGTTAGATAAAAGTGACTAAACAGGAGCTGATCATTACCCTGATGTCTAATGGAGCAGGCTCTCCACAAAGATAACTAAAATGTCCCCTAAGTAAATTAATATATGTAGTTAAAAGGCCTATAAGCGGAACTGAGGCAAGTATGAATACGGTGCCAGATGGACTATGAGACCCACTATTAAAAAGCAATCATGCAAGAATTTGCATCATTAAAAATACAGAAATAGATAAAGTAGTTACCTGAGTCTAAAAGGATAGGCAGCTACTAGTTTCAGTCCCTAGCAGCCCATCCTTCACAGTTTCTGTGCGTGCTAGGTTGACATAAGAGGTTTCAGAGTTATTACATTTTAGAATTACATTCAGGTACCCCCTCCAGATTACACATATCGTATCCGATTAGCTGATTATTTTCTTAAATCAGATCAATAATTGAGTCAGTCTAATGTTCAGCATGGTGTTGTTTGGATCCATGGACTCCACCAGTGCATGCCTGCAGGACTTAATTCCCCATTCAAGGAATTCCCGCCTTAATAGGGATCTTCGTTGAACCAGCAGAACAGGACAAACACAGACAATGTGAAGCAAAGATTCAGGCCCCTGGTGGCATAGACGGCAGGACCGGTCTTCACTTAGACCGGACTTCCTCCATTTTGGCTTGAGGTCTAGCCTGCGTATTTCTCCAAATGTTAGGGCCTGAAATTGTCTGTTTGATCCTCCGGTGGTAAGGTGCAGCTAGCAGGGCTGATTCTCTTAGAGTGGAATATGATTTTAGCACCAGCCACCCATGTCGATGTTTTGACACGGTTTCTTTGTCTGCCATCCAACTTCGCAGTTTAGTATATTTATTTACTAGCTTCTTAAAGATTTGCCCAGAGATATTAGAATTCCAAAGGTCACCCAGATCAAGCGTCGTAATACTGTTTTCTAAAAATGTCTTGTAAGCACCGCTGCCCCTTTGCAAGGTAATTCAATCCAGACTAGATTTGCCAGAGTGTTTTCAGCTGCTGCTCGCAAGTTGTAACAAAGCTTTACAAACGCCTCCGGTCTAGCAAGTGTCTGTTTTGTAAGCAGAAATTCTAGCTGCATTTGCGCAGGAGAAACCGACTTGGGGAGCCTAAAAATTTGTTTATAGGCTCTTATCATCAGTTTTTCTAACAAAAGAGCATCATCGCCCAACATAATCTCCATTCCGTATGCAAGGGTTGGCAACAATTTGTCTTTCAGAACTAATCCAATGGGCTTTAGGTCGTGACCTTAAATAGATCTGGCAAGTGACGAGAAGCCATAATTAAGGGCCTGCGCTTTCGCATTAATCGCCTTTTTCTGGGAAACAAAGGAGGAATTTGCGTCTATTTTCACTCCTAGGTAAACATAGAGTTTGACCTCCTCAATTTTGTTTCCGTTGATAAACCATTTTCAATTAGTCTTGGAGGGACGATTGCACACCATCACACTTGTGTTTGAAAAATTTATTTCCAGGCCATTCTTTTCAATATAAGCTCCCAGAGTGTTGAGCAGCCTTTGGAGTCCTATTTGTGTGTTACTGAACAACACCAGGTCATCTGCGTAGAGGATATGGGACATTTGTTGACATCCAACAGACGGAGCGTGGGCCATCTGTTCATCGAGCCATCAGATGCGTCTCCTGCAGCATCAGGACCGAGGGCAGGAAAAGATGAGCATAACGTAGCACTGCAAAGCACTTCACACACACAGTCTAGAAGGCCATTAACATTCCACGACATAATGTAATAAGATGTCATGTTGAATCAGGATGTGGTTGTAGGGGCGGAAGTTGTGGTCCATCGGAGACAGTCAGACCAGTGGGCTCTGGGGTGTAACTTGCTATTTAAAATGTGTACTGAGAAAACCATGGATACAGTTGTGTCCGTGTGATGTCATGCACACACACACACACCCCTGGATTGTTCCCAAGATAGCGAACTAGTGGCTTTGGAGTCTCAATGACGAGCTGGCTTCCAAACACAATATTTTCACACTAAAAAAGCTACCCAAGATTTTTTATTTTCCGGTTATGTATCCTTCATAATTCTAATCAACATAGCATCCGTTATTGGACATACACAAAAATGTGACGGCATGTCCTCACAAACAACTGTTGTATTCCGCCTTAGGTGTCCATATATAGGTTTTCCTAAAACATGTCCTTATAAAGGCACAATTCGCATTGCCCTTATATACGCAAAATATCCCAGTCCTTATTTAGGCATTAGCCATGCTATCCAAATACAGGCATGGTCACCTACATCCGTCAACCCCAACGTCACAACGAATTCTTAGAAACCAGACCCTTAAGCTCTAGGGCGTTCCCCTAGCACAGGATTATTGATTTCTCCAAGAACTCATTTATTATGCATGATGGATTGGGGATTCATTTCTCACGTCATCCTCTGCCCGACTTTACGTCAATGCTAACATTCCAGAGCACCTACCAGGTATAAATATACCTTCCCTTGCCCAAGCAAGTTAGGGGAGATCTTCCTCTGCCCGACTTTACGTCAATGCTAACATTCCAGAACACCTACCAGGTATAAATATACCTTCCCTTGTCCAAGCAAGTTAGAGGAGACCTCGACTTTAGAGGAGCCTGTGTACCGGCCTGACGCACTGACCATACTCTGTCATCCCTGCTCGCAGAGAATCCAGCTTCCAGTGTTCTGACTCCCTTCGCGGGGTGTTAGAGTTCGAGACCCGGAAAGAGATTCCCACCTCTCTCATTCTAAGGTATGGAGCTGACTAGAACCTAGAGGGACTCTTGGCATACCAAAATATAGCCTACCATACTATAGAATACAGCACCTACTTCTTACCTTGTACTATACTTAGGTTAGGTACACTGGGGTAGAACTAGATAGAGACGCATCGTATGAGTACTCACATTTTTTAGCTTGTGTTATTTATGTATATAACTATATGTGTCATAGCTAAAACACAATGCTAGTGCAGTATTATTTCTTTTTACTGCTTACGCTGTACATAATATATCTTGCATATTGTCTTATGATTGTAACAGCTCATATCTCTTACACGAGAAATAAGACTGTTCAATAAATCCTTTTATTGAAACGCCCGTCTATTCTTTCTGTGTAACTCTGAAGAAACTAAGCATGCACAATTAGCTGAGTGAAAGTTATCTATTGTTTCCACGATTCTGAGAGCATTCCGATTCTAAAGGGAAACAAAGTTGTCATGTTTATGCGGTTGTCAGAAACGACTCCCTTCTTATTTACAAGGAGTTTCTAGTGGCCTCTGAGTTAGCTGGCACAAGTAATTAAGTTTAATATACTCGATAGGAGCATACTGATCTAATTCCTATGCCAAACCTATAGGATATATTATTCCAATGCGCAGAGCCTATTAGGGAAATAGGAACTACACTACATGGCGCCCAACGTTTGGTAATGCACTAATTTAACGATAGATACTGAGTAACTCAGTCGTGCTTTTCTCAGAGACCCATACTCACATACTCCATAAGACGTCTGGAGTGGGTAAGGTTAAGTATCCACCATAGCTAAATAGGACAAAAATCCTAGCTGTTTGGTTTGTTCAACGTTGAAGGATACAGTGTTCCAAAATATTGTGCACCTTATCTTTGTTTGCTTGAAACTTGTTCTGCATTTTTCAAACAATGTCCAATAACAGGGACACTAGCACTGAGAACAGTATAGCTGCGGCTGACCCAGTCGTAACAGCTTTTAATCTTACAGGTTTTAATGAAACCGATGAGGGTGTTATACACATCGCTCCAAACTTAAGGAGAGCCGTCACTCTAAAACTTATAAAACACAGCCTAACACCAAGAGGTGGTAAGCAGTTTTCGTGATAGAGGCACACAAATCCTTTCAGACAGAGGTATTCTATTCATGGATTGCATTCCCAGAATCAGTTCAGTTCAGTTCAATTCAGTTCATACATCTTTATTTCGATATTATTTCATCATAAAAGACATGCAAGAAACATTCCACTCATGACTAAAAACTCCAGATGTCAAAATTACACATAATATTAATAAATCAGAAGAATAGAATAGAATACATACAAGAGTTAATTAGCACAAATCATCACTAATAAGCGGAGTTAAACATATTATACACAATAAAATAGGATTAAAAAGTGATTAAATTGTCGGGTAAAGACGTGTTAGAAATATGTTCTTATTATAAGGGGCTATTTAGCCGCTATTACAATGTTGACTGGCTCTAATAATCCATGTCCAACCCAGAAATTTTGCAACGGCTATGACCACTGGAATCGATGTATTAGTCCTTAAGAGCCATAATGCTTCCTGGCACACCCGAGTTTTCATTTTTTTACAGATGGGTTTAAGCCATTTTCCTCTTGGTACGAGGTCGAATGCAGACTTTAAGTCTACAAACGCTGCGTAAAAAGTTCCACCGCCCAAAGTCACCACCTTCCAATATATGAGAAGGAATCTAAACACCTGATCAATTGTACTGACACTGGGTCTAAATCCTGCCTGCATAGGGGATAATATATTCTCAATCTCCATCCATTCAAGGATTTTAACCAACACCATCCTAGCTACAACTTTCTGAATTGAATCTATTAGACTAACAGGTCGATAATTTTCCGGAGCCGAACGTTCCCCCTTCTTAAATATAGGTAAGATTTTCGCCCCACGCCATGAATCCGGGATTTGAGCACCACTTGCAATGGCATTAGCTATAAAAGTGATATAAGGGACCCAATTCGTTAAATCAAATTTGAATAAGTCGGCCGGGATACAATCTATGCCAGGGGCTTTACCTGCTTTAGTCAAGCCCAGTGCAAACTCTGCATCTGTATTCTCAAAAACTATTGATGAACAGATCAGTGATTCACTTAAAGAAAGAGCAGGTAAGCCACACACAGTTTCTGGTTCACTACCCCTAAACTGGTGCTCAAAATGTTCTACCCACACTTCTGGCGAGACAAAATTCGTCGGGATCTGGCGGTCCTGATTACTACCCCATTTGAGTAACTGCCAAAACTTGGTCTGGTCCTTTGACTTACTGGCTTCATACAAGTCCTGCCAATGCAGATCATCCCATTCTCTCCTTGACTCTCTTTGTACCTTTTTATACGCAAGCCTTGCCATCCTAATTTCTGTTACATCTCTAGATTTTAAGGCTTTAATCAGATGGGTATGCGCCTGTCTACAGGAATTATTATACCATTTTTTTCCTGTTTTTGGGACCTTTAAGTTCATAGGTTTAAAACTTGTAGTAAAAAGACATTTTAAAACGCCAAAGAGCTTGTCATGCTGACCAATTATGTACGGTGATTGGTCCAACGGATCAACCAGAGCTTGCAGAGCAGATAAGGTGGAAGAGACCTCTAATGAAATTCTATCTAATGTTATAGGATCCTCCACTATCCTGCTCCACCTGAGCCTTCTACTGTTGTTTGTTAGAATTGCCTCTGCAGTTGCACACTCAGTCGGACTTAATCTCCTTAGGCAGTCCTTTAGATTTAGACCAAGCACTAACGGGTTATGGTCGCTCTCAGGTCGAGCCTTTATTGACATATCCTCCAATAGCACCCAGTGCTCGACCCCGATTAAAATATAATCAATTCGACTAGTACTGGTGCCGTTGTCAAATGTGGCCCGGCCTTCTTTATCGGAATGTGATCGGCCATTGACCGCTCTCAACCCCCACTCAAGACACAAACCCATCCATTGTAGTGCTGCCTCTGTCCCACGCTTAATCGGTTTTAGTTCGAGGGGAGGGATATTCCATTGCACATCTTCTTCAGCAAATATATCCACTCCCTCACATTGGTGCGGTTCGAAAGTAAAATTTAAATCCCCCGCCACTACCACGAACTTATCCCTACCGATATTATTAAGGAGGAGATCTAATTCTCTAATGACCAACGGACTACGTCCCCCAGGGAGTCCGCGAGCATATATGTTAACAACGAAAATCTCCTGGAGGTTGGGACTCGTCAGCATAATCCCAAGAATATCAGGATTATCCACTAGCACTTCATTGGTCCTATAACTGAGTGACTGCCTCACCCAAATAGTTAATCCCCCAGAGGCTCTGCCCATTCTACCCCTCTGGGCGAGTTTATAAAAATTAATATACCCATGTCTATAAATAGGATCAAGGGCCCAGGTTTCCTGAAATATTAAAATGTCATGGTTGTCCACAAAGTCAGCCCACTCTCCTAGGCCTACCTTGCTTTTCAACCCCGCGATATTCCAGGAAACTATTTTAAGCGGGGTATTCATACTAAGGGATTGAGAATGTTCAATAGCCTGGAGACTATTACTCAGTAGCCCTCCACTCTCCAACAAGGGATCTCTATCCATAGTTATCCTGGTTGGAAGTGCGGACTGCCCCTTTCCTTGCACTCCCCCCGTTATCGCCGTCACCAACTCCAATGGGCTACCTAAGATTAAACCATCAGGGACGGCTACTTCCCCCCCAATGGTACCAGTCCCTATGGAGACCACTTCAGGATTCATCGGCCAACTATTTTTACCGTGCCTGTATGAAAGTCAATCTACCCCCTCAAGACCTATAAGGGGCTCGAACCGGTTGGACAAAGGAAGGTGTCGCTCCATCTGAACTACAGGATTTCCCCCCGGATATCTTCTCCTACATAGATTGAAAAATAAGTAGGAAGAGCCACTAGTTGAGCGAGGGTAGAAATAATCAAGACCTAAGGATTGTATATCTCCCTCCCTCCCAAATCTTGACTCTCTACGGATAAAATCAACCACCCAAGGGTCCCAAAAATTCACAATGATACAGTCACCCTCTAAATCCTTTGGACATTGTCCCACCCAATTCACCCTTTTAACACACAGTATCTCAGTATTAGAGAAGGGAGGGAGAGATATTTTCTTGTTAAGTCAAAATATGACTTTATTCTTTAGCTCTCTATCTTATTCTTGTCTATCCTCCCCCAATGAAGGGACTCCCACCAGAATGATAGTATAAGGTGTGGATTCTGGGGGAAGATTTACACAAGGCAATCGCTGCTTATTTTTCTCCTTCTCCAACCGAGAATACCCTGATAACCCACTACCTGGAACTGGAACTTGCAGTGCAACCTTTGTATTAGACACCGCCCCCACCCCAGTATGCCTAGCCTGTGTGGTAACTATAGTGGTTTTGCCTACAAGGGGAATCTCCGTACTATGTTGTACTTCTTGGGAATTAGGAATGTCATTTACGACTGTTGTTGAAGCACTTATTCCATTATCTATCCCTGTTTTTTGGGATTCAACAATCAGTACATTGGGGTTTTCCATTCCTTTAACTAATTTGTTCAGTACATCTGTATTTGATGAAACAAGGTTCTCCAACTTGTCTAATTTCAAGTTAATCAACCTTGTTCTCTCCACTAGGGGTAAGATCAAGGATTTGATTAAGGTTTCCAGTTTGCCCAAAAGACCACCACCAGCACCACTCAGAATCAAATCCAGTAACACCTGTATTTCACTTCTTTACAGAAGATTAACCACCTGAGGTATATATTACTTTCGAGGATATTGAAATTCCACTAACTTACCAGGAGCACAATCTCTGGTTTAAAGGCGGCCTAAAACATCACAAAAACATTACCAGCCTCGGTCCACTAGGTAGACCAGGAGCAACATGGCCGATTCTAGCCGGCTACACACCTCGTCCTGACATCGAAGACATGACAGAACCTGAATTACTTACTCAATTAAAAGAGTTAATACAAATTTACAGACAACTAGTCCAATATGTCATGCGGACTTTCACAGTCCAACCACCTATAACCATTCAACCTTCAAAAAAGAAGTGGGAAACTAATAAACAAAATTCAAAAGAAAAACGTTTTCAATCCCGGGGTAGGTCTCCTCAAAAGGAGCCCTCTGAAAGGAGGTATAACCTCAGGAATAGGGATAATTTAAGAAAACCTGACAGGTATCAGGATACTGATATATGTTCCTCTCGTACCTTTCAGATATCATCACAGACATCAGAAAGAAGCGGATGGTCAGATCACAAACAAGAATGGGTGAAGTCCAAAGATGATCAGCACGTTCAGAAAAATAAATCAAAACCTCAATTCTCAAAAAAGAAGGTAGCAGGTCTGAAGATCAGACATGCCGAAGATACTGAGAACACAGCTCAAGAACGGAGAATGGGCTCAGACAATGCTGGACAGTGCAGCATAAGTAACAATAACTCGCCAGAACCTGAAGGAACTTCTGGAGACAGTGGACTTCAATGAGTACATCACAGTGGAGACTGTAGACACCGGGGTTAGTACTCCACAAAGGTTATATGAAATAACACTCCGGATGGAGGGAGACATACCAAGAAAAGTGAAAGCACTCTTTTGGGAGAAACTTTCAAGGGGTTATGATATACTTCTAGCAGAACAGGACTGGCCACCACAATTTGTCAGGAAGTGCCCACATGGCGAAGACATCATTATGCCAGCCTTCTCCAACCATATTCCAATTCACTTCAAATATACTTATGCCAGGAAATGGGCAGTTGCCCAGGTCCCAGCATTATACAAAAATCATGTAGGATGGGATGAGGACTCACCTCACCACAAAATACAACAAAAAAATCAACCTACTGCACAAAGGCAGTACCCAATAAAGCAAGAAGCTAAAAAACAGGTCAGGGAGATCTTAGATCAACTTGAATACCAAGAGGTGATTGAAACATGCACCTCCTCAATGAACAATCCTTTGTTTCCTGTATCCAAACCAGACAATACATATCGTCTAGTTTTGGATTACAGACACTTGAACACTTATTCTAAAACATTTGCAGTGCAAAATGCACATAGCACAGCATTAATGAATAACATTGTGCGTAAAAAATATAAAACCACTTAAGAAATTTCAAATGGTTTCTTTTGTCAAACATAGCACCTGAAAGCCGGTACTTAACACCTTTCTCAATAATGGGAACCCAGCGTCAAGTTTGTCAACTCCCCAAAGGGTTTAAGAACAGCCCGGGGTTATTCTCAGCAAGTGTAACAGAGTTACTACAAATTTATGATGACGAGGCATTGTCATATGTCGATGATATCTATCTGACAGACAATGAGCTAGATAGGCACTTGAACAGGGTGAATACCATAATACTGGGCTTCGCCTCTGAGGGCTACAAATTAAACTTTAAAAAATCCAGAATTGCCCACCTCAATGTCCTTTTTCTAGGATATGGGCTTTCAAGTGAAGGCAAAAGCCTGGCAGCTAACTTTTAGAAAAGTGTGCGCTGCTCCAACCTCCAAAAACGCAGAAACATTTACAGTTGATTCTAGGTTTCCTAAATTTTGGAAGATTTTACATTCTAAATTACGCAGAGAGGGTTAAACCCCTCTACAAATTGATCAAACCTGATTTTTCAACAAAACATTGGACACAGGAACACACAGACATCCTGCGTTCACTACAAGCTAACATGTTAGCAACAAATCACTTACGAACATGCGTAAATACACGCAATTTAGTGATCCGAATTATTTCGGGTCAATGCGGAATCACCTATTTATTATTGAATGAGGGTGAAAAAGTACCAATTGCATACAAATCACATTTGTGTACACACACAGAAATGCGCTTCATTTCAACAGAAAAGATACTGACAGCAGTTCAAACCACTGTAGCAAGCTTACAGTGCAGCGTGCGCAATCGCTAAAGGTCGCATGCGCGATGGTAAATTCCGACCAATGGTCACTAAGATTCAATCTCTAGGAGACTGTACAGCTCAGCAAGCTGAACTACAAGCATTCAAACTGGCACTTGAAAGTACAGATCGTGAATTCCCCACACTAATAGTGTGCAATTCCTTTTACTGTGTGCAGTCATATAATGAATATTTACAGAACTGGCTTCGAAACGGATTCAAAGATGCGAAAGGTGGCACAATAAAGCATAAAACGCTTTGGGAACAAGTAGTTCAGTTGAGAAACGAACTACCAAAGACTCACGTGATACACACGCTGAGTCATCAACGTGATGGCGTTCGCGTTGCAGGGAATTCATTGGCTGATGAAGCCGCAAAGGGGGCTGTACAAACGGCTTTCGTAGCTGAGATCCCTCGTTCAAAAACCAAAATAGACAGTGAGATATTGTTGGCTGTCAATGCTTCAAGCAAAGGCAGTGGTTCAGCGTTACCAAAGAAATTTCCACTCAAGTGCTCATATGTAATTGATGTGAACAACGTTCCTTTTGCTCAAATCCCTGGAGTGGGTGATAGGGGGATTCCAAACATGGAACGTAGAGCAGCTTTGATTTATGAAGCACATCTTGGGGAGGGGCTGTCACATCAGGGGATCTCTACAACAATATTAACCTTAAAAGAGATGTACTGGTGGCCTTGAATGAATACACTGATTCACATCTTCATCAATGACTGCAGTGACTGCAAAAGACAGCATAGTGCAGAATGTCACCAGACTACGACGTAGCCTGCCCAGTACAGACACCGTTGTTAGACAGCATTAGACTATCTACGTGCAAGCGTCCTTTTGGACAAATGCAATCCCACAAACACTAAGTCAAGGTTCCTATGGATGTGGCCTCAGCGCTCGGCTGACGCTCGAACTGTTATAAAAGATTTGCGAGCCTTTATCGGCACATACACAATTGGTACGCTACATTCTGACCAGGGTCCTGCATTTAGCACTCGGGCTTACAAAGAAGCCATGGTCAGTCTAGGTGTAACATTGCCATACTCCTCTCCATTTCATCCTGAGGGAAATTCTGTTGTGGAAAGGAAAAACCGGGACATAAAGCAGTCTATAACAACTAGAGTATTAGGTCCGGGTGATGGGTGGGTCAAACATCTTTATGGGGTCCAACGCTCATTAAATAATTTGCCAAGAAGTTCTCTGGGGGGGGGGGATCACTCCATATGAGGTCCTATTTGGGACAAGAATGTGAGTTCCTGATCTCGAATGTAAAGTAACAGTGGTGGGAAATAAACCTTTTGATATCAAAGATCGTTTGGCTGTTTTACAGGATCTAAATGAACTAAGATCGAAACAAAGCAACGTGTTCCTGAAGCCAACCACCACTGGGGAAAAACCAGCAGTCCTAGCAAGGCCTGTCTGGATCCCAAAAGTTGGGGATCTAGTCAGAGAGAAGATTGCGGACAAGAAGGAATTTGGACCTTCTTATAGAAAAACAGTACCTGTCCTAGCTGTCCACGGAACAAGGACAGTACTTCTGCCGCTCCTTGCTGGAAAAAAGGAGAAAAGATTTGTGTCAATCGACCTCATCAAACCACACTATGTGGCCCATACTAAATAGTAGGCCTCGTGGACTCCGACCTGTAGTGAAGGCAGCGTTTTAGATACATACATTGCTATGTTAGCATAAGCGCCTTAGACGTTAGAAACGCCATCTTGCCACTTCTGCTGCTTTTGCACACGACACTGCAGGTACTTGTTATTATTTGAAAAATGCTTGCTTGCCTTTTCTTCACATGAGAACTGTCTGTTGTTCACATCCCTAGACGTGCATTGCGACCTTGGTCTGAACATTGTGTGCAGAAACAGTCTGAGCCACCAAACAATGTATGTTTTTGAGTTCAGGTTGATCGGCCCACGCTCTAGCCATAACACCCACACAGCTGCAAATATCTGAAAGTCGAGAGCCTTTAATATTGCAGTTTACATGCATTAGACACACATTCTGGAGAACAACTTTTCCAGGTGCAGAGCAAAGCTGATCCTGTGATGTGATTCACCTAAGCGTATCTTTACGGTATGGGGTTCCCCATTCAAGCCTAGAGACCTTCTAATAGTATAATAATACTAGCTCATTAGTGAAGGGAGGGTGGTTGTATTCCACGGTCATTTGTAATATGATTTCTCCCTTCATTTTCTATGGTATTGTAACAATGTTGATGGTTTTAATTTTAATCATTTGTCTGCTTATGTTAGCCAAAGTACTGCATCTTAGGACACATAGTTTATAAAATAAACATTTTAAACTTTACCGTGCCTCTGATTACTCTTGTTGTGGACTGATATGAGAATAATAACGAACAGGTATTTCTGATTCCCACCATTCCTGAGAGTACTCTAAGTCGCTTGTTCTGGGTTGTCTATCCATTGGGACCTCCGAGAGAATATGGATAATGAATGGGACACTGATGCTAGTCGGATTGGGGTTCTGGGTACTGAGGTGAGTTTTTGGTACACCACAATTCACTGAGGTCCTGGTTTCCTGCGCATAGTTCTGTGCATGAGCAGAATCCCTGCAACAGACCTAGTAGCAGACGCCCTCCTCTCGCTACTATCCAAGAGGTTCAGACTGAAAGGCTCATCACCATTGGGACTTCAGAAGTAAGAAAGGAAGGACTAAGCAACAATGCTATGGAACTCCTCCCACTTAAGACTCAAGTAGCAGTTCATCCAGACACACCTGTCTACACCAATGTAACACATGATCAACTGGTTCCAGCGATTTCGACAAATCCTGATGCAATTCCAACAATTGACCGAACTGCCTCTGGGCAAGGTGGAGAGTCTCGGAGGTGCTGCTGGCGTGTCTGGCGGCCCCCGTTGAGATCGCGCTTTCCTCGTTTGCTGAGGTTCGGCTGGGGATTCCTTGGTTCCGGGTTGTGCTCTTCGCCCTTGATATCTGGTGAAGGTGGCGGTTGTGGAATCTGACAATGGACGGCTGGCCCAGCCGGGACGAGAGTGAAGCGTGACGTCCTCGAGTGGTCAAAGGGAAAAACGGTGTTGAACTTTGTACTGGAAGTGCTATTCTTTGCCTTTGCTGCTGAGATTCCATTTTCCACAGGGGGGCCCAGTATCTTTGTACCTCCAACCTGCCTGCCTGCCTGCCACCACTATCACCGCAAAAGACCTGGGAGAGCCGGGGAAGCCAGGAGGCACTCAAAAGGGGCATAGGGCCCGTCCGAACCCGTCGGAGACAGGAAGAGGTTGGGTTGGGCCATCCCCCTGAAAAGCGTGGATCCTATTTTACGTCTTCGCAAAACTCTGAAACGTATTGAAGACCCAAGGTACTGTGTTAACATATAGAGAGCACATATAGAGAACACCTGGTTTGGTAAATTTATTAAGTAGTGTTAGAATGGAAAAACGTAAGGGGGTTGCTGGTACTTTAGACGCTTTCTTGGTTAGGGCAGAGTCACTTTTAACCCATGAAATCCAAATGACTGAGCGACGTCTTTCCTTGGACCCGTCTACATTGCAGAGACATATAATAACTAATACTCCTTCACCTGTACTGGGTGCTACTGGTCAAGAGAGTGTGTCCAGCACTGTTACAAGTGTTCCATTTACCCCCTCGCCACCTTCCTTGGAAGCGGCCTTAAACTCTCCGGCAGTATCGAGCAGAGCTACTAGGACTAGGGCCTCAAAAGATGTGGGGAAAAACCGAGGCACTGTTAGATAAAGGAAAGCGGGGGGTTGGGATAAGAAAAACTAAGGGGAAGGGTAGTAATGGTGGTAAGGTCGATCAAGGTAATGCCTGCGCTAATTGTAACCATAATGGTACTCCTTCCCCTGCGAAAACCACTTCAGTTGGTACACAAACCGAGATGATCCCGCCCTTACTAGCAGCGAGCGATATTAATACCAAGGGAGCCATGACCGAGTTACATGCAGGGCTAAATGACCCTGGGCTGGTAACAGCTCTAGCTTGTGTATGTGACTTGGTTGGAAAAAATGTTGCTTTACTTTTGGAAACAATTAGCCTTCTAGAGTCTGCAATAAAAACCTTAAGCTCCACTAATGTGGGTTTACAACTGCCTAGATTGGAAAGGGACGATACAAGGTTAATGGTGGGTAGTTGCCCATCGCTTATGCATGATGGGAAAACTGACAAAATTGACAAAAACTATGTGAATAACCCCATTTCTAATAATGGGGAAAGAATCGCTTGGGAGTATTATCTGAAGGATTGAATGTGTCAGGTTTGCAGGGTCCTCAAAATGGAAGTGTAACACCTCAAGTCGGGGGAGATGGTGTGAGTGCCCCTGTTGGGAGCCTGAGAGACGAGGAATCCAGCGGCTCCTCGGTTCCTAATATGGAGATACTACGTCTTCCTCTGGCTTCGTGTCCTTATGTTTTTATTTTGGCTGGGGTTCCTGCACTAAGGGTTGGGCAGAAAGAGAATTGGAATGACTTAAGGAATAAAACTGTAGACTGGCTGACGAAACATAAGAACTTTCATCCTTTGGACATTGATGAGATTTTAATGGTTCGTAGGGTAGGATGGATAGGGCAATCTACTAAGAGCATAAGGGGTGATTGCATTGTGGTTAACTTCCGTAGGCCAAAGATGGTTCATTATTTTTTACATCACCGTGATGCAACTTCTTCCCCTAACACTGGGATCAGCGTACTCCCTCTAGGATATTTTTATAAACCACAAGATGGGGACAAAGTTCCACCGATCACGACATCTAATAGGTTTCAAGCATTGTCAGATTTGGATTTCCAGGACTGACAATTACATAAAGTCCAGCAGGGAAGGATACTGTTAACTGCCCCCAAAGATTTGGGACCTACAGTTACTGATAAGGTAGCTGCAGGAACTCACACCAGTATTGTAACTGCCCCTAGTGTTCTGGGACCTATAATTACTGACAAGGTAGCCGTAGGAACTCTCACTAGTATTTTTACAAGAGAGCCAGGAAAACAAAGCATGAATATCTGCCAAAGAGATTAGATAGGCAACCGTAATAATAGTGTGAATGATACAGTGTATAGGAACCCTGAAGGAATATTAAAATGCATGGCAGATACAAATAGTGTGCATGCTGAGACAGACCTAATAGCTCAGTGTAGCGAGGAGGATGTCATAAATGGTAACTTTATTTGTAACTTTGTTAATGACTGCGAGGAAGTCCCAAGGCAAAAAAATGAAGCAGAGGAAATAATCTGTGATCAAAATATGGAAGAATGTAAAACCGAGATAAAACTGATATCATGGAACATTGCAGGGATTAGGAGAAACCTAGGAGATGCAATATGGCAGGATTATATTGGACACAGTGAAATAGTCCTATTCCAAGAAACTTGGGCCTTGGAAAGCCCTCACAAGGTAGGTTATAAAACCTTTAGTATAGCTGCTATTCCCTCAAGAAGAGGAAGGCCCTCGGGAGGTCTTGTTATTTGGATAAAAAAAACTACTCTAGTTGTTGATATTAAGCAAATTGACTCCCATTGCCAAGATATTTTGGCAATAAAGTTTTTAGCACCTGATAAAAGGGAAGTCTATATTTTTTAACATGTATAGTAGACCGAGTGTAGCAAGCAGGGAATCTGAAGTTATTGAACACCTGGATCGACTTTTAACCACGGTTAACCAGAGTGCTTTGATAATTGTAGGGAGTGATTTCAACCTCAAATTTGAACCTGTGGTTGGATTTGAAAATATTTTTCCGGATGAGGACTCGGCCAATAACATCTCACAATTGGACAGTACCCCAGTAGTATCGTGCACATGTGCCGTTGCGCAGTTGTTAAGACTGGTCTCAGGCCACGGTCTACGTGCCTGTAATGGGCGATTGCCTTCTGACAGCCCAAATTTACCCACATTCATACGGGGTAGCTTTAAAAGCTGTATAGACTACATACTGGTATCTCAATCAATCAATCAATCAATCAATCAAAGACATTTATAGAGCGCACTACCTACCCGTAGGGTCTCAAGGCGCTGGTGGGGGGGGGGTGCCGCTACTGCTCGAACAGCCAGGTCTTGAGCTTCTTCCTGAAGGAGAGGTGGTCTTGGGTCAGGCGCAGGTCGGCCGGGAGGGAGTTCCAGGTCTTGGCGGCCAGGTAGGAGAAGGACCTTCCTCCTGTAGTGGCTCTGCGGATGCGTGGGACGGCGGCGAGGGCGTGGCTGGCAGATCGGAGGTGGCGTTTGGGAGCGTAGAAGTTGATGCGGTTGTTGAGGTAGCTCGGGCCTTGATCGTGGAGAGCTTTGTGTGCGTGGGTAAGGAGGCGGAAGGTGATTCTCTTGTTGACCGGGAGCCAGTGCAGGTCTCTTAGGTGTCCGGAGATGTGGCTGTGTCGTGGGATGTCGAGGATGAGTCTGGCTGAGGCGTTCTGGATGCGCTGGAGTCTCTTCTGGATCTTGGCGGTGGTTCCGGCGTAGAGTGCGTTGCCGTAGTCCAGTCGGCTGGTGACGAGGGCCTGGGTGACGGTCTTCCTGGTCTCTGTGGGGATCCACCAGAAGATCTTCCGAAGCATGCGCAGGATGTTGAAGCACGACGAGGAGACGGCGTTGACTTGCCTGGTCATGGAGAGGGAGGAGTCCAGGATGAAACCCAGGTTGCGTGCGTGGTCCGTCGGTTTGGGTGCGGTGCCCAGGGCGGGGGGCCACCAGGAGTCGTCCCAGGCGGAGGGCGAGGAGCCCAGGATGAGGACCTCCGTCTTATCTGAGTTCAGTTTCAGGCGGCTCGTCGTCATCCACTCGGCTACCTCTCTCATCCCTTCGTTGGTCAGGGAGAGGATCAGCTGGGTGTCGTCGGCGTAGGAGATTATGTTGAGGTTGTGTTGGCGTGCGATGGCCGCGAGGGGGCTCATGTAGACGTTGAAGAGAGTAGGGCTCAGCGAGGATCCTTGAGGGACGCCGCAGATGACTTCGGTGGCCTCTGACTTGTATGGTGGTAGGCGGACTCTTTGTGTTCTTCCGTCGAGGAAGGAGACGATCCATTCCAGTGCCTTCTCCTGGATTCCGACGTTGCTGAGGCGCTGCACTAGGGTGCGGTGGCAGACCGTGTCGAAAGCCGCGGAGAGGTCTAAGAGGATGAGGGCCGCTGTTTCTCCGTTGTCCATCAGGGCTCGGATGTCGTCAGTGGCGGCGATGAGGGCGGTCTCGGTGCTGTGGTTGGCACGGAATCCGGACTGCGATGGGTCGAGGGATCCGTTCGTCTCGAGGAAGGAGGCCAGCTGTTTGTTGACGGTCTTTTCGATGACTTTGGCTGGAAACGGGAGTAGAGAGATGGGGCGGTAATTCTTGAGTTCGGTGGGGTCTGCTGTAGGTTTCTTGAGTAGAGCGCTGAGTTCGGCGTGCTTCCAGCTCTCGGGGAAGGTGGCGGTGTCGAATGAGGTGTTGATGATGTCCCGCAGGTGGGGTGCGATGACAGCGTCAACTTTGTTGAAGACGTGGTGAGGGCAGGGGTCGGTCGGAGATCCGGAGTGGACGGAGTTCATCATGTGGACGGTGTCTTCGGTGTTGACCGGGGTCCAGGCGCGGAGGGTGGTGGTGGGTGGCGTTGCTGCGGTCGTGGCGTGCGTCGGTTGAGTGCTGAAGCTGTTGTGTATGTCCGCGATCTTGTTGTGGAAGTAGGAGGCGAGGGAGTTGCAGAGGTCTTGCGATGGGGTGATGTCGTTGTTTCCGGCGTTGGGGTTGGAGAGCTCTTTCACGATGTTGAAGAGTTCCTTGCAGTTGTGTGCGTTGTTGTCCAGTCGGTTCTTGAATGCAGTTTTCTTGGCGGTGCGGATCAATTGGTGGTGTTTCCGGGTGGCGAGCTTGAGGGTGGTCCTGTTGTCCGGCGTGGGTTCCTTTCTCCAGGCTTTCTCGAGGGCTCGGCAGTTCTTCTTGGAGCTCTTGAGTTCGTCGGTGAACCATGGGGCTCTCTTATTGGCGGGTCTGCTGGGCGGGGTCCTCAGAGGGGCGAGTTCGTCTGCGCATTTGCTGATCCACTTCGAGAGGTTGTCGGCGGCCTGGCTGGGGTTCGCTGAGCTGGCCGGAGGGTGCTGGCTCAGGGAAGCGGCGAGCAGGTCGGCTGTGATCTTGTTCCAGCTTCTTCGGGCAACCTGTTGCTGGTGGTGGTGGATCGTCGTTCTTCTGAAGGTGAAGTGGATGCATCTGTGGTCCGTCCAGTGGAGTTCTGTGGCGTGGCTGAAGGCGATGTCTTTGCTGGATGAGAAGATGGCGTCGAGTGTGTGTCCGGCGAGGTGGGTGGGGGTGGACACCAGCTGCTTGAGTCCAAGGTTGGCGAGGTTGTCGAGCAGGGTGCTGGTGTTGCAGTCGTTGTTGTTCTCCAGGTGGAAGTTGAAGTCCCCCAGGAGGATGTAGTCAGCGGAGGGGAGGGCGTGCGGGCTGACGAAGTCGGCGATGTCCTCGCTGAATTGAGTGCGTGCTCCCGGAGGTCGGTAGATCAGGGTGCCTCTGAGGGTGGTCTTCGGGTCGGTGTGAATCTGGAAATGCAGGTGTTCGGCGGAGGGTGGGGTGTTGTCGGTGCTGGTCGTGATGCGGATGGTGTTCTTGTGGATGATGGCGATGCCTCCTCCCACCTGGTTGGCGTTGCGGTCCCTCCGGGTGATCTTGTAGCCTTCTGGGATGGCGATGGCGATGTCGGGCGCTGAGGAGGCGTTCATCCAGGTCTCCGTGATGAAGGCAACGTCAGGGGCTGTGGCGTCTAGGAGGTTCCAGAGTTCGATGGCGTGTCTGTGGACGGAGCGGGTGTTGAGCAGGATGCACTCGAGGTGGTTGCTGCTGGTGTTCGGCTTCGGCTTGGCGAGGCAGGTCTGGATGCATGTGAACTTGCAGGCGTGGCAGCTGAAGGGTCCGTGGGTGCGTCGTGGGGTGGCTTGGTAGCATCCTGGGAGTCGACCGGTGTTGAGTGCGCTGAGGGTGGCGGCGGTGTACGTCAGGCGGGTAGGCCGGGGTCCTCGTGGGCCAGGGGTCCTGGCACTGGGCGCGGTCCAGGCGCGGACGGGCGTAGACGGGCTTGCCTTTGGCGCGCCTTCGGCGCACAATCGGCGCGCCCGCTGCGCGTGGCCGCTGCGCGTTCGCACGGTCGCCATAAATGGCGAAGTGCGCGGGTGGGCGGAGCAGCTGGGAGGCGGGAGCGGGGAGGGAACAGAAGGAAAAAAGGGGCGGGGTCAGCGGTGGTGGCGGGAAGCGGGGAGCGGGGAGGGAAGAAGGAGGGCGGCAACAGGCGGGAAAAAGACAGTCAATACGGCGGAAAAAACAACAATGAGCACAAATACAATTCTACAGGCAATACGGCGGAAAAACAACAATAAGCACAAATAAGCACAAATACAAGTCTGCACAGAGAACCAGGGGCACAGGGAGAGGAGCGCTGATCACGGACCACGCCGCTCGAAGGAGGGGGCGTGGTCACGAGCCGGCAGTCGGGCAGCGAGGCACAAAGGAAGGGGGGGCACACGCAGCAGCTGGTGGCCGTGCGGCGCGGGGGTGTTCTAAAACTAGGTCACACTCACCTGCGTCGCACGGTCGCCATATATGGCCAAGTGCGCGGGTGGGCGGAGCAGCTGGGAGGCGGGAGCGGGGAGGGAACAGAAGGAAAAAAGGGGCGGGGTCAGCGGTGGTGGCGGGAAGCGGGGAGCGGGGAGGGAAGACGGAGGGCGGCAACAGGCGGGAAAAAGACAGTCAATACGGCGGAAAAAACAACAATGAGAACAAATACAATTCTACAGGCAATACGGCGGAAAAACAACAATAAGCACAAATAAGCACAAATACAAGTCTGCACAGAGAACCAGGGGCACAGGGAGAGGAGCGCTGATCACGGACCACGCCGCTCGAAGGAGGGGGCGTGGTCACGAGCCGGCAGTCGGGCAGCGAGGCACAAAGGAAGGGGGGGCACACGCAGCAGCTGGTGGCCGTGCGGCGCGGGGGTGTCCTAAAACTAGGTCTCCCCTTCTGGCCCATGGTATGTGACCTAGTAATTGAAGATAGAATAGAGAGCGATCACTATCCATTATGTCTGACACTTGTATCCTCCTTCTTTCAGCTGAGCTCTCCAAGGAAAAGTGATATCAGTTCTAGTCCAATTGAGCCATTATTAACGAATAATCGTAGAGCACTTAGATGGCCCTTGGTAATGTGAAATTAAATGACTATTAAAAAGATCTATGATATTTATGTAGAAATAGTTTCCCCGTATGTAAACTTACCAATAGCAGAGATTCCAATTATGGAGATGCATGACAGACTGATAGAAGAATTAGGACCAATACTAAGTAAGGCTCCTAAGAAATCCAAAAAAAGGAATTTCTGAGGTAGCCACATTAGAGAACCCATGGTATAATACAGAATGCCGTGATGCAAAAGAAGATTTGATCCAGGCAACAAAGGTCAAAGATATAGCAACCCTAAGGGAAAAAAGGATCTGTTACAAGAGGCTACTAATCCAGGCTAGAAAGTACTGGGAAGATAACATTTGGACTGAGCTGATTATTGCAGGCAAAACAAATGAACAATCAACCTTTTGGCGTTTGATATCTAAGGGTAATAAAAAAGGGAAATGTAATAAGGACCTTTTCTTAGATGCAAACACCTGGGTAACCCATTTTTCACAACTTTATTCATCCTCTAACGATGATACTGATTATAATCAAAAAGACTATGAAATTTGTCCAAATAGTGCCCCATTATGTTTCAGTCTGAAGGAAACAATAGTAGCAATAAACGCAATAAAAGTAGGGAAGGCCCCTGGACCAGACAAGATACCAGGTGACCTATGGAGGCATGAAAAAGAGGTTTGGGCTCCTTATATTAATCTTTTATGTAATTCAGTTGCAGCAGGTGCACCGATTCCTGAAACGTGGAAGGGGGCAGAGATTGCAACTATTTTTTTTTTTTTTATAAACAACTTTTTATTAAATTTTAGAAGGGTCGCACTTGGCGCAGTACACAGCTGTTTTGCCTACAACCATATAGGCCGGCAGCCATTAGACACGAACACCATAGGGCGAGGGCCCAGGAAATCAGAGGGGCATGCCATATCCCAAGTGTAGAGGTACATGCAATCTCAACCACGGACACTCTCCCAAGCCCAGGAAGCTCTATGTCTACCAATACCTTTACAGCAGAAGAACAAGTACTAGCACTTGCCGGTGCGTCAGGGAGCAGCAGCAGATGCAAAAGGCCCCAGCCGCGCCCCATGCAGGCCCCCTTTCTAGTACGATGTAAAGTTCTGGGAGGGCAGCGGAATGTCCCGACTTTGGTGTACTGCCACCGTAACTACGCCTAGTGCCATGTCTTCCTAGGCCCAGCAGCGCACAACAGGGCCAGGCAGCACGCCCCCCGGGAGGCCCCCACCCCCGTGGACCGCCCCCGGGGAGACACCCCACCCCGCAACTCATGCCTCCCCAATCACCCAGCAAGAACATCTAAAGTAAAGACTAGCCCCATCACCGCTAGACTGATCATGGCAAAGGAAGGACGCGCAGCAAGGCGCCCCAGACATACCTCTATATCGCCGCGTGCGAACCCTCCAGAACAGTCCCTAAATAGGAGACCAACTGGAATAATAATAACAATAATGATAGAAAAGGAAATAAATAACGTAAAAGAGAAAGGAAAAAAGGGGGAGGGGGTGGGAAAGGGAACGGAGAGAAAGGGACTGGGGTAGAGCGAGGGGGGTCGACGAGGGGGAAGGAATGTCATCGACGCTATCACCAGCCCATGGAGACCGGGAGGGCCCAGTATTTCAGAGGCAGGAGTCTCCCCCCGCCCAAAGGGTGGCAGAGGCTAACCCAAATCACCTATCATTCAGCGACCCCAAAAGCCCCCTGGATCCGCAGGACACAGCGCATCATCGAAGAGCCGCAGGGCCCGAAGTCGTGGTGGTTGCAATCGAGCATGTTCCAAGCGCCCTAGGTGGTCCACCAAAGGCTTCCAGAGTTTCTCGAAGTGAGTGTCGTGGAACTGAAGACGTGCCGTGAGCAGCTCCATCGCCACCACATGCCACAGGCGAGTGAACCATACGTTTATGGAGGGCGTCTCCGCCTTTTTCCAATAGAGTGCCACCGTCTGTTTGGCAGCACTTAGCATGTGGAGGCTCAGGTGCCGATCACGACCCGTCATGGCTCGCGTGTTCGCTGGTCTGAGGCCCAGTACCACCACCAATGGGTCCGCAGGCAAGGGGTATCCCAGAACCTGTTTGATATGGCTTAGAACCTCCTTCCAAAAGATAGCCAGGAGGGGGCATGTCCACCAAATATGGATAAAGTCACCCAGTGCCTGCGTGCAGCGCCAACATAGGGGGGATGTCGTGGGGAACATTTTCTGAAGCCGGGCAGGGGTGTAATACCATTGAGTCATCACCTTGTAGGCCGACTCCTGCTGGGGAATGCTACGTAAGATTTTCGGAATATCCCTCCAGAGCCTGGCCCACTGAGGGGGGGTAACACCTGAGCCGGGGAAAGTCTGCCAACGCAGTTGGTATGGGTGAGGGTCCAGGCGCTGCGACCGCTGTAACACCCCGTAGATGCGGGAAATCAGTCCCTTATACGCCCCAAACGTACGGGCTAGCTGTTCGAACGGGGTGAAGGGTCGCGTGGCCGCCCGAGTCAAGGAGAAGCCCTGAATCCAGTGGCGAAGCTGGATATACTGGAACTTGTCGCTGTCCTTCAGCCCAAATTCTAGCTGGCATTGGGCAAAGGATTTAAGACCACCGCCCGCGAAGAGATTCCCAATCGTTCGACATCCGGTTTCCGTCCAATTCGCAAAGTAGGGCGGACGGCACGTCGGGGGAACTGCGGGTTACGTGCAATCGGGGTGTGGGGGGACGGGAAGGTGGTAAGCCCCCGGCGAACCGACACCCTATCCCAGATCTCCAGGACCGTCTTGGTGGGTACGGCCATATAAGCGCTACGATGGCGCGCCTCCCGGGGTAGCCAGGCATGGTCCCACAATAGACGGCAAGTGACTGCCCGATCCATGTGGAACCACACCTTTTCGCTCTCCCATGCCCCCCATACCAGGACATATCGGAGATGCGACGCCCAGTAATACTCGAGGAGGTTCGGGCAGGCAAGGCCACCCCTATCCCGGGGGAGCATCAAGAGCTTATTAGAGAGGCGCAGCTTCTTTCCGCCCCATATAAAGCCCACCAATTTGCGTTGCAGTCCCTGTATCTGATGCTCCGGAATCGGTGTCGGCAACGTCTGGAAGAGGTAGAGGATCTTCGGCAAAATCGACATTTTTACCGTATTAAGTCGCCCGAGCCAGGAAAGCGGTAGGGCCTTCCACCCGCGCAGGTCCTGCTGGACCGAAAGCTTATACTCCTGCCAATTAGCCTGCGTCCAAGTGGCCAAATCTGGGGTCAAATTGAGGCCCAGATAGCGCACGGACTCAGTCGCCCATTGGTACGGGACAGTCGCTTGGAGCGATCGAAGCTCCTCGGCCGGGATCGAGATATTGAGGGTCCAAGATTTCGTATGATTGATTTTAAGCCCGGAAGTGCGCTCACAGTCTTGGAGTAGCCGATGTAATGCTGGTAACGAGCGCGATGGGTCAGATAAACTAAGGAGAAGGTCATCTGCGAAGAGAGCGATCTTATGTTCCACCCCCCGAAGCGATATACCCCGGACGTCGGGAGACCGTCGTACCATGATTGCAAGAGGTTCTACTATCAGCGCGAACAGCAGGGGCGACAGGGGGCAGCCCTGCCGAGTGCCGCTGCAAATGGGAAAGGCCTGCGTGAGCTGGCCATTCACGCGCACTCTAGCCACCGGCGAAATATAGGGGGCCATGATGCGTGCCACCATCCTCGGGCCCAGGCCCACCTTCTGTAAGACCGCCCGCAGGAACGACCAGTCCACTCGGTCGAACGCTTTTTCGGCGTCGAGCGAGAGTAAGCAGGCAGGTATCCCCCAATGTTTAGCTTTCCCTACTATGTGCGCCACTCGACGCACATTATATGCCCCTTGAGGGTGCTGGATAAACCCCACCTGGTCCGGTTCAATGAGGTTGGGCATGTGAGCACTAATCCTCTTGGCCAAAAGCTTAGTGTACAGTTTAAGATCCGTATTTAGCAGGGCAATGGGCCGATAGGAGGAGCAAAGGGTATGGTCTTTCCCGGGCTTTGGTATGAGGGCTATTTCGGCCATCGCCATATCCAGCGAGGGCCCCGTCCGCTCGTCAAATGAATTAAAGAGCCGGAGAAGATACGGCTGTAGTTGCGGCCAAAAGGCGCGATAGAAGGACACCGGCAGCCCATCCGGGCCCGGTGCCTTTCCCAGCGGAAGATCACTCAAAGCGCCAGCCATTTCCGCCGAGGTGATGGGGGCTTCCAGAAGCTCAGACTGATTCGCGCTCAACGGATCCCAAACACAGGCGCCCATGGTAGACGAGATCAAATCCGCCCTCGGTGGGTCGGCGATATACAAGGTCGCGTAGAAGTCCTGAAACTCCTGCAACTTTTGCAATTCCGTGACAGCCCACGACCCGTCCGCCCTCCGCAGCTTCGCAACATGGGCCTTCGCTGCCCGCGTACGCAGGCGTCGTGCCAAAACCGTGCCCACCTTATCTCCCCCGGTGTAGTATCGCTGCTTAAGAGCCAGCAGGGCCCGCTCCGCCTTGTTCGTCCGATGTGCCCGGAGCTGGCCGCGGAGGATCGCCAGGCGTCTTTTATGCGCCGCCAGCGGCCGCTCTTGGTCAATTTTTTCCAGCGTCTGGACCTCCCGCGTAAGCTTGGTCTCATAGAGCAGCGCCTCCCGCGCCCTTGCAGCAGCGATGGCAGTGAGAGTACCCCTTATGGTAGCCTTGAACGCGTCCCACAGGAGGGGAAGGGGGGTCCCCGGGAGATCGTTCGCCTCGAAATATGCCAGAACGGCCGCCTGTATTTCCTCCTTGTCCACCGGGTCCCGAAGGACGTGGTCCGGAAACCGCCACCTACAGGAGCGCGGAGGACCAGTGCGGCGCTCACGTAGACACAGTTCCACGTGGGCATGATCGGATATGGAGATGGTAGAGTGCGCTGCCGCAGCCACTTCCCCAAGAAGGGCATGAGAGACCAGCAACATATCTATACGAGAGTAGGAGCGATGTGCATGTGAATAGTACATGTAATCGCGCCGGCCCGGTGAGTGGTATCGCCAGACATCAACCAGGTTTAAAGCCCCAAGGGCATCTTTGACCGCCGCAGACATGGCCCCCACCCCGTGGAAAGCCCCCCCACAGCGATCGAGCTCCGCGTCCCACACCAAGTTAAAATCACCGCCCACTACGAGGTCCGTGTTCACCGGCTCAAGGTGTTCCCTGATCTGCCTGCGCAAAAAAGCATCTTGACCCTGATTGGGAGCATAGAGGTTGCATAAGGTAAGCGTGCGATGTCCCCTCCTGACCTCAACCTGCAAGAAACGTCCCTCGCCATCCCTAACCACTTTGGCAGCACCCGGGGTTATCCCCGCCCTGCAGAGGATAGCTACCCCCGCCGTCTTGGTGGTAGCCGAGGCCCAGAACTGCCGAGGGAAGCGGGGGTGAGCCATGCGGGTGACATCTGCCCTAAGGAGGTGGGTCTCCTGGAGAAGAATTATGTCAGGGTTCTGGAGCAGTAGGTACCGCCATATTTGGCGGCGCTTGTTGGGAGAGTTAAGCCCCTTCACGTTAAGGGAGAGAATTTTCCAGCAAGGATCCGACGTCATAGCTCCAAAGCCACAGGGGAAGCAGCATGGTCTCCTATCATCCAGGCGCTAGCCTGACCCCCCCGCCAAAGGGACACCAAGGAGAAGGGAAGGAGGGGGGAGGAAAAGGGCCAAAGGAAACAAAACAAACCATGTAAACACAGAGACGGCCAACATGGCCAACTTGTCCTATTCCAGGCCAGGCACTACGGCACAAGCTGTCCCGGAGATGTCACTCTCCCATGGATAGGCGTGGGGGTTCGTCATCGCCAGACCAGGTGACCAAATCACAAAGGCCCGCTCCGGGCCGCCGCCTCCTCGGGAAAGATGAAGTTCCAGCAACAGGCAAAGGCTCGCAGCCAGCCACGTCGCCAGGAGCAGGCAAGCAGAGTCCTCCTGATGGGCCATAGTCCGATCCGACAGAAGGTCTGCTCAACACCGAAGACCGACTCCAACAAGGGGTGGCCCCCCTATGGGGCCTCACTTGAGGGGAGATGCTTGTGAGCTTGACAGCGACGGGCCCCCCTCCAGGGACTTGATGTGCTGGATGATATCCTGCTTGTCCCGGGACGCCCTGCTGCCATCCGGGGAAGAAGGGCGGCGAGATCGTCGCACGGTGGACCACTGTGGCTTCAGCGGAGTACTGTGAGCAGCAGGTCGCCACACGGGGCTAACCGGCGGAGAGTCTGGAATTTGGAGCAATTGGGCCGCCTCCCGATAGGAGCGCAGCACCCGGCGCTTGGATTCCCATTGGAACATGATGGCGAAGGGATGCCCCCACTGGTAGCGAATATTAAGCTCCCGCAACTTGTCGGTGATGGGCCTGAAGTCTCTGCGGCGTCTGAGAGTCGTAGGAGCCAGGTCCTGAAACAGCTGAATGGACATGCCTTTGTATTGAATTGTGGGTTTATCTCTGGCAGCTTTGAGAATCGCTTCCTTCTCAACAAAGAAGTGGACCCGTGTCAGGATGTCGGGGAGAAGTCCAGGCCGTCCCGCTGGTCCCGAGACCCTGTGCGCTCGATCTAGAGCCGGCGGCGAGGCATCGTCGTCTCCGCGGATGTCATGGAGCAACTCCGCCACAAATGTCATGATATCTGTGCCTTCCGCCCCAGATGGAACACCCCTAATGCGGATGTTGTTCCGGCGCCCCCTATTTTCCAAGTCCTCCTGCTTGATCTGGAGCTCGACGTGTTGTTCCTCCAGGGTCGCCAACCGCTGCCACAGGTGTTCCTGATCCTCTGTGCGAGCATCCAGGGTCTTCTCCATGTCGTCCACTCTACCGCCCAATTCCCCCACATCTCTCCGAAGGTCCTTAACGTAGGCCTGCACCTCAGTACGAAGCGACCCAATCTCCGTCTTGAGCTCCTGCATAAACAGTGCCATAAAGGACTGGGTGACCGGTTCAGCGGATGCGCCCGCTCCCGACGGCATGGCGCCCGACTTGCCCCACAGGTCCATAACTGAGGTATCTTTAGAGTCCGCCGGGGGCCCCTTCGCTGCTTTCGTGCGGGTCATGTCGGGAACGCTGCAGGGTTGTTCCCCCTGTGCGGGATCAGGCCCCCCCGGAGGGCAGACCCACCTCCAAGTGGCTGCAGCAGGGCGCGCCCAGCACCCCAAGGTCCACGCAGGCGCCACAGGCCACGGGCCCGGCAGAGGAGCCCCCCGAGTCCCGTGTCCACCCGTAGGGGCCCACCACACCTCAAGGCGGCCCCCGTGTCAGGTCCGGCCCCGTCAGCATTCAGGGAGGCTGCAAGTACCCCCAGAGGAACTCCCTCCGCAGCGGGCAACGTCGTTGTCTGGTGCTTCCCCCGGCTCTCCAAGGGCTCTCGCCCAGTGCTGATCAATCTCCAGGGGCTGGACAGGTGGGGCAGAAGCACGCGAGCGCGTTCCGGGGTCCAGAGCCCTCAACAGTCTCCACAAGCGAGGGTAGCAGTAGGGCACAGAGGGACAGGCCCACTCTCCGCGGTAAAGGGCACCCGCAGGGATCCTCCGGGCCAGACACTCCGCCAATCCAGGGCCCAAGGGCACGGCCCACAGGCCACCACCAACCAGTCTCGGGCCCCTCACCACATCCGCCGGCACTCGCCTGAGGTCTCCCCCAGCGCTGTCCTCTCCACAAGGCGCTTCCAGCCCTCAAGATGGCGGCCAGCCTCTCCGCCCCCGGCACCAGGCACTCAAGGTCCAGCCGAGGAGCGCTGCACGGGAGCCGCCGCCCGGATTTACCCTCGGCACCTCCACCGCCACCACACAGTCACCACTGTCCCCTACCAGTGCATAGCGCCTCAGACAGCCGGCTCCCAGTCTCCTCCGCTCTCCAGGGCCTCCATCAGCGGGAAAATGGCGGCCGCCGCCCCGGCTCCGACGCCCCCGGGGTCCACGGCCCCCGCAGCCCAAGGTCCGCTGCAGGTCCGGTCCTTCCCGGCCTTCCCGGCACACCAGGCGACTCCAGCTCCACCCTCACTGCCGCGAGGTCTCCCGTTTTGCGGCGGCGACAGGCGAGCAGGTGACAGGCAAAATGGCAGGCAGCGCGGCAACCGTCAGTCCCCCCGCGGCCCTCCAAGCCGTTGGCCTCGGTCTCCGGGCGCCAAGCAGCCCTCAGCGGGAGCCCCCAGCACTCCGCCGCCTGTGGGTGTCAAACCAAGCCCAGCCGCCGCCGCCACTCCGCAGTTACAGGCATTAAAACACGGCGGCAGCCCGGAGCAGAAGCAGCGCACGTCTCACGCCATGTCCGGCGAGACCACGCCCCCTGCAACTATTTTTAAAAAGGGTAACCGCCATGACCCATCGCATTATCGACCGATTCGTTTAATTGATGTTTTACAAAAGATATATGCACGTCAAATTTTAAATAAAATATCAGGCAGGTTTTAGAGCCAAAACCAGCACAATTGACCAGGTTTTTAGATTTCTTTGTACAATTTGGAAGTATATTACAGTTAAGAAAGCCCATTTTTATATTGCCTTTGTGGACCTTAAGGCAGCCTTTGACCTCATCCCCAGAAATCTCCTGTGGAAATCACTAAGAGACCAGGGTGTCCCAGGGGAAATCCTCGTGCAGATCATAAGACTACACGAGGATAACTTTGCAAGGGTCCAATGGGGTCTAAATGGCGAACTTACAGACCGCATACAAGTAAAAAGGTGGGTAAGGCAAGGATGCGTGTTGGCCCCTACCTTATTTTCGTTGTATGTTAATGACATCCCTGAATATCTCTTAGGCTGCGAACACGATTCTCCCAAGTTAGGGGGGGTGCCAGTACCGGCACTTTTATACGCCGATGACACAATTTTAATATCACAAACCCCCAAAGGTCTGCAAAGCCTATTAAATTTACTGTGAAACGAAGGGCTTGGAAATAAATTCTACCAAAACGAAATATATGGCAGTTAATCCACACAAATCTTTTTTTTAAATCCTAACTGTCAAAAATGAGAAGATAGAATACGTGCAAAATTTTACCTACTTAGGCATTACATTGGATTCTAAAATGAATTGGAGATCGCAGTTGGAAAAAAGCAACACAATATTAATCCAAAACTCAGTACCAATAATAAGGAAGCATGAGAATAGTTTGTCTAAAGCCGTTTCCCCTGCACTTGAGGTATATAAATATAGGGTGCAATCAGCATGCCTTTATGGGGCTGAATTGTGGGGCCACGTAACAAAGAATACTTTTATGGTGGTCGAGAATAATGGTACAAGGCTGTCATGGTTAAACCACGTTCGTGATTGGTTTTGTAAACTAGGATTAAAGCACTTCTGGGATGACCCTCGGGGACTGTCGATGGGCTCAAAAAAACTGTTGAAACAGACTTTTTGGGCTTTTAATCAAGATATTTTATCCCACAGCTCGAAAATAGGCATTTTATCTACAAGGTTTCTTTCAGTAAAACCAAATGGGAAATTTGAGTCCTTTATAGATGAGATACAACCACAGCTTACTAAATCTCTTTATCTGAAATTCCGCTACGGTGTTCTACAGATAAATGCAAATACAGTAAAATGGGCACGTAGCAATGGGGATGTAAGCGACGGTTGTTGTGCTATTTGCCACACAGGTGCAAAAGAGAACGAACTGCATGTGTTATTCTTCTGCCCAGTTTATATATATTCCAGGAAGAAATGGATTAAACCTATTTGTCAGCTTTTGGGCATTAGATCCTGTTATGAAGCAGCAAGAATACTGCGATCAGATATGACACAAGCAGTAGTTTTTAGTGTGAGCAGATACCTCTTCGGGGTTGATTTAACAAGAAAGAGAATAGGACTGAAATTTTAGAAATATGTAGGAACCTGTGTGTTTTATTTGAATTTATACATTTATACTTAACCTTACAACTTGTTGGTTCTGCATGATAGGGACTATGCCCTATTATGTATTATTTGAGGTGTACGCCATGGAACCTTGTATATTGTATATTTTTGGACAGAGTCATTGATTGATTAGATTACAACATTTACTTGTTCTATGAAGGTATAAATTTAATTATTGTTAAAATGCTATTCTATTACTAAATGTATCTATTGACAGGATTTTATTTATATTTATTGATTTTTTAATATCTAAGAAAGGTCTAGTATTGGGACATTGATTCTCAACAAACGCGTATCTGTCGGGCGGGGTACCCTTTGAAAATTATATGATGTCTTTTATATGAATTGAATGTAATCTTTTATGGGTTTTTTAAATCGAAATATAGATCATTGAATCAGCCTCTGGCTATTTCATTAACTTTGATACGTTTTCTGAGGATCCGAGTGTGCCTGAAACGCCAGCCTTAAAAACTTTCAAGCAACAGGTACAAGACTTCTTTCAATTTCTGAAAAAAACTTATCTGGTTTCACCATGGATTGAACTATGGATAATTTCTGGAATATTTTTCTTTCTGCTTTGGCTAGCTTTAGTAATGACTCTTAGCGTGCTTATAAATGGCAGATACATTCGCATGGACACTGAAAGTAGAACTGTGAACTTACTTTTGAAACCACACAAATCATCCCATCGTGAAGCAAGAGACTTGTCAGCAGTGAACATCACAGCCGTTCCTATACAAGATGGTATAGTTTGGGACAAAACAGATTATGATATATTCGGCCCGTCAGAACTTTTGAAGATTCCACATTTATTTAAAATATCATTAAGTAACTTTATTACCTCCAGTACCTTTTCTGATGATTGGGACTTTGAGACTGTTAATAACATGATGTTTGATCTAGAAAGGTCGGCTGCATTCTCTAATAATGAATACTTAGAGGGTTCATCAGACTATGAACAGCTATATTGTTATAACCACTATGGTAATCATTTCTTGCATAAATCTGCAACACCTAGAAATGTATTTATGTTTAACCAATGGGAACATTGTCCTACGCCACCGAAGGGTAACTCAAAAACGCTTGCAAATCAGTTTCCATATTTTTCAGGATGTAATACATCTGATCCAGAAACATTTTTCTATAGAAATGTAGATATAACAAGACGGAAAAATATGTTAACAAATACAAACAATTTTATTCTGCAGCCTTTAGTGCAACCTGCAAGTTATTACACTACACAGGGAGCAGACACAGTAGACACAATACTACAAAACAACAGATCCTGATTGGGAAAAATGGTTGCTCTGGCCCACAGACACAAACATCTGTCAAGAATGTCGAGGAAGAGGTGTGGCGCCGCGGCCAGGGCGACTGACTCCGGAATCTGGGGATGACGGATTGATCCCCGGGGGCAGATTAGCCCAGCACCATGTGACTCTGGGCAATAGCTTGCTTAATCTTCCCGACGGCCCCCAGCACCTAGAGACCCTTACGGGTGATTGGTCGCACTTTACAAATATGGAAATATTATTATTATAAGAAAGATTCCTGAATAGAACACAGGGCTTTACTATCCATAGGCGAGACCACCATTATGTTCAAAGACAGCACCCGGGGGTAGTCACAACATACAGTGTAGGAAAATTGTGCCTCGACAGGTTGCAAAAATCTACACTCGAGGATGTGAAACAACACTTATCTTTCCTTAAAGAAGACGCAGACCTTAGGGATTTCTTGCTCGGACCAAGAAAACCGCGTCTAAAACGTTTCATATATGCCGGCATTTATGCTGCTTATAATGAAATATGGAAGGTTACACAGGCAGAGGCCGCAGAAAGAATACGTGAAATTGATCGTATTAATTTAGAGAAATCTCTCGCTGTGGCCGACAATGGGTTAACAACTTTGTCATCCAGAATATATTCATTGGGCAACATTGTATCCTCTGCTATTGATATAATGGAACAAGATTTAGGCAAACTTCAAGAAGGCCAATCACAGTTACGTTCTATTATGTTATTAGGCTGGACGCTGCAATCTTTGCGTGCAGGCTATGTGCCTTGGTGTTTTATCAACACGTCATCTCTGTTTTCTGAATATAATCTTACAGATAAACAAATCGAACTGGCACAAAGGGGAGCGAAGTATACAGTGCTGAGCATTGAAAAACTGGAAAAATGATCATTTACGGTAGCAGAAAAAACAGCTACTGAATGGCTTATCCATGGCAAAATAACTCTGCCTGTCACTACTTTTCATTTTCAGTATTGCCTCAAACAAATGCAAGCAGGCAAATTGAAAGGTTGGCTAAAGAATACATTAAGACATCCTGGGATTTACCTTACACATACAGATGTTGGAGTGGGGATCCTGAGGTGTTTATAAGCGGTACACACTGTGAAAATGCACTGAGCGGCTCACTCATATGTCTGGACATTTCTTTGCATGGGGCTTCTAATGGTTCTGTGGCAAACTTGTCCTGTCACCTGCAAGGTAAACCAGCTGCTGTGATTAATATAGCATTTGGCAAACTTTCTAACGGGAGTTACCTGATATTGAATGATCAGAGTTGCTGTGGCATGTTGCCAGGGATCCCATATCTGGTAACGGTTAGCTCCAGGGTCACTTGTTGTATGCAAGTATTGTTCCCCCAAATAGACACAGTCAGGGAGTCGCCTCTATGGCCTTCATTGAATGTTTCTTTTATACGTTTTGATACCTCAAGCAGAATGAAAGCCATGCTTTTGCAACAAACCATGCCTTTGACCTCGGCCAAAGAAACCTATGATCTGCAAATTGCAAGGACTTCCGCTGAGATACAGGCTCTGTTAAGTACAAACTGCCCTATACATTTCGTAGAAATGATGGGACGTATCTTAAACAGGTGGTCTTCGGAATCATGCCAAACTTTGTGCATTTGGTGTTTGGTGGTCTGCCCTTAATTCTAGCACTCGTTGCAGGAATCCTAATTCTATTTCTACTATTATGCTATGGAAAGCCTATTCACCGGCGTCACTCCCACCAACTTGGAGAAAGCTTTCCTAGAACGGAAGTGCCGTGAGCCCATAGTGCAACTTTTGGGCATACCTCACCTACGGGAACTTAATACTTTTTTTTTTTTTTTGTTGAAACATTTTTTTATTATTTTTCCAACACATCAATACAGCAATCAATTCTCACCCCCCTCCCATTCAGGAAATACCCACATTTACCAGCATTTCCACTCCACCGTCCCACCCGATCCCTTCCCCCTCCCCCACCCTCTGTCAGTGTGCCCCCATCTACTACCCCTTTCCCACTCTCGATGCATTCCCTCCCCCTGGTCAAGGCAATACAGGGGAACGGGAACTTAATACAACATGGTTTCTGTCATTTAGACCAATCTGGCAAGATTGCGTCTTACCTGTTCTACGCTGCCTGCTTTGCGGTGAAGAATGCGTGCTAGACATCTGACTAATATTCCCATCAGTCATGCCAACGGATAGCGATACTCTGCTGGACCCGATAACGGCCCATGCTCTGTGTTGTCCCCAGAGGCTACCATTCCTGATGATGGCATTAATTGAGACCTCACAGACGCCTCCTGCAACTGCTGAGGTACGAGATGGATCAACAGGCACACAGGTAACAACGGACGCGAGCACTGCTGTGGCATCCAATGCTGAAGGCGATGCTTAACATCTCTGTGCAGTCAACCTTCTAAACGAGTTATTCCAACTGTCACCGACATCGGTAGACGACCTTTTGCCTACAGGAACAGATGATTTCATGTTTACACCAGACCCATACACTGACTTTTGATTCGGCTCACAGTGTACCGGGAAAGCTATGAATTTGGCCTCCATATTTTCAAAACAGAACGAGACTTGGAACTCTTCCTAAAATTTACTTTTTCTATAATTCTAAAATTATATGGCGATACAATCTGCTTACAGTAGAACTATTCATATAGAACGGACTTCTTTGAATACTTCCAGGGACACATTGTCACATTATCCACCACATTTTCATTAAGTACCATGTTATGAAATGGTTTGGGTTTTTAAATATTTATCCACCATTTCATCCTATGTATATATTTCTGTTCATTCATATTGCATTTATTTTAATATGTGCTTAGAATGACAAACTGCTTTAAAAATGTACAGCACCTATGCATTACATGTTTACATGTTTAGCAAAGGTTTTTTTAAGATTCTTTTAATATGCTTTTACAAATGTTTTTAGCAACATTAGGTACTAAGTTTTAATGTTTAGTATTTCATGTTTAGCATTTAGCATTATCGTTAATTCGAAAGTGGAGTGGGTGTTGTATTCCGCCTCAGGTGTCCGTATATAGGTTTTCCTAAAACATGTCCTTATAAAGGCACAATTTGCATTGCCCTTATATAGGCAAAAGATCCCAGTCCTTATTTAGGCATTAGCCATGCTATCCAAATACAGGCATGGTCACCTACATCTGTCCACCCCAACGTCACAACGAGTTCCCCTAGCACAGGCTTATTGATTTCTCCAAGAACTCATTTATTATGCATGAACCGCTATTTCTTTAGGATTCATTCCTGACGTCTTCCTCTAGCCGACTTTACGTCAATGCTAACATTCCAAAGCACCTACCAGGTATAAATATACCATACCTTGCCCAAGCAAGTTAGAGGAGACCTCGACTTTAGAGGAGCCTGTGTCCCAGCCTGACGCACTGACCAAACGCTGTCATCCCTGCTTGCAGAGAATCCAGCTTCCAGTGTTCTGACTCCCTTCGAGGGGTTTTAGAGTTCGAGACACGGAAAGAGATTCCAACCTCTCTCATTCTAAAGTATGGAGCTGACTAGAACTTAGAGGTACTCTTGGCATACCAAACTATAGCCTACCATGCTATAGAATACAGCACCTACTTCTTACCTTGTACTATACTTAGGTTAGGTACACTGGGGTAGAACTAGATAGAGACGCATCGTATGAGTACTCACATTTTTTAGCTTGTGTTATTTATGTATATACCTATATGTGTCATAGCTGAAAGACAATGCTAGTGCAGTATTATTTCTTTCTACTGCTTACGCTGTACATAATATATCTTGCATACTGTCTTATGATTGTAACAGCTCATATCTGTTACACGAGAAACAAGACTGTTCAATAAATCCTTTTATTGAAACGCCCGTCTATTCTTTCTGTGTAACTCTGAAGAAACTAAGCATGCACAATTAGCTGAGTGAACGTTCTCTATTGTTTCCACGATTCTGAGAGCATTCCGATTCTAAAGGGAAACAAGGTTGTCATGTTTATGCGGTTGCCAGAAACTACTCCCTTCTTAATTACAAGGAGTTTCTAGTGGCCTCTGAGTTAGCTGGCACAAGTAATTAAGTTTAATATACTCGATAGGGGCATACTGATCTAATTCCTATGCCGAACCTATAGGGTATATCATTCCAATGTGCAGAGCCTATTAGGGAAATGGGAAGTACACTACATGGCGCCCAACGTTTGGTAAATGCAAAAACAACAGTTGATGGACAGAATGCAGAACAATGTCATACATTCACCCCAGTATAGAGATTTGGGCCTAAATCCATCGTTTTTTTGCTCACCATGCCTTTCCAGTTTGAACCCAGCCATATGCAAATCAGTCTTGACCCTGTGCCTCATGGGAACAGTCCAGCCCGAACTGCCAAGCCAGGTCCTCCCTGGACTGGAAACAAGCATCCTAGGACCGGTTTCGGGGTTTCACCCCTCTTCAGCCAGGACAGCTTGATTCCAGTGGCATGGAGAGCACGGGACCCACGTCTGGGCATACCCTTCACACTCGGGGTGACATATGCAAAAACAACAGTTGATGCACAGTAAGCAGAACAATGTCATACATTCACCCCAGTACAGAGATCTGGGCCTAAATCCATAATTTTTTTCCTCACCATGCCTTCCCAGTTTGAACCCAGCCATATGCAAATCAGTCTTGATCCTGTGCCTCATGGGAACAGTCCAGCCCGAACTGCCAAGCCAGGTCCTCCCTGGACTGGAAACAAGCATCCTAGGACCGGTTTCGGGGTTTCACCCCTCTTCAGCCAGGATAGCTTGATTCCAGTGGCATGGAGAGCACGGGACCAACGTCTGGGCATACCCTTCCCACTCGGGGTGACAAATGCAAAAACAAAAGTTGATGGACAGAATGCAAAACAATGTCATACATTCACCCCAGTACAGAGATCTGGGCCTAAATCCATCCTTTTTTTGCTCACCATGCCTTTCCAGTTTGAACCCAGCCACATGCAAATCAGTCTTGACCCTGTGCCTCATGGGAACAGTCCAGCCCGAACTGTCAAGCCAGGTCCTCCCTGGATTGGAAACAAGCATCCTAGGACCGGTTTCGGGGTTTCACCCCTCTTCAGCCAGGATAGCTTGATTCCAGTGGCATGGAGAGCACGGGACCCACGTCTGGGCACACCCTTCCCACTCGGGGTGACAAAGGCAAAAACAACAGTTGATGGACAGAATGCAGAACAATGTCATACATTCACCCCAGTACAGAGACCTGGGCCTAAATCCATTGTTTTTTTGCTCACCATGCCTTCCCAGTTTGAACCCAGCCATATGCAAATCAGTCTTGACCCTGTGCCTCATGGGAATAGTACAGCCCGAACTGCCAAGCCAGGTCCTCCCTGCACTGCAAACAAGCATCCTAGGACTGGTTTCGGGGTTTCACCCCTCTTCAGCTAGGATAGCTTGATTCCAGTGGCATGGAGAGCACGGGACCCACGTCTGGGCATACCCTTCCCACTCGGGGTGACAAATGCAAAAACAACAGTTGATGGACAGAATGCAGAACAATGTCATACATTCACCCCAGTACAGAGATCTGAGCCTAAATCCATCGTTGTTTTGCTCACCATGCCTTTCCAGTTTGAACCCAGCCATATGCAAATCAGTCTTGACCCTGTGCCTCATGGGAACAGTCCAGCCCGAACTGCCAAGCCAGGTCCTCCCTGGACTGGAAACAAGCATCCTAGGACCGGTTTCGGGGTTTCACCCCTCTTCAGCCAGGATAGCTTGATTCCAGTGATTTAGTTTGGTAAGGCACTAATTTGACGATAGATACTGAGTAACTCAGTCATGCTTTTCTCAGAGACCCATTCTCACATACTCCATAACACGTCTGGAGTGGGTAAGGTTAAGTATCCACCATAGTTATATAGGACAAAAATCCTAGCTGTTTGGTTTGTTCAACGTTGAAGGATACAGTTTTCCAAAATATTGTGCATCTTTTCTTTGTTTCCTTGAAACTTGTTCTGCATTTTTCAAACAATGTCCAACAACAGGGACACTAGCACTGAGAACGGTATAGCTGCTGCTGACCCAGTTGTAACAGCTTTTAATCTTACAGGTTTTAAGGAAACCGATGAGGGTGTTATACACATCCCTCCAAACTTAAGGAGAGCCGTCACTCTAAAACTTATAAAACACAGCCTAACACCAAGAGGTGGTAGAGCAGTTTTCGTGATAGAGGCACACGAATCCTTTCAGACAGAGGTATTCTATTCATGGATTGCATTCCCAGAATCAAATCCAGTAACACATGTATATCACTTCTTTACAGAAGATGAACCACCTAAGGTATATATTCCTTTCGATGATATTGACATTCCACTAACTTACCAGGAGCACAATCTCTGGTTTAAAGGCGGCCTAAAACATCACAAAAACATTACCAGCCTCGGTCCACTAGGTAGACCAGGAGCAACATGGCCGATTCTAGCCGGCTACACACCTCGTCCTGACATCGAAGACATGACAGACCCTGAATTACTTACTCAATTAAAAGAGTTAATACAAATTTACAGACAACTAGTCCAATATGTCATGCGGACTTTCACAGTCCAACCACCTATAACCATTCCTATCCAAACCCCTCAACAGGGGAATACACAAAAAATTACTCCACAGACTTTACACGCAGTCATGGGTAAAATGCCCACAAAACGTGAACAAATTCCATTCTGGATAGCTCAAAAAATTACTCAAATCGAAGCAGTATTTCCCAATACTAGCCCTTATGAGTAACACAGAATTCTAACAATCTGTTTACCAATGGGGATCACACCACAACTGGAAGACTGCACCACTTGGGGCACAGTCTTTGCTGCCATCTATACTAAAATACATGGTGTTGTGTCAATTGCAATAATACCAGATGTCCTGAATCAGATTCAAAACGAATACGGGGCAGAGCCTGCTCTAAATTTAGGTATGAAATTACTGAAAAATTTCAACCAGGTCTCAACAATAATAATATCTAATATTAAAGGGGAGCTAGCATCAGTGGCGATCCGCCAACGCTTAAGGGAATTTGATGTAACAGAACATTAACATGAACTACCCAGAATAATAGAAAAATCTTATGCAGAATTAGGCAGAGACTGTTTGGGTAGAAAACCATTGAAGCCTAAACTGACTGAAGGTCCTGAAACGGACTCTATTAAACAGAATCCTACATCTTCTAAAAAGAAGTAGGAAACTAATAAACAAAATTCAAAAGAGAAACGTTGTCAATCCCGGGGTAGGTCTCCTCAAAAGGAGCCCTCTGAAAGGAGGTATAACCTCAGGAATAGGGATAATTTGAGAAAACCTGACAGGTATCAGGATACTGATATATGTTCCTCTCGTACCTTTCAGATATCATCACAGACATCTGTCTGTCTGAAGATCAAACATGCCGAAGATACTGAGAACACAGCTCAAGAACGGAGAATGGGCTCAGACAATGCAGGATAGTGCAGCATAAGTAACAATAATTCGCCAGAACGTGAAGGAACTTCTGGAGACAGTAGACTTGAATGAGAACATCACAGTGGAGACTGTAGACACCAGGGTTAGTACTCCACAAAGGTTATATGAAATAACACTCCGGATGGAGGGAGACATACCAAGAAAAGTGAAAGCACTCTTTTGGGAGAAACTTTCAAGGGATTATGATATACTTCTAGCAGAACAGGACTGGCCACCACAATTTGTCAGGAAGTGCTCACATGGTGAAGACGTCATTATGCCAGCCTTCTCCAACCATATTCCAATTCACTTAAAATATACTTATGCCAGGAAGTGGGCAGTTGCCCAGGCCCCAGTATTATACAGAAATCATGTAGGATGGGATGAGGACTCACCTCACCACAAAATACAACGAAAAAATCAACCTACTGCACAAAGGCAGTACCCAATAAAGCAAGGCAGTACCCAATAAAGCAAGAAGCTAAAAAACAGGTCAGGGAGATCTTAGATCAACTTGAATATCAAGGGGTGATTGAAACATGCACCTCCTCAATGAACAATCCTTTGTTTCCTGTATCCAAACCAGACAATACATATCGTCTAGTTTTGGATTACAGACACTTAAACACTTGTTCTAAAAAATTTGCAGTGCAAAATGCACATAGCACAGCATTAATGAATAACAATGTGCGTAAAAAATATAAAACCACTTAAGACAAATGGTTTCTTTTGTCAAAACATAGCACCTGAAAGCAGGTACTTAACAGCTTTCTCAATAATGGGAACCCAGCGTCAAGTTTGTCAACTCCCCCAAGGGTTTAAGAACAGCCCGGGGTTATTCTCAGCAAGTGTAACAGAGTTACTACAAATTTATGATGACGAGGCATTGTCATATGTCGATGATATCTATCTGACAGACGATGACCTAGATAGGCACTTGAGCAGGGTGAATACCATAATACTGGGCTTCGCCTCTGAGGGCTACAAATTCAACTTTAAAAAATCCAGAATTGCTCACCTCAATGTCCTTTTCCTAGGATATGAGCTTTCAAGTGAAGGCAAAAGCCTGGCAGCTAACTTTTAGAAAAGTGTGCGCTGCTCCAACCTCCAAAAACGCTGAAAAATGTACAGTCGATTCTAGGGTTCCTAAATTTTGGAAAAACTTACATTCTAAATTACGCAGAAAGGGCTAAACCCCTCTACGAATTAATCAAACCTGATTTTCAACAAAACATTGGACACAGGAACACACATACATCCTGCGTTCACTCCAAGCTAACATGTTAGCAACAAATCACTTACAAACACGCGTAAATACACGCAATTTAGTGATCCGAATAATTTCGGGTCAATGCGGAATCACCTATTTAACATTTAATGAGGGTGAAAAAGTGCCAATTGCTTACAAATCACATTTGTATTCACATGCAGAAATGCGCTTCACTTCAACAGAAAAGATACTGACAGCAGTTCAAACCACTGTAGCAAAAGAAAGAGCTCTAGCTCAGGGGAAACAAATTATTGTAGTGACTCCAGTACCGGCCTTAGAGGCGGTAACGAAAGCGAGCATTCCAAATGCAAAAGTTTTACATCCTAGATAGATACAATGGGTTAATTCTCTTGCTGCAACAGATGTTGAATATGTTTTTGATCCTGATTTAAAAACACAAACGTTCCTGCAATATGAACATGAATGTCCTCTGCCCACTGAAATTCTGCCTCTCGATCAGTACGAATTCATAATTTATACTGACGGATCAGCGCAACCCGCTACAGGGAGTAAGCAAGCTTACAGTGCAGCGTGCGCAATCGTTAAAGGTCGCATGCGCAATGGTAAATTTCGACCAATGGTCACTAAGACTCAATCTCTAGGAGATTGTACAGCTCAGCGAGCTGAACTACAAACATTCAAACTGGCCCTTGAAAGTACAGATCGTGAATTCCCCACACTAAATAGTGTGCCATTCCTTTTACTGTGTGCAGTCATATAATGAATATTTACAGAACTGGCTTCAAAACGGATTCAAAGATGTGAAAGGTGGCACAATAAAGCATAAAACGCTTTGGGAACAAGTAGTTCAGTTGAGAAACGAACTACCAAAGACTCACGTGATACACACGCTCAGTCATCAACGTGATGGCGTTCACGTTGCAGGGAATTCATTGGCTGATGAAGCTGCAAAGGGGGCTGTACAAAAGGCTTCCGTAGCTGAGATCACTCATTCAAAAATGAAAATAGACAGTGAGATATTGTTGGCTGTCAATGCTTCAAGCAAAGGCAGTGGTGCAGAGTTACCAAAGAAATTTCCACTAAAGTGCTCATATGTAATTGATGCGAACAACGTTCCTTTTGCTCGAATCCCTGGAGTGGGAGATAGGGGGATTCCAAATATGGAACGTAGAGCAGCTTTGATTTATGAAGCACATCTTGGGGAGGGTCGGTCACATCAGGGGATCTCTAAAACAATATTAACCTTAAAAGAGATGTACTGGTGGCCTTGAATGAATACACTGCTTCACATCGTCATCAATGACTGCAGTGACTGCAAAAGACAGCGTAGTGCAGAATGCGAAGTAGCCTGCCCAGTACAGACACCGCTGTTAGACAGCATTAGACTAACTACATGCAAGCGTCCTTTTGGACAAATGCAATTCCACAAACACTAAGTCAAGGTTCCTATGGATATGTCCTCAGCGCTCGCCTGATGCTCGAACTGTTATAAAAGATTTGCAAGTCTTTATCGGCACATATGCAATTGGTACGCTACATTCTGACCAGGGCCCTGCGTTTAGCTCTCGGGTTTACAAAGAAGCCATGGTCAGTCTAGGCGTAACATTGCCATACTCCTCTCCATTTCATCCTGAGGGAAATTCTGTTGTGGAAAGGAAAAACCGGGACATAAAGCAGTCTATAACAGCTAGAGTCTATAATCACAATATTAGGGTTACTGTGGCACACCTGCAAATATTACATAAATCTCAAAAATGTGGAGATCAGGTTTATAAGCAAAATAGGGTACAGTTTTCCCTTAGCTTCATTCCTACTCAACAAGATCAATTGACAAGGATTTAAAAACATCAATTTGACTCCATCCAGTTCAAGTGTGGGACTGTAATTCTTTATTCTTTCTTTTGTTTTCGTCCATGAAGATTATTCATTAATTTTTCATAAAATGTTCTCAGCACATTATTGCCAACACGTGTTTCGTCTTTCCAAAGACTTTATCAAGGCTTACATAGTGAATAAAGCGCCAAAGTTAGATTTCCGGAAAATTGTTAAGATTAGTAGGTGCAGAAATAATACGCTGCTACCTGAAATAAATGCATCAAAACGCCACTATCACTTGTAGGACAGTTCAATTAGTGAAGCGCCAAAGTGCGACTTCATACGTGTTAAACGATTCCTAGGTGCAAAGAAGGTAAAATGCCACCAGAAAAGCGGGAGAAAGAGAGTACAACGCATACGCCAATCCGCGCGGATTGGCGTATGCGTTGTACTCTCTTTCTCCCGCTTTTCTGGTGGCATTTTACCTTATTTGCACCTAGGAATCGTTTAACACGTATGAAGTCGCACTTTGGCGCTTCACTAATTGAACTGTCCTACAAGTGATAGTGGCGTTTTGATGCTTTTATTTCAGGTAGCAGCGTATTATTTCTGCACCTACTAATCTTAACAATTTTCCGGAAATCTAACTTTGGCGCTTTATTCACTATGTAAGCCTTGATAAAGTCTTTGGAAAGACGAAACACGTGTTGGCAATAATGTGCTGAGAACATTTTATGAAAAATTAATGAATAATCTTCATGGACGAAAACAAAAGAAAGAATAAAGAATTACAGTCCCACACTTGAACTGGATGGAGTCAAATTGATGTTTTTAAATCCTTGTCAATTGATCTTGTTGAGTAGGAATGAAGCTAAGGGAAAACTGTACCCTATTTTGCTTATAAACCTGATCTCCACATTTTTGAGATTTATGTAATATTTGCAGGTGTGCCACAGTAACCCTAATATTGTGATTATAAGTTGTTGCTCGGAAACTTTCTGTCTTCCGTGCTATTAGAGCCGTTTGGTGGTAGGCTCTCTTAGGGTGGGGCACCCGTTGTTGTATTCTGTTCACGCTTTAAATGAATAATGATTTAACAGTAAACTGAAGGTGCAGATATTTTGCCACCACCTGTGCTTTTCTATAACAGCTAGAGTCTTAGGTTCGGGTGATGGGTGGGTCAAACATCTTTATGGGGTCCAACGCTCATTACATAATTTGCCAAGAAGTTCTCTAGGGGGGGGGAAGTCATTCCGTATGAGGTCCTATTTGGGACAAGAATGTGGGTTCCTGATCTCGAATGTAAAGGCACAGTGGTGGGAAATAAACCTTTTGATATCAAAGATCGTTTGGCTGTTTTACAGGATCTAAATGAACTAAGATCAATTCAAAGCAACGTGTTCCTGAAACCAACCACCACTGGGGAAAAACCGGCAGTCCCAGCAAGGCCTGTCTGGATCCGAAAAGTTGGGGATCTAGTCAGAGAGAAGATTGCAGACAAGAAGGAATTTGGACCTTCTTACAGAAAACCAGTACCTGTCCTAGCCATCCACGGAACAAGAACAGTACTTCTGCCACCCCTTGCTGGAAAAAGGAGAAAAGATTTGTGTCAATCGACCTCATCAAACCACACTATGTGGGCCATACTAAATAGTAGGCCTCGTGGACTCCGATCTAGTAGCAGACGCCCTCCTCTCGCTACTATACAAGAGGTTCAGACTGAAAGGCTCATCACCATAGAGACTACAGCAGTAAGAAATGAAGGACTAAGCAACAATGCTATGGAACTCATCCCTCTTGAAAGTCAAGTAACAGTTTGTCCAGACACACCTGTCTACACCAATGTAACACGTGATCAACTGGTTCCAGCGATTTCGAAAAATCCTGATGCAATTCCAAGAATTGACCGAACTGCCTCTGGCTATTTCATTAACTTTGAGGATCCGAGTGAGCCTGAAACAACGCCAGCTTTAAAAACTTTCAAGCAACAAGTACAAGACTTCTTTCAATTTCTGAAAAAGACTTATCTGGTTTCACCATGGATTGAACTATGGATAATTACTGGAATATTTTCTTTCTGCTTTGGCTAGCTTTAGTAATGACTCTTAGCGTGCTTATAAATGGTAGATACATTCGCATGGTCACTAAAATTAGAACTATGAACTTACTTTTGAAACCACACAAATCATCCCATCGTGAAGGAAGAGACTTGTCAGCAGTGAACATCACAGCCGTTCCTATACAAGATGGTATAGTTTGGGACAAAACCGATTATGATATATTCGGCCCGTCTGAACTTTTGAAGATTCCACATTTATTTAAAATATCATTAAGTGACGTTCGGACTCCAAGGTCTTTAGAGCCCGAACCAGAGACACTTCCACCTAGCGGTCTCTTCTTTCCTCTACAGTTGCCGGGTCCCGAGGCTGAGGAAATGCGTGGTCAAAAGTGCAGCTGCCCCTTTAAGGATTCCGCAGAGGATCCGGGACACACCTCCCGGAGGGCGGACGGGCCACACACCGAGAGCAATTTCAGCTGGGAGGATGCGAGAGGGTGTGTCCAATGCCGGAAGGTAGAGCGAGCCTGCAGCAAACCCCTTGACGCCGCCGAAGGACGACAGCCGTTACTGCCGAGGAGCAGAGAACCGGACGTTTACCTGCTGAAGAAGCCCAGGACTACAAGGAGGACGCACCGCCCCACCACGGCCCAGGAGGGTCGTGGCTTCAACAGGTGCATGCTTGCCTTTGGGGATCTGGGTGTCGGGTGGGTATGCCGGTCTCAGAACAAACGGAGGGTAATCGCACTGTGCCGAGTCTGTAAGCTCTGGTGACCGGCCGCGAGTATATTTCGTGTGTTTTCCATGCCCCCCCCCCTAGTGACGGCTTCCCCATCCCGCACTCTATACCGTAGGAGGTGTTGTGCCACTCACTCCTTCCCCGCGTTTTTGCCTCAGCCCTTGCACTAATACAAGTGCCTCTCTTTCTTTATTTTTGGGTCATCCTGGATTCCTGTGCCATAGGAGGTGGTGACGAGTATCTCTGGAGGGAGACGGGCCTTGGAGACAACAACAAGGGATCTGGACTACTTCTCAGACTTTTTCTGTTATACCAAATACAGAAAAAACCCGATTAAGCATCCAACTCTCTCACTCTTGGACTTTTTCTGGCACTCCGTGACAGTGACTTTATTACCTCCAGTACCTTTTCTGATGATTGGGACTTTGAGACTGTTAATAACATGATGTTTGATCTAGAAAGGTCGGCTGCATTCTCTAACAATGAATACTTAGAGGGTTCATCAGACTATGAACAGCTATATTGTTATAACCACTATGGTAATCATTTCTTGCATAAATCTGCAACACCTAGAAATGTATTTATGTTTAACCAATGGGAACATTGTCCTACGCCACTGAAGGGTAGCTCAAAAACGCTTGCAAATAAGTTTCCATATTTTTCAGGATGTAATACATCTGATCCAGAAACATTTTTCTATAGAAATGTAGATATATCAAGACGGAAAAATATGTTAACGAATACAAAAAAGATTTATTCTGCAGCCTTTAGTGCAACCTGCAAGTTATGACACTACACAGGGAGAGGACACAGTAGACACAATACTAGAAAAACAACAGATCAGATCCTGATTGGGAAAAATGGTTGCTCTGGCCCACAGACACAAACATCTGTCAAGAATGTTGACGAAGAGGTTTGGCGCCGCGGCCAGAGCGATTGACTCCGGAATCTGGGGATCACAGTTCGATCCCCGGTGCCGGGGGCAGATTAGCCCAGCACCATGTGACTCTGGGCAATAGCTTGCTTAATCTTCCTGACGCCCCCCAGCACCTAGAGACCCGTACGGGTGATTGTTCGCACTTTACAAATATGGATTATTATTATTATAAGAAAGATTCCTGAATAGAACACAGGGCTTTACTATCCATAGGCCAGACCCACGTTATGTTCAAAGACAGCACCCGGGGGTCGTCACAACATACAGTTTAGGAAAATTGTGCCTCGGCAGGTTACAAAAATCTACACTTGAGGATGTGAAACAACACTTATCTTTACTTAAAGAAGACGCAGGCTTTAGGGATTTCTTGCTCAGACCAAGAAAACCGCGTCAAAAACGTTTCATATATGCCGGCATTTATGCTGCTTATAATTAAATATGGAAGGTTACACAGGCAGAGGCCACAGAAAGAATACGTGAAATTGATCGTATTAATTTAGAGAAATCTCTCGCTGTGGCTGACAATGGGTTAACAACTTTGTCATCCAGAATATATTCATTGGGCAATATTGTATCCTCTGCTATTGATATACTGGAACAAGATTTAGCCAAGCTTCAACAAGGCCAATCACAGTTACGTTCTATTATGTTATTAGGCTGGACGCTGCAATCTTTGCGTGCACGCTATGTGCCTTGGTGTTTTATCAACACATCATCTCTGTTTTCTGAATATAATCTTACAGATAAACAAATCGAACTGGCACAAAGGGGAGTGAAGTAAACAGTGCCAAGCATTGAAAAACTGGAAAAATTACCATTTACAGTAGCAGAAAAATCAGCTACTGAATGGCTTATCCATGGCAAAATAACTCTGCCTGTCACTACTTTTCATTTTCAGTATTGCCTCAAACAAATGCAAGCAGGCAAATATGAAAGGTTGGTTAAAGAATACATTAAGTCATCCTGGGATTTACCTTACACATACAGATGTTGGAGTGGGGATCGTGAGGTGTTTATAAGCGGTACACACTGTGAAAATGCACTGAGCGGCTCACTCACATGTCTGGACATTTCTTTGCACGGGGCTTGTAATGGTTCTGTGGCAAACTTGTCCTGTCACCTGCAAGGTACACCAGCTGCTGTGATTAATCTAGCGTTTGGCAAACTTTCTAACAGGAGTTACCTGATATCGAATGATCAGAGTTGCTGTGGCATGTTGCCAGGGATCCCATATCTGGTAACGGTTAGCTCCAGGGTCACTTGTTGTATGCAAGTACTGTTCCCCCAAATAGACACAGTCAGGGAGTCGCCTCTATGGCCTTCATTGAATGTTTCTTTTATACGTTTTGATACCTTAAGCAGAATGAAAGCCATGCTTTTGCAACAAACCATGCCTTTGACCTCGGCCAAAGAAACCTATGATCTGCAAATTGCAAGGACTTCGGCTGAGATGCAGGCTTTGTTAAGTACAAACTGCCCTATACATTTCATAGAAATGATGGGGCGTATCTTAAACATGTCTGATACGAGCAGGATTGTACATGTATTTAAGACCATAGGTTCAGGACTGTTAACACCTTTTCAGTGGTCCTCGGAATCATTCCAAACTTTGTGCATTTGGTGTTTGGTGGTCTGCCCTTAATTCTAGCACTCGATACAGGAATCCTGATTCTATTTCTACTATTACGCTATGGAAAGCCTATCCACCGGCGTCACTCCCACCAACTTGGAGAAAGCTTTCCTAGAACGGAAGTGCCGTGAGAGCATAGTGCAACTTTTGGGCATACCTCGCCTACGGGAACTTAATACAACATGGTTTCTGTCAATTAGACCAATCTGGCAAGATTTCATCTTACCTGTTCTACGCTGCCTGCTTTGCGGTGAAGAATGCATGCTAGACATCTGTCTAATACTCCCACCAGTCATGCCAACGGATATCGATACTCTGCTGGACCCGATAACGGCCCATGCTCTGTGTTGTCCCCAGAGGCTACCAATCCTGATGATGGCATTTATTGAGACCTCACAGACGCTTACTGCTACTGCTGAGGTACGGTTTCCCGTCTTCCGTCGGAGGTTTTGACTACCTGACCTTGGATTGATTCACTCTCCTGTCCCGTCGTCTTGATTGATCTTCGCTTTGGACTTTCAAATAATCCTTTCATGGCCCTGATGTCTCACTGCCCCCCTCCCACCGGATCAAGACCAGTTCCTGGTCCCGCGCCACGGCATAATTGCCCTGACGCGCTTGTTGTTTTTTCCGGCTTTGATATTGGATCCCCCGCGTACTCTACGGATATCAAGGAATACCTCCACATTAGACGCTCTACTCATTGCCTTGCTACTAGAAGCACTACTACCTCAATTTATGACCTATTGTCCTGATGATGACCTGAAATCATACAGGTTGAAACGCCGTCGACGACACAGCCAAGAACTCAGGCGCTCTTGTGGTCAATTCAATTACCTAAATACTCTTGTACAAATCACTTGTATAAAGTTTTTGGCAGTCTTTTTGACCACTTTTAAAACTTCTTCCAATTCGCCGTTCACGCTGTTCTATTGCACTCTTGTGTCACTGCGCCGTTCACTTCTCACCTGCACGTCCAGTGCCCCCTTTGTGTGTATTATGGTCATTGCATATATGTATGTACTGTAGTGCTTCTCAACTACTTACAAAATACATATAAATTGTTTGATGTCCTTTACCCTTCCTGGCTTTGTGGTCTCCCTTTTCTTTTCCCACCCTACATGTGATTGAATTCACTAATTGTAAATTGTCCTTTCCAAATAACCATCCAGTTGAGACATTGTTTTATGTTACATATCATGCCCGGTCTCACCTGGGTTAACGGGTTGTACTCCTGTTAATTGTTATTTTGAGGTACGAGATGGATCAACGGGCACACAGGTAACAACGGACGCGAGCATTGCTGTGGCATCCAATGCTGAAGGCGATGCTTCACATCTCTGTGCAGTCAACCTTCTAAACGAGTTATTCCAACTGTCACCGACATCAGTAGACGACCTTTTGCCTACAGGAATAGATGATTTCATGTTTACACCAGACCCATACACTGACTTTTGATTCGGCTCACAGTGTACCGGGAAAGCTATGAATTTGGCCTCCATGTTTTCAAAACAGAACGAGACTTGGAACTCTTCCAATTGACTTTTTCTAAAATTCTAAAATTATATGGCGATACAATCTACTCACAGTAGAACTATTCAAATAGAACGGACTTCTTTGAATACTTCCAGGGACACATTGTCACATTATCCACCACATTTTCATTAAGTACCATGTTAGGACCAGTTTGGGTTTTTAAATAATTATCCACCATTTCATCCTATGTATATATTTTTGTTCAGTCATATTGCATTTATTTTAATATATGCTTAGAATGACAAACTGCTTTAAAAATGTACAGTACCTATGCATAACATGTTTACATGTTTAGCACAAGTTTTTTTTAAGCTTCTTTAAATATGTCAAGTCAAGTCAAAAGAACTTTATTTCGGAGAAAATCTCCATAAAAGGTACATACAATGGCAGTTTAAAAAGCATTTAAAAACATACATATAAATAATGATTTAAAAATGTTAAAACATTAAAAGGAAGAATAACAAGACATCTATATATCCGCGAGTTACATCAGTAGTGCACAATTTAACCCGGTGCAAATTAATTCAGGTAAGCATGTTCAGATACCGTTTTCTCGAGTGCCAGAAAGCCCCCAGAAATTTGGCCACAGCAAACACAATATGAGTAGCCATTTCAGTCTTGAGAATTCTGAAGGCTTCATGACACCTGGTGAAACCCAGATTCCTGCAAATGGGAATGATCCATTTTCTGCGCGCCGCACTATAGCCCGGACAAAAAAATATGATGTGCAGCTCTGTTTCGTCACTTACTCCACATGCCGGGCAAGTGCTGGGTGCAGACTCGGACCAATGACTAGTAAGTGCACGGGTTGGCAAGGACCCGTGCCTCCATTGGAGGTAAAGCTTCCTGATTAATACAGGGTAAATATTGTCCAGGGTTAGTTCAAAACTGTAGGTATTTTTAATGCAGAGAAATTGCTCCGTTAGGGTCCCTAGAGTTGTGGAGGAGTGTAGAGTGGAAACTTTAGAGTTATAATACAATTTGGTTAAGACCTTTTTTGGGAGCCTGGGGCAAGCATCCAGGGGGTCATTCCAGAGAGTGTCAAGACCTAAACCCACCAAACTGCTTCTTACGAACTTGAGGCAGGCAATACTCCCCGAATTTGGAAGATTAAGGACTTCCTGCAGGCCCTGTCTATAGTGGATTAACTCTGGCACCGCCCAGAGTCTGCGCCAGTAGATCAAAGGGCGGAGCGCCAGTTCTTCTTCCAGGGGTCTGATGCCTAAGTCAAGTCTTAATGGCACTAGGGGTGTGCTTGAAGGGAGGGCTACTAGGCACCTAAGAAACCTATTCTCCTCTTTAGTCAAGCTAATCGAAACTTTATGGCCCCATAGTTCACTACCGTATGTTACAGCCCCTCTGGCTTGCACCCTGTAAATATGGAGCGGAGGACCTATGGGTTTAAGGGTTAACCTATTCTTCCCCGCCAGCTTTAGTATCCCACCCACGTGTTGCACTAGTTTTAGCCTTGCCTTTTCCTGATGCGGACCCCAACCCATTTTCTCGTTAAGAGTTACACCTAGATATTCGAAGGTGTTAACTCGTTCTAACATATTGTTCCCTATGCGTGGGATGCGATGAAATCTAGGAGGCGGATTGAAGACCATAAACTTGGTCTTTGAAGTGTTAATCTCCAATCCGTGCTCTCTGCAGAAGTCCCCAAAGCCATCCAACACACGCTGTATTCCCATTGGTGACTTGGAGAGAAGGAGGGTATCGTCCGCAAACATAATTGCCGGCACCCTCCCTCCCGCCAGCTTTGGGACGTCGGAATTGGGGACCTCATTAAGGTGATCAATGACCCCGTTGACAAAGAGGCAGAACAGGGTCGGTGCAAGTACACAGCCCTGTCTTACCCCTCTGTCAACGGGAAACTTGTTAGATAGGGCGCCCTGCCTACCACACCTCACTTGAGCGTAGGTATTGGTGTGAAGGCGGATAATCATCGTCAAGAGATCGCCTGGCACCCCGGCTCTAGCTAGCACTTCCCACAGCTTACCACGTGGAACCAGGTCAAAGGCCGCCCTTAGGTCTACAAATACAGTATAGAGGCTGCCACCCTCCAACTGTACTGTTTTCCAGTATAATAGGGACAGCCTAAAGACCTGGTCTATGGTGGAGATCTTTTGCTGGAACCCAGCCTGTAGGGGGCTCAGAATGTCTCTTTCTTCGATCCAGTCCAAGAGACGATCCAGCAGAAGCCTCGCGAAAAGCTTCTGGGGGACGTCTATCAGACTGATCGGTCTGTAGTTAGCCGGGAGTAAAGGTGAGCCCCTTTTAAATATGGGGACGATTTCAGCCCCAAGCCATGTTGGGGGAACCACCATACCATTGGCGATAGCATTAAACAGAACCAAGAAGTAAGGGGCCCAAATTCTAACCTCGTGTTTTAAAAGGTCACCCGGAAGCTTGTCAAGGCCTGGTGCTTTTCCCGAGGAAAGGCGGGTAATTGCCAATTCTAATTCCTCCAAGTTAAAATCTTCCATCACGGTAGAGTTGCTGATGGTTAGGGAGGCTAATTCCCCAGCTGCAATTCCTAGGGAATCCAACCCAGCTACACTGTAGAGCGATGAGAAATGTTGCTCCCACACTTCAGGCGCAATATTTCCCTCTATAGCCATAGCAGGCTCCGAAGATCCATGCTTAACTATTTGCCAGAATTTCCTGGGATCTCTAATTTTGAGTGCAGATGTCATTTCTGACCAGTTCTCCCAATCCCAATCTATTTTGGCATTCTCAAGAAGGAGCTTATAAACAGCCCGTTTTTCCCTGATGGTCGAAGGGGCCTCCTTACTTCTGAATGCCTGGAGAAGGTCTGCCTTGGCTCTCCTGCAACTAGCGTTAAACCAGGAGGCTCTTTCTCTCCTCGCTTTCCTCTCCCGAACCTCTGGGTTCAATACATCTGCGAGGTTATTGCACAGGGTTAGGTGGATGTCCCCAAGGGAGAGGCATCCATCAGGCGAGGACAATCGTGGGAGAAGTCTTCCCACATCTTCAATAAAATATGCTTTTACAAATGTTTTTAGCAACATGTGGTACCAAGTTTTAATGTTTAGCATTTCATGTTTAGAATTTAGCATTATCGTTCATTCGAAAGTGGAGTGGGTGTTGTATTCCGCCTTAGGTGTCCGTATATAGGTTTTCCTAAAACATCTCCTTATAAAGGCACAATTTGCATCACCCTTATATAGGCAAAAGATCCCAGTCCTTATTTAGGCATTAGCCATGCTATCCAAATACAGGCATGGTCACCTACATCCGTCCACCCCAACGTCACAACGAGTTCTTAGAAACCAGACCCATAAGCTCTTGGGAGTTCCCGTTAGCACAGGATTATTGATTTTTCCAAGAACTCATTAATTATGCATGAACCGCTATTCCTTAGGGATTCATTCCTGACGTCTTCCTCTAGCCGACTTTACGTCAATGCTAACATTCCAAAGCACCTACCAGGTATAAATATACCTTCCCTTGCCAAAGCAAGTTAGAGGAGACCTCGACTTTAGAGGAGCCCATGTCCCGGCCTGACGCACTGACCAGACGCAGTCATCCCTGCTCGCTGAGAATCCAGCTTCCAGTATTCTGACACCCTTCGCGAGGTGTTAGAGTTCGAGAACCGGAAAGAGATTCCCACCTCTCTCATTCTAAGGTATGGAGCTGACTAGAACCTAGAGGGACTCTTGACATACCAAACTATAGCCTACCATACTATAGAATACAGCACCTACTTCTTACCTTGTACTATACTTAGGTTAGGTACAATGGGGTAGAACTAGATAGAGACGCATCGTATGAGTACTCACATTTTTTAGCTTGTGTTATTTATGTATATAACTATATGTGTCATAGCTAAAAGACAATGCTAGTGCAGTATTATTTCTTTCTACTGCTTATGCTGTACATAATATATCTTGCATACTGTCTTATGATTGTAACAGCTCATATCTCTTACACGAGAAACAAGACTGTTCAATAAATCCTTTTATTGAAACGCCCGTCTATTCTTTCTGTGTAACTCTGACGAAACTAAGCATGTACAATTAGCTGAGTGAAAGTTATCTATTGTTTCCACGATTCTGAGAGCATTACGATTCTAAAGGGAAACAAAGTTGTCATGTTTATGCGGTTGCCAGAAACTACTCCCTTCTTGTTTACAAGGAGTTTCTAGTGGCCTCCGAGTTAGCTGGCACAAGTAATTAAGTTTAATATACTCGATAGGGGCATACTGATCTAATTCCTATGCCGAACCTATAGGGTATATTATTCCAATGCACAGAGTCTATTAGGGAAATAGGAACTACACTACACCACCAGGTGTCATGCTTCATCATAGGAAAATCCATGCTCTCCAAAAACCCAGTTTGATGAAGAGCTGGCCTTCACCTGGAGTCAGGGAAGCACTTCTTTCTAAGAGTGGATCCGTGACCTAGATATTATTAAAAACCAATGTGACATCCTTAACATCCCTTTTATTTGCTAGAAATGACACTTGGTATTAATGTTAAGCGTGGGGACCAGGGGAATTAGTACCCCATCACCACTGGACCATCAATTTGTTTCTGTCTGATGGCTCATGCAAGCCTGTGGCATTCTTTAGGATGGATACACAGGATCCTAGTATGGCAAATATACAAAAATTGTGCTGCTAGAAACCAAAGGGTGACCTGTATCAACCTTTTTTTTTTAATATTTAGCTCATGTGCACCTGTAAAGAGATAAAAACTATATTGAGATTTTTCCTAGTGTGTAGATTAGGGATACAAACAATTATAGGCAACGATAGGCATGCAACATTTGCATGCTTGGTGGTAAGTGGTACTGCACACATCAGGAAACACAAAACAAATATCTTTCTAGGTGTTAGACTAGCTCACAGTCTTACTCCATGGAGGAAGGGCTCAGGAACCCCTGTAGTCACACTCTAAAAGTAGTAAATTGGAGAGAGTTAAATGGCAATTTGTTATGCCATCTAATCCCACTCGCGTTCACAAACATCAAGGGATTCATGAACCCTACACACATCTACACGCTTACCTTATCAAGGTGCGTTCCTCTCGAGAAACCTGATCACGTCTGCTCCTTTCTCCTGCGGTGTGCCGGAGGGCGGGGACATATACATATCAAGGCAGCTTAAGAACCACATCTGTAGTCACTTATCACAGTGCTTCACTGCCGAGGGGCAATTGCCCACACCTGCCATCGTGTGTGTGATTAGAGTATCTGACGTGCTCCTCCGCACGGAGACAGCCTGGTTCTTGATGTCATTACGGCAATGTCTATAGCCAGTCACTTCCGGTCAGCAGTGCAGGATTTATTGGACGTGTAGTCCCAAATTCCTAGACCAGTGGGAAAAGAATCGGTGCTCATGTGCACAACATATTCTCCTGATGCTGGCAGTTTTACGCAGTGTGTCAGCAACTTTCAATGTCCTGTTGGTGGTGTACATGCTGGACATGACCAGATTTCTTACTACTGCTCTTATGGGAATCATAGTCCAAGGCAACAGACCATTTCATCATACTGATTCCTAAGGGAGAAAATGATTTCTAAAGTTCTAAATAAATTCCCATTAAGTGCTGTATTATCTACATGTGGACTACTAGTCCCAGGATACGGACTACTTCATTGTACTGATGTTTGAAGGTGGAGATAATTTCTGAAGTTGGAATTTATTTGTTGTATTATCTGTATGTGGGCCTTGATCTCTCACATTGCAAAAACGGAGGTATCCCATGCTTCTAGTGAGGTTGCGTGTCAGCTGCACAAATACAGATGCCCTCAAAGTATTTTTTTACATGTTCACTTGGGCTTAAATGGAGTGTAATACAAATGAGTGGGTCTAGGGTGCAAAAATGCTTGTGATCATATAGGATAGGTTCGTACCCTGCACACAATGTGGATAGGCTTTTTATGCCAATTGCAACCATGGGATTTCATCTTTTAGCCCCTTTTCGCATGTTCTCAATCAGTAAACCCATCTTTACTCCTGTATGAGCAGGTTTTTTTTTTAAGATCTGTTAATGTTCACTTTCTCTAGAACCACCCATGTCATATCCACATCTCTATGGTTCAGGTCAAGATAGTGGCGTGTAAGTTTGGTGTTGTTCCTTTTACAACATACTGTGCTCATTGATTCGCACCTTTATTTTGTGGATGGTCAATCCAGCAGAAAACAAGCCACACGGGCATGCAATCAAATACACAACATTCTCACTGTTGCAATTAGTCAGTTATCTTAGGATCCAAGTTCTCCCTGTTTTTATGTCTACATCTTTGGTCGCTTTGTGAACTGACACATGATACAATTGCCACATGGGTAATGACTCACAGGGGGTTGGCTGTGGGGGAATGTGTGAAGATGACGTCTTGGTGTGGACCAGCTCATCGCACAGATTAGTTTTCCTTTTGAATGCGAAAAGTGGGGTAGACCATTGTTTGGTCCCACCATTTGGAATGCTCCAGTTTCTTTTGATAATGTTCTGAACCTTGTTTGAAATGGGTGTTTATGTAGTCACAACATGTATGTGATGTCACGACCTGAATGAGAAGGAGCGAAATACAATGGGAGGTAACAAAACAATAACCTCAGAAACACAGTCTCAGAGACAGTCCTGCCCCCCAATCCCCCTCACCCCACACTTCCCCCAGAGAAGCATATGTCACCCTGTAACTTGCAACAAAACATAAAACCAGCATATGTTCAGGTGTGAAGTGGTGGGCCCCTCCATATTGCAGGATCATTGACCTTCAGTAGCTCGCAACTGCGTTGGTTGGTCGCAGGCTCCCCTGCTAGTGGGGTTCAACCACATCTCTTCGGTCAGGCTTTATTCAAGTTTGGAACTGGAAGCGATCAAAGAAGGTGGGGAGAGATCCATTCCGTCTGCCCCCATGCAGACTCACTGAGGCTGTATCTTTTCCATTATCAAGTGGCCTATCAGAACATCGGGCCAGATGCACCGATGAGCCGGAGCACAGGGAGGGCGAATTGGCCTGCACATTGCGTTCCCACTCAACGGGAGTGGGTACGGGCCCGCTTCTGGTGCCGAACCACCCCCAAGTCAGCTGTCACCGAGGCTCCAGTGGAGGGGGGAGGCAATCAATCATTGGAGTTCTTTCTCTTCTGTAAGTCAGTCCCAAGCCAATTCTGGGGTCTCAAAGAAATGCTTTTATTAGCGTGAATCACATTAAGGCAGGCCGGGAACAAAAGAATAAATGAAATATGAAGAGCCCTGAGCTTTTGCTTGACCGCTTCATAGGACCTACGCTTTGCCTGGACTTCTTAGTGCAATCCGGAACAATCAGGATTTTGGAGTCTTGGAAGCAGAGTTCCAGGAGGGCCCGACCCTCATGTGATCGAGTCTCTGTCTTTGAAGTTGAAGAATCGGGTAATCATGGGCCGGCATGGTGCTCCAGGCAGGGGCTTAGGTGTAGGCGCTCTGTGTGCATGCTCTATTGCAAACCATGGGGAGAGCCTATCCACTAGGAGCCAGGAATTAGTCCATTGTTTCACAAACTCAGCAGGTTGTGCAGATTCCGCTTCCTCAAGAAACCCTACTAATCTGAGGTTATTATGCCTGGAGAGATTTTCTGCATCCTCTGTTCGATGATGGAACCCTGCTGTTTGAGAGAGGAGGCAAGCAGCTTTTACCTTGGGGTCAGTAACCTCATCTTTGACTGTGGAGAGGTGCCATTCTGCCTCTGTAATTCTGCTGGTGGCGTTTCTGAGATCATGGTAAAGGAGTGCTCAACTCACACTTTCCCAATTTTAGATTCAACCACATTCTGCAATGTCTGTATACCTGTAGTATCCTGACCAAGTCCCCTTCAGTAGGCGCTCCCTTATCTGATACCTCACCTCCCGTTGCTCCAGGGCCTGTGGTGTATTGGTCAGTGCGAGGCTAGCTGCAGGTTGAAAGGTCCATAGGCCCCCTGTGACTTTGTCTGGGGGCTCAGGCCGGGTCTCCCACCAACTAACCCAGTCTCCATAGGATCTGTGCATTTGTAGATAACAAACTAAAGGATTTGTGTCTAGACTTATTCCGGACACCCCTAAGGATATGTTAGCCTATAGACCAGCTAGCTCACAATGCCACCAAAAGCACCCGAACCTTACCAAGGAGCTAATAGTTTCTTGCAACCATTGAACATAACAATCCTTGACCCTTAAGGGATCATGGAAACAGTACAGTACTTTCCGCTCAGTCAATCTTGCTCACCTTGTCTCAGAGAGATACACAGATTAAACTTTGGGGACGTTTTCAATAAGTATTTATTGAACCAGCGTCATTCTAGTATAAAACATATTTGCAGCAACAATCATTAGAACAAGCTGATGTAAAAAATTACAAGCACCAATAGAAAAAATAAAAGGTTGAATTCTACCATGGTGCTAAAAAGTGAATATATGCAGGCATATACACATGACAGTAATCAAAAGTAGTCCTACAATGCAAACCCTACCTAAGTGTACCTAGCGTGTATGTGAGTGTAAACCCTAGAATCCCCTAGGAAAGAGCCAACCCATTACATGATGGTAGAGAATGAAGGACCCTGTTTTGTTCATGAGTTGGACACCCCACCAGGGATGTCAGTCCGCTGCATTCAGCCTGCAGGGACCTCAGTATCTTGTGTCAGCGTGGAAGTGTCTCCTCTACTTATCTAGCGCAGGTGCGGTTCTTTTATACCACAAGGATAGCCTCTGGGTTTCTATCACAATCAATATGTTGTGAGTACGATTATGTAAATGAACCTAAATCAATAATTGTAATTGTGCAATGTAGTTCCGTGGCCCTAGGATGAAGATAGCCATGACTTTCATAGAGTATGTTAATCCTGTCATGTACGTCATGTGCAGGGGATTTTACCAAGACTCCTCATACATAATAAATGAAGCTAGTTTCAAGGAAACCAATCAACATTTATTCAGCACATAACTGGGTTAAAGTTCAGTGCTAGAAATGTTATGCAAAGCAAGGTAGGACAAATGTAGCTAAAAGGTCGCTTTGCTACTTAGGCCTAGGTTGGGGAACATAACATCCACTCCTCATCTGAAGGTCAACAAAGTCAACTAACGCTAAAACAAGCCTAATAAAAAAGCATAAAAACATTGTCATAAAACCAATGTCTAAAAACATGTTATATGTAAAAAAGGACTGAGCACATTGAAAGCCATGGAGCTCAGTACAGCAGAAAAAAAACAATGTTTTTCATTCCAATTTGGTTTGGTTTTGGAACAAGGCTGAATTGTTCCCATCACACGGAGAGCCAAATGTTTGTGTCCTGTGTGGGAGACTCAACATTACTGTCACTCGCATTCGCAGACGATGATCCCTGTAACACCTCTTGTATCAGGTCAATGGAGCAATAGTAATCTTCTTCATTTCCCACAGCAGCCGCTGAGGAAATACTCGATATCTGTGAGCCTGTTGTAGAGCCATTGTCCATTTCACCAGGAGGTAAAGCATCCCGTGGAGGCTCTAAGAATGTCATCATCAACATGGGAATACGCTGAGGACACTGATACATGTAGGCCTTTAAGAGATCCAGTAGTAAGTCTATGTCCGGTTGCGCAAATGATGGAAGGATCAGACACATGTCCAACACGCATTCGTATACGCAGAATAGACAGCAGAAAACAGGCAAGATGCAGTCAACCCAGACTGGTCTGAACGATAGAAACCAATGCTCACTTAGCTCCCGAAGCCGAGGTGTGCCCATGTGTTCACGACAACGTCGCAGCAGCAGTTCTTTTTCCATCTCTCAATGAACTAAGACGTACATTGTGTAGCTGGAAAACTAAAACCAGGATGCCCACTACAAATAGTAGGACCAGCGGAAGCACTCCCAAAACGCTTCCTAGTACGGAGTGTATGAATGCTGGAATCACTCCGAAGATTGTCTGAAAGGTGCACAATAGTCCAGAACCTCTACATTTAAATAGGTGCACGATCCCCCTCGTAGCAAACCTATTAAAGATATGATGAACCATTTCCCCGAAATGGAGCGGGAAGTTTGTACGGACTGGCGCCTGTATCTCAGATGAAGACCTTGCAACCTGGAGATCAAAAGTCTCTCAGGCTGAGGTTAAGGCCACATCCTTCTGAAAAAGCATGGCTTTCAGTCTGCTCAGGGAATCAAACCATATAAAGGAAACATTAAATGAAGGGCATAGCGTTGCCTCCCTAACAGTGTGGTTCAGTGGAAACAATACTTGGATACAACAAGTAGCCCTGGAACTTACTGTGACCATATATGCGATGCCTGGTACCATCCCACAGCAGCCTTGATCATTCAGCATCAATCAGCTCCCATTGGAAAGCAGCTCGAAGACTGTATGAAGACTGTATGAATCATGGCCGATGGGGAGCCCTTCAGGTGACAGGACAAGTTAGCAACCGAAGCATTACAGAACTAACTAAGAACCTACTTAAAGCACTTTCACAGTTTGAACCGCTGAGAAAAACGTCAGTGTCTCCATTCCTGCATCTGAACCTATACGATAATTCCACGTACTCATGCATGTATCCTTCTCCTAGCGCTTCATATCTGCCTACCTGGTAATACAGGAGACAGTATTGAAATTAGAATGTCATGACTGGCATTGTAATGTAGCCATGGATTAACCATTCTGTGGAAGGGGACTCAGCCACGGTGAAAGGTAATTGATCCAATTTTTCTATGTGCAACATGGTATTTTTTGCATCTATACCTGCCATTACCATCTGTCTTTCCATTAAATTGTATACAGAGAACAGAGTCATACTATTGATGTAACGCCATGACACATGACCAGGACGCAATGATTGTAGCGTCCAGCTTAATAATACAATGGACCGCAATTGCGATATCCATGTTGGAGAATAGACAAATCATATTCCATTATATTTATTGCAGAAGACACAATGTTGCACAGTGAATAAATTCTGAAGGTAGTGTGGTCATACCATTTTCAACCACAGCCAAAGCCTTTTCTAGGTTAACCGTATCTCTTTCACGTAGTCTCTCAGCAGCCTCTTGTTGAGAGATTTTACATAGCTCGTTGTAAACAACATTCAAGAAGCGCTTGTGACATGGCTTGTGGGACTTGACAAAAAAATCCCTAAGATCCTTGTCATCTGAGTGAAGAGATAGGTGTTGTTTCACCTGGGACAGTGTTGAGGTCTTTAGCCACTCTAGGCATAACTTTCAAACACTGTAAGACGTCACCACCCCCAGAGTTCTGATTTTACATAGCGCTGATCAGGCCTATGGATACTAATCCCTTTGCTGGTACCCCTGAATCTCGACTGATACCTATTTGTGTCTATCGGCCAAACCAACCACCCTTCCAATTTGGGTCAAATGAAATGTAAGAACCATTGTGCAGCATGGCATCTAATGTATCGTCATTGTGTTGTGTGTAATTGAGTCAACCCTCAAAGTGTGCAACAGAGGGAACCCGGAATGTGTTCAAATCCTTGATCTTGGCTAGTCCTAGACAGGAAGTCTGTGGCACTTTCTCATTCAGGAAAATCATATGATGTGGTATGAGGCATGCCCTAAATAAGGCCTCAGTTCCCTGAAATTGCCAATGTTTAGTGCCCCAGACACACTTTCCTTCTATAGTGTCCCTCAAAAGTCGAAACCCTCTGTTCACGGTGTGATGATGCATGCGGTTTCAGGACCAAGTTTACATGTTGTACTACAAAGCGTTCTGGGAGGTAATGTCCATTCAGAAGCAAGAAGAAGACAGTCATTATACCAATCCAAAGGACTAGGAATAGTAGAACAATTGCAATACAGGTTAGTAGCCAGGGGGAAAAAAGTAAGTCCTTTTCAGCCAAAGGTAGAAATCATGAACTCCTTTTTTGTGGGGAACAGAAGCTGGCGGTAACTTCACTTGGATCCGAAGAGAAATCATTAAAATAGATGAAGCAGGCAGACGCAGTCCAATCTATCAGTTTTGTGGAACTGGCAGATGCCTCAGTTTGAGACATATTAACATAGATGTTGGTGTTCGGCTGAATTGAGTTCTGTGTTTCATTTGTCGTTTGATGTTGTTCAATTTCAACAGGTACTATTTGCATTCCATTGGTTAAACTCCTTAACTTCACGGAGTGTGTGAGAAGTTGGCCTGGTATATGCTGTCCACTAATTAAAGTGGGCACCTTGTACCAGTCCAACCAACCCTTATTGATGATTAGGTTAAAGACAACCTTTATTGTGGTAGATATGGAGAGCAGCCTTCAGGCTAAGTCTCGAAGGAATGTAAAGCAGCTTGTTTTACCAGATCAGAACCTCCTGAATGACCAAATGAAAGGAGAACCACACAAGAGACATATAAAATATATGTGTCTGTTACTAAACACTCTCTACTAACCTCTTTATGAGATTAGAGCACAAAGCACACAATATTAAATCACTAGAACGACAGTCAATAGCACAATACACAGAGGGCTCCAGGGGGAGACCGAACCACATACTAAGAAAGTGGTGTAACATCAGGAAGAACATGGCGGCCGCGAGTTAAGCGGTCTCCGTGTTGGTGGTTTCTCCCACTTTGCTGTTGCTCGGTGCTTAAGGTGCCCGCAAGGGAGTGGAAATGCCCTGAAGTAAATCGGCATACTCTTCCTACCTGGTGATCATCGAGGGATGTGTGTTGGTGCCGCGATTGCCTTCCCTCGCTGCCTCGCTGCTGCCCCGGATCTAAGGAGGGGCTGGAGATCGGCAGCATGTCGGCTGCTCTGCGGCGGTTTCCCCCGAGGCGTATCCGGGGGTAGGAGTGGCAGAGGCAGCACCTGGAGGGCAGCGGGAGCATTCAAACTGGAGGCAGGGACAGAGGCGGTGGCAAATTGCGGGGGCATCAAAACATGCTGGCGTGCCCCTGGAGGTTTGGAGGAAGCTTTGGCAGGGGGTGGCAAGATGAAGGCAGTTATAACTGAACGCTCTTAGGGCTGACAGTGCCCCGCCAGTCTTGGAGATACAGCCTCAGCCTCAGTCCCAGCCTTACCTCCATTCTAAAATGGCAGCAGAGACTTCGTCCTCGATCGATCTTCACCCTTTGTTAAATACGGGCATAGATCTCTTGTCCAACTCGGGTCTCCCCCCAAATTTACCGGTTGCACATATTGAGCTGGAAGACTGAATCAGTTGCACCAGACACACCAGTAACCTCTGGAATCAACGAGATTTTGGCCTCAAACTATCGCCCAGTAGATGAAGTTGCAGTTACTGATGCCACTTTTGGGGGAGTAGTGGCGACAGCGGAAGAGGCAAATGTGGGCACGGAGGTGCCCCTAAGTGATAAACCCTCTCCAGATACCTCATTATAACGACTATTTTTTGCAATGGCATCCGACATCAAAAAAGGTTTTGCTACTTCAGAGTCTAACCAGGGAGACATTAGAGTCTTTTGTGAGTCTCTGGAGAAAAAATTAGACATCTTAAACTCCAGGACGGGGGTATTAGAAAATACGGTGGAAGAACTCAAAACTGACCTGGGAGCGGCCAAAGAGGACATCTCCTTACTTAAAAAAGAAGAGGCGCCACTTCGCGACCAAATGGAGTCTTTAGAAAACTACTCCAGGCGCAATAATTTACGCCTTTTGAAGGTGCCGGAAGGAAAAGAGGGGGAGGACTTAAAATCTTTTATTGTGTCCCTCATCAAGGAAGTGGTACAGATTGACGCATCAGAAGAAGAGCTGAGGCGAGATATACAGAGAGTACACAGAGACCCTTTTAGGAGGACGAAGCCAAGAAAAATTCTTATGAACTTCCTCACCTTTGAATTAAAAGATAAAATATTATCTGCCGCCCTGAAATTGAAATCATTGAAATCTAGAGACTTTACTTTTTAGATTAGATCTGACCTTTCGCGTGTTACTCTGGATCGTCAATGGGAGTTGGGAAAGAGAATGGAAGATTTCAAAAAGCTGGGGGCTGTTGTCCAACTCAAATTCCCAGCTCAATTAAGGATTATGCTTAATAATAAGATGCACAACGCTCGAACAGTGCAGGAGGCAGATGATGTTCTAGAAAGTTTAAAATAAACTCCCTACATGCTAAAGAATGTAGTTTTGCCCTACATTTGCGGCTTCCCTACGATCGAGGCACTATAGGTATTATGCGAGTGCAGCAAAAATTAAGATTCGGTTTATGCCTAATCACTTGGGTTCTCACCAGGTATACACGACTGAATTATACTAATTTTTCCTTTTTGGATCTACTTATTCATTTAGCACTAGCAGTTTCATAAATTAAAAGTAAAAATTTAGGCAGAGCAGGGGTCCACCGGCGGGTAGAACCTGGGTTCCAGGTAAATGGGACTTGGGTATGGATAGGGGCAGGGGTAGCACGGGTAAGGGAGCAGAGGGACAATAAAAAAGAAAAAATAATCCTCATTCGTCCTTTAGGCTTATTATACTATTGTCTCCGTTTTAGGTCAGGCTTTAATTTCCTGCAGGTGGAGGTAGAGTTGAATGATGGTCTCCTCAGTCCTCCATGAAATTGCTTCAAATCTTATCATGGAATGTGAATGGCCTCCGAGTTAAGAATAGGAGAGAAAAAAATTTGCAATACCTGAGAGATTCACCTGCACAAATAATTGTCCCACAAGAAACCCATCTCACAAAATAAGGAATTACTGATCTATGCCAAAAACTTAGATGGGTGGAACACTGTTTCTGTTCTGAGCAATCGGCCAATGTTAGAGGGGTTGCCATATTGATTAAAAGACAAGCCAACGTTAGCCCCTTAGATGTTAAGACAGATTCTAGTGGTAGATGGGTTATAGTAACGATCTTGGTGGAAGGTACTCCCATTAATATAGTTGGTTATTACGGTCCTAATCAGGATGATCCCTCAACTTTAAAAACAATTTTTTCAAATCTATTGGGGCTCCCGGATAAGATAATCTTTGCCGGGGACTTTAATATAGTATTGAATCCGTTATTGGATAAATCCCCAAACAGCAGAGCTAATGCCCTGTCCAAATCAAGAGCCTTTTTAAAAATAATGATGAAAGAACATGCGCTAATAGATGTCTGGAGGGATAGGTCCAGCAACCAACTGGGTGTATCTTTTTACAACAAAAAATATAGCCATAAATCCAGGATAGATTGATTAGCCACGAGTTAAGAAGTCATATTAAAGACATTGGTTATTCGACTCCTCACCTATCGGATCATGCAGCCATTTGGATGCATTGCGATTTTGTGGGGAAAGCTCAGCAAAAGGTCTGGTCGTTTGACCGCACAATGCTTTTAGATAATGAGGAGATTAGTTATCTGTCTCAGGAGATAAAAATCTTTTTGGATACCAATGTTGGTTCAGCTGATGTTACTCTGGTTTGGGACACCTTAAAATCTTTTTTGAGGGGGTTAGTTATTAATAGGATCTCGTATAAAAATAGGAAGTATAGGGAGAAAATTTCACTCATAGAGTCCCAAATGAAGGAGGTAGAAAAAGGCATCAGGGAAGAGTTAGATCAGGAGAGTAATGAAACGTTAATAGCTAAATTGGAATCCTTGAATGCGCTTCTGGACAGTATAGTTCAGGTTAGAATTTCTAACAGGTGGGAGGTAAGCAGGCTCGCCCACTTTGAGTATGGCGAGGGAGCTGGCAAATTACTGGCCTGGAAGGCCAAATCAGATCGGGCGCGAAACTACATAAAAGAAATAAATGTTGCAGATTCTAACACACCAACAAGCAATGAAGATAGGATAGAGGATGCCTTCCACACCTTCTTTAAGGAACTATATGACGAAGATAATAACATAGATAATATCACGGCTAGAGACTGGTTAAATTCGGTCCACCTCCCAACCCTGAAATCTACTCAATGGGATAGCCTAGAGGTGGAAATCTCACAACAGGAGGTGAGGAAGGCACTCTTCGCCTGTAAAACTGGCAAGGCGGCCGGACCGGATGGCCTTCCGGCCGAAGTTTACAAATCCCTGGGCGAAGAGATAATTCCATTTTTGACCATACTCTTCAATAATATTCTAGTGGACGGGGTAAAACCACCAACATCGTGGGGAGAAGCTAACATCACTTTAATCTTAAAATCCGGCAAACCCCCCACTAATTGTGAGTCATACAGACCCATCTCACTCCTTAACTCTGACTACAAGATCTTTACTAGGTTCTTGACTGATAGGTTAGGAGCAGTGGCAGGAGATCTGCTGCATACCGACCAGGAGGGCTTTTTAAAAGGTAGAAATCTCTTCGATCTTACGCACGACCTGATAGGTGCGATTGATTTCTCCTCAAATTTCACTCTACCACTGGCTGCTATGACCCTTGACGCAACAAAAGCCTACGATAGGGTGAATTGGATTTATCTGGCTGCCGTCCTCGGGAAATTTAACTTTGGCCCAAGATTTTGCCGAATCATTAAACTTATATATACCGACCCTTCGGCAAGGCTGATAGTGAATAATAAACTAACCAAGCCTTTCAGCATAAAGAGAGGAACAAGACAGGGCTGCCCCCTTTCCCCCACTCCTTTTTGATCTGTATATAGAGCCATTTGCTCAAAGTCTCAGGGAGGAATTGGCCATATTACCATTCAAAAGTGGCATATGGGAGAGGAAGGTGGCCCTGTATGCAGACGACATTTTAATCTTGTCGTCCGACTTAGAAACATCATTTCCTCAAGTCATCAGGCTAGCCGAGAAGTTTGGTAGAGTTTCTGGCTATGAAGTCAACGCAGCTAAAACCGGAATCATGACTTGGAACTTGCCAAAGGGTCGATATCACACCAAGGATGAGATGAGGTATCTGGGAGTTAAAATCGTCCCAAAAGTTGAGGAGATAGCCAGTGTGAATCTTCTTAACATTTTTAAAGAGAGCCAAAAACAAATGAGATCATGGGCTCACCTCCCTTTGACCATTTTAGGAAGGGTTGACCTGATTAAAATGGTAATTCTACCAAGGGTAACTTTTCTGTTTAATAACGTCCCATTGCATTTTGAAAAACATCTGATAGGTAGATTCCAGCAGGCAATAAATTCATTTGTGTGGGCTTATAAAGCAACCAGGATCTCCTGGAAAAAACTAAGACGGAGAAGAGAAAAGGGTGGTCTTGCTCTCCCTAATGTCCAGTATTATGCGTGGGCTTTTCAACTAACCCACTCAAGAATGCTGCTGAAATCCCCAGATTCATCAGATAGAGGAAAGATGTTCACAGCAATGTTATATCAGGCAGGGCTTCCCTATGAAGGTTATCTTTTTAAATATGGAGACAAAAAATTCTTCAAAAAAGTTAGACTGAAGGTTCTTTGGGGCGCAGTTCAAATTTGGGCCAGAATTAGAATCCTAACTGGTCTGGAGTATTACTCAAGATTCACTCCATTATGGGATAGCCCGGGGACCCCAAGTTGTCTTAAAGACATGTTGGCCATTCCATTAAAATCTGCAGGTCTATCAACATGGGGAGACTTAACGGAGGATGGTTCTCTCCTTTCTTAGGCGACCTTTGATGATAAATTGGAAGGCAGAATGTCCAGATTTAAATATCTACAGTTAAACAGTTGGGTTCAAAATCATAAAAAACGATAGGGTGCGGGAGTGACCTTGAAGAACACCTTGTTAAAAAGCCCCCAGCCAAAAAGGAGGTAGCCTTTTTTTATTGGGCAATTTAGGAGTCTATAGACGGGGACTTCAGACTAGCAGGCGAGCTATGGGAAGAATTGATTCCGGAGGAGAATTGGGTGGAATTATGGCAGGTCTCTTACAGCACCTTGTTTTCAGTTGTGAAACCAGCCTGGCTAAGAAGAAATCAATATTTCACCACACATAGGGCCTATTTGTCCCCGGCTAGGCTTACAAAGATGTCCGATGGTCCACTGGCCAGATGTAAAAAATGCAGTATGGAAAAGGCCCCCGACAGACACATGTTCTGGACTTGTCCTGCTATTTTTGAATTCTGGCAAAAAGTGAGCTCTACTTTAAAATCCATTCTAGGCTATCCAGTACACACAACTCTCAGTTTAATAATTTTTGGCATTCAATCTGATATCACTGGCCATACCAGAGGGTTTCTTTTTTTTGCCATTTTGCTGGCCAGACGAGAAATTTGCAAGAAATGGGCTGCAGTCCTGCCTCCCATACATTCAGAATGGCTCTCATCTGTGTATAAAACATCTAAAATAGACTTGATCAGATTAAAAAATAGTAAGAAGAGCGCCATATGGGACTGCCTGTTAAATTGGTCTTCGGCCTAGTTCTTCACAAAACCAATTGGTCTCTTTCCTATGATTAAGCCTTTTGGGAAGCTCTCAGACTGAGTCGTAGCCCTCAGTCTTTTGAATTCCTTGGAGAGCATGACTCACCCTCTCATTAATCAACGAGAGGTGAACAACGGGTACGAAGCAGAGGAACTACTGGCAGGTGGACAGTATAGGGATGGGGCAGTACCCCATAAAACCTACCTCTCTAAAATGAGAAGCAGTGGCGACCTGTGGACTACTGGTTTGTTGGGGTCTGAGGCGAATGAGGAAAAAAAAAACCAACAAAAAAACAACCACAACTTAACTAGACACCGTGCCTAGAGCACGTAGAATCTCTGGGACCCCAAGGAACCACCCAAAGTAGTGACACAGGGGACCCACGGAGGACGGGTGCAGTGTGGGAACACAGGCGCAAGCTCCGTACAACTCTATGCGAAAGTCGTGGTTGGAATTTTAGAGTTTAAGGACAGTTCGGAGAGGACTTCAAGCAAACCCTTTGGAATATAGAAGGTTCTAAGGCCAGCCCCCTTGTGAGTACCGAGGTACCCGTGTTACCTATCCCAGAGGAGCAGGGTGCATAGGGGTCAAGTAGTGTCGGAAATCCTTGTCGTTTTCAATGGCCTGATGCGAAGAAGTGCTGATGCCAGGAAGATGAAAAGTGTCCCGTGGAATCCAAGCCTGGATCTGAGGTGAGAAGAACCTGAAAACAGAGGAGACAGAGTCTGGGTCACTTCAGAGTAAACAGGGGCACGATAGACGAATGCCCACCAATGTCGGGTGCTTCAGGTGAGATGATGCGATGCTTGACCCTGCAGCCACGGGGACCAGGAGATGTCTGCGATGACCAAAGTCCGGAGGTGAGTTGTCCCACGAAGGATGTTGAGTGCTGGGGGGTCAGTTTCCGGATCGAACACCAACAAGTCTTGGCAACTGCAACCCACACGGGCAAAGGAAATAAACTTCGGTGAGGACCAGCAAGGACCTGGGGACGAGTCAGGGCACTTCTGGAGCAACCAGAAAAGCCCTCGGAAACTCAAAGTTACCTTCACAGGGACCCACAGGCCAACGGACCAGGGATCGCGAAGGGACCTCAAGCTGAATCACGAAATACCAGCCCACGTAACACTTGTGGAGTGTAGGCCGGAAATCTTCGGTGGAAATACTGTTCGGGGTCAGGACTACATGTAGCCCAAAGCACAGCCTCAGGGATCGCCAAAAAGCATATGCTGCTGCAAAAGTACACGGTGCACAGGGTTCGGATTGCACAGTCCCCACGAGGGATACTGATCTCAGAATTGCTGAGAGAGCAGATCGACCTCAGAGACCTCAGGAACCTACCTCCTGTGTTGCAGAAATCTTCGGAGTCCTCAGGAGCTCGGGAGATGCAAACTGGTCAGATGCGTTAAAGGTGCCTGCCTTGCAGGGGAGTAACTCCTTTACTCCAGGGGAGATTCTTCAGTCATCCAGCGTAGTGTAGATCATCAAAGTACTTGGTTTCTGTAGCAGAGTTTTGTCCAAGTAAATTCTAAAGACCTGTAGTCAGGGTACCTACTTTATACCTAATGAAGGGGTGGGACAAACTCTGGGGACCAACCTATGGGAAGGTCAGGACAGAGGTTGGCTACACCCTTGTCCTTTGTCCAGTTTCGCGCCAGAGCAGGAGCCAATGGCTCCTGCAACCGGTTTGAACTGGACTATGCACAGGGATACCAAATGTGCCCCCAGTGCAGACTTTAAACACTCTCAGAGTGCACCCACCCAGCCCCAATACACTAAATCCTGTCTGGGAGGTGGTCACACCTCCCTGGGACAGAAAACCTATTGTCAAGCCTTCCCCTGCTCGAGCTTGGCTCGAAAGCAGGAGGGCAGACTCATGTCTGTGGCTGGCAGCATCAATTTTGTGATGTCCAGGTCGAGAAAGGTGGTACCGGGCAGCCCGGTGACCCACAGTAGTGGATCTACAAGGGAGGAATCATACCTCCCACACCAGTTACTGGTGAGGAGGTATGAATCCAAGGTGTTTGGCACCAAACACGACATGTTTCTAAGCAGCCATTTTAAAGTTAGCATTTACCGCAAGGTTATAAATAATGCACTTAAATATATATGGTTGGCTGCATCACAAACAACCCCGGAAAATAGGTTCCGAAGGCTGCAGAGGGGCTCTGCTCATGCAGGAACACCCTCTCACATAAAACCCAGCACCCTTTCTTCAGGATTGATAAGGCCTGCCATAGAGGGGACTTTTAGGTTTATATATGCGCTGATTTAGAATAGATATAGTGAACCTATATCTAAGTAAGGGGTACATGCACCACCTGACACAGGCTGCAGTAGCAGACCTGTGGTGCCATTTTGAATGGTCTCTCGGGGATGGCATAATACATGCTGCAGCCCCTGGGAGGCCTCTGGGGTACCTATGACCTGGGTACATAGTATACCATATACTAGGGACTTATAAGGGTACCCCAGTAGCCAATCTGGAGTGTACCTAAAGTACATGCAATCAATTTAGACGAGAAAGCAGCTAGAATGGGGTCCTGGATAGTAGGATCCCAGTCAGTCTAAGTCGAAAACAGTGATACATCAGCAAAGAGTGGGGGTAACCATAAGAAGCAGATCCTACTCTCCTACACAACCCCCCCAAACGCAGGGACATTAAACTAACCTTGACCAGTTGAGTCTTCATGTTCAAAGTGGAAATATCTGGAGAGTCCATCTGCATTGGCATGGTTACTCCCAGGTCTATGTTAAACTCTATAGTCCATCCCCTGTAGGGAAATGGACCACCTCAGAAGTTTGGGGTTTTCACCCTTCATCTGTTTTAGCCATAAGAGGGGTTTATGGTCTGTCTGAACAATGAAGTGAGTGCAAAACAAGTATGGCCTCAGCTTCTTCAGAGCCCAAACCACAGCAAAGGCTTCCCTCTCAATAGCTGACCAAAGTTTCTCTCTGGGGGGTCAGCCTTCTGTTAATAAAAGCTACTGGCGGATCCTGACCCTCATCGTTCAGATGTGATAACACAGCCCCTACCCCCAGCTCAGATGCATCAGTTTGAACAATGAATTGTTTGGAATAGTCAGGACTTTGCAGAATGGGAGCAGTGCACATGGCCTGCTTCAGGTCATCAAATGCCTTTTGACAGCTGACTGTCCACTGAACTTTCTTAGGCATTTTCTTGGAAGTTAAGTCATTCAAAAGGGTCACTATGGATCCATATCCTTTGACAAACCTCCTAAAGTACCCAGTCAGGCCCAAGAAAGCTCTGACCTGAGTCTGGCTGGTTGGAGCAACCCAGTCTATGATGGTCTGGATTTTGCTCTGCAATGGTTGAACCTGATATTCACCCACAAGGTGGCCCAGGTATACAACCTGACTCTGCCCTATCTGGCACTTGGTGGCTTTGATAGTGAGGCCTGCTTTCTACAGGGCCTCCAAAAAAATTCTCATGTGGACCAGGTGATTCTCCCAGGTGGAGCTAAAGACAGCAATATCATCTAAATAAGCTGCCCTATAGGCTTCCAGGCCTGTAAGAACTTTATTCACCAACCTTTGAAAAGTGGCAGGTGCATTCTTCAAACCAAAGGTCATCACCACAAATTGGTAGTACCCACTAGGGTTTGAGAATACTGACTTTGGCTTTGCATCCTCAGCTAATCTGTTTTGCCAGTAGCCAGCTGTCAGGTCAAATGTACTCAGAAACTTGGCTGAGGCCAGTTCATCTGCCCTGGGTATTGGATGGGCATCAGTCCTAGTGACTGCATTGAGACCCCTGTAGTCAACACATAACCACATCTCTCTCTTGCCATTCTGGGTGTGAGGTTTTGGTAGCAACACTACTGGACTAGTCCAAGAGCTATCTGAGGGTTCAATTACTCCCAAATCCAACATTTTCTGGACTTCAGTCCTGATGCAGCCCCTGTCATGGTCAGGTTGCCTGTAAATCTTATTTTTAACAGGCAGACTGTCACCTGTGTCCACTTCATGAGAGCACCAGGAAGTCTGACTTGGAGTCAGTGAGAACATATGTCTAAACTGATTCAGAACTTTTCTGCAATCAGTTTGCTGCTGGTCAGTGAGGCTGCCTGCCAAGGCTACATCATCAACTGAACCATCATCAGGGTTTTGTGAGAGCAGGTCAGGGAGTGGATCACTCTCTTCCTCCTGTCCCTCATAAGTAACCATGAGCAAGTCCATGCCTGCCCTGTCAACATATGGTTTGAGCCTGTTTACATGGAGCACCGTATGGGGGCTCCTGGGAGTTCCAAGGTCAACCAGGAAGGTAACCTCTCCCTTTTGCTCAACGATTGTATGAGGGCCACTCCAGTTGTCTTGGAGGGCTGCTGGGGCCACAGGCTCCAACACCCATACTTTCTGTCCTGGCTGATCAACAGTCAACACAGCCTTTTGGTCATGCCAGGCCTTTTGCAATTCCTGGCCAGCCTCAAGGTCTTTGGATGCCTTCTTTATGTACTCAACCATCCTGGAGCGGAGACCAAGTACATAGTCCACAATATCCTGTTTAGGGGGTTTGAGAGGTAACTCCAATCCCTCCTTCACTAGACATAAAGGACCCCTAACTGGATGTCCAAACAGAAGTTCAAAAGGGCTGTAACCAACCCCCTTCTGAGGAACCTCTCTGTAGGCAAAGAGAAGGCAGGGCAAAAGTATGTCTCATTTACGCCTGAGCTTTTTTCAGGGAGACCTTTAATCATGCCTTTGAGGGTTTTGTTGAAACTTTCAACTAACCCATTGCATTGTGGGTGATAAGGGGTGGTACATTTGTAATTTACTCCACACTCCTTCCACATAGCAGTCAAGAAACCAGACATAAAGTTTGCATCTCTGTCTGATACTACCTAATAAGAAAACCCACTCTGGAAAAGATTCCCAGGAGGGCTCTAGCCACGACAGGAGCTGTGGTAGTCCTAAGTGAATAGCTTCTGGATACCCAGCGGCATGGTCCACCACCACTAGCATAAATCTGTGCCCAGATGCAGTTGGAGGATCCATGGGACCAACAATTTCAATCCCAACCCTCTTGAATGGAACCCCCACCACAGGTAGTGGTATCAGGTGGGCCTTTGTAGTACCACCTGCCTTACCACTGGCTTGACAGGTGATAAGTAGCGACAAAACTCCTTTGTGTCCTCTGACATGTGTGGCCAATGAAAGTGAGGGACAAGACTGTCCAAAGTCTTATTTTGGCCTAGGTGACCTGCTAATGGGATGTCATGTGCCAGTGTCAATAGGAAGACCCTAAACTTCAGAGGTATAACCAACCTCCTGGTAGCACCAGGCTTGGGGTCTCTACTCTCTGAGTATAAAAGTCCATCATCCTATGGGACCCACTGGCACTCCCAGCAGCCTCAGCAGCAGCTTGCTGTCTGAGGGGTTCAAGAGAGGGGCAGCTCAGCTGGTCCTGGCTCAGATCTGCCTTGGAAGGGCCCCCTCTCCCCGAGAACTCACCTGATCAGGTTCAAGCTCCTCTGGGACAGTTCCATCTTCAGGACTAAGATCAGCTCCCTCAAGAGACTGATCTGCATTCTGAGGCAGGGGAAGTCACTGCCTTACCCCTTCTGCTCCTTCTCTTGGAAGGCACCTGGTCCATTATTCCAGGATCCAGGGCCTGTTCAGTGGAAGACATTTTTGCCTGTGACCTAGTCATAGCAAACACTTCTGCAGGGATGCCCAACATTTCTGCATGTGTCCTGAGTTCCACCTCACCCCAAGCTGAAGTTTCCAAATCATTGCCCAATAAGCATTCAACAGGGAGGTCTGCACTAACCACAACCTTCTTAGGGCCAGTTACCCCTCCCCAGGTGAAATTCACAACTACCAAGGAATGGTCTGTCCTGACATTGCTTCCATTGGTCACTTGGTACATCTCACCAAGTATGATTTGCTCAGGGGCCACACGATCTTTTGTCACCATTGTGACACTTGCACTTGTGTCCCTGAATGCCAAGGCCTCCTTTCCATTGATCAAAGGCTGCTGTCTGTATTTGCCCAGATTGCTGGGACTGACAAATAAGGAGGCAATATCCATGCCCCCATCACAGACCAACACAGCCTGAGTTGAAACTCTGACTAGGCAAGAGTCCATCTCAGAGCCCTGGGTTAACCCTACTACACCCTTATTCTGCGTACCACCACTTTGAGCTGAACTAGGGGGAACAGTTGCCTATGGGGCAGTGGTGGCTGGAGTTGAGTCCTTGGGCTTTGAACAATCATTTGTCCAATGGGTCTTCTGTTTACAGATATGACACCATGGTTTCTTCTAGCCTTTACCCTTGTTTGATTGTGACTCCCCACCAGATGAAGATTTTTGGGGCCCTTGAGAAGACTTATGGTCTTTACCCTTCTGCCCACCCTTATCTGCGGTTTTAGAATCTTGCTTCTTAGAGTCACCACCTTAGTTCTGAACTTTCTGCCTCACCCTGGTTCTGACCCATTTGTCTGCCTTCTGGCCCAATTCTTGGGGAGAGGTCAGATCAGAGTCCACCAGGTACTGATACAACAGATGATTTTGACAATTATTAGGGATTTGCTCCCTCATAATTACATTGTACAATCCTTTAAAATCACACACTGTACTGCCAAGTAATCAGCCTTCCAGAGCCTTAGTAGCACTATCTACAAAGTCAACCCAATACTGAGTCTGTGTCTTCTGGGTGTCTCTGAACTTAATCCTGTATTGTTCAGTGGTTAAGCCAAACCCATCTATGAGAGCACTTTTCAGGACTTTGTAATTGTCAGCATCCTCTTCTCTTACAGTGAGGAGCTTGTCTCTACCTTTGTCAGCATAGGAGAGCCACATATAGCTGCCCACTGCTCTTGAGGGACCCTCTGTACTTTACAGGCCCTCTCTAGTGCAGTTATCCATTTGTGGATGTCATCCCCACTCTGATAGGGAGGGACTATCTTGTTCAGGTTCCTATAGTCATGAGTATATTCTCTACCTGGGGATACTGTTGCTGCTACGATAGGGCTCTAGCCCCAACCTTCTGGAAGCTCTATGGAGCTCTAGGGATTCCCTCTTTCAGGCCAATTGTTCCCTCTTGATTCTGAGTTTGGTCCTCTCAGACTCAAGTAACTGACAATTCTTCTCATAAGAGGAGTCCCTTTTATGAGAAGCAGAGATCCCTACAGAAGTACCAGAATGCTTAGTTTCCTGAGAAGGAGATCTTGATCTTCTTGGTAAACTGTTAACTCTCCCTGGTGGAGTAAAGAGAGGGCCACTGGGGCCTTCTCCCCCACCTGAAGGAATAATTGGATTTTCCAGGTTAGAATCATCTTGATCCTCCTGGTCAGCATTTGAGTCCATCTCATAGAAGTGTTCACTTCCTGGTATGTCCTCATCTGCTGTCCCACACAACTTGCCAGCCTCATCAGACCCTGGGGTCTTTCTGAGGTCATCTAGAGCAATGCCTCTATGAGGCGTTGGGTGCTTGCATTTCTCCCTGTCCTCAGTTTTCTAGATGCACACATATTTCTCAATTCCTGAAATGAGAGATGGTCATACTTAGCTTGCAAGGAGCCACTGGCTTCTGCCCTAGAAGACATACTGGTGTTATGTAGTGTAGGAACCTACCTAACCTAGTGGGAACTAACCTCTCTTGAGTTGGAGACGTGGTGTGCTAGACCCTTGCCTGCCCAACTCCAAGTTCAGTATAACTTACTTATTCTAGTCTTGATTTATATGTACCTAATACCTTTAGTGGTTTTCAGTTAATCACTCAATGAGATTTATCTGGTAAAACAATAGCAAGCTTGAATCCCAACCGCTGCACACCAATGCGAGGAGTTGGACTGCTATATGCTGTCCACTAATTAAAGTGGGCACATTGTACCAGTCCAAACAACCTTTATTGATGATTAGGTTAAAGACAACCTTCATTGAAAGCTATCCTAGTGGTAGATATGGAGAGCAGCCTTCAGGCTAAGTCTCAAAGGAATGTAAAGCAGATTGTTTTACCAGATCAGAACCTCCTGAATGACCAAATGAAAGGAGAACCACACGAGATATATAAAATATATGTATTTATTACTAAACACTCTCTACTAACCTCTTACTAAGATTAGAGCACAAAGCACACAATATTAAATCACTAGAACAAGAGTAAATAGCACAATACATAGGGGGCTCAAGGGGGAGAATGAAACATATACTAAGAAAGTGGTAAACAACCACAACTTAACTAGACACAATGCCTATAGCACGGACCCCAAGAAACCACCCAAAGTAGTGATACAGGGGACCCACGGAGGACGGGTGCAGTGTGTGAACACAGGCGCAAGCTCCGTACAACTCTATGGGAAAGTTGCGGTTGGAATTTTAGAGTTTAAGGACACTATGGAGAGGACTTCAAGCAAACCCTTTGGAACATAGAAGGTTCTAAGGCCAGCACCCTTGTGAGTAGCGAGGTACCCGTGTTACCTATCCAAGAGGAGCCGGGTGCATAGGGTCAAGTGGTGTCGGAAACCTCGTCGTTTTCAATTGCGTGATGCGAAGAAGTGCTGCTGCCGGGAAGATGAAAAGCGTCCGGTGGAATACAAGCCTGGATCCGAGGTGAGAAGAACCTGAAAGCAGAGGGGACAGTGTCTGGGTCACTTCAGAGTGACCAGGGGCACGATAGACGAATGCCCACCAATGTCGAGTGCTTCAGGTGAGATGATGTGATGCTTAACTCTGCAGCCATGGGGACCAGGAGACGTCTGCGATGACTAAAGTCCGGAGGTGAGCTGTCCCATGAAGGATGTCGATTGCTGGGGGGGTCAGTGTCCGCATCGAACACCAACAAGCCTTGGCAACTGCAACCCACGCGGGCGGAGGAAATAAGCTTCGGTGAGGACCAGCAAGGTCCTGGGGACTCTCCAAGGTATGTAAAGTCAGGGCACGTCTGGAGCAACAAGGAAAGCCCACGGAAAGTCAAAGTTACCTTCACAGGAACACACAGGCCAACGGACCAGGGATCGCGAAGGGATCTCGAGCTGAATCATGAAATACCAGCCCACGGAACACTCGTGGAGTGTAGGCCGGAAATCTTCTGTGGAAATACTGCTCAGGGTTAGGACTACACGTAGCCCAAAGCACAGCCTCAGGGATCGCCAAAAAGCATATGCTCCTGCAAAAGTACACGGTGTACAGGGGTTCGGGTTGCACGGTCCCCACGAGGGATACTGGTCTCAGAATTGCTGAGAGAGCAGATCGACCTCAGAGACCTCAGGAACCCACCTCCTGTGTTGCAGAAATCTTCGGAATCCTCAGGAGCTTGGGAGATGCAAACCGGTCAGATGCATTAAAGGTGCCTGCCTTGCCGGGGAGTAACTCCTTTACTCCAAGGGAGATTCTTCAGTCATCCAGCGTAGTGTAGGTCGTCAAAGTACTTGGTTTCTGTAGCAGAGTTTAGTCCAGGTAAAATCTAAAGTCCTGTAGTCAGGGTTCCTACTTTATATCCAAGGAAGAGGTGGGACAAACTCTTGGGACCCACCAATGGGAGGGTCAGGACAGAGGGGTGGCTACACCCATGTCCTTTGTCCAGTTTCACGCCAGAGTAGGAGCCAATGGCTCCTGCAACCGGTTTGAACTGGACTATGCACAGGGACACCAAATGTGCCCCCAGGGCAGACTTCAAACACTCTCAGAGTGCACCCGCCCAGCCCCAATACACTAAATACTGTCTGGGAGGTGGTCACACCTCCCTGGGGCAGGAAACCTATTGTCATGCCTTCCCCTGCTCGAGGTTGGCTCAGCAGCAGGAGGGCAGACTCGTGTCTGTGGCTGACAGCATCCATTTTGTGATGTCCAGGTCGAGAAAGCTGGTAACAGGTAGCCCGGTGACCCACAGTAGTGGATCTACAAGGAAGGAATCATACCTCCCACACCAGTTACTGGTGTGGAGGTATCATTCCAAGGTTTTTGACACCAAACATGACATGTTTCTAAGCAGCCGTTTTAAAGTTAGCATTTACTGCGAGGTTATAATGCACTTAAATATATATGGTTGGCTGCATCACAAACAACCCCGGAAAATAGGTTCCAAAGGCTGTTGAGGGGCTCTGCTCATGCAGGAGCACCCTCTCACATAAAACCCAGCACCCTGCCTTTAGGATTGATAAGGCCTGCCATAGGGGTGACTGATAGGTTTATATGTACAGTGATTTAGAATAGATACAGTGAACCTATATCTAAGTAAGGGGTGCATGCACCACCTTACATAGGCTGCAGTAGCAGACCTGTGGTGCCATTTTGAATGGTCTGTCAGGGGTGGCACAATGCATGCTGCAGCCCCTGGGAGGCCTCTGAGGTACCTATGCCCTAGGTACATAGTATACCATATACTAGGGACTTATAACGGTACCCCAGTATCCAATCTGGAGTGTACGTAAAGTACATGCAATCAATTTAAAGGGGAAAGCAGCTATTCTGGGGTCTTGGATAGCAGGATCCCAGTCAGTCTAAGTCAAAAACAGTGATGCATCAGCAAAAAGTGGGGGTAACCATAAGAAGCAGATCCTACTCTTCTACAGAGTGGAATCTTCAAAAGTTAATAATCTTTCCATCTGAACTTCCTGTATGGTGGCAAGAGGAGATCGGTGGCTACCCAGGAGCCCATGCAGCCTACTGTTGAGTATCGTCAAAATAGTGTGGTTTGATCAGATCAATTGAGACAAATCTCTTGTCTTTGCAGCCAGGAAGCGGCAGAAGAAAGTACAGTTCTTGTTCCTTTGACAGCCAGGACAGGTACAGACGCTCTGTAAGATGGCCCAAATTCTTTTTTGTCCACAATCTTTTCTTGGACCAGGTCCCCAATCTTTGGGACCCAGGCAGGGCTTGCCGGAACAGCTTTCACTTCTCCAGTGGCAGTGCGTTTTACTTGGACGTTGCTTTGTTATGCCCAGAATTCATTGAGTTCCTGTAAAACAGCCAAACGATCATTGATGTCAAATGGTTTTTCATCTGCCACTGTGCTGCCACAGTTGAGGTCTGGTACCCACATTCCTTTCCCAAACAGGACTTCATATGGCACTTCTGGATCGTATATATTTGATTGAACCAACTGCCACCCAAGCCTAATACCCTAGCTTTTAAGGATTGCTTTAAGTCCTGGTTCTTCCTCTCCACAATCTAAATTCCCTCTGGAGGATATGTGTTGGAGTACCGCAATGCTACACCCAAACTTCCCATTTGGTAGACTGTGAGTTAAATGCAGGACCACAGTCAGAATGAAATGTGCCAATTGCGTATGTCCATATGAAGACTCGCAAATCCTTTATAATAGTTCGGGTGTCAGCCGAGCGCTGAGGCCAAACCCACAGGAATCTAGAGCATGAATCCACTGCCACCAAGATGTACTGTAGTGGAGCCGGAATTTTAGATGGCATACATTGTTAAGTTAGCATAAGCGTCTTAGATGTTAGAAACACCATCTTGCCACTTATGCTGCTTTTGCACACAACACTGCAGATAGATATTATTTGAAAAATGCTTGCTTGCCTTTTCTTCACATGAGAACTGTCTTGTAAATGGACACGACCTGAAGGAAAGATCTGCAATTAGACTAATTGATGGATTTTTGGCCCCCCACTCCTCATCACACATCAGGAAGAGGGACCAGACTTTTGTGAATATCACTGCCTGGCCTGTGTTAGATGGGATTGTGTGGGATGCTGTTAAATTTCAAATTCATGGACCCACTGAGGTTGTTAATGTTCTGAATGTCCTTTGTGTTTCTATGGGAGATGTTGTGAAACAAAACATCCGGTCTGATGATTGGGACGTTCAGGCCATAGAAGCACTGTTTTCTGATTTGAAATATTATGCTGCTTTTGATGCTGAAGATTTATATTTAGAACCTGCCAATTATGGTGAACTGTTTTGCTATCAACATTATGCAATCATTTCCTACATAAAGCTAATACGTTTCGGAATTTTGTAAATTATACACAATGGGAACATTGTCTGACGTCCTGGCAAGGCAGCTCCAACACTTTGGTGAAAAAAAATGCGTATTTCACTGATTTTAGTGTTTCAGAACCTACCGCCTTTTATTTTAAATTAGCAGCTGAGTCTGCCTCGAAGGTGCGACTGACCCACACTAAATTATTGTATTCCAAATCCTTTATGGATGAATTGGCTATCGGGGGCTATGACGTGTGAAAAGCTACTATTGATCTTAAATCTGTTTGGGGTACTAAGATGTGGCAGGTGTGAGGAACAGAAGCTTTGCACCGAGCCTGCCTCATCCCGAACCACATGTTGTTTTTGAATTCTTCTATTTTCCAAACCACCTGCTTTGGATTGGCCACTTCAAAAAGGTTGAATTCCCCCTCTATTCCTGATCTGGGTGCTTATCCTAATTGGGATAATCATACAGATCTGTCCCTTACAGAGTTCCAGTCGTACATTACTAATACATCCTTCAACATTTCTGATTTTGATCGTGAAGGGTGGTTGCTATGGCAGAGAAGCTCAGATTCCGGTTTCTTGGTCTAAACCCTGGGTATACGCAGATTTGCGTAGACCCGCGCTTTGAATATTCCCATTCAGTTACTACCTAGTCTGTAGGGAAGTTATGTCAGAACTGGCTGCAACATTCCACCTTGGCATCTGTTAAACTTCATTTATCAAAATTAAATGACAAAATAGATTTGAATGATTTTGTTAAGGGTCCTGTGGGTGGCAGGTCCAAGAGATGGGTGTATGCTATTTATAATGAAGTTTGGAAATTATCGCAAATTGAAGCAGCTTCCAGATTGAGGGCCATTGATCAAGCCAATATGGAAAAAGTGCTAGCTGTTATCGATAATAGCATTAACACCCTTTCTTCCAGAATTTACACATTAGATAATATTGTTTCATCTGTTGTTGATATTGTACAGGATGATATCTCTGTTTTATATCATGGTCAAAATCAATTGCGTTCTATCATGCAGTTTGCATAGACATTGCAAACGTTAAAGGCTGGGAAAGTTCCCTGGGACTACATGAATACATCTTCCTTCTTCCTTCCATTTAATCTGACTGCGAAACAGCAATTCATGTCCATGAAGGATGCAACATACTCATTACTGCATATTGAAAAGTTAGAACCTTTGCCTTTCTCTGTGGCCGATTTGAACTCAGCTGTGTGGCTTATCCTCGGGTTAATCACTTTGTTCAAGTTCAGTTCGTGCATGAAACATTATGCCCTAGGCAGATATGAACCATTGGGTACTGCTTTCCTGCATGAAGTTTGGTCACTCCCCTTTACATACAGATGCATGAGAGAAGGGAAAGAAGTTTATTTGAAAGGTGAGGAATGTACTTCTACACCTGATCACTCAGTAGTCTGTAGGCACATCCAATTGCATGGTGCATGTAACGTTCAGGCACCGAATTTAGCTTGCGTCCTAAGAGGGGTTCCAGTGCCAGCTATTACGCCCGCTTTTACATTATTAGCTAACGGTAGTTATTTGCTTTTAAATAATGAGGCTTGCTGCGGGATGCTAGTTGGAATTCCCTACATTGTGACTGTATCACAACAAGTAGTTTGCTGTAAAAATGTCCTTGTCCCACCCCCGCATGGGCGGCTGGATGTCTCCATCTGGCCTTCCATCCCAACCTTGAAAGCAGAGTTCAACAAGATGAGCAGAATAAGGGCTCTATTGTCTCAAAAAGAGGTCGCTCTGACTTCCTCCCATGAAACATTTGTCCTTCACGTTGCTAACACCCGCACCGAGGTGCATGCACTTTTAAATACTGATCTGCCCCTTCATTTCGGTGTTCTGATTCACACCATATATAATGCCTCGTCTACAACTGGCTTGGTGCATTTTTTCAAAGTTGTGGGCTCCGGCCTCGTGACCTCTTTCCAAACTATCTTTGGTGTGATACCGGCATTTTTTCATTCTATTTTTCCCAGCGTCTTTGGCGGGCTCCCTTTGATTCTCGCCCTCACTGCTGGTGTGCTGCTGTTGGTCTGCGTACTGCGCAATGGCTGCACAGTTTGTGTCACTCGACAGCCTGTCCCGGCTGCTCCATCTTCGTAACCGGATGCTTGAATATTATGGAACATTGCCACTGGCCACCTTAAGCATAGCCTATGGATTGTCCTTCCGGTTTTCATACTTTACCTGCGTACAACCTGTTTTTCATTGCCTAGATTGTCCCTTCAAATGGGCTCTGGATTTGTGCTTGTCAAACTCGGTGTCTCCTGCCCCGGATTATGATCGACAGATGAGTCCCTTAGTGGCTCATGAGTTAGACTGTTCTGGTATCAGGATTATGGCATGTGGAGCGGCACATGGAGTCCTGGGAAATTGGGACATCGGTACGGCCGCGTGTGACTTCTTGGCACAAAGTTATCTTGAAGAACACACCAGTTGTCCTCTGATGGTGCTAGAGGCTCCTGTTGTTGAGGAACATGTATGTTCGTTTACCTTGTTAGACTGGATAGCGGAAACTTTTGCAGACCGTTCCAATGACTTCCTCTTGGAGGCTGTCGCTACTTACTGTGCTTACACGTTGATGGATTAACTTGGATGTCATCCAACTTACCTTATACGAACTACCCATTTTTTTTTTCTCTTTCTTTTTTTCCCTCCAAGTTCCTTGGGTTTTTTTAACGTGTTTTTTTTGTTTTTTACTCGTCTTTTTTCTTCGAACATTCACTCCCTGTTATATGGTTTTCCAATTCAGGCACTTGATTCCGCTCTATTGAACTTGAACTCTGCGTTCCTTAAATAGTATCCCTAGTAGTTCGTGGTCCAATCAAGGGAGGGTGTAGTGGAGGCGGAGTTTTAGATGGCACACATTGTTAAGTTAGCATAAGCGTCTTAGATGTTAGAAACGCCATCTTGCCACTTTTGCTGCTTTTGCACACGACACTGCAGATAGATGTTATTTGAAAAATGCTTGCTTGCCTTTTCTTCACATGAGAACTGTCTGTTGTTCACATACCTAGACGTGCACTGCGACCTTGGTCTGAACATTGTGTGCAGAAACAGTCTGGGTCACCAAACAATGTATGTTTTTGAGTTCAGGTTGATCGGCCCACGCTCTAGCCATAACACGCACACAGCTGCAAATATCTGAAAGTCGAGCGCCTTTAATATTGCAGTTTGCATGCACTAGACACACATTCTGGGTAAGAACTTTTCCAGGCGCAGAGCAAAGCTGATCCTGTGATGTGATTCACCTAAGCTGATCTTTACGGTATGGGGTTCCCCATTCAAACCTAGAGACCGTCTATTAGTATAATAATACTAGCTTACTATTGAAGGGAGGGTGGTTGTATTCCACTGTCATTTTGATATGGTTTCTCTCTTCATCTTCTATGGTATTGTAACAATGCTGATGGTTTTATTTTAATCATTTGTCTGCATATGTTAGCCAAAGTACTGCATCTTAGGACACGTAGTTTATAAAATAAACATTTTAAACTTTACTGTGTCTCTGAATACTCTTGTTGTGGATTGATTTGAGAATAATAACGAACAGGTATTTCTGATTCCCACCATTCCTGAGAGTACTCTAAAGTCGCATGTTCTGGGTTGTCTAATGATTGGTAGCTTCTATATGGTATGAAGAGTGAATGAGACACTGATGCTGGTTGGATAAGGGGTTCTGGGTACTGAGGTGAGTTTTTGGTACACCGCAATTCACTGAGGTCCTGGTTTCCTGCGCATAGTTCTGTGCATGAGCAGAATCCCTGCAACAGTACTTGTAAGCTCCGTCAGAATGTAAGGGGCCACAGTGATCCAAATAGATGCATGCGAGTGGTCTGTCTGATATCAGTAGTGGTGCTTGTGGTGGGCGTGCTACGATGGAACCTTTCTTATGCTGACAGATATCACACTTGAGGACAAATCCCTTGGTCTTTTTAGTAAGACCTTTCCACCAATACCGCTGCTTTAGTAGTGAAACTGTTGCAGCGATACCTGGGAGTGTTAAACCCAGACCTCATGTGCAGCTAGAATTAATCGTAATCTGCGATCCATGTTTGGTATTACTCTATCACCCACTTTTGGAATTTGAGCATACAGAATGTTTGTCGCATCTACATTTTAGTAGTACTTGAGTTGAAAACCTTTTGGCAAGGCTGAGCTGTTGCATGTAGCATTCACAGATATCATTGCCTGTCCATCTATCCTCGTACTAGAGCGAGTGATTGCAGCAACGGCAGCAGTTCGCACTGTCACCTTGGTGGCTTTATCAGCCAATGAATTCCCTTCAACGTGCATGTCAACACACTGATTACTCAATGTCTGAAGTACTTGAGCCCTTGGCAAGCATGTTTAGAGCTTTGCCACCTGTTCTCAAAGCAGCTTGTGCTTGTGCTTTATTGTGGAACCTTTGGAATCTCTAAACCCATTCTAGCCCCACTAGTGAAGGTATTCATTGTATGACTGGACACAACAAAATTAATCGCACACAATTTTTTAGTGCCGGTATCCGGGCTTTCAGTTCTGCCAGCTGTGCCATGCAATCTCGTAGAGACTGTGTCTGTGTATTGCTAGTACGGAACTTGCCGTCCTGCATATGTCCCTTCACAATCGCACATGCTGCACTGTATTGCTGTTTACTTCCAACGGCAGACTAGGCAGATCCGTCAGTATAAATGATGTATTCATACTGGTCTAGAGGCATTATTTCATTCGGGAGAGGATATTCTTGTTTGTACTGCAGGAATGCTTGTGTTTTTAATGTAGAATCAAAGTTGTAGTCTACATCTGTTGTAGTGAGAGAATTAGCCCATTGTATCTATCGTGGATGCAGGGCTTTTGCGTTTGGAACACTTGTTTTGGTAACCACCTTTAAGGTTGGTACAGGAGTCATGACAATAATGCGTTTCCCTGGGCTAGTGCGCTTTCTCTCACTACATCAGTTTGTACTGCGGTCAGATTTTTTCTGTGGATGACAATCACATTTCAGCATTTGTGTACAAAAGTAATTTGTATGCAATGGGTACCGTTTCGCCTTCATTGAAGTTGAAGTAAGTGTGCCCTGAATGACCATCGACTACACGGGTCACCAACTTAGTTGTATTATCCTGTGTGTGTAAGTGTTTGGAAGCTGTCATGTTAGCTTGTACAGAACTGAGAATTTCTGGGTTCCTGTATACAATGTTGGACTAAAAAATCAGGTCTGATTAGGTCATAGAAAGAAAGGTTTAACCCTTTCGATGTAATCCAGAATGTATGTTTTCCCAAAATCTAGGAATCCTGAAATGAATTGTAAACCTTTCATGGTCTTTTGAGGTTGGAGCAGCACACATTTTTCTAAAATAAATAGCTGCTAGGCTTTTTCCTTCACTTGATAGCTCAAAACGCAAAAATAGGATGTTGAGGTGGGCAATTTTTGATTTTTAAAAGTTAAATTTGTGGCCCACATTGGCAAACCCCATAGTTATGTTGTTCACCCTGTTCAAGTGTTCTAATAATGCATTATCCATCAGATAAATATAATCTATATAGGACAATGGCTCCTCATCACAATTTTGAAGTAACTCTATTACCTTTGCTGAGAACAACCCGGGGCTGTTCTTATACCCTTGGGGCAGTCTACAGAATTGGCGCTGAGAGCCGAGGGCCAAGAATGCTGTCAAATATCTTCTTCCAGGCGCTATATTCTGGCAGAAGAAACCATTTTGAGATATCTAGTGTTGTTTTGTATTTGTTCAGCACAATATTATTCATTAATGTGGCACTGTGTGCATTTTATACTGCAAATCTTCATATGCATGTGTTCAAATGCCTGTAATCTGAAACTAGACGGTATGAATTGCCGGGTTTCATTATGGGAAACAAAGGATTATTCATGGAAGAAGTGCAACTTTCAATCACACCCTGGTACTCAAGTTGATCTACGATCTCCCTGACTTGTTTCTTTGTGTCATGTTTTATTGGGTACTGCCTCTGTGGAGTAGGAGTAGATTTTAATGGGATTTTATGGTGAGGTGACTCGGGATCCCACCCTACATGATTGGGTAAAGTGTGGAAGCCAGTGCTAATGCCCACTCCTGAAAGTATGAATGTTTGAATGATTCTGGAACAAGTTTGGAGAAAGCCGGTTAAATTAAATATTCTTCCTTACAGCACACCATAACGAACTAAGGCGGCCAATCTCTTTCAGCCAAAAGGATATTGTATCCATATATCAGGTTCTCCAAAAAGAGACCTTTCACTTTTCCGAGTATGCCCCCCTCCATTTGGAGAGTAATTTCGTATAAACGATGTGGGACACTTACCCTTTCAGCCAGTGTCTCCATCTTGATATGTTCATTCAATGCTGCTGTCACAGGAAATTCTATCAGGTTCTGGCGAGCTATTGTTACTTCTGCTGCGCTGTATAGCATCATCAGAGCCCAGTCCCCGTTCAGTAGCAGAGTCCTCAGCAGCCTGGGCATTTCTTATTTTCAGGCCAGCTACCTTCTTCTTTTTAAACTGAGGTTTATTTTTGGGTTTATCTTCTTGTTTGATAATGTAGTCTGAAGTGCAATGTGATTTTTTTGGCTTGACTGTCTCTTCTGATCTGTGTTCTGACCGTCCTTACCTTTCGAAGTGTTTTGATGATCCCTGAAAGGAGCAAGAGAAACGTGTATCAGTATCCTGATACCTGTCAGGTTTTTTAATATTATCATGGTGCCTAAGATTGTATTTTTTCTCAGAGGGCTCCTGTTGAGAAGACCCACCCTGTGATTGTGATGTAATCTGATTGTTACTTTTTGATTGTTTGTTATCCCATTTCTCATATCATATATATATATAACTTTACTCCGATCACAAAGATCTTAAAAAGTACATAGCACATTTCTTTTTAGAAGAATCTGGTGCTTGCTTTGAGTTATCTTTTTCAGAATTACTTGCTATTTTTAGTATCCCAGGTCTTGTTCCCAAGTTATCTCTACCCAGCGAAGCATAGTTTTTTTTGATAATCTCACGTAGCTCTCGCTCCTGGTGCGCAGGAGCAACTTCCCACAGGTGTTGGAGTAGAGCCACCGCTGCTGTCTCCCCATTTATGTTACCTAACAATTGTTTATACCTGGTCAAAATTGCCTATCAGTTTCATCCCCAAGTCCAGGGCAGGTTCTGCCCTGTGCTCATTCTGTATCTGTTTCGATACATCCGGTATAACTGCTATTGAGGTGGTACTATGTCTCTGGTATAAACTGCAGCGAAAACTGTACCCAAAGTGGTACAATCCTCTATCGGGAGAGCTATCCCCATCAGAAATCACATTTTTAGTAGTCCTGTTTTTCCTGCGGGACCATGTGGGGTAACACTGATTCGAGCCGTGCTATAGTCTGTGCTATCCATTTGCTCACGTTTAGTTGGCATTCTTCCCATAATTGCATTTAGCGTTTGTGAGCTGATATTTGTCGTAGCCATTTGAGGTTGACCAGCTAGACTAATCCTCACAGGTTGTATTATAAGTGTTCACATTACGAACTGTGTAAGGTTTGTGTATAGTTTTACTATATCTCTGTAAAGTGTACATAATTATGCTGCTTGCAATGTACCTATCTCTAGATGTGGTGTGTAAGCAGCTAGGACCGGCAAGGTCGTTCCATCTCTGCTGAGCGTACCGAGTCTCACATTTTCTGTGGTGTGGGGCAGGGCGCCTTTAAACCAATTAATATGCTCTTGGTAAGTTAACAGGACGTCTACGTCCACGTATAGAAAGTATTCTTCAGATGTCTCATCTTCAATGTAAGTATGAAACAGATATGTACGTGCATTTACAAATGGGAACTTAACCCATGAATAGAATATCTGTGTTCTGAATGCCACGCATGCCTCAATCACAAAGGTAACACTACTACCCATTGCTGGGAGGCCGTGTTCCATTAATTGTAGAATAACTGAATGTCTGCAATTTTCTGCAGTGTTAAGAGCCCCTTCTTGATATTCTTCCCCTGCATTCGCAATGCCATCTCCAGTGACCGATATTGTGGGATGAAGTAGTAAGGAAAAGAGTTAAGGTTTTTGCACAATGTGGGGAACTATAATCGTTCAAGCCTGAAAAACCTACAGCCAATACATAGGATATACCTACTCGGCTGCAGTGGATTTTCCTTCCCACTCCAGAAATTTCTGGTTAAATGGGAGTAGGTGTCTCTGAGTAAAAGCATGATTGAACTACTCAGATTTGACCATTAAATAAGAACCAAACCAACGTTGGCGGCGCCATATCATGTAGTTCCTACAAATACATAGGATCTATGTGTTTTAGGTAACATAAACTAAGGGGTTGGTGTCTACACTGATTCCGGACACCCCTAAAGGATCTGTCAGCCTATAGATCAGCTAGCTCACAGTGCCACCATAATCGCCCTAACCTTACCAAAGAACGAATAGTTTCTGCCAACCATTGAACATGACAACCCTTGACTCTTCAGGGATCGTGGAAGCAGTAGAGTACTTTTCGCTCAGTCAATTTTGCTCACCTTGTCTCAGAGAGAGACCCAGAATAAACGTTGGGGACTTTTTCAATAAGTATTTATTGAACCAGTGTCATTCTAGTATAAAGCATGTTTGCTGTGACAATCATCAGACAGAAGCAAATGTAAAAGATTACAAGCACCAATAGAGTAAATAGAAGGTAGAATTCTACCATGGTTCTAAAACAGTGAATATATGCAGGCATGTAAACATGACCGTAATCAAAAGTACTCCTGCGATGAGAATCCTACCTAAGTGTACCTAAGGGGTGTAAAGCCAAGAATCCCCTAGGAAAGAACCTTACCCCATTACCTGATGGGAGAGAATGAAAGACCCCATCTTGGTCACGAGTTGGACACTCCGCAAGGGTTTTCAGACTGCTGTGTGTTGAAGCTTCAGAGTGCAGGGGCTTCAGTGTCTAGTGTCAGCGTGGAAGAGTCTCCTCTACTTATCTAGTGAAGGTGCAGTTCTTTTATACCACAAGGATAGCCTTGGGGTTCCTACCACAATCAATATGTTGTGAGTTGAGTTATGTAAATGAGCCTAAATCAATAATTGCAACTATGCAATGCAGTTCTGTCACCCTAGGATGAAGATAGCCATGACTTTCATACAGAGTATGTTAATCCTGTTATGTACGTCATGTGCAGGAGATTTTACCAAGAATCCTCATACTTAATAACTGTGGCTAGTTTCAAGGAAAAAATTCGACATTTATTCAGCACATAACTAGGTAAAAGGTCAGTGCTAGAACAGTTATGCAGAACAAGGTAGGACAAATGTAGGTAAAAGGTTGCTTTGCTGCTTAGGCCGAGGTTGAGGAACATAACAGTAGGACCAAGATCCCACAAGGCCTATTGCAGTGGGGGGGGCTCTGTTTCACCACTACACTCACCACTCTTCAATCCAAAACTATTTATATGCAGGGGAACACATGGGTGCTTCTGTGTGCACGCTGCAGGATCATGAATCCTCAGCACTTATCAGAGAGTGAGTTGTCAACAGGGACAGGAAGGAGAGGCCCAGCACCAGAGTAGTCGTTTGCGATCCTGCGCACTGCAGGTTAGGAGTAGAGGGAGCCCATTTCACGAGGGAGGAGGAGGGCACCCTCAATCTCCACGCACCAGCCCTCCAATTTGAACTTCCATGTAAGGGGGACCTCTACCACAGACGGCCAGGCCCCTACCCCCTGCGTACCTGGTGAAGAAGACAGATCCAATCCAGGAGGGAGGGCAGCATTCACACAGAGGTCAGTTTTGCGGCCTCAGGCACCCCAGCACAGGCCCCACGCAGTCTGCCTTGCCAACGTGCAGCCTCTCAGAACCACATGAAAGTGCAGCAGGAGGTGTGAACACTCTTCTCCTGGCTCCTATGTCGCACCTCTCACAAACAGTCACAGCAAGGCCGCCATTTTAGATTAGGACCAGTGCCCATGGTGGCACCCATCCGCTGGGCTGATTTCAGCACACCCAGCAGCACTCACTTAAAGGGCAGCTCTACGACTGTAGACATCCCTAAAAAGGCCCACATGGGCCACCTCCTCGCCAACATGCAGTCTCTCCGCACCATGTGAGGCACAGCAGAAGGAACAGGCACCCTCCTCTCAGCTTCTCTTCCGCAACTCTAACCAGCAGAGCCAGGGCATCCGTAGCTCAGATACGACGTGGGTCATTCACCGGGGCGCCCAGTCAGGTCTCGCCCAGGCGTCCCCTGTTGTCAATCCTCAGAAGGAGGTGGCCGGCTGACAAGCATCATGAGGCTGCCATCTTGGAGTAAGACCGGGGCCCGTTGTGGCGCCTATCCCTAAGGGCCAACTCCAGTTCTCCCTTTTGCAATCCAAGCACACAGAAATGGGCCGCGGCATAGATGTGGCAGAACTGCACTGTAGACTGCAAGGCCATTGAGGGTACATGGCGGTGGATGATGAAGGGGTCCGGAGCACTCTTAGAGTGTGACCGTCATCTTGACGCCCCAAGCCATGCCCCCTAAATAGCAATAGTTAAGGGTACTGCGTGAGTTATTTGCCTAGTACCAGTAAACTGAGCTCTGACAAATACGTTCCTGCAATATAGGAGCCACTAATTTAGGAAATACCTGCGTTATTATTATGGGAATACTCCAGTTATCTGAAATTCTAGTTGAACTCTGAACTTTATGAAAAAACTAAATTCACTCATTCAATCAATCAATTGTAAAATAAAAACCAAAAAAAGTCAGGGTAACAACAATACGAGATATTCCCATCCATAGATATCTTCAGTCACCCATCACCATTCATAATTATAAAACGCATGCTAAAATAAATTAATAATATACAGATCAAACAGGTTAAAAGATAGCAAGATGATTTCACGTTTGGACCTACTCCACTTATAAAACTTAATCACAGCTAGATCTAAGCCTAACTGCAGCCTTGAAAAAATTAAGAACATGTCATAAAGTAGACCCTGAGAGCATAGCTAAAATGTAGAAGCCGGACGCACTTATTTAAATCCAATTTAAAAAAAGGCGGATTTTAATCAAGTCTTTCTCTGCACCTCATAACTACTACAGAACATTAAAAAATGAATCATGTCTTGAGGGGACTTGCCATCACTACCACATGGCGGCACAATAGCGCTTCTGCTGCTTCCAAGAGGATGAGCAAGGAGAAGATAGAATAAGTCAAATTGGAACCTTGTCAATAAAAAATGATCATACGAATTGGAAAGCCCTAAGAGATACCGTTCTGTAAATTGTGCACTTTTCAGTATGATATATTACACTGGGCTTCATTAACTCACGGTCTTCCCTATTCACCACCCAATGTCTCAAAAAAGAATCCTTGGCCCAGGGTAGGTCCTTCCTTGTGATGGACTCCGGGTAACTAAAAAGATCCACCCTTCCTAGAGTCCTAAAACCTTCCCAGATGTATTTAAGCCAAAGGATATAATGGGTGTGATCAAGAGCCTTACAGTCCCTTAGGATATCTTTATTTAAGGTGGTCCCATTATTCAGCCTAACTTTAAGCCAATAAGATAAGGGGCTAAATAACAACAAATCTGACAGGTAGGGCATACCCAGTTCTTCATGTACGATAAAGGTTGAGGTTCCCTGGGGTACACGTAGGAGTTGTCTCAGAAACCTATTTTCAACTCTTTGTAGCTCCTCATGAGAGATGTGGCCCCATATTTCACTGCCATACGTCACTTGTGACAAACGTTTAGCTCTATAAATCTGTAAGGTTGCACCTATTGGTTTTTCCCTAACTGCGAGGCATAATAAAAATTTACAGCATTTGCTCGTAAAAATTATCCTTGCTTTTTACTTTTCAAGGGGCCCCAATTTAATTTGGCATCCAGCATGACCACAGGTAAGAGAAGGCATTTGTCATGGGAACTGGGGTAGACCCAACCTTAAAATTAAAGGACTTCTTTGTACTCAGTCCCACCTGCATCACATATGACTTAGAGTTATTGACCAATAAGTCCTGGTCTTCCACAAACTTCACGAAGGAGTTAAGTAAAGTTTGCAAACCCCTTGCAGTCCGAGTCATAAGGACAACATTGTCCGCATACAATAGTACTGGCAAATCACGCTGTCCCACCTTGTGAAAATCTACCTGTGAGTCAACTAATACCTTCTCCAAGTCATTAATATAATAAATTAAATAAAAAAGGGGCTACTATGTCGAACCCTGTCGAACCCCTCTCTGGATAGGGAACTGTCGGGAGACCTTGCAGTCATTCGTGTACCACACCACGGCTTTGGTGACCCTAATTAATGGCGACCGCTGTGAGGGGGTGCGAGCAAGACCTTTGACCTCCTGGTCAGAAACCTGCTCTGTCCCCCAGCAGCTCCACTGTTGTGCCGCTGCTGTAGACCCCGCTCACCTCCCTGGTAGGTTTTCGAGGCCCTCCTCCACCCACAGGCTCCCGCCTACACCTCATCCCTGGTGGTCCAAATGGAGAGCCTTGCTCTTCTGCTGGTTACACTGCTGTCTTTATTGTATAATGCCCGTCTTCTGTCTTTTATGCACCTGTTTTCTGTCTCTTTCTATTGTGCCTGTTTTTTCCGTCTTTCTGTTATTGTGCCTCTGTTAGTTCCTTATCTGTTATTTGTCACTGTTATTTGTTTTTTCGTGACTTTCTGCCCGATCCCTTCCCGCCGCTGCTGCCCCCACAGCCCCTCCCCCCTGCTGCTTTCCAGCTCCCGGATCCCAGCTGCACTTCCCTCCCCCTTCCCTATTTAATGGCGGCAGCGCGCTGCTGGTGCGCCAAAGGCAAGCCCGTCTGCATCCCGACCGCGACCAGTGCCAGGGACCCTGGAGCTCCGACCACCCTCTAATACGACTCAGATGCCCTCCTTGCACTCAAACCTGGAAGGAACAACGACTGCCAGCTGTCCACGTCGCCCACCACCCACGGCCATTTCTCCTGCCTTCACTGCCCCAGACCTTCACCACCCTCTGCACTCCCACGTTCACCACCCTCACATTGGACGCTAATACCACCGAAGCCCTGAAGTGCATCCTCCTAAACATGCGCTCCCTGCACAGACACGCTGTACAGATCTGGGACCTCCTCAACACCCTCTCGTCAGAAGTCGCCAACTCCACTTCTGTCCCTGACATCGCCACCTCCATTCCCAACGGATACAAGATCAAAAGGAAGGAATGCCACAACTGCCCAGGAGGAGGACTTGGCATATCACACAAGAGTTCCCTCGGACTCATGACCTCCAGTTCGAGCGACAGCCCACCCACCACCGAACACCTCCACTTCCAGATCCAGACCACTCCCAGAACAACCCTAAGAGACACCCTCGACTACAGACCTCCCGGACCTCGAACGGCATTCACCACCATCATCGCCAACCTTATGGCTCCCCAAGCCACCTTCTCCATGGACTACATGCTCATTAGAGACCTCAACTTCCACCACGACAACATCAGCAACCCCAACTCCACCACCCTCCTGGACAACCTCTCCAAACTCTGACTAAAACAACTCATCACCACCCCCACCACCACCCACGAGGCAGGACACACCTCGACCCCACCTTCGCATGCGGTCACAACATCTGCTTCAGCCACAACACGCAACCCCCATGGACGAACCACCACTGCATAAACATCCACATCAACAAATCCACAGCCCCAAACCTGCACCCCGCCTTCCACGAAGAAACTGGAGCAAAGTCACCGAGGAGTCACCCTCAACCACGATGCCCCCACCACCTCGACCAACGCCAACCTCGCAACCAAAGAACTTCACAGATGGATCACCAACTGCGCAGATGAGCTCACACCCCTGCGTAACCCTGACACACATCGTCAGATAAAGGCCACCTAGTTCACCTCCGACCTCCAAGAATCCAGACGAACCTGCAGATGTCTCGAGAAGAACAGAAGAAACAGCAAATCCTCTAAAGACTACACCACCTACAAGAATGCCATGACAGAATACCACCAACGCATCAGATCCACCATAAGGACCTTCATCCAGACTCCAGCAACTCCAAGGAACTCTTCAGCATCATCCAGGAATTCACTAAACCCCCCAGTGAAACAACGGACATCACCTCCTCCCAGGATCTCTGTAACAAGCTTGGCTCCTACTTCCATCTGAAAATCAAGGGCCTCTACGACAACTTCAACAACCAAACACCTGACTCTGAAACCACTCCCTCCTCCAGCAATGCCAGCTAGCCCACCATCTCCTCCTAGACCCCAGTCACCACCAAAGACACCACATCAACCATGAAAGGCATCCACTCGGGAGCCCCCATGGACCCCTGCCCCCCACACATCTTCCACTGAGCCACCGCTGCTATCACTCAGGAACTACGACACACCATCAACGCCACCTTCGAAACCGGCATCTTTCCCGATGACTGGAAACATGCAGAAGTCAGACCCCTAATCAAGAAGCCTTCAGCTGATCCCATGGACCTCAAAAACTACCGACCCACCTCCCTCCTCCCCTTCGCGGCCAAAGTCACTGAGAAGACTGTCAACGTCCAACTAACAAAATTCATCGAAGAAAACTCCATCCTCAACTCCTCCCAATCTGGATTCTGCAGCAATCACAGAAGACATCCACACCCTCCTCGACCGAGGACACACCGCAGCCCTGATCCTACTCGACCTATCTGCAGCGTTCAACACCGTCTCCCACCGCACACTCACCGCCAGACTCCAAGATGCCGGCATACAGGGAATTGCCCTCGACTGGCTCTGCTCCTTCTTCACCAGCAGAACCCAAAGAATCAGACTGCCACTCTTCCTCTCTGAACCAACGGAAATCAACTGCGGAATACCCCAAGGATCATCGCTCAGCCCCATGCTTTTCAACATCTACATGGCCCCCCTCTCCGCCATCAGACGGCATGGACTTAGCATAGTATCCTACGCCGACAACACCCAGCTCATCCTCTCCCTCACCATCACCACCAGACAAAACTTCCAGGAAGGAATGAAGGATGTTGCATCCTGGATGAGCAGAAGCTGCCTGAAGCTCAACTCAGAGAAGACAGAGGTCTTCATCCTTGAACCCTCCCCCTCTGCATGAGACAACACCTGGTGGCCCACCGCCCTCGACAGCCCCACGCCCACCCCCATGGACCACGCCCAAAACCTCGGCATCATACTCAACTCCTCCCTCTCCGTGACCTGACAGGTCAACGCAGTCACCTCCACTTGCTTCAATACCCTCTGCATCCTCCGTAAGACCTTTAAATGGATCGCCCCCGAATCAAGGAAGACCTTCACCCAAGCACTCTTAACCAGCAGAGTGGACTATGGAAACACCCTCTACGCCGGGATCAACAAATCTCTGCTCCAGAAACTCCAGACCATACAGAACACCGCAGCTAGACTCATCCTTGGCATCCCGCAACATGAACACATCACCCAACACCTGCGTACCCTCCACTGGCTGCCCGGTGGTAAGAGAGTAACTTTCAAGATACTCACGCCTACAAATGCCTCCACAACACCGGACCCCAGTATCTCAATGATAGAATCTTCCTCCAAGTACCCAGGAGGAACCTCTGATCTAACGACCTTGCCCTCGCTGAACCCCCACACATCCGCAGAGCAAGAACGGGTAGAAGAACACGGGTAGAAGAACCTTCTCCTACATCACGGCCAAGACCTAGAATGAGCTCCAGATCGACATCAGATGCACCCCCACATTACACATCTTCAGGAGGACCCTCAAGACCTGGCTCTTTGACTGACCGGAGCTGCTCCCCTCCCCCCAGCACCTTGAGACACTCATGGGTGAGTAGCACGCTTAAAACCCTGATTGATTGATATGAAGCTCGCATAAAAAAAGGGCAAAATCTTTGTTCACACCCATGCACAATAGGGTTTCCAATGGCTTATTTCTATTCACGCGATCGAAGGCTGAAGACAAGTCCATAAAGGCCAGATATTTACTACCAGGTCGGCGATGGTATATTTGTTGACAATCATATGCAAATTCAAATATTGATCGACTGTTTACCTCCCTGGACGAAAACCATATTGAATATCTGCAAGAATATTATTGTCATCTGCCCACCTAGTCAACCTGTCCAGCAGGATACATCCCACAACTTTGACAGGAGATTCCAGTAGTGATATGGGCCTGTAACAAAGTGTACTATTCCTGTTTCCATTTTTAAAAACGGAATCTATAGTAAATATGGCCCAGGTACTAGGCAGGTCCGTTCTTCTTGCTATATTAATAACAGTAGTAAGGATTGACGCCCACAACTGTGGGTTAGATATGTAAAGGTCAAGGGAGATACCATCAGGTCCTGAGGCCTTATTTCTAGATAACCCTCCGATACCCTTGCTAACTTCATCAGCTGTGATTACAAGGGCCGATTTTACTTCACCACTGCCGAAAGCTATGCTGGCATCTAGCGGGCTTCTGAACATTTCCTTGAAATGACCAACCCATTCCTCTTCTGTAATATGTGCGTCAAGGACCTGTGTGTTTTCTCCTGATAAAAAGGATCAGTTGACAATGCTCCAGAACTGGTTACTATTCTTCAAGGTGCAGACCTCAATGAGCTTACTCCATGCCTCCTCCCTTAGCTGGGCCTTATGTCTAACTAATACAGCTTTATACAAGCCTCTACACTCTTTTACCAATACACGATACCTCAGTTTAGTACCAAAATCCCTCCTCAAATTCCTGGACGCACTGGAACAGTCACGATCAAACCATCTTGTTTGCGATTTCCCCAATTGGGGCTATCTAGTCGAGTTACACAATGGGTTGTGTCACTAAAAATGCTATCTTCGATAAAAAAGTCTAAAAGAAGTTGGTAGAAGGGGCTCGAAACAAAGATAAAATCTATAAACGTTGCACTTCCCCTCCCAGTGAACGTGGGATTGATGGGTTTCATACCTTGGTCCGACCAACTCACGATCAGAACAAGATCAAACTCATCAACTAGGGAGTTAAGAATGTCCCCTGTTTATAATGCTGTGTCCTAATTGTCTATATGCCTATTTTTCAATAAAAAGAGTTTATAAAAAAAAAAAAGAATGTCCCCTGTTTGGTATGTTGTACATGCATGCCCGACATTTGCGGGCACCCTTTACCAGTTAAAATTCCTTCTGTCGGATGGATATTAAAATCTCCTGCGATCATAAGGTGACAGTTAAAAATGACCTTGATAGTTACATCCCTTAAAAAAGAGCCCATCTTAGAAATATTACAGGTATCTAAAGAGCCGGAATTGGCATTATTGAAGTTCAACAGCAACAGATTAACAGACCCCTGAGAAAAATATATAGCCTGCAAAGAAGGATTATCAATTGGTAACACCTTCACGCAACAATAAACATTTAAGGAGACATAGATTACCAGCCCACCCCTAGATCTTCCCACATGTGAGGGAAGAGCTGGTACAAAAAATGTCTTATATCCCTCTAAGAAAAAACTTTTTGTATTGTCCCATGTCTTCTGTAGGCATATCACGTTGAATACTTTAATAAAAGTGATCCATCAGGTGTCAGCAAACTTGCTTGCTAATCCAGCTACATTCCATGAGAAGAATTTGCAAGCCTTACTGTTCCCTAGATCTGTAACAAGGGCCCCTGTTTTCGATTATTGGGGGACAATGTCTCCATTGGTTCTATACAAGCGAGTCAATTGCAGGAGTCCAACATATCCGAAGAAGCAAAAAAGTTATGAAGAGGTATGTCTTGTGTTACCATCTGCCGATCTAGCTGGGGACGAAGAGGATAGACCACGAACCTCCATCCGTCCATACGGTTGCTGGTCATCACCCTGCTAAAAGGTCTATAAAAATACCACAAAGGAAGAGCCATAATAGACGTGACAGCCCCACGTGGATTACTCTGTGACGCTGTATACAAGATTCTGTCTACGACGTGGGGTCTATTAAGGCTAACAATTACACAGTCTCCTGACAGTTTTTTTGTGGACCACCGAAACCCAGGAAACTCTGCGCACTATGTTTATAAATCTCTCCAACCTTAGGCCAAGGGCAGTGTTACGATTCAGCCAGTGCAATACCTTGTTCTTAAGTTGATCGTAATCTTTTTTTTTTTAACCATTTATTTATTGATTTTCATCATGTGTAACAAAACATTACGGGCCCGATTCACAGAATTAACTTAAGACAAAATCCTAAACTTACTACTTTTGGTATTCACAGAATGCACGTACTACTTTTGGTATTCACAGAATGGATTTACGACTACTAACTTTACGTCCGCACTCGGGCCGGAAATTCTGGCCCGGAGGCGGGGCTTCCGGCCCGGAGGCGGAGCTTCCGGCCCGGAGGTGGGGATTCCGGCCAGTGGCGGAGATTTAGCCATGGCCAAAATCTCCACCTCTGGGCCGGAAGCTCCGCCTCTGGCCCGGAAGCCCTGCCTCCGGGCCGGAAGCCCGACCTTCGGGCCGGATGCCCCACCTCCGGGCCGGAAGCTCCACCTCTGGCCCGGAATTTCCGGCCCGAGTGCGGACCTAAAGTTAGTAGTCGTAAATCCATTCTGTGAATACCAAAAGTAGTAAGTGCATTCTGTGAATACCAAAAGCAGTAAGTGCATTCTGTGAATACCAAAATGGTAGTAAGTTTAGGATTTTGTCTTAAGTTAGTTCTGTGAATCGGGCCCACTAGCTTCTTATGACCAAGAAAGGTTAGCCCGTATTAATCCGCCACAACATTCCCACTTATCTGCTTGCAATACCAATAAAAACATGTGAATAAACCCCAGAAAGCATGCATGTATCACAGGGTGTCGTGATTCGGAAAGAGTATAATAGAGGTACATTTGGGGCATCAAAGGTACATATTGACAGGCAGTCAGCACCGCATTACTCATATCACATAGAAGTCACATTTCCCAACACCTCATGCAGCCGCTGATCCGGAACCAACGGTAAGGAGAGGCATGTCACAAATCGTTATCATGAAGAAGGGAGACATGAGGCGTGAGGAATAACATGTTTCAAATAGCAGTCAAGCATCATTACCCGATGGAGTATTGTCCGACCCATCTGAGTCAGCCTGGAGGAGGTAGCTTTGTAGGGGGCCCCTTATATCCTTGGGTCTGGTAGCGCTTGGGAGTATCTCAGCATAAACAGTCAATTGCTCCTGACAGTATAACAGGTCTGCCAGCCAATCCTTGAACTTTGGAGCTCGTCCCCTGCCCCACCTGCAAGCCACCCTACGCTTAGCAGGTAGGAGCGACACGGCAAGAAATTTGCGATATGACTTAGGTATTTGTGCAGTATACCCCAAGAGTGCCAGCAAGGGGTCTCTCTCCAATGTATTATTCACCATTTTCTCAAGTGACTCAAGGATTTGCCCCCAGAACTCCTGCACCCCTGGGCATTCCCATGCTAAATGTATAGATCCGTCTCCAGGCTTTCTACACCTCTCACAGTGATCATTATCAGACAATTTATACCTATATTTCTTGACAGGTGTATAATACAGGCGATGTAGAAATTTATAGTGTATTACTCTCAGTCTACAGCTGGCAGAAATTTGTGAAGTTTGGAGACAGCAATACTCCCATTGGTCATCAGTCACCTCCCTCCCTAGCTCTATAGTCCAGTGTGTGCGGGCTGGGCTAGTGGCCTCCGTTGGCTGTGCGTGCGTGTTTATATAAAGCCTAGATACTAGATGTTTTCCATCTGTGGACCCCAGCATTTGATGTAACGGGATAAGGTTTGTGGGCTCCCGCGGGAAGTCTGGGATGACGGACCGAATTCCCTGCCGGAGTCGAATACATAGAAATAAATCTAGCGGCGAGGGCTGTATCCCCTGAAATAGCTGGTCTGAGGTGCGGAATATGCCGTTGTGAAAAAGGTCACCCCATTTAGCTACCTTAATCCGTTTGCATAATTTGTGAAAGCCCGTTTCCTGCAACAGTGGCATGCAGGGATGATAGGACAGCGGAAGCCGCGATGAGTATAGCCGAGGGGAATCAATAAGATTTGCAAGTCGGTTCCATGCATCAACCGTACCTGTGACCTTGGTGGGTGGTTCCGCGCGAGATCGAGCAGGGGCATGTATGATGCCATCCAGAGGAATGGGATCTGCGAGCCAGTCCAAGTTGATCGTAATCTTCGGCGGCACCCATAGGAAGCACCAGGACGTTCCCGAGTACTACTACATAGGGTGAAGATTCAGGTGGAAGATGTAAGGCTGGTAGCCTCTGCCTCTGGTTCTGCCCCCTGGAGTCTACTGCTCGAGCATCTGAAGCTGCCTCCAGACCTCTCGATGTATACCCCGGTATTGGTTTAGCTGGGCCCGGGCATGCTATGGGGCACTGAGGTTTTAATGCCATTGCTACGTTCAATGAGTCAACCGCCCAGGCTATTGGGTCCACCATGGGCCATGGAGGGAGATTGGCACTACCGTGCCCGGGTAATGATGGTGGAAACAGCATATGCCCACTTGGCCCTTGCTTACCGGTTATGCCACTCATTGATCGAGGACCAATTATAACCCCCCCAGAGCTGCTTTGAGGGTTGCTGACCCCAGGTGACTAATGGTGACAAATCCTCGTAAGCTCCAACTCCACTCTGGCTAAGCATTGCCTAATAGGGTCTAGTTTACGACCTATACTTATCAACAATGAACCCGATCCAGCCATCCATCATGGCCGCCATATCAACCTTGCTCAGTGGTTGCGATTTGCTGACACATTGGCCTGGCCTCTCTGCTCTTGGACATTTTACTTTGGCCCCTGTCAACAATCCTTTCCTTTTTACTCCTTGTCCAACCCCTGCCCTCGGTCCCCCTGGCTTGACATTGACATTGACATTGCAACTCAGGCCCTTATTTGATGTGGTTAATGTGGTTAAGCCTATAGACTCTGGCCTGCTGTTGATAACTAGCCCTGCATCTAACCCATAATCTCCTTCAGCCCCCAAGCTCGGGGACCTTGCTGATATAAATGAGAGTCCTTGATCCAATCGGTCCAGTTGGATATCCAGAGCAGACTGTGTCGGACTACCTCCCAATATACGTAGTGGGCTGGGAACAGGGTAACGTACAGGTAAGCGGGAAAGCCGGCAGGCCACCGGATCAATTTCCTTGTCTATTATCCCAGCAGCTCTTAGTAAAAAAGGAATCCATTGTAGAGGCTGCTGGCCCTAAAGTCGGGCCTTTACGTTTCCCCATGATTTCCCAACAGGAGTAAAATAGTAATTAAACGAACAGGGTGGCAGGCAGAGCTGAGAAGGACTCAGATAAGGCCACATTCAACCCTAGCACCTCTATCCAAAACTCAAATGCCAAAAAAGCTTCCTCCTTCCTTCCCGTTCTTGAAGATAGCGGTAAATGTCCACAAGACTCCTATATCGATGGCTTCCTCTCTGGTCCCGGAGGTCCTGACCCCAAATATCTGCACCACTAAGTCAAGCTCCTACCACCAAATCCCAGATCCAAGAGGGGTGGCCCAGCCCAGCCTCCTCCAGGCTCTGACGTGCACTCAGTCAATACTCACAGATGGCATGCACTTACAATGGTATTTCAATTGTGCAAAGTGTTGCCACAACTTCTTTGGCTCTCATTTCGAGTTGAGATAAATTCGGTTTCAGTATGTATTTAAACATGAATCTGAATTAAGAATTGTGTGATAATTATGACCACCATCATCACAGTTTTCCCCTGATAACTTCTGGCAGGCCGAAATTTATCGGGGAAATAGTCCCAGAAAAAAGGCAAGACGTGAAATTTGGTGTGTTAAAAAACACAATGCTCCATAATATGCCCCATTTTCCTTGTAAAAACTCCGAACAGGAGGTGTTTACCACAGGTCCATAATACCTTGCACTGTGGTAATGGAATTTACCAAGTGAGGCAAATACGGTAAATACCCACCCTATTATGAGGGCCTTCCGATTTGGACTTTGCACTGTGAAAAATGTGATTGTAATGCACTAAAGCGACAAATTCCATCTGTTGGTCTGCATTGAAAAGTTTGGAAAATGTTATTTCTGTGCATGACCTTCACTACCAGCAGACACGCTATGCTTTTTCACACTGTGTAGAGCCACTGAAGGGTGTCTTCACAATACTTTAAGAATACTAAAGCACCCAAATTATTAAAAGGATTTCTGAATGAGCTTAAAATAACTAATTCATAATAGACTGATGTGCAGCACCTTTTGTCCTGTCCACACAATGAGATTTTTGAAAATACTTTCTTTTAACCTCTCTGCCAATACATAGTTTTATTTTAATTTTATTTTTTATACAATAGTGGCCAGTTCATTCTTGGGTTCCATCTCAGCCACTCTGTCACAGCCGCTCACTTACGGCAGGCACCAATTTCCCTTAGCAATTTTATTAGTCAAGCTGCCCAACACTGGTGGAATCGCTGGGTCTATCATAAATAAATAATATAAAGCATTAGCTTGTGTAAAGTTCCACACATTGGGGCACCATTAGTTTTAAGCATTATATAAGTAAATGGTTGTCAATTTTTAGCAATCTGCACTTTTTATTTAGAACACTAAGGTACATATTTATGAGAATATGTAGGAGCGTGGAGCTGCACCAAACTTGACATTTTCAAAACACAGAGATGCACCGTATTCACAAGAATACGGCACTTCCCTGTGTTATCCCTGGCGCTAGTGCAAAATGTTGCTGCCTAGCGCCAACACAGGCACCTTTGCACCACAGGGAATGATTTATTATGTGCAGGTAATTATGTGCAGGAAGGGTCAAATGATCACTAATGGTGATTTGCTACTTCTATGTGTGCCGCAGAATGCAGCACATATAAAGTATCAAATTGTCATTATTTAATGATTGTTTATGTGCAGGAAGGGACATTAATGGCATTTTGTAGAAAGCAGCACACATAGAAAAAGCAAAAACGAGGAGAGCATTTCTCCTCATTTTTGCCATTCTAACGCCTGCTCTTGCATGGCGTTAGTTTTTGGCGCTGCCTCAGATTTACACCTCCTTGTAAATCTTGGGCAGTGTCAAAAGCAATTGGTGTTGCAGTGAAACGTCGACAACAAGACCCATAGCACGCACCTTTCATGCTAAGTGATGCGTGGCATTAAGCTACAAAAAGTGGCTTTGTAAATATGGAGAAGGGCACATTGCCACCAGAACCTTGCTGAAAGTGATATTCTGGTGATGATATCCCCTTGTAAATATGCCCCAAAATATTCACTTAATAATAGTATCTTATTAACTTTGTTTGGAATGTACTTTTCACTGGCATTATGACTTGCATAAGCAGCAAAAATGCTGGAGTTGACTGCTGTTCCCTCGCCATGGTTTGATGTTCTTTTTTTATCCAGTTACCCTTCTTTCTAGGACAGAAGAAGTTTTTAAAATGCATGATAAGAAGCCAGGTAAAGTTTTTAAATTTGTCTGAAAGCACTGGTTCAATAAATGAGGGCCCCCTTGGAAGGTTGGGGCCTTGGGCCACTCCCACTTTGCCTATGCCTTAAAATGTCTTTGGGCATTGCTTAGAATTGGTGCAAAGTCTATCCTCCCACACTACTTTCATTAGACCATCATTCATGATTGGCTCCTGAGGCGGAAAGCCGGGAGCAGGGGCTATTTACTTTTAAAATTTACTGTGATTGAATACTGTGTTTTTAACTGGCATTTTTACTTACCTGCATCTCTTGGCTTGCCACAAACAGCGCTACTCGCTGCAACGATCCCCTTACTTCTCTCGCCATTCCCGAGGGCGAGGCGAGACACGCCCCCTCGGCTGGCCACACCCCTCCAACCTCTTGACCCACCGGCATAAAGCATGTGTCTTGCCAGGAAGCGCAGCGGACGAGCGCAGCGGGCGCGACTTTTGCGCGCCGAAGGCGCGCCTAAGGCAAGCCCGTCTGCGCCCGTCCGCGGCCGGACGGGGCTAGGGGCACGATCCTATGCCAAAACTACGTCTTACTCTACCAAGGACCTTATTGCCCTCCAAGGCCATTGGCCACTCCCGGATCCCATCCGCAGTCTGATCTCCTCACTAGGCCTTGCTCCTTCTTCCCCCATTGCACCCTATCCCCTGCAGCTCGCCCCCCCGTCACCTTGCCCCCCCCCCCCTTGACCCCTTCCCCCGCTCTCCGGCATTGTCTATTTTCCTACTCAATACCAGGTCAGCGGTCAAGCACCACCACGAGCTGTTTGTCTTACTCGACTCAGAGAAACCTGACATACTGCTCCTGACCGAAACCTGGTACTGTGATTCTTCCCTCCCTGTTCTCCTGGCCACCCTACCCCCCTCCTATGTGGCCCTGCGGGCCGACCGGCCGACAGGCAAGGCTGGCGGTGGGGTCGCCCTAATCGCTCGGTCGGAGTTGAACTTTCAACCACTCCCTTTTCCCCCTATTCCCCCTGCTGACTTCCTGGCAGTCCGCTCTCTTTCATTTTCCCCCCCCATAACTTGCCTCCTTATGTACCGCCCTCCTCAGCCCTCGCCCTTATTCTTGCCGGCATTTCAAGACCTGTTGGCTAACCTGGTGGTCAACTACGCCTCGGTCTTGGTGCTAGGGGACTTCAATTACTGGCCCTCAGACCCACACGAGTGCTCAGCCTCTAAAGAATTTACAGATTACCTTTCATCCCTCAACTTCGTGTCACACATATCCGTCCCCACTCATTCCCATGGGCACACACTGGACCAGGTCTGGTCCCTTAACCTCCCTGTGGCCTCGGTTGCTGTCTCGCCGTGCCCATGGTCCGACCATACCCTCATCTCCCTCTCCATTCTCCGAAACCTGATGTCCAAAACCCCGCACACCAAAAACACCTGGGTGCGGAATTGGAATAGACTGGATTATCCCTCCTTGACCTCCTCACTCTGCAACTCCACTCCCATTCTCGCGGGCTTATCATCTGCCTCTCAAGCCAAGGCCATTAACACCTGGCTGGCTGGAGGCTGCGACTCAGTGGCTCCCTTACGCCGCATTTCCATCCGCTGACCTAAGGACTCCAATAGATGGTTCAATGACCACCTAAAAGATCTCAAACTGAGCGCCCGACGGGCGGAGAGGCAATGGAGGAAAAATTACAGCCCCTTATCAAAAACCCACTTCTTATCAGCACTGGCTAAATACAAAACAGCAATCCTGGCCGCAAAAACCTCCTACTTTTCTTCAAAAATAACTTCTGCAAAAAACAAACCCAGGGAAATCTTCGGCATAGTGAATGACCTGGCATTCTCAGACCGAACCTCGTCCCAAATTCCTCCTTCCCAGCCTCTCTGCGACCAACTTAATACCTACTTCTTAGAGAAAATTGCTACCATCAAGACCAACATCCCACCACCCTCGTCTGCCTTCGTCGATCCCTCCCCCCCTTTCGTCCTATGCCCTTTTACCTCCATCCCCCCTCTCACTCAGGACTCTTTTTTAGAGATACTTCCCAAAGTGAAGTCGGGGTCTCCTGCGGACGTCTGCCCGGCACGAGTCCTGCAGCAAATTTACTTCGGCTGCCCTGACCCCCCCATCGCCTTCCTCAACAGTTCTCTGGCACAGGGCGTAGTGCCCTCTGTGCTAAAGGCAGCTACAATAGTGCCCATCCTGAAAAAACCTGGCGCGGATCCTTCCATCTCGGCCAATTACCGCCCCATCTCCCTGCTACCCTTTCTGGGCAAGGTGATGGAACGCCACGTCACCGCGGCACTTAGCGCCCATGTTGAGGCAAATGGAGGACTGGCATCCCGCCAAGCCGGGTTCCGCCCCAGGCATTCAACCGAATCAGTCGTGGTCGCAGTCCTAGACAAACTCAGAAGGGGCATGGATGAGAACAAACACCAGGCACTAGTCCTCCTTGATCTCTCCGCCGCCTTTGACACGGTGGACCATACCATCTTACTTACCCGTGTCAAGGCGGCTGGTATCGGGGGATCAGCTCTGGTCTGGCTCTCCTCCTTTCTGAGGGACCGCACTCAGGCGGTTCGGCTAGGCGACTTCACGGCCACCCCTCTCCCTGTCACTTGCGGTGTTCCCCAGGGTTCCTCTCTCTCCCCTTTGCTTTTCAATCTCTATATCTTTCCTCTCATTTTCGCGCTCCAACAGCTGGAGGTCACCGTTTATAATTACGCGGACGACCTCCAGCTCATCTTTGATCTATCCCCCTCTCCTCTCTCTGTCTCTAACTTCCAGTCAACTATGACATTCATCAGGGACTGGATGAACCACAACCACCTTAAGCTGAACCCGGATAAAACCGAGCTGGTTCTCACTGGTGGTTCATCCAGCCCCTGGAACTCTTTCTTTTGGCCCCCCTCTCTCGGCCCCGCACCTACCCCTTCCACCACGGTCAAAACACTCGGTGTCAAAATAAACAACCAGCTCACTCTCCATTCACAAATTAGTTCCGTGGTATCCTCTTGTTTCCTCACTCTCCGCACTATCCGCACTGTTTCCCGTTTTTTTTCCCCCCAAGCACTTAAGATCATCATGGCCGCACTAGTGATATCGCGACTGGACTACGCAAACGCTCTCTACCACGGTATCCCCGCGTACAGCTTGCGTAGACTCCAGATTATCCAGAACCAGGCAGCTCGGCTGGTGTATGGCCTTCCTCGTTATCACCATTCCACCCCCCTTCTCAGAGAGCTTCACTGGCTCCCTGTAAAAGAACGCTCCCTTTTTAAGATCGGCTGCATGGCCTTCCAGGCCCGTCAGGGCACTGCCCCCGCTTTTATCTCTTCATTAATCAATCCGTATGTACCTGCAAGAGTACTTCGGTCTTCCTCTAAGTCCCTTCTTCAGACCCCTCGTTTCACACGTAAAAAGTGGGCCGGGGCCAGCTTTTCCACCCTGGCTCCAACTTTCTGGAACTCACTCCCTGACCATCTCCGCTCTGCCACTCAGTACCTCCCCTTTCGTAGAGATCTGAAAACGTTCCTCTTCAGCCAGGCCTTCCCCTCTTAAACTCTTTTAATATCTCCTCTTATCTTTTCTTCTGGTCTCTCTCCCTCAGTTGCCAATCCCCCTAGCGCCAAGAAACCGCAAGGTGTACGCTGCGCTTTAGAAATATTTTTTAAATTAAATTAAATTAAATAAAGTAAAGAACGGTATGAGAGGATCGCCCTTCTATTAGTCTGTCCACCTTGAGGAGAATTTCCGTCACGCGCTGTCTAGAGCCTTCGCAACAGCCCATATTAGAAAATACTTTTTAAAAATTCTGTGTCCTCAGCTTCAGATGCAAAATTCTTGACAGGCTTTTCTAAACATGATGTTATGAGGGAAAAAAGGCTTTGAAAACTCCAACAAATTAACAGACCAGCTATGGTTTTGTTAAGAAAGGAGTCCATAAAAGCTGATCCATATCTAGATGAGTCTGAAAGACCAAAAAACTGCTCTGCTTCTCTTAAAATTATAAAAGCAACGCATAAAACCCCAGTAATCTGCCATCCTCGCTGAAGTGAAGTCCAACTTGTATGGAAACGCTCAAAAGAAATTTGTCAGGCACCATCATGCTGTACATGCTGCAATCAATACTTATGAAAAAGGACAGATTATGGGAACTAACATGGGCAGAAGGCATTCACAGCTGTACAGTACCAGTTCTCCACTTTTTAGGTCTCATTAAGCGTTGCAGCGCAAATGCGCTCCCATCACTTTGCGAGACATGCAGTATACACTATAGTGTGAAAGCTTTGTGGAAGCTCCGGCCCATCTTCTTCATTGGCTTAGGTTATAAATGCTGCTATCCGATTGCTTTTAAGCTTGTTAGTCCCTCCCCATGACAGCCATGTCAGTCATTTTTATCCTTCCATGGCTACTGGCCCCTTCACTGCAGAGACTACTTTTTTCCCGTCCCTTCCTACCCGCCCCTCCTGCAGTCCGTGACTTCTTGGGGGCCCCCCCACCCCCTCCCGCGCACTACCGGTCGTGCTCCTGCCTGCTCGCGCCCACCCGCACTCCCCTTTTCAATGCAATAGGTCTCGCGTAAACGCGAGTCCTATTGCATTGCCAATGCTTGTTTGCGTCTGACATTCCTCTTCTCCACTCACAACCAGCTGCACTGTCAACCAACTGTGGCGGCCGCGGCCTGCGAGCGGCTGGACCATTACTTCCGGAGCCTTCGATTTGTAATACAGTGCTCTGCTGCGCTCACTGCTAATAATACAAGCATTTGCAATGCAACAGGTCTCGCATTAGGTAGGTTAGTGCCATTAGTGTTGTAATTACAATGTTTCTTCTTTTACCGACTGTTTATCGCCGCGTTGGCGTGTGACTAGCACCAATAGAGTGGAGGGAAGAGGGGCTGGACGGAGGAGAGGAAGTGAGCGCGCAAAGGGAAACAAAATTCTCTGGCTTAAGGCCCCCCAAATTATACTGAGATATGGGGGAAACAAAGGTACTATAAGGCATGTGTATGTGCCGCAAACAGATTGTAAGATAAAATTAGTTATTAAGGGCAAATACAAGGTGCAAGAGCGTGTTAGTAAATGGGAAGTGGTACTCCTGGAAAAAGAAAACATTCATAGGGAGAGGAGTTGGCCTAACGGCTATGGCGCTCAACCTCGGACCTGGAGAACTGGGTTTGAGTCTCGGTAATGACGCTGAACATCCTGTGATTCTGAGCCAATCACTTAATCTCCCTGTGCCTAAAAAAGAATGAATGTGTGTCCTAATGTAACGTAACTACTGCTATGTAAAGCGCTCTGATACCTGATTCGATTCGGGTCAAGTTCGTGCTATATAAAACTCTGGAAAAAATAAATAGGGAATGCACGATTAAGTAGTTGTTCAGAAATCGATCAATGTGGTTTGCATGAAAAGTTTAGGACATTAATACAGGGCCGGCATGGGACACGGCTCACCGTCCGTTTTAAATTCCTACCGAGTCTGAGACCAGGAGAAACATGGCCTATTTAAAGCCTTGCCCTCGCCCTTCCTGGGAAGAGCTCCCTATCCTCGTGCTCAAGGTGTCAAGGTTCAGCAGACGAATCAGAGAGACTGGCAGCCCAGGGCCGCCATTACAAGAGCCTGTGACCTGAGTTTCACGGCAGACGTTGCCGCTCCATCTTGCGGTAAGAGGCCAGGTTTTGCAGAAATCGCTGGGGAGGTGGGGCCCCCGTTAAGGTGTGATAACCAGTCACCAATAACCTTGTACCTCCACAGATTGAGCAGTATTTCTGAAGGAGGTGTTAATAGTAAATGGATATGCCCCACTAGGTGGCGCTGTGTGTGATGCAAGAGTTATTGTGGGAACTGCTGTCTGAAATTATAGTTAATGGAATATGGCTGAAAACCTTGCCTTCTTAGCAGAGCTATCAAGTCCCTCAGTATCTTGTATGGAAATGTAGTCAGTCCTGAATTTCCAACCAACAACGTGGTGCATCCTGGGACTTGTAGTTTTAATTTTTCCAGTCTAAGTAAGTACAGCTCCAAATTCCCGAAACCGCTGTAGGCTGAGAAGCCGGACTTCCTGCGGGAGACATGGAGCCACTTGACACCTGCACGACGATAGCTGTGGCTACCGAATAGTTAATTTTACGGTGTTCGCGTGTGTAGTCATATGACCCCGTGTTGTGTGATGTCACTTCCTACTGTCTAAAGCTGCTGATGTGGTGCTAAGCAGCATGCAAGCATCAGGATCGCAGCAAGGAAGTGCAGTAAAGAAAACCAGACGCAATCTGAAAGACACGCCGTGCGCGTGCCCATGTGCTGTTCGGGCCCAAGCTGATGCAGACGCCGTGAGCGTGCACATCGACTGTCCGGGTGCGCACATGTTTTGTCTCCCTTCGCCCACCAATCCGACAACAATAGTCTCGCCAAGGCGAAGCAGCGCATGCGCTGCGTTCACTAGGCGAGACCTAAACACCGCACTTGAAGGGGACACTGCGAAGAGCGCGGCTGCAGGCTTGAGACACGGTGCGTGCAGGGCATCAGGATGTGGTGGGCTGTAGAATCCAACATCTGCAGAGTCACTTACTGTGTGCACACTGTCAGCTGCAGCAGTGAGCGTGCACAGGCGGCCGCCTCCGTTCACCGGGCCGGGGGCGGCGATTAATTACTGAGAAACCAGAGAGACAAATATACAGGGAAAAATGTGCATTTAGGCAATACTACAGCATGTATTCTTACAGGAGTTTGCTGTAGGTCTCTTTTCTGGTCGCTAACCTGTGCCATCGCGTATAAGTAAGTGTCCTTCCTTATAACATTGCATTTTAAGAGACCAGAGTTAAAAAGGAAACATTCTAATATAGACCGCATGCACTGCAGCAGTCATTGTTTTACCTTGTGTGTGTATGTGGTAAAATGACTATGAGGCACAGTGCTTGGTCGGGTGATACACTGCACGTATTAATTGCAGCAGCACGCCTTACTTTCTGCAGCCTGGCGCCCTTCGAGTCATTGCCAGTAAATTGTTTCAGAAAATAGAGGCCAGCTGCGTGAGGTTACCACTTTGGATATAAGAGGAAACCACTAGCACCAGACCCAAAACATTGGATGTTCAACAATGTTGAAGGGACCACCGCGGGCCGAAGTAAACATGGTTAAATGCAACATTTTAAATCTCTCCCAGAGAAATGGCCAGTTCAGCACGGATTACTACAAATTTAAAAATCGAATTCCTAAATATTAACTCATTCTGCCCCAAAGTTTTGCTTTAGGTCTCCTTTCCCAGTAGTCATTTTCATTTTCTGGAGGGCTCTATCCCTTGAAAAAAGAAAAATAACCATGCTGCATTTGTTTGTGCAATGAGATTGCACACATTTGATGTCCAAAAATAGTCCTGTGCCCCTACCAAATGTTTCATCGCCTGGCACTCACGGTCAGCCACTGGAATTTCAGGTATAAATAAATGGCGAATGACTTGCAGAAAACTTGCGGTAAAACATATTTTTTAGGCTCTTTGCAATTTTCCACACTATTTTGGGGGCAATCTTAAAAAGACATACAGACCGATCAATTTAAAGGGGGCAGGTTAATGTGTGTGCCAGAAAAACTTATTGTTTACATCCACTTGACACGTCCTCAATATGCACATAGGTGGCCATTCCCGCCATACGAGGTTAACCTAAATTTTTTAATTTTATTTACGAAAAGGCTTAAGATTCTTGCTTTCTGGTGCTGTCGGACCTCACATTCTTTAGGTGCAGCATTCGTACCCATTAATAAATATCACACTTCTTCAAACAGACGCAACAGGTGCATGCCTGTACACAAGCTCACAAACAGAAACAGGCACAAACACATCCACTGACAATCATGAGCACAACATAGTACAATCCAAAACTTACACAGGCACACACTACCACACATACACAAAATACACGCGCTCAAACACAAAAGGTGCATACAGTGAACAAGCAGGCATGTTGAAATACACACAAACACATCCAACACACGCGCAATCACGCATGCACACAACACACACAATGCAACCGCAGGCATTACACATATACGCGAAGCACACACCTTTGTCTTAGTGTTCCATCGGGTCACCGAACAGGCATACACCCTCGGCTCAAAGTGGCTTTGAAAAGTGTGCAGAGAAAGAAGCCACCTCACCGTGAGCATCAGGTGCAGCGTCACATTACAACCAAATTAAGTGTATTTATTTATCTGCAGGGAGCTGCGTCTGAATGGCCCACTTGTTTAGTAATGAAAAATTGGGCTTTCAAAAAAATGAGGAAGCTCTTGGTCTGGGATGGAAACTGAGCCGCTTCTGGGGTAAATGACTTTAGCAGGCTTTCTCCAAAATGTCAACGCTTTTGTGGGGCAGCTGCACAGCGTTTCTTTCTTTTGCAGATTGCACTTGCAGCCCGCAGGAGGTAAGGCTCCCACGCATATCTGACCTGCTTCTCGTGGGGTGAAGTACACGCTTTCACTGGACATGAGTAGGTCTATGGTGCGTGCACGCGTAGCCATGAGTTGAAGAGGCACTGTAAGGTGACTTGTATTGCTTTTAACAATTGATACATGCTGTCGCCTACACCCAGCGATGTGCACTTTCAACTGTCTGAACCCTTTGTCCTACCCACACCTGACCTCCCACACAGATGGCACACAATAAATAGCATTTTATGTGGGCTATTATTTGAGACATTTTGGAGTGACTCCAAGAGGCCCATCTGTTCGATTCGTGGCACTATCTGGGATCGTTTTTGAGGTGCATGATAGAGAGATCTGAAGTATGTGGTTTGATGCAATTCTCAGAAGTCGTGGACTAGGTAGGTTTGACGTTTGAGATAAATGGGGGCTAATCAGTTTCTTATGCTTTAAGACGTCATTCAGTGGATTGCATTATTCTTTCCACGGCTGGGGTGCCCCACATCCTGCCAATCCGAAGGAGAGGGATGGTCATTTTTCTCCATACATCGCCTGGAGAGCCACTTGTTGTGTTGTGCCCGTGATGTAACGGGTACACCACGTTGGGTCATGTGACCCCAGTTGAAATAAATGGCAACGCGCGTACGTATAGCCAGTTGGGCGTATGACTGCGCTAGCCAGTAGACACACACTCCAGGCTTCTGTCGTTATTATAGGTAACGGTCACCCGACACGTAAATCACCCCCACCGACGAGGTCGCGTGTCCCTGCGACCCCGTCGACACAACAATTGGCGACGAGGGTGGGCGTGCCCCGTTCCCGCACCGAGTGGCAGCCGTGAAGGTATTTCACTGACCTTGCGGTGCTCGTCCCACGTGCACCGCACGTGGGACGTTGGCGTTGGTGGATACGGGTGCCACAATCAACCTCATGGCCGCTGCCTTGTATGAGACCATGGTTCCCGCGCCAACGCTATACCCCACAGCCATCACAGTTTTCGCCTATGGCCAAGACACGCCACTGAAGATAAGAGGCCGATTCAAGACCCTGATATCACATGGTACACATTCCATCACCACCAACATATATGTAACGGAAGATGGACATTGCATGCTTTAGGCTGCCGGGCTGCGGAAGACTTGGGGGTAGGAACTTTCGCATTCGGAATGCACCAGGAGTCTGTTCAACATATCTTGGCAGAATTTGCGCATGTATTTGAAGGGATTGGAAGATTCAAAGGCAAGGAAGTGCATCTTCACATCGATCCCACTGGGCAACCGGTAGCCCTGCGCCACCGGCGAGTGGCCTTCCACCTGCGTCCTCTAGTGGAAGAGCAGCTAAAAAAGCTAGAAGCAGCAGGCATCATCAAGAAGGTGACGGGGCCCACACCGTGGGTCTCCCCGGTTGTCGTCACCCGGAAGCCCAAGCAACCAGGGGCAGTCAGGATTTGCATGGACATGAGGCTGCCGAACGCTGCCATTAAAAGAGAACGTCACATTACTCCGACCATGGATGACCTAATCGGGAAGATGGCCGTAGCATGTTGGTTCTCCAAATTAGACTTGAGATCTGGGTATCATCAGCTTGTATTGGATGAAGCTTTCCGCAATATTACCACCTTCTCAACTCATGTTGGGCTTCGGAGATACACTCGCCCGAGCTTCGGGGTTTCCAGTGCGGCGGAAGTGTTTCAAAACATAATACATGAGCTGATTATGGACATACCTGGAGTTATCAACGTCAGATATGACATCATGGTGCACGCCAAGACAATCCTGGAACACAACTCACGCCTGACTCAGGTGCTCCACCGAATACAGGATGCCGGACTCACTCTCTATTGGGAGAAATGTGAATTTCTACAGAGGATGCTACAGTTCTTTGGCTACACCTTCTCCGCTGAAGGAGTCAATCCCGACCCTGAGAAGGTTCGTGACATTAAAGATGCAGCTGCCCCCACCAACGTCACAGAGGTCCGCAGGTTCCTTGGGATGGTGAACTATTGCGGGCGCTTCATTTGAGACCTCACGATGCTCACCCACCCACTGAGGGAACTCACAAAGGACTCCATCCCCTAGAAATGGGACAAGGAACAATCTAAAGCCTTTAGGGACATTAAGGATGCCCTCTCTGAGGGGACTACTCTAGCATTCTTCGATCCCAGGAAAGTGACACTGATTGCCGTGGACGCTGGTCTGACAGGATTGGGAGCAGTATTACTACAACGGCAGCACCCGGAAGAAGATTGGGCTCGAGGTACTCCCAGATAGAGAAAGAGGCCATCGCAATACATTGGAGGTGCCGTCATTTTCATCTCTATGTATAAGGCAAGCCTTTTGTCCTAGCCACTGACCATAAACCCCTGGTGGCTCTGTTTTCTGGGACCTCCACCAAGCCACCACCCAGGATTGAGAAATGGATGCTAGACCTGCAAAACTATTATTGCAGAGTGGAATATCAGCCAGGATCCAAAGATCCGGCCGACTACCTGTCGCGTCATCCGAGAGCCGCGACTGAACAGGAAAAAGAAGATGCAGCTGACACCGAGGAGTATGTCAAGTGTGTCACAGCTCGGTCTTGCCCTCTCCCACTTTCCCTGGATGATCTATGGGAAGAGACAAATAAAGACAACTGCCTACAACGTGCAAAGCTGGCCCTACGACATGGCAACTGGCACAGAGCAAAGGAAGAGTGGAAAATTCTGACCGTAGAAGCACAGCGCATCATGGACAGCTTGTACAACATCCGGGAAGAACTCACTGAGGACACTACTGGGTGTCTAATGAGGGGACATCGACTGGTAATCCCGACAGCCCTGACAGCCAGAGTTGTTCAACTGGCCCATACTGGACATCAGGGGATGGTCAAGACAAAGTCACGGCTGCAGACCAAAGTGTGGTTCCCCCTCATGGATGAGCTAGTAGAAGCCACCGTCCGCTCTTGCCAGTCATGCCAGGTAACCAGGGAAGCTCCTCGCCCTGCTCCAATAATTGCTGAACCGAGACCTCAGACACCGTGGTCATGCGTCAGTTTAGACTTTGGCAGTCTCCCTGATGGCCGACACATGTTTGTAGCCATTGACGATTACTCTAAGTATCCTGAGGTGGAGATCATAGCATCATTCAGTGCCGCGGAAGTAATTCCATAATTGGAGAAGATCATGGCGATTCACGGCCTCATCCAGGTCCTAAGGACCGACAGTAGACCCCCCTTCCAAGGGCAGGAACTGGATGCATAACTCACCGCGCTGGGCATTCGGCACCGGAGGATCACACCAAGGTGGCCCCAGGCTAATGGAGAGGTAGAGAGATTTATGCGGACTTTAAACAAAGTGATACGCATTGCTCATTACAAGGGTCAGTCAGTAGCACTCGCCATCTTCATGTTTCTGAGGAGTTACCGCCAGACGCCCCACACCACTACTGGTGTGGCCCCGGCCCATCTACTCATGGGTAGAGTGATTACAGACTCTATTCCACATCACCCCCAGTGGCGCCCGAGGTGCTTGACAATGCTCAGGTGGATGCTCAACGGCTGCGGGCCCACACTCAAGTTAATCAACGGCGGCGTGCGCAACCCGTGAAACTTGCAAAAGGGGACCTGGTGCTACTCAAAAATAGGGTAACCAGCGGCAAAATCAGATTGCCCTATGAAAGAAATCCTTGGACTGTTGTTGATGTAAAGGGTACCCGAAACATTGCTACCAGAGGAAGAGAGACAGTAACACGAAATGTGTCATACTTTAAGAAGTTCCAGCAGGCTTTATCCTCACCTGGACACACCCAGATGGACCATGCACCCGGGGCCATGGCAGCGACGGAGGTAAATGGGGACCAGGGAGCAGTTACCTCCCGAGTAGGGGGGCATGGTGAAGTCCCTGACCGGGCTCCAACTCCGGAGGAAGGGCCTGCTGATGCTGGGCCTCCAGTGCTGCGTCAGAGGAAGGGCCCAGTGGTCTCGTGGATAATCGAGGCGAGGTGCAGCCTGGTGCAGAGGCGAAAGAGACACAGCGGCGTGGCCGTTCGCAGTACCACCTTCGAGAGAATCCTGAGCCAACTCGCAGGTTGCGAGATTATTTCATGTAAGACTACTCCCATTTGCATTGTTGAAAGCTGTTGAGAGTGCGCCAGCAGTAGGTATGGACTGCCAAAACGGCTGGGCTCTGTGTTTGTGAATTTGATTATGGTTTGATGTTTGTTGGGGAGGAATGTTGTGTTGTGCCCGTGACGTAACAGGTACGCCACTTTGGGTCATGTGAACCCAGTTGAAATAAACGGCGATGCACGTACGTAGAGCCAGTTGGGCGTACGACTGCGTTAGCCAGTAGACACACAATCCAGGCTCCTGTCGTTATTATAGGTAACGGTCACCCCACACGTAAATCACCCCCACCGACGAGGTCGTGTGTCCCTGTGACCCCATCGACACAACACCACTCTCAATCCTATGGCTATCTGTATGCCTCTCATTTATATATGTTCTCTCCCTCCCAGAATCGGGAAGCCCAGCAACACACTGTGCCCCGGTTCCTCAGAAAAGAGACTTTAAAGACTTCCCCAATTCTTCGAACTCCCCTACCAGTAGTTTACCAGCTTCAGGCAGCACCACAAAAGGTGATACAAAGAACCCGTAGCCCCACATCCCATCCAACAAGTGTCCTGTTTTGTTTCGTCGCATTCCGCTATTTTGTGCAGTGTCCTGTACCAGTATGTTAGTACTTTATATTGTTTTCCTCTCATTTTACAGCTCTGTGCTTTAACTCAGGCGCTGTCATACAGTCTTTAACTCAGAGTGGGGAAGCGGAGGCGGATGGGCATGAGGCTCTCCCGGTAACAGCGCTGCCTTTTGTTCCTCCTTTGTTCACCTCCGTACTGTTTGGCCAACGTATGATTTTCCGACTTGTGGCTGGTGTGTCTTCTCATAGGGCCGAGAGCGTGGACTGCTTCGACGAACTTTTATTTGTTAATTGGGCATTCTGTTGTACTTTCACATGCATTAACATTTTCTACATTCCTAACTTCAGGTGGCTGATTCGACAAAATAACAAGGAGAGAGCCGAGACAGGGATCTGGCTTGACTCCAAGAGACTGCACGAGCCAAGCCTTGACAATGTTCAGAATGTTAATCATGCAGCAAACAATATCTAAAAATAGGATATATTCCCTTGAAAATTAAAATACGTGTGTATAACGCGAGGAAACGTTTCACCTTAGTACATCATATTAAATTACTGCAGTGAGGGGGATTTCCTAAAAGTTGTAGTTTTTAAAAATGAACTTAGAAGTTTTCCTGCCACCCGCCCTGGTCCCCATCCTGATAGCAAAGCCATTAGTGAAGAAGCAAGTCATTTGCCACGCATAACCTAATTGTGGCCCAGATTCTTATTATATATGGCGCAACGCTCTATTCTAGCAAATCACACAAAAGAACTGTGAAACAAGTCCTAGGGAGTGAAGTTTACCAAGGAGGACTCCATCTCGAGGTAACCGAAGTGGTATTCACCAGAGGAAACTGCTCCAGGCAACTACAGTTGTTCCAGGTGTCCGGACGTAGAATTATTCAGTCCACCTGGGGTGTAGCAGAAGAAGATTTCTCCAGCTGAACTAAAAGGAGAACTTCCCATTCAAACTCTCACAAGCAAAAGAAATAACCCCTCCAACCATTTTAGCACTTGCTCTAAACAAGTGGTAACAGTGAGTTTGTAATTGGGGGCCCTCGTCTATTCGGGATAGAAAACAAAAACGGTCCATTTAATTCATGCTGATTAAAGTGTGCATCTGAAATCAAAACACGTGCAATACACCAACATTTCTAGTACAGTGATTTCGTTTTACAATTAAATGCACTCTGGCATTTACAGTTGTTGTTTGATTTGTTTGACCCAATTCAACTAAAGCAGTTCATAAAAGTGATTATGAAATCTCACTGCTGGGAAGTGTTGCTAGTTGCCCATGGAGCATTCTGGTAGCCCTGACTGTGGCATACTCTAGTTGCAAAAACATGCAGGTGCTGAATTCAAATTGACATGTAAAGTGCACTATATAAGAGGCCAAGGATGTATTGGGCATTCGATGTGCACCTAGTTCTTAACTAAAGGAAAAGATGATATGGTGATCAAACCCTCCCACCAACCAGTGCAACTGTTTTCTCCAAGGAGATGCCAAAGTCTGAATGGGCATTGATACTCTCCTACTTTTTCCACTTTGAGCGTGATCTCCTCCGCAGATGGGTTAGATATAAAGTGGACACGAAGCCTGAATCCAACCAGAACTAGTTAAGTGCACCTTCTTCTGGCCAAAGTCCAGCTGTCAAGTCAAAAATGTATTTCTTCAAGATTAAATGACAACTATGCTAAGGGCCTGCAGCATGGAATGTGACAGTAGGTAAACCTTGCTAGCTCATTTACTGCCTGCTCTTGAGTCATTGGCTTTATACGGTCTTCAGATTTGCCTTTGTTGTCTCACTTCTATTTCCCCACCTAAGTTTATACAGGCACTTTTAAAAATAAATGTTTTTTTCTTCTTTTTCCACCACTTCCACCATTCACTTTCCATTCAGTGCAAACAAGTTTCACAGTAAGAACTGAGGCTTCAGTTCATATTGTGTTGTCGGGTTCTAGTACACATTACAATGCAAACAAGCTCAAGATTGACATATTTCGACCAGTGTTCCTTTTCACAATCCAAACGCCACTCACATCCGTACTCCAGAGTGCTTCATGGTGGCACCAGGGTGGTTCATGTAATGCAAAGCGCTCAGTACTTAGCTGAGCCAGCGTCTCAGAACATGTCGCCTGACAATGTGAGAAGTACTTATACCTTTTCAGCTCAAATATGGCCGCCCAATACAGCAGCAATTCAATGCATATTTTAAAAATAAGTACGTTGTTCATATGATGTCATATATGTGTTGAATGGCTAAACACCTATAAGGTCCAAAAGGCAAGACCAATTGCATTGCAAATGCTTGTTTACTTTAACCGTTGATAGCATATAGCAGTACCAAAGACTATGGGAGTAATATCAATTCATCAATGCGTTTCCTGTACCTAGAAGGAGGACACTCCTTTGGTACCTAATTTTACTAGGAGGTATTTTTGTGAGTCCAATATAGTGGAGAGATTTAGTAGACTTGCAAGATTTCATGAGTCTTTGTTGACAGAAGCCATGTTTTGGCTTCAGTACGTAAGTAAGAGCCAAGTGTCAGAAACTCGGTAAGCCTTCATCTAGGTACCTATTTTCTTCAGTTACCTTTTGATGTACCGCTAGCAGAAGTATTATTCGCTATTGGATTGAGCTGTGCCTGTTTACAGAAAGACTTAGGGCCTTAGATCTCAGCGGATGGGTTACTCCATCACAACAGTGACAGATATCATGTCTGTCGAAATATAAATCCCATTATATGCTAAGGGGTTTATATTTCAGCGAACGGGATATTCGTCATCGTTGTGACAGAGTAACCCATCCGCCGAAATCTAAATCATGCCCTGCATTTTTAAGCACTTAAGCGTGTCATTGAATTCTGCTGTAATTCATCCTACAGATGTATTTCTAGTTTCAGTATTACTAAAATGCTGTGAGAACACATCAGCTTTCCTTTATAACCGAGTCTGTTTTTGGCTTCACATACTTTATTGACATGCTAAATTTGGTTATGTATGTTTGGCACTTGAGAAAAGGATAATATTTTTTTTCCAGTATTTTGAGACACATTTGTATATGACTATACAGAGAACGATAGCTGATGCTTTGGGAACTTTATGACGAGGTATATGCTACTACTTGTTATTGCCCAACTGGACTTTGGCAAAAGCTTTGCAATGGGTACTCCTTAAATTATGCTCGCGCCCCTCAAGGTTGTCTTGAAATCGGAGGTTAATCTTGTCTCCTATAAAAGGAAATATGATCACATCTCACCAGCATTGAGAGTGCTTCATTAACTCCTGCACAAAATTATAATTAATTTAGCCTAGAAAGATATTCACCAAAAGGAATCTATCAGGTTTAGACATAAGGACAGCATAAGAGAGTAAGGAAATGTAAGACAGGTAAGCCATGGAAAACAGGGCAGTAGAGTCTACAGTCATGGAGGGCAATAGATTCCATAGTCGATTCTGAAATATGTTGCCCTAGCTACCTGAGGACCAGGGCTTGACTTCCAGGACTGAGTCCCACAACATTGCTTGTTTTGACTCTTTCCCTTGTACTTTAGTTCACACCCATATTTCCGTTCCCTCACCTTTGCCTTTTTTTCCTTCTTTGGTTCTCCTCCTTCCACTTTACTGTACTGAGCTTTGTTTGTTTTGGGCTGATCTTGGCTTTTGACTCAGCTGCATTTTTGCATTGACTCCTGACTTCAACTGCTTTTAGGCTTTGAAAGCTGCTTTTTTACCCGGCTACAGATTTCCTCTTTCTGGTTTGGTGATTTGCCTTCTGGCAGAGAGTGTTCACCTCATCAGCCAAATTTCCTGGTCTACTTGGTTTACTGCGACGCCTTCTCTCACAAAAAGTAAGCAGCAATACCCTTTTGACATCATAATTACTTATTACAGAATTCCTATTCCATTACCCAATACTCACTTTCTTCTGTTTTTCCCTCTTCAAAGTGAGTGGGAGTGATCCTCTGCAATGTTGTAATTTTGTGCCATCCAGTACCTGAGAGTATCTTCCTGTCTCTCTCTCACTCTTTCTCTTTCTAATCTGCCCCTCTTTGACAAAAGTGGTCCATATTCTCCTAGATACGTGTACAAGGAGCTGGACCACCTCCAAGGGGAAACGGTGACATTAACTTCAATATCCTTCTAGCCACATTACAAGGGTCGTGACAGTTTGACACACATATCATGGATATGGCACAAGCAATTATTAAAATTCAAGGGGACTGAAAAACCATTTCCCAAGAGTGACCCTTTTTATTAGACAGAATAAGTTATTCAGTGAAAACTGATACAGCACTTTGTTAGCAGCAATTCCACTTCAGACTGGGCCACTCACACCGTAAGTAATGCTGATGGTGTAGATGGAAATGTCATGCCAGGATTTCCATATTCCCTTTTTCTGCAATAGCCATCCCAACTTGAAAGATTCTTATGAGATCCCCAGCAATTTCAATCGTTTATGGCCCAAAGCAATCTGCATTTTTTGGATAAACAGCAGTAATTTGTACACATCAATTCAAATGAAGTTTATTCTGTCATACTTGAATAAAGATGCCTTATCGTGTGCAACATCCTTAATCTCGAGCCAAAGTCCCTAGCTTTCTAATCCCCAGATACTTGAACAACAATTCATGGGGATGTTTTGGAAGAAAACAAACCTGTCCCAATGCTCATATTGGAATACTAATTGAACGAAAGCAGCTGGGTATGCACTCAATTACACCAAACTCCAAATATAATCTCGATTTTACTCAAAGGTAATAAGCGCTTCAACTAATTTAGTGTGCACCTGAGAAGTGGCACTGCCAGCCACCTAGGTAGAACAACACAATGAGAGAATCTAGACAAGTGTCTAGAAAAACAAGTGCACTACTGGTGCCCAGGTGGGGCATACTCATCTTTAGACATGAAAAAGTAGCTTAATTATAACACATGACTCGCTCAAAAGATAAACAATTGTTCACCAATACACCATGATAAAACATTAGAAACATAGACATAGATAATTTTCACACGTCGAAAACAAATTGACAGTGAAACTGAATCCTTGTGTCCTTTTGATTTTAATCAATGACGAAAAAAAGGCTTGACAAAGGGTTGCTTTTTCTCAGCAAAAAGGTCTGTATTCACAATTTCATGAAGCAAATCCCAATGCATTTCGGGCTTACAATTCAGCCCTTCATCAGGGGAATCTATAAAAACGGACAATAAATGTAACAATTGTAAAAAAACATCATATATTGTCATAATTAGTACATATACAATTCTGCTGTTCAAGGAAAGGCAGGGGAATAGCATTCTGGTCATTGCAACAGGAGCGAAATGCCACCACCGCGAGAAACCGAAAAGTGAAAGTACTATATGCCTAAAATGTGTGCGAATTATAAAAAGCCATAAGTGCTCAACACAGAGCTAGTTCATACCTAAAGAAACTACAATGAGTGTAACACGATATAAAATGTCAAAAAAGCGAAATGCCACCACCACAAGAAACCGAAAAGTGAAAGCACTATGCGCCAAAAATGTGTGCTACTTACAAAAAGACAATGCGTACCTTAAGGAACTACGATGAGTGGAACACGATTAAGAGTACCAAAAATAAAGGACTAGGTGTATCTGCACCAATCCTGAAGTTGCGCTGTAAAAAATAAATAAATCAAACCAAAACCTCGAAGCATCTATATAAACGAACACAGAGCCAACCATAGAACAAAGCTTACCACTATATCTCACTATGGTGTGAGTGATCCAAATGACTCTCCATTAATTATCCCAAACGCCAACCCACGAAAAGTTTAAAGCTGCGGTTGCAGTAGAAATCAGCGTTCTGACTCTGAAAATGTCGAGACCCAAATGTCAAAATTCTAGTCTCCCAAACATTTATATAAATTTAGATTTCAGAAAAGAATAGCGCTTACCTAAACCAACTGTGTTCCACCCAAACTGACCACCAACACTGGCTTCTCAAAAGCCGTCCGCGTCGGCGTGTTTAAAAACCAAATTAGTCATAGAAACAGGACTAACATATAAACTATCCTAATACGATGACACAAAGCCGCCATCTTGAAAAATTCAACAAAACTTTAAACTAATGAAATAGGAAAAACAAAACTACAGAATCACAATGAACAGCAAATATAAGAAAAAAAGAAGAAGAAAGAAAAGAAGCGACTGATGCAAAAACCTGTAATGCTTTACAACAAGTAGGGGTATGGTTCAAAAAAATACACAATCAACATTATGCATGTATAATCGTTAATCGTTATGCATTTACCTAGAGATGAACATTAGAGAAAACAAGCCAATTCGAACTTATCATTAAGCCCCTTGGGCAAGAGGCTTTGCATAAACCAAATCCAATAGGCTTCACGCTGTAGCAGAAACTTAGTGGTATCTCTGTCAGGACGTACTGTGACTTTCTCTAGAATGCCAAAGCGCAATTGAGCAATAGAGTGCTTTTTGTCTAACCAATGTACTGCAAGCGGTGAACTAGTGGTTTTGGTCCGAATTCTGCTCTTGTGTTCGGTAATTCGAACACGAATCGACCTTTCAGTTTTGCCAACATAAAACATCTCGCATGGACACTTAATAAAATATATAACATGGTGACTTACAATTAGCATCAAAATTAAGAATGATCTTTTTTCCTGTCCATGGGTGTGTTACATATCTGCCAGTGATGGCATTATGGCAATGTGAGCAGTTCATGCAAGTAGTCATGCCTCTAAATGACATGGTTGGTTTAACTGTGGTCTGATTAAGCATCTCTTTTAGATTATTTGATCGTTTGTACGCAAATAACGGTTGCTCGGTAAAGAGATTTCCAAAGACAGCTTCATTTTGAAGTAGATCCCATCGTTGCAGGATACTTTTCTTGACAAAATTGGAATTGCTAGAGTAAGTGGATACAAATACTTCTCGGCTGGAGGAAACCGGTTTATCCTGCTTAAGCAAAAGTGATTCACGACTCTTAGTCATTGCTCGACTTGCTGCCTCATTCACCACTTTGGGGGGATAGCCCCTAGCTAGAAATTTGTCTTTGAATTCATGCATAGTCTGCACGCTGGACCCAGGGTCAGAGGAAATACGTCTAATTCTTAACAGTTGAGAAAAAGGTAGATGTCTTTTAAGGGACCAAGGATGAAAACTCTGATAATGCAAAGCATTATTGCGATCAGTTTGCTTCTTGTACACCGCAGTCTCAATATTAGTACCCGTCCTTGTTAGAATGACATCAAGATAAGAAATACTTTGAGGATCAATAGAATATGTGAATTGAATTCGAGGGTTAATTGTATTCAGCTGTTGTATGCATGACACTAGTTCATTTTTAGACCCCTGCCATACAACCAGAATATCGTCGATGTATCGACGATACATCAGAAGATTAGATGACCACAGTGGATTAGAAAGAATATGCTCTGATTCATATTTAAGCATGAAGATGTTAGCATAGCTAGGTGCCCCAGAAAAGCCCATCGATGTGCCATTAGCTTGAAGAAAGAAATCACCCTTCCACTGAAAGTAACTGTGGAATAAACAAAAGTGTAAAAGTTCGAGTAAAAACACTTTGTTGGCTCTGACGAAATCCTGTTTAAGTAAAGCCCATTCAACAGCTTCAATGCCCTCAATATGAGGGATCGAAGTGTACAATGACACAACATCAATAGTGCAAAAAAAGACTTCTACTGAAAGTGGTAATCTCATATCTGCAATGATATTCAATAGATGCGTGGTATCCTGCAAATAAGATGGACTAGACTGAACAATTGGTTGGAAAAAGGTATCTAAGTATCGTCCTAGTGGATCATGAATTGACCCACAACCGGAGACAATGGGTCTCAACGGGGGGTCTTTGACATTCTTATGGATCTTCGGTAGCATGTACAGGGAAGGTCTACGTGGAAATCTCGTGAACAAAAATTCCCTAGTTTTATTGTTGATCCAACACATATCCACGGCATTCTGTAGAATGGAATTCAATAGGGACACAAAAGAACTAGTAGGGTCTGCAGTGAGTGGAATGTAAGTATCTTGATCCTGTAACATTGTCTCAACTTTATTTTCATAGTGAGTACGATCCATTACAACAAGTGCCCCTCCCTTATCCGCTTTTGTAAAATGTAGAGTGGTGTTACATCTTAAGGAATTCAATGCCATTTTTTCACCTTTTGTCAAATTGGAAGACCCTGGTTTTAAACATGGAATGTGTTTTAAATCCTGTTTGACCAGATTCTCAAATAAATCGATGGTTTTGTGTGAGAAAGGTGGTAAAAAAGAGCTTTTGGGTTTGAATTCCAAATTACCCTCCTCTACAATAGGATTGGGAGTGGTTTCAATAGTGGAAAAAAAGTATCGTAGGCGGAGCTTCCTAGTAAATTTAAAAAGATCGACCTGCGAATCAAGAGCCTTCATTCCATCATATACAGGAAAGGCTCTTGATTCGCAGGTCGATCTTTTTAAATTTACTAGGAAGCTCCGCCTACGATACTTTTTTTCCACTATTGAAACCACTCCCAATCCTATTGCAGAGGAGGGTAATTTGGAATTCAAACCCAAAAGCTCTTTTTTACCACCTTTCTCACACAAAACCATCGATTTATTTGAGAATCTGGTCAAACAGGATTTAAAACACATTCCATGTTTAAAACCAGGGTCTTCCAATTTGACAAAAGGTGAAAAAATGGCATTGAATTCCTTAAGATGTAACACCACTCTACATTTTACAAAAGCGGATAAGGGAGGGGCACTTGTTGTAATGGATCGTACTCACTATGAAAATAAAGTTGAGACAATGTTACAGGATCAAGATACTTACATTCCACGCACTGCAGACCCTACTAGTTCTCTTGTGTCCCTATTGAATTCCATTCTACAGAATGCCGTGGATATGTGTTGGATCAACAATAAAACTAGGGAATTTTTGTTCACGAGATTTCCACGTAGACCTTCCCTGTACATGCTACCGAAGATCCATAAGAATGTCAAAGACCCCCCGTTGAGACCCATTGTCTCCGGTTGTGGGTCAATTCATGATCCACTAGGACGATACTTAGATACCTTTTTCCAACCAATTGTGCAGTCTAGTCCATCTTATTTGCAGGATACCACGCATCTATTGAATATCATTGCAGATATGAGATTACCACTTTCAGTAGAAGTCTTTTTTTGCACTATTGATGTTGTGTCATTGTACACTTCGATCCCTCATATTGAGGGCATTGAAGCTGTTGAATGGGCTTTACTTAAACAGGATTTCGTCAGAGCCAACAAAGTGTTTTTACTCGAACTTTTACACTTTTGTTTATTCCACAGTTACTTTCAGTGGAAGGGTGATTTCTTTCTTCAAGCTAATGGCACATCGATGGGCTTTTCTGGGGCACCTAGCTATGCTAACATCTTCATGCTTAAATATGAATCAGAGCATATTCTTTCTAATCCACTGTGGTCATCTAATCTTCTGATGTATCGTCGATACATCGACGATATTCTGGTTGTATGGCAGGGGTCTAAAAATGAACTAGTGTCATGCATACAACAGCTGAATACAATTAACCCTCGAATTCAATTCACATATTCTATTGATCCTCAAAGTATTTCTTATCTTGATGTCATTCTAACAAGGACGGGTACTAATATTGAGACTGCGGTGTACAAGAAGCAAACTGATCGCAATAATGCTTTGCATTATCAGAGTTTTCATCCTTGGTCCCTTAAAAGACATCTACCTTTTTCTCAACTGTTAAGAATTAGACGTATTTCCTCTGACCCTGGGTCCAGCGTGCAGACTATGCATGAATTCAAAGACAAATTTCTAGCTAGGGGCTATCCCCCCAAAGTGGTGAATGAGGCAGCAAGTCGAGCAATGACTAAGAGTCGTGCATCACTTTTGCTTAAGCAGGATAAACCGGTTTCCTCCAGCCGAGAAGTATTTGTATACACTTACTCTAGCAATTCCAATTTTGTCAAGAAAAGTATCCTACAACGATGGTATCTACTTCAAAATGAAGCTGACTTTGGAAATCTCTTTACCGAGCAACCGTTATTTGCGTACAAACGATCAAATAATCTAAAAGAGATGCTTAATCAGACCACAGTTAAACCAACCATGTCATTTAGAGGCATGACTACTTGCATGAACTGCTCACATTGCCATAATGCCATCACTGGCAGATATGTAACACACCCATGGACAGGAAAAAAGATCATTCTTAATTTTGATGCTAATTGTAACAGTCACCATGTTATATATTTTATTAAGTGTCCATGCGAGATGTTTTATGTTAGCAAAACTGAAAGGTCGATTCGTGTTCGAATTACCGAACACAAGAGCAGAATTCGGACCAAAACCACTAGTTCACCGCTTGCAGTACATTGGTTAGACAAAAAGCACTCTATTGCTCAATTGCGCTTTGGCATTCTAGAGAAAGTCACAGTACGTCCTGACAGAGATACCACTAAGTTTCTGCTACAGCGTGAAGCCTATTGGATTTGGTTTATGCAAAGCCTCTTGCCCAAGGGGCTTAATGATAAGTTCGAATTGGCTTGTTTTCTCTAATGTTCATCTCTAGGTAAATGCATAACGATTAACGATTATACATGCATAATGTTGATTGTGTATTTTTTTGAACCATACCCCTACTTGTTGTAAAGCATTACAGGTTTTTGCATCAGTCGCTTCTTTTCTTTCTTCTTCTTTTTTTCTTATATTTGCTGTTCATTGTGATTCTGTAGTTTTGTTTTTCCTATTTCATTAGTTTAAAGTTTTGTTGAATTTTTCAAGATGGCGGCTTTGTGTCATCGTATTAGGATAGTTTATATGTTAGTCCTGTTTCTATGACTAATTTGGTTTTTAAACACGCCGACGCGGACGGCTTTTGAGAAGCCAGTGTTGGTGGTCAGTTTGGGTGGAACACAGTTGGTTTAGGTAAGCGCTATTCTTTTCTGAAATCTAAATTTATATAAATGTTTGGGAGACTAGAATTTTGACATTTGGGTCTCGACATTTTCAGAGTCAGAACGCTGATTACTACTGCAACCGCAGCTTTAAACTTTACGTGGGTTGGCGTTTGGGATAATTAATGGAGAGTCATTTGGATCACTCACACCATAGTGAGATATAGTGGTAAGCTTTGTTCTATGGTTGGCTCTGTGTTCGTTTATATAGATGCTTCGAGGTTTTGGTTTGATTTATTTATTTTTTACAGCGCAACTTCAGGATTGGTGCAGATACACCTAGTCCTTTATTTTTGGTACTCTTAATCGTGTTCCACTCATCGTAGTTCCTTAAGGTACGCATTGTCTTTTTGTAAGTAGCACACATTTTTGGCGCATAGTGCTTTCACTTTTCGGTTTCTTGTGGTGGTGGCATTTCGCTTTTTTGACATTTTATATCGTGTTACACTCATTGTAGTTTCTTTAGGTATGAACTAGCTCTGTGTTGAGCACTTATGGCTTTTTATAATTCGCACACATTTTAGGCATATAGTACTTTCACTTTTCGGTTTCTCGCGGTGGTGGCATTTCGCTCCTGTTGCAATGACCAGAATGCTATTCCCCTGCCTTTCCTTGAACAGCAGAATTGTATATGTACTAATTATGACAATATATGATGTTTTTTTACAATTGTTACATTTATTGTCCGTTTTTATAGAATCCCCTGATGAAGGGCTGAATTGTAAGCCCGAAATGCATTGGGATTTGCTTCATGAAATTGTGAATACAGACCTTTTTGCTGAGAAAAAGCAACGCTTTGTCAAGCCTTTTTTTCGTCATTGATTAAAATCAAAAGGACACAAGGATTCAGTTTCACTGTCAATTTGTTTTCGACGTGTGAAAATTATCTATGTCTATGTTTCTAATGTTTTATCATGGTGTATTGGTGAACAATTGTTTATCTTTTGAGCGAGTCATGTGTTATAATTAAGTTACTTTTTCATGTCTAAAGATGAGTATGCCCCACCTGGGCACCAGTAGTGCACTTGTTTTTCTAGACACTTGTCTAGATTCTCTCATCATATTGGAATACTGACACTTTGACAAGGAGCAAGGGAAATCATTGTATATACTAGTAAGTTCCAGCAGTTAGTATTCATGGCAGATTGCACAGATGCATCCACAGCTGCTGCATTCCATCATGGCCCATAAGAGGAATTGGAAGGGGCTTTATCTATGGTGGATGAACCTGCCTACTGGACTAATAGACTTAACACTAAACTGATGGCGGAAAAAATAAAGACGCCAAGAAAGGCCCCTTTCCCCAAGGGTATTCGTAAACTTATCCACGCAGGTCTATAGATTTCCCTTGGACCCTTTTCTTCACCTGGTAGTATATTGTTCTTGAGCAGCTGTGGCTGCAGGCCCCTTTTTGGCACACGACACATAGTTTAGTGTGTGATCTACTTACGCTCTAGTGTATTGTGTTATTAATTTTCTCTTTCTAATTATTGTAGGTTTGTATTGAGTCTGAATCCATGGCAGAATTTGCAGGTCTGTCATTTGAGGATGATATGGCAAGAGCCATCTTGACCACTACTCCCAGTATTATTGATTCCATCGCTACTTCCGGGGTTAGTGTTGGGGATGAGTGGGCGAAACTTTTGCTTCTCAAAAAATCACACACTCGGACAAGCATACATGGCGCAATCATGACGGAGTATCTCCGCGGTAACTGCGCTCCTACGGGTCTGATTGTGACAAATGCCCCCAGACTGTTTCTGAATGATAAACAATTTCTTAAAGATTGGTCACTAATAGCATGGCGATGCACCCGGGATTGGCTGATCCTTATTATCTGCACCGCGAAACGCATCGCCAATGCCATACTAATTGAAATTCAGGTACTAGAGGGTCAGATTAAAACTACACTATCAAACGTAGCTTTTAAGAAAAATCTTGAGGAAACCAACAAATCTAACAAAGAATTTAAAGATAGCTTTCTTCTGACCAAGATCGAGAAGTTCAAAAAGGATTTGGCTCGCTTTTCGTTAGAAAAGGTCTACCCTTACACCCACGAAAGCTACGTACCACCTGAGTTGAACAAAAGAGGACAGAGGTATGGCTCTAACTATTCATCTTCAGGGTCAGAGGCTTGGTAAAGCGACTCCGATTCCTCAGAACAGGCTGCACCACGACCCAGAGGAAGGGGTGGGAATAATAGGAGACAGTGGAGAGGCCAACATCAGGCCCAATGGTAGCCACCGACACCTTGGCATTACCCAAATGCACCTTTTTATCCACAAATGATACCTTTCAATCCACCTCCTCAATACTTTCAAATCAGTCTTTTTTAGGACAGGGCCGGGGCCGCTTCCGAGGGAGGAGAAGGGGACAGCAAGCAAAAGCTCAAGTGCACTGGAGTCCTCCTACGTCTCCACGGAGCTTACGCAGCATGAAGAAAGGTCCAACAGTGGCGGGACCGAGCAGCGACTAGTGGTCAATTTGAGTAAACACACATTGACGGAAATGGAGGAAACAGTCCTGAACAGAGATTTGGGATTTGTCCCCACTAATACTAGAGACCCCTTTCTCATTCAGTGTGAACTAGCGAGGTTTTTTCATAAAATAAGACTTCACTTTTTCTTTAAAAACCGGACAGATGATGACATTCAGCCTCTATGTGAGGTCACGGATAGTGGCTTGAGTCCCCAATCCACCTTTAGCCCCACCAGTCATGCAGTACCTGATCAGGTTTTAACCTTTGAGAAAGCTGTTACTTATGATGTTTCCAACCTCAAAACGAAGTTTAATAACCATTACCAGAATCTTCCAGCGCTAGAAAAACAAGCACTAGATTCCCTGTCCAGAGATTCTTCTATCACTATAAATCCTGCCGTCAAGGGCGGGGCTATTGTCATTCTGGATACTTCAGATTACCGGGACAAATGCCTCAGGCAGCTGACAAACGTCAGGTCCTATCGCTTGTTGACTATAGATCCAACAGCCAGACTAACTAGAGAGATCAGTGAGTTAGTTGAGGAAGCGAGAATCGAGGGATGGGTGTCAACTCAAGAGGCAAACTATCTTGTAACTACTCACCCTGTGATGCCCTATTTCTATGTGCTACCCAAGGTGCATAAGCCACAGTGTCCCCCACCTGGCAGACCCATTATTTCGGGTATAGGTTCACTTCTTGAGCCTCTTTCCACCTTTGTGGATCATTTTTTGAGACCTCTGTTCAAAACAATGCCGACTTACCTTCAAGACACTAAGGATGTCTTACAGTTGTTACCCGATATAAATTTCAACAGTGAGACGGATTTCCTCGTCAGTTGGAAACATTAGATGCAGTTAGGGCACTCCTTGGCCAGAGACCAGGGACTACAGGTACACCAGTTTCTTTCATCATGGAATGCGCCAGGCTGGCAATGACTGAAAACTTTTTCAGATTTGAGGATCAGATTTACCTCCAAACATCTGGTACATCCATGGGCAGTGCTTTTGCCCCCAGCCTGGCGAACCTCTATGTTCATCTTTTTGAACAGAACTGTGTACTTGTGGATGAGAACCCCTTTCGGAGCCACATTATTGAGTGGAAGCGCTATATAGACGACATATTAGTCATATGGAGAGGGGACATGGCTACACTTAATTCCTTCCGTGCCTGGCTTAACGCATAGAATAACTATCTGAACTTTACAATAGACGTGAGCAAGACGAGTTTGCCGTTTCTTGACTTGCGTATTTTTCCATCACCTAGGGGCTTAGAAAGTGAACTCTACATGAAGCCCATGGCCAGGAACTCACTGTTAACATACAATAGTTTCCATCCCAAATCCTTACGTGATGGGTTCCCATTTGGCCAGTTCCTCCGGCTTAGAAGGAATTGTTCCACCACTGAGGATTTCAGGAAACATGCCACTGTGCTTTCCCGCAACCTTCGAGCTAGAAAATACCCAAAGAGACTGATACGACAATCCTATAAGAGAGCTTCAAACAATAATCGTGAAGCACTTATAGAATCAACAGTGCCAAAACCTCCATTAACACGGCTTACTTGCGTCAATACGTTCAGTACCAAATCTAATCAAATTCAAAAGATTGTGCACAGACATTGGCGCATTTTGAATGTTGGGCAGAACAGGATACCTCTACCACTCTTTTCTTTTAAAAGGGGTAGAAATTTGCGTGACAGTCTTGTTCATACACGACCGAGAGGTGCTTCTGCACCAGAACCTAAAACACTTTGGAAATTTGTGTGAGACATGTACAGCATGCCCACAAACTAAACATACTACCGAGGTAGACATCGGCACTCGGAGACCATGGACACAGATTAAGCATACCAATTGTAAAAGCGAGAGAGTTATTTATTTAATAACATGCCCCTACTCTAAAAAATACGTTGGCATGACAACACATAAAATTAAACAAAGGATAATGGAGCATAAAAGCAGCATTCGGTGCAAAAAGCAGGCTACACGATTGACCAGCCACTTCCTTGAACAAAACCATCGACCTGAGGATATGACTTGGACTATTCTTGAACAGCCATACATGCCTAGACATATCACTGACATCACTACATTCCTATTTAGGAAAGAGCAATGCTGGGTGTTTAAGTTACGCAGTAATGTGGAGGGGCTCAATGATGAAATCCCGTGGACCCTAATCTAGTTCCACTACCTCTAGTTCTATAAACCCCCAGCTCAGCAACATTTACAACATCTCAACTGGGCAGATTGCCCCACTTTCCTCTGCGCCTTTTAACTGGGAGCTGTTAAATACAACACTTATGTAGTAGTCTGAGTGTCATCATCATGGAGTCTAAGGGACATATGTAGGTAAAAGTGAAATACTGAATTCCTAATACCGAATTTTACCGATTCGGTATTAAGAATTCGGTATTTCCGATGTAGGTAAAAAATCTGTATTTTATACCAATTCGATAAAAACAATATTGAATCCTTAATACCGATCGGCATTACCGATCGGTATTACAGAATCTGTATTACCGAATCGCAGCAATTGAGGAATCAGCCAATCCTGTGCATCCACCCCACCTCCCAACCAGGAAGTGGCCACACCCATGCAGGTGCATTGCATCTGAACCTTCTGGAGAGGCAGGGAGTGCAGAGGAGTACACAGGAGCAACAGTGAGAACTGTACCTGAAAAATACAGCATAATGGCCAACAAGGACACCGAAAATGAAGCTTCAGAACGCAAAAGAAAGCTAAAATTTAGCAAAAGGGAGCTTCAGATCCTGATTGAGGAGGTGGTGAAACATCACACCAAGCTGTTTGGGAAACAGTCCTTGCAAGTGCATGAATCTGAGAAGCGGAGAATATGGCTTGGAATCCATGCACAGGTGAATGCGGTAGGAGTGACCCCCCGTGAAATTGATGCACTAAAAAAAAAGGTGGTACGATGACAGTAGTCAAACTAAGAAGAAGATGGCAGAGATTAAAAAACAAGCAAGCCTGACAGGAGGAAGAAACAGGGCACCTGCACTGACTGTACTGGGGCAGTTGGTGGAGTTCACCATAGAGCCTAACAGTATAAGCGGAATCGGGGATGCAGACAGCTCAGCCAGAGCTGCCAACAAACAAGGTAAGACGCATGCACACCAAGCTGCGCCCCCCACTCCCTAACCCCATTCCCCAATGAGGCAGTGCGCATCCCACTCCAGTACAGGTTTCACTAAACACCAGAAATGCATGATGGGAGATGTATTTAGTGTAACACCTATCATGACAGACATCACACTGGACACAAAGGCATGTGACACACTTCAGTGATAAGCAAGCAGAGAGCAGGAAGATAGATTGTCAGAAATGTAAATTTATCATTGGAACGTAGTCCTGCCAGATTAGTGAGCTAATGTTCTATTTGTGTCCACAGGCGAGACATCGCGCAGGTCTGCACATGACAAGGCAGGAAGGGCACCCCGGAGGGAGACATCGGAGGAGGCCAGTGCAACTGCAGGGCACACCACCACCGGCATCACCACCACTGCCAGCATCACCACCACTGCCAGCAACAACACCACTGCCAGCATCACCACCACTGCCATCAGCAGCAGCAGCGTCACCACCGGCAGTAACAAGACACAGGAGGCATGCAGTTGCCAGACTCCAAGAGATGGAGTTGTCCTTGGAAGACAGCAGAGGTGGCGAACAGCCAACTGTGCCAGTGGATGCAGGATCGCAGTCCCCCACAGTGCATGCACAGACAGGTGCCAGATGCCGCAGGGCTAGGGAACCCAGTCCCCATTTGCAGGGTGAGGAGCATGGTGTGTTCGCAGGGCTGGAGGCGAGCATGGTTAAGATTCAGCGCCTGCAAGGGAAAGCAATACAATCAGTACAGCGGCAGGTGAGGCAAGTGAATGCTAGCAGAACATTGAAAAGGGCATCTGCTCTATGAACAAGACGCTCGCTGAGGGCATGAAGGAAATGGCAGAGGGTATGAGGGACATGTCCTGCTCAGTGATGCTGCTGTGCAGCAAACTTGATGAGGACAGGCTGGCACGGCGCAGGGAGAGGCAGAAGATGGACAATCATACAAAGGCGGTGAACCGCCTCTCCACAGCCACCTCTCTCTCCAGCAGGTGCTCCGTGGCCATGCAGGAAGGGCTCGCACACTGCAGACGTGATGTTTCAAGGGGGCTTGTTGAGGTTACAAGTGCACTTGAAGTGCTCCTTACTGCTCAGGCTGCAAATACTGGTGCAGGTGACGTTGGGGACAGTGCTGAGACGACGAGTCGCAGCAGTATAACGCCCCCTGCAACTGAGATCAGGAGGAGCAGCAGGCGTCATGGGGCTGGCACTGGATCGATTCCAAGTGATGACAGTCTGCTCGGGGAATCCAGCAGTGTTGTGCGTGGCCGCAGGCGTTAATTCAGGCCATACTTTGACTACTTAACTGGGTGACTTAACCCATGACATCTGCGTAGGGCGGTTACAAATGGGACTGGCATGTTCAGCCCTTTGTGTAGTGGCGTAGTGCCAATATATTAAACTACGTCACACAAATGCAACAACTGGCTGTGTCTCCTTACTTACTCAGAAATATTTGCGTGTGATCTCAGCCCGTCTTTGTCTCCCATCTGGTGCTGGCGCCACTCCTGCTGCGTTGGGCTCTGGCTGTGCAAATTCATCATCATCGTCCTCAGAGTCAGTTAATTCAACTTCTGTACCACTTGCTGTTACTCTGCTCCTGAGGCGGAAAGCCGGGAGAGTGCTCTATTTTTAAACTTGTTATTGTGCTTTTGTGTATTTTAAAAGTTCACTCACCCAATTTACTTTAGCTGACTAGCGGGATCACCGCTGATAGGAAACGGCGGGGAAACGCTATCCCAGCGCCTTGCTCCGATCATAGGCCACGCCCCCTTCGGAGGCCACGCCCACCGCCCATCCACTTTCTCCCCATAAAAATGTGCCTCCACAGGAAGCGCAGCGGACGAGCGCAGCGGGCACGCCGATTGCGCGCCGATTGCGCGCCGAAGGCGCACCTAAGGAAAGCCCGTCTGCGCCCATCCGCGACCGACCGAGGCTAGAGGCAGGTCACTCTACCCCTCTTATCCATTATTCCAGCTCGCAGCTGATCAAGCTACAAGGCAAGTGGCCATTGGCAAATGCCGCCGTCAACCAAATTACCAAACTTGGCCTCTTATCCTCCCAAACTTCATCCCAATCGAATTCCCGGTCTCTGCCCCGCGCCAGTTGTCCTCCAGTCCCGTCTGCCACTGGCCACCGTCCCACAGCCATCTCCGCAATGTATCTTAATACCAGATCGGCAGTTAAACATCAGCTCGATCTCTTCTCGCTATTGGAGTCCCACAAACCCGACTTACTATTCCTTACTGAGACTTGGTTCTCGGACAGTTCTCTCCCCTCCTTACTGGCTATACTCCCACCATCCTATTATGCTATCCGAGTCGATCGTTCTTCCGGAAAGCCAGGTGGAGGGGTGGCCCTGATTGCCCGCAAAGAACTTACGTTCCAATCTTTAGCATTCTCCTCCCTGGGCTCATCAGACTGTCTAGTTGCCCGTTCACTTTCCCTGACCCCCCCTCTCACGTGTGTTCTTATCTACCGACCTCCATCTTCCCCGCAATCGTTCCTTCCTAACTTCCAAGACCTGATGGCTACCCTAGTTGTCAACCACTCTTCCATCGTAGTCCTTGGAGATTTCAACTTCTGGCCCTCCGACCCCGCGGAATGTGCAACTTCCAAGGAGTTCTCAGACTCACTCCGTTCGCTCAATTTTATTTCTGCGGTCCAAGCCCCCACCCATAGGCTGGGACATATCCTTGACCAAATTTGGTACCGAGACTGTCCGGTCACCTCACTCTCCATTTCTCCCTGCGTTTGGTCGGATCATTTTCTGATCACCTTTTCTTTATGCCCCCACTCACTCCCCAAACCCCTCCCTGCCAAAAACGTCTGGGCCCGATCATGGAACCGCGTTGATGCAGCGGCTTTGTCGGCCACACTCTCTTCATCTAGCCCCGACCTCTCAGGGCTGCCATCCTCAGCACAGGCTGAATCTATCAACAGCTGGCTGCGGGCTGGCTGCGATTCCATCGCCCCTCTGAAATGCATCTCGTCCAAACGCCTCAAAGATGCCAACCGATGGTTTTCTAACGACCTAAAGACTCAAAAACTCAACCTCCACCAAGCGGAACGCCTTTGGAGACGTGATTACTGCCCCACCTCTAGACTCCAATACACCACCCTCTTAGCCCAATATAAGAAGTCTATTCTGGAAGCCAAAAAGGCCTACTTCTCATCCAAAATTCAACTTGCGGAGAACCGGCCCAGAGAAATATTCTCCATCGTCCAAGACCTGGCTTATTCTGATAGAGCTTCTCTCTCTCTTCCTTCTCAATCACTTTGTGACTCCCTTAATTCCTTCTTCCTCGATAAAATCAGCATGATCAAGGCCAAGATTCCTTCCCCATCCTCTTCTTTCACCGACCCCTGCTGCCCTCCTGCTGTAGCTCGTCTGGACTCCATTCCCCCCCTCACAACTGATTCTTTCACCTCCATTCTTCCTATGGTTAAATCCGGCTCCCCCTTGGATCCCTGCCCTGCCTATATCCTGAAGCAGATCTATACCCATTGCCCCACTCCACCTCTCTTGTTTCTCAACAGCTCCTTATCCCAGGGTATTGTTACCCCTTCACTCAAATCAGCGGTGATTGTACCTATTTTAAAAAAACCTGGCGCGGATTCCTCAAACCCAGTCAATTACCGTCCCATATCCCTTCTGCCCTTCCTGGCAAAAGTGCTGGAACACCATGTGGTCAGAACCTTGAGCCAATTCGTGGAAAGATACAGCGTCTTGGCCCCAAGGCAGGCTGGTTTTCGCCCCGCACACTCAACCGAGTCAGTAATTATATCGGTCCTGGACAATCTTCGAGAAGGTATGGATTCTAGTCAGCCCCAGGCCCTGGTCCTTCTTGATCTCTCCGCCGCATTCGACACGGTTGACCATACCATCTTACTTTCACGTGTCGAGGCGGCGGGAATCGGAGGGACTGCCCTGCTATGGCTCTCCTCCTTCTTGAGTGGGCGCACCCAAGCGGTCCGCTTGGGCGAGTACTCAGCTGACTATCGCCCAGTCCAGTGCGGGGTCCCCCAAGGATCCTCCTTGTCCCCTCTGCTATTCAACCTTTACATTGCCCCCCTTATTTTTGCGTTACAGCAACTGGAGGTCTCTGTCTACAACTACGCAGACGACCTCCAGCTTATTTTTTCTCTCTCTTCCTCCCCCCAGTCAATTTCTAATTTTCAGTTCATCATGACTTTTATCCAGGACTGGATGAACTTCAACCACCTGAAACTCAATCCCGACAAAACGGAATTGGTGTTGACGGGTGGTTGCTCCAGTCCCTGGTCCTTCTCCTTCTGGCCCCCTTCTCTAGGCCCCCCACCCACGCCGGTCCCCTCTGTCAAAACTCTTGGATTCAAAATCAACAATCAACTCTCTCTCCACTCTCAAGTCAGTGCCGTCGTCTCCTCAGCCTTCCTCTCCCTCAGAACTATCCGGAAAGTCTCACGTTTTTTCTCTCCATCCGCCCTCAAACTAATACTCCTAGCCATGGTGACGTCTCGCTTGGACTACGGCAACGCCCTCTACCATGGCATGCCTGCGTACCTCGTGAGGCGCCTACAACTAGTTCAAAACCAGGCGGCCCGACTGGTTTTTAACTCACCCAAGTCACAACATGTCACCCCCCTTCTCAGATCCCTCCACTGGCTCCCTGTTCGGCAACGCGCTCTTTTCAAGCTTGGCTGTACCATCTTTAAAGCCCGGTCTGGCACTGCCCCGGCTTTTATCAACACAGCCATTCAAGACTAAATCCCCCCTAGAGAACTGCGCTCCACAACCCAGCAACTGCTGGTGGTACCTCGCTTCAAACGGAAAAAGTGGGGAGGTTCCAAATTCTCTACCACGGTCCCCGCCTTTTGGAACTCTCTCCCACTCCAACTGAGGTCTTGCTCCCAATATCCCTTATTCCGCAAAGGCCTCAAAACATTCCTCTTTACTGAAGCCTTCCAATCCTAACCACCCTGATCCCTCAGCTGTCATGCCCCTTGAGCAGTAGTAATCACATAGCGCCAAGAAACCGCCTGGTGTACGAGCGCTCTACAAATTCTTTAAAACTCAAACTCATTCTTAGTGGCAAGGTTATGCAGCATAGCGCAAGTTGCGATGATCTTGCAGCAGATGATGGGTGTGTACTGACGTGCACCTCCGCTTTTGTGGAGGCAGCGGAACCTGCTTTTCAATAGTCCAAACGTGCGCTCCACAACGTTGCGTGTTGATTTGTGCCCCACATTGTATCGTCTTTCACTTGGGGTCGATGAGTTTAGGTAAGGCATGAGGTTGAATGACTGCACAGCATAAGCGCTATCACCTAGGTGGAGAAGACAGTACCATTAATGACAGTCAGCAACACATTAATCTGCAGTGTACATCAGGGTGTGTCACAGTGATTTACCTAGCAGGTATCCTTCTCCAAATTCTCCTGCAGCCAGGCGTGTGTAGATCCCACTGTTCTGGAATATGTATGAGTCGTGGGTGCTCCCAGGAAATTTGGCCACTATGTCGGGGATTAAGTTGGCTGCATCGCAGATTACCTGCACATTAATGGAGTGGGTTGATTTTCTCTTTCGGTAGATGTACTCAGTGGCTGCAGGTGGGCAGATTGGAATGTGTGTCCCATCAATGCACCCTATCACATGCGGGAACTGTGCCTTTTGGTAAAAGTCTGTCTTGGTTTTCAGCAGTTCCGGCTGTGTGGTTGGGAAGCTTATGTAGTGATGCATTCTCTGCATCATGGCATCCAGGAATTTGTTGAAGAAACAGGACAGGCAACTCTGTGACACCCCACCTACCGCAGCTATCACCCCCTGGTAACTGCCAGATGCAAGTAGGTGTAGGCTACAGAGCACCTGCACATCTGGTGGTATAGCGTGCACCCTTGTTGTTGGATGCTCCAGGAGTGGGTGCAGGTCCCTTATCAGGTCCAGGATGGTTTGGGGGTGGAGCCTGTACCTTTCATGGATCTCTGCCTCAGTCAGTTGGAAGAGTGTGATGCGCTGTCTGTAAACGCGCTCCTCCCGTCTCCAGATCCTCACTCCTGCTGCCTGTAGCCGTAGCTGCCTTGCTATCACATAGAGGGCCGCCATAGTGATCACACTGTTGCATTTTGGGACTGTTTAAATACACTGCAGCTGATTACCACCTGCTTGCAGTCAGTGGTAATTTCCGACTCTTAAATACCGAATTTTAGGAAATTTGATATTACCGAATTTCTCAACAACTCTTTTATGGTTTTTACCGTTTCTTATTTACCGATTCGGTATTTGGGTGTTCGGTGATTCCGAATTGGTAAATAAGAAATTGGTAATTAGAAATCGGTATTTTCCGATTCCTTATTACCGATTCCCTTCCTACATTGGGGATTGCTATTTACCGGTCGGTAATGCTGAAATCTACAGATTTTCGGTATTACCGACCGGTATTTGGGCCACCTACATCGGGCCCTAAATTGATTATTCCATCCATTACTAATAGCCCCGTGGCTAGGAGGGTTATAGCGCCCCAGCAACAAAAGCGGTCCTTCCCCCTTTTCTAACCGCAGGTTGGGATGTTTTGCCTGCCTGTTTGCTGTACCCGTCTTTGGCTTGTATCATTGCCTCCGGGTATTTATCTACATATATTTGTCACTGGCTTATACTTTATCTGGCTCCTACATTTATTTACAGCTATATGTGGGAAGTATACATTTATCACGCTGCTATGATGGCAGTTCTGTTAGAGGTTGATCATTTAGTGGATATTGTATGTGCCAGTGTCTCGCGTTATTTAGTATACAACTAGGATGCTTGGTAAAAGGGTTTGCATTAGTGATCCAAGTTGATGTCCTTATTCGCAACAACTATTTCTCCCGGTAGCCCTGAGTTTTTTAACGATTGTATGAGCTAAGTTGAGGGTATTGGAAAACTACAACTCCCAAGTTTTTTTACTTTACGTGTAGTTTGTAAATGACGGCATCATGCGTCAACTAACCGCGACGCGCATCACGTTGCTCCGCTAGCAGCATTTCGTCTCTTACAGGTGCGGGCAGTTCCCTATATCCTTAACTTGTATTTAAACCCCCGGCCCGGCCGGATGTCACCACTTGTGACTCTCAGGATTCGGCCCGGGGTAACGACGGATTAGGTAATAGCGGTTGCCTGTGTATGACTGATCTTCCGATGTCTACTTAGACGTTGTTTAGCTTGGCTATGAGCGGCTCATGTTATGTGAGGAACTCAACCTCTACTCTCCTGTCTGGATATTTCTAAATGATCTGTAGTGTCAACCTTATAATTCGTTAAGGTAGCAAACGCTACACATTCCTGCACTGCCTGTTTTCTCTGGTTCCTTTGAGGAGTAAGGTAGTGTGTGATTGGCTGCTTATCTTTTATTGTAATTTCAAAAGGTAGTTGTAAACACATTCTTGACGGTGCTTTTGATTAATCTTGCGAAACCCACATGATTTTGAATGTATTTCTAGTGGTGGTGCATAGTGGGTCTACCACTTTTTAACATTACAGCCCCCATTCTTATGGGTTTAGTCTTTTTCCTTTTTTCCATTTCACAGAGCGTTGCCTCACGCCCTGAGCTGTTGCCAGGAGCGGTGGGTTCCCTCCCGATTTGATACGGGTAAGGTGTTTTGATACTTAGTTCCCATTTAATTATTGGTGAGGACTTTGGTATGTTCACATTGTAATATAATGTGTCCTTTTTATATATAGAAATGGAGACCGATGTTCAGCTTGTGCATTTGAAAATGTGGAAAAAACAATTTCTTCCTTTTTCAACAGGAGAAGGACACCTATGCCTGTAGTGCCAACATTTGCCGTATACAGGTATATGGTTGTATCGTTCCTTATATTTTGTGTTTAATTTCTTTCACAATCATAGTGCAGTAGTTACACCTAGGTCCTGAAGAAAGCCATGATCATAGGATTATCTGGATTGGCTGAAACATTTAGACCTCATCACTAGCGCGCTCGTACATTAATTCAGATCGCGCTCGCACTTTTTAACTGTTGACACCACGGGATATCGAATACATTTATTTTTCCCCTGGTAGTCAATTTTAACTCACTTATTCCTACACTGCACTACAAACTCACCACACTGCTTGGTGCTTCATTGATTTTAGGTGATCTAGTTTGGATTACATTAAAAAAACATCTGCGGGCTCCTCCTTTAACACTAGTAAGGAGTTGCAGCTCCTTGGCTGCACTAGTGTGTAGCCGAGAGGAGATCCCCAAATGATGAAGCATGCCACTTCGGTGGGTGATGGGAATCCGTCCTCTTAATTGAGACTCCCCTTTTTTTGTTTTCTTTTTTGTTTACTTTTCCCTGTTGTACATACTGCTGAAATGTCTGTCTAAACATGTCTTTTTGAGACCCGCGGATTTCTTGTTGTTGTTATATTCGTAAATAGCACCATGAAAGAAGCAGGTATCTGAAGAAACAATGCAAATTGGTAACATACGATGACGGCGATGTGGATTAAGTATAGACTGAGGGATCGTGGGACACTTTATCAGAAATTATCTAAACTTGGCTGGAAATTACAGAGCCCGACCATAAGTGACGAACAATGGTTGGTGTCCCTCAAACACAAGTGTTTCATATTAATGACAAAAGACACTTCAAGAGCCTTTTTCAAATTCCAGTAAACATCCTAACCCCCTAAGGACACTTGAGGTTCCTGGCAATAACAGAGCGTAAGGCATCAAGATGTCTTATGAAGCAGTAGTTTCATACATTACACAGACTACCCAAGCATGATAAACTAAAACCAGAAGCCATTTTGGGAAGGGATCACAAAGCATTGCTAGATGAAGGCGCTTTTTGGAAAACAACAGATTTGGTTATGGCCTCTAAAAATGTACACAACGAAAAGTTACTTGTGATCTCATTGATGCCTCTACCTTTAGAGTGAACCAACTGGCTATGCATGCATTATTCTCAGATTCACTGGAAAGGAAAATGCATTGTTTTTTACTTCCCAGTATGAACATATGAAGTGTTTTCCATGGCAAGGTCCAATTCAAGTACAGTCCTTAACTTCTCGTACTTTAAAGATAGAGTTCCTGAATTATATCTTGGTGGATGCATCTTGACCATCGAAATTAATCGTACCATCTATACGCCATTGTGGCTTTTCAACCACCTAATTTATATGTTGGCCGTATGATGGACAAAACTTTGTCAATCCTCCGCTGTGTTCAGACTCCTCCACTGATGGAGTAATTGCTGAAAAGCAGCTGATGGAAGCGTTTCAGCCATAACTCCGCCTTCAAATTAGGACTTTGCTTTCAGTCATCGTAAACATGACGGTTAAACCTCCTCACTTGACCGGTGGCTTCCGACCTATAAAAGGGGATAACAGACCTTATTTACATTTCCACCTCAATCTTTCACCCTAATTCTGATATTGCAAGGCTTCACGTTCCTGCTGTTTGATATACCTGACGTGCCACCACATCACCAATATAGTAGAAGGTATGTTAAAAAAAAGTTCTTGTTTCTTAAACGTCTCCATTCCGAAATGTCATGTTATTCCTAAAAACTCATAATTCTGGTTTATATTGTTTCTCAACACATATAAAAAGTTTTTTTCATCTATGTTAAGTGTTACCTCCACCCCTTACATTTGAAACAATTCTTGTCAACAACCTTATAAATATATTTGTCATACACACTTTAATATCCATTGTAAATGTGGTGCACGGCTCCATTGATGTGACGTAAGCACATGCCAAATTGCAATGCATATTATACCTTTAAATGACTGCTGTCTCAATTGAGTTCCGCTATTTTAGTACACCCAAATTGTTTTCTTGTGGATACGTTGGATTGGAGACTTTTTACTGTGGACGAGTCTCACCAATTGTGTCCCACCCACAGTAATCCCATTGTAAATGAACTATGCCAGTGTACTGCCAGTGTCCTGCTTTTAAGATGTGGCTGCTACGACGCAGCTATGGTGAGGGGCACTTGGTTGGTTACATGTGAACTTGTGTGCACAAATGTGTGCAAGCTGCACAAGTGAGACTAACGTAGTGTGCAGCCCGGTAACTGCGCTCAGGTAGCCTGGCACAGAGGGGACTCTGCAGAGTTAGATGTCGACATGTAATAGGCCTTATATTAGTGGGTACTCATAGGTAATATCAGTCTAGTTTATAGTTTTATCGGCAGTGAAACTGCATTATACACATAGGCGGGAATGTTTGAAAGTGCAGTTTTGCTTCCCATAGGCCTACAAAGTCCTGTACGGTATGAAAATGGGGTGAAACATGTGCTCACAGTTTGAATATGCAGGTCTGAAGATCATACATGTACACTTTATTTGTTTTACAAATTTTCATAAATCTCTGGGTCAGCTCAGGAGCAGAGTCTCAACTTTTTCTCACCCTGCTGGGCCAAGTGAATTACTCTGCTGCCCAGCAGAGGGAAGAAAGCCCTTCCTACACGTAAGGAGTGATTAACATTGCTTCACTCAGCTACTGAGGAGGAAGGGGTGGAGAAAATAATCAGCATCAGATTATTGTACTAGGGCTGGGACAGGGCAGGCCATCTGAACAAAGGAAAAGCCTAGACAACTTGAGCCAACACAGGAGGGGGCTCCCCTTGAAGTTATGCTTGAAAAGTCCCTGCCAGTGATGTTAGCTAGGTGTTGTGCTGAGGACCCCCAGAGGAGACGTCAACAGTTACTTCTTGATGGTGCCATCTTGAATTGTCCAAGCATACTGTGCAGGCGGGTTGGGACAGGGTTGGAGGGATAATGTCGCACAACAGGATTGGCCATTTAAAAACTCTTGCACAAGGAAGATAAGTGCTTGTTGCTGAAACTGGAGTGCAACAGTAGCAGCACTATGGAAAGCTGGAAGGACATGTCTCTTGATGCCCTAATGGACTAAGGACTCTGCCCACAGCTGACCCCAGGACCAGTGGGGCTCTCCAGGACCAGTGAGGTTGGTTACCTTACACCCCCAAAGGACCAGTTGGGGGAAGATCTGGACGTCTGCACTCAGTAGAAGCAGAGGAGCACATGAGACAAAGACCATTAGGAATGCTAGTGCATTGGGCAGTAGAACCATGTTCCTGCAATGTGTGCTGCATTTAGGCCAGGAGGCCTGCTGAAACTGCTCCCGGCAACGTTATCTCTGTAGGTTTACAAGTTAAAATGAGTTAGCAATGTTTATTGCTCATCCTAAATTCAGAGAGAAATTAAGTATTATAGCAAACAACTGTTCAAGACATTGGATAGTGTTGGGGGTAGACACTGTTCATGGACACCCCTAGGAGAATATGAGTGGATGGTGCTCAGAAACATTTATAAACATTACCCTGGGGTGGGCCAGCGCCCAGGAGTCAGCACAAGATTTAGTTGATTATTTTGCCAGGGAGGTGGCGTGTGTGGGATCCCCTCTCCAGAGTCTCTATTGGCCTAGGATCTATATCTCCCAAACAATAAAAACTTTAAAGAGAGCGTAGGCCCCGTCTTTGGGCACCCAAAGAGTAGGAGGATGAGGGAGTACAATCACACCCCTCTAGTAATGGTGGGCTAGACCTCACTCCCTATGCCCATTTCTAGGGGAGGAGGACGGCCACCAGAAAGCAACACCCTGGCTGCACGAAGTGAGCAGGGAGAACACAGCAGCCAGTTCCCACGACGGCAACAATGAGAGCTGGCCAGGCAGGCTTCTGGTTGGGGGCAGCCAGGAGTGGGCTGCTATGCTGCCCCAAACACAAAAAGCACCAGGGTGTCCAGTGGCAAGGCACCAGAATAAAAAACCATAAAAGGAGGGAATGTCCCATAATGCCTTATGAGAGGCTTATTTACATGTTTTCCAACCTTTTGTGGTGCTCCAAGGACAGCAGGGTCACCACCACTATTTGTAAGAAAGTGCTTGGGGGCTGTAGAAGGCACAGCCCCTCCAAAAGAATCTTGAAAGTGACCCTACGTTTGCGAGGTCAAGGAAATTATGTCCTCCGATCTCCCAAGGATTGTCATCATTATTTTAAAGCATTCCTAAAGCTGGGGTTTTTGCTCTTCAGCTGTGAATGCAAGGATCTCTAGGAATTGGTTCTACGGCAGCAGTTTATGTTGTCTGAAGGTGTATAAAAACACTTTCATGTTATGTTGATTTTTCAATACTTTATGAACAATGTATTGTTGAGAAAGATTTTTCCTGAACATTAGGAACGCTTTATTGATAATGATTGCATTAAAACATGGTTATTATGGTGATGTAATGGTGGGTTTAACATGTTTTGTAATATGGTGAACCTTTAGGAAAGCCATTAGACTTGACTTATATATTCATGTAGTGACCCTTGACAAACCCATTAGGTTTACCTTATATGTTGTTGTGATGACTCTTTGACAATGCCAATAGGCCATCCTCAATTAAAGATATACCCCTCATAGTTTTATGTTTAATCTGGTATAGGTGGGGGGTTCTGTCATCTTGGGTGTCATTGCACTGTAGGGGTCAAATGTGATGTCAGAATGTCCCCAAAGATTTTCTATCTGCCTTATGTATATGTTTGTAAATGAATGCATAGTATTTACTAGTGTGTCTGTGTCATAAATATACTTATCCTTTTGTAAAGAAAATCCCCTAACTGAACAATCGTTTATTCAGTGGCATTTTTCAGTGCCAGTGAATGATGATTAGTAGCCCACACCACCTCCCCTGAGTAGTCCTTGAACTGCTCTGCTTTGCTACTCTGGGAGAGTAAAGTTCTACAGTGTGGTGCTTGGATCCCAGTGAGGAGAAATTATTAATCTGTTACTTGCACAGGTCTCACATCCTGCTAAACAAAGAACCCAGTTTCTTACAGCTGCCAAAGTGCAATTGTAACCACAAAGACATAAAACAGTTGTATACACTTACATGTATATGTTATAGTGACCACATTTTGTAGTTGTAAATCCATTTAATTATTTAACATATTAGAAAAAATATTTATAGAAACATACATTGTAATCTGAAAAAATGTCAAACATTGTCTATCATAGGTAAATCTTCTTGTTTTTGCACCTATCTAACCTTTCAATATTCATGTTTTACAAAATGCTTTCTTTATTAAAATCAACACTTTATGAGATTTCAATGTATGTAAAACAGCATGTTAATAATTATCATTGTTACTCCATGCCAACATTTCTATATATTTTATCTGTTACTGTGATAAAACAAAATACATTTTTAAATTGTATATGTGACAAACAGAATCTAAACCATGTTGGAAGATAAATAATTTAAATATTATTTGTGATATACTTCTCTCACAATTAAAATAACATTATAAATTGAAACTAATCTTTAAGAAGTGTTATTGTACATTTTTGCAAAAGTAACATCCCTGCTATGTAATCTTGCCTCCTATGTCCATGGGTAGTACAAACAATTCCTTCTTTCTAAAGGGTCTTGCCTCACTCCATGAGCTGGCAGAACTAAAGCACCTCAAGTATTTACTGGGGTGGAGGGATGGTTTTAAGGGTTTTGAAAGTAAGAATGCATGTCTGTGAGGGAACAGTAAGGCTAGATTGGGTGGGTGTAGTGGGTGTTTGGGAGGTAGAGGGTGCAGGGACATATTCTGTGCTTATTGAAGGTTGTGTGTTTTGTGAGGGTGAGGGTAGGTCTGTTTTGGTAGGATCAGGTCTAGTGGTGGTTTTAGATGTGTGGGTGTGTTTATCCCAATCCTCCGAACATCGGTGTGCATGTACCACCATAGAATATTTTGATTACGCTGATCCAGGTACATAGCACCCATTCAACCAACATGTTGTATGAAGATATCTCAAACTTAACGGATAACAAAGCAAACACATTTGCTTACAAGGAACATGAGGTACAAAGAATATACACACTGATAGCTGAAGTCAAAACCGCTGGAACCAGCACTGGAATTATCTAAGGCAACATGAGGCAACAATTGTATCTAACAAAAAGAGAGATCAGTCAGAGAGTCCATGCAAGTACCCTGATCAAATACCAGACGTCAACAGACAGCTAACCCGATACCTTGAAGAAAACAGAATCCTGGACCCTTCCCAGTCAGTGTTCTGCAGCAACCACAGCACCGAGACGGCCCTCATCACCGCCACCGAAATCAGGACCCTACTGGACAACGGTGAGACCGCGGGCCTCATCCTCCTGGACCTCTCCGCCGCATTCAACACCGTCTGCCACTGCACACTACGTGCACGCCTCCACGCCATAGGGATCCGAGACAAGGCTCTGGAATGGACCACCTCCTTCCTCTCCGGCATAACCCATTCCGATCCGAAGCCTCCGAGATCATCTGCGGCGTACCCCAGGGATCTTCCCTCAGCCCGACACTGTTCAACATCTACATGGCCCCGCTCGCACACGTCCCCGACCGCACGACCTCAACATAATCTCCTACGCCGACGATACTCAACTGCACCTCTCCCTCACCAAGGACCCCATCAACGCCAAATCCAACCTTCACAAAGGAATGAAGGCCGTCGCCGTCTGGATGAAGATCAGCCGACTGAAGCTGAACACGGACAAGACGGAGGTCCTCATCCTCGGCTCCAATCCTTCAGCCTGGGACGACTCCTGGTGGCCGACGGCACTGGGGGCACCCCGACACCCACCGACCACGCACGCAACCTGGGAATCATCCTCGACTCAACGCTCTCCATGACCAAGCAAATCAACGGCGTCTCCTCCTCCTGCTTCAACACCCTCTGCATGCTCTGCAAGATCTACAGGTGGATCCCGACAGACACAAGAAGAACAGTCACCCAGGCCCTCGTCAGCAGCAGACTCGACTACGGAAATGCCCTCTACGCAGGAGCCCTGACCAAGCTCATCAAACGTCTGCAACGCATCCAAAACGCCTCTGCATGACTGATCCTCGATGTACCATGCCACAGCCACATCACCCCCCACCTGAGAAACCTGCACTGGCTCCCCGTCAACAAGAGGATATCATTCAAGCTCCTCATCCACTCACACAAGGCACTCCACAAGACCGGCCCAGCCTACCTCAACAGACGACTCTCCTTCTACATCCCCAACCGCCAGCTCCGCTCTGCCGACCTCGCACTCGCCACCGTCCCTCACATCCGTAGAACAACAACCGGCAGAAGATCCTTCTCCCACCTCACCGCCAAGACCTGGAACACCCTCCCACTGAGCCTACGACAGACCCAAGACCTGCTGACCTTCAGGAGACTACACAAGACCTGGCTGATCGACCAGTAGCGGCCCCCCACCCCCCCCCCCTCCCAGCACCTTGAGACCCTCGCTGGTATGTAGTGCGCTCTACAAATGATTGATTGAAGTTTGTTGGCCCTGCACCCACAGGTTGGTAATCCAAACGTTGTAGATCTGGGCAAGAGTCCCAGGATGCGCATCATGGTGCTAAATTGGGTTTTAGTTTTTTTGGGCTTTTTAATAGTTTTGATTACACACTCAAAGACCAACTTTGTACTTATAAACGTATGTCCAAAATGTCCAGTGTAATATTGGTTACCTCCTACAGTAAATAGACAACCCCATTTACTGTAGGTCTGTCGAGCTCTTGACTTGTATAAGGTTATTCCCAATTTGAATTCTGAGGTTGAATCTCATGTTTATTAAATCTGTTTGATAAAATGGCAAAAGTTGCTTCTATTGTGATAGGAGTTAAATTTCAGGACACAAATACACACACATCTCTTTGCTAGATGTGTTCCTCACAGTAAGATATTGGTGAATGCACATGCTGCATACCTCTTTGAAATACTTTACTTATGGGGGAGTTTGATGCTATAGAATCCAACACTTGGAACGTTTGCACATACAGACCTTCACACATGGTAGTTAAATATGTACCCTACTGAGACCTAGAAGTTCTTTGGTACATCAAAAACACTAGACATGATTTGGTGGACAAATAGCCTACACTCCACAGAATAGTAGAAGGATTTTATTATAGAATGACAGAGCCACCTGTCTCATGTTGGCTGGGTTCACACCATATGCTAACATACACATTTTTGGCCCTCCAAAAAGAAACATGCTTACTGTAAGTAGTGTATGTCTACAGCCTACTCAGACAATACATTCTACCAATGACTTTCTCAGGACTAGTTTCTGCTGGACCTGTACAACATGTGAATGCCACAATACATAAAAAACATGAAGTACATACAATTCATAAATAGTGCTTCTGCCTAGCACAGCTGAAGTGACAAACGTTCACCGGAATCTATTAGTAACTTTAACTTAAAAAATACATACAAAATAAAAGCAATATTCTGGCCTCTTGTATCTGATGTTTGTGACATCCTTTTTACAGAGAATAAAAAACAAGTTAAGTTACTTACCTGTACACTGTGCTTCTCCAGTATTGGTATCTTTTATAGATTCACATGCTTGAATATTTCCTGTCGTCATGGTGGGAGTCCCAGTGTAACAGTAACATAGCAGTACTGAGCTTTAAACTTAAATTCCATTGAAATTCAATAGTATTTAGTAACCAGTTATCATCATTTTAGAACATCCAAACTCCAGCCAATCACAGCATAGACCCAGAGTATCCAACCCCTGCAGGCCCACCATGCCTCAGATTTCAAGCACAAGTGCAATTAGAAGAATAACTTAGGTATGCAATGGTGAACCTCAAAAGGGAGGACGCAGGGCCGCATGTGAATTTTTAAAAGATTTTAATACTGGGGAACCACAGTGTACCGTAAGTAACTTGTTTTTTCTCCGGTATTGTATCTTTTATAGATTCACATGCTTGAATCAGAACAGTAAGCAGTTATAAGGAAACAAGGAGGTGGGAAAACAGGTGAACAATCCCACCATGCGACCCAAATCAGAAAATAATAATCAAGAGCATACAAAGCAAATATAGAAAAAAAGATAATTACCACACATCATCAAAGGAAAAGGAAGAGACCTTCATAAGAAAAGGCCTACCTTATGCGAACAGTCGTCGCAAGGCCGCTTGTCCAGCTGTAATATCCACATTCCGCCATGTATCCAGGCAATAGTGCCTTTTGAAGGTGTGGACGCTCGTCCATGACGCTGTCCTAGAGTTGTCAGGTAAAGACACTCCTGCAAAAAGGGCAGAGGATGCTGCCATATTCTTGGTGGAATGAGCGGTGGCTTTAGCTGCAGACAGATGTCCCACTTTCTCATGGCAGAATATTATACTCAAGGGGACCCAGCGTGCAATAGATGCTCATGTCAAGGCCTGAACCTTCCTAGGGGTGGAGAAGGCAGCGAGCAGCTGGGTTAATTTAAAGGAATCCTTCATCATTTGTAAATAAAATTTAAAGCAACGCTTGAGGTTTAAAGAATGGAGGGCTCTCTCTGCCAGCATAGACGGAGAGGGAAAAAAGGAAGGCAGAATCACTGTCTCATTCAGATGGAATCTTATGAATGAATAAGGATTAGTGCAGAGTGCCACTCTTTCCTGATGAAACTACAGGTAAGGCTCCATTGCAGCGAAGGCTTGAATCTCACTAATGCGTCTAGCAGACGTGATGGCCAAAAGAAAAGACACCTTCCATGAAAGATACTTCAAATCGCATTTGTGGATCTGCTCGGAGGAAGACTTCATGAGTTGTGACAAGACAACGTTCAACTGCCCGAGGACTGGAAGAGGCCTTATCAGTGGGTAGGCCCTAAAGAGACCCTTAATAAACTCTTTCACCAGCCTGTTGGACCACAAGGACAAATGGCCCGAACGTCTCCTGTGCCTGGAAATTGCCGCCAAGTGCACTCTAATTGACGAATGGGAAAGGCCAGCCTTGGTGAGATACAAAAGATACAGTAAAATGTGCTCTGGAGACAAAGAGATAGGGTGAGAAGCATGTTCGACACACCAAGAACAGTATCGCTTCCATTTAGCCGAGTAGCACTTGAGCATGGAGGGAGCTCAGGCTCTGTTATGTATGTATTGGCATTCATCAGAGAGCACCAACTCTCCAAACTCTGTTTAGTGAGGAGCCAAGCTGACAATTGAATATGTGAATCTGTGGATGAACAATTTGGTCTTAGTTCATGGAAAGTAGATTCTCCGTTGGTTGGAAACGGATTGGCGAAGACTCTTTTAGGTGATACAGCTCGTTGTACCAATACTGCCTTGCCCATGCTGGGGCAGTAAGAATAATGTGGCAGGGCTCCCGCTTAAGTTTCAGCAGAACTTTCGAAATGAGCGGGAACGGAGGGAACATGTAAGCAAATGGTCCGAAGGCGTTCCCCAGAGAGCCTGGTTGAGGAAATCTGCTGAGTGACGCTTAGCTCCCACTCGTGACATTGCTTGGTGTCCCTGCTGGGGGAATCGGCTCATTTGTTTTGCATTCCTGGAACCTGTTGGACTTGCATAAATATGTTGTGGGCTATTAGCCATTCCAAAACCTGCTGCGCTAGGATTGACAAGGCATGAGATGTCATCCCTCCTTGTTTCTGTAGGTAGAACATAGTGGTGGTGTTGTCCGTGCGGACGAGTATCGAAGATCCGCTGATCCTTGGCAGAAATGACTGGAGGCCAAGAAATACTGCTTTCAGTTCCAACAGATGTATGTGACACAATGCTTCCTGATCTCATCACCTCCCCTGGACTTCTAACTCCTAGAGGTGAGCTCCTCATCCCTCCATGGATGAGGATCACCATATCTGTCATCACCATATCTGGTTTTGCTGGGAGGAAGGACCGTCCTTGAGAGAGATCGTCCCTGATCCCCCACTAGGACATTGCCACGGTTATCTCTGGTGTGATCGAAACGATGTCGAAGAAGCCTCGAGATTGAATCCACTGAGATTCAAGTTGTTCCTGGACAGGTCTCATCCACAAGCAGCAGTGTGGGAATTAACGGGATGTAGGATGACATCATCCCCAGCTTTGACTTGTAAGTCCTTACAGAAACTCACCTTTTTGAGGAGAAGGACTCTACCACCGTTTGTAGGCGCAAAATCCTTTTTTCTGTGGGTAAGGACATTGAGAGATTGATATCCAAGATCGCTCCCAGGAACACCAGTGACCTGGAAGGGAGGAGATAGGACTTTTCCCTGTTGAGATTGAGACCCAGGGAGTGAAAAAGGTAAAGACAGGCTTTTGTAGATTCCCTGGCACCCTGGAAGGATGGGGCCTTAACCAAGCAATTACCCAGGTAGGGAAATTCCTGGTGACTGGATCGCCGGAGAAAGGCTGCCACTAGCGCCATGCACTTGGTGAAAACTCTGGCCGCTGAGTCTAGCCCGAATGGTAGCACCTTGAACTGGTAATGGCACCCTGCCACCTCGAACCTGAGAAAGCGATGAAGTTTTGGGTGTATGGGAGTATGAAGTATGCATCCGGAAGATCTAGGGAGGTCACATAATCTCCCATATCCATGAGTAGAAGAATTTCCTTAAGTGAAAACATCCTGAAAGGTTGACATTTGATGAACTTGTTCAACAACCTGAGGTCTATAATTTGCCTCAATTTTCCTGTCTTTTTTTTGATTGAAAAGGAATGAGAGTAGAAGCCTAGTTTGTGTTGACTGCATGGCACCTCTTTGATTGCTTGTTTGGAGAGAAGCAAACAGATTACTTTTTTGAGAAGTGCAAGATGACGATGTGCAGTCTTTCGTGGAGGGAAATCAGGAGGCTATTGAAGAAATTCCAGCGTGTGATCGTGAAGTTACGTCTAACACCCATTTGTTAGAAGAAATGGTGTTCCATTGGGCATAGAATTTGGAGCAAGTTTGGGCCAATTGAAGTGAGACTGGGGTGATGGGTGCCTGTAAATTTTCATTGTCTCCTGTTGGCATCATTAGATTATCCTCTGGACGTGGGGCGTCTGCGTGCTGGTGCTCTAGTATATGCTGGTGTTGAGATTTGGCGAAAAGACGGCGCTGAATATTACTGCCGAAACCTCTGCTGATAGTAGGGTTGAAAGCGCTGCTGGAGCTGAGGCCGAAAAAGAAACTGACCTCTCCTCCTTCCTCAGTAAGAAGCAAATTTCTTTTGCTAGAGATTAGTTAGGGATTTGGCCGTGTCGGTGTCTGATTTAATCAACTTTAGCGCTTCATCTACGTGCTTGCCAAAGAGATATTCGCTGTCAAACGGCATATCCAGCACTTTAGCCTGGACCTCTGGGTGGAATATTGTTGCCCTAAGCCATCCCTGACTCTTCAACACAACAGCTCTAGCCATTTGCCTAAAGGCAGTGGATGAAATGTCCAGCGCCACATCGATGATCTCAGAGGAGGCTGTATCTCTCATTCTGACACTATATCTTTCGCCTCCTTCTTCTTACCCGCAGGAAGATATTCCAGCAAGGAGGAGATGTCAGACCACATTTTCCGGGCATAGCTCCTGAGGATAGCCATGGCGTTGGAGGCCCTGATGGCTATTGCTGCCAGCGCGGAGAATCTCTTGCCAATAATATCCAACCTGCGCTCTTCCCTATCCGGTGGGGCAGCACATGGGGATGCAGGATTCTTGGACCTTCTCTGGGCGGACTGCATAATAACGACGTCAGGTCCCGCATGGCCTATAAGACAAGCAGGAGAGTTTTCTGGGGCCCTGTTTTTCTTATCTAATTTCGGGATAACACCAGGAACAGAGGCTGGGGTCTTCATCAGCCAAATATACAACACTAAACCCCTTAATAAATATTCACATCCTACATAAGTTGATAAAAAATGTCCCACAGAGGAAGAATATCAATTTTCATTGAAGTTCCTATATATCTTTTCTTTAAATTCTTTTTTAGATATAAATATATAAATATATAGTAAATACAGTCAATTCAAATTTGTACATGAAATTCGTCTCAGACAAAGGAGCCCCAGAAAAAAAGGGGAACAAACCACTTAATTATGGTACATGTCTCTACTTAAAACATTCAATAGACAAAAAGGAAAAAGAACATACATTCAAAAAAATCACAATATACCAAAGACTCACATAATCACAATACATTACAACTTAAGACACCATAGAAAATTCAAACAACACACTTGTGCCGATGCGCGTTTCGGAAATCCCATGTACCGTCCTTCATCAGGGCGCTGATGTAATGGAGTGTATCAGTATTAGAGAAACAATATTTCTAAACCATTATACAGAAAAGTAATACATTTGGAGGCTCCGTATAATATACACAACCGACTCTGTAGGGACAAATATGATATCATTAGTCCTTCTATACACAGTTTAATAAAGTTACTAAATTTTAAAATCACACAGGAGCAAAATATTAGTGTCAACAATATATCCTAAACAACAGAATAAGTGTCACAAGACAAAACATGCCAGTACCATATCAATCCAAAAGTCAGAAAAAGAATAGAACTCACTCAATGTGCAGCATAGAATTCATGTGAAAAAATAAATATCATCAGCTTCAGGCCCGCCTGCCACAGGTAGTCCACTATGGGGTTGGCTCTGGTGGAGCACTGTGTAGTGGCCTTAAAGTCATACAAAAAACACTCTGTCTGCTTGATGGGCATCTGAAGGTCGAAATGTTTTGATGCTCGCTCTAAGAGGTCATGAAAATCGTGGATATCCCCAGTGGAGAATCAGTGGGAGAAGGTGGTGTGTGCGCCACATAGTTGTTCCATTCATCCCGGTCATCTGGGTCCAGCTGCAACTCTCCCTCTTCTAGTTGCTGGTCACCACTGTCAAGTGCAAATCAACGCCTTGATGCTAGACCCAAAAAACTAAGCAACAGCACTTTACAGTGCATTTGGCTATAAGCTCTAAACGACGCACTTTAGCACGTTGTATACGGACGGCTGCTCAAATCAAGACTATTACTGTGAGCCTAGCATTTTCCGCATCACAAGACTTACTGACAAGCATAATGCCCAATTGTGTAATTTTAAACAATATCTAACAACGGTTTTTAATACTGTTTTATTTATTGAATTGCAAATAAGAAACTTCCTACTGTTATGTATATGCAAAGGTTTTAATTAATCATGCTTAATAAAATTACTTACTTACTCACTGTCAAGCGTCTGGACAGGAATTTTCAAGGGCAGTAGATTTCTGCGTCTCGGCAGCATAGACGTGGTCTGTGGATATGGGGTGACGGTAGGTACCTCCTGTGTAGGAGGTGGCTTCTGGCTAGCATTAGCCTCAGGAAAACGTTAGTAATAATCACTGAGCATCAGACGCAAATCTGTGACCAATGAAATAGGTATGTTGGTGGAGGGCTCCTGCTGCCGCTCTTCCTCCTATTCCTCATAAGAATAATGGGATCGCCTTTGGAAATGTCATGTCTTTTCCCTTCATCAGTGGGGCCGTCTAGGGGATCGTAGACACTACTGTTGATGGTATAACTGACTGCAGGGTGGAAACGCTCTTTGACGGTGCGGTGCCGAGTTGGACCTTCGACGGTGAAGCTCTCGCTGACGGAAATGGTCTCACAGTTGCAGTCCCTGATGACGCCACTACTTCCGTCCTCAACGACGCTACAGCCATCGTCTTGACCGTTGACATTGTGGAATTCGCCGATGAGACCATCAACGGCGTACCTGATCAGGGGGAGACGGAGGTCGTAGACGGAGAATGTCTTGTCGATGAGGCCGTCGAGGGGTGGATATTTTCTGAAGTAGCATCCTTGAAAGGAGTATGAGGTGTAGATAGAGGCGCAGAGCCAGATCTGTGCCTGAGAGGGACCAGGCTGTTTAGCTCTTTTCTCCACAGATTTTTCCTTACTTTGAGATCTGGATTTTTATGGATCTCTTTGGGCAGAAGAAGAATCTTCTAATTCTGAATGGTGCTGTTTTCCTTGTTGCATTCAAAATTCAATAAAATTGATTATCAAAAAAAAAATAGAATCTTCTTCCTTTCTCTTCTTGGAGGAGGTATGAGGTTTCTCCTCACTCTCAGAGTCTGAATCCCTCACAGACCTCCTCTTTTGTAGCCAGAGGAGCAGTCTTCCCTCATGATCCTTTAGGGTTTTTGAAGAGAAAGTTCAACAGTACTTACAGTCTCTGGGCTTCTGGTCCAGATATAAGCAATACAGGCATTCCTTATGTGGATCTTCAGAGAAAAGCCTGGACTTTCCACAAGTCTTGCAGGGCCTAAGCAGCCCTATTCTAGACTAAGACATTTTGAAAAAAAAGCAAAAAAGGGTACACTCACTTCCAATAGCACCTCAGCTGAAGAGATAGTTTAAGAAAAATAACTACCAGCTGGAAGTTCAAAAGGGTAAAGTAGAAACACTGTGACTGAGCAGAGCTCAGGGAGACTCCCTTCCACACGGCGTGCGGTAAGAAATTGGAGTTATGGTGGCCCAGCAGGGGTTGGATACTCTGGGTCTATGGTGTGATTGGCTGGAGTTTGAATGTTCTAAAATGATGATAACTGGTTACTAAATACGATTTAATTTATATTTAAACTATCTCTTCAGCTGAGGTACTATTGGAAGTGAGTGCACCCTTTTCTGCTTTTCTTCAGAATGTCTTAGTCTAAAAAAGTCGTATTGGACTATATAAATTCAAACACACATACTCACGCACATGCATGCATGCATGCTCACAACTCCGGATTAATAAAACAATATACGTATAAAATAACAATTGACATATCCTGTAGACTTTCAGCGAAAACATAGCACTTAAAAGGAGGTTTCCAACCATTTCCTATTCAATAGGTTTCAGTATGGATTAGTTACTTACCTGTAATCCTAGTTCTCATCCAGGGGTATACTCATCATAGTCATAATCTATGAATAATACCTGCCCACGTGCGCGATCCCGGAGTATATAGAATATATATATTATATATATATATATATATATATATATATATATATATATATATATATATATTCACTGAAAAAACCATAGGTTTCACACATGTTATAGTTAGTGGAAATTTTACTGATAAAAAACCAATGAAATTGCCCCGTTATAGTTAGCGCAGGCAACTATAACTCACGCGACCACAATCCTCTGCTGATGCTAATACTGTATTTAGACACTTATTTGCCCATGTCTTCTTCCATACATTTTTAGCTATACATATATTACAAATATTTTTTTTTCCTAAAGACACATATGTCATCAGCAGAGGATTGCGGTCGCGTGAGTTATAGTTGCCTGCGCTAACTATAACGGGGCAATTTCATTGGTTTTTTATCAGTAAAATTTCCACTAACTATAACATGTGTGAAACCTATGGTTTTTTCAGTGAATTTGCAAGGTTTTTTAAATGCTAATTCCTAACTATAACGTGTGTGAAACCTATGGTTTTTTCAGTGAATTAGTACGGTTTTTTAAATGCTAAGTTTTTTTCCCTTATAATAAGCCCTGTACATTTGGTGGCCTACGGCCACCAAAAGCACAGGGGGTGGGGTAAGTGTGGATAGTGTTTTTTTCCATTGTAATAAGCCCAGCACATTTGGTGGCCTTCGGCCACCAAAAGCACAGGGGGTGGGGTAAGTGTGGATAGTGTTTTTTTTATTTTTATTTTTTTACCGTACGCTTACCGTAAGCGTACGGTAAGCGTACCCCGCGAAATTGCCGAAAAAAAAATAAAACCGTTTTTGCACTTGAGGGATGTTTGGGGACTCCCTCCACATGACTATGTGGGAGGGAGTTGTCAAAACAGCCCCTTTACATGTTTTTGGGCTTCCGATTTTAAAAATCTCTCTCAGTGCGAGAGACAAAATGGCGGCCGCCGCTTCCTGGTTTCGGCCGATTCGAATGTTTACTAAGATCTAAGAGCCAATCAGAATCGCGCTCGCGCACGCCACCGTACGCTTACCGTAAGCGTACGGTAAGCGTACCGTAAGCTGGCTCAGATATATATATTGATTTAAAGGCTATTTTCTCAGAATCTACTGAACAGATTTACACCAAACCTACAAAAGGCACTTCCTTGACCTAGGGACTACCTCTCTGCCAAATTTTGAGTAATTCTGTTCAGCCATTCGGGCTGTAGCTCGTTCTAAAGGTCCTATGGAAAAATGCATGGGAAAAACGCGTTTTGGGACCCCCCTTTTATCTCAGCCCCCGCTTGACGAATCCCCCCGAGACTTTCAGGGTAGGAGCGGAGCGTAGCGCCCCACCTATTTTGAGAAATTCGCGAGGATTCGTCGACCGGCGCCAAAGTTATTCAAAATAGAATGTTGAGGTTTTCCTATGGAAACGTGGTCCTAACTATAACTACCTACTGGCTATCGCCAGTAGGTAATATATATATATATATATATATATATATATATATATATATATATATATTATCTACTGGCGGTCGCTAGTAGATAGTTATAGTTAGGACCGTGTTTCCATAGGAAATCCGCAACATTCTATTTGGAATAACTTTGGCGCCGGTTGACGAATCCTCGCGAATTTTTCAAAATAGGTGGGGCGCTCCGCTCCGCTCCTACCCTGAAAGTCTCGGGGGATTCGTCAAGCGGGGGCTGAGAAAAAAGGGGGGTCCCAAAACGCGTTTCCCCATGCATTTTCCCATAGGACCTTTAGTCCGAGCTACAGCCCGAACGGCTGAACAGAATTACTTGAAATTTGGCAGAGAGGTAGTCCTCAGGTCAGGGATGTGCCTTTTGCAGGTCTGGTGTAAATCTGTTCAGTAGGTCCTGAGAAAATAGCATTTAAATCAATATATATATCTATAAGCGCGCTCCGTGCGCTTACGGTAAGCTTACCGTACGCGTTCGATGCCGTGCGCGAGCTCAATTCTGATTGGTGGTTACATGACTGTAAACATTCGAATCGGTCGAAATCAGAAAGTGTCGGCCGCCATTTTCTGTCTCTCACACTGAAATACAAAGGTGGATAACGTGAAAAGGGGGCAACGAAGAGAGTTGCAGACCCCCTAGCGTTTGTCAGGGGGTCCACGAAGGACCAAAAAGTACGAAAAATAAATTTAATAATTTTTGAAAAAAATCGCGGAGTGCGCGTACGGTAAGCTTACGGAAAAAAAAAAAAAAAAAAAAAAAAAGAATTAGGACCCCCAAGGGAGAAAAAAACAATTGATATTTTGTAAAAAAAGGCGAGGCGTGCACGGCACGAAATGCGCAACATGGGCGCTCGGTGCACGAAGCGCACCGAGTGCCCACAGCGCGCGCAGGGTGTGCGAAGCGCACCGTGCGCGCAGGGTGTGCGCACGGTGAAAAACCAGAATTTTTTTTTTTAAATAAATACATAACTTAGCATTTAAAAAACCGTACAAATTCACTGAAAAAAACATAGGTTTCACACACGTTATAGTTAGGAATTAGCATTTAAAAAACCTTGCAAATTCACTTAAAAAACCATAGGTTTCACACAAGTTATAGTTAGCTGTACATTTCACTCGTAAAAAACCAATGAAATTCCACGTTATAGTTAGATCAGGTAACTATAACTTGCGCGACCGCAATCCACAATGTGTCATTTCAGATGTCATCATTGATGTCATGAGTGATGTCACTGACCATGTCATGAGTGATGTAATATGTGACGTCATCAGCAGTTTATTGTGGGCGCACAAGTTATAGTTACCTGATCTAACTATAACGTGGAATTTCATTGTTTTTTTACGAGTGAAATGTACAGCTAACTATAACTTGTGTGAAACCTATGGTTTTTTAAGGGAATATACACATATATATACATATGTGAAAACATATACATGCAGCCTAAAATCCTGAAATTACATAGGTTTGCATTGTAAGACAAATACCCTCCTAACCCATAAGGGAAAGAGGACATGCACTGAACAATTGTCATATACCAATGCTTTATTGCCACAAGGAGAACTTGTAATTGCAGGCATTTGCCTGTAGGCTGCATTGCAGAGCAATCATGAAACAAAGACAAAAAACTGACACCTTGCCTTTAAGGCTTCCAAGGGTTAGGGTACCATGCCTTTAAGACCTGCAGGAGACCCTCTGCTCCCATCATGCACCACAGGTGACAGTTAGGTCACTTCTTTGTGACGGTGTATTATGTATAGACACCTGAGTAGAGGATGCAATTAATATAGTACAACTCCAGTAATGCTCGTACGGGGAGGTGGGAGGGTCGCTTATGACTATGATGAGTATACCCCTGGATGAGAACTAGGATTACAGGTAAATAACTAATCCTTCTCATCCAGGGGATACTCATCAATAGTCATAATCTATGAATAGAGTAGCAAACCCATATCAAGTACCTCGCGGACGAGCAACAGAGTTTCCTGAACATGAAAAACCATTACATTCAAATTGCAATCATGCAAACAAATTCCTCAAAGAGGCCTGCCCCACCTGGGCATCGGCCTGTACATCAGAATCTAGACATTAATGGTGTGTGAAGGTATGCACCGATCGCCATGTGGCTGCCTTACAGATTTCAGACATTGGAACATTGCAAAGGAGAGCTGTGGTAGAAGCTTTCCCTCTGGTAGAGTACGCTTTAGGTCTGCCTTGTAAGGTCTTGTTAGCTAACTGGTAGGATAAAGCTATAGAAGAGACAATCCATCGAGAGATGGATCTTTTAGATGCAGCTAGACCGGTGTTAGTGGAACCGTAGTTGATAAAGAGCCGGTCAGATTTCCTAAGTGTGTGAGTTTTGGCAAGGTAAATCTTCAACACTCTCCGGAGATCTAAAGAGTGTAATGATGTCTCAGGGGGAGTTGATGGTTTAGGAAAGAAGGTGGACAGAGTAATAACCTGATTGATGTGAAAATCCGAGACCACCTTAGGAAGGAAGCTCGGATGTGTACGTAGCACCACCCTATTGGCATGAAACACAGTATAAGGTTCCTTACAGCACAGCGTCTGATTCTCACTCACCCTGCGGGCTGAAGTGATGGCTACTAAAAAAGCAGCCTTCCAGGTCAAATGCTGCAAAGACGCCTTATGAATAGGCTCGAAAGGAGCACCCATCAGTTTAGTAAGAACAATGTTAAGTTCCCAAGGCGGAGAAGGAGATCTCCCTGGGGGATAAACCTTCCTGAGTCCCTCCAGAAAGTCCTTCATCACTGGCATTTGAAAGAATGAACCCTGGGTAGGAGACTTTCTGTAAGCTGTAATAGCAGCCAGGTGTACCCTGATGGAGGGATATTGCAGGCCTGACTTTGCCAAGTATAACAAGTAGGGAAGGATCACTTGCTCCTGACCCGGATCAAAAGCGTTGTCCTTGCACCACAGGTATAATCTCTTCCACTTGAAAGCATAAGATTTCCTGGTGGAGGGTCTCTTTGCTTCCTTGAGAATAGTCATACAGTCAGCAGAGAGGTCTAAGTGTCCGTACTGGATGACTTCAGGAGCCATGCAGTCAATCGCAGGGACGAGAAGTTGGGATGAAATACTCTCCCCTCATCCTTGGTCAGCAAGTCCGGGCGGCAGGGCAGCCTCCGGTGTGGAGCTGCGGACAGCTGCAGGAGGTCCGGATACCACCACTGGCGCGGCCACTCTGGTGCTATCAGGATCAGTCTGGTGTTGGTCCTGTAAAACTTCTGTATGACCGCCGGGATCAGAGGTAGTGGCGGAAAAGCCTACAGCAATGTCTGCGACCATCTGATCAAAAGTGCATTCCCCCGTGATCCTTGTTGTGGGAATCTGGACGCGAAGACGGGGCATTTTGTATTTGCCGCGTCTGCGAACAGGTCGATGGCTGGCACCCCCATTGCCGAAAAATGTCCTGAGCGACTTCTTCGTTTAGCACCCAGTCGTGCGCTTCTACGAAGTCTCTGCTGAGAACATCTGCCTGCACGTTCATGGTTCCTGGAAGGTGAACGGCTACAATCGTGAGACTCCTCGCCAGAAGCCACTTCCATATGGACTGGGACTCCAGAGACAGGACCCGTGACCTGGTGCCTCCCTGCTTGTTCAGATAGTACATTGTTGTTGTGTTGTCTGTCTGAATCTGAATGGAGCTGGACTGTAGGGATGGGTACAGAGACTTGAGAGCCAGATGGACTTCCCTTAGCTCCAAGAAGTTGATGTGATAACTTCTCTCTGTTTCGGACCAGAGACCTTTTACCTGAAGCTGGCCCATGTGGGCACCCCAACCCTGCAGTGAGGCATCTGTAACAACGGTCTGGGTCGGAGGGACCTGGTGAAAAGGGACACCTTGCAGAAGATGTGAACATTTCATCCACCATTTGATGGAGTCCCTGGCAGCTTGAGGAAGAGAGACACGATCTTCCCAACAGCCTGACCGCTGTGTCCATTGATCATCGAGGAACTGCTGTAGAGGCCTCATGTGAAGTCTGGCATTGGGCACAATGAAGATGCATGAGGCCATCGATCCCAGCAGTGAAGACACCTGCCTTGCTGTGGGATGTGTAGTGCTGAGAAGAGCGCGGCACTTGATCAACATTGATGACAACCTCTCCTCCGAAGGATACACGCTTGCCCTTGCGGTGTCCAGGGATGCGCCCAGATAATGTATCTTCTGTGTGGGGTTGAGGACTGACTTCTTGTAGTTGACTTGCAACCCCAAGGAGTGAAGCAGGTTGAGACAGTAAGTGAGATGGCTCTGGAGTAGTGAAGGTGTGGAACTCTTTAGGAGCCCGTCATCTAGGTAGGGATAGACAAAGCTTTTCCGCTTGCGGAGGAAAGCAGCTACCAACACCATGCACTTGGAGAACGTCCGGGGAGCGGATTTGAGCCCGAACGGAAGTACTCTGTACTGATAGTGCTGTTGAGACACCTGGAACCTGAGGAACTTGCGATGTTTCACTGAAACAGGAATGTGAAAGTAGGCGTCCTGCAGGTCGATGGCACACATCCTGTCACCCTGGTGAAGAAGTGGGTAAATCTGGTGCAGGGCTAGCATCCGAAATTTCTCTTTTCTTATAAACCTGTTCAGCAGGCGCAGGTCGAGGATAGGTCTGTACTCTTTGGCTACTCCTCGTTTTTGGACTAGGAAGTACTGTGAGTATACCCCTTGGTTTCGCTGGTGAGGTGGGACCTCTTCTATGGCCTTCTTGGAGAGGAGGGTATACACTTCGCCTTGTAACAGTAGATTGTGTTGTTGAGGAAGGCACTTCAATTGTGGGGCAACTTGTGGGGAAGGGGATTTGAACCTCAGCAAGTAACCATGCTGCACAATATTCAGCACCAATCTGTCTCTTGTTATGGTTTCCCAGTCTTGCTGGTGAAAAACAATACGCCCTCCGACCAGAGTGGCGAACGGGTGCGGAGGAAGCAATGCCTCACTGTTTTGGAGGCTGCTTGGGGGAGGACTGCTGTTGTTTATTGTTCCCCCTTCCTCTGCCAGGACACTTCTGCTGGAATTGGGACTTCTGCTGGTTTTGGGAGGACCATTGAGGGGTTTGAACCCTCTGTTGGAAGGGTTGCTTGTCATTCTGACGGAAGCGTTTACGAAACTCCTTCCGCATTTCCAGTCCAACTGCTTTGACCATGTCCAGCTCGGTCTTCATCTTTGTCACCTCCTCATCAGCCTGAGAACCGAATAAGGAGGAGCCGTTTAAAGGAAGGTTGAGGATCTTCTTCTGGGCATCCGGTTTAAGACCTGTGAGGCGCAACCACGCTGAGCGCCGCAAACAGATGCCATGTGAATAGCCGTGCGTGGCGAGATCTGAGGCGTTCGCCGCCGCGCTGATGACCTGTTGGCTACTAAGCCACCCTCCTGCAGGATCTCATGGAAGTCTTGTTGATCTTCTTTGGAAAGCTTGTCGGTAAACCTAGCCATGGAGTCCCAAAGACACCTGTCATAGCGCCCAAGAACGGCTGAAGCACTTGCAATCTTCATAGATGATGCAGAAGCATTGCACATCTTCCTGCCGTAAGAGTCCATTTGCTTACTGTCCTTTTCCGGAGGAACTGAAGCTGATGAGGCTGCGGAGTGCGCTTTCCTGGCGGCTGACACAATGACTGAATCCACCGGAGGATCAGACCTAAGGAACAAGGCATCCTGGTCTGGAGCTTTGTACTTCTTTGCGATCCTTGACGGAACTGACCCCACTGTGGCAGGGGTGAGGAACGTGGCCATAGCTGGTTCTAAAAAGCCTGGCACCAGAGGAGGCAGAGGTCTGGGAGCTGTACGATGGTGCAATGTCTCAAAAATAAGTAATGACCACAGGAGTGTACAAACTGATATTCCGTTTCTTAGCTCCTCTGCCAAGTATATCAGAGAAAGTCCCAATGTCATCGATGGGAGACACCCTTGAAAGTGGCGTAGATGAAAAGGTTGGCGAGTAGTCCCGAACAGAAGATCTCGTGGACAAAGACCCGGTGCTTGATCTTCTGCGCCTCCTCTTGTGTGGAGGTTCGTGGCTGCGAGCTGTGATGACCCCTTGTCCGTGATCGTCGTGTAGAAGGCGACCTTGGTCTTCTGGAAGGCGACTTTGAAGGTTTTGCAGGAGCGCCTCTATCAGGGTCTCTTGAGGTTCTAGAAGGTGAGTATGTCCGAGAGTAGTCCGAGCCCGGACTTCTGCAGTCAACTGTTCCAACGCCCTGCAGCCACCGAGGCGACAGACCGTAAACCCTGTTTTCGCCAGCTCTAGGAGATCTCTCTGGAGAAATCTGCACAATATTCAGCCCTGGAGATGATGACTGGGCTCTTGACGTCGATCGGGATCTCGACATTGATTTGCGCCGGGCCTCCTCCATGGCCTCTGCAGTTTTGTCCCTCGATGTCGAACTCCTCGACGCCGATAAGGTTTGTGTCACCTTCGCCGTTGATCTGTGCGGCGATCTGCTGTGGGAGTGTCGTCCCGTCCTCGACGTTGGTCTCGACTTCGACCGCCCACAGTGATGGGGGGACCTTGACGTCGCCTGTCGGCGGCGATGGGGGGTCCTCGACCTCCCATGACGCCTCGCTGACGTCGATCTCCTCAATGTCCAATGATGTGACCTCGACGACGCTCTTGACGTCAATATGTCCACTCGCGGCATGATCTTCGCCGGCGAGTCTCTTGACGCCGACCCCCTCGAGGGTGGCGGAGAATGCCTTGACGTTGACGGAAGCCTCGACCTCGACGGGGCTTTCGAAGGTCTCTCTGGACCCACAACCTTCGAGCCCGCAGTGCTGTGCCTCGACGCCGACTTACTGTCATGCGGCGGAGATTCTCGATGTCTAGAAGATGACTTGTCCCTCGACGTTGAAGAGTGCCCCAGCCTCTTCGACGACGATCTCGATGTCGACGGCGAACATTCAGTCACCTGCTTCTTCCTGGACTCAGGGGAGGTGGAACGACGCCGTTTTCGGTGTTGCTTGCTTGAAGAGGGAGCTCTGAAGTCTCCATGGCCACCTCCATGATGGCTTCTATCCCTCTCCAGCTGGGCATGAAGCTTGATGCGTTCTCTGTCACGGAGAGTCCTTTTAGAAAACTTCTGGCAATGATGACACTGGTCAGGGTTGTGTGAAGATGGAAGGCACACAATACACACCGAGTGTGGGTCTGACAGTGCCATCTTCTTGTCACAGGAAGGACATTTCCGAAATAAAGCAGGCATTCTGACTGGAAAAAAATTGGAAAAGACCAAAAAACCAGTAGAATATACCTCTAGGGATCAGAAACTGTCGAATTTACAAAGAAAATGTCGACTATATCACTTTCAGTCAAAAAACTGAAGAGCTCAAATTCCAAGATCCTCACAGAAGGAGCCGGAAAAAAGAACTGACCTAACTGTCACCCATTGTGCATGATGGGAGCAGAGGGTCTCCTGTAGGTCTTAAAGGCATGGTACCCTAACCCTTGGAAGCCTTAAAGGCAAGGTGTCAGTTTTTTGTCTTTGTTTCATTATTGCTCTGCAATGCAGCCTACAGGCAAATGCCTGCAATTACAAGTTTTCCTTGTGGCAATAAAGCATTGGTAAATGACAATTGTTCAGTGGATGTCCTCTTTTCCTTATGGGTTAGGAGGGTATTTGTCTTACAAAACAAACCTATGTAACTTCGGCATTTCTGCCATGTTGGAAACATTTTAGGCTGCATGTATATGTTTTCACATATGTGTGTATATATATATATATATAAATATATATATATATTATCTACTGGCGGTCGCCAGTAGATAGTTATAGTTAGGACCGTGTTTCCATAGGAAATCCGCAACATTCTATTTGGAATAACTTTGGCGCCGGTTGATGAATCCTCGCGAAATTTTCAAAATAGGTGGGGCGCTCCGCTCCGCTCCTACCCTGAAAGTCTCGGGGGGATTCGTCAAGCGGGGGCTGAGAAAAAAGGGGGGTCCCAAAACACGTTTTCCCCATGCAATTTTCCATAGGGACCTTTAGTCCAAGGTACAGCCCGAACGGCTGAACAGAATTACTTGAATTTTGGCAGAGAGGTAGTCCTCAGCTCAGGGATGTGCCTTTTGCATATATGGAGTCAATCTGTTCAGTAGTTCCTGAGAAAATCAAAAGTAAATATATATATATATATATCAGTGAAAAAACCATAGGTTTCACACATGTTATAGTTAGCTGGAAATTTTACTGATAAAAAACCAATGAAATTCTCCCGTTATAGTTAGTGCAGGCAACTATAACTCACGCGACCGCAATCCTCTGCTGATGACATATGTGTCTTTATGAAAAAAAAATATTTGTAATATATGTACAGCTAAAATTTAATGGAAGAAGACATGGGCAAATAAGTGTCTAAATACAGTATTAGCATCAGCAGAAGATTGCAGTCGCGTGAGTTATAGTTGCCTGCACTAACTATAACGGGGGAATTTCATTGGTTTTTTATCAGTAAAATTTCCAGCTAACTATAACATGTGTGAAACCTATGGTTTTTTCACTGAATTTGCTAGGTTTTTTAAATGCTAATTCCTAACTATAACGTGTGTGAAACCTATGGTTTTTTTCAGTGAATTTGTACGTTTTTTTAAATGCTAAGTTACTTTACGCCATTCGTGGCGTGCGCTCCCACTTAACGCAGTTCGTTCCATGCGCGCACGGTGCCCTTCGCGCACCGCGCGCCCACTTTACGCAGTTAGTGCCGTGCACGCACGGTGGGCACGCGGTGCGCTACGCGCACCGCGTGCCCACGTTACGCTAGATGGGCCATGTACGCACGATGCGCTTCGTGCACCGTGCGCACATGGAGGACATATGATGCGCTTCGTTGTGAAAGGTAATATTTTAATTTTTCACATGTGTAATATGCCATGAACAAATGGTGCCCTTCGGGCACCTTTTGCACATGGGGTGGGGAGAGTGTGGATATATATTTTTTTTTATTAATTTTTACCGTACGCGTACGGTAAGCGTAATCGGCGAAATTATCGAAAAAATTAAAATTCCGTTTTTGGCCTTGGGGGATCTTTGAGGACTCCCTCAACATGGCTAGGTGCTTAGGAGCTGTCTAAACAGCCCCTTTACATGTTTTTGGCCTTTGTTTTTTAACCCCCTCTCAGACTGCGAGAGAGAAAATGGCGGCCGCCGCTTCCTGGTTTCGACCGATTCGAATGTTTACTAAGATCTAACAGCCAATCAGAATCGCGCTCGCGCACGGCGGCGTGCGCGTACGGTAAGCGCACCGTAAGCGCATCGTAAGCTGGCACAGATATATATATTGATTTAAAGGCTATTTTCTCAGAATCTACTGAACATATTTACACCAAACCTACAAAAGGCACTTCCTTGACCTGTAGACTACCTCTCTGCCAAATTTCAAGGAACTCTTTTCAGCCGTTCGGGCTGTAGCTGTGTCTAAAGGTCCTATGGAAAAATGCATGGGAAAAACACGTTTTGGGACCCCCCTTTTATCTCAGCCCCCGCTTGACGAATCCCCCCGAGACTTTTAGGGTAGGAGCGGAGCGTAGCGCCCCATTCGTTTTGAAAATTTCGCGAGGATTCGTCGACCGGCGCCAAAGTTATTCCAAATAGAATGTTGCGGTTTTCCTATGGAAACAGGGTCCTAACTATAACTACCTACTGGCGACCGCCAGTAGGTAATACATACATACATACATACATACACACATATATATATATATATATATATTATCTACTGGCGGTCGCCAGTAGATAGTTATGGTTAGGACCGAGTTTCCATAGGAAATCTGAAAATTCTATTTTGAATAACTTTGGCGCCGGTTGACGAATCCTCGCGAAATTTTCAAAACTAATGGGGCGCTCCGTTCAGCTCCTACCCTGAAAGTCTCGGGGTGATTCGTCAAGCGGGGGCCGAGAAAAAAGGGGGGTCCCAAAATGCGTTTTCCCCATGCATTTTTCCAAAGGACCTTTAGTCGAAGGTACAGCCCGAACGGCTGAACAGAATTACTTTAAATTTGGCAGAGAGGTAGTCCTCAGGTCAGGGAAGTGCCTTTTGCAGGTCTGGTGTCAATCTGTTCAGTAGTTCCTGAGAAAATAGCATTTAAAAGCATATCAATATCTATAAGCGCGCACCGTGCGTGCACCGTGCGAGCATCCTAACGTGCGCGAGCGTAATTCTTTTTTTACATTTTTTTTTTTTAAATCGCGGGGGTGCGCGCTCCGTGCGCGCACGGTGAGAAACCGAGAAAAAAAATAATAATATTTAATATGTAGTTTATTGTAAAATAAATATATTAAAAAAATAATAATACATAAATAAATTAGCATTTAAAAAAACGTACAAATTCACTGAAAAAACCATAGGTTTCACACACGTTATAGTTAGGAATTAGCATTTAAAAAACATTGCAAATTCACTTAAAAAATCATAGGTTTCACACATGTTATCGTTAGGTGGATATTTCACTCGTAAAAAAACAATGAAATTCCCCCGTTATAGTTAGTTCAGATAACTATAACTCGCGCGACCGCCACTCTATCACAAGGATGATGTCATCAGTGATGTCATGAGTGATGTAATATGTGACATCATGAGCAGTGGATTGCGGGCGCGCGAGTTATAGTTATCGAACTAACTATAACGGGGGAATTTCATTGTTTTTTTACGAGTGAAATATCCACCTAACTATAAAATGTGTGAAACCTATGATTTTTTAAGTGAATTTGCAATGTTTTTTAAATGCTAATTCCTAACTATAACGTGTGTGAAACCTATGGTTTTTTCAGTGAATATATATATATATATATATATATATATATATATATACAGAGGCCCCCGCATCTTAAAGTTGGCCTCGGTCTCGCTGGCACTGCTGTGGCGGACTTTGTGTTTTTCCAGGTCACTGGATCACCGAGGCCCACCCCCGGGTCCAGGAGGAGATGGGGCAGTGACGGAGTTACTCAACTCTGCGCTGGGCAAGACAGGATCTCCGGTCTTGCCCCCGCCGAAGTTAATCCTGTTCCGTGGAGGTTGATGCGGTCTGGGGACCCAAGGGGACACTAATTCATATTACAGGCAGGGGATTTGGCCAGATGACATTGTGATGCCAATTTCCGCAATAACAATAAGTTATCCACCCGCCTTACCTACCTAGATTTCTACTGCATCCTGGGAACTGTAGTGCACACGCTTCAAATGGACTACAAATGGTGAAAAAGGACATTGTTCCTGGAGGCGGGGCAGACCTAAACCAATCGTTTTGGGGCTAATAAACACACGATGTGACCTGCAACTCCTTAGAGGATCCCTGGCGCGGAAGAAGGCATATGTGATGCCGAAATGCATTCGCCGTTGAGAAGCTTGAAACCGAATAAAGTGGCCTCCCTGCTTACCCCTATTGTGGCCTCTGCTCTCTTCTTGGAGGAGTTTTGGTGATATTGAGAGCGCATGCCAGAAGCGCGCTACAGAGGCCCCCGCATCTTAAAGTTGGCCTCGGTCTCGCTGGCACTGCTGTGGCGGACTTTGTGTATATCCAGGGTACTGGATCACCGAGGCCCACCCCCGTGTCCAGGAGGAGATGGGGCGGTGACGGAGTTACTCAACTCTGCGCTGGGCGAGACAGGATCTCCGGTCTTGCCCCCGCCGAAGTTAATCCTGTTCCGTGGAGGTTGATGCGGTCTGGGGACCCAAGGGGACACTAATTCATATTACAGGCAGGGGATTTGGCCAGATGACATTGTGATGCTAATTTCCGCAATGACAATAAGTTATCCACCCGCCTTACCTACCTGGATTTCTACTGCATCCTGGGAACTGTAGTGCACACGCTTCAAATGGACTACAAATTTTGAAAAAGGACATTGTTCCTGGAGGCGGGGCGGACCTAAACCAATCGTTTTGGGGCTAATATTTAAACACACGATGTGACCTGCAACTCCTTAGAAGATTCCTGGCGCTGAAGAAGGCATATGTGATGCCGAAATGCATTCGCCGTTGAGAAGCTTGAAACCGTATAAAGTGGCCTCCCTGCTTACCCCTATTGTGGCCTCTGCTCTCTTCTTGGAGGAGTTTTGGACATATATATATATATATATATATATATACATATATATGTATTTTCTATATACTCCGGGATCCCGCACGTGGGTGGGGATTATTCATAGATTATGACTGTTGATGAGTATCCCCTGGATGAGAATTTTAGGTTCCTATACAAGATTGCTTATGGGCTATTAATGATCCTGGTTTGTTTGCAATCTTACATTAGAAACATTTACATCACAAATGATGTTGACTTTTCTAAACACCTGACTTGGAAGGAAAAGATAGCATTACTAATCACACACAGAACCAGATGTACGAAATTCCAATTTTGCATTTCCTTAATAGCGAATCTTAAGAAATAGCTATTTAGGAAATGCAAAATGAAGAGTCTATTGCCCATTTCGCATTTAGGAAATGCTTTGTACATATGCTTAAAAAATAGGAAATAGCTAATCCCTCTTTGCGATTTCCTATTTAGGGAATCGCAGAATGCGATTTATTCTGGGTAGAAATCGCATTTTGTGACCGCCTTTAGGCCTTTGTACATGCCAAAAGGCTCTTTAGCATCTCTTAACAGCCCGAAATAGCAATTCTGTCTGTTAAGAGATGCTAAATAGCTTTGTACATCAGACCACAGTTACAAAAGTAACACTCTAAAAAATGCAAAGTTGCACATTTAAATATAATTTTGCTTGGCTGCGATTTATCCAGCACAGGAAAGCGTGTTATTTCACAGTCCTTGCTAAGAAAATATAATCCATGATGGGATTTAATAACTACGAGAGTTTACTTGCTACATTAAGTAGAACAAAATAAGCTTTTTATGTGATTTAATTTTTCTTACATTTTCTGAAATACATTGGACCAAAACTCACACAGTTATCTCACATGGACTGAAAACAGACACGTTTGAGACTAAATAAACCTGCATGTAATTCACAATAAAAGGTCACACAAAATTCCATTTTGTGCGAATCGGATTTTCACAGCTGAATCGAGCTTCACTCCAATATAGAGAATGTTGAGGAGCAGCAAGTTTCTTTTGTTAAAGGTATTCAATATGAAATTTGTGGCTTATCTCATGTAGTGCTAGCAGCAATGTTTTCCGGGCCTTTACAAAGCTAATATTAATAAATCATTAGAAATTATAATCAACTAAACGTTTTACCACTACCAGTACACCAGAGCTGTTCCATGTAAATGGTTCTGCAGAGTCGGTGGTTGGCTTGTGTTGTACTGGGAGTAAATTATGAAGCCAGCGACCTCAAAGCGCGACATACACACACTAAGGGGCCGAATATGATCCCGTTAGGAAAGCATTCTTCCATATCGGTTCTGAAATGCTTTTCGAACAACTCAACAACGGATTATGATGCAATGCATGCTATACTCCCACTGAGTCATTTGGAACGCAATCCATCCGACCGAATCGTCCGTAAACAATTAAAATTTTAGCTACACCTACCAATCCACCTAAATAAAGGGCCAACACATGACCATGATCCTTTGATCCAAAATAACTGCTGAGAGGTCACAGGATTTGCCACACATTCCCTGTTCTCTGCCTTATACACTCACACTCCACCCACCACACAACTTGAACAGATTTTTGTTGGTTAAAACAATTCTCAAAAAAACACACTCTTTTTCTTATTAACCCTCACAGTCACACTCACCTTGGCCCCAATGATGCAGCCTAGGTTCACAGAGATGGAGTTGGACGTGATTGTAGATGAAATAGTTAGAGTAGAGTTATAGTTATTTGGGAACCAAGTCCAACAGACCCCCTTTCCCAGAGAAATAGGATGTGAGACAGAATAGTCAACAAGGTGAACACGGAAGCACCTGTCCGGCGCACAATGGATGATATAAGGAGTAGGTACTATGATGAGCGAAGGAATTTTAAAAAACTGCTGGCCAGAGGACACTCCTAGAGCCAGCAGACTGGCGGTGGCCCTCCTGCACCACCTGTGCAGTTCACTTCCCGGGAGGAGAAGGTACGTGCCATCCTTCCACCAGAGAGCGTCTATGGACTCACAGAAGCAGCAGAGTCTGGTAAGTACCTACTCCACATTCAAACAAAGTTACCAGTTTCACCTCAATAGACATTACTGTAAAGGACACAACCGTGATGCTCAGTATAATCAAATGTATCCCATTGGATAATCACAGCTATGCTAACTCTGGCCAAATGTCACACCGGCCTTACACATAATGATGTGGAATAATCCATTCTCTCCATTCAAAAGAGTGATTCCATGCGTCTGACTCTGTAACAGTGACAAACCATGCCATTCAGTGTCAAACCCAGGTGGTCACTGGTGGAAACATGGCTGAAATTGTAAGGTATGATGTTAGATACACATTCACAACCGTTGACGTGTGTATATGCAATCAGACTTGGGCGACACAAATTGGGACTTGAGCAGTCTAGACAGGATTGGTACACAGTGTTGACTAGACTCATGAAGACTAGAGGTTCAGTACTAATGGTCTGAACAGACAATGCACCCAGACGTGCCAGTGGCATGGTGTTGCACCTGAAGCATTGTGAAGATGCAGTCATCGGACTTGGAAGTGTGTTGACCATTGTTCACATCTGAAAATAGTGCACAACATTCTGATTCATCTTCATGACACTGTGCATAGATCACACAAGACAGTGTGCCACGTGCCACTCACCCTAGCTATGCCTACTACCTTGGAGTCTTCACAATAAGAGTCATATGTGTGACCTGAGAGTAAAAAACCTAAGTTACAGAACAAATGAGCACAATCACTGTTATCTGTGTGACATGACCCATGAAATGATTACGCAATATTAAAGTTTGACAAGGAAGTCATTTGACCTGTAACATCAGAGCCAATGATTCCCAATTTGATGACTAGGGATTGCAGAATGGATACCATGTCTCAATTCAATTGTGTGAATCCTATTCCCATTGTGAGCTCTAAACTCCATTGCAGATGAGACAGGTATGTCAGGACACAAGACAGTCATGTGCAAAAGACGATAAATCACCTGCTACATAGTGAAGTAGTTGACATTGTGGCTGTGGCATTTGATGATGATACACCCAATGTTGCAGATAACATTATGCGTGAGGGAGCAATAGTTAACTGGCAGACTAACAAGTGCCATGTATGTTAATGTAGCAAGAGGTAATAGCAGTAGTCAATATGATGTATTTGTTTGATCTGTGAAGATATGTGATGTTACCTATGTGTCAAGTACATACGGATGACTTATTTGATTCTTTTTTATTGTTGTTCACAGCATCATCAGCGGCCAGTGGAGGAGACAGCACCATGGATGTAGGGGAAGCAGTTTGTCATTCTGGGTCCAGTGCTGAGTCAAAGGAGGAATCCAGTGGTGCAGAGGGTGAGGGGAGTCTCACTGAGGACAGCTCTGAGACAACATCAGCAGGATCTGAAGCAGAGTACAGCTTCACTGAAGACTCCCTTGTGGTGGTGGAGGAGACAGGGACTGGATCCTCAACATCAGAGTGCACCACCACCACTACCATCTCCACCCTCCCAGCTGCTCCCCATCCCATTGTCCATAGACGCTCCCCTAGAAGGGTACAGGGTACTCGTCTCATTTGCGGCAGGCACCTTACCCCCTGCCCCGGTCTCCCCTGCTGCCCTGAGTGTGGAGGCCATTGATATCCTGAGGTGGATCTCTGTGGAGCAGACAGAAGTGCTGAATATCCTCCAGGCGCATACCACTCATTTGATTCAAATGGTTTCATTCCTGGATGGTATTCAATCAGTCGTGTCTGCCCTATACAGATCCAATCAGGTTCTGGCCTCAAAACTGACGGCAGCAGTGTTGCAGCTCCAAAAGTCCCTTGCCCTTCCTACTGCTTTGCCATGCACTGTCCCAACTACCCTACCAGACCCAAGCACACGCAAACACACACATGCACACAACTCAACATCCACAAGCGGATGTATTGTAATTGTAATTGTAATTGTAAAAACACTTATATAGCGCATGGCTACCCGTGGGCATCCCAGCGCTCTTGGAAAGAAGCAGTGACCCTAGGCTGATCCGATCTGCAATCCTACTAAGAGCTGGTTTTGGGGAATAGAAAGGTTTTTAGTTTCTTCCTGAACTGAAGAAAAGTCCGTTCCTGCCTCAAATTACCTGGGAGGGCATTCCATTCTCTTGCGGCTTGCAGAGAGAAAAGTCGACCGCCCGATCGTGCTCGTTTTATTCTGGGAATGATTGCCAGATTATGTTCGCTCGAGCGAAGGTTGCGTTGGGGCTTGTAGGGACTTATCAGGTTTTCCAGAATGGAGGGACCTTCTCCATGCAGGATCTTGTGGGCGATGCATAAGGATTTAAAACGCACCCGTTCCCTCACCGGGAGCCAGTGAAGAGATCTTAATGCTGGCTTCGCCGATACATACCGACTAGTTCCCGTCAGAGTTCTGGCAGCATAATTCTGCGCCACTTGTAGGGTCTTAAAGGTGGATACCGGTGCCCCAAGATAAATGGCATTCCCGTAGTCAATACGGGATAACACCAAAGACTGAACTACGGTTTTCCTTGCTTTTTCAGGTAGTAGGGGCAGGACTTTACGCAGTGACTTAAGTATCCCATGGCAGACTGCAGACATCTTTCTGGCCTGCATATCGAAAGACAGGGCGTTGTCAAGCCAAAAGCCTAAAATCTTTATTTCCGGCTTGGGCGATGGTCTGGCACCCATGCACGCCGGCCAAGTTAGGCTTTCGGGAATATCCTGTTTCCCCAGGAGCATCAGCTCAGTTTTTCCTGCATTGAGTCTGAGCTGAGACACGTGCATCCAATTTACCACCACCTCCAAACAATTGGCTAGGTTGTTCGGGGGGGCATCTGTTTGCTGCAGGGAAAACACCAGCTGGGTGTCGTCCGCGTAGCTTATTAGCTGGATGCCAAACGGAGTTACTAATTCCGCCAACGGGGCCATGTAAACGTTAAACAGTGTGGGGCTAAGGGATGACCCCTGTGGAACCCCACACTGTAACGGAAAAAGGCGGGAGCAATTGTTTCCATCAAACACTTGGAAATATCTTTCCTCAAGGAAGGATCTCAGCCATTCCAAGGCTTTCCCGGTTATTCCGACATTTCGGAGTCGCGACAGCAACAGGTGATGACTTACTGTATCGAAGGCGGCACTGAGGTCCAGAAGGATAATGGCCGCGCTGCCACCAGCGTCCAAGATCCCTCTGGCCTCTTCTACCACCCTCAACAGTGCCGTCTCCGTGCCTTGTCCCTTCCTAAAACCCGTCTGGGATGGGTGGAGAAGCTTGTATTTTTCCAGAAATGCCGCCAGTTGGATATTTATCAGTTTTTCGGTTAATTTCCCCATCCCGGGTAACAAGGAAATCGGGCGATAATTCGCCAGATCTTCTGGGTCAAGGTTCGGTTTTTTAATCAAAGATCGCACCATGGCCAGCTTCCATCCCTTTGGTACTGTAGCCAATTCCAGGGAGAGGTTAACCATTTTGATTACCGATTTACTAATAGTTGGCAGTATCTGATTTAGTATTGTCATGGGAGCTGGATCTCGTGGGGATCCACTTTTTATACTCCTCATCAAAGAGAGGAGCAGCTCTTCCGTGAGGGGGGCAAACTCCGTAAGTGTTGGACAGTTGGTTTTGTCTTCAGAAGGAGGCGCCCTGTAGTGTGAGGCCGAATCCAGTACCGGGATCGTCTCTAGAATTTTAAGTATTTTCATGTGAAAGAAATTAGCCATATCATCACACCTGGTGTCCTGCTCATCTGCTTTTGTGGGGGGGTCTGGAGTTTTCGTTAAAAGCTTTACAATCTTGAACATTTCCCTAGGGGCATTTGCGGCGGATTCGATTTTATTTGCAAAAAATGCCGTTTTGGTGGCAGTAAGGGTGGTTTTATATTTCTTCAATGTGGCTTTGTAGTTAATCTTCCTTTCCACACTGAAATCCTTCCGCCAGTGGCGTTCTGCCCTTTTACATTCCTGTTTTAATGATCTTAACTCTGAGGTGAACCATGGATGTTTCAGCTCTCCCTTCCTAATTGTTAAGGGTTTTTTCGGTAAGACCTTATCTAGGGAATGGGTAATCCACTGATTAAAACTGTTGACAGCCCCATCCAGATTAGAATTATCCGGTGGTTTAGTGCTTTCTAACAGTCCCTTCCACTCATCCATGTCAAGTTTTGTCCAGGCTCTTATAAGTCCTCTATTCGAAGAAGTATTAGTGGTCATCCTGGAAATTTTCCAGTTAAAAGGAATCACCGAGTGATCCGACCAGGGGACAGGGTAGGGTTCCAGGACTGTTACATTCTCCATGTTGGTAAAAATGGGGTCAAGTGTATTTCCTGACTTATGCGTAGGGCATCGAACCTTAAGATTAAGATTGTAACTCTCTAAATCTTTTTCTAGGTCATTCGCTGTCCTATCTCCTGGCTTATTAAAATGGAGATTAAGATCTCCTAATAGCAGGAAATTCGTGACCGTACAGACCCCTCCTATAACTGCCTCCAACAGGCTTTCATGAAATCCGCCGAGGGGGCCTGGGGGTCCATATATCAATATCCCTGTTACCGAGCTCTCACATGAGGGGTGGAGGGTAAAATGTGTGCTTTCGCATCCCTGGATCCCTGTGTCCTGTAATCGACAGCTTATACTCTCCCTATGGATAATTGCGATCCAACGCATACTATTACAACGCATGCCATGACAACGCATTTTTTACAACGCAAACACTGTTACAACGCATTATTTTACAACGAATACTGTTACAACGCAAAGTGAGTAAATTGCTTAAAAGTGCAATTACAACGAAAACATTTACAACGCATACCATTACAACACTAAAATATATATATATTTTTTTAAAGTACAATAAAATCTGGCACGGGATGCAGGGAAATTTGGGGTTTTGGGTGGGGAAGTGTATTAAAATGTGGAGAAAAACTGAACGTAAATTAACTGAAATGCATAACAAAATTATTACTCGAGTATTAAAATTATTACTCGAGTATAAAAACTAATACTCGAATATTACAATTAATACTCTAATTATCAAAAAATTCCGATGTAACAAATTTAAAAGTTTAAAACAAATAACGAATAATTACACAACAGATCATATACATGTAAATCATGATTATATCACAAAATAAGTAAACGGATTAAAAAACAAAAGACATACACATAGTCTCCATTTTAACCATCCCACTTCTAAAAGTTGTCCTACAACACTTTCTATGAAAACAATACCAAAAAACATGTTCCAAAATGGATGCCAAAACGGAGCGAATAAGTGAAAACAACACATCTTTTAATGCTTTTTTAAATTGTCTTTTTCCACAGCAAATGAAAGTATAATAAAAAACACAACGAACGCTGTTTTTTTAAAAATTAAAAATGACACTGACTGAAACTTATAAATACCAGCAAGACACCATTTTAAAATCAGTTGATTATCAACTCCCAGAGAGACCAGACGCTAAAACCTAACCCTCTCACTCCTACACTGAGAGAACACTAAAATCCATTGGAGAAGCATTCTTTTTTTCCTACTACAAGTAAGTTACTATTATATTTAAACACCATGTTTTCTCTTAATTCAAGTTTCTTTTCCATCCAAACAGTGCAGCAAATTTAATTTAAATATTTTTGAAAATGTACCCTAAACAATATTACTTTGTAAACAAAAATTAATGTAAACGAACTTATATGATATATTTTTTTTTTATCCTAAAACAGGAATTTGTTTTTCTATAACAACCAACATATCGTTTTCTAAATATTTTTTCTACACAAGCTACACGACTCACCTTTATTTATGTGAAGGTAAATTACTTAAAACTTCCAATTAATGTCAATTTTGTAAATAAAAACATTAACTTTACCTGTAGGTAAAGTGTTGGATGGTGTAGGGGTAACAATTACTATTCTAACTCCAGGAAGGTGCAGCAGTAGGGAAAGTGTGGGATGGTGTAGGGGTAAAAATTACTATTCTAACTCCAGTAAGGTGCAGCAGTAGGGAAAGTGTGGGATGGTGTATGGGTATAAATTACTATTCTAACTCCAGGAAGGTGCAGCTGTAGGGAAAGTGTGGGATGGTGGAGGGGTATCAATTACTATTCTAACTCCCGGAAGGTGCATCAGTAGGGAAAGTGTGGGATGGTGTAGGTGTAACAATTACTAATCTAACTCCAGGAAAGTGCAGAAGTACTGAAAATGAGGGATAGTGTAGGGGTAAAAATTACTATTCTTACTCCAGGAAGGTGCAGCTGTAGGGAAAGTGTGGGATGATGTAGGGGTATCAATTACTATTCTAACTCCGTGAAGGTGCAGCAGTATTGAAAGTGTGGGATGGTTTAGGGGTAGCAATTACTAATCTAACTCAAGATAGGTGCAGCAGCAGGGAATGTGTGATATGTGATGCAGTTACACTTAAATAAAATGTCAAATTTACACAGAAGTTTTCACATTTGGCAATTTTCTCCAACGTTGTCTAAGTTGTACATTTCTAAATTTGTTTTGTCTTTCTGTTTCTCAGATAAATCTTTGCAACTTTTTCGAAAAAGTCAAAAAGCTGAAGACCAGACACCCAAAAACACCAGCCAGCAGGCCAAAACCATACCAGAAGCAAAACCAACAAAAAAACACAAAAAGCATAATGTATTTGTAATAAACACTCTTATTAATCCAACAGTATAATTGTCAAACCTCTTATTTAATACTTAAAATAGGCTGCCACAATACAGAAACTATGGGTTGTAGTAGGAATAAAAATTACTATTCTAACTCCAGGTAGCTGCAGCAGTAGGGAAAGTGTGGGATGGTGTAGGGGTAAAAATTACTATTCTAACTCCAGGAAGGTACAGCAGTAGGGAAAGTGTGGGATGGTGTAGGGTTACAATTACTATTCTAACTCCAGATAGGTGCAGCAGTAGGGAAAGTGTGGGATGGTGTAGGGGTAACAATTACTATTCTAACTCCAGATAGGTGCAGCTGTAGGGAAAGTGTGGAATGCTGTAGGGGCACCAATTACTATTCTAACTCCAGGAAGGTGCAGCAGTATTGAAACTGTGGGATTGTTTAGGGGTAGCAATTACTAATCTAACTCAAGATAGGTGCAGCAGCAGGGAATGTGTGATATGTGATTTAGTTAGACTTAAATAAAATCTCAAATTTACACAGAAGTTTTCACATTTTGCAATTTTCTCCAACGTTCTCAAAGTTGTACATTTCTAAATAGTTTTTTCTTTCTGTTTCTCACATAAATCTTTGCAACTTTATCGAAAAAGTCAAAAAACAGAAGACCAGACACCCAAAAACACCATCCAGCAGGCCAAAACCATACCAGAAGCAAAACCAACAAAAAAACACAAAAAGCATAAGGTATTTGTAATAAACACTCTTATTAATCCAACAGTATAATTGTCAAACCTCTTATATAATTCTTAAAATAAGCTGCCACAATACAGAAACTTTGGTTTGTAGTATGAATAACAATTACTATTCTAACTCCAGGTAGGTGCAGCAGTAGGGTAAGTGTAGGATGGTGTAGGGGTAACAATTACTATTCTAACTCCAGGAAGGTGCAGCAGTAGGGAAAGTATGAGATGGCGTAGGGGTAACAATTACTATTCTATCTCCAGGAAGGTGCAGCAGTAGGGAAAGTGTAGGATGGTGTAGGGGTATCAATTACTATTCTAACTCCAGTAAGGTGCAGCAGTAGGGTAAGTGTAGGATGGTGTAGGGGTAACAATTACTATTCTAACTCCAGGAAATGCAACAGTAGGGAAAGTGTGGGATGATGTAGGGGTATCAATTACTATTCTAACTCCGTGAAGGTGCAGCAGTATTGAAAGTGTGGGATGGTTTAGGGGTAGCAATTACTAATCTAACTCAAGATAGGTGCAGCAGCAGGGAATGTGTGATATGTGATGCAGTTACACTTAAATAAAATGTCAAATTTACACAGAAGTTTTCACATTTGGCAATTTTCTCCAACGTTGTCTAAGTTGTACATTTCTAAATTTGTTTTGTCTTTCTGTTTCTCAGATAAATCTTTGCAACTTTTTCGAAAAAGTCAAAAAACTGAAGACCAGACACCCAAAAACACCAGCCAGCAGGCCAAAACCATACCAGAAGCAAAACCAACAAAAAAACACAAAAAGCATAAGGTATTTGTAATAAACACTCTTATTAATCCAACAGTATAATTGTCAAACCTCTTATTTAATACTTAAAATAGGCTGCCACAATACAGAAACTATGGGTTGTAGTAGGAATAAAAATTACTATTCTAACTCCAGGTAGCTGCAGCAGTAGGGAAAGTGTGGGATGGTGTAGGGGTAAAAATTACTATTCTAACTCCAGGAAGGTACAGCAGTAGGGAAAGTGTGGGATGGTGTAGGGTTACAATTACTATTCTAACTCCAGATAGGTGCAGCAGTAGGGAAAGTGTGGGATGGTGTAGGGGTAACAATTACTATTCTAACTCCAGATAGGTGCAGCTGTAGGGAAAGTGTGGAATGCTGTAGGGGCACCAATTACTATTCTAACTCCAGGAAGGTGCAGCAGTATTGAAACTGTGGGATTGTTTAGGGGTAGCAATTACTAATCTAACTCAAGATAGGTGCAGCAGCAGGGAATGTGTGATATGTGATTTAGTTAGACTTAAATAAAATCTCAAATTTACACAGAAGTTTTCACATTTTGCAATTTTCTCCAACGTTCTCAAAGTTGTACATTTCTAAATAGTTTTTTCTTTCTGTTTCTCACATAAATCTTTGCAACTTTATCGAAAAAGTCAAAAAACAGAAGACCAGACACCCAAAAACACCATCCAGCAGGCCAAAACCATACCAGAAGCAAAACCAACAAAAAAACACAAAAAGCATAAGGTATTTGTAATAAACACTCTTATTAATCCAACAGTATAATTGTCAAACCTCTTATATAATTCTTAAAATAAGCTGCCACAATACAGAAACTTTGGTTTGTAGTATGAATAACAATTACTATTCTAACTCCAGGTAGGTGCAGCAGTAGGGTAAGTGTAGGATGGTGTAGGGGTATCAATTACTATTCTAACTCCAGGAAGGTGCAACAGTAGGGAAAGTGTGGGATGGTGTAGGGGTAACAATTACTATTCTAACTCCAGTAAGGTGCAGCAGTAGGGTAAGTGTAGGATGGTGTAGGGGTATCAATTACTATTCTAACTCCAGTAAGGTGCAGCAGTAGGGTAAGTGTAGGATGGTGTAGGGGTATCAATTACTATTCTAACTCCAGGAAAGTGCAGAAGTAGGGAAAGTGTGGGATGGTGTAGGGGTATCAATTACTATTCTAACTCCAGTAAGGTGCAGCAGTAGGGTAAGTGTAGGATGGTTTTGGGGTATCAATTACTATTCTAACTCCAGGAAGGTGCAGAAGTAGGGAAAGTGTGGGATGGTGTAGGGGTAAAAATTACTATTCTAACTCCAGTAAGGTGCAGCAGTAGGGAAAGTGTGGGATGGTGTATGGGTAAAAATTACTTTTCTAACTCCAGGTAGGTGCAGCAGTAGGGAAAGTGTGGGATGGTGTAGGGTTACAATTACTATTCTAACTCCAGATAGGTGCAGCAGTAGGGAAAGTGTGGGATGGTGTGGGGGTAACAATTACTATTCTAACTCCAGATAGGTGCAGCAGTAGGGAAAGTGTGGGATGGTGTAGGGGTAACAATTACTATTCTAACTCCAGATAGGTGCAGCAGTATTGAAAGTGTGGGATGGTTTAGGGGTAGCAATTACTAATCTAACTCAAGATAGGTGCAGCAGCAGGGAATGTGTGATATGTGATTTAGTTAGACTTAAATAAAATCTCAAATTTACACAGAAGTTTTCACATTTTGCAATTTTCTCCAACGTTCTCAAAGTTGTACATTTCTAAATAGTTTTTTCTTTCTGTTCCACAGATAAATCTTTGCAACTTTATCGAAAAAGTCAAAAAACAGAAGACCAGACGCCCAAAAACACCATCCAGCAGGCAAAAACAATACCAGAAGCAAAACCAAGAAAAAAACACAAAAACCAAAAGGTATTTTAAATAAACACTCTTTTAAATCCAACAGTATAATTGTCAAACCTTTTATTTAATACTTAAAATAAGCTGCCACAATACAGAAACTTTGGTTTGTACTATGAATAACAATTACTATTTTAACTCCAGGTAGGTGCAGCAGTAGGGAAAGTGAGGGATGGTGTAGGGTTAAAAATTACTATTCTCACTCCAGGAATGTGCAGCAGTAGGGAAAGTGTGGGATGGTGTAAGGGTAACAATTACTATTCTATCTCCAGGAATGTGCAACAGTAGGGAAAGTGTGGGATGGTGTAGGGGTAACAATTACTATTCTAACTCCAGGAAGGTGCAGCAGTAGGGAAAGTATGGGATGGTGTATGAATAACAATTACTATTTTAACTCCAGGTAGGTGCAGCAGTAGGGAAAGTGAGGGATGGTGTAGGGTTAAAAATTACTATTCTCACTCCAGGAATGTGCAGCAGTAGGGAAAGTGTGGGATAGTGTAGGGGTAACAATTACTATTCTATCTCCAGGAAGGTGCAACAGTAGGGAAAGTGTGGGATGGTGTAGGGGTAACAATTACTATTCTAACTCCAGGAAGGTGCAGCAGTAGGGAAAGTATGGGATGGTGTAGGGGTAACAATTACTATTCTATCTCCAGGAAGGTGCAGCAGTAGGGAAAGTGTGGGATGGTGTAGGGGTAACAATTTCTATTCTATCTCCAGGAAGGTGCAACAGTAGGGAAAGTGTGGGATGGTGTAGGGGTAACAATTACTATTCTAACTCCAGGAAGGTGCAGCAGTAGGGAAAGTATGAGATTGCGTAGGGGTAACAATTACTATTCTATCTCCAGGAAGGTGCAGCAGTAGGGAAAGTGTAGGATGGTGTAGGGGTATCAATTACTATTCTAACTCCAGTAAGGTGCAGCAGTAGGGTAAGTGTAGGATGGTGTAGGGGTAACAATTACTATTCTAACTCCAGGAAGGTGCAACAGTAGGGAAAGTGTGGGATGGTGTAGGGGTATCAATTACTATTCTAACTCCAGGAAGATGCTGCACTAGGGAAAGTGTGGAATGCTGTAGGGGTAACAATTACTATTCTAACTCCAGGAAGATGCTGCATTAGGGATAGTGTATTTACTTTTATAGACTAATTTCTTTTTCTTCTCTTCTCTTCACAGATAATGTCCACTCTTGAAGCTGCAAAATATATTAAATCTAGAAAAGGGAAAAAATTACTGAACCATGCAGGATACATATATAGTAAAGAAAGAATAAGTTTTCCTAGAAATCATTGGAGGTGTGTGCAATACTACTCTTCCCATTGCAGTGGCAGAGCGGTTACACTTGATAATTTAGTTGTAAAAACAACAGAACATAACCACTCTGCCTCTGCAATGGAGGTAGAAATAAGAGAAACATTAAATGAAATGAAAGCCATTGCAAGCACCTCCAATGATTCTACAGGATCCATTTTAAGAGAGGTTGCACAGCATGTCCCCAGTCATGTTGCTAGTAATATGCCTATAATTCCTAATTTGAGACGAATAATTCAAAGACAAAAGCAGGCAAGTAACATCCAATTAACTACACCACATACATTTTCTGATATTAGAATTCCACATGATCTTTCTATTTCTTTTTCTGATGAACCTTTCCTTCTGCATGATAACGAAAACCCTCAAAAACGAATTCTTATTCTTAGTACCCCACGTAACCTTGCTAAGTTAGAAAATAGTGAAATTTGGATGATGGATGGGACGTTTAAAAGTACACCCCATCCTTTCACTCAAATTTACACTATACATGCAAAAATTAACAGTAATGTAATACCCTTAGTATATAGTTTGCTACCTGATAAGACTTCTGCAACGTACTCTGAATTTTTATCAGTTATTAAAAATAAAACTTCCAAAAGTCCTAGGAAAATAATAGTAGATTTTGAATTGAGCATGATCAATGTAATCACTAAAACGTACATGGATACCCAAATTCAGGGATGTTTTTTCCATTTTTCCCAGGCATTCTGGCGTAAGTTACAAAAACATCCCTTGTTGCAGAATACTGTCGAGATAGCAAACTACAGTTTGAATTAAAAAAATTAACAGCGCTTTGTTTTGTTCCTCCCGATAGTGTGGACGAGTACTACACTGCTATTACAGAATCTGATTATTTTACAAGTAATGAAGAAAAATTGGCACCCATTTTAAATTATTTTGAAGACACATGGATTGGGCACCTAAGCAGATCGGGTCGCAGGAGGAAGCCACGATTCCATGTGGAGTGGTGGAACTGTTACACGAGCTGTTTAGAGGGAGAAGCGAAAACAAATAATGCCATTGAGGGATGGCATAACTCCTTCAACCATACAATTGGCAAACCACATCCTAATGTCTACTCTTTCTTGGAAACTTTGAAGAAGGAGCAAAGTTTTCAAGAAATGAGACTTTCCCAAACACTAGCTGGTAGTCTAAACCCACGAGTAACTCTAAAATCAAAGGAAATGTCTGAGAGACTATTGGGTATTTTACAACAATTTACCTTGTGTGTGGCTCTAGAGTACCTCGAAAATCTTGCTAACATTCTTTCTTTTTAAATATAGATTTCTACTTACTTTCCTCCTTTGCTTAAAATTAAAATAACCATTAATTACAATTGGCATACAAATTTTTCACAAACATTTTTTCTAAATTACTAGTCGGGTCTACTTATTTTTTACTTTTTCTTTTTAATTTTCCTTTTTTCCAAACAACCAAAGTATCAAAAACATATTCCCTTGAATATGTTTCCCATTTTCCAATAAACAAATGCAAGATATTAATTTCTAGTAAACATCCTTAATTACTACCACCAAAAATGCAAAAATGTCTCTACCTCTTCAAATATCCCTATATCAAACCAGGAAAATAAATGCTCAATAAACCTATATCAATAGTAAAAAAACATTCATATTTTCACAAAAGCCGAAAAGGCAAAACGTTATTTTTTTCTAAACAAAGTTTAAATTCTTTTCAATTTCAACCGAAACGATTTACTGAACATTTTTTTACAAACTTTAAATAATGTTACACTAAATCAAGACGTTTTTTTTGTTTTCAATTAACTTTCATCGACCCGACATAGGCATACACTAATGACATGAACGTGGACATGCTTTTTTACATTTAATACATCAATTAGTTATTCCGCAACCTCTCCTTATTCTTTCTTTACTATATATTTATCCTTTTTTAACTTTATATCTATCAATAAATGTAAAAAAGTTTCCTACCTGGACGCAGATCAGCTTCCTGCTGCTTCCTCCTCCGATGCTATCCAAAATGGCGCCTTACGTTTACGTTCACGTCATGACGTCACCGCGTGCTGCAATGATAAAAAGGGACTATGTTATTTATTTTTTCAATAAATATATGTTTAAAATTAATAATATATAATATGATATTTATTAAAAATATGTACATTATGTAATTAAAAATAATAAATCCCTAATGTTATTTCTATGCTCTTTTCAATAAAGACTTATTTTTTACACCTTCTTTGTTTATGTTTTTTTATTATTAATTTGTTATTTAAACATGTTATATATATTTAATAATTTCTAAATTTACTAAATTTCATCCTTACCTCGACTCTACTTCCTTTTTTATTCCAAACTTTCCTTTTCGTCTTTTTTCACTCCTTCCTTTCTTGTTCCGCGGGTAGCATCTGCTTAAGCTGGCAAAATAAATGAAGGACAATTATTCTCATAGACTTCAATACAAAACCGTGGGAACTTTTTGCAAATATCTTCTATTTTTTTTTTTTTTTTTTTTTAACTTTTTAAAAGTATTCTTTATTTTTTATACTCAATTAATAATTTTACAATTATTTTTTTTTTTAATCTTTATTTAAAAAATAATAATAATAATATTTAAATATATGTATTATTTGACATAATATATTTTATATTAATATCTTTTATTAATACCACATTAATTTTTTTAATTATTAATTTATTTATACTAATTAAAAATGTTTTGATTATATTTATTATTAGTACAGTAAATCTTAATTTTTTTTGTCTTTTATTTAATATACACCAAACATAATACATATAATAAATATGTATTTAATAAATTCTGTTTTATTAATTTTTTTTTTAATTTTTTTGTAGCTAATACTCAAGTATTTAACTTTATATTTATTATTTTTTATTAGTCAAATATTAGTTATTCATATTTTTAACTTATTAATATTATAAATAACATTTTAAATAAATACTCTAAAATACGCAAGTATTAATCATTATTTATTTTTCACATTCTTTAATTTTTTTTTTATTTCAATTTTTTTTTAAATTGCTTGCGTTATCTATTTAATTTAATTATTTTTTTTAGCTAATACTCAAGAATTTAACATTATATTTATTATTTTTTAATACTCAAATATTAGTCAATCATAATTTAAAATTATTAATATTATAAATAACATTTTAAATAAATACTCTATAAATACTCAAGTATTAATCATTCATTATTTTAAAGATTATTCAATTATTTTTTTTTATTTCATTTTTTTTTAAATTGCTTGTGTTGTAAAGGTCTATGCGTTGTAAAAGTACTTATGATATAAAAGCATGCGTTGTAAATGCATGCGTTGTAAAAGAATTTGCGTTGTAAAAAATGCGTTGTAATAGCATTGCGTTGTAAAAGTTGCGTTGTAAAGGTTGTTTACCTCCACAAGCAGCATACAAACACACAGAGACAAGGAGAAACCCACACACATGCACACTCAGGAGACACACAGCACACTCACCACCATGGAAACAACAGCAGACTACACATGTGCATCCACAGACACTCCGCAGACCTCAGAACCCTCTGCCTCCACACCTCTTACCCTTGCCTCTCCTGTAACCCCTCTTCCCAGACACTCTGCCTCTGTGACCTTGGTCTCTCTCCCCTGCCGACAACTCCAACCCCCCGCTCCCCAAAGAAGAAGAGGGAATCCCCCCCGGACCCTGCACCTAAACCTGCCACCCACTGAGAAACTAAAAAGCCAAAAACAACCCCCCTTCCCACATCCACCCGGTCTCCCAAGCTCAAACCATCTCCATAAGCCAACCCCAGCCCTGTACCTCCAGCATTAAAAAAAACCTCCCAACCCCTGTCTACACCCTGGAGCATTACACCATCCCCAAAATGGTCAAACCCAGCCCACCCCCCTCATTCAAGCCCTCACACTACAGCTGCCCCTCCCCAGTCTGAGCCTACCACTGCAGTAGATCCACCACCCCCTGAATCTGACCCAACCACTGTAGTGGACCCTCCCACCCCTCCTGATCCCATCCCTCCCAAAACCCAACCTAGTCCTCCCTAGTTTTGTCACTTTGGCATGCCCCCAGATGCCCCTCCCAGGGGAGATGACCCTTTGCAGGATTTGTACAGGCAAGAGTCGATGGGCAAGATGTGTGGGCCCATTAAGCCTATGAACATTTTTGGACTGGTCATTGGCCTTGTGTTATTTATCTGCTTATTCAAGCAAATTAAAACATCTTCACAGTTTTTTCTTTCTGATTTCTGTGTCCCCCAAATAGTTTTTTAGTTAACTGTAAATCATGTACAATTAGTAGTGTAGGTATACAATGATGTTAGTATGGCATGGATTGCATATGGTCCATGGAGTATGTTCCCTTTGACAGTATATTGTCTAGATGTTGGTGTCTACATTAGCAATGTGTCATCATCCACCTCAGGTTTGGCTATGAGTGTGACATGAAGCCACAAATCTTTACTCTTTTACATCACATTTGCCCATAGGTCATTCTTTCATATGTCAAAATAGTGCAAGTGTCTCAAAGTGCAACAGTTTAGGAGAAGCATGCTGCAGATGTTTGTAATGTGCAGGAAGATGACTGTCTCATCAATACACTGGGATACATAGGGAGTTTGACTACATAGTAGTGAGTTTGCACACACCCATTTACACAAAGTGATGTTACAATACTTGTATGTGACTTGATAGTGGTGGACCCATGTCTGTGTCTTTTTTAGATCTGGTAGACTAGTGGCAATGAGAAACTTGCTACAGGTGGCATGCTACTGTGTGCAAATTTCCTTCATGGCTGTTTACTCATCTGATGCATTTCCTGAGCCCATGGTGAGTGTAAGGTGAACAGTATTCTCACAGTCTTACGACTCTGTTGCCTCCAAGTACTCCACTTCAGCTTAGATTCATGTTTGGCAAAGTGTGTGTGGTCCTAATAGTCATTTTTTTCTAATTTACATCACAGTCATGCCATCCTGTTTTTGTTTGGCGACATCATGGTGTGTTTTGTCTGTCAAAGCTTGGAATTTCATATTTACAACCACACACAGTTGAGCATATGATTTGTGTGTATTTTGTCATTTGTGGATGACTGACAATGTGGTCCTTTGAAACTATGCTTGATGCAGGTCCAGCTCACACAGAGCTGAACTAGGAGTGCTGTTATGGCTGTTGGATTGCCCAGTGATACATATGGTTAGCCAAATGGACAGTGAGTGCACACAAGTGTTGTGGGTCCGTGTGCTGTGTAGATGCTACAGGAGCCAGTGCCACAACCGTGCTCTTAGTTGCCGCACACAGGAGGATGTGTATTTTTGAATGTGAGGCCTAGTTGCAGGTGTGTTAGCCAATGTTCATGTTGCATGTGCTGAGCTTGCTCAAACAAGGGTAAAGGTGAGAGAGACTAGTGTTTCCTATTTTGAAATGGAGTGGAGATTCATACGTCATGGTGGCAGGACAAGTTTAGTGATTGTCAGAGAGTGTAAGGTATGAGTTAAGTTCATAGGAAGCTCTTGTGTAGGAGACGTGAAGTATCCACATTGTCCCATTATGAGTGGTTAAACATACGGGGTGAATCAGAGTATGTGAGCTTGTTCGACTGGTTAAATCCTGTGCAAGGGATGGTATGAATAGGTAGATGTGATAGATGTATAACCAGTTAGACAAGGTTGAATTCTGGCAGGAGTAGAGAACTTAGTCTGTGTCACTATCATGAGAGATGACTGTAACAGGGCAGTTTCAATGAGTGAGGATAGCTGATAATGTGCATAAGTCAATGAGGGTATGAAGCATGGGAGTCATGTGCAGAGGCGCAACTAGAGCCAAATTTCGGGGGGGGGGCTGAATCTTTTAAGCCATAGGCAGAGTGGAGCTGCAGGGGCTCTTAGAAGGGGTGAAACAACAGCGAGGCCTCATTAACATGCAAATGGTCTTTTAAAGACCTGTGAAGTGCTCGGGTGCGGCTGTGTGTGCGCCGCGAGGCTGTCTCATCCCGGGCTGCCACACGCGACGGGGGGGGGCTGAAGCCCAGTGAGTCCAATGGGTGTTGCGCGCCTGGTCATGTGTGGATTTGACAGGGCCACAGTGAGACAAGTTTAAAGTTGCCATTTGTAACAAAGTGGATAAGTGTATGTAAAGGGTATACACCAGTTGTGTAATTTAGGGGGCTGAACGGTGACATATGAGGTGTTGTATAGTTGATATATGTTGTGTTTTAATCTGTGGATGCATTTGTTTTAGAAATGACAATCTGTATAACTTAAGCAGAGTATGGTGGGTGTATTTTTATATGCAAATGGCTGAGGATATATTCATTGAGCAATGTAAGTGTCTGTATGTGAGATGTGGTGATTTATTGAGCCAGATTTCAGAGAGGGCTGTGATGCTACACGTTGTGGTATGAGTGCAGTCCAAGACATTACTGAGGGCGCAACTGGTGAAAAGAGTGGTCCATTTTACATGTTACGTTTGACGTCTGTTGAGGAGGTGATGAGTACAGTACATTGTGTACATGTCATGGATTTGAGAAGTGTTGTGTACATAGTGATGAAGAGTGGTTCTGTGAATGTAGGTGTGGATGTTAAGAAGGGCAGAGCAAGTGTGAGATTGTAAGGATCAGGTTGGGTACAATGCTTGAGCTTGTGGGACAGACATGCTTTTTCGTCTAGATGTACCAGAGGGTGCTTATAACATGCTTGTGTGTGTATGATAGTTTTGAGAGATGAGCATGTAGTTTGAGGTGGATGTGAGAGGGGTCATACCCTCACAAGTATAGTTCATGCAGGCCATGAGGTAATGTTGAAATGTACATATGTGTAGATTATATGGAGGTAAGTAGGCAAAAACAGTTACCGGATGAAATATTACGATGTAGTGTGCGTTTGATGCAGGTTGCTGTCTGCCACTGAATGTTCATGACTGATTGTTGTAAAGGCCACTCTGAGTATACTGGCATATGAAAAACCTATTGTTCTCACAGGACAGGTTGCCTCCACCTAGCCTTGCCTGTCTGAGTTGTGTGTGGGCAGATGTGGGAAGTTACCCTTTGTAGGTAGGTGTAGTTACTGAATGGTCATTTTTGCCCTTGGTTGGAGGTAGTGATTGCTTACATCGTTATATCCTGGTGCCAGAACATTGGCTAAAACTCCATTGCTTAGAGGGGTATAGCCCCCTCAAGTGAAAAGTCAAGGATATGTGTTGTTGTGCTACCTGGGGTTAGACTACTCCAGAGACGCAATCCCACACTTCACAGTAGAATTCACACACATGGTTATTGTTGGCATTCTGACTTTCAATGTTAGAGGTATGGGGACACCAAGGGAGATGGACACATTGTGATGATATATCTGGTTGTGCTGAGGAAAACACATTGCACTGTATGCAAAGACACATCTGACACTGGAACATTACACCCCGTTCCAATGAGTGTTTGCATTGACAATATTTTGCAACCTCTAATCTGGTTTGGCAAGGGTCGCCCTCGTGTGTGTTCATGGTGGCTCCCATTTTGCCCATTCAACACTGCCCTAGAGCGTGAGGGCAATATGTCTTTGTGGAAGGTCTCCTTGACATTTTCATAGATTTGGAGACAGTGTTTCAGTGCCAAATCTGTACAAAGCAGACTTCAATCTGCCCATATCCTTCATGCTCACAAGATGTACAGCTATCTCCTGGCTTGAGGATGACTATGTCAGTTGTGCTTGAGAGCCACAGACTGAGCCACCCCCCTGGCATCCTCACCAGTGCTGGCAGCTTATCTTACACAATAGGCTGTGCATTAGACCCTCCAATGCTGTTGGTGGATCCTACGTCCTGAAACTCATGCGTACTCCTACTACTCTGCAGGACACAATCTGCACATTCCAAATGTTTTTTTTTTTTTGCAGCACTTACTACAGCCTGAGGAGATAGATGCAGAATTGGTGGGAATTAAATTTTCCGAAGATGACCGTGTACACATACAGATTGGGGGTTGTGTGCAGCGCACCAAGTCAACACAAGGTGACTGTATCCTACCTTGTTGTTGGCCCATGCTGCTTTCAAAACCAAGATGGATTTGGTCTGCAAATAATTCAATGAGAAATGTGACAAAACCACTTCTAGGTTGTTGTATTGGGGGCACTGAAAACATTACAGAGTGGCTGGGTCTGTGAAGTAGTGTGCTGTCTGGGCCAATATCCTCTGGGCTTTACTGTACACAGAGGCATCACAATGTCATACTTTTGTGAGTACATTGGAGTTCTATTGCTTAGCGATGTTTCAGTGTGTGTTGCGGTGGACTCATGCATTAACTTTGTGATACATACATATGTGTGGTTATGGCAATTCCTGTTCCACCGTCAAAAGTATGTTTTTACTTGTATTTGTCAGGCTAAATGTACCTACATGATGATGACATTCCCTCATTGGACATGCACAACATGCTAGGGGCCAATGGTCAGATTGGGATCCGAATGATGCTCAGGCACTCTGAAAATAAAAGGCAAACATTCTGTGATCTTCTATTTCATTGTAGCCTCAGTGCTTTTATCTGTCAAGGGAGGCTACAAAAAGGCACACTGCTGCTGATCAAAGGGGTGATGTGTAGGTTAGACTGTCCAAATGAGACTTGCCACCCTGAAAGGTCCCTACATACAACGCAACCTCCCTGCACCTGCCATGACCTGAAAGTGATGGGGGTGTGGGGGAGATGACACTGCTTCTGTCAAGGGATGCAAAGTAGTGCATCAAGGTGTATATGCTCCAAAGGCTGACCTCCAGCCTCAATTTATATCACAGCTGGTGAGCGGACAACATACTGGCGCCACATTGCAGTGGCCTGGTGGGGACTGTGGAAACAATCTCTGCTGCAAAACCAGAACGTTCCTTTTTAAGGAATCTGCAGTAAACCGATCACAAGCCAATGTCGGCATAGATATTATAAATTAAGTTGGGTAAGTGTATATATGTGCTCAATGAATTAATTAGCTTGTCTACAAATTAATGAAACTTAATATTCATTAAGAAAGTGTGCTAGGAGACTGGGATAAAGTGCTCTAATTGTGCAAATTGTAGTTCGAGAGGGCCATCATTTTTCTACAAATTCCAGTTCCCAATAAATTGTTTATAATGCTACTGTGAAATGGACCGAGCAGCGCTCTATTAAAGCGTGATTCCTGAATGTTTCACTCATTATCTGCACATTCAGTTCAGCTGTTTGACATTCTTTTGGACAAAGAATTGAACCTTTTGTTTTTACTGAAACTTGGCTGATTCATCACCACCTAATTTAGCCATAACTATTCAAAAGGAAGCAAGGTTATTTATGTCAATAGACCACTGAACATTGGCGCTGGAGTAGACCTATTATGTATGGAGGGTCTAGACTGTACTATGTAGAGAGCAACTATGAGGCTCTTATAGCCTAGTGTGTGGAAGCAGTTAATGCTTCCAGGTACTTTCTTTCAGTATATCGCCCTCCAAAGTTAGAGGATAAATTTGAAAATTAATTTCATAAATGGGCTGGTCAATTATCATGGACATGCTAAAACCTTACAATACTTGGGGATTTGAACATTCACATGCACAATGCGATTAACTCTAAGTTATTTGTAAAATCTTTTAAGGTATCTCAGAATGAAAGGAAGGAACTTTTTCATACTCAAAGATCATTTACACAGCCTAGTTTAATTTTTGCTTCCGTTCAATCCTCTCAAGAATTGAGCAATTCTCTTGCTGAGCACTTCTAAACTACAATTAGTAAAATCTATAATAGGATCAAGTCAAACATAGGGTTGTTAGATACTACTAGCTATGAAGACCCTGTTTTTGTGTCCAGGGTAAGCTGGGCATCTTTCTACAAACTGAGGAGGAAGAGATCCGCTTAATCCTGAATAACATCGATTCAGGTTCTCAGGATAATGTATGCTCCGTTTGCAGTTTTTGTTCCCCTAAAACTAGATTGATCAACCTATCATTCGCAACAGGGGCACTTCCAAATGACTCAAAAGAGAGGTTATCAAGCTAGTCTTAAAGAAAAGTAACCTGCATAGGAGCAACGTAAATAACTAAAGAGATGCATTACACATCTTTCAGTTATAGGCAAAACTGCAGAATTTACTGCTGCTAAGCAGGTGGTAAAGATCCTTGAAAATGAGAAATATCACATTGAAGCGTTATTAACCACTTTCATATTGCAATTGTGAAGGTACATTCCTCCTGCTTCAAAGTAGGTTATGTAAGTGGTGCTCACATAGAGCACTCCAATATTTTTGAGTCAAGTTCGAGCTATATAAAAAAAATGAAAAAAAAATACGTTTATCTTACTCTTGTACATAAAGTACACTGTGTTATTTAGTCATTGATGTGCTGTCAATTACGGGCAATAGGTTAAAGACAAATTCATATATCTGAATTGTGGGACATTCATCAAGTTTAAATTGAATCACCTGACACCATATGTGACCTCCCCAGAGCTTGCATGAAAAAAGACCGCCATGTCTAGACTGCGTCAGAAAGCTGTCTGATGTTCCAGATCAGTACAACATGCCAGCGGCGGCCAGTATTAACTCAAAACCACGACCTCCAGAGGCACAAGAGACCCTTGTATTACACCTACCAGTGCACGCCCTTGTATTACACGCACCAGTGCACACCCTTTTATTACACTCACCAGTGCACACCCTTGCATTACACCCGCCAGTGCACGTCCTTGCATTGCACCCACCAGTGCACCATCTTGTATTACACCCACCAGTGTATGCCTTGTATTACATCCACCAGTGCACGCCCTTATATTACGCCAAGTGCAAGCCCTTGTGTTACACCCACCAGTGCATACCGTTGTATTACACCCTCCGTTGGACACCCTTGTATTACAACCACCAGTGCACACCCATGTATTACAACCACCAGTGCAAGCCCAAACAACCAACACATATGCAACGCCAAATAACTTAGAGGACAGCAGGGACATTAAAAACACATAAAGAAATATTTATGGTAATAGTTAGCATCTGTTGGTCATTTATCGTTTAAAGCACACTGATTATTTCTTTAATTTTAATAAGCTCACTTAGTGAACTTAGCATGCCCCTAAGTTAACACTGATGCCAAAAACATGGATTGACTTGCAAACCATGAATGTTAAAAACATCGAGGGAATGCATTTCAGCGTTTTAGTTCCTCTCTTATTTTACATGCTTTACTTAATCTTTCATTCCCCACGAGTTAGCTATTGTATAAGAAAACAAGTTACTTACCTGTAACTGTAGTTCTCCAGTATTGGACCTTTCATAGATTCACATGCCTGAATCATTCCCCGTCGTCGAGACGGGAGTCTCCGGTACATAAAAAAGCATTTCTTAGTAGTATAGCAAACTGAAAAAAGGCCTAGGCCCATTTTCCTTTGCAACCCATAACCTTCGTTATGTAAAAAAGGATCAAACTTGTCTCTGAACCAATCAGAGGCCCTCACCCTCTAGAACACTCCTGAGAGAACCTTCTGCCCCTCAGATTTTCATGCACTTGTGCAATAACACTCTTTGTGCTAAATCCGAGGTGAGCCTCTCAGGGGAGGAGGGTGGTTTGCATGTGAATCTATGATAGGCCCAATACTGGAGAACTACAGTTAAAGGTAAGTAACTTGTTTTCTTACTCCAGTATTGGAGCTTTCATAGATTCACATGCCTGAATCAGAATAGCGAGCAGTAAATAAATGCACATTTTTTGTTACCCAGAACCTGAAACAAGGGAACATATATAGCGTGATAAAGATGGTATCTGTAAAACCAAATTCTACATATCCAAAATCCCTTGCAAATGGCATCCAATACAATAAACAACAATAAAATGTGCAAAAGTAGATAATAAAGGAAGGAGGGATGGTAGAGAAGGCTCACCGTTACTGGATAAGGTTCCTCAGCACCGCTTCTCCCACCGCCACATCTCTCCCTGTGGCCTCATCCAAGCAGTAATGCCTGGTGAAGGTGTGCGTACTCGTCCAGGTCGCCGCCCTGCAGATATCCTGGATCGGCACTCCTGCAAATAGAGCAGTAGAGGTGGAGACTGCTCTTGTCGAATGTGAACGGACTCGTGCATTCAGAGGTCGACCAGCTGCCTGATGACAATACTCTATGGCACTGGAAATCCATCTGGCAATACCCCTTTTTGACAAAGGGAAACCCTTCCTGGGTGCGCTAAAGGCAACAAAAAGTTGTGAAGACTTGCGGAAAGGCTTAGTTTTCTGCAAATAGAACTTCAAACAACGCTGGACATCCAGCGAGTGGAGAGCTCTTTCCGCCGCTGTTGATGGTTGTGGAAAAATCGTTTGAGAATTAATGGTTCGTTCAGATGAAAGTCAGTTGGAACTTTTGGAATAAATCTTGGATTAGTCCTGAGTATTATTCTGTCCTCTTTGAATTGCAAGAAAGGCTCCTGGACCGTGAGAGCCTGAATCTCTCCCACTCTACTGAAGTGAGCGCAATGAGAAGCGCAACTTTCCACGATAGAAATTTCAGCTCTGCCCTGTGAATTGGCTCAAAGGGTTGTTTCATTAACTGGGAAAGAACAACGTTCAATTGCCAGAGAGGTGTTGGAGGTTTTATTGGAGGGAAAACTCTGAACAGTCCTTTCATAAATTGTTTGATGACTCTAGCAGACCACAGAGACGGACCAGAGGCAGTTCTTCTGAAGCGAGAAATTGCAGCTAGGTGTACCTTTATAGATGCATGAGCTAAACCTGACTTAGCCAAAAGCAAGAGGTATGGAATAATCTCGTGAGCTTCCGAAAGCAACGGATGAATGTTAGACCTCTTGCACCATACACAGAACCTCTTCCACTTCATCCGGTATGTTTTGTTTGTACTATCCGCTCTGGCTCTAGATAGAATCTCCCTGCACTCTGGAGGGATGTTCAGATGTTGAAATTCGCAGTATTCAGGAGCCAGGCTGCTAAATACAGAGATTTCGGATCCGGATGAAGAATTTCCCACTGGCACATCGTCAGAAGAGACGGTATCGGCTGCAGGCAAATCGGGCGCTCATCTGACAGTAGAAGAAGCTCCGCAAACCAACGCTGTCTGGGCCACCATGGAGCTATCAGGATTATCCTGCATGGTTCTTTCTTGATCTTCATAAGAACCTGCGGCAGGAGGGGAATTGGAGGAAAGGCGTAGGCAAAGATGCCTGACCATGCCATCAAAAACGCATTCCCCCAAGATCCCCGTTGGGGAAGCCAGCTTACGAAGAACTGGCATTTTCTGTTCTCCCTTGATGCAAAAAGGTCTACTGTCGGAGTTCCCCATTTCTGGAAGATGTTGCTCAAAATCTCATTGTCGAGCTCCCATTCGTGACAGACAGACTTTAGTCCGCTTAGAGTATCCGCCTTGGTGTTCTGGTCCCCTGGAAGATGTTCCGCTGTAATGGATACTTCGTGTCGTAGAGCCCATTCCCATATCAACTGGGCTTCTCGAGTCAGGGAGAGTGATCTTGCTCCTCCCTGTTTGTTCAAATAGTGCATTGCTGTTGTGTTGTCTGTTCTTACCAACACGGCTGCACCTTGAATCCTTGGCAGGAACGCCAACAACGCTAAGCGGACGGCTCTGAGCTCCAAGAGGTTGATATGCAATTGCTGTTCATTCAATTTCCAGCGACCGCTGACCTGCAGATCCTGAAGGAATGCTCCCCGGCCTTCCAAGGACGCATCTGTCGTAACCACTAAAGGAGCTGGTTGAGTCAGGAAAGAAAGACCCTGCGAGATGTTTAGATTCCGGGTCCACCATGTTGCTGCGTGGATCATGATCGGCGTCACTTTGAGTATATCCTCGAAGGATCCTCTCGCTTGATGCCACTGAAGATCCAGCTGCTCTTGTAACGGACGCATCCGTAGTTTGTAGAAAGGTACGAGGGGAATGCAAGATGACATCGTTCCCAGCAATGACTTGTACTTGCGTACTGAAAGAGACTTTCTTTTTATAAAAGCCTGGGATAGAGATATTATTCCCCGCTGTCTTTCCTCGGAGGGGAATGCTCTGTTTACCTCCGTATCCAGAATTGCTCCCAAGAAAGTGATATTTCTTGACGGTTGCAGAGTTGACTTCTCCTCGTTTAGAGTGAGGCCTAATCTGGCAAATAGTTCCACACAAGCCCCTGTTGACAACCGGGCTGATGCTGCCGATGGAGACTTAACTAGCCAGTCGTCGAGGTAAGGAAATACTTGGTGTTTTTGTCTCCTTAGAACCGCTGCCACTGAAGCCAGGCATTTTGTAAAAATCCTCGGGGCTGATTTCAGACCAAAAGGAAGCACCTTGAATTGGTAATGATCTTCGGCCACCACGAACCGAAGGTACTGCCTGTGTGAAGGATAGATTGGGATATGAAAATACACATCTCGTAAGTCCAGTTTGTTCATATAATCCCCTGGGTTTAATAGCAGCAGAATATCCTGGAGGGAGATCATTCTGAAGGATTGATCCTTGAGGTAAGTATTTAGGGATCTGAGATCCAAAATGGGGCACCATTGAAGAACGTTTTTCTTGATCAGAAAAAAACGGGAATAAAATCCCCTTCCTCTCTGGGAATTTGGTACCGGTTCTATTGCTCCCTTTCGGAGCATTGTCCGAATTTCTTGACGCATCTGATGTAAATACTTGACCTCTTGATATCTTGGTAGTGTACAAGGGGGGATTTCCAGAAACTCTAGAGTATGACCGAATTGTATTATATTGAGGACCCATTGATCCGTCGTTATTTGCTGCCAATTTTGAAGATGATAGGAAATTCTTCTACCCAGGGGAATATGCGACACATGAGGAATAGGTGTCACCAGACTGTCATTGCCTCCGGGTGGTGTCTTTCCCTTGGCGACCTCCTCGACCTCTAGGAGTAGATTTTGTGAAACCTCCTGTTTGTCTCTGTGAATATTGTTGACGATATGGCTGAGATGATGTGGAGTAGGAAGAATACCGGCCTTGTTGGTAACCCCCTCTATAAGAGGTTTGGCCCCTACCTCTTGAGCCACGAAAAGGAACTTTTCTATATTGTAATGTTCCCAGAGATTTCGCTGTTTCCGTATCCTTCTTGATACTCTGTAAGGCCTCATCAACATGCTTCCCAAACAGATCTTCTCCATTGAACGGAAGATCCAAGATCTTATTCTGGACTTCAGGCCTAAAAGATGTTGCTCTCAACCATCCTTGTCTGCTCAAAACAGCCGCTCCTCCCAAAGATCTAAAGGCCGTTGTCGCAATGTCCATTGCGCAATCTATGACTTCAGCCGAAGTCCTTTCACCTTCTTGGAGGATTTTCCTGGCTTCCTGTCTGTCAGCCTCAGGTATGCTGTCTATGTATGGTGATAGGTCGCAACACATTTGCCTATCATACCTGCCCAGGATGGCTAGGGCATTTGCCGCCTTGACCAGAAGGGCAGACATGGACGAAAACCTCTTCCCTGCATTATCCAAGCGCCTACCCTCTCTGTCCAGTGGCGTTGAAATTGGAGCGGACGGATTCCTCGATTTTTGTTGAGCCGCTTGAGTTATAACGGAGTCCGTTTTGGGGTGACCTAATAAAGAAGCCGGAGTATCCGAAGGCGCTTTGTATTTCTTGTCCAGTCTAGCAAGCACTGGAGTAACCGTTGCCGGCGTCTCCATAACTTTGAGACCTTCTTCCCATAGATGACTCACAATTGGAAGAGATCTAACCGTCTTGCGAAACGGCTCTTTGAAATCATATAAAAAGCATTCTGCTTTATCCGATGACATATTGAGAGCAAATATCTGCGCGGCTCTCTCCATCAGATTATGGAACCCTCCAATGTCCTCCGGAGGAGAATCCACAGGCCTCGGTGAAGGAGATGAAGGGGACGGAATTAGATAATCATCCCATTCCTTGCTAGGTTCCGTTATCTCCCCCTCCTCCTGCTCTTCATCGTCAGATGTGTCTAGAACCGGTTGCGGCAATGGTGATATTGGCACAGGAACTGGTACCTCTTGTCTTCGCACCGGTGTACACGGAACAGAGTGCGACGTAGCCACTGGAATCCTTTGGGTAGAATGAGGTAAAGGATGCCTCCTCTTATTGTCGTCCAACATGAACTGCAAATCCGTCAGTAGAGAAGCTGAAACACTCACCATCTCTTCCTGATCATGTTGTCGGGGGCGGTCTTGATAACCCCCATAATCATCCTCCCAGTCATCTTCCTGACATTTAACGTGTAATTAAGAGGGGCTACTTGCATAACCAAAAGGACCCTCATTATCTTCCTCCTGCGAGTCTTCCTCCTCCAACAAGTTGGGTGGAACCAGAGGCGTTACCTTACTAGGAGATGTAATGTCCGGGGTGATCCTTCTTTTCCTGGCAAAATCCCGTTTTTCTGGGTTTTTTTTCCCTCGTCGACGAGCCCGTGACGAGATTGCCATAGTAACCGCCAACGACACCGTCGTCGCCGATGCAGCCGTCGACGCTGTAGTCATCGTTGCCGTTCGCGACGACGCAGTTGTCACTGTCGTCGACGGTGCCGTCGACGACGTAGTTGTGTTGGTCGTCACTGTCGTAATAATGACCTTTATCTCACTTTTCTTCGTCGACGACGCTACTTTCTTCGTCGACGATGCAGATTTTTCTAAATTCTCTTCAGGCGAAGTAGATGCTGGTTTTTTAAGCGTATGTTTAATTTTAAGGGGTGATTTTGAAGGCTCTGAACTTGTCTTCTTTGAATGCTTTACCCCTGAAGCATGACCCTTACTCTCCTTTTCCTTAATTTGAGGAGATTTTGAGTGACTGCGCTCTGAAGACCCAGATGTGATCTTTTTAAGAGCCTTCTCAGGTTTCTCCCCTGAGGTATGAGCCTGAGGAGATCTACCTCTCTTCTGAGACCTCCTTGAAACAGTTGACGCCTCATCACTGTCATTAGACACGACGTCCTTCCTGGTCTTAAGTTTTTGGAGCCAAATTAACAGTCTGCCTTCACGATCCCTCAGAGTCTTATTAGAAAAGGTACGACATACCTTACACTCCTTCGCCTGATGGTGTCGTTAAAGGCAGTATATACAATCTTTATGAGGGTCGTCAGTATATAACCTCTTCTTTGAACAGGTGGCACAGGCTCTAAACAAGCCCTTCTTCTCCTTATCAACCATTCTCCAAAAGATGATGGAGAAAAATCAGTCGAAAAATCTCCTCAATCTAGAACCAACTGTAGAATTTGAGCAGAGCTCAAAGGAGACTCCCTAGCACAACGTGCGGTAGAAAATCTGAGGGGCAGAAGGTTCTCTCAGGAGTGTTCTAGAGGGTGAGAGGCTCTGATTGGTTCAGAGACAAATGTGGTCCTTTTTTACATAACGAAGGTTATAGGTTGCAAAGGAAAATGGGCCTAGGCCTTTTTTCAGTTTGCTATACTACTAAGCAATGCTTTTTTATGTACCGGAGACTCCCGTCTCGGCGACGGGGAATGATTCAGGCATGTGAATCTATGAAAGCTCCAATACTGGAGTAATGTTATTTATCTGTATTTTTTTCCTATGCACACTTTGAAGCTTGAGCCATGCCAGGTGTTTGAGGGGCTTTGATTGAGCGCTCAGGCACTAAGGCTGAAGCCCGACAAAGTGCCTGTCAGTGGGTTGGCCTCTCTGCAGAGCACACAGAACAATGTTTGTGTATTCCATTTGCAACTGAAATTCTGTGGTTATGTGTGTGAAGGGGGTACACTGATGTCAAAATATTTGCAAGGCAAAAGTAAGAGAAATGAAAGTGCTTACATTTGAGGGAGTGCAGTGCATGTTGGGGGGCGGTAAAATGACAGAGACGCGAGGAAGGGCATTCGGGGAAGAGTGAAAAGAGGATGCTGAAGAGGAAAGAGAGGGGGTTGAAAATGTGCAGATGGACAAGATATGCAGAGAAAAAGAGGATACATATCTAACAAAAAGCACACATAATTGAAGGCCAAAACTCCTTCCACAGGCCTCAATGCTATTTAATTCACAGACTCACTATTTCAGAATTTAAACATTTCCAATATTAATTATTTATAAGAAATCATTGTTGTTACTCATTTATCTTAAACAGCTAACACCCAGTGACAAAGCCAATCAAACTGACTGGCTTTAGGTGTATGTCAGTTGCTGTGCCATTTATCTAGATTAAATTACATCTCAGAGAGAAACCAAAATACCGGTCTGATGGCACACTATGGGAATCACAAAAATGTATTTGGCATGTTCCTTCTTTTGCTCCTTTTTCTCCAAAGTCTACATTATTCTCGTTCCTTTTTGGTCTTTTAGCCCTCTAATATTTTTCTCCACTAATTCCTCCGCCTGTTTTTTTCCCCTTTTTTCTCATGCCACTTTTTCTTTCCCTTTCTCTCGCTCCCATCTCTTTTCCATTTCTCTGTTGTTTTGGCCTTCTTTTTTCTCTTTTCCCTTGTCTCTACTCCGCTCTATTTTCTTTATCCGTCGTTCTTTTCTCTACCTGCGTTTCTCTCGTCTTCATGTACCCCTCTCCCCTCCCGTTTTTGTTCCTTACACCATAGACTTCCTTTTCTTGTTTCTCTTTCTTTTCTTCCTGTAGATAGCTTTCTCCATCTCTGTGTCTTTCTATCCTTCTTTTCAATAACCCCAATGCTTGACCCCTCCTTCTTTTCCTTCCTGCCTCGCAGCGCTCATCTGTTGCCCTGTCTTGACTACCTTTCCTCTCCCAAGAAAGTAGTGGCATTTACATACAGTACGGGACAAGAACCGTTAGGCCTTTTGAAAAGGTAATGAGGGTGGGAAATGGCCCCTACACAAGGCTTTACAGACCGTGAGAGAAAATAGGCCCGGGCACCAAAATAAAGGTGGTCCCCGTCACTGAATTAGGTAGCTAAGAAAATGTCCCACCTTTTCAAATTGGGGCAGTTTTTAACTTGTTAAGACAAGCAGTGTAGTGTAGGTGTTTTACAAGGTATAGTGGACTGCATGCATTGGTGCTTGCTGCAGGCATTGTTTGATACCAGAGAAATTAACAGTAAAATCGGGTCACCAGACTCTAGAGCAGGCCCACAAAAAGCCAAAAAGATGGTCCCCACACTGACCTAAAATACCAGCTCTTCTGGCACTGCCTGATTACCATACACTGTATAGACCTGCTACTGCCCTGGGCTGTGGTAATGAGAGAAAGGGTACTGAGCCCCATGCATGGCATTTTTATTTCCAATTCCGTAGGTGGGGGTACTGCCACCTCCCCTCTCCACTCAGTGTAGCTGGAATTACACAACAAGAGCCTGACACACGGAAGGCTCCATGGATGCACAGCTCTTCAACCCTTAATTGTAAATCTTCGGGCGTGTTTCCTTGTCTTCACAAGCAGCACCCCTAATGAGGCGGCAAGAGGTGCACAAACAGTGCCCTGACACCGGTAGATAGACTGGCTGCTCTTGCACCTTAATGTGCGTGCTTCTTGCACTCCACGCACATGATTTCATGTGCATTGCAGGACTGTCAGACAGGCACATGGCTGGTCCGGAATGGTAAAGAAAGGAATAGTTGGACAAAGATCAGCAGCGGATGCACAGACCTGGGTCCCCAACCCCAGAGGGGGGCACCTCTCTCCCTCACCTGCAGCTTGCACGAACAGCCTCCAGCCACCCACTTGGACCAGCTGCCACATCGCTGACAGAAATATGCCATTTGCCATGAGGAGGGTTATGTGGTAACCTTGAAAACGGGTGTGGTGGACTGCATGGTGGCGGTAGTACCTGTACTGGGCCAATATCACCTTCACTCAGTCCAGAATATCTCCACACACTTGTTCGGGATGCGCAGCTAAGTGCAAGTCAGCTTATTATATACACCAAGAAAGAGGTGCTGACGCAAGTTTGCAGCGTCAATACGAGCACTATGGCTGAGTGATTAGAGAGGTAGTAGGCCATGTTAGTAGAAAGAGCACTACACATACCCTGCTGGGTCTATAAGGGACAGGTGTGTAGTGCATTTTCTTGAGCAGACATGCTTTCTGTATCACTATTGCCTTCAGGAAATGCAGCTTGCACTTTGGTCACCACTAATGACAGGTGGGCAGAGTGGGGTACCAGTGGCATCAGCAGAGGGGGAGCGGCAGATAAGATGTGTGTGCAGAGTCCACAGGGCTGCACTGGCCTCAGGGCTGCACTGGCCTCGGCTCTCGTGTGAGCCTTGATGACTTCATCAACCAATACAGTAAAGAGGCAGAGATGTGTTACAGGAAGAAAACACTTAGAGGTCCTGTTTCCATTGGTTGTATGTGCATGACTTGGGGGTCATTATGCAAGCAGACCAGTTAGAGTATTGGGCACATTTGTGATATGTTTCTAATATTTTCTTCACACTTGTGCTTTAAAATGCTATATTTGGATCCCGTTTTTGCAACAATTTGCAGTAAATATGTGGTGTAAAAGCCATCATTTGAATACATTTTTTACAAAATTTTTGTGCGGGGGGAGAACCCCCCGCACCCTCCTTTTTCAGTTCGGGCTCGCTCGCTACACTCGCTCCCACATTGTACTAGGGTACATTTATTCGCCCCACCACTTTAAAAATCCACCAGCCGCCAACCTTGTATAGCTGTGGATCTGACCAGTCAGGCTTATACAAGTGTAAAGCATTAAACAGCACCAAGACAGGCGTTTGGTACTTCTCCTTGCCTATTCAGCAAGGAACGATGTGAGAAACTGGCTGACCATTGTAGCACCCATTCAGCCTCTCATACTTCTGTTAGTGTAATTCCCTCTGGAGAGTTGGCCTACCTCATCTATGACAGGACCCAGCCTAAATTGGGCCTTGGCTAGGACTTTGTCTTTGCCGACCTTTTTTCCGCCCGCTACTTGGGACTGTGACGTACCAACCTCACCTAGCCCTGCTTTAGCTAGACTACGCCTAGCTTACCCACAGAGATTGCCCAACACTGGAGTAACCCCACCATGACCAACAGGGTCAGGGGGCCAAACTTGTCTCTCAGCATAGTGTCTGACCCCCTTGCCAAGACTAGCGCTGCCACAAAGGCAAGCAACAAACAGAGGCTACTGACAGCTATCAAAACCCAGAACGACACCCTAAGCTCTCCTCTGACAAGTAGATGTGCTCTGTACGGGTAACTGTAGGCTCTTGGAGCCACCATAACTTTTCAGAGTGGGGGCTACCACTTCAGGTGGTAGTCACCTTCCTTCCATTCCTCCCTTTGTCAGTTCAGGGGGGACACCCTGAATCTGAGCTGTCGCCTGACGCTCCATGAATAATTGGGCTGATTCACAGTCTTTCATGGGGCAGGAGAGGCTTCACCAGGGCCAGTCGTGGGTGCCTCCCCTACCTTGGTAAGTTGGTCCTGACTTCCTCGGTCTCCAGCTAAGAATGGCCTCCCCTTCTTACTTTTACTTCTTGTCTGAGGCCTACGTCGCCTAATCCTAGGGACAGGACCTCTAGAGTCCTTGGGACTGGCAGCACCCTGGGTGGCCGCCTCCCTTGGTTCCAAATTGACCTCTAGGAGGTCATTGCCTAGGAGGCAATCTAGGGGAGGTCAGGACTAACTACCACCCTATGCCAGCTAAGGGTACCCCCCTATTTCTAGGGAGATTTCTAGGGAGTCAGTGACTTGCCCTGGGACTGCCTTTACCCTTATTACCTCACCTGGCAGGTACTAGTTTGTGGACACTAACCGGTCCACCACTTTGGTGTGAATGGTGCCTGTGTCTCTCAGGGCAGTGCTTGGGATCCCATTTATCTTTATCTGGTTGAAGTGCCTACTAACACCCGCAGGGATCACCAGTTAACCACCTGGACCCTGCTTCCAGTTCAATGCCACTAGATCCTTCTCATCTGAGGTGCCCCCCTGAAAGGCTACAATAGCCACCCCTAACTGCTGACTGCTTCTAACTAAGAGTTTTTTCAGCCCCGTGTCCCCACTACTCTGCTTGCCAGAGGTGGGCTGGCTCTTCACCCCCTACTTAGGGTCTTGCGATTCTGAGGGAACCTCTTCGGTAGACTAACTACCTCCCTCCTTTCCCTTCTGTGGGCCTAATCCCCCCCTCTTGGGATCATCTCATTGGTTCTTCTTGGGTATTCCTGTTCGAACCAACTCACCTGCTACCTAGCCCAGCTCTCTGGGACTAGATTCCTTTGAGTCTACTAGATGCTGCAGTAATTTGTCTGAGGGCAATTTGTAACGGTGTGCTCCTTAACCAACAACATTTAAGAGTGTCTCATAGGTACTTACCTGGTACCCTAAATTCAGCTATCTATTGCCTTTACTTAGGCTTCTACAAAGTCCACTCAAGTCTGTGTTGCCCCCTTGTGTGTAGTCCTAAGCTTCTGCCTACACTCTTCAGGAGTAAATCCAAAGAGTTCTAAATATGCTACCTTCATGTTTGTGTAGGATTCTGCTGCCTAATTCTCAAGTGCAAGCAGTCTATCCCAACCAACTACTGGCACTAATCTCACGCAAGAAATATGGCAAATGGACTCGGTGACCACCAGGAAAAGCACACACAACCCTTCAGTGGATGAAAGTCGTTAGGAGCATACAATGTTGCTTCACCAACTTCAACATCAGTGTTAGACCTGTCATTCTTGGTGTGGTCTTACCCGTATGTTTTGGCCTTACCCTCCTGTTTTCTGAAATTTGTTTTTTTTACTTTAGGACTCTGTGCACTTTACCACTGCTAACCACTGCTAAAGTGCATGCGCTCTTTCCTTAAAACATTGTACAATTGGCTTTCATCTGATTGGCTTATTTAATTTACTTATAAGGCCCTAGTATATGGTACTACATGTATCCAGGGCCTGCACATTACATGCTACTAGTGGGCCTTCAGCACTCATTGTGCCACCCACTCAAGTGGCCCTTTGATGCCTCAAGCCTGCCAATGCAGCCTGTAGTGCAGTTTTAAACTGCCAAATTTGACCTTGCAAAATAAACCATTTTGCCACGCCTAAACTTTCCTTTTGTAAAAAATATATCACCCAAATGTAGGCCATAAAGAGTCCACAGGGCAGGGTGCATTGTATTTTAGAAGACATGTGTTTTTATGTTTAACATGTCCTGGGAGTGAAAAAAATGTTAAATTTGTTTTTCACTATTTAAGACCTGCCTCTCCCATTGGATAACATTGGGTTACCTTATTACATTTAATACGTACTAACTTTTGATGGGAGAACAGATATGAATATCAAGTTTGGACTCAAATGAATGGTAATTTAAAATGCTCTTTAATGATAAATGCAGATTGCAAGTAAACATTTTGAAAATGCCACTTTTGGAAAGTTGGTATTTTCTTGTCCTAACCATCAGGTGCCTTCTACATGGATCCTGTGTCACGTAAGTGTGAATAGCTTGGCTGTTGGGCATTGTGTATTCATCCCAGACAGTGAGACAAAGGGGGACTAGATGTTGGCAGGATGTGCATCCTGCCGGGTTTGTTGGGGCGGAGCTGTTCCCTGCCCCACATACGTTTCATAGGGATGCCTGCAGCACACAGATAAAGGGACCAGACAACAGTCTTTTGTCATACTAAACTACTTGGCTGGGGTAGGGAAAACGCTTTCAGAACCAGATGAGGAGGTGGCCAGGATGTCAACCCTACATCAAAGGCCGGCACCAGGTATAAATATTGGATCATCTGAACCACCTCTTCAGTACACTCCTGGACCTATGGACTACGGACAAAGGGTTGCCTTGTTCCCTAGGGGACTGCCCTGCTGCTTGAGGCCTACCTTGTTTTTCAGAGGCCTTCCATGCAGCTCCCAGAGGACTGATCTGCTGCTTTGGTCCTGCCCATATTTCTGGGACAGAAGACTGTACCTGCTCCCTTCAACCCAGCCTAACTTAAGTGACTCCAAGGGTCATTTGGCTGAGCTTCTGTCCTGAGATACAGGGACACAACAAGCTCCAGATGCCTCTCTGTAATGACCCAGCTGACCTACTGCAACTGGACAGAAACTGGACCTGCCTGAGCCCTGCTGACCTCTGCTAGAGTGAGGCTCTGATTCTCTAGGTGGTGCCTCCCCAGGCCCTGGACCCTTGTCTGACATCAGAATGCACTCCTCTACCATAAAAAGTGAAATCCTTAACTGGTCCATTCATGCCAAGACTCTGTCGCCTATGACAACCTCCAATGCATAGCTCCGCCGGAGACGACTGGTAACGCAAGCTCTGGACTTCGCAGTACAGCAACGATAGCCTGTGGTGACTGCCAATGCGAAGCTACATTGACGACCATCTACAATACTAGACCTGCTCTGCGCGATACAGTGACGACCATCTGCAATGCTCTCCCTGCTCCTCACGGTCTTCTTCAATGCACACAGAACTCTTTGTGCCAGACTTTGAGTAGATAACATTTTCAGCGGGACTAACCTTGTCCCTGAATAGAAAGTCAGGATACCTTTGCTCATCATGTGTGTCCCCAAAAGTGACAGGTGCCACGCCTCCTCGCTGTGTCCTTAAAAGTGACAGTGTGTGAGCAGAAAATATGTGGACATGATGTATGTGTGGAAGCCCTAACCGGAGCTGAGCTGTGGGGGTGTGGCAGAGGGTGTGTGTCAGAGCGTGAGACAGTGTTGAAGGCTGTGTTAGGCTAGCAGGGCATTTAGGTTATGTAAAGAAAAATGTGTGCGCAAAAAAGGGCCTTCATGTAAGAGGGAGATGTCTGGGCATGTTTAAAATGTGGGCTGCAGAGCTGTGACAGATTGTGCCTGAGCAGGCCGCCCCAAATCCCCACAACCCACGGCAGCAGGGATGCATAACACTATGGTTTGCGGCGCAGAGGTGTTTTTTTTTAAGTTTCTTTCTTTAGAAGCAGATGCTGCAATTTGAAATGCGTCCCAGCCGTAGCTGGTGGCCAAAAACTAACAGTTAGGCTCACAAGTCACGATGTAAAAACAAGGACAATTTCCCAGGTAAGGGCTCTGGCATGTAGGTGCCAAAGTGATAAAGTGACAACAGTTGTGAGCAGAGCAAAGCTGAGAAGAGGAAAAAAACTAATCAGCCAGTCCCAAGCTTCCCACAAGACTTAAAGGGTAGAGTACACTGGTGGGGTTATAAAAATCACCCCAGGGCAGGTCATGTACTGGTCATCCGGCATGTCCCTAAACTTCAGCCGGAGCCAGCCTTCCCAGGAGAATGAGTCCCAAACACAGCTGATTACGCAGCTCTTCCCAAGACAGGCAGTAGGTTTAATTAACAGATGTCAAAATGCTCATGGGTGTATCTAACAAACAAGGCCCCAGGGCAGGTCATGTACTGGTCATCCGGCATGTGCCTAAACTTCAGCCGGAGCCAGCCTTCCCAGGAGAATAAGTCCCAAACACAGCTGATTATGCAGCTCTTCCCAAGACAGGCTGTAGGTTTAATTACCAGATGTCAAAATGCTGATGGGTGTATCTAACAAACAAGGCCCCGGTTAGAAAATGTACCCTGGTCATCCGTCATGTCCCCAAACTTCAGCCCGAGCCATCCTTCCCATGAGAATGATTCCTAAGCACAGGTGATTATCCAGCTCTTCCCACGATAGGCCGTAGGTTTAATTAACAGATGTCAAAAGTTAAAGTGGCATATGGCATAAGCTGTACATCAGTCAGAAAATGTTCCCACCAATGGACCCCAAAACCTGGTTCTAAACCCTCCCCTCCATAATGAGTGGTGACCTAATTAGCATGCCAGGACAAGTATGAAAAGCACACTTTAGGGGTCAGCAGAAACAGCCATTCAAAAAACCATTTGGAACAACATCCAGGGATTGTTTTGCTGTACAGGTCCAGCCCAGGAATTGAAAGGGAATAATGGATCAGAGCAACTTCTCACAGATTGAAGCCGCATGCTACACACTGATGAAGGTAAATAAAATAGGGGTGGCGCAATGTTGCATGTTTAAGGATGTAAGGTTTTATTTAAAGTATTGGGGCAATGCATTTAAGGTGAAACATTTAAGGTGAACAATGCTGGAGTTTTAAAATGGTACTTAGCGCTATGTAGGATTGTGTTTACGCTGTTGTACTTATTGTTTAAAGCGTTGTGGCCTACTGGTTAATGTGAATATTTTTAGAGGCACATGGGGTGGAATAATGTTGTAATTTTAAATGTTACTTAATACATTTGGGGGGATGTATTTAAGATGCATAAGACAGAGGCGCTAGTAGGCTACGTGCAGAGGAAAACATATATTTTACAACCCCTAGAAACATTTTACAGTTTGGGGGGTCCTGTAAGGTTGTCAGCACACACCTAAATAATATACATTGTATACAGATCAAAATAAAAGAAATAATACAGTTTTGTACTCACCATGATGTGTCCTTTGTGGAGTGTCCTGTTGTGGGTTCTTTGGATGGTTCTATGCCATGAGGAGTGCAGGGGTGCTGGGGTTTCATTATGGCGCAGGCATGACGGCTGGGGTAGTTGTCCATGGCATGGTGGGATTGCGATGCTGTGTGGCATGGTTAGGCGTGGGGCTGGAGTCACTGGGCCCCAGAGTTAACCCTGTAACCCAGATCCCTCTGAGGGTCAGGGGTGGCTCTGGGACGATGGAGGTATGGGCCATTGTGGGGGCCCAGGCCCTGAAGTTGTTTACGACCCCAGAGCACATTGAGGAATGGCCGGTGCTCTGTGGTCGGGGTGCTGATGCCGATTGCAGGATCCGTGGTGGGGGGCGGCGGTCCTGAGATTTAAAATAATACAGCCCTTAGAGGCCGCTGTGCCCCTGACAGGTCGTGGGATAGAGTGAGGCAGGGTCCGATGTCTTGGACCAACCCAAGAGCCCCTCGGCGATCCTGGAGTGCTCTGGCTCAGAGTGCGGCATGGTCGGCTGTGTGTGGGGGTCACAGGCCCAAGCATATTTTAAATAAAGCCCCCGGAGCACGCTGAGGTCCATGCGGTGCTCCAGGGTTGGGGGCAGAGTGCCGCTTGGTCTGCTGTGTGGGGAGCGCAGGCCACAGCATATTTTTTAAATAAATCCCCAGCCCCCGGAGCACACTGAGGTGTTACGGTGCTCCGGGGTTGTGGGCTGAGTGCAGCATGGGCCGATGTGTGGGGAGCGCAAGCACCAGCATGTTTTTTAAATAAATCCCCCAGGGCACGCCGAGTTGTTACGGTGCTCCGGGGTTGTGGGTCGAGTGCGGCCATGGGGTGGTGTGGGGCTCGCGGCCCCCTGTATTTATAAAGGCCCCAGAGCACGCTGTCCATTGGCGGTGCTCTGGGGATTGCGGCAGAATTGTTTTTAAAATAGAACCACCCTAGAGACCGTTGTGCTCCATGAGGAGCTCCGGGGGTGGCTTGTGCGGGCAATGTCCTGGTTTAGGCATTGGCCTAATGATTTTTTCCAGCTACACTTCCAGGGACAGGGTTTTGACAGTCCTTTGTTCACCAAACGAAGGTCCCTCAATGTGTTTGATGAGTAAGGCTGAACTAGTCACCAATGGCACTTTCAGAGTCATAGCCCTCATTGTACGGGGTCGTGAGGGGGGTGTTTCCAGGCCTTTAAAGAGCGTCCTATACAGCAAGATAATTGGTAAGAAACAACGTTGGCTGCTCATCTTTAACAACGGAGCAGCCAACACCTGTCTGGCGGCCAGCATCGTGGGGTTGCTGATGGGGCGCAACACCACCGACGCGGTCATCCTGTCTAGAGCGGCTGCAACCCATGAGGTTCTTGAAATACCTTCAGACTGCATGGCCGGCTATGGCGACATAGGTCTTTTTGAGAACTTTTTTGCTGTTGCGGTGAAAGTTCTTTATCACAACGGTTCTTGGAAGTACTTTACAACCGGGGGACGTGTGAAAAACAAGACCGTATATGTCCTTCACCACGAAGATCACTTTTACGGTGTCTTGAACCTTAAAAGTTTTCTGGGAGTCAAGTACGTGTGCACACATTGTGACCATATACACAACACTAAGGCACATCATCAGTGTGGAATACACTGTAAGATTTGTCAGAGGGACGGTTGCGTCGTCGACGTTGCCCTGAATATGAGGTGCCGCAACTGTAAGATGTTTTGTCGCTCGCAAGACTGCTTGAGCATTCACCGCAAAGCTGTTAAATGCATCCCTAAGATGGATTGCCGAGAGTGCGGATGGTATGTGGCGACAGATCACAACTTCAGAGGCATGAAATGCCCGAGGTGTCAGACTCCATGTAGGGTAGGAATTGTACACCGGTGTTACATGGTTAAAGGCAGACCCCAGACCAAAACCGAAGACTACATAGTGTTTGATATAGAGTGCACACAAGAGAAAGGGGTACACCAACCTAACTATATTTACGCACACCATCTAACTTCCGTTGACTGCTGGGAGTTTGAGGGGCGAACGTGCGTTGATTTCCTTAATACAGTAATTCAATCCAAATTCAAAGGTTATACCATGCTGGCCCATAACTCAAAAGCATTCGACTCATTCTTTATTTTACAAAATATGATTCGTGAAAAGGTACAAGTAGAACTCATCACTCAAGGTTCCAAGCTGATGTTGTCAAATGACAAAGACGGTCGAATACATAGACCCTTTTCAAAACATCACATTAGCCTCCATGTGTATGTTCATCTACAAACACATGTTTTTAAGACCAAAAAGTATTGCTCTAGTGCCGCCAGACCTCTATAACGGTAAACAGAAACGTTATTCAACCCTGTCTATCCAATGGCTCATGTGCGTCCCTGAGAAGGAAGACATACATATTCAGCACGCCTTACAGGGTGGGGAATACCACCTGGGTCTCTACTAACTGGATGGGTACGCTGTAATGAAGGGAGTGCCGATGGCCTTTGAATACAACGTCTGTTTTTACCACGGCTGCCCTCAGTGTTACAAACCCCACGAGTTTAACAGACTGATAGGTGCTAAATTTGAGCACTTACACAGACGTACTCTGATGAGGGCGCAGTATGTTGAAAAATGTGGCTATGCTATGAGGGTCCAATGGGAGCATGAGTGGTTAGATATGCTAACAACTGACACAGCAAAGCCACATTTTTCAGCATACTGGGCCCTCATCAGAGTACGTCTGTGTAAGTGCTCAAATTTAGCACTCATCAGTCTGTTAAACTCGTGGGATTTGTAAAAATAGCTGTTGTATTCAAAGGCCGTTGGCACTCCCTTAATTACAGCGTATCCATCCAGGTAGTAGGGACCCAGGCGGCATTCACCACCCTGTAAGGCATGCTGAATATGTATGTCTTCCTTCTCAGAGACGTGCAGGAGCCATTGGATAAACGGGGTTGAATAACGTTTCTGTCTCCCTCCCTCTGTCTGTTGCCCTCCTCCCTCTATCTCTCCCTCTCTCTATCTCTCCCTCCCCCTCTCTCTGTCTCCCTCCCTCTCTCTGTCTCCCTCCCTCTCCCTCTGTCTCCCTCCCTCTATCTCCCTCCCTCTGTCTGTCTCCCTCCCTCTGTCTGTCTCCCTCCCTCTGTCTCCCTCCCTCTGTCTGTCGCTCTCCTCCCTCTCTCTATCTCTCCCTCCCTCTCTCTATCTCTCCCTCTCTCTATCTCTCCCTCCCTCTCGCTATCACCCTCTATCTCTCTCTCCCTCCCTCTCTGTCTCCCTCCCTCTCTCTGTCTCCCTCTGTCTCCCTCTCTCTGTCTCCCTCCCTCTCCCTCTGTCTCCCTCCCTCTGTCTCCCTCTGTCTCCCTCCCTCTGCCTCTTGCCCTCCTCTCTGTAACTCTCCCTCTCTCTATCTCTCCCTCTCTCTATCTCTCCCTCCCTCTCTCTCTCTGTCTCCCTCCCTCTCTCTGTCTCCCTCCCTTTCCCTCTGTCTCCCTCCCTCTATCTCCCTCCCTCTGTCTGTCTCCCTCCCTCTGTCTCCCTCTGTCTGTCTCCCTCCCTCTGTCTGTCTGTCGCTCTCCTCCCTCTCTCTATCTCTCCCTCCCTCTCTCTATCTCTCCCTCCCTCTCTCTCTCTGTCTCCCTCCCTCTCTCTATCACCCTCTATCTCTCTCTCTCTCCCTCCCTCTCTGTCTCCCTCCCTCTCTCTGTCTCCCTCTCTCTCTCTCTCCCTCTGTCTCCCTCCTTCTATCTCCCTCCCTGTCTGTCTCCCTCTGTCTCCCTCCCTCTGTCTGTTGCCCTCCTCCCTCTATCTCTCCCTCTCTCTATCTCTCCCTCCCTCTCTCTCTGTCTCCCTCCCTCTCTCTGTCTCCCTCCCTTTCCCTCTGTCTCCCTCCCTCTATCTCCCTCCCTCTGTCTGTCTCCCTCCCTCTGTCTCCCTCTGTCTGTCTCCCTCCCTCTGTCTGTCGCTCTCCTCCCTCTCTCTATCTCTCCCTCCCTCTCTCTATCTCTCCCTCCCTCTCTCTCTGTCTCCCTCCCTCTCTCTATCACCCTCTATCTCTCTCTCTCTCTCCCTCCCTCTCTGTCTCCCTCCCTCTCTCTGTCTCCCTCTCTCTCTCTCTCCCTCTGTCTCCCTCCTTCTATCTCCCTCCCTGTCTGTCTCACTCCCTCTGTCTCCCTTCTCTGTCTGTCGCCCTCCTCCCTCTCTCTATCTCTCCCTCCCTCTCTCTATCTCTCCCGCCCTCTCTCTCTCCGCCTCCCTCCTTTTCTCTATCACTCTCTCTCTGTCCCCCTCTCTCTCTGTCTCCCTCTCTCTCTGTCTCTGTTTCCCTCCCTCTCTCTCCCTCCCTCTATCTCCCTCCCTTCCTCTGTCCCCCTCCGTCTGTCTCTCTCCGTCTGTCTCTGTCTCCCTCTGTCTTTTTCCCTCCGCCTCCCTCTGTCTCCCTCCCTCTGTCTGTCGCCCTCCTCCCTCTGTCTCCCTCTGTCTGTCTCCCTCCCTCTGTCAGTCTCCCTCTCTCTGTCTCCCTCTCTCTGTTTCCCTCTCTCTGTCTCCCTCCCTCTGTCTGTCTTCCTCTGGCTGTCTCCCTCCCTCGGGCTCCCTCTCTCTCTGTCTCCCTCTCTCTGTCTCTCTCTCTCTCTGTCTCCCTCCCTCTGTGTCTCCCTCCCTCTCTGTCCCCCTCTCTCTCTGTCTCCCTCTCTCTCTGTCTCCCTCTCTCTCTCTATCTCTGTCTCCCTCCCTCTGTCTCCCTCCCTCCATCTCCCTCACTCTGTCCCCATCTGTCTTCCTCTGTCACCTCACCCGCTGCTCTCACTCCCTGGTGCCCTCCTTCACCTCACCCGCTGCTCTCACACCCTGCTGTCCTCATCACCCTCTGTCACCTCACCGAGCGTGTGTCACCCCGGGCTGAGACTGCTTCCCGGGCGCACACACACAGCTGCACCCGAGTACTTCACAGGTATTTAAAATACCATTCACTTGTTAATGAGGCTTTGTTGTATTTCACCTCTTCTTAGCGCCCCTGTATCTCCACTCAATCAGAGGGGAGATGCAGGGGCGCTAAGAAGAGGTGAAATACAACAAAGCCTCATTAACAAGTGAATGGTCTTTAAAAGAATCGCCCAGCCCCCATAGCTCCGCGCTGCTGCAACCGGCGGTGTTTGCGGACACTGTTTTAAAAAAAAAAAAAGCACTGGTACGATGTCTGGAAGGTCCGTGGCCCGCCAAGGAAGGCTTGCCAAGCCGCTGAGTACCTGTGATCTAGGTACATGTTACATCTGTCAGCGATGTACAAACTGTAGGCACAACCTGTCTGCCACACAGCTAAACATCCTAGTTTAAGTTTGGGAAAACACCAATTCAAAAATGAAAACAATACCCGTGCATTTACGTTTACTTTTTTAATAAGAACCCACCCCTGATTCCTACCCACAAGCCCCAGCGCCTGTACAACCATAACCTATACACAAACCTATATAACAGGGTTGTGCAAGCTGCTCTCGGGAACCCTTTAATAATTCAGTGCTTTATAGAACAAGTTACTTACCTTCGGTAACGATATATCTGTAAGAAACATTAGTTAGTTAGATTCCTCACCTTAGAATATCCCCAGGTGTCAGGCTGGATCCGGAAAGATTTTTCGTCAGCAATACCCTTGCACGTCGCTAGGCGTCGTCTGCGGCACCGCGTCCGTCATCAGCGTCGTGATCGCCGGGATGACGTCGTCGGAATACTTAGACGCCGCCCTCGTGTGCTGACGTCAGTTCTTGAACATAGCTTTCCGTGCCAGGAACGCAGGGCCGTGCAAGAGACCGACACTGGTGCCAAGAATCTAGGGCCCTGAAAGGGATGACCTTAACCCTAGATATTGGTTCGCAGAATGGGGAGGGTGGGTGGGGCGGTGAGGAATCTAACGAATGAATGTTTCTTACAGCTATATCGTTACCGAGGGTAAGTAACTTGTTCATCTGAAAGAAACATGTTAGTTAGATTCCTGACCTTAGAATAGATACCCCAGCAATACCAACCCCGGGGGTGGGTCTGCGAACCAAGATCACACCAGGAAGTCCTGGAGAATGGAACGGCCAAAGAAGCCGTCTCTCCGGACTTGGCTGTCCAGGCAATAATGTTTGGCAAACGTGTGCAGCGAGGCCTACGTTGCTGCCTGGCAAATGTCCTGCAAGGGGACTCCCCGGCCCAGGGCAGTGGTCGCCGCTGTGGCCCGAGTGGAATGGGCCCTCAGTCCCACAGGGGGTTCCTTTTTAGCTAAGGAATAACAGGCCTTGATACTCAAAACAACCCACCGAGAGATGGTTCGCTTGTGCACCGCCCGCCCCTTCTTAGCGCCCACGTAGCCAACAAAGAGTTGGTCGTCCACCCGGAACTGTTTGGTGCGGTCCAGATAGAAGGACAGCACCCATTTTGGGTCCATACAGTGGAGCCTCTCTTCCTCTTTCGAGGGATGCGGAGGCGGAAAGAAGGTGGGCAGTGTAACAGACTGGCCGATGTGAAAAGCAGTTACCACCTTAGGGAGAAAGGAAGGCGAGTCCTGAGAACAACTTTATCCAGATGGACAGAAAGGAAAGGAGGATTAGAAGATAGAGCCTGGAGCTCACTCACCCTTCTAGCAGAGGTGATGGCAACCAGGAAAGCAGTCTTAAGAGTCAGAAGATGAAGGGGACAATTATGAAGTGGCTCAAAGGGAGCGCACGTCAAATAGGTCAACACTAGATTCAAATCCCACTGAGGCATTACGAAAGGGACAGGAGGAAACATGTGAGTAATGCCCTTAAAGAATCGAGAAACAACAGGGGATTTAAAAAGAGAAGGCTGATCAGAAAGCCGTAAGAAAGCAGAAATAGCTGAAAGGTATCCCTTGAGGGTGCCCAGAGCAGAGCCATGCTGGGCCATGGAAAGAAGAAAGAGGAGAACCTCAGAAAAAGGGGCAGAAAGGGGATCCACAGCCTTTGCTGTGCACCATGCCACAAATTTGTTCCACCTGCAGGCGTATACCGATTTTGTGGAGGGACGCCTGTCTGCCAGAATAACATTACAGACTTCAGGAGGCAAGTCAAATGGCATCAACTGCCGCCGCTCAATCTCCACGCATGGAGGTGGAGGCTGGAGAGGTTCGGGTGGAGGACGGTCCCCTGCTGCTGCGACAGAAGGTCCTCCTGAAGAGGCAGTCGAATCGGGGGATCGATCGATAGACTGAGTAGCTCGGGATACCAGTATCTTCGTGCCCAATCCGGAGCCACAAGGATGACTTGGGCCCAGTCGCTTGATCTTCTTCAGCACTCTGGGCAGAAGTGGTATAGGCAGAAAGGCGTACAACAGACCGCAACTCCGCTCGCGACGAAAAGCGTCTCCGAGCGAGTGCCACCTTGGAAATTCCAACGCGCAGAACTGCTGACATTGCGCGTTCTCTTCGGTGGCGAATAGATCTAACCAAGGCTCTTCCCACTGCCGAAAGAAGCATTGCGCCACGTCCGAGTTCAGACGCCATTCGTGATCCATCATGCACTGACAGCTGAGTTTGTCTGCCCAGGCGTTCAGAGAGCCCGCCAAGTGTTGAACCACCAGGGTGATGCCCTGATGTACCAGCCATGTCCAGAGGCGCAGAGCCTCCTGACAAAGGGTCCACGAACCCACCCCGCCCTGTTTGTTGCAATACCACATGGCGGTGGTGTTGTCAGTGAACACCTGCACTACACTTCCCCGAACAGAGGGAAGGAATGCCTTCAGTGCAAGCTGGATCGCCCGCAGCTCCAATAGGTTGATATGGAGCCGGGACTCCGCCGGAGACCAGAGGCCTCTGATCTCCGCCTCTCCCATGTTGTCCCCCCATCTCAGGAGGGACGCATCCGTCACTACTGTGTGCTCCGGTTGGGGAAGGGAGAGGGATCTGCCACTGACCCAATCGCGGTCCATGAGCCACCACTGCAACTGTCGTGCAGTGCCCTCTGAGATCAAGACATGGTCGGACAGGTTGCCCCGATGCTGGGCCCACTGAAACTTCAGGTCCCACTGCAGAGCCCGCATCCTTCACCTGGCGTGATGTACCAGCAGGATGCAGGAGGCCATCAGGCCCAGAAGCCGCAGCACCAACCTGACCAAAACCCGGGATAAAGGCCGAAAGATCGGAATCAGAGCCTGAATATCCCGAACCCGCTGTTCCGGAGGATAGACCCGGAACTGCGCCGAGTCCAGAACCGCTCCGATGAAGAGGAGCTTCTGGGAGGGATTCAAATGTGACTTCGGCATGTTGATGGAGAACCCCAGCGAATGCAGGAGGTCGGCCGTGGTCTGGAGGTGGGTGACGACTGTTTGGGCGAGCCAGCCTTTTACAACCAGTCGTCGAGATAGGGGAAGACTGGAACCCCTAATCTGCGCAGATGAGCTGCGACCACCGCCATCACTTTCGTGAACACCCGAGGGGCACTGGTGAGGCCAAAGTGGAGCACGGTAAACTGAAAGTGCTCGTGGCCTACCGTGAACCGCAGGTAATGCCGGTGGGCCGGCAGGACGGGGATGTGGAAATAAGTGTCCTGCAAGTCCAACGCTACCATCCAGTCTCCAGGGTCTAGGGCAGCCAGAACCTGAGCTAAGGTGAGCATTTTGAAGTTCTCCTTCCGGAGGAAGGCGTTGACGCTCCTGAGGTCCAAGATAGGGCGTAGGCCCCCTTTGCCCTTCTTGGGAACCAGAAAGTAGTGAGAATAACAACCCCGACCTACTCCTGGGCCAGGAATGTGCTCGATGGCCCCCTTGGCCAAGAGGGCCGTAACTTCCTCCTGCAGAAGTTGCAAGTGATCCCCCGACATGCGGTGGTACTGTGGTGGCATGGCTGGAGGGGTCGCCTTGAAGGGGAGGGAGTAGCCCCTTCATACGATTTGCAGCACCCACCTGTCCGATGTGATGGTACGCCAGTGGAGCAGGTGATGGCGAGCTCTGCCTCCCACTGGCGTGGAATGGGCCTGAAAGTTTGGACTAGGAGGGCTTTGAGGCAGATGCTGCTGGAGCAGATGTGGACGGACCAGCTCGTTGTCCCCCTGCTCCGCCTTGGCGGAATCCACGTCCACGAACGCGTTGAGGCTGGTTCTGCGGTCTGTGGCTAGACGGACGTGAGGGGGCGCCCCTTCCTTGGCCATGAAAGGGGCGAAAAGCAGATGTTTGAGGGCGCGGGGCCGAGAGGCCCAAGGACTTGGCCGTAGCCCTGGAGTCCTTAAAGCGCTCCAGCGCACTATCCGCTGTGTCACCAAAAAGGCGACGGACATCGAAGGGCATGAGGGTGCTCTGGACATTCCCAGGGAAGTGTGTGGATCTCAGCCAGGCGTGGCGACAAATCACCACCGTGGTCACAATTGCCCTGCCTAGCGAGTCCGTTGTGTCCAGTCCACATCGGATTGAATACCGTGCTGCACCCGCCCCTCGGCAAGAGCCTGGGCGAGCAGTGTCCGGGCCTCCTCCGGACACTGAGGCAGCATGTCCGCCACTGTATCCCACAAGGAGTGGGTGTAACGGTCCAAAAGGCACGCGGTGTTGATAGACCGCAACCCCAAACTAAGGGAGGAGAACAGCTTCTTCCCAAACTGTTCCAACCTTTTGGATTCCCGATCCGGGGGAGCGGACGGGAAGGCGGTCTGGGAGGTAGAGGCCTAGATAACCAGGCTCGCGGGCGTGGGGTGCACCGACAGAAAACTAGGGTCGCCCAGTGCAGGGCGGTGGCGCCGGGCCACGTTCTGGTCTACAGGAGGGACTGTGGAGGGCTTGGACCAGGTGCCCATCAGAACGTCGGTCAGTGCTTCATTGAACTGCAACAGAGGCTCCGAGGAGCTTACTGACGGTTGAAGCACTTCAGTGAGGAGATTAGTCCTCATGGCCACAGCAGGGAGCTCCAGCCCAAGGGCTTCGGCCGCCTTGCGCAGCACCACGGAATATGTAGCACCCTCCTCCGTAGCCACGGAGGGAGGAGAGATGAAGCCAGTGTCAGGGGAATGTCAAGACCACTGGCATCCCCCAGTTCTTCTGCCCAGTCCTGAGATAACTGGCACTGCTGTGCCAGAGGGTCCTCAGACCCCTCCCAGTCGTCCCTGTCATCCGACTCCTGGTATACAGGTGGAATGATCGGAGCCGGGCGGAAGATGAACCTGTCATCCATCGGCACCAGATACCGAGCCGGGCAGCGCCGCTCCGACGCTGGGCCCGGACCGGGACTAAAACTGGGGACGGCGTCGTCCGAAGGCAGCGTCGGGGGCAGCACCGAAGGGGGCAGCGCCAGGGACGGCACTGAAGGGGTCGGCGCCGGCAGAGGGCCGCAAGGTCGACTAGCGTCGACCGGGATCCAGGCCTGGATCCCGCGGGAGCCTGTGGCGTCGGGACCGAAGTCGACGACGGCGCCGGGCCGGGGCTGCCGGCGCGCTACGCCTCCCAGTCGAGCCTGCGGGGCCCGAAGGCGCGCCGGCAGGCGTCGACGGCGGAGCCAGACTCCTCATGGCCATGAGGAAGTCTCTGATCTCCGCCGGAGTCGCGTCAGACCCAGGGACCGGAGGGTATGGGGTCGGATGCGACTCCCGCAGCTCTGACTGAGCTGCGCGGGTGGTGCCACCCGAGCCCTCAGCCGAGTCGCGCGACCGGCGAAGGGAGTCGGAAGAGCGATGTCGCCTCTTCGACTTCTTGCTGCGCCTCGACTTACCGGAATGTGAGGACTTTGACCCCGACGAATGGTGATGACTGCGGCTCCGCGACCGGTCCCTCGACCTCCTCCTCGACCGGGACCTCGAGCGGCGCGGAGCCGACTGACAAATCTCGAGCAGCTTGCGGGACCGCTCCCGCCTAGCCTTCGAGGTCAAGGCCCAGCAGTCGAGGCACGACTCGGCATCATGGTCGACCCCAAGGCAGTAGAGACACCGGCGGTGATGGTCCGTGACCTACATCAGGCGGTGACAGGCGTCACTCGGTTTGAATCCAGGCATCCCTACCGGCACCAGAGTCGAGGTCGACTGGAAATGGAACCAAAAGAGTTCAAAAAGTTTAGTCAAAAAGTGACTAAAAGGGTATGCTCTTCCCGGATCTGCACTTACTGGCGCGGAAAAAAGAAGAACTGGGGAGGGCGGTGTCTAAGTACTCCGACGACGTCATCCCGGCGATCACGACGCCGACGACGGACGCGGAGCCGCAGACGACGCCTAGCGACGCGCAAGGGTATTGCTGACGAAAAATCTTTCCGGATCCAGCCTGACGCCTGGGGATATTCTAAGGTGAGGAATCTAACTAACGTGTTTCTTTCAGATTCAGGATTTTAACTTATAAACTACAAGTAGCAACAGGATATTTATCTGAAACTCAATGAGCAACGCTCATTCTTTGCAGCATGCATATAAAACATCTGGGGTATTTTATGATAAGTCACCCCCTCCACTTGCGAAAACACATGTCTCACCATAATGAACATTAATCACCTTTGGTATCTTGCCATTTATTTATTTACTTATTGCCTGGAAATTGCATGAGCCATGGTGTATGTCATCAGGCACTTTAAAAATACATAAATAAACTGCAATCCGGGGCCCTTTGAAAGACAGCATCCTGTTTATAGGTGGAGGGAGAGGGTGAGCTACAGCTGGAGAAGCGCTCTCCCTCTCCCTGAATGGCTGTGCAGTGCCCTTCACATTTAGTCATTTTATTTATTTATTTGTAGCCAGGGGGCTCTGCTTACATGGCCCCTGGCTGTATAATACCCAGCATTTATCGTTATTATTATTAATATTTTATTTATTTATTTATTTATTTATTTATTTATTTATTGGAAGCCTCTTGGGGCTGCAAACACCACAACCGCACAGCATCCCCTGGGGAATCCCTGCACAGAGAGGAAGGTCCCGGCGGCCATGACGCCGCCACCATCAGGACCCACGTGGGGCCCAAGGAATGCCTCCAACTGCCCCAGAACCCCTGAGCAGCGCCATCGGTAAGCGCGCTCTGAGGACATTGCTCCCCAATGCCTAAACCAGGCCATTGCCCGCACAAGCCACCCCCGGAGAACCGCATGGAGCACAACGATCTCTGGGGTGGTTCTATTTTAAAAATAATTCTGACGCAATCCCCAGAGCACCACCAGTGGACAGAGTGCTCTGGGGCCTTTGTAAATACAGGGGGCCGCGAGCCCCACACCACCCCATGGCCGCACTCGACCCGCAAACCCGGAGGACCGTAACACCTCGGCGTGCTCCGCTGGATTTATTTAAAAAACATGCTGGGGCTTGCGCTCCCCACACATCGGCCCATGCTGCACTCAGGCGGTGACAGGCGTCGCTCGGTTTGAATCCAGGCATCCCTACCGGCACCAGAGTCGAGGTCGACTGGAAATGGAACCAAAAGAGTTCAAAAAGTTTAGTCAAAAAGTGACTAAAAGGGTATGCTCTTCCCGGATCTGCACTTACTGGCGCGGAAAAAAGAAGAACTGGGGAGGGCGGTGTCTAAGTACTCCGACGACGTCATCGCGGCGATCACGACGCCGACGACGGACGCGGAGCCGCAGACGACGCCTAGCGACGCGCAAGGGTATTGCTGACGAAAAATCTTTCCGGATCCAGCCTGACGCCTGGGGATATTCTAAGGTGAGGAATCTAACTAACGTGTTTCTTTCAGATTCAGGATTTTAACTTATAAACTACAAGTAAATACAGGGGGCCGCGAGCCCCACACCACCCCATGGCCGCACTCGACCCACAAACCCGGAGGACCGTAACACCTCGGCGTGCTCCGCTGGATTTATTTAAAAAACATGCTGGGGCTTGCGCTCCCCACACATCGGCCCATGCTGCACTCGGCTCACAACCCCGGAGCACCGTAACACCTCAGCGTGCTCTAGGGGGTGGGGATTTATTTTTAAAATATGCTGCGGCCTGAGCTCCCCACACAGCGAACCAGCGGCACTCTGCCCCCAATCCTGTAGCACCGCACGGACCTCAGCGTGCTCCGGGGGCATTATTTAAAATATGCTGGGGCCTGTGACCCCCACACACAGCAGACCATGCAGCAGCGAGCACTTCAGCCTAATAATACATTAGCAGACGGGGGTTACTTTAGTGCACTCTAGGCTACGAGGGGGGCGGGGAGGTGTGTAACAGAAAAGATTTGTCTTGCTTCCTCCCCCTCCCTCAACCCAAATGAGTGACTTGTCTGTTTTCCCCCAGGTCACTGGCTGAGCTCCTTATTTTGAGGCTGGTGTGTGTTTTAGGAAGAGGTTATTCAATTTTTAGCTGCTGCTCTCTCCCTCGGAAACACGCTCTTGCTTGCGCGCACTCTCATCGAATCTCCCAGTGAAGCACCTCCTATAACCGCCATAGCACATCAGACACTGGTATTGGGGGAGGGGAGACTCCTCTTCGCGTTCCCTTCCCCCTCCGGCTCTGGGACTTCCCTTTCAATCAGTTTAACGTTTCTGTGTCAAAGGGAACGACCTCCTGGGCAGAGAGAGGGAGTTTGCAGCTGCCCACCTCCTGAATGGTTGACAGGATTTACAGAAGAGTTACCATGCCGGGTAAGTAAAAAAAAAAAAAGAGCCATCGAAAGAGTCTGGGTTGTGCATGAGTGTGCCTTTCTGCAAAGAACGTGACTCCCCCCTCCCACCGCTCCTACAAGTGAAAATCTGGGACTGGGATCCCTCCCTTGGGGTGTGAGAGGTGAGTTTTTAGAGCGCATATTTAGGGCTTGGTGCTCAGTTGTTTTTATGATGGGTGGAACAACTTTCAGACTGTGCCCCTTTATATATACTGGGTGTTCTGTTGGATGTTAATTGCGATCGATTTTTATTGCATCGCACGTGGACGTTGGGGCTACTGTTTCATTTATTGACATATTAACCGGAATAACTGTGATGGTTGCTCCCTGTGAGGTCGTTGTGAATTCGTGGTTCACGCGCAATTTAGTGCACGGGGGAAGGGAATAGGACTGCATTCGGTGACAGAGCAAAATGTGTTACTGTCCACGTTTTGCAAGAAAACTGGTATATTGTCACTTATTGCCTCACCCTTTGGCCATTGTTTACAAACGTATTTGAAGAATGCACCTTTTAAAGTATTGTTTGGTTTCAAGTTATTCACGCTGCTGATGGTGTGTGGAGTTTCCAGTCACCTGACCTTGGGTGGAGGCGAGGGGTGGAACCGATTTATTTACAGTACCCCGAGCAGCTTTTTGTGGCGGTTTAATTCTGCCCTTAAAACACACACATTGCATGAGGTTAACTGGCCAACTTCCAGCAGGCCAATGCAAAAGATCAGTGCGGTCTTTTACAGACTGAGTTTGATGGGGCCTATAAAAATTTAGTACTTAGATTCATAATTGAGTGACTGACTCTGCGTGCTGCATCAAAGTTGTTGTTTCTTGCTTTGACTAGGCAAAGTAATGATTTAGAGCTTTACTGGCTCTATGAGAAGCCCACGTCTCTTTCTACATTGTCACAATGTTGCTAGGGGCTAGAATGGCCAGGGAAGTTAGTTTGTTATTAAGTTAATCAGAGAACCACACAAAAAGTAGCCTGGCATGCACTGACCAATATTGACTGTGGACATATTGGGGATGTGTTGGAAAACACTTGGGTAATGAATATCTGTGATAGTGCTACCTGCCAGGAATCTAGCACTAATGCCATCGACATGTATTTGATACAAGTGTTTAAATAGCTTAGTTAAGCAGTTGCTTAAAATTTGTGTTGTCAGGCTGTGCCCTCGTGGTTGTGGACAATGGTTTAATCTCTTGGGCCTTGTGCCCTTGTTTTTTGTACTTTACTAAGGCAGAATATCTTAGCACTGGCAGATCAAGTGTTTGCAGGCCCTGCATTAATTTTTGTCCCATGATGCAGTACTTTTTGTGCAAAGTAAATATAACTTTACACCTATATAAGGGATCCACCAACAGCGAGTGGGCTACTTTTATGATGTGCTTGGTGTTGTCTGATCTGTTTATTCAAGGGCCAGTCTTGTTTCCTTATTTTATGTCTTGACCTTTAGGGTAGACCTGTGCAGACCCCATTGACATTACTTAGTTTGCCAGCCCATGCATTTAATCTGGTTACCTCCATTCTGCTCTTCATTTGAATGAGTACTAGTTCCTTCTGAAACAATTGTGCAGCACTCCAAGTCCACGGAAGCGGAATTAGTTTAACTAAATGCAGTCAGTGTGTGTGCACAGACTGACATGGCACCTATTAAGTCACGTTAGAGTGCTTTGTATGCATACGGTAGTTTAACCAGCTAACTACACCAAGGAGGTTGTATGATTAAAGTGCAAGATGGCGGAAGGATCAGAGTGCATAGGTTCAACTTTAAATCTAATATTTGAAAAGCCCGACAGGCGTAAAATTGGACCGTGAAATAACAGTGCAAAAACGGTAGTCCAAACGTTGGGGCAAATGTGAATGCAAAATTGCATCAATGCAGTCTTTGTCGAATTTTAACAGCATCTGTAATAAAGAGCTTAGAAGCAACAAAAAAAAAAAAATTACAATGCAACGGTCTCGGCATTGTTAAAGTTAGAGCTATTGGCATTGCTCATGACAATGCCGGTTTCTTTCAATGTTTTACCAAAGAAAAACATAAACAAAAAAAATGTCATGAGCAATGCTAATAGCTCTAACTTTACCAATGCCGAGACCATTGCATTGTAAATGCTTGTTTCCCCAGTTACTGGGCCTCCCAAACGTGCTGACCTTTCTGCTGCATTCCAACAGGGGCAAGGCTGTGGAACTGGCCCTATGTGCGGCTAAATAAGTTATCACTTCGAAATGGGGTACAGATAGGATGCCAGAACATGCTAAATGGCTATATAAGCTCTGGGTGGGGCTAATAGGAATGGAAAGCTCACTGTTTCACAGGAGAAGAAACAATCAAAATTCGACAAAATGTGGAGACCATGTGCACTATTCTTAACGCAAGACTTCCGAGAACAGATTTGCCCTAACTATCTGCGAGTGCTGCAGCTCACAATTAGCTAGGTCACACTGATTAGTGCAATTGGAGACTGACCTCAATGGAGATGACAACCTGCTGGTAATGGTCCAACACCACAAATCATTCACCTGTGTTCTCAACACTTATGGTCGGGACTATTATCTTCTTATTTCCTATACACCTCTGGCCTTCCCCAACACCCCTACCCAACATACCCCTTTGCTCCTTCGTGCCACACCTGATAACTCCCCCTCTTTCACTATTGTTGCACCTGACCGGCCATTGGATGTAGGTGAGACTGTGTTACTGGATAAAACAGATGAAAAGATTTGACCATAAAAAGCTCTTCTAGTGACTCGTCTTTGGCATTACAAATCAACCAAGGCTCCTCCGCTTGAACTTTTAATTATTTTTTTCCGTACCAGCCATTAAAAAAATCTAGGGTTGGAGATAGATCATTTTACTATCTTAGACCACTACCTTGGTATAAACTAGGGTTACATCGATTAGTTCCTAGTTAGCTTTTAGTAAAGCATAAAAAACATAGGGCCAGATGTACTAAGGCTTTTTGGGGTTGAAAAGGGTCCAATTCGAAAACTTAGACCATTTGTGAAAACAAAATGGGTTTTTAGTATGTACCAAACACAAATTTTAAAATAATAACACATTGCGGAATTGGAATTTGGGCTTGCGAGTACATACCCAATCGGTATATGGAAGGGTTGTGTTTAGGGCGTCCCTTCTCCACATAGCGATTCAGAATGTAATAATGTTTAGTGACTGAAATCTGGTCGCAGAACATTAATCTTTTGCATACTACACAAAAGTAGTGGTAATCCATTTGTACGAGTAGGCAGTGGCCCTAAGGATCACTGCCTAGCCTTAAAACATGTTTGCAAAACTTTTTTTTTTATTTCTTCCCATTTTCCTTTAAGTAAAACTGGCTGCATTAAAAACAAAAATGATTGCTATATTTAAAAGCATTCACAGACAAGGTGGTCTGTTGACCCCAATAGCCCATCATCCTTGTGAATCATACTGGGTCACAGTTTGTGACCTATCTAACTAATATTCTTGAGGTAGGTTGAATTGCGTCCCACTACGATTCAGTGTTTTACGAGCTGACCAATTACTACATAGGTCCGTTTGCAGACTACCACACTTGTTGGAAAAAATATTGGTAACAAATTGCGACCAGTATATTGCCGACAGTTTTTAGTACATCTGCCCATTACTTCATCTGTTAAACAGTTCTCAAGGGTGGCTTTTTTATTTTTTGTTGGATGGTCTGTTTTGTGCTTTGGTCTTTAGTACTAAGATGCCCTGCTTAGATGAATGTGTGCTCTATAAGTCTGCATTCCATTCTATTCTACCTATCGGCATCTGTGGGCTCAAATTCACCAAAATAAATATCAAGATATAAGTTGGGAATCTGAACAAATACCTGTGTAACGCTGGATGTATGGAGTCTATACACATGCATCAAAAAGGAATATGGTAGGGATGCCTTAACACATTTTCTATCTACACATAAACGTAATTATTTTGAACATGCCTACATGTTTCTTGAAACGGTAGATACTTTAGCACGCATTTTTTCTTACATCACAAAGAGCAGTACCAACAAACGCAAGGAACTACCATGGGATCAAGGTCTGCCACACTTATGCCAGCCTTTTTAAGTACAGGTTTGAGTGGAGGTATGCCTGCAACCATGGAGCTTGTAAACAGAGGATCAGGCAACTAATAGCTACTAGACAGATAAAGATTGAACAGTGTAGATACAACTGATAGTCCATAACGTTGCAAAGTGGCGAAATGAAAGGGCAGCAAATTAATACAGTTTTGGAATAGATTGCATTTACCTTTACACCAAAGCATTATAGCAGTGAAAGTCACTCCTGACAACCAGACAAAGAGGCCGATGATTACTCCTTTCCTAGCTTTGCCTTCAATAGTAACTGTAGGAGAAATAATATTAAGAGGATTTTGTTTTAATGCATGTTACGCGAAGGTTCAGGAATAACTTCTAGATTTTAGGTTAATTTAGCTTCTTTAACTCAGGTGTTAGTTACAGGCAGAAACGTTATACGGCGCTAGATGCATCTTGCTCAGCCTCCAGATTTATACTGGCTGCACTAACAATTGCTAGAGGAACCATGAGAGGAAGAACATTTGATTCACTGCCATCACACACTCTATGCACCAGCCCACTCAGCCAGGAATGGGGACTTACATCATAGCACAAACACACACACCCCATCCTAATAATCAATCAGATTACTACACTAGTCAACCATCCTTTATACAATCACTCCATGAAACACTATGCACAACAACATTTGTCACGATAAGCAAAAGCAAATCACACAGACTGAAGCACAAGAGCAAACATTCAAACACCAAACACCTCACTGATTCCCTCACCACTTAGGTCACCTTTCACTTTAGAGATCACCCATACCAGAGTAGTCACAGTTAAGAAATGCTATAACCAGGCCAGAATACACCACCAAAAATACAACCATTGAACCACTGCGAAACCCTGCCCATTTACTTCCTTCCAGCATCTCAGGGATAGCTCTCATTTTAAACCATACCAAGGGGGGAAACCCCTATAGAATTTGTCACAGGGAGCATCAGCAAGCAAACACATAGGACATACCACTATGATACTTCATCCACACAAGTCCTTATAATAAATGAGGGATATAACCTTTTCCTCCTCAGACAAAGGGACAGCAGCCAGACTACATCAGTCACATGAAGTAACAGCGGCAAACACACAGGGCACAACACTGTGATACCTTATCCACTCAGGTTCTCATAACACCCAAAGGGCAACAAAGCCCTGATACACCATCCACAGGGCAATTATGTACATACTATTGTGCTACTAGAAGGTTACTCATACTACATCTGTCTAACATCAAAATCCAACCTTCTGGCCGAGTCAAGAAACCTCAGCCCCTTTCAATCAGCTCAGGCTAACCTTCCACCTTCCACCCAACTAAGGAAAAAACATCCCCTTCTAGTCAACTCAGTTACGTCCCCACACATATAACATAATATGCTAAAGATACAGTTGTACCACACAATCTCCCCCTACCTCCAGGCACATACAAAGTGGCACATAATCCAATTGAGGATTCTATACTAAGCCCAGGGCAACATCAGGCAAACCAGCATGAACACAACCAAGGTACACCATGCAGTACCCTGATCTGTCAGGTCATCTTTTACTGTAAGACAACATCAATACCATACCAGGCACAGGTCAACACCGATGCCACACTAAGGACAAGACACATTCAAAAACAACAAGAATTCAACCAGGGTCACCACAGATATTATTGGTCCCCCCTGGTCGTAGTACCACTTGAGACACAACTGCCCTACCATACCATACTTGGCACAGGCACAACCCTTTTCTCACTTTGTGGTCAGGGTACAACAATGCAGCAGATCCTAAAAGTCCCCTTTTAATGAATTGACATTTCATACATGCACCAGCGTATTCATACAGGGAATGCAGACTCAAAGCATATCACACAAGGATTGCTCACAAGAGACAGGGGAGGAGCGACAACAACTTGGTTTGAGGTGTAATACAGTCATCGGGGAGGACTTGCTGTCACTAAGGGAGAGATTAAGGCACCAGAGTGAGGTGGAGTTTACTGGAAACACCAGCAGAAATGGCAGCGTACAGCAAATGGCAGAGATACTAGTTAAGCGGTGAATCCATCAAGGAAGAGGTTGAGCCACCAGAGTGAAGATTCAGTTGATAGGAAACATTTATTAGAATGTGCAGTATTCCCACTGTCATACAGATTATTTATAATTACCCTAAAGAACAGGACTTTTATAGAAAATATCTTGGAGGAGAAATGGGAGGTAGCTTAGTTAGTTATATACGAGCTGTGTGTCTTCCAAAGCTAGAAATATGGAAAGCTGTTAATGAAGGGGACACTTATGTAGACTTTAAAGTGGGCGTGAAGGAGACAAACAAGAAGAAGTGCACGAGAAAAAAGGCGTTGAACAAACAAAACTCACTGTTGCTGTTGCGGTTGTCACGTTTTGCTCTTCGGGAACCACAGTTCCAGTTGGTTTCTACAAGAGATTTAACTAATATTAACTGTTTGCGAACCAACAATGTGTTAATCAGTATAAAGAGTGGCATAACATTAAGACATACGCGCCAAAGACTTTTGTAATGAATCGTCTTTTCTGACAGTTTTCATACTTGTGTAACTTCTGTCTTCGTCTCATGATCTCATGGTCACGTCTCAGTGCTTAGTACAATGCAACAATAAGAACGCTGCTTGTAAAGGGACAACTATGAACGCAGAAAAGTAGTGTATAAGGTAATTCCGGCCATCTCCTGACAGCCATCGGGTTCAGAGAAAGGACACAGACCTAATACTACAAGAATGCAGTAGAATTACTTACACTACCCTCTGATCACCACCATAGAGGATGCCTCACACAAGTCATATAATGGCTCGAGTCCCCCAAACAACGTCCACCATGTTTCCGAGACTAGCATGTGGTAGTCACATCCAACAAATGAGTGTCATGGGAAATCTGTACCCACCGCTGACCCCTCATCCTCCTAGTGGCACAAAGGGACCTAAGACTTCAATCACAGAAGCATGGAGTAGCAATCGACACTAGACCCTGCCCACCATCCTTCCTGGTCTGCAGAAGAGACAGAGGAGACTTCAGGCTACATTGTATTGATGTTTCTTCCAAAAACCCAGACCTATCACCATCCTGGATCGAGACAGAGAGATCAAAAATCTTACACTGCAGTACTGTAGAGAAATTATCGTTACCTGCTGCTGACCGCCTAGTGGAAACAGATCTCACACAAGAATGGTGCAGAACTCAATTAACCACCAGCACTTACCTCCTACTTGGTAATAGAGGAGGCAGACAACAGTGCATAATAAAGCTTCTTCCAGCCCCTACCTGCCATCCTAAAGAGCTAGGAAAGTGGAGAGAGGATGTCTCCCACAATAGCATTTCTAAATACCAATGCTTATTTCTGGGGCTTAGAGAAATAGAGACATTTTATGCAACAACGTCCTAGAGAAGTAGATAACACCAACCGCTGCTAGTAACTCTTATGGGCAGGCGAAGGGACAATGACATTGCATAAGAACAATTCTTACTATCCCCTGGACACCACCCGCAAACACCAAAAGAAAGGACAAAGACCACTGTTTGCCAGACAAAAGACTGGGACAGAGGGGGAGGCCAGTCTCGAGCCACTTTCTGTTTTTATGTTCATGGACAAACCATCGCTATCCATGTTTCATTTATGTTCACACATGGGTGGCTACGTTGGCATCTGGAGAGCCATGTGTCTGTGTTGGTCTTTAGTACAATCTACCCTTTTAATCAGCATTCTAAACTTGCCTCATTTCTTTAAAAGTTAGCGATCGTTTTTGCCACATTTGAAAGAATTTCATTCTATAGGAGATCTCACATTATGAGTGTGCATCAAAAAACAAATGCAAACTCATAGCACATTCTTGGAATGCATAGGAGTAGTGTGCATATTGTGCAAAATGGAAGGCCAGAGCTACTGTAAAGCCACTACTTCCTAACTCTGCAGTACTGTCCTTCCTCTTTCTCACCCTTTTGAGACAGAATATAAAGCTAGCAAAATCCTGTGAGGGGAGACAGTAAACGATGATGATGAGCTGAGCACAAGAGTTGCAACAATATTCTTTTTTATCCTTTTTTGAGGATAAATTGAAACAATAACACTTGCCAAAAAGCACAAGAAATGTCTTAAATGGCTATCCCAAAACGCTCTGAGATTAGCCTATAAAAGACCACTGATGCTGACTTCTTTTTTTTAAACTTAATTTTTAGTTTATTTCCAATGTTCTCATATTTGCAGTGTATTCTCACACAGTAGTCAAAATATTTGTAATTGGCACGCACAGGTACCTTAGATACTATGGGGCATATTATCAAGCACTGCGTTAAAATTATCGCCCATCTTCACACCAGAACATGGGCTTCTATGGGAATTCTCAAGGGCATATTATCAAGCCCATTATCGCCGCTTTAGCGGCAGTTTTCTGCCACTAAAGCGGCGATAATTTTAACGCCGTTTCTTGATAATATGCCCCTAGATGACCCAGACTTTACACATCATTTAGCTAGTTGATATTTTACAATGTTTTCTCAATGATATACAGCTTTGTGTCGAAGACGGTAGCTAGGTAAACCATAGGATGACAGAGTACACCATTTCATTCCCACCGCACAAGTTGGTCTCTCCTTCTCTTAAGCAGTTTCTTCATCTGGTGTCATACAAATTACGTAGTCCCGGCAAGGTCCCCACACATTTCTTGGCCTAGTCGTAGGTGGCAAAGTGTCCGCATATAATTCTGCCACAACGCCAGAAAGTATCATGTCTTTAAGCCAACCCTTGAAGCAACGCTGCCACTGCAAGCAAGTTTCTATAATGTTTTGGGGCATCACATACCCCAGCACAGCAACTAATAGAGAGATGGACAAGTACTTAATGTCATTATATCAAGAGCTTGTATCACCTGTGCCCAGAATACAGCAATCTCCGGGCAGCTCCATACTAGGTGGAGAAAGTCAGTGTGGTATACCCAGTGTTGGTATTTATAAAGTATGAGCCTATATTTCCCAATGGAGGACACCTCTTTAGTCTATTCGCGAAGAAGGCCCATTATCTATGATTTTTACACCCAGACCCGAGGACCAAAGGGATCTACCGCATGCTCCTGTCACTGAGTGCGCTCGGAATACACCGGTGTAAAAGGCTAGTGATTAGTTATTTGGGGGAAAGGAATGGTTAGTAATACGGATAATAGATCCGGCCTACCGGTCTTTCAGGAAAGGCGGGGAACAAGGAAGTACTATCAACCTCGCTACGTGCGTTTGATGATGAGCGAGAGGCGAGGCCAGAGATTGAGCGAGCAAGCAAGTAGCAGCCAGGTGCACGGACCGTGGATCAAGCGCCAGGCCCAGAAGGACTGGAAGGAGCCGTAGAAGAGGTACCTACAGGCCCCGAGACATTGGTGACAATTGAGGTGAGCGGTGTTAGGGGTGTCACGGGAGGAGGGAGAACTGCAGAGAACCGCTGAGAAGCAGCCAGAGCCTCAGGGTGTGAGAGGGGGCCACTAGTCCGTTTTGCGAGGCCCCCCCTGAAGTCTGCATAGGACGGCACAGTAATATACCCGGGATTACAACACCCGAAATTGAACTCTTGAATCTGTGCCCCCGTGAGCTAAGTGCACAGTGGTAAGTGCACTCGACTTCTGGTAGAGCCCTAACCAAGGCCCTAATCAGAACTTACACTCAACATGTGCTCCCCTCGGTTTGGCTTTTGACCTTCCTCCAACTCCATGTCCTGGCTCTGAGAGAGTGGCGGAGGGGGGGGGAGGGGGGGGGGGGCTTGCTGGTGAAGTTCTAGGTAGCCGCGGGTGCCTAGTGATGCACGGAAGCGGCCAGCATTAGGTTGGAGCGGCTGTGCCCACCTAGTGCCCCCGCACCTCCTTCAGGCACTGAGCAGCCATGTGTCTACAATTGCTTTTGGGCAACAAGGGACACTAGACAATTCATCAGCAATCACTGCCACAATCAAGAAGCCATCAGGCATGACGAGGAACATGAAGGTGTAAGGTGGCGAATTGGAGAAAAGCTAAGATAAGCCTAGGTACAGCCGTTTAATTCCTGGAGGCAAATGGGGATTGAACCCCACGAGGCTAAGCTAGGGTGGCCAACTGGCATGGACGCAAATTCAGGAGGGTGTGTGTAAAAATTCAGATCAAGTGGCCAAAATTCAGGCATTGAGGTCACAATTCGGGGCAACAGGTATGCTTTGCAGACACATCAGTGGATGTCATGCAATAGTATATAAATTACTGCTCCTGCCTAATCACTGCTCCTGCCCCGTCACTGCTCCTGCCCTGTCACTGCTCCTGCCCCGTCACTGCTCCTGCCCCGTCACTTCTCCTGCCCCGTCACTTCTCCTTCCCCGTCACTTCTCCTGCCCCATCACTTCTTCTGCCCCGTCACTTCTTCTGCCCCGTCACCGCGCCTGCCCCGTCACCGCGCCTGCCCCGTCACCACTCCTGTCCGTTGACTGCTCCTGCCCGATCACTGCTCCTGCTCATGCCTAATCAATGCTTCTGCCCCGTCACCTCTCCTGCCCCGTCACCTCTCGCAGGATATACGATCAACTGGTCTAAGTCAGAATTTTACACCCTTTGTGGCAAACGGCCCTCACTTCCCCGGAGCTGTTGACTATCGGAAGCAACTGACGGCTTTAAATACTTGGGAATTTGGGTCTTTAAAGACCTTTCCAAATTCCACGAAACCAATCTTCTGCCACCTCTGGTGCGTCTTAAATCAGATGTCCAACACTGGAAATCGCTCCCATTGACTCTTGTCAAGAATTCCTGTCATACAAGGGAAACACGCCCTTATGTAAACAGGAGAGCTGTTACATAACTCAAGGGAAACACGCCCTTATGTAAACAGGAGAGCTGTTACATAACTCAAGGGAAACACGCCCTTATGTAAACAGGAGAGCTGTTACATAACTCAAGGGAAACACGCCCTTATGTAAACAGGAGAGCTGTTACATAACTCAAGGAAAACACGCCCTATAAAGGGAGGAACCGGGAGGTACAAGGCTGTCGGATATTGTGTTTACACCGACGTACCTGCTTCGTGAAGAGCAGTGTTCCGGAGTGGTGCTCCAGTAAGGCAAGAACGGAGGTAGGTCGAGTCGTTACTCCCTGGGCCGTGTCTTGCCCCATCGTCACCTGTGAAGGACCCGGAAGCTCTACCGGTCAACCATTGAGCTTCGCTTTTTTGACTCGGCTGAGTCCAAGCGCAGTGGCGCTTTTGCTGGTTGGAGTCGTAACTCCCAGCCCGACCAGAGACACAGGGACTGCCAGCTGTAACGCACACCAGGAGGTGTTTGCCGCGTTACAGACTCGGAAGTCCACAGGATCGATCGAGCGGCTGCTCTCGGTTCAGTCTTCTTGCTTGTGATTGGGGTATCGGTGACGCATCACCAGGAGGTGACTCCGCGTCCCGGTGCAGTCTGAGGAAGAGGTTGAGCGGCTGCTCCCTTCAGGTAGAGACCCCGGCTGGGTGTTTCCCTGACTCCTCGATTCTCCCCAACACTCTTCGTGCCCCTCACAGCCTACCGATTGGCATTGTCGGCCATTTCATTTCTGCCCTCTGTTGGCATACGCCGGGATCGGCGTATATGCAGAGGACGGTTAGGACCATCCGTGCTGTGGGCTGGTAACGTACTTAGCCTGGAGGATTCCAGTGACTATAACTTTTGTTTGTTCTTTGTATTTTATTTGCCTTCATTAAAAGAACTAACCCTTCACAAGTGGTTGCGTCCTCATTGTCGTGTCTGTTAAACGATCCTGAGACGTTCAGGGCGTTACAAAATATCCGACCTTAATAACACTAACTGTCTCCCGGTCGATAACAGACATGGCAACACTTGATGATGTGCTGGCTGCTTTAGCGGCCATGCAAGTTGAAGTGGCTGCCTCTAGGCAAGAAACAGCCGATGTAAAAACCAGACTGGATGCTATCCAATTGGACCCGCTCACGCCCAGCACTTCCCTCACGAACCAGACCCCTGCGGTAGTAGTGGAAATGCCGGTAGCCATCCCCTTGGCAACACCAGAGAGGTACAGTGGAGATCCTAACACAGTGCAGGTATTCCTCACACAAGTGGCGCTACATTTATCGTGCAAACCAAAGGCGTTCCCCACGAGTCAGGCTCGTGTGGCTTTCCTTATATCCTATTTGGCTGGAAACGCGGCACAATGGGCCGTACCTCTGGTGAGCAGGGACGACCCCCTCTTATGTGATTGGGGTGCTTTTCGCGAGGAATTCCTGAAGGTATTCGACAGAAGGGCTGACTCGTACACGGCGGACCGTGAAATGCTTGAGTTGAGACAGGGATCCAACGACCTGGTGCAGTATCTCAACGCGTTCCGAAGGCTGGTTGCGGAAACCAAGTGGCCTGTTGCTAAACAGACGGCGCTCTTCCATCAAGGGCTGTGCGATGAGCTCAAGGACGCCGTGGCTCATATTGACCCTCAACCCAAGACATGTGAGGGCCTTATCAACCTGGTATTACGGCTGGAACATAGGCTAAGTGAAAGAAAGGGGGATCATGGGAGAAAAGGAAAATCCCTTCCATCCTATGTGACGGTGGGAAGTCCTGAAACTTCCACCGCATCCAAGGGAGAACCCATGGACATCAGCGCAATACGAGCGAGCCTCACAGCCACGGAGAAAGAGTCACGCCGTAAACAAGGATTGTGCCTATATTGTGGCAAAAAAGGCCACTACGTACGTGAATGCCCTGCCAAACCGAAGACGTCACGTTATCGGGCCAACCGGTCGGTAACAGCCGTGGTGGACATACCGGCGGAAAACTAGAGGACTCCAAGACCAGAGAAGGGGCATCTCGGAGTCACTCATCCATCCCTTCACTTTCCAACTCGGTCACTAAGGGACAACGACACCTGTTTATCACGGTGCACGTGGGAGTGCATGACCAGTGGATACCCGTTGTGGCCATGGTGGATTCAGGGGCCACTGGCATGTTTATGGACCACAACGAGGCATGCAGGCTAGGGCTAGTGCTTCTTCCCAAAGCAGTACCCGAAGACGTCTATGCGGTAGACGGAAGGCGATTGGTGACGGGGCCCATCGGACAGCACACGGGGGTCCTTCCGATGAGATATGGGAGGAACCATTTGGAACAAATCGATTTTAACATCATCCGAGCGCCCCAATATGGCGTCATATTGGGATTGCCGTGGCTACAGAAACACAACCCCTTTGTGGATTGGCCAACACATCGCATCGAAATGACGTCACCGTATTGCATCCTGCATTGTGGAATAAGAACGGAATCCCTTGACGCAGATGAGAGCGGGAGTCAGACGGTGGCTACAGCGGCAGAAAAAGATGTGGCTCTCCCCCAGGCTTATCACAGTTTTGAGGATGTATTTGATGAGGTGAAGGCGGAAGTGCTACCACCACATAGACAGTTTGACTGCCAGATCGACCTGGTGCCAGGGGCCAGCGTTCCCAGCGGCAGGCTGTATGCCCTGACGGAGCCTGAAAACGTGCATCTCCGGGGGTACCTGGATAAACTCCTCAAGCTAGGATTCATCCGCCCGTCCAAGTCTCCGGCCGCCTCGCCACTCTTCTTCATCCCGAAGGCTAATGGGGAGCTGAGAGCCTGTGTGGACTTTAGGGCATTGAATGCGATAACCATAAAAAATCGGTACCCCTTGCCTCTCATCAGTGTACTTCTGGAACAGGTCAAGAAAGCTCGTATCTACACCAAGTTGGATTTGAAAGGGGCATACCATCTGGTGCGCATGAGGGACGGAGACGAGTGGAAGACCGCCTTTAAGACCAGGTTCGGCCTTTTTGAGTACCTCGTCATGCCGTTCGGTCTGTGCAACGCCCCGGCAGCCTTTCAGTACTTTTTGAATGAGGTATTCAGAGAGGAGTTGGATATCTACGTGGTCGTATATATCGACGACATCCTCATCTATTCGTCCAGTGTGGAGGAGCACGTACACCACGTCAAAGCTGTGCTCCAAAAGCTGAGGGAAAACATGCTGTTTTGTAAACTCAGCAAGTGTGACTTCCACGTCACATCCGTGGAATTCCTCGGAGTGATGCTGAGTCCAGAGGGACAGGAGATGGCAGAACGAAAGATCAAGGCGGTGAAAGAATGGCCGGTGCCCCAAAGCGTGAAGGACGTCCAAAGTTTCATTGGCTTCGCCAACTTTTACAGGCGGTTTATAGATGGATTTTCAGGAGTGGTGGCCCCAATCACACAGCTACTGAGGAAGTCCAAGGAGTTTGTCTGGTCCCCTGAAGCGAACAAAGCCTTTGAGGCCCTGAAAAGCGCCTTTGGTAAGGCGCCGGTGTTGGCTCACCCCGATCCGGATCTCCCCTACGTGGTGGAAGCGGACGCGTCGGATGTGGCGCTGGGGGCTATCTTGTCCCAACGCAACCACGACACAGGGGTGCTTCATCCCGTTGCGTACATGTCCCGCAAACTCAACGACGCCGAACGCAACTACCATATTGCGGAGAAGGAGCTTCTCGCAATCAAGGACGCCTTCACCGAATGGAGGCATTGGTTGATGGGGGCAAGACATGTGGTATCGGTGTACACGGACCATCGGAACCTACAGTTCATGACGGCCACTAGACACCTTTCTCCCAGGCAGCTGCGGTGGATGGTCTTCTTTGCGGGGTTCAACTTCCGCATCACATATCGGCCGGGGACGGAAAACCGGAAGGCGGACGCCCTGTCCCGTCAATCTGCAGTTAAGGAACCATTGCCTGCAACCGAGCGTTCCATCATTTCCCCGAGGATGGTATTGGGGGTTATCCAACCGGATACTTTCCTGAGGGGAATAAAGAGAGGGATCAGGTCATTCGCATGGCGGAGGTGGCTCCTCAGTCACAGAGAATGGCAGCTGAAGGACGGGATACCCCTGAAGGGCAGGTGCCTATTGATACCCACGCCTAGGCTAAGGAAACAAGCATTCATCTGGTGCCATGACTCTCCATGCGCAGGTCATTTGGGCTTTGAAAAAACGGTGGCTAGCATGGGACGGCATTTCTGGTGGCCAACCATGAGAGTGGATGTCAGGAGGTGGGGACAGGAGTGTCCTACGTGTGCTACCATGAAGGCCGACCATGGCCGAACCCAAGGGCTCTTACATCCACTTCCGACCCCGGATAGACCATGGGATAGCATATCACTGGACTTCGTGGTGGGCCTACCGGTAGACCAGGGGATGACGGCAATACTGGTGGTGGTGGATTACTTGACGAAAATGGGGCACTTCATCCCCTGCAAGAGAGTCCCTACGGCCGGGGAATTGGCGTCACTACTCCTAAAGAATGTGGTACGACTGCATGGATTACCTGGGGTGATCGTGTCGGACCGGGGGTCGCAGTTTACTGCGCAATTCTGGAAGACTTGGTGCACTGCGCTGCATGTTAAGACCGCCCTGTCCACCAGCTACCACCCTCAAACGGACGGCCAAACCGAGCGCCTGAACCAAACGCTCAAACAGTATCTGCGATGTTTTGTGGACCAGGGCAGGGAAGAATGGGTCGACTTGCTATGGGTTGCAGAGATAGCCTATAACAACGCCACTCACAGCTCCACACAGTCATCTCCGTTCTATAGCAACTATGGCCAACATCCCAGGTTCTTGCCATTTCTACATCCGTTCAGAGAGGACAGGATTCCCGCCACAGCGGACAGGGTGGCACACATAAAAGACACGTTGCTGCGCTCAAGGGCTGTCCTAATAGAGGCCAAGAGAAGATACAAGGCTGAGGCAGATAGGAAGAGAAGGCCCGGGCCACTGTACCGCACTGGAGACTACGTCTGGATATCCACAAGAAACATGAGGTTTCGAAAGAACAGTGTGTTCCATCCCAAGTACATGGGCCCCTATCGAATTACCAAGTGTATGGGTCCCGTGAACGTGAAGGTGTGCTTGCCCCAGTCATTGCGGATACACCCTGTCTTTCATGTATCATTGCTCAAACCAGCACCTTCCAAGCCGTCTGGGACACCTAGGCCGGTATGCGTGGAGTCGGAGGTGGAGTATGAAGTGTCGGGCATACGGGCGTCCAAATGGCGCAGGGGGAAGCTGTGGTACCTGGTTGCGTGGAAAGGCTATGGCCCGGAGGAGCATTCATGGGAACCGGCTGAAGGGGTTCATGCTCCGCGCTTGGTCTCCTTGTTCCATCGGCGTTTTCCTGCCAGCGCTGGACCCGTGGGGAGCCGCTGAGAGGGAGGATGTACTGTCAAGAATTCCTGTCATACAAGGGAAACACGCCCTTATGTAAACAGGAGAGCTGTTACATAACTCAAGGGAAACACGCCCTTATGTAAACAGGAGAGCTGTTACATAACTCAAGGGAAACACGCCCTTATGTAAACAGGAGAGCTGTTACATAACTCAAGGGAAACACGCCCTTATGTAAACAGGAGAGCTGTTACATAACTCAAGGAAAACACGCCCTATAAAGGGAGGAACCGGGAGGTACAAGGCTGTCGGATATTGTGTTTACACCGACGTACCTGCTTCGTGAAGAGCAGTGTTCCGGAGTGGTGCTCCAGTAAGGCAAGAACGGAGGTAGGTCGAGTCGTTACTCCCTGGGCCGTGTCTTGCCCCATCGTCACCTGTGAAGGACCCGGAAGCTCTACCGGTCAACCATTGAGCTTCGCTTTTTTGACTCGGCTGAGTCCAAGCGCAGTGGCGCTTTTGCTGGTTGGAGTCGTAACTCCCAGCCCGACCAGAGACACAGGGACTGCCAGCTGTAACGCACACCAGGAGGTGTTTGCCGCGTTACAGACTCGGAAGTCCACAGGATCGATCGAGCGGCTGCTCTCGGTTCAGTCTTCTTGCTTGTGATTGGGGTATCGGTGACGCATCACCAGGAGGTGACTCCGCGTCCCGGTGCAGTCTGAGGAAGAGGTTGAGCGGCTGCTCCCTTCAGGTAGAGACCCCGGCTGGGTGTTTCCCTGACTCCTCGATTCTCCCCAACACTCTTCGTGCCCCTCACAGCCTACCGATTGGCATTGTCGGCCATTTCATTTCTGCCCTCTGTTGGCATACGCCGGGATCGGCGTATGCCAACAGAGGACGGTTAGGACCATCCGTGCTGTGGGCTGGTAACGTACTTAGCCTGGAGGATTCCAGTGACTATAACTTTTGTTTGTTCTTTGTATTTTATTTGCCTTCATTAAAAGAACTAACCCTTCACAAGTGGTTGCGTCCTCATTGTCGTGTCTGTTAAACGATCCTGAGACGTTCAGGGCGTTACAACTCTCTTGGGGCGTGCTACTCTGTTTAAGATGATGTCACTTCCCAGACTGTTATATGCCTTTCAGAACGCCCCGCTTCCGGTTTCCGCCGCATACTTCAGGGACCTCTACGGCGTTGTTCGGGAGCTCCTGTGGGAGGGCAGGCCACCACGTATCACCACCCATAAACTTACGCTGGGTTGGTTTGATGGGGGTATTGTGCTCCCAGATATTAGGAAGTATTATTGGGCTGCACAACTCGCAGCCATTAACCAATGCACCTATAGGTCCCATGCCGACCCGGCCTTTCAAATCGACAGATGGTTCCTCCCAGGGGGTTGCTTTGGAGGTGCGTTGTATGCACGACCTTTGCGGCCTGTCCTGACTGGCCCGACTGGGCATGCAGTTACCATATGGAAGGCGGCTAATAGGAATCTGAGCTGGGAGGGTAGAATCACTCAAGCCACGCCACTCTGTTATTGTGAACAACTGGGTAGGCTGATTCGTTCAAAGGGTTTCGACAAATGGGACATCATAGGTATCTCTAGAGTTGGCGACTTATGGAAATCGGGTGATGTGGAGCCCTTTTCCCGACTGCAGCAGGAGTATGACCTCACCCAGTCTGAATACTTTAGATATCTTCAAATCTGGCACGCCCTGCTCGCGGTTCTGCCGGGAGGTAGCGATCTCCCTGATTCCTCTCCACTTGAAGATAGGGTACTAGACGGAGACCTGCCGGAAAAAGCCATATCCCTCATTTACAAGAAGCTCATTAACAATATGGCGGATCCTCTGACCTGCCTGCGTGCCCGATGGGACCACAACGTCGCTGGTCTAGAGGATGAAGAATGGCGGGCGGCGGTGGCTTCTCCTCGTTAGTGGCCATTTTCTCCCGGCTCCAGCTGGTCCAACTAAAGTTACTTCTTAGAGCCTATATGTCTGGGCCTTTGCTGGTTCGTATGGGTTATGACCCAGAGGGTGGCTGTGTACGAAAATGCGGGCAGGAGGGCACATTTATTCACACTCTCTGGGAATGCGTTGTGATCCAGGGGTACTGGGAAGGGGTGGCGGGCCGAATGGAGGATGCACTAGGGCAACAGATCCTTTGCAATATAAAGTTAGCATTGTTGAATATTTGAGATCATACAGATCTAAATTCCAGGGAGCGACTGTGGGTCACGCTTGGGCTCATGATCGCCAATCGAAACATCGCGCAGCTTTGAAGGGCCTCCCACCTGCAGAAAATTGTGGACTGTTCCAACTATATGGATTGGTGCATGGTGACAGAAAAATTCATCGTTGAAGCTAGGGGTGCCCAAATAAATGGACACAAGTCTGGGGACCTTGGAACACCTACAGAGGTGAGATTTGTGAGCCACCAAGAGCTAGAGAAGACATTGTGGGGGGCCTTGATGTCACTTAACGAACGTTTGCTGACCAGGAACTGTATTGTGTACACCAAGATGAGGTTTTCACTGTGTATCGTGTATGACTAATTGATTATTACTGCCTGACTATGTAACATGCCCCTTTTTCTCAATAATTAAAAAAAATAAAAATAATAATAATAATAATTTGTATCAATCGCCTGCAAAAAAAAAACAGCAGGGAAAGTATAACGGATCAGGAGTTTGGAAACCTATCAGACCAATTCCTTGTCACACTGGAAACACAAATAGAAGTACAAATTGAAGTATCACTGGCATAAACTCCATTCTTCGGTAATGAGTTCAAAACAAGGCCCATCAGTCCGGCCCAACAATGGGAACCAACCTCACCTTTCCCCCCAGCCCTGAAATTACATCTCTGGCCTCCCTTACCTTTAAGCAAGATACGATAGCCACGCTTCTTTGGCAATCAGAAAAGATGGCACTTCAGATAGACTTAATTCTACCCATCACCTCAAGCTTAATGAACTTAGGGCACTGGCTAAGGTCATTGTAAAATCTATTTAGGCGGGCGGAGGCGGACCAATTTTGCTCATGCTACGCACTGATTGATAAATTAAGCTCAATACCGGAAATTCTATGGTGTGGCCTCCTTTCTTCACCCTCATCTCAGCAGGGTTCTTCTTTGGGCAGTTTAAAGGTAATCTGTCTGCCATTTCGGCATTCATGCGGTTCCCGGACCAGCCTTCTCTGTTCAGGTCACCTGTTGTGACTAGGTTCCTGAAAGGATTATAACAAGTTTCCCCGCGGCCATTAATAATGCCCAGTGGAATCATAATCCGGAGGGGACGGGGCATGAGTTAACGTGTGCAAAAACACCCTGTGGCCTGTTTTAAGAGGTAGTTTTAATCCCCCTGCCCTATTATATACTAGGGGCTTACAGAGGAGGTCATGCTAATCACAGGGGGACCCCAACGCATAATGTTCCCTAGTGTATGTAGGTGTTTTCACTGTATTCTAAGTGTCTTTTAACATAGCACTGGCTCTAGGACTGGTTAGTCAGACTCAGTTACCACCAGTATCCGTCTGAAAAAGTTGAGGGTACAGGATGATTTTGCATCAAGGCTTCTTTCTGCTCTTCTTTTTGTTCTTTCTGCACGTTATCCTTCTTCCTGCACTTTTCTTCGTCTTTGAGGACTTCTGTTGCTTCTTTCTGCACTTCTTTTTTTTCTTTCTGTGCATTTTGTCTTCTTTCTTCACATGTCCTATCTCTGTAGGCATAGTTAGAAATTAGCATTTAAAAAACCTTTGAAATTCACAGAAAAAACCATAGATTTCAGGCACGTTATAGTTAGGAATTAGCATTTAAAAAACCTCAGAAATTCACTGAAAAAACCATAGGTTACAGGGGTGTTATAGTTAGCTGGACTTTTCACTTGTACAAAACCATTGAAATTCCCCGTTATAGTTAGTTCAGCTAACTATAACTCGCGCGCCCGCAATGCACTGCTGATGACGTCACATATTACATCACTCATGACATGGTCAGTGACATCACTCATGACATCACTGATGACATCTCAAATGACATCACTGATGACATCATCCTTGTGATAGAGTGGCAGACCTCCTCTCACCCTAATATAACCTTTGATACACACATTCAAAAATAGAGACTAAAATTTTCAAAACAATGGACATACCAATACTAGTTACAACAACCTCTTCAGTAATTCTAAGATCCACATACACATCCACTCATTCACCAACAGTCCTATACAGTCACTCATACATGTACTCACTCATCATATGTACTCATACACCTATACATCCTGTTACACAATGCCACTCATCCATAGAGTTACTCACACACATAGTCACTCATGCTAATAAAGAATCAAACATACATTTACTTGCATATACAGTTATACACACACCACCACACTTACTTCTACGGAAACTTACACATACTTAGTCTTTTAAACAATCACTTATAGAAACACATACTTATTCATACAGGAACTCTTTCAATCTCTCACTCTCACATATACTCACTTATATACACCAATAGTCACATATACTAGTTTAAAACATATGTAGTTACTCATAAAGACACTATTGAGACAGTCATTCACTCACTAACACACCCATACACACACTCATCCACCCATACAGTCCTGCACACATGCTGTCTTCAACACATACAAACAGTGAGTCATTCATTCATGCACCTATGCACTACGTAATACCCCCACCGAACCATGCAGACACTCAGACTGATACTCAAAAAACCAACTAATAACCTATATAGACACCCATGTAGCTACTCACCAACCCATGCAGCCACTTATACACAAAGTGAGAGACTGATACAGATATTTACATATTTAAACATTACTCACTAAGCCATATATTCACTATGATACACTTAATCAGTCAGTTACACAATCAATTTTTCAAAAACAAATCATCCATTTAGACACTTATATACCCATTTATTCTTCCATCGACCTTGAGATATACATATATAAAACATATTTAATTTTCAGAAAAACACACATTCACTGGATGATGTCATCAGTGATGTCATCAGTGATGTCATTTGAGATGTCATCAGTGATGTCATGAGTGATGTCACTGACCATGTCATGAGTGATGTAATATGTGACGTCATCAGCAGTGCATTGCGGGCGCGCGAGTTATAGTTAGCTGAACTAACTATAACGGGGGAATTTCAATGGTTTTGTACAAGTGAAAAGTCCAGCTAACTATAACACCCCTGAAACCTATGGTTTTTTCAGTGAATATATATATATATATACACACATATACATACACACACAGAAACAGATATTAAGAACAAAACTACTCCTACAAATTGAGGCTTTCCTTAATTAAAAAGATGACGTAAACCCAATTGTCCTACAGCGGGATCACTATAACTTGCTAAATCCAGGCAGTAGTGTTGAGTGAAAGAGTGCGTGTACTGCCACGTAGCAGGCACTGCAGATCTTATCCAAAGGAACACCAGCAAACAGGGCAGCAGAGGTGGATACTGCTCTTGTAAAGTGTGCTTTAGAAGTGGTTTGCCTGCTTTAAGATGGCAGAGCTTGATGGTGGCAGCAATCCAACTCTCAATGGATGTGTTAGGGACTGAAGTACCTTGCTTAGATGGAGTAGAAGATACTACTAACTGGTCAGTCTTTCAAATTTGTTTAGTCCATTGTAAATAAAATTTAAGACATCGCTTGATGTCTAGAGTGTCCAGAGTTTTCAGCATGCGTAGATGGGTTTGGAAAAAAGTTATGAAGAACAATAGGTTTGTTGAGTTGGAAATGAGATGGAACCTTAGGAATAAGTTATGAATTAGTCCTTAGACCTCAGGATCAACGCTGGACTGCCTTTGCACATTCTTGCTGTCCCTGTGCTTGCTGTCAGCAACTCGCCGGACCCGCTGCGCGGGTCCCGCAGCGCGCCAACACAGCGCGGGAGTTTGCTGGACGGGGCTGCCTACCATCTGGGGGAAAAACCTACCTGGACCGGGGCTGCGAGCAGCGGGGACTCCATTGCCCAGAAGTCCCTGCGATCCCAATCATCAACACCTGGGCTGCTCTCCCTGGCCGCCACGCCCCCTAGCCCACGAGAGTAAAAGAGGATCAGTTCCCTCCTAACAGCGGGATAACTTACAGACCTCAGGATCAACGCTGGACTGCCTTTGCACATTCTTGCTGTCCCTGTGCTTGCTGTCAGCAACTCGCCGGACCCGCTGCGCGGGTCCCGCAGCGCGCCAACACAGCGCGGGAGTTTGCTGGACGGGGCTGCCTACCATCTGGGGGAAAAACCTACCTGGACCGGGGCTGCGAGCAGCGGGGACTCCATTGCCCAGAAGTCCCTGCGATCCCAATCATCAACACCTGGGCTGCTCTCCCTGGCCGCCACGCCCCCTTGCCCAAGCACCTCCCTATTTCTACGAACACAGTTTCCCACTGCGCGGAAGCGCGCGGGAGCGCCCGGGGCTAAGCCCGGGCAAAGGGCGGGCCGTTTGAGGCCGTTCGAGGACGAGTGAGGACGGGACGGGCCACTCCCCTAACTCCTACGGCCCGGTAAGACTCATGTGACAATATTCCCACAATTACTTTGATTGTCTGGACCTTGTATTGCTGATAATTCGAATTTTTTTATTTGTGTTTTGAGTCCCTGGTACATGTCCATAGCCCGCAAATATGCCAGGAGATGCCGGCAAATCACGCATTTTAACCGTTAAAACATCTAATGGTCCTGTCTCCGGCACAATAGATCAGTTTTTTAAACGGGTTACTACAGTTCTGGAGAAGGAAATTGCGGACACGGAGAAACGCCTATCCCTTGATTTGTTAACGGGCAAACGCTCCTCACTTGGCCAAATTGGAAAAGTACTCTCCCCGGAGACAATGAATGAGGGTGTAGGCTCTATCCCTGAGAATGACGAAATAATCTTACAGACAAATACCTCAGTTACGGCTAGTATTGCTGACCACACAATTGGCTCATCTATATCAGGGCTGTCAGATTCCCCGAATCTAGCAATTTCCCCCGCACCGTCAATAGGGCCCCTCGAGACCAAACACATTTTAAGAAAGAGGCAAGGTGCCTCTGCGACACCATTTGTGGCGAAAAAACAGAAGACCAAATCTAAAGTACAACCCACGATCCTTACTGGTCCAACGACGATAAAAAATCCCCTCACAAGTATTAACACAATAGGGCTATCCACTGACGAGGACCCTTTGGCCGAACTACTCACGAAAATAGAGACAATGGTTAAGTCCCTCTTACTCCCCCTTTTCGAAAGGACTCGATTGATTAGCCAACATCTGGACGATCTGGGCAAACAAATAAAAGGGAATAATCTAACCCTAACTGATTATCTTAAAACCCAGACAAAAACCACCACTTCCACCTCTCCCCCCATTTTATTAGAGCAACCATCAACTAGTGGTACTTTAAGGAAAATATTTACCCCGATGGGTAAAAAATCTGTTGGAAAAACACTAGAAAAAACTGTGTCTACAAGCAAAACTAAGCGCCCAAAGAACAACACAGAAAATGATAGGGAGATAAGGACGGATAGCAGTTCCATACAAGAAACGACAGGAAATGTTGAAGATAATAAAAACAAAAGTACAAATGTCCTTAAGGGGAAAAGTAGCACCTCATTAAAACATACATTGGATAACGGAAATGAAGAACAGCCCCCCCTTCAACAACCCATTGCACTATTTAGAAGAGTGGATCTACCCCCAGAATCAGCCCCATACATGATTATCATGACTGGGGTCCCCGAATTACCAGATGGTTCTAGGGAGGACTATTACGCGTTAAAAAATAAAACCATCTATTGGCTTAATCAAAATCGACCTCTCCCTGCCCATATAAATGGGGAAATTTTAATGGTGAGAAGAACGAGCTGGGTGGGTACAAGACCAAAAGAAAGGAAGGGGGATGTGATAATTATAAACTTTAGGGACCACAGAGCCGTCAGATGTATCGGCGACTGGTATGAACCTAGAGGAGGAGACGTTATTTCCACACATTATATCAATTATTTTTATCCACGAGAACTGATCTCCCATCCTAGACTACATCCTGCAACTAACTCTCTCCAAGACTAGATGGAGGCAGACCATCAATTCGCCCATCAAAACGTTTATAATCATTTGTCTAACCCCCAGTTTTGGAGAAGCTCGAATAATAATCAATACCCACTCCAGCGATCAAAACCACTCTATCAGAGCGATTATGAAAACCACCATCAGAGGTTTAACATACCCACTTTTAATCGCTTCTCAGTCCTGGGTAGTTTGGAGAATGTAGATTGACTCAATGCCGAGCAGGCACGAGTCCAAAGACCGAATATGCCAAGCCAATCTACTGAAAATGACACTATTCTCCATAGAGAAATTGTAGAAATACAAGAAATGGTAAACAGTAATTCCTCCCCAGCACCCATCCAAACAGTCCACATAGGACACGATACTACCACTTGTGGGAGAATTTGTAGTAATCTATATAATCACCTGGCTGATGAATTAAAAAAAAACCCTGAGAATGTCTCAAAAGTAGAGGCAGCCTGCACAAATAAATGTTTAGTTCCTAGAAAGGATGATAATATATTAAAAATTATGTCCTGGAACATCGCAGGACTGCGAACTAAAATAAGGAATGGGAGTTTACTGGAATTTATACAAGATTACCACATTGTCTGTTTGCAGGAGACATGGTCCATAAATGAAGAGCATCTATTGGGCTATAAAACCCATTTTATAGCGGCAGTGGCAGGCATTCATGGTAGGGCAAAGGGGGGTTTAACGATATATATAAAAAATACCATATTTGGGCTAAAAATAATATCGCTCAGCCTACATCCCAACTACCAGATATTGAAACTCTCACTTCCGAAGAATGGGACAATAATTTTAGTGAATACATATGACAATGTCCCGGAAAGTGAGAGATTAAATTTACTTGGGCCTCTTCGAAATAAACTTTCAATCCAGACAAAAAAAATGCAAGGAGCCGACGTACCATGCATTGTTTGGGGTGGCGATTTTAATCATCATCCCTGTGAGGCAAAAAACAGTAACATCTGTGGCATGGCAGAAGAAATAGACAAACACACGTCCCACTTCTCTCACTCTAAAGTGGGGGATTTCCTAAATGAAATGCTATCAGAACTAGGACTTGTAATTTTAAATGAAACTGACATTGTATCTGGCAAAGTACAGCCCACCTATCTGGGTAGGGGATGGGAAACAACAATAGACTATATCCTGGTCTCAGCAACACTCGAAAGTAAGGCCAAGAGTTTTAGGCTGTTAGTAAATACCTTAAGTGATCATACTGCATTGGCATTTGATCTGGTCATTGACCAGGGGCAATATAATTCACACCCAATGATGACAACACTTGCTCAGAATAATATCTATCTTGCAAGAACAAATGGCTATGCCATAGGTTGGGGAACGATTGATCCAGTGGTCATGACAAACAAAGTGGTTCGGGAGACATATCCAGCAATAGTGAAGTGTCTTGAGAACGATACCAGCGAAGAAGAGATTTTACTAAATTTTAGCCTAATCATGAAGAAAGTAAAGGATTTTCTAACCCGTAATATAAAAGTGAATAAGCCCAGGAAAAAAAGATGGTTCGATCATGAATGCACCTTGGCGCATAAATCTTTAAAAAAAGCGCTGACAAAATCTCTACGAGACCAAGAGGAAATACGTGGTCTAAGGAGGTCCTATCGTCTGGCATGTAAAACCAGGAAAAAACACTTGAAAAAGGCGCTTTGGGACCAACTATATGAGAGTTCCCGGAACTGGAATAGCGAACAATTCTGGAAGGTAATAAGGACTCCCTTTTTGACAGATACCAGCGATCTGCCGAAAGTTGATGTAGCGATCGAGGGCCCAATATGGGCAAATCACTTTTCTAAAGTGTTTGGTAAAGTAGTAGAGGTAGATCCACCTGAAGAAAATAAACAGATCTCACATGAAAGTGTATTCCCGATCCTTTTAAATTTTGAGTTAAATGAAGTCATAAACGCGGTAAAAAAGAGTAAAAACGGAAAAGCCCCCGGCCCAGACGGTGTGCCAGTGGACTTTTTTAAGTCCAATTTAGATCTGTGGGCTCCAATCTTAAAAAAAGTGTTCGATGCAACAATGAAGTGTGGTCTTATCAAAACTTGGTCCCAATCAATCATGGTCCCTATTTTTAAAAAAGGAAACAGGGAAGATGTGACCTGTTATAGGCCTATCTCATTATTGGACTCACTTGGCAAAGCCCTAGGCAGAGTGGTCCTTCAGCGCCTACAGGAGTGGGCAGATGACCACAATGTACTATCTGACATTCAGTTTGGTTTCCGAGAGGGTTTTGGAACAACAGAACAGGCCCTCAACCTAGCTTTATTGATGGGTAAATATGCATCAGCAAAGCAAGGAAAGTTATATATGGTCTATGTCGATCTTTCCGCAGCCTTCGATTGCGTTTCCCACTCGAAACTGTGGTCAGTGCTCTCTAATATGGGCATAGATACTCCCCTCGTACATCTTCTTAGGGCCCTATATTCCAACGCCTCATCAAGGGTCCGTTTTGGAACGCAGGGTGAGCTATCTGAACTCTTTAATGTGGAGAGGGGCGTGAGGCAGGGCTGTGTACTGGCCCCCTTTCTTTTCTCCCTCTATACTAACGATCTCGAGGTCGAGATGTTGAGAGGTGCCCAGGACCTCCCACGAGTAAAAAATCGCCCCGTCCCGGCCCTCCTCTACGCGGATGACGCAGTAATATTGGCACGTACTCCGCGAGAGTTGCAGAAAGCTTTAGATAGATACTCAAAATTTATGGGTACCTTGGACCTTAAAATAAATATAAGAAAAACGTATATGATGGTGGCTGGAAAGGGGAAAAAAAAGGAAAAGCACATCAGCCTTGACGAAGAGAAAGTAGATTCGACCTCCCAATACCCATACTTAGGGGTGATGATAGACGACAAACTTAGCTGGAAAGCGGCCATTGAAGCACGCAAACATCAACTTTTGCGAGCCATTATTGCCCTGATAAAATTTTCCCAGAAGCTAGGAAAGCGGCCACCGGTAGAGCTCCTCCGCATTTACAAAGCAAAGTGTCTCTCCATCGCACTTTACGGGGCGGGTCTGTGGGGACATAAAAACACCAATGCCCTGCAGATAGCAGAGAATACATTTACGAGATTTCTCCTGATGGCCCCCAAGCGGGCATCCACCTTTGCCTGCCATGCAGAACTCGGCCTTCCCCATATTGAAGATCTGGCCAAAATTCAACCTCTTTTGTTATGGCGCCGTATTTGGACCTCAACAAAAAATCTATTTACAAAAGAGATTGTGGCGGATTGCATGTCCCTGGAACACGTGGGAAAAATAGAATGGCTGCTTTATGTAAAAAACTTCCTTACTGATTTGGGCCTTAATAAATACTATATTAATCCTATAAAAATTGCTGAGATTTCAAAGAAAGATTTAAAAATAAGGGCCCTCAGCCACTTGGAAGAACTAAGGATGGCCAAGGAGATAAATAAAATATCCACTCAGCACTCCTTGACAGTCACGACCACACTTGAAATGGAACCGTATTTGACTTATGTTGATTCACAATTTGAACGCTTTCTATTGACACGATTCAGATTGAATGTTTTCCATAGACTTGTTGCCTTTCCAAAAAACTATAACTGGAAAGAGGGCCTAATGGCTTGTCCGTGTGATGATTTATCGGAACAATCAACAATGCACACGATATTGTTCTGTAAATTTTACTCTACACACCGTAAATTATGGCTAATCCCTTTGCTGAGAACACTGGGTTTTAGAAGGTGTCGCATTGCCATGTTGTATTTGCAATTTTTGAATAACCCACTGATTACTAAAAGTGTCAGCACGTTTTTAAAATGTATTTTTAAACACAGAGTAAATCTAGATTGAATCAATTTTAATCAATCCAATCAGTCTTTTTATAAAGTGTATACTGTGTACGTGATATATATTTTTTATGTACTTTAATGGTTATCATTGTTTTTATAACCGAATAAAGATTTACTTACTATTACTTACTAGTCCTGAAAAGAACACCATCATCAGTGAAGTGCAGATGGGGATCTTTGATTGTGAGGGCATGAATTTAGCTAACTCTCTGAGTGGAGGTGAGGGCTAACAGTAAAGCAACCTTTCAAGTAAGATATTTGAGTTCCGTGGTTTCATAAGTTGTGTAAGAACAATATTGAGATGCCACTCAGGAGGAGGAGCTTGAATTAGGGGAAAAGCTCTGAACAGTGCCTTCATGAACTGTTTCAGAATTCTTGCAGAACAAACGGACAATGAATTGGAAGAGCGTCTCTAATGAGAAATGACAGATTAATCTTAATAGAAGCATGCACCAACCCTGATCTAGCAAGAGAGAAGGTAAGGTAAACTTTACTCTAGTGATGAGTCAATAGAACTCTGGGCAGGAGTGGTATGGGCGGAAAGGTTGCATCGGAGTCCTGAGCTCCACTCGAGATGAAAAGTCTCGGAGAGTGATATGCCTTGGAAACTCCAGCGTGCAGAACTGCTGACATTGCGTGTTCTTGATGGTGGCAAACAGATCTAGCAAAGGCTCTCCCCACTGCTGAAAGAGACCTTGCACCACCTCCAGATGGAGATACCATTCATGATTCACTAGGCATCTTCGGCTGAGTTTGTCAGCCCTGGCGTTCAGAGAGCCTGCTAGATGTTGAATCACCAGGGATATGCCCTGCTGTTCCAGCCATGTCTAGAGGCGCAAGGTCTCCTGAAAAAGGGTAAACAACCCAACTCCTCCCTGTTTGTTGCAGTACCACATGGCAGTGATGTCCGTCAACACCGGCATTAGCCTTCCCTTGAAGGAGGATAGAAAGTCTTTCAATGTCAATCGTATCACTCAAAGCCCCAACAGGTTAATGTGGAGTCTGGATTTTGCCGGAGACCAGAGTCCTCTGATCTCCACCTCTCCCAGATGGCAACCCTATGTCAAGAGTGATACATCTGTCACTACTCAGAGATCTGCTTGGAGGAGGGAGAGGGGTCTGCCACAAATGCAATCGTGGTGCGTAAGCCACCATTGCAGGTCTTTTGCAGTTCCCTCTGAGTTCTGGACCATGTCAGAGAGATTCCCCTGATGCTGCGCCCACTGGAACTACAGGACTCACTGCACAGCCTGCATATGCCAATGGGCAAGTGTCACACGCTGGATGCAGGAGGCCATGAGACCCAGCAGCCTCAGAGTCAGTCTTACCAAAATCCATGATACAAGCTGAAACATCGATGTCATCGCCTGAATATCCTGGACTCGCTGTTCTGGAGGATAAGTCCATAAATCCACCATGTCCAGAACAGCTCCAATGAAAAGAAGCGTCTGAGAGGGAGTAAGATGTGACTTCGGCATGCTGATAGTGAACCTCAGTGAGTGCAGGAGGTCCCTGGTAGTCTGGAAGTGAGAGACGACAGCTGGGGCGAGCCCACCTTCAACAGCCAGTCATCAAGATGAACAAGTTACTTACCTTCGGTAACGATGTATCTGTAAGAAACATTAGTTAGTTAGATTCCTCACCTTAGAATATCCCCAGGCGTCAGACTGGATCCGGAAGATTTTTCGTCAGCAATACCCCTTGCGCGTCGCTAGGCGTTGTCTGCGGCTCCGCGTCCGTCGTCGGCGTCGTGCGCCGGAATGACGTCGTCGGAGTACTTAGACGCCGCCCTCGCGCGCTGACGTCAGTTCTTGTACATAGCTTTCCGCGCCAGGAACGCAGAGCCATGCAAAGACCGACACTGGTGCCAAAAATAAAATCTAGGGGCCTGAAAAGGATAACCGTAACCCTAGATGTCAGTTCGCAGAACGGGGAGGATGGGTGGGTCGGTGAGGAATCTAACTAACTAATGTTTCTTACAGATACATCGTTACCGATGGTAAGTAACTTGTTCATCTGAAAGAAACACGTTAGTTAGATTCCTCACCTTAGAATAGATACCCAAGCAATACCATCCCCGGTGGTGGGTCTGCGAACCAAGATCACACCAGAAAGTCCTGGAGGACAGAACGGCCAAAGAAGCCATCCCTCCGGACTTGGCTGTCAAGGCAATAATGCCTGGCAAACGTGTGTAGCGAAGCCCACGTCGCCGCCTGACAGATGTCCTGCAAAGGGACACCCCGTCCCAAAGCAGTAGTAGCCGCTGTGGCCCGAGTAGAATGGGCGCGCAGCCCAACAGGAGGGTCCTTTTTTGCCAAGGAATAACAAATTTTGATGCACAAAACGACCCACCGAGAGATGGTCCATTTGTGCACAGCTTTCCCCTTCTTAGCACCCACGTATCCAACGAAAAGTTGGTCGTCCACCCGGAATTGCTTTGTGCGGTCCAGATAAAAGGAGAGCGCACGTTTTGGGTCCAGACGGTGGAGCCTCTCTTCCTCTTTGGAAGGATGCGGAGGCGGAAAGAAGGTGGGCAAGGTGACAGACTGCCCAAGATGAAAGGGGGACACCACTTTCGGAAGAAAGGAGGGACGAGGCCGAAGGACAACCTTGTCCGGATAAACAGAGAGAAAAGGAGGCTTTGAAGATAAAGCCTGGAGCTCACTCACCCGTCTAGCCAAGGTGATGGCTACCAGAAAAGCAGTCTTAAGCGTCAGCAGACGAAGAGGACAATTATGAAGAGGCTCAAAGGGAGCGCACATTAGAAATGTGAGAACAAGATTCAAGTCCCACTGAGGCATTACAAAAGGGACAGGAGGGAACGTGTGAGTAATGCCTTTTAGGAAGCGTGTAACTACAGGGGACTTGAAAAGAGAAGGCTGATCAGGAAGCCGCAAGAAGGCAGAGATGGCAGCAAGATAACCTTTCAAGGTGCCCAGGGCAGAGCCCTGCCGGGCCAAAGAAAGAAGAAAGAGGAGAACCTCAGAAAGAGGGGCGGAAAGGGGATCCACAGCCTTTGCTGTGCACCATGCCACAAATTTGTTCCACCGGCAGGCGTATACCGTCTTTGTGGAGGGACGCCTGGCTGCCAGAATGATATCACAGACTTCAGGAGGCAAGTCAAATGGCATCAACTGCCGCCGCTCAATCTCCACGCATGGAGGAGCTCGGGATACCAGTACCTTCGTGCCCAATCCGGAGCCACCAAGATGACTTGGGCCCGGTCGTGCCTGATCTTCTTCAGCACTCTGGGCAGAAGTGGTATAGGCGGAAAGGCGTACAACAGACCGCAACTCCACTCGTGACGAAAAGCGTCGCCGAGCGAGTGCCGCCTTGGAAATTCCAACGCGCAGAACTGCTGACATTGCGCGTTCTCTTCGGTGGCGAATAGATCTAACCAAGGCTCTCCCCACTGCTGAAAGAGACCTTGCGCCACTTCGGAGTTCAGACGCCATTCGTGATCCATCATGCACCGGCGGCTGAGTTTGTCTGCTCTGGCGTTCAGAGAGCCCGCCAGATGTTGAACCACCAGGGTGACGCCCTGGTGTTCCAGCCATGTCCAGAGGCGCAGAGCCTCCTGACAAAGGGTCCATGACCCCACCCCGCCCTGTTTGTTGCAATACCACATGGCGGTGGTGTTGTCCGTGAACACCTGCACGACACTTCCCCGGACAGAGGGAAGGAAGGCTTTCAGTGCAAGCCGGATCGCTCTCAACTCCAACGGGTCGATGTGGAGACGAGACTCCGCCGGAGACCAGAGGCCTCTGATCTCCGCCTCTCCCATATGGCCACCCCATCCCAGGAGGGACGCATCCGTCACTACGACATGCTCCGGTTGGGGAAGGGAGAGGCTCTTGCCCTTGACCCAATCGCGGTCCGTGAGCCATCACTGCAACTGCTGTGCAGTGCCCTCCGAGATCAAGACATGGGCCGCATGCGCCGCATGCGCCGTCTGGCGTGATGCACTAGTAGGATGCAGGAGGCCATCAGCCCCAGAAGCCGCAACACTAGCCTGACCGAAACCCAGGAAAGAGGCCGAAAGATGACAATCACGGCCTGAATATCCCGGACCCGCTGTTCCAGTGGATAGACCCGGAACTGCGCCGAATCGAGAACCGCTCCGATGAAGAGGAGCTTCTGAGAGGGACTCAGGTGTGACTTCGGCACGTTGATGGAAAATCCCAGCAAATGCAGGAGATCCGCCGTAGTCTGGAGGTGGGAGACGACTGCCTGGGGCGAGCCCGCCTTCAACAGCCAGTCGTCGAGATAGGGGAAGACTGGAACCCCTGATCTGCGCAGATGAGCTGCGACCACCGCCATCACCCGAGGGGCACTGGTGAGGCCGAAGGGGAGCACGGTAACTGAAAGTGCTCTCGACCCACCGTGAACCGCAGGTAACGCCGGTGGGCCAGCAGGACTGGGATGTGGAAGTAGGCGTCCTGCAAGTCCAACGCCACCATCCAGTCTCCAGGGTCTAGGGCAGCTAGAACCTGAGCCAAAGTTAACATCTTGAACCTCTCCTTCCGGAGGAAGGCATTGACGTTCCGGAGGTCCAAGATAGGGCGGAGGCCCCCTTTGCCCTTCCTGGGAACCAGAAAGTAGTGGGAATAACAACCACGACCTACTTCTGGGCTCGGAACGGGCTCGACGGCCTCCTTGGCCAAGAGGGCCGAAACTTCCTCGTGGAGAAGATTCAAATGTTCCCCCGAGATACGGTGGTGCTGCGGTGGCATGGCTGGAGGGGTCGTCTCGAAGGGGAGGGAGTAGCCCCTTCGGACGATTTGCAGCACCCACCTGTCCGATGTGATGGACCGCCAGTGGAGCAGGTGATGGCGAACTCTGCCGCCCACTGGCGTGGAATGGGCCTGAAAGCTCGGACTAGGAAGGCTTTGAGGCGGATGCTGCCGGGGAGGATGTGGGCTGACCGCGTCGTCCTCCAGAACCGCCTCGGCGGAAACCACGTCCGCGACCGCGCGCAGGTTGATTCTGCGGCTAGTGGCTAGGCGCACGTGAGGAGGCACCCCTTCCTTGGCCACGAAAGGGGCGAAAGGCGGAAGTTTGCGACCTCGGGGCCGAGAGGCCCAAGGACTTGGCCGTAGCCCGGGAGTCCTTAAAGCGATTCAGCGCACTGTCCGCTTTCTCGCCGAAAAGGCGAGTGCCATCAAAGGGCATGTCCATGAGGGTGCTCTGGACATCGCCCGAAAAGGACGTGGACCGCAGCCAGGCGTGACGTCTAAGCGCCACTGAGGTAGAAATCGCCCTACCCAGCGAGTCCGTAGTGTCAAGCCCACATCGGATAGCATGTCGCGCTGCATCCCTCCCATCGGCCAGAGCCTGGGTAAGTCGTGTCTGGACCTCCTCCGGACACAGGAGCAGCACGTCCTCCACCGCATCCCACAGAGAGTGGGAATAACGGTCCAAGAGACAGACGGTGTTTAAAGACCGCAGACCCAAACTAAGGGAGAACAGCTTTTTGCCGAACTGTTCCAGTCTCTTGGAATCCCGGTCCGGCGGAGCGGTCGGGAAGGAGGATTGGGAGGTAGAGGCCTGGATAACCAGGCTCTCAGGGGTAGGGTGTTGGGACAGAAAACTGGGGTCGCCCGGAGCAGGGCGGTGGCGCCTGGCGACGTTCCTGTCCACAGGAGGAACTGTGGAGGGCTTGGACCAGGTGCCCTGCAGAACGTCAGTGAGGGCCTCATTGAATGGCAGCAGAGGCTCAGTGGAGCTTGCTGCAGACTGAAGCAACTCAGTGAGGACGTTAGTCCTCACAGCCACGGCAGGTAGCTCGAGCCCAAGGGCTGCGGCCGCCTTGCGCAGCACCACAGAGAAAGCAGCACCCTCTTCCGAAGCCACAGTCGGAGGAGAGATGAATCCAAAGTCTGGAGAGGTATCCAGACCAATGGCCTCCCCCAGTTCATCTGCCCAGTCCTGTGACAGTTGAGCCTGAGCGGCCATAGGATCCTCGGATCCCTCCCATTCGCCCCCATCATCCGATTCCTGGTATGCAGGAGGAAGGATCAGAGCCGGGCGATAGACAAAATGTGTCTCCAGCGGCGCCGAACGCGGCGTCCATCGACGCCGTAACGGCACCGGGCCCGGACCGGGGCTGAACCGGGGTTCGACGTCGAGCGGAGTCGGCATCGGAGGTGGTACCGGTGTCGATGCCGGTGGAGGAGGCGTGACGAGGTCGACCGGCGTCGGCGGGGACTCGGGAACGGGTCCCTCGGGCGCTTGCGGCGTCGAGGCCGGAGCCGTCGACGGTGCCGGGGCCGGAGCCACCGGCAGGCAAGGTTGCCCAGTCGGGTCCGTGGGGCCCGAAGGCGCGCCAGAGGGCGTCGACGGCGGAGCCAGGTTCCTCATGGCCGAGAGGAAGGCACTGACTTCCGCCGGCGTCGCGTCAGTCCCAGGGACCGGCGGGTATGGGGACTTGCGCGGCGCCTGCGGCTCCGCTGGAGCCGTGGGGGTGGAACCACCTTGACCCTCGGCCGAGTCGCGCGACCGGCGAGGGGAGTCCGAAGAGCGGTGTCGCCTCTTGGACTTCTTGGAGTGCTTCGACTTACCCGAAGACTTGGAGCCAGACGATCGATGATGACGTCGGCTGCGGCTCCGCGACCGATCCTTGGACCTCCTCCTGGACCGGGATCGAGAGGGGCGCGGAGCCGAGTGGCGAAGCTCGAGAAGTTTATGGTACCGCTCCCGTCTAGCCTTCGAGGTCAGGGCCTTGCAGTCCGCACACGACGCCGCGTCGTGGTCGAGGCCCAAGCAGTAAAGGCACCGGCGGTGATGGTCCGTAACCGACATCAAGCGGTTGCAGTCAGCACAGGCTTTAAAACCAGGCATTCTACCGGCACCGGAGTCAAGACAAGATCAAAAAGGATCGAAAAAAGTTAGTCAAAAAGTGACTAAAGGGGTAGCTCTCCCGGATCTGCGCTTACTGGCGCGGAAAAAAGAAGAACTGACGTCAGCGCGGGAGGGCGGCGGCTAAGTACTCCGACGACGTCATTCCGGCGCACGACGCCGACGACGGACGCGGAGCCGCAGACGACGCCTAGCGACGCGCAAGGGGTATTGCTGACAAAAAATCTTCCGGATCCAGTCTGACGCCTGGGGATATTCTAAGGTGAGGAATCTAACTAACTTGTTTCTTTCAGATAGGGGAAGACAGGCACCCCTGATCTCTACAGATGAACTGCAACCACCGCCATCTCCATGGTGAACACCCAAGTGGTGCTGATGAGGCCAAAGGGAAGCACAGCAAACTGAAAATGTTTGTGGCCTACCGAGAACTGCAGGCAATGCCTGAGGGCAGGCAGGTTGGGGTTATGAAAGCATGCATCCTGCAAGTCCAACGCTACCATCCATTATTCCGGGTAGAGGGCAGACCGGACCAGAGCTAGCGTGAGCATTTTGAACTTCTCCTTCTTGAGGAAAAAATTGAGAGGGTGCAGTTCTAGGATAGGGCAAAGGCCTCTGTCCTTTTTAGGCAAGTAGCGGACAACCACAACCTACTTCTGATGTCAGCACCCTCTCTATGGCTCCGTTGGCCAAGAGAGCCATCACTTCTCGGCGTAGAAGAGACAGGTGATTCTTCATCAGCCTGTTGTAAGCTGGTGGCATGGGTGGTCATACAGGGGAGGGAGTAGCCCCTTCAGACAATTTGCAAAAACCACCTGTCTGAGGCAAATCCTGCCATCCACTGGGTGTACATGATGGTAAGAGGTAAGATTAGTAGGGTTTAGAGGCTGCAACTGTCAGGGAGGGTGGTGGACTGACCCAACTGCTGGCTGCCTGACCCACGGGGCCTGTGGGTACTGCATCCGTGGCCATGTAGAGGCTAAGAAGCGTGCGCAGCGCGGTGGCTGGGTGGATATGGATGTGGCTGGAAACCCATTCCTAGCCACGAAAGGTGGATTGGGGTGGGGAGGGGCCATGAAAAGGCCCAAGGACCTGGCCATAGCCCTGCTGTTCTTAAAGCGCTCCAGCACTGAATCCGTCTTTACTCCGAAGAGACGATAGCCATCACAGGGCATGTTCATAAGTGATGCTTGGACATCCCCAGAAAAGCCAGTCATTCTCAACCAGGTATGGTATCATAAAGCCACTGTTGATGAAATAGCCCTGCCCAGTTAGTCGGTAGTGTCCAGTCCACATTGTATTGTGCACTTAGCCGCGTCCCTCCTGATAGCAACAGCCTGGGAGAGTATGGCACGGGCCTCCTCATAGGAGTTTTGGCAGCACCTGTGCAGCTTTATTCCACATAGTGTGGTATTAGTGGCACAAAAGGCGCGCTGTGTTCACGAACCGCAGTGTCAGACCGGTGGAATAAAAAATATTCTTCCCTAAGGGATCCGGTCTCTTGGATTTTTGATTCGATGGTGCAGTTGGTAATGCACTAGGATTTACATGGGAGGGGAAGGCGTGGACCACCAAGCTCCCCAGGGTGGGGTGTTGTGTGAGGAAGTTTGAGTGCCGCGAAGAGGGCGGCGGCAGCGAAGAATTGTCCTGTTCACAGGAGCCCCTACGCTGGGCTAGGACCAAGTCCTAAGCAGAACGTCAGTAAGTGCCTCACGAAATGGGAGAAGCGGTTCTGATGGAGATATTTCAGGCTGAAGCACTTCTGTCAAGACATTTCTCTTGACAGCCACTAAGGACAAGCTGAGGTCCAGGACCTCGGTCACCCACCTCACCACCATGGCGAAGGACTCTCCCTCCTCCATAGCCACTTTAGGGGGAGAAAGCATGCCAGTATCTGGAGATGTGCCAGTCCACTGGCTTCCCTCAGATCCTCACACCAGTCTAAGGTATCATAACATTGCTATTTTTCAGGGTTCAGCGACTCCTCTCATTCCTCTCTGAGTCCTAGCCCATAAGAATAGGGCTCAGGCTCCTGACTGGAAGGTATGGCTCCAGTTAGTATCTAATGATGCCCCTCTGGCTCTTTGTCAGAGTTGGGGATTCAAATGGGGATGGTTGCACCAGTGAACGCCAGGAGCGGCTACGCCGGGACCGGCACCAGGGAAGGTTGAGGTGGCATGACCAGCGTCAGTCCGGATCCAGGGATGGATCTTAGGGGCCCAAATGATACCAGAGCAGCTGCTGCAGAACCGGAAGGGGTCCCTGCCGAAGTCTTAGGGCCTAAAGGCTTGCCAGAGGAACGGAATGCCTAAATATGAGGTGCTTGTCCTCTTAGAATTCTCTTATCTGGGCGGGCATTGCTCCTGCTCCCAGAAACTTGGGAAGGCGAGGAGAAGGCCAAGGCACTGGCTCAACCGCAGAGGCAGGTCTTGAATGTGGACATTCCCTCATCTCGTCAGCGCGCGAGGGCGGCGTCTAAGTACTCCGACGACGTCATTCCGGCGCACGACGCCGACGACGGACGCGGAGCCGCAGACGACGCCTAGCGACGCGCAAGGGGTATTGCTGACGAAAAATCTTCCGGATCCAGTCTGACGCCTGGGGATATTCTAAGGTGAGGAATCTAACTAACTTGTTTCTTTCAGATAGGGGAAGACAGGCACCCCTGATCTCTACAGATGAACTGCAACCACCGCCATCTCCATGGTTAACACCCAAGTGGTGCTGATGAGGCCAAAGGGAAGCACAGCAAACTGAAAATGTTTGTGGCCTACCGAGAACTGCAGGCAATGCCTGAGGGCAGGCAGGTTGGGGTTATGAAAGCATGCATCCTGCAAGTCCAACGCTACCATCCATTATTCCGGGTAGAGGGCAGACCGGACCAGAGCTAGCGTGAGCATTTTGAACTTCTCCTTCTTGAGGAAAAAATTGAGAGGGTGCAGTTCTAGGATAGGGCAAAGGCCTCTGTCCTTTTTAGGCAAGTAGCGGACAACCACAACCTACTTCTGATGTCAGCACCCTCTCTATGGCTCCGTTGGCCAAGAGAGCCATCACTTCTCGGCGTAGAAGAGACAGGTGATTCTTCATCAGCCTGTTGTAAGCTGGTGGCATGGGTGGTCATACAGGGGAGGGAGTAGCCCCTTCAGACAATTTGCAAAAACCACCTGTCTGAGGCAAATCCTGCCATCCACTGGGTGTACATGATGGTAAGAGGTAAGATTAGTAGGGTTTAGAGGCTGCAACTGTCAGGGAGGGTGGTGGACTGACCCAACTGCTGGCTGCCTGACCCACGGGGCCTGTGGGTACTGCATCCGTGGCCACGTAGAGGCTAAGAAGCGTGTGCAGCGCGGTGGCTGGGTGGATATGGATGTGGCTGGAAACCCATTCCTAGCCACGAAAGGTGGATTGGGGTGGGGAGGGGCCATGAAAAGGCCCAAGGACCTGGCCATAGCCCTGCTGTTCTTAAAGCGCTCCAGCACTGAATCCGTCTTTACTCCGAAGAGACGATAGCCATCACAGGGCATGTTCATAAGTGATGCTTGGACATCCCCAGAAAAGCCAGTCATTCTCAACCAGGTATGGTATCATAAAGCCACTGTTGATGAAACAGCCCTGCCCAGTTAGTCGGTAGTGTCCAGTCCACATTGTATTGTGCACTTAGCCGCGTCCCTCCTGATGGCAACAGCCTGGGAGAGTATGGCACGGGCCTCCTCATAGGAGTTTTGGCAGCACCTGTGCAGCTTTATTCCACATAGTGTGGTATTAGTGGCACAAAAGGCGCGCTGTGTTCACGAACCGCAGTGTCAGACCGGTGGAATAAAAAATATTCTTCCCTAAGGGATCCGGTCTCTTGGATTTTTGATTCGATGGTGCAGTTGGTAATGCACTAGGATTTACATGGGAGGGGAAGGCGTGGACCACCAAGCTCCCCAGGGTGGGGTGTTGTGTGAGGAAGTTTGAGTGCCGCGAAGAGGGCGGCGGCAGCGAAGAATTGTCCTGTTCACAGGAGCCCCTACGCTGGGCTAGGACCAAGTCCTAAGCAGAACGTCAGTAAGTGCCTCACGAAATGGGAGAAGAGGTTCTGATGGAGATATTTCAGGCTGAAGCACTTCTGTCAAGACATTTCTCTTGACAGCCACTAAGGACAAGCTGAGGTCCAGGACCTCGGTCACCCACCTCACCACCATGGCGAAGGACTCTCCCTCCTCCATAGCCACTTTAGGGGGAGAAAGCATGCCAGTATCTGGAGATGTGCCAGTCCACTGGCTTCCCTCAGATCCTCACACCAGTCTAAGGTATCATAACATTGCTATTTTTCAGGGTTCAGCGACTCCTCTCATTCCTCTCTGAGTCCTAGCCCATAAGAATAGGGCTCAGGCTCCTGACTGGAAGGTATGGCTCCAGTTAGTATCTAATGATGCCCCTCTGGCTCTTTGTCAGAGTTGGGGATTCAAATGGGGATGGTTGCACCAGTGAACGCCAGGAGCGGCTATGCCGGGACCGGCACCAGGGAAGGTTGAGGTGGCACGACCAGCGTCAGTCCGGATCCAGGGATGGATCTTAGGGGCCCAAATGATACCAGAGCAGCTGCTGCAGAACCGGAAGGGGTCCCTGCCGAAGTCTTAGGGCCTAAAGGCTTGCCAGAGGAACGGAATGCCTAAATATGAGGTGCTTGTCCTCTTAGAATTCTCTTATCTGGGCGGGTATTGCTCCTGCTCCCAGAAACTTGGGAAGGCGAGGAGAATGCCAAGGCACTGGCTCAACCGCAGAGGCAGGTCTTGAATGTGGACATTCCCTCATCTCGTTGACAGCCGGGCGTGGAGAGGGCGATAATCTCTTCGACTTCTTCTCCTTCTTCCTGTGGTGGTGAGACTTACCCGAGTGACCCTATGTATTTGAGTGCAACAAGGATCTCAGACTATGCAACCACTCCTGTGACCTTCCTCTTGGCTGGGACTTCAACTGTCACTGTGTCACACGTCGAGTTGCCAGGTGCTTGAGGGATTGCTCCCTCAAGGCCTTTGTGGTCATGGCACGGCAATTGGTGCAGTTTTGGGTCATGTTCAAGGCACCAGAGGCATACAAGGTGCAGATACATCACCAACATCAATCAGTGACAGGCGCCGCAGGGCTTGAAGCCGGCTTTCCTTGATGACATCCTGCCACACCAGAAGGAAAAAGCTCAAAAAGACTTCGACAAAAGCAAACAAAAGTTTTGCCAAAAAATAATGAGGGGTGGCTCTTCTCTGGATCTGCACTGACTGATGCAGAAAGAAAAGAACTGAAGTCAGTGCACTGGTGTGAAACCTATACAGGCACCTTGCAAACAAATAACAGCGACAACAGTAAGAAAGTGAGGGATGTGCAGCCGCATCCGATGAGGACTGACTGACATTCACTCAAGAGATCCAGAAAACATGCACATCATTCCTGAGGTAAGACAGGATGCCCCGTGTGTGGAGGAGACCTGGGTTCCCATGCCCACGGCTCAGACATATTCTCAAATGGACCTCTTTAATGATCACAGAAACTCTATTCACTTTCATCAAGTTTCAATCTGAGGCTCTCATAAGGAATGCGGGGGCTCAACGCTTACCTTCCGGAGTCAGCCCTACCTCCTGAGCTAAACACCTATGGAGATTTCTATTAGTGATCATACAATGTTTTTATTAGTCTATGTGACTTTTGCTTTTTTATCTTTTTTGTTGAGATTGGTTTAGATTTGACTGTTACAATTGTCATTGGCAGTATATACCATTTGTAAATGACCAATCACACACTATCATTGCATGGCCCGTTCTTGTCTGACACATATCGGACAGGAATGTACCTGTTGGAAGGGGGTAACACGGCATACCCCCACACTTGTCTAGATCCCTACTTCCCTGAAAGATGCCCCACAGGCAGGTATGACCACCATCAACCATCACTCTAGTCTAGGTATCTCCAAACAGTCAATCGTGAGCTACCAGTAGTTCCCAGACACCTTTAGAGTAGCTCACAGCCTTGAGATAATTTCAAATAAGCCCAGGGTCACATTTTCTTTTTAAAGTTAAGGGAAGGCTTTGTTTATTTTACATTATTATCACCAGTCTGCAGATGGCAGGGCCTGATAATGAGCAGTGCTCAGTCAGATTTATGTCAGTCAAAAGGCCTTTATTTGTTTTTTTATAACCATAAAGCTCAATAAGTAAAATATACTTTTGTCACATTTAAAATCATTCAAAATACAAATTATAAAAATAGTATGATTCCCATAAAAATAGTTCATGTTGTATTTAGAAAGTTTTTAGTATTTAAAGCTGTCCGTTTATAGGCCTTTTTAGCTGAAGCGAGTCTGCTTTTCGGAGGAGGTTGCTCGTTTGTATGAAAAACGTTACCCCTCGGCAGGTTAAGATGTTGGATGTGCCCTCCATCCAGAGGATAACAGCTTGCCTGTAGGCGCAAATATTTAATTTGTGGAAAATGTATTTTAGGAGTGTACTTCTTGAGTCCTTAACTATGGGACATACACACATCAAGTGGAATATGGATTCATTTTGGTATCCACATAAGAAACAGTTTGCAGTTTGATTTTTGCCTTTCCAAGTTGGTAGCAAGTCCTTCAAAGCATGTGCTCCTAGTCGATACTGGATAAACCTCCTTTTTAGCTCTAAGCTAAAATGTGCTGATAAATCAGCTTGTGGCTTGAGATGTGAGTAGGAGTGTATTACTGTTCAAGCCGGACGCCGTTTGACCAATGATTTTTTATCTTCGTAGAAGGACAATTTCTTTACAGTATCGTTACAGGCCCTATTAAATGCTGCCTTGTCTGCCTTGCTGTCCCATACCTCTTGGATGGCTAGTTCCGCAAAGGCTGTTCTCAGGTGATTAATTACTGATTGGGATGATTGTATCCTGGATGGAAGTGGCGCTCACTATTTACAGTAAATATTTATTAGATCAAAATAACAATGTAGGTGCCCAGGGAGGAGGTAATCATCCAACACCTCACAATTCAGATCATCAGATCTGTACAAACTTTGAATCAAGCCCTGGCACACATTTGTAAAGGTTATAACAAGTCAATAACTTCAATATCAAGGCACAAACATCAGGACTGTGAATAGTTTCATAGTTTTCTTGTTGTGACTCCAGCCAACAAGTGTTTCGTCATTTGGGACAAGACACCCGCGACTTCCTCAGGGCTTTAGGTCAATGAAACAGTGTAATGTACCTTCTGACTGGTTATAATTCCGACCCAGCCTGAATATGGCTGGGCACGTTGCATGTATTCCACGAAAGACGGTAATTGTAGCATGTATCGATGCTGCACGGAGCGGAGTAAATCTCGTGCTGGTATGAGGGCTGCATATTCAATCAGCCCGCAACGCGCTTTAGGTCAATGAAACAGTGTAATGTGCCTTCTGACTGGTTATAATTCCGACCCAGCCTGAATATGGCTGGGAACGTTACATGTATTCCACGAAAGACGGTAATTCTAGCACGTATCGATGCTGCACGGAGCGGAGTAAATCTCGTGCTGGTATGAAGGCTGCGTATTCAATCAGCCCACGACGCGCAGCGCAGTGCAGCGTTTGAATCCATATACGATCCCCCGGCACTTCAGTCTGGGCACCAACATAAGTGCCGGGGGATCCCTCAGAGGTTTTCTTGATGCTCCTTTTTTGACTCTCTGCATTTTTCCTTGTATTTCTTCCTCATTTCTTTGATTTTGCTTTTGTCCGTGGTTATTCCATTCCTTGCTGCCGCAGGCTGGGTTCTCACCTCTCTTGCAATTTTTCTTTTGTTGTCGCGCAGCAGAATGTTATACCATGGGTCATTTCTTGCTCCTGTATTCCTCTGACGTGCTAGATTTGTTGGGAATTTTTTTTGTAGGATTTTTCCTAAGTTCTCCCAGTTTTGTTCTAGTTGCTGCTCTCTCTGGGACCCTGTGTTTTTTACATATTCATAAATGGCTTGCTTCCATGATTTATTTTATGTTTGTTCCACGCCACTTTAGTTTTTTTAGATTGTATTTTTACTGGCATTTCAATTAGAGCCATTTAGTTTCTTTTCTGAAGCAAATTGATGTTGATTATCAAATCTTGCGGATGGTGGTCACTTTCCGGGTGGAGGCTTATGTGAAATGCATCGACCATGTGGAGAGGTTTCTTACTGACAAAAGTGTAGTCAATGGTCGGTTGCCTTATGCCGCTCAAAAACGTAAAGGCTGCCTGACTGTCTCCCTTTATATTTCCTTTCAGAATAGTAAGGCCTATGGCTTCCAACTCTTGTATTAGTTCCTGGGCCTCAGCCTTGTGTTGTTTTTTTCCTCTTTTTCTGGTTGTTCTTCAAGAAGTTAGTATTGAAGTCCCCTGAGATTATCAGGTTTACCAGGCTGATCAATTTTTCCTTCTTCCATTTTTTCTTGGGTGGATGCATACATTTATAATCATTAACTGCCAAGTCTTGGTGTATGTTGGATGTTTACACTCTAGTTTCAAAACATGCAACCATTTTTCTCCCACATCAAGTTCTTCTGATTTCCAATTGAATTTTATGGTGGCATATTGAATTCTACATTATGGATACTCTGTTCATTATTATTTACTTGACCCGATGAGAAGACATTACTTTGTGATGATTTATTGGAGTTGACCATGAGGTCTTGTATATTTGTCTCTGGACTGAGCGTGTCCATTGTTATTTCTGTTTTACTTGTATTTTTTGATTTGGGTATAGACTTTTGGATGAATATTGGATATATTTGTCTGATTTCCTGAGCATTTTTTTTTACTAACATTATGCCTAGCCTTTCGGGCTCGCTTTCATTGCCTTTTTGTCAAAACTCCACTTGAGGGGCTGTGGATGGGCATTAAATGAGTGGTCTCCTGGTTATTCCTTGTACGTCTCATACTCTCTGCTTCCTTATTGTTTTCTCTGCCAAATTGCACAGGATTAACTATCATCTTGGTAGGTCCCGCTACGCCTTGATTTTCATTGTTCTACTGTTCTATGGTTAAGGGCTCTATACCTTCGATTAGTTGTACCACGTGTAAAATTTCTGTGGAAGCCAGTTTGTCTATTATTTGTCCGCATCCACAGTTTAAGTTTTATAGATGCCCACTACCTTGTGAGTTTTTGTTATTTCCTTTAGAGATTTGAGCTTTTATTGTGTCCAGTTTTGTGTTTATTCCCGCCATGTGTACCGCTATCAGATTAATTAGATCAAGCTGCACCTCTAATTTGTCTGATTGGAAGTTTAATACATTTATAGCTTGCTGTAATGTTGTTTTGATAAACAAATTTTTATTTTCATATAGGTTTCAAGATCAAAAAGGACATACAGCAATTTGAGCAACTTGGCATCAACAAGACCTGTCACATAATCTTTAAGAATCAGCTGCATGAGCATTCTCCCCCACCCCCCCCCCCTTTCGCTCCCGCCCAGCGTAAACCCTCCCCTAAACAAAGCCCCCAAGCCATTTCCCCCATATTTTACGAAACTTTTTGGTGCAACCCCATGCAGCGTACAGTGTCCGTTCCTGTGCAGCGCACCAGTCCACCCCTCTCCTCCATTTGGCCCCTCTGGGTGGGCCAATCTGCTTCCAGGCGGCCACGATATCTCTCTTGGCCACCACCAGAGCCGTAGTTAGGAAATATTCCTTATTTAGGGGTGCCATCCAGCCCATCCGTTATTCCCAACAGCGCTAACTGAGGGTCATGGGGGACCTCCCATCCCAGAACTTCAGTTAGTTCAGTTTCGATCTCGACCCAGAAGCTCCCCAGGCGAGGGCAAGACCAGACCATATGAAAGAAATCTGCCGGCTCCACCCCGCACCAAGCGCATGATGCCACTTGACACAGGCCCGCTCGAAACAGACGTTCCGGGGTCAGGTATGCAGTGTGGAGATAATAAAGCTGGATAAGCCGCAATCTAGCCGATGCGGTGATCGTCCTGGGCGCCATAAGGGCGTCCCTCCAATCATTGTCGTCCAGAGGACCCACCCAGGCCTCCCACCGCTGCTTCAGCCCGTTCCAATCCATCGGGGTATTATTGACCAAGGATCGATAAATACGGGATATGCCCCCCCTCGCAAGACATCCCAGCATCACCTGAGCCTCAGGCGGGCTATGGTCGGGGAGTTTGGAGTCCAGGGGGACGTGAGATTGGAGCGCATGGCGCAGCTGGAGATACCTATAGAATTGCGAGGGATGTAAAGAAAACCGACTCCGGAGCTCTTGAAAGGAACACATGTGGCTTCCCCGCCAGACGTCACCCAGGCAGGAGATCCCCAAAAGGTCCCAGTTGCGAAAGCCACCGAGCCCTGATACCTCCCGCAGACAAGTGCCATGCCAGGGCGGTGTAACTCGGGTCAGTACCTTCGACCAACGGGTGTGCCGTAGGGCCGCTCGCCACGCCAGAAAGGGAGCCCGTACGACCTCCGGAAGCGATCGAGGGATCGTCGCTCCATAGAGCATACTTTGAATAGATGGGAACCCGGTGATCTGCACCTCTAGTCTATAAGCCGGATCATCTCACCCACCCGAAAACCAGTCATGGACCACCAGCAGCCGCGTAGCGAGATAGTACAGGTAAAGATTAGTCATGCTCAGGCCGCTGTCATAAGAAGGAACTCGACAGCGGTCTAAAGCCAGCCGTGGCCTACCTCCACCCCAGAGAAATTTAGTCGCGGTCTTGTCCAGGTCCCGAAACCAAGAGCGGGGGAAGGAGCAGAGCGTGTTTTGTAGCATGTATAGAAAACGAGGGAGGATCATCATCTTATAAAGAGCAATCCTTCCCAACGGGTTCAACGGGAGTGACTGCCATTTTATCATGTCTGATCTGGCCTTATTAACAACGGGGCCACGTTGAGAGCCCAGCAGAGTTCCGGGAGAAGGGTAACCCAGATTCCCAGGTATTTAAAGGACAGTCTTCGGATGGGAATGTCAGACTGCCAATCAAAACACTCCCTAGAAGGGTGTAACGGAACCAATACAGATTTCCCGGAGTTCGGACGGAGACCAGGTGCCTGTCCAAACCGGTGAAGAGTCCGGCGTACCCGAGGACCCGAGACAGCTGGATCCGCGAGATAAAGAAGGACATCGTCCGCATATAAAGCAATTTTATCAGGGACCATTCCCGGCCAGTCCCAGCCACGGAGAGCAGGATCTGCCCGGATGAGCACAGCCAGGGGCTCCATCGCCAGGGCGAAGAGGAGGGGCGAGAGCGGGCAGCCCTGCCATGTCACCCGTCCTATGGAAAACGCGCGGGACATAGTCCCATTAACCAGTACTCGAGCCCGTGGGTCCGCATACAGAACCCGAACCATGGCGTGAAACTGGGGGCCGAACCCCATTTGCTCCAAGGTTTCTCCAAGGTAGGCCCACCCCACTGAATCAAAGGCCTTCTCAAAGTCAACCAGTAGAAGGGCCAGATAAGGAGAAAGGCGCTCTCGGTGGGTCAGAGCAAGATGTAAGCGCCGCAGGCAATGTCTGGTTCCTCGGTTCGGCATAAATCCGCATTGGTCCGGGTGGACCAGCGAGACAAGAAGCAGGCGCAGCCGTTGTGCAAGGATGGTAGCGTATATTTTAAGCTCGGTGTTGATGAGAGATATCGGCCGATAGTCCGAGCAGGACTGTGATGGGGGTTGAGTCTTCGGAAGGACGACTATCGTGGCGGTATCTGTTTCCCACGGGAATGAACCCGTCTTCACCGCCTCTGCAAAGAGATCCAGGAGCCGCGGGGCCAGGGTCTCACGGAAATGGGCGTAATACTCCTGCGGGAAACCAAGTTCTCGCAAGCCTCCTGTCCCAACCGCTCAAGGGCCGCCCCACTCCCCCTCATCAATTCCGCAAGGGAGATCCCCGGCGCCCGCGCCCGGTATAGTTGGGAGTAGTAATCCGCAAAGGTTTGAGCTATTGCCACCAAAACCGTGCAGGTCCCACCCGCGGAGTCTGTGATGGCAGGAATCACCCGGCCTGCACGAGGATGGGTAGCCAGCCAGTGAAGAAGCGTACCGTTCTTATCACCCCACCCGTAAACCCGGGCCACCGAGGAATGCCAAAGAGTCCTCGCCGCCTCCAGAGAGTGTGTGCGTATTTCCTCTCGGAGAAAGGCCAGCCGTCGCGCCCGTGTGGCGTGTCCCAACGCGTCCTGGTCTCGCTCGAGCTCCAGGGCCTGCGCTTCACAAGCTGTGAGCTACTGGAGTTGGCGTCGACGCTGCTGCTGCAGATGCCCCTTTGCAACCCCTCTAATAGTCGCCTTGCCGGCCTCCCAGAGGACGGCCGAGGAAGAGACGGAGCCCACATTGTGAAAGTAGTACTCCCTAATCCCACTCTCCACCACCCTCCGAAAGGCTTTGTCCTGAAGGAACCAGGCATTCAAACGCCACGTCGGACGGGCAGAAAAGGGAGGTGGACCAAGAGCAAGAAGCACTGGCGAGTGATCAGAGAGGCCCCTCGGAAGAATGCGGGCATCACGAACCCCTGCACATTCGGTAGAGGGGACAAAAATTAGGTCAATCCGGGCGTGGGAATGGTGCGCCGCCGAAGTGTGGGTATATTGGTGATCGCGTGGGTGCCAAACCCTCCAGACGTCACACAGGCCCTGGGCTTCAGCCCAACACGATAACTGTTTAGCGCGAGCGGTTCTGGTAAGGGAGACCGGGCCCGTCGAATCCAGATGGGGTGTGTAGACAGCGTTGAAGTCTCCCCCGAGGACAAGCGACCCCGTCGGGAGTTTGGGGAGGAGATCCGCGGTGTAAGAGAGAGCGGTCTGCAACAGGGACGGCGCTGCATAGAGGGACAGCAGTGTAAGCGGTCGCCCCTCAAGGGTGCCACATACCGTAACGGCCATTCCCTGGGGGTCTAGATGCACCTGAGTCAGTACAAAGGGAAAGGAGCGTTTAAGCAGGATAGCCACCCCCCGGGAGCCCCTAGCGAAGCCTGAGTGCCAGACCCCATCATATCCGTAACGGGCGAGAAAAGGACATTTATTACCCATAAGGTGGGTCTCTTGAAGAAGGAGCACGTCAATCTCCGCACGCTGCGCATATTTGAGGACCGCCATACGCTTGAAACGATCCAACAGGCCATTAACGTTCCAGGACAAGACGCGCAATGCAGCCTTAGGCACGGGTGTGTCTGCCATAGTAGCAAGCAGAAGCATGCATGACAGGAGTTGGAAAAGGTGGCCGCGAATGGGAACAGTGGGTGAGTCGGGAAGCGCGCATGGAGCCATCACCCAGCGGGCACCATGCCCATACCGGGGCCAATGAGTGCGTGGGCGTGAGAGCTCCCTGGAGGGAGGGATACAAAGAGATCGGACAGGAGATCAGGTCAAACGTACATGATGCCTTAGAACCACAACAGCGAGGATTGCACCCTCTAGCAACAAAAACCTCTCTAGGAGGAAGAAACAACCCCAAACCAACCCCAACCCCGCACCCCCCACCCTATACTTCGAAAACAGAAGCATCTGTCGCCTTAACAGTGTGTAACAAAAACCAAGCTAAAACGCTCGGGCCTGAGTGCCAGTGGACCCCTTAAGAAATCAGAGCAAACCCAATTTATCCGCCCTGGCCGAGAGCAACAAGTGTGTAGGAGCACTGAGGCCCGACTTCTAATTCCTACAAGCAGAAAGCACATCCCAATCTCCCCCCCCCCGACAGAATACTACAAGCAGTAAATGGAAGTCAAATGGTAGGGCTGCGGGAAAGGTCCGAAGTGTCCACTTGAGGAGCAGGCTGGGTCGCAGAGTCCGCCCGCTGGGGGGACACGGCCCGCCGCCCGGCGGCAGCAGGACTGGTGAGTGCCACCGAGGAGGCAGAGGAGGCCCCGGATGCCCGGCGCGGCCGCCCCCCGGAGCGCGTGACAATCACCTCCTCCCCCGCGCGCCTCCGGGGCAGCGTGCGTCGTCTTCGTCGAGATCTGGAAGATCGGGGCGCCTCACGCCCCCCCCGCCCCTCCACCGGTAAGCCCCGGCCAGCTCGGTGCAGGGGACATTCCTCTGTGAGCTAAGTCCAGGCTGCTCGTGGCGTGTCAAAGAAGAAGGTCTTATGCTGGAAAATGACTCGGAGGCGGGCTGGGAACTGCAGCTGATATTGGAGGCCCATGGATCGCCTCTTCTGCTTTACCTCCATGTAGGAGCGCCGGAGCTCCTGGACCTCTCGGGTGTAGTCCGGGAATATCATTATGGTGTGATTTTGGTATTGTAGAGTCTCAGAGCGCCTGGCCTCCCGTAGGATCGCATCTCTGTCTCTGAAATTCAGGATCTTAAGGATAAAGGGACGGGGGGGCGCCCCCGGGGGTCTGGGAGCCAGGGAGCGATGGGCCCTCTCCACCACGAAACAGGCCGAGAGGCTGTCCGCCGGCATCCAGGATTTAAACCAACGCTCCAAGAAATCATCCGCACGGCCCGTCTCGGCTCCCTCCGGGAAACCCACCAGGCGGAGGTTACAGCGAAGGGCACGATTTTCAGCGTCCTCAACCCGGCGGTGCAGCTCCTTAGAATGGGTGGTCAGTTCACGCACCTGGTCCTGCAGCTGGCGGATATCGTCTTCAGCCGTCGATATTCTAGTTCAGCTTCAGAGATGCGGGCGGTGGCGTTACGCAGGTCTTGTCGAAGAAGGGCCACGTCAACCTTCACCTCTCCCACCATACCCTCCAGGGAGGAGCGGGACGTCGTGATGGCCTGCAAGATGGCAGCAAGGTCCGTGCTAGGGGTTTGAGCCACCTCCCCGGCAGGGCTCGGCCCCCTCTCGGAGGTCGTGAATTTGTCCATGGGTGGCCGCGGGCGTCGGCCTGGAAGCCCTGTCTTTACCCATGGTGGCAGCACCGCAGGCACTTCGCCCAGTCAACGGGCAACGGAACCAACCTCGGCGATTCCGCAAGGACTTGGGAGGCGAATGGCAGGAGGGAGAAAACACGGGCAGGACACCTCGCTTGATCAGAAGGCCACTCGCCGCAAGCCCCACGGTGTATCACCTCGCTAACTGCCCGATCCGGCAACCGACGATCCCCTAAGAGCTGCTGCTAGCCCTCATCCCCGGATCCTCCCTGGAGGGGCACCACTCTCCACCACATGCCACAGCCAAGGTCAGGCCTCTGCACACCAGCCAAAGTCCCAGGGCGCCCGTCCGCGCCACAGACCTCCTCCCGGAGGGTCCAGCGCCTCCACAGCCCGCGCGTGGCTCAAGACCACAGGCTCCAGTGGCCGCCGAGGACAGGGCCACCCCCAACACACAGAACTCCGGAGGTGGAAACGGAGGGGGGGGGAAAGAAGGAAGACGAAGGATGGCCAGTCACCCCCTGACCGCCGACACCCGGCCCGATGGGGAGGGCTCCCCCACCACCTCCAGCCCCCACAGCCAATCAAGCCGCCCCGCCGGTGAGTCCAACCAGCGCCGCACTCACCGCCTGCCCCTCAGCACAGCTCCGCATCCCGGGATGAGCCCCACATTTCCTCACCTCCAACCGGTGGACATCAGGCAGGAGCCCCTCCCAACCCCCGGGAGGGCGGGGCCCACAGCAGCAGCAGCGACGACTCCTCTCGGCCGCCAGAACCTCCAGGCCCAGCCACCTCGTGGGCGCCGCGGGCTCGAGTAGCCGCACGCCCGCGCCCAGAGACCAGGATCTCAACCGCCTTTCGCCGGGCACTCACAAAAGATGGCGGGTGCAGCTCCACGGGGGCAATCACGCCTCAAACTCAGGCCAGGGAGAGCCAGGCGATTCAGGGCTCTATTACAGCCAGAAGAAGCCGGCCAGGGCAGGATCAAGCGGATTAGGAAGGATCGGCGGAGTCCGGCGCCTGGAGCTTCACCGCGAAGCGGCCATGCTGGTCAGGCGCCACCTAGCGCTCCTTGCTGTTAAGTTGTTAGCAGAGTTTCACTCCATTGTGCTGTAGGGATGGATTGCATTAAAATCCCTGATGTTGATTCGATTCCGTTAACTGATGAAACCGTAATGGGTGGTGACTATAGCTTCTGACTTACTGGAGATTGAACTGTTTTATCATTGTTTTTACCCTCCAGCTGGTTCTTTCTGGCAAATGGTTTTATTGGTGTGGAGGTGGCCCTCCCTTCCGCCCTGACTTGCCTTCCTTGGGCAAGCCAGCGGCTAGGCGTTGCCCTGGGTTGGTTGGGTGAATTTCCTCTTGGATTAATGTGTTTATTTCTAGGGCTTGGAGGAGATCTGCATCGTTTGATAGGGGGAAAGAACAAGTCCAAACTCCTCCTTGTATGGTTTCTTGGGTACTGGTGTTCCCAGGAGTGACTTTTTCTAGAGCTCCTTTCTTGGCTTGATTATTATTGCATGCCACAGTCTGGATAGATTCCGACGGCGTTTTCGCTCAAGTGCACCTGTGCAAATATGTTTATCTGTCCACTTTGGATGGTTTTCCCTTCGAATGCAGGCTTCCCCCCCAGTCAGATTTATGGCCCATGGGGCACAGAGATGAAGAACTGAAGCACTGAGGTATTATCTCTTAAATAAAAGTACTTGTCAGCTCAATAATGGAATGGGAGAACAAAATGATGATTGCTTTTAGGTTTAAATCTTTTTATTAAATGATGCTTGAGCAAACAATCAAGTAACAAGCCACGCAGGGCCCACCAAAACGGCTAGCCTGTGCGTTGAAAATATAACAACACCCAAACAATACATTCCCACCCACCACCCTATAGAGGAAACAAAGAGAGAGGAAGAAGAAGAAAGACGAGCAGAGATAGAACCACCCCCCTCCCTCCATCGGTCTGTGACTTCAAAACAACAACACCTGGATTCCGTTGATATATAAGGGCAGATGTAATCTAATTGTCGGAGTCCTGTGTGGTAGGATGCAGAAGGCATAAGTATTTCGGGCAATATAGTTCCCTAAACTCTGGTGCCAGCAGGGCCAGGAATGGTTGTCAAAGGTCCCCAAAGGAGGAGCCTTTTCCCACCAGGGTAAGAGAAATCTTTTCCATGTCTAGAACATGCCATAATCGTTGGTACCACCCTGTGTGAGCGGGGATATTAGAGGTCTTCCAATGTATCAATATGTCCTGGACAGCTGTGCCTAGAGCTATGGCTATCTGTTTCCCCCGTCTGGATCTCAACGGGTAGGTAAGTGGGTTTGGTACCCCCAGTAATACATACTCTGGAAGTCTGGAGAGTTCTGTATCTAAATATTTGTCCACTTCGTCAAGAATGTGTGACCAATAAGTGCGTATGAGTTCACAATCCCATAAGAGGTGAATTAATGTGCCTCTTTAACCACACCTTCTCCAGCAGTCAGGGCTATGTGCGGCATCAGCTTGATGAAGTCGCTCCGGGGTGTAATACCAAGAGTATACTAGTTTTGTGAAGGTTTCAGTGAGTCCTACGTGTGTTGCCTAGTGTCGTACTCTATGGCATGCACCTTCCCATTCTTTGGAAGTTAAGGTCCATCCCAAGTCCCTCTCCCAGTGACCATGGCCCGCATGGTAAGAATGGGTGTAACGGGATAACAGCATTTTGTACAAGTCTGTGATTAACTTCTTGTCCGAGGAGCGTGTGATAAGCCACCGTTCGTATTGAGTGAGGAGACTAGATGCTTGCTCTCGATTAGTCGGGTGTAAGGCCCAGTGTCGCACTTGTAAGTAGTGCATTTGTTCCGAGTCAGGGAGGCCATAGGCAGCCCTGAGTTGTGCGAAGGGGATAATGTCTCCTTTATCGAATAATAGGCCTAGCGCTCAACAGCCGGTTTATCTCCATAATGGGAAGGCCCGGTAGCCCATGCCTGGGCTGAAGTCCGGGTTATTGAAAAAGGGGTAAGTGGAGAGGGGAAGGTGGTGAGGGCATGGCGACTGTTTGTCCGATCCCAGATGTTAAGAGTTGCTCCTGTCACCTGTGAGGCATATAGATTGGGTGGTCGATGGGCCTTCGGAAGGAAGGAAATTGCTAGAAAAGGCGTGCCAGCTACAGCCCTGTCTTGAAAGAGCCAGTGTTTCTCGGACTCTGTACGACTCCATTCGACCAAGTGTCAAAGCTGTGCTGCATAGTAGTAGAGCGTGAGGTCTGGGACACCGAGACCCCCCTCGTGAGGTGGGAGGGAGCTTACTAAGCGCTTTATTCTTGGTCTACGCCCTTGCCAAATAAAAAGAGAGAGTTCTGACTGAACCCTCCGGAGCCAGCCTATAGGGGATGGCAGAGGGAGTGTCTGAAAAAGATATAAGATTTTGGTGAGAATCGTCATTTTGATAGCTGCAATGCGGCCTAACCATGAGATTGGATAGTGTTTCCATCGCTGCAGTGCCGAGCGAACGTGTGTGTGAAGAAGGGAGTAGTTAATCTTTCTCATGGCCGGCAGAGTCGGAGCTAATTGTATACCTAGGTAGGGGACTGTCTCACCAGACCATTGTAAGGGGTATCGGGCCTGGAAATCTGCTTGCGTCTGTTGTGGTAAAGACAGATTCAGTGCAGTGGATTTCGTGAGGTTGACCTTAAAACCCGAGGCTTCGAGAAGGAGGCCAACTCCTCCAGGAAAGCTCCCAGTGCTGTCGAGGGGTTGGTGAGAGTGACCAGTATATTGTCCGCATACAGGCTTATGGTGTGCGTATCCCCGCCCATGCGAATACCTGTAAACTGAGGATTGGCTCTGACCCTTTGTGCCATAGGTTCCATATAAAGAGTGAAAAGCAGAGGCGACAAAGGGCACCCCTGCCTCGTACCCCTATGGATAGCAAACGGTGTGGAGATGTGCCCATTAACCCTAACTGTAGCGGTGGGAGAGCGGTAGCAATTAAAAATATGTGTGCGCATTTTGTCCCCTATGCCAATATGTACCAGCATTCGCTCGAGGTAGGGCCAGTAGACCCGGTTAAAGGCCTTTTCCGCGTCTATGTTTAGGAGCATGTAAGCACCAGGGATGCGGGAGGCCTTTTCTATGCGATGCGTGACCCGTTTAGTATTGTCGCTTGTTTGTCACTGCGGGATAAAACCTGCTTGATCAGGATCTACTAAACCTTGCATGTAGGGACTGAGCCTCGCAGCTAGTATTCCTTTGTGCAGCTTCAGGTCAATGTTTAAAAGTGAAATGGGTCGGTACGATTCGCATTTGGTTCGATCCTTCCCTGGTTTGGGGATAAGGGCTATTGCCGCCTCCAACATAGAAGAGGGAATCGACCCCGGGGTTACAAAGGAGTTAAAAAGCCGAGTAAGTAGGGGGGTAAGCGTGAAACAAAATTGCTTGTAAAAGGCCGCGGAGTAGCCATTAAGCCCTGGGGACTTGCCTAACTTTAAATGGGAGATGGCGGATATGACTTCCTCTGTTCTGATCTCGCGCTCTATGTGGGCCGCCTGTTGTGGCCCGAGAGTAGGTAGGCGAGCTTGAGCGAGATAGGCATCAATATCCGCTTGCTCTAGTGGTTGTTCATCATAGAGCCGTGCATAGAACTCACGGAATGTCTCTGCAATGGCCGCATCGTCAGAGTGCAGCGCCCTGGCGTGATCCCTGATTTCCTGGACCCCATCCTGTTGCCGCAATACGCGGAGCTTATGAGCAAGAAGCCACCCGCATTTGTTTCCGCTTACATAGTAAGAATGTCACAGGCGCATCGCGGTGTATTCGGCCTTGTCACGATCTAGAGCCGCTCATTGTGCCCGGGCGGAGGACAACTGTCTCCAAACCCGTGGGGCCCCTGTGCGATGATGTACCTGTTCTAGCTCTCGAACAGTGTGTGTCAGTTCATCTCTCTTCTTCTTGCGATCTGCATTGTCAGCGGCCGATATAGCTATAATTTCAGCCCTAATGACCACTTTCAAAGCCTCCCATCGGGTGGCAAGGGAGGTACCAGAGTTATCGTTCTGTGCTAGGTAATTATCGAGAGGCTGCTGTATGTGTGCTACGGTGTCCGGCCGGTGTAAAAGAGTGTCTCGGAACCGCCAGTGTCCGGTGGGGCGCTGCATTTGTGGGAGAGCCAGTGTAACCACCACTGGGGCGTGATCCGACATCGCCGCCACCAATATGTCAGTGGAGAGTGTAACTTCCTGCACGGTCTTGGAGCCTAAGAAGTAATCGAGTCTGGCATACGTCTTGTGGGATGAGGAGTAAAACGAGAACTCCCGTGATTGGGGTGTTGGTGTCGCCACAAGTCAATGAGGCCAAGGTCTTACAGCTGTGTAAGCCCAGCCTGTGAGAGAGCGCCGACTTGGCTAGTGCGCTGTGTTGATCTGTCCATGTCATTGTCAAAGACCAGGTTGAGGTCCCCCCTATCAAGATGTGTCGGTCTTGGGTGGTCGTCGCCTCTGTAAGCACTTCAAGGAGGAATCGCTCTTGACTTTCATTAGTTGCGTAAAGGGACCCCACCGTGAAGTTGTGTCCCCCAATAGTGAAGTGATATGTGAGCAGCCTTCATTTGATTTCAACTCCCTTCTGCACCACCCTTCCCTGGAAGCCCTGGGACACCAGGATGGCCACCCCAGCCGTCTTCGTAGCCCTAGAGGAGAAGAATTGAACTGGGAAGGAACGGGACTTGAGCCTATGGCAGTCTTTGGGGATTAAATTCGTCTCCTGAAGAAGACAAATATCGGTCCTAGTGCTATCTAAGTATGAGAGGAGTGTCTTCCGTTTGACAGGATTATTAAGACCCCTCACATTGAGGGTAAGGATTTTAACTGGAGGCTGCGGCATCAAAACCTGGAGAAAGGAGTAGTTCAAGATAGTAGCCCCTACGGGGAAGTCCCCCGTTGTTAACCCTCTGCAGCCCCCCAGCACGTCCAAACAAGGGGAGGGGGGTGGGAGTACTGGTGCTCTTCGGACCAGTGGTTCCCTGAAGATAAAGAGGAGAGAGGAAAGATGAAGGAAGGAAACAAGAAAAAGCCCCAGAGATCTGAGAGAAAAAGAACAAGCATTGAAAATGCAATAGGCCTCGCCTTTTATTAAGTTAAAGCCATTTGCTTTGCTAATGGTATTATATAGCAAAGCAAATGGCTTTAACTTAACAAAAGGCGAGGCCTATTGCATTTTCAATGGCAAGTCCAGATAGAAAGAAGCCTTACTTTTGCTTATAACTGCAGCTTATGTGGCCGGGGGCTGGACTCAACGACCCTTTCAGTGGCCACGAATCGTTACTCCTTCCAACTATTGAATCCTCTGACGATTATCAAGACATACTTAATTTTTTCAGAGCACGACCTTTGCAATATAGACCAGTGAATCAATATTAAAAACACAGTGGACTTATTTCAAAAGTAAATGGGGCAGTGGCTGGCAACATCTGCACATGCTGGAAGTTCAGCAAGTTTAATGAGGCTCCTTACAGTGACACCAGCAATACCCTAATAGATGCTGAGACGTGTCTCACGTCAAAGATTTGAGGAAAGTTTCAGTTCCTTTTCTTTTAAATGTTATCTGGCTGATCTTTCACCACATGGTTCGAAATCAAAGGTGTTTCCGTTATGGCTTAACCCAAAATACGATGAAACAGAAACAATATACGCTTACAACAGACGTCCACGGGTCACTGACTCGACCCTCAGTGGAAATATGATCGTCCATCCTGTTATCCATTCATAAAACAGATTCCAATGCTATCCCTTAATTGCCACCACCAACAAGCTTTTAATAAACGTTCAAATAAATCCCAGCAGTTTCGAAGGAACGCACAATGAATCACACACCCTAAGCACCTGTTGAGTCGGGTACCCTACTGCGAGGGGTAAAAGCCCTCTACTTAGCTGCTTCTTCGGCTATACACCGGAACTCTATCCAAGTCTGCTGTATGTCAGTATCGTTTGGCTGGCTGACGTACAAGGAAACAGTCACTTGACACGAAATACCAGCTATTACACCCAATGCACCACAGTCTTCAGACCACCCCATGCTTTGTGCAGCCTTCTTCCACTGCCACACTCCTTCCTGCCTTACACCAGTATAATACACATCAGCTGCTTACTGTTGTACTGCAACAACCCATACATGGGGAACAACCTTTACAACGCAACTGTTACAACGCACTACACTTACAACACATTTTTTACAACGCATAATCCATTACAACGCACTACACTTACAACGCATGACACTACAACGCATTTTTAAAAACTACCTTTACAACGCATTCCATTACAACGCCTACCATTACAACGCATAATATTACACTACACTATCCAACACTTACCCTACTGTTGCACCCCCTGGAGTTAGAATAGCAATTTTTACCCCTATACTATCCAACACTTACCCTACTGTTGCACCCCCTGGAGTTAGAATAGTAATTTTTACCCCTATACTATCCAACACTTACCCTACTGTTGCACCCCCTGGAGTTAGAATAGTAATTTTTACCCCTATACTATCCAACACTTACCCTACTGTTGCACCCCCTGGAGTTAGAATAGTAATTTTTACCCCTATACTATCCAACACTTACCCTACTGTTGCACCCTCTGGAGTTAGAATAGTAATTTTTACCCCTATACTATCCAACACTTACCCTACTGTTGCACCCCCTGGAGTTAGAATAGTAATTTTTACCCCTATACTATCCAACACTTACCCTACTGTTGCACCCCCTGGAGTTAGAATAGTAATTTTTACCCCTACACTATCCAACACTTACCCTACTGTTGCACCCCCTGGAGTTAGAATAGTAATTTTTACCCCTATACTATCCAACACTTACCCTACTGTTGCACCCCCTGGAATTAGAATAGCAATTGTTACCCCTATACTATCCAACACTTACCCTACTGTTGCACCCCCTGGAGTTAGAATAGTAATTTTTACCCCTATACTATCCAACACTTACCCTACTGTTGCACCCCCTGGAGTCAGAATAGCAATTTTTACCCCTATACTATCCAACACTTACCCTACTGTTGCACCCCCTGGAGTTAGAATAGTAATTTTTACCCCTACACTATCCAACACTTACCCTACTGTTGCACCCCCTGGAGTTAGAATAGTAATTTTTACCCCTACACTATCCAACACTTACCCTACTGTTGCACCCCCTGGAGTTAGAAAAGTAATTTTTACCCCTATACTATCTAATACTTACCTTAAATGCAATGTAATATTATGCGTTGTAATGGTATGCGTTGTAAAGGTAGTTTTTAAAAATGCGTTGTAGTGTCATGCGTTGTAAGTGTAGTGCGTTGTAATGGATTATGCGTTGTAAAAAATGCGTTGTAAGTGCATGCGTTGTAAAAGTGTGCGTTGTAACGTCATACATCCCCCATACATACATCCAACACAGACAGACATGCCACTCTGCTGCGCAGTGGTTATTAACATTGTCTGCTGGTGACTTCCTCCATTAGGGAGGCTACCGCGCGTAATCCCAATAATGCTGCTGAAGCCTGGAGTGCGGCAAAGGCCGTTTACTTGGTGCTTGCAGCAATGAATGGTAACCGTAAAACCCACCCTAATGTACTGGGCACTGGACACCATCTCCCACGAATCCGCCTGGTATGCTGCAACCCATCGCCACCCTTAACGTGGCTCCATGTGCTGTTATGATGCCACCCAAGGAGGTTACGAGGTAAAACAATGCTCCTTCCTCCCTTTACGCTCCGGTCGAGCTCAGCAGTAATGCGGGAGGTAGCGGAAGCTTAGACAGAAAGGGCAGAGACTCGTGTCCCGCCAGCCTGGCCGCGCCCTAGCACTGCCGGGTCTTAACATATCTACTCGGCTTCCCTATCTAGATGCCAGATCCTTACATGTCACCCCCTTTCCAAAGCCCCTGTGAGGGCATGACCCCTCCCTCTCCTTAACCATGACAAATGAATAATGCACAGATATAATCAAATTGCATCTCTTCGTGGTTGCATCTATCATGATATGCAGTTCTTCAGGATTTTAAAATCTCTTTTCCCACGGTCCGGTTTGGTCCGCTGGGTTCAACTAATTTCCGGTTAGTCGGGCACACCCCACCTAATGCCTGCGTTCCCTCTCGAGTTACACGGGCACTCCGCATCTGTCGCCTGTCTGTACCGTGACAGCCCGCCTTCGATCTTTTCGATTCCCTTCATTCACTCAGTTAAATGAATCCACTGACTCTCGCATGCAATCCTGGCCCCCAAGATTTGTAAATCTCGTCACCATTCCCCAGTTCCATTTGCATGCAGCCACACCCCTGACTCTCTTGCCCTGTATCCGCAGCTCCAACCTCCATCAGCCCCCAAAACAGTTCATATAGTGTTCCCTCTCGGGTCACCCTACTCATTCCCACCGACTTTTACCTGGCAGCGATTTGACAACTCCTCCTCGACTTCCCCGCTTCCCTTGCAGTACCATGTCCAATCCCCCGGTTCTCACCTGTTCGTGGGCCCGTCGCTCCTCCTCGGTCTCCCGCTGCAGTCGTTCGGCCCGCTCCTCTGCCTCATCGGCTTGCTGCTGCAGCACTTGGATTTTGCGCTTTACCGCCTCGATACTGGTTACTCCCGCCATGGCCAAGTCCTCGAGCTCTGTCCCGCTTTTTCTCCGCCCGGCCTCACCCTCTCTCTCTCTCTCTCTTTAGAGCACCGCTTCCCTCTCGCTCTCCCGCTCCCTGTTTCCAGCCTGCACCGCCCTGTTACGACCGGAAGTGAGGTCAGACCCAACAACGCCCTAACACGCCAGAAGGAAAGACTACAACGTCCTCCGTTGTGAACCAGACTCACTTTAGTCGTTATGTCTATTGAGCTGGGCAAACCTAGGCTAAGAAGTACTGTGCCTTGTTCTCCAGCGTCGCAGTGACCTGAGTCTGGGATTTGGAGACAGGCCGCAGGGGGCGCAGAGAAGCCGAGGCGGGAGGCGGGTAGAAGCTCTGGGCCGGTGTGGGGTACAGCACGGGGCAGCCAAGACACTCCTGAGCCGAGAACTGCCTGCGCAGGGAAGCGCCTGCAAGAAAGGGTAGAGTGTGAGCGCCACAGGGAGGGAACGCGGGAGAGAGGGAGCGCAAGCACAAGAGATGATAAAAAGAGGGGGTGAGAATTTCAATGGGAGATAAGATTAGACCTGTAGAGAGAAGTAGGGGAGGGGAGAAAGAGAGAGGGGCCGTGTGAGAAATAGGGGGTACAAACAGTGAGAAAGGGAAGCTAAGAAAGACATGAACGAATGGGGAGAGAAATGGGAACAGAGGTGCATAGTCTTTTTCTCTTTTAGAGCCGTCCCAGTTGGACTGGCGCGCGAGCCGTCCCAGTTGGACTGACTCGCATGACTGGTTTCTTATCTTTATGGGGCCATGTGTTTGGCCCCATAAAGATAAGAAAACCTTTTACGCCAGCAGTAAGTCGGGGCAGCCAGTCCAACTGGGACGGCTCTAAAAGAGAAAAGTGTACGTCACGAGACGCTCCTTTCCAATGGCTGGCCACTGTTTAGCATAAACAGTGACGCCAGCCAATGGAAACGAGGGGCGGGGCGGGGCTTAAAGCCCACTAGAGAAATCTAACCAAAACATTAAATCTCGCCAGCGAGACTGCGCATGTCTGCGCAGTCTTACGCCAAGCGAGACCTAAAAAGGAGAAAAGAGCCAATTGGGCGCAAACAGCGCCAGAATAATTTATCTTACAGTCATTGTCCGTCATCCAGAGATGATCAGAAGAAAGGTTTGTTGGGGATGTGTGTGTTATATCTCGACCTTAGTCCCCCTCCCTCCAACCCCAAACGCCCTGAGAAGGAAATACAGCGTAGCAGTTATATGCAGTCACTCAGTTGAGGTGCCGGCCAGGGCCCCCGGCAGGGCCGCGAGAGCAGCCATTTGTTCCTGCTTAGCCACTGTAGGATCTGAGCGGTGAACCTGCCGCCGGGGTCTCCTCTGCAGCCATTTCTGCCTGCCCTCTGCAGATCCGGGGTCTGAGCCCTCTCCTTCATCCGTGCCCTCCAGGAGAGTGATCTCTAATATTTTGCTGGCTTCAGAGAGGGAGCGGAGTTGATACAATTTACCGTCATGGCGGAAGATCAGGCGGAACAGGTGTCCCCAAGAATAAGTAATGTTGTGTTGGCGGAGGGCCTCGGTAATGGGTTGAAAGTTCTTGCATTTCAGGAGTGTGATGGCCTCAAGGTCTTGATACAGAGTGGGGTTCTGGTTGCGAAAAGAAATCTGCGGGAGCGAGCGGTCCTTGCGTAAGATGCCATCCTTGGTTTGAAAATCTTGGAAGCAAACTAGGATGTCCGCTGGTGGTGCTGTCGGGGCGCTGGGTGGACCTACTCTATGCGCCCGATCCAATTTCAAGTCGGTATCCAGGGGTTTGCCCAGAATGTGATTAAAGAGCTCAAGCACATAGCGAAATATGTCTCCAGCCTCCTCGTTAGTGCCTACTCCGTGAATTTGGATGTTGTGGCGTCGAGAGCGATTCACAAGGTCTTCCAGATGTGACTGTAAGTCGACCTGTTGTTCATGGATGCGTATTATTACTTGTTGCATGGCCGCCAGCTGCGTGTCACGGGCGTCACATTTGTCCTCCAAAGTCATCACTCTCTCTCCAAGATCGTCCACATCCTTGCGGATATCTTTGATTTCTGCAGTGAGGTTCCATTTCACAGTTTGAAGATCATCTTGCAGGGCAGCAAATAGAGAGTCCAGAAAAGCATGTGTCACCAGTGCATCGGTAGAGGACTCCATCTGTGCCGCCGGGCTCTGTCGCTCTGCGTCAGCGGGCTCCCCCCTTTGAGCCTTGGCGAATAAGTCCTTAAGCAATTTCTCTCTAGTGGCCGATTTGTCTTTCCGCCCTTTATTAGAAATCATGTTCGACGGTCGCGCAGTGTAGGGTCCAGTGGCTAGGGGCAAGATTAATACAAATAGCCCACAGGATCCGAGGCCGGCACCCCTGGAAAGACACACCACTCCCGATAGGCCAGGCAGAGGATACCCGCCGGTCGTCGCTCTCCGCGTGGGGGATCGTGTTCTGCGGCGGTCGCATGCGTGCTCAGTGGGTTGTAGAGCACCCGGCTAGTATGGCCCAAGAAAGGGACGTCTCCTCGTCTTGGAGGCCAGAGAAGGCTCAAAGGGCGAACCAAAGTCTCTCGTCTGGGCAGGGGTTCCGCCGGGTGAACAGCAGTATGGGATAGGCAGGAAGTGGTGAATCCAGTCAGCGCCCGCCGCGGTCCGCGCCCATCAAGTCCGCAGAATGCAGGTGGGGAGTGCAGAGCAGGCACCAAAGCAGTTAAAATGGGATGCAGCGGGACTCTAACCTCCAAGCCCCTCAGGTTTCATCGAGGGGGCCCCCAACGTCAGCCACAGCGGAGGCGGTCCAGAGCGCTCTGCAGGACCCAGGGGGTGGAAAGGCCGAAGTGTTTCACGAAGGCCCGCCGCGCACCACACCAGGCTTGGGGCCCCTCCACGAAGCTGTCAATGCAGAGTTGCTAGTCCCTGCTGCCACTCCGTGACCCCCAGTGCGGTGAGAAGCAAAGCTAGTGTTGAAAGCGGGGAGGGGGATGAAGAGTGTCGAGCGCAGGGCAGGGTGTGCAGTCGGGGCCCGACAGTTGATGGGCCCCTCCACGGTGGGGTGCCGTGCTGGATAGCAGGGTCGGGCGCTTACTGTCTGCCTCGGTGGAAGGGGGTGCTTAGCTGGGTCGTTACACTCACCGCTGTGACTCCTCCGCAGGCCTCTGAATGTGAAGGCCGACGTGCCTCCAGAAGGCCCATGCGTCCGTCTCTGTGCCCTCGCCACGGGTCACAGCCGTACAGAGAGCCGTCGCGTATCCCGCTTAGGCGTTCCGAGCCCATAAACAGGCTCCAAACGTTGTTTCCGGCGGTCGGCGTGGCCCAGCCAGCTCCCGGGTGAGACCAGGGCGCAGTGGGCGGCTCCCCTCTCTGCCGAGGTTCAAGGCCGCGGCCTCAGCTCCGAAGCCGGGCCCCTCAGCACTGATCGCCTCCTGCCGGGGGTTAAAGCGCTCGCCCTGGCCTCTAGAGCGATCACCGGGACTGGGCAGGGTCCCGCAGTGCGTGTGGCAGGAACCGGGATGCTTCAGCAAAGAGCACAGACGTTTTACAAGCAGTTTAGGGCCAGAGGCCAGTGAAAAAGTTTGGCGGTCGGAGCAGAGAAGACGAGGCACGTCTTAGCTCACCGCCATCTTGGCCACGCCCCCTGAATGCTTCTAAATGGGAGAAATTTAAAATGAAAAGTTACCTTACCGATTATGTTAACTCTTCATTTTAATTTTCTCCTATTTCAAAGTGTCAAATTTACAAACACCAGGCCTCTTGTTTCTAATGGCCAGTAGACACTGTGAAACGTAGTCTTTTTTTTTAAATGGCAGAAATTTAAAGTCCCGAAAATGTTCTATATTTGGAATATTTTTGCAGAACATCCTTCTGCACTTTAAATTTCTCCCATTTAAAATAAAATGGTTCTATGCTTGCTTAATACAAATAACGTGCCACATATGGCAAAAGGTATGTCCTGTGCCACAAGGTCATAAGACGCAGGTTCTCAGCCATTCATGCACATATGTCCCATTCATATGCACACATGTGCACTCATTCATAAAGACTAAACTCTCACTGTCACACATGGCAGCCCTGTCATAGTGCACCTAGTAAAAGTATTTTTTTTCAAATCATAGTATCTGGCTCTATGGACAATTGCTAATAGGTGGACTTGGCCCTCCCCCAAGAAACCTATCTGGTCTCCTGTGATGTCCCTCAGCTGTGCTGCTTTGGTTCCCAACCCAGTTCCATGCTACCAATGCCATGAAAACAAAGGGCACAGCGATACTTCTGAGAAGGGGCTGATTTTCTATATGGAATCTAGGGATATCAACAAGGGAGGGAAATGGGTTGGTATTCAGATTAGCTGAGGAGTCTGCTTCTAACACCATACTCAATCGATGATCCCAATGAAGGTAAGGAACAATTCTATACAGATTTCCTACCAAAGTTAGCACACACAGCTAAAGGCCAGATCATAATCCCGGGGACTTCAATTGCAAGATCAATCCTGAATGGGATAGGTCATCTACCCTGGCACAGAGGACCTAAACTTGGAGTTCGTTTGGAGGGAACAACATCAAGGCGACACAGACTACAGTTTTTATATAATGCTGACAGATCACATGCTCACCTAGATCACTTTCTCTTTTCCAGGGCATTAAGACTGCAAATAGTCAATGAAGACATACATCCAAAAGTGCTTTCCGATCATGCATCGGTCTAGCTCTTTTTTTGCACATGGTAACCACCTACACAAAGAACAGTAACCCATGGATAACGAATGAATTAGCCCTGAGTGACTCAGTAGTGAAAGGCCATATAAATGATGCACTAATCCCCTATTGCCAGAAGAATGATAACAGCGACATTCGTAGCAGTGTGCTCTGGGATGCTGCGAAGGACATAGTCACGGGGGATTAATTTCCCACACCATGACCCATGAGAGCCAATGAAAACAGAGAAAACAAGAACTCAAAGACAAGTTACGCAACCTAGAAACGCAACATAAGCAGGATAATTTCCTTCACACCTGTAGAGCCTTATGCAAGGTATGAGACAAGGCGTATAGGTTGCTAGCTTATAAACGTAGACAGGCCAGCATGAGAAATCATATCCACAAAATTATGGACACACAAGGTACCCTACAATCTGAAACCAAGAACCTTATAAGATGTTTTTCCAACTACTACCAATCTCTTTTCACAGCTGAACAGTTAACCCCAGTTGCACAAGGTGCCTATTTGGCAGCTTCCTAACCCACTGATGGAGGCTGACTGCCTCCAGCTGGAGGAAGAAGTATCAGCCGAAGAGGTTCAAGCAGTCATACACAACCTGTCGGGCGGAAAGGCTCTTGGACCTCATGGCTTCCTGGACTATTTTTACAAGACATTCATACACACCCATGAGAACCACTAAAAACAGTGGGCCCAATTCACAGAAAAAACTTAAGACAAAATCCTAAACTTACTACCATTTTGGTATTCACAGAATGCACTTACTACTTCTGGTATTCACAGAATGCATTTACTACTTCTGGCATTCACAGAATGAACTTACTACTTTTGCTATTCACAGAATGGATTTACGACTACTAACTTTACGTCCGCACTCGGGCCAGAATTTCCGCCTCCGAAGCGGAAGTTCCGCACCTGGAGCGGGAAGTCCGCTTGCGGGCCGGAAGCTCCGATTTCGGGCCGGAAACTCCGCTCCCGGGTCGGAAAGTCCGCTCTCGGGCCGGAAGCTCAGATTTGGGGCCAGAATACATTAACTGTGGCCATTGATTATTTGAGACAAGGGTAAAAACCTGTCAAAGTCCCTCCCATCCCCCACCATGCATCAGCTGACACACTCCAGCCAATCCCAGCCAACAGCTCCAGTTTGCCATGATGTTGCAAGTGCCTACCATCCCCCACCATGCTCCAGCTGAAGCCAATTAACACTAATTGACCAGCAGCAAAAAACATTTAAAAGCAACACACAGTAAAGGAACAGGTTTGGCCACAGAGAGTTTGTGTTCACAACGCTGACACTGGCAGAGAACAATGGAGCTATTGAGGAGGAAGAGGAATTTCACTGCAGAGGAGACCACCATGCTTGTGGAGTTTATAGTGAGGCACCACAAACGCCTCTATGGACTCCCACCCTACTGCACCAGTGGGACACAGAAGGCAGCCCTATGGCAGCAATTAGCCACTGCTGTCACAGCATTGGGGGAAGAGAGGCGCACAGTCCAGGACATCAAGAAAAAGTGGCAGGATGAGAGGCAGAGGGTGAAGGAGAAATACTCCCGAATTGAATTAAATCGGATCCTCCCTGCTGCCTACTCTGGACCCCGCATCCGCCTCACCCCACTGGAGGAGGATATCCTGACCACAATACACCCCCACTTGCTCCATGGGCTGCCTGTTAGTGACGTCCGCTACGCGGTACCAGGTAAGTGGGATGAAAAGAAAAAGTGCATGAAAAGATTGTCTGTGTTGCACTGTCATTGTGAATAAGGAAGTAGTCCAAAGTGTATATAAAAATTATAGTCAGTCAGAGACTCATGTGTCACCCTCTGTATGTTGCACCACAAGTCCCACAATCCTTAGCAATGGAAATGGCAAATCCCTCCCCCACTTTAGAAAACATGGGCACTGTACTGTTGCAGTAATACACAAGCCTGCTAAGTAGCAATTGACAAATATCAGCAGAGATGCGCCAGTAACAATGCGACACGCAATCCAACTCTTGTGCAACCACGGATGCGTCACATTTACAATGCGGTGCACTGTGGCGCAGGGATAGACAGATGTGTGTCGCATCTGATGGCATTAGGGGGGTGCTTTGCTGGAGTAGTGTCGCTAGTGTGACGCAACTCCAACAATGTCCATGGACCGCCTACACCTAACGTTCTGTGCCACTCATTACATGTGCCTCAAGCAGGCGTAAGTTTGCGTAGCACCACCCTATGAAAAGTGACTCCGTGAAATCTCGTCGATTACACTGCATCACTTGTACGAAGCATAACCAAAGAAACGCACACCCTGCCTACATCACAGCTGATGCATGTTTAATGTAGCGCAGGGCTGCACAACGTGACGCATCCCCATAGATGCATTACGTTGTGAATAAGTCTAAATGTGTCACCTGTATTACCCCACCGCTGTGTCACAGAAGTGACGCAACGGCGGTGTAAATGTATTCCAAGGGGCGTGTAAACCTGCCACAAATTATCCAAGAAGTAAATCACCCTGTGCCAGCTTAAATCACGAAGCAGAAGGTGAGAGAATCATCAGATCAAAATAGTCATACACCTATTCTGTTGTACATTTCCCACCCTGCCACGCCATTACATCCCCAACGCACCACTGCTTCTACCTGCCCAGTCTGCGGCAGTACTGCACAACACTGTTAGCATGCAGAAGAAATGGGAAATCACCGAAAAGTTCCACAAGCACATTTCCCATTTGTTTACTTTTCTCTCTTCTCACCCATTGACATATTCAGCCAGAGCACAGACAACTGCAGTAGCAGAGGTCACTGCATCTACAGGGAGGAATCACCATCGTACAGAGTTAGGCATACCACCCTCACCGACTGGTAAGTCAAAGTGGCCAGGAGATGGTCAAAAAGCATAAATTGTCAGGAGTGACAGAGGGACATATAGTGCCCACATATGAAAGTCAGCCAGAGATGAAATAATTGCTGCATTACTATTGGAGTTGTCAATGGACATCCAACTTTAGCAAATGATAATTGTGAACAGCGAAAGACAAAATATTAAAGTCCACACAGCTGGTCATGTACCACTTACATTGGCTGGCTTTTGTGTTGTCCATCAACAAAACACGGTAGTGGACCTCACATCATGATCCGTAGACATGTCATTGTGATATAGGTTGCATCTAGGTAGTGGGCCCATTCTAAGTTATATGTGGGATCAATCATGAGATTAAGTATGACACACTTCAGCAACGCTGGTGCCCACAACTGCTTGTGCTCATCCTTTGTGCCAGAAATCTAGTGCATCACATGTGGCTGCAGAAATGTAAAGTAGCAAAACACACTTATCATTGTAGGAAAAACGAGGTCCTCCCATAATCTAAGAAACACACTGACTTCTGCTACAAGGTTGGCTGTGCCATCTGTTCAGGGCCCACACACTGTTCCGGTGCTGGGCCAAGGGAAGTAAACCCAAGAATAAATCAGGCTGAATGCTCATTAAATGTGCCTTTCACCTCCACCGTATGTTGTATGTGTTATACAACACTGCTGTCCTGCATCACAATATGCTCACATATGGCATTTGAACAGATGCAAGATCAGACCCTGGTGGCTAATGAAAGGATGACACAAAATGTATGCCAAGTGAGTGCAGAATGGACATACAATAGTACAATGAGTCATATGAAGTGACCAGAACACAACCGGCTTGCATTCCAATGATCGGAAAAACCATGATGAAAATAGCATGGCTGAGGCCAACACTGATGCCAGTTGTGTACCTTTGAGATGGATGTAGGGGCTGCTAAGGTGAATCTTCATGCAGTTACACCTGCAAAATGACTTGGCTGAAGAGCAACACTCTAATCCAGTGCAGGCGGAAGGCATCAAAGCTTCTCAGCCTATCCGCAATGTGTGAGCATAACCAAATGTTACATTCTGCTTGCCTCCTCTCCTACCGTATTCACATGTATAGGTGAGTGTTTGACATATGAGGTTTGGATGTCTGCTGTACAAGACACCAATCGTCGTCAGCTAAGTAGTACCATGATATTGGAAATAGAGTATGCAAAGAGAGGACACTCAAAGGATGGACATAAGAAATCTGTGTTCTCTCATTCAAAAATGAGCTGTGTGACTTCATGCGTAGGGAAGCACAAATGAGCAACATCATGTCCCTGACTATTGCACATCTCACACATGAACCCCTTTCTGACTTGTCAACAGACATTAGACTCTCAAAATATGTAAGTCTTAATGGCAAAGGTGAAAGCAGTGTAATGCGGAAGATTCCGGGTCATTTATTCCTTCCTATCAGTAACCTTCTCATACAAGTGTGTCAGTTGATGTGTCAGTTGATATGTCATCCTATTGATGTTAGTGCTGTGTGGAGGTAACGGCTGGCAACTGCTGCATGTGAGCAGATGCCTACATGTAAAGTTCATGAGGTAAACATGCTGCACATTGTCCTGGATTACCCACAAATGGTCATTGAGAATGACATGTTGGCTCAGAGCTACCATCTGTTGTTAAAAAATATAGACCTGCATGTCTCATCACAGCTGCTGACAGGATGACACCACACCAGCGGACACCATCCCAGGGACTGCATGACATCCTGGCTGCAGTAGTGAAACCCTCGCGCACCTGTCCTTCAGGTAATTCTGGCATGAGGTGTGTCACTAGCTTAGATTCCTAAGCCATGACAGAGATCAAGATTCCCCTCTGCATGTAATCAGCAGTTGTTGTTTACAAAGTGAAATACAAATCAGGAGTGTCATGTGCCTGTCTGTCAATTAGTGATGCAGATCATTGAGAATGTTGTCACTTCCCTCTACAGCTGCTGGATCAGGGACAGCTATGTCTACAAAAGCTATGAGGAGACAGGTCCAGCAGGTGACACTAGGGGGGGACACTAAGGGACAGAAAGTTGTGGCTGGAGCTGGTGAGTTTGCTTGTATCATGTACATCTCTGTGTAACACCTCAGTGCAATGGTGTGAGCTGTCATTTGTGGTGGTACCCTACACAGGTCACATGATCCTCATCTGTTGATGCAAAGTACAGTTAATACAAACCCTTGTGTTGCACCACATGTTATACCAGGTCAATCCCTAATACGGTTGCAACCCCTGTTCCAGGGGATGCTGAGGATGAGGATGACAGGCCTATGACCAGTGCAGGCCGACGGGGAATCACTGGGGAGAATCCCCTGATCCTCCAAGCAGTGATGTCGGCAGCAAGTACTGCTCAAGAGGAGGAGGATGAATTTCCTGAGGACGTCGACTTGGTGGATGACGAGGACAACATGTCTGATGACGATACAGATGCCAATGAAAGCTATCGTGCCAGATTGGCAAAATCGGTCAGGACATCACATCCTCTGCCAAGCAACGTTCGTCAGCCTCCTCCCAAGCAAAGTATGGCCTGTCCCCAGCATCGAGCAAACCAGCCACAGCATCCACGTATCACAACACAGACATCACTCCCTCACAGCCCTCACGTCCAGGACCAACATGGTGGTTCCCCTTCCCACTCTTCCCTAGACAGTGTATCCCTGCCATCCTCTCCACCATCTGGGGGAAGTACCAGCCATGTTGTGGTGCCGGTACCCCCTGGGCACCATTCTCCTGCCCACAGGCTCCCACCTGCCACCCCAGCCCCTGCTGTTGGACCTGCTCGTCCCATCCATGGCAGACAGCTGCAGAGAGGGCCTGCACCTGGCTATGATGGCCAGTGGGAGCAGGACTTCTTCCAACAGAAGACAGATGTGAGGCAGGACATTTGTGCCATAGGGGCTACCCTGTCCGACATGTCGGAGTCCCTGCAGGACATGGTCCACTTCCCTCAGGTGGTGGACAGGCTGAGCCAAGTTTTGGATAGGATGGATAGGACTTGTCAGGACATGTCTAGAAATATGCGAGGCATGATATCCATCCAAAGGGAAGAGAGTGCAAGACACCATGCCTTGGCCATGAAGATGATGGAGGGCATGTTGAAAGTGATCCAAAGTCTCCCTTCACGGTCAACGCAGGGAGGGGAGCCATCATATCTGCCCACAGGACAGCACATCCCCACACCTGTACCACCAACTGCACAGCAACAGAGCAAAGGTACACATCCACACCAGCGGACTGAACTGGCATTCCCACCACCAACCCCTGCACAGGCACTCCCGCCACCTGCACAACCACCACCAATCCCTGTACAGGCACTGCCACCACCTGCACAACCACCACCAACCCCTGTACAGGCACTGCCACCTCCTGCACAACCACCACCAACCCCTGTACAGGCACTGCCACCACCTGCACAACCACCACCAACCCCTGTACAGGCACTGCCACCACCTGTACAACCACCACCAACCACTGTACAGGCACTGCCACTACCTGCACAACCACCAACAACCCCTGTACAGGCACTGTCACCACCTGCACAACCAACACCAACCCCTGTACAGGCACTCCCACCACGTGCACAACCAGCCCTTGTCCAGGCACAAACATCCAATGTGCATACACCATCTGCCCCAGCACATGTAGATGACCCTGGACAGTCCCAAGGACAATACCCACCTTCACGTAGGCGATGAGCCAGACCTGACCCCTCCGAGCGGTCATCACCCCCCAAATTGCGATGTCGCAAGCACAATCGTCAGTGACAGGAACCCCAAGACAATTTAACCACGTGAATGTGTGTTGAACAAATAAAGACCTACAAAAAAAGACTCTGTTGTGTATCATGTCCTGTGTAACGATGTGGGTGGCCTAGAGATGTGAGAAGGTATGTGTGTGTGTGACACAGTTACAAGTATAACCCATCATTGCAAAAAGCCATTATGTGCATAGCAGATGACTCACCAAATATTTGTCCATATTCTGAACCAGACATTCAAAATGAAGTCAAACAAGTTGAAGTAATTAGAATTCCTCATTGAAATTTATGAAGGTGCAGAAGAACAACCGTCCGTTTGGAAGGGAGAAAGGAAAACAAATGATGATCTTAATGCAGAGGGAGAAAGGAACCTGGATTGGGGTGGGGCAAAAAAAATATAACACGTCAGGAAGAGTCAGGGAAAACAGTCTATTTACAAGGGGAAATGGAAATAATAGTTCATGACAACGTCTCCGTCAAAAGTCAAGTATCCTTCTGGTCATCCTCTAGGACCACAATGTCCAGATGCTCTGAGTCTGATGCAGGCACACGGCTGGCGGGTGCAGGAACAGGCACCACTTGTGTTCGTGACACACGAGGAGTACGGGGGAAAACAGTGTGGGGCAACGGACAGGGGGAGACATTGACGGTGGTATGGGAAGGGATTTGGGAGACATGGCTGTGGCCATTGAATTGATGCTGGTGGTGAGGGTGGCCAGAGATCGGAGAATGTCCTCTTGCATCATGCGTACCTCCATACACACTTGTAGCATGATGCGAGCGGAAATGTCTGGCTGACCCTCACACATCCACATCAAGTCCACTGGCACAGCCACAGGAGGAGCAACACCGGGAGGGGCCTGGGGGGGACAGGAGGGATGTGATGCCCCAGGTCCGGAGCCAATTATGTCGTGGAGCTGGCAGCTACGATGAGGGGGACTGGTTGCAGGGGATGCAGCTGGAGCCCCCGATGGAATGGGGGACTCTAGAGGTAGGGAGGGGCTGATGGCAGGCCCAGATTGTGTGTTGGCCTGCCCCGAGAACACCTCTTCAGGGTCCACAGGTAAAGAGTTTTGGGGAGAGTAGCTTTCCACCACATCATGGGCCGAGGTGTCGTGTTCACCCCCCCTTCAATGTCTGCAGCCTCCACCTGGGATGTAGCACCAGCATCAGGGTGTCCCTTGTCAGTCCGGGTGGGCACAATCCCCTTGCCTCTTGATGTTGAGGGTCCCTCCTCATCCTCCTCTTCCTCGCTGGTGCGAAGAGGGTGTAGCCGCCTCCGCACTGGTGGCCTCGCGCTCCACACCTGGTCCTGCTGCCCTTCCATTTCGCCAGCTGTGCCTGCTGAAATGTAAGCAAAAATGTTATGGTTGTGTCATGCAGGACGAGACACATACATAGATGAGCCAAGGTCAGACTTTATTTTCCTCTGATCACACTCTACAGTTGTCAGTGTCTATGAGCTCACATTACATGTATGTTCACTGTCATTTACTGGATTGAGTCTGACATGGACATCTCACGAGGATGTTTGTGGCTTACACAACTGTATTGGCCAACCCTCAACCTGGCATTCTGGTGGTCTGTGTGTCCTGCCACTGCTACATGTGCAGGTTCCAAAAGCAGTCCACCAATGGAGAACATGAAGAGTCCTGATTTCTTGGATTTTGGCCATTGATAGGGAGTCGCAGCTATTTAACGTCTGGACAAGTGTCATCTGCTTTGTAGCATTGTATGGGACAAGACAAGTGGCGAATGTGGGTCACACATCCACAGAGGGTCTGGGCTATTTCTTTAGCTACATTGTGAGTCTAGCCTTTTGCTGTCCCCACACATGATCTGACAATCCAGTGGCACATATTGGCTTTGGTGACTGATAAGGTAGTGCAGTACACCGCTGAACAGTGGGGGATTGTTGCGACAGCTACCTGTACATGTGAAATGTCATACAGGCCACTGAGGGTGAGACGTCTGTCAGTGGACACACCTTGCAAATTTAGAAGCGCTTAAAAGTGATGCAAGGATGTCAAAGTCTATCTTGACTCCATGGCACATGATGATTTGTCTCAATTGGAACCCAAACTGTACAAATGCAATGCAAGTCACAGCATCCAATACCCTTTGGACTGCCATGCGCACACTGGACAGTGTCTGTACCATTGCTCATCCAATGCACTCATCAGTTATGATTTCCTAGTTCCAATTGTAGTGGTGCGGGAAGAGCAGATTTCAGTATGAATGCACAATTGTGGCTCATTTAGCCAGTTGTCATGACGAAACTACAACTCCCAAAATGCACTCTGCCCTGTACAGTCCATATGCCACAGTGTGACTTTTTAATCTTGGTGACTGCTGCATGGACACGGAATTTGTGAATGGAGGCATGGGACACACAATGGTACAGCACTGTTTCACTCACATCATACTCCCAGACACATTTTGCATATGATGCACTTACCATGTCCCTGCTTCTCATGCTCCTCCAGCTGAGCATGGAGGGTCGGCCAAGCTGCTCGCAGGACCCTCCTGTACAGTGGGGAGAGGCGAGGATGATGCACATGGTGCTGGGAAGACTGGCCCACCAGCTCCTCAGCCTTGTGCCGGGACCACCGTTTTAGGTCCTTCCAGTGCTTGCGGAATGCCCTCGCACTCCTGGTGTGGACTCCCACTGCACTGCAGCGCTCACCGATGTTGGCCCACAGCCTGGCCCGGGCTGCATTGCTCAGCTGGTGTTCAGGGTCCCCATATAGCTGAGGATATTTGGTCAGCAACCCCTCAGCCAAGATGTCTAACTCCCTTTCAGTGAAAGGGGGTGCCTTCTCTTCGTAACCCTCAGCCATTATGGGGAAAATAGGAATGATGAGAGCAACAGGATGTCAGAGGATCTGATCTCTGATAGAGGATGACTCAGAATGAACACAAAATGGCTGCCAACTATTTCCTGTGATGTATTTCCTGCCTCCCACTTCCTGTAAAACATTTCCTGTATGAAATAATGTGATCCGGGTGATTTTCAGAGTTTACGGCCCGTAAGCGCAGTTTCCGGTTCCGGAGCGGAGGGTCCGCACATGCGCATTACGCTCCGTGATCGGGACTTCCGCTTTCGGGCCGTAAACTCCGAAAGTGACCCGGAACACATTATTTCATACAGGATATGTTTTACAGGGAGTGGGAGGCAGGAAATACATCACAGGAAATAGTTGGCAGCCATTTTGTATTCATCTTGATCCATCCACAATCAGGAATCAAATCCACTGCCATCCTTCTGTTCTGTTGTGGATAAAAATGAAATGACAGTGCATTTGAGAATTATAAATATGTAACAAAAGGGGGAAGAGACCATTTAATGACATTTCCGCACGGATGGGGTGGGGGGGGGCTGACACAACATCAAACCCCTGTTTCAGTTTCTCCTACTTTGCATTATGGTATATGTAGTCCATATTGGGTGCTCATTACCAGAGTTGTGTGATGTGTTACGTAACATTGGGGCGGAGCAGTGTCGATATATCACAGACACATGGTGTCTGATTCACCCATGACATCACTCACGTTGTGGGTGCATCATTTGTGGGGGAGTCACATCTGTTGAGGGCACAGGCCAGACAATGCTATGGTTATGGCCTTTTCTGATTAAGTGACCCATCCTCATGAGGTCCGGCTAGGTCTCTCAGAACATGTATCATTTTCCATCTGCGTCAATAGATTCTTTAGGGACATCCACTACACTGATCATGGGCACATGAGTTGAAGCACGCTCAACCTTTTGACTACTGTCAACAGCTGTGATTTACATGCAGTTAGTGTGGCTTGCAAAGTTGTCTCAGGAAGGAATTTATTGACACAGTCGTGTATATCCAAGTTTCATCATTGGCAACAGACAGCAAACCACATTTTGTCCATTCCACTACAGGTTGCTCATGTGAAAAACGGGGCAACGAGCTGCTCACGGGCTTGCATGCCCTGACCTTGGCTATGTGCAATGGCCCGGTTTACCAGATTCAGAGCTAGCCGAGGTTCCAGCGGTATGTGTAAGCCATGCGTTAAGGCAATGTTGTGCAAAACACAACAGGCTAATATGATCTTGCACACGACTTCTGGGGAGTACAGCAGCACACCCCCTGTACGGTCTAGACATCTGAATCGCGACTTCAACAGACCAAAAGTGCGCTCTATGATGGCTCGAGTCCGTATGTGTGCACTATTGTACCTACGCTGTGGTACAGTGTTTGCACGCCTGTAAGGGGTGAGGAGATGTGGGGTGAGTGCATACCCAGCGTCACCTGAGGAGTGGAGAAAGGGGAGTTGGTTACATTTCCCTCTTTGAATTGCACAGGACATGATCTATACTGTATTACATGCAGTATCTCTTGGGCCATGTATGTAGCTTTATGATTCTTATTGTACAATGATTAATGTTGGGGGGCATTCAGACATTTCAACAACACATTTACCTAATTTCTAACGCTTGGTACTTACCCAGTAGCCACATGTTGCCAAATTCTCCCGCAGCCATCCGCCGGGCAAGAGGTGACATGCGGAATATGAAGCTGTCATGGGTACTGCTGGGAACACCGCATGCACATTAATGAACCTCCCACTGGCATCACAGACAGCTTGCACGTTGATGGAATGCCATCGGTATCTGTTGCAGAAGATGTGTGCAATGTGGCGGGGTGGCTGAAGGGCCACATGGGTACAATCAATTGCACCCAGCACACGTAGGAATTGTGCAATGAGATAGAAATCTCGTGCTGCCCTTTGTCTCAGGGCCAGTGTACGTGGCATTTATATGTGGTTGTGGGATCTTGCAGTGATGCATCTCAGTACCTGATGCAGGCACCGCGACTGGCTCGCCTGGGATATGCCCACATGGTCACTGGAGACCCTTTGGAAAGACCTAGTGGCAAAGAAATGGAGCGCAGAAAGGATCTTGAGATATGCTGGGATTGCATGTGAGCAGCAGGTCACAGAGTCAAGTTCCTGCCCCCACTCACATACCATATCCAAGATGACTTCTGGAGGGAAACGGTACCTGGCCCTTACATCTTGGCTGGAAATTCCAAATAGGTTGATCCTCTGTCTGAAGATCCTCTCTGCTCTCCTCCTCCTCAAGTAGTTTTGCCGCATGGCAAGGGGCAGTGCAACAAACACATTCAGTGACATGTTGAAAGGGTTTGTGTGTGTCTGCTCTGCAGTTATACATGCTGCAGAGCTAGGATTGGCTGGAGTGTGTCAGCTGATGCATGGTGGGGGATGGTAGGGACTTGGACAGGTGTTTACCCTTGGCTCAAATGATCAATGGCCACAGTTAATGTAGTCTGGCCCCAAATCTGAGCTTCCGGCCCGAGAGTGGAGTTTCCAGCCCGAAATCGGAACTTCCGGCCCGCAAGCGGACTTCCCGCTCCGGGTGCGGAACTTCCGCTTCGGAGGCAGAAATTCCGGCCCGAGTGCGGACGTACAGTTAGTAGTCGTAAATCCATTCTGTGAATAGCAAAAGTAGTAAGTTCATTCTGTGAATGGCAGAAGTAGTAAGTGCATTCTGTGAATACCAGAAGTAGTAAGTGCATTCTGTGAATACCAAAATGGTAGTAAGTTTAGGATTTTGTCTTAAGTTTGTTCTGTGAATCGGGCCCAGTATTTGATGACATCCTAACACAAGGGGTGGTTATGGACCCGATGCTGGAATTCCATGAAATGCTTTTGTTAAAACCTGGGAAAGACTCGATGGCTTGCTCCGCACATCGCCCTATTGATTTGCTCAACACAGATGTTAACCTCTTCTGTGCCCATGACGAGATAGTCTCGTCATGGAGCACGGTCGCGCTGTGCCCATGACGAGACTATCTCGTCATGAAACCCACCCACGTGGGAAACGCCCGGCACAGGAGGGGGAAAGGGCGTGGCACCGAAGGGGTTAAAACATTCACTTCTGTGCTGGTTTGCGATTGCCCACGATCGGAGCCAAGTTAATGTTGCCACAACAAGCTGGTTTAATCAGGGAAAGCCTCACCAGGGTTGATTAGACTGTTTAATTCGACTGGCAATTGCTTTGATGGAGTGTGCTGAAAGAGCCCAAACTCGGTTGGTTCTTTTCTCACTTGATGCGGAAAAGGCCTTTAATAGGGCAAATTGGCAGTATATAGTCAAGGTCCTGAACAATACCCCTCTAGGTATGAAATGATGGATACCGGCAAACTTTTAAAAGCCAGCCACATGAATAAAAGTGGAAAGCAAGTACTCTTCCCAAGTTCCCATTATAAGGGGCACAAGGCAGGTTTGTCCCGGCCCCATTAATTTTTGCACTCACAATGGAACCTTTCATCCAAAAAATACAAAAGAACCCGGCTATTACATGGATTTGGGTAGGCGCATGGGAGTTTAAACTAGCGGTGTATGCAGATGATATCTTACTCTTTCTTACAGAGCTCAAGACCTCTATTTGAGCACTGGAAGACTAGCACTATTGATGAGGCTTCTGGGTTCCTCATAAACTACACAAAATCTTGCAGCATAGCAGCCAAATACTTCTGACCCAACAGGCTTTGCCTCGACAAAGGTGTTCATAAAATATGATATCTCTTCATTAATCTACCACACAATTGTTTTGAATGTGGCTTCTTAACAATAAGCCACACCCAATCCCTGCACTTCCACCTGGGAGGCAAATATACCACTGCACCTTTGAATAATATACACTTTTGAGCATGTCTTACCACCCCTAGCACAGCAAGACTTCAACACAAAACAAACAGCACCTTTTGAAAAGGGGTTTTATTTAACAAAATGCAAAGACTCTATCACTTTTAGAATAAGGTTTGGGGTTTATTACATAATACTCTCTAAACAAAGGCTATCTCAGATACCAAATGCATAAGATTCAAATATATGTAACAAACTTATAATCTAAAGGCACGAATCAATAACTGAGCAAACTATAATACTGATTAATAAACAAGCAATAACTGATATAAGATAAGATACACTGGACGTACTGCAAGAGATCAGATATATATATATATATATATATATATATATATATATATATATATATATATATATATATATATATATATATATATATATATATATATATATATATATATATATATATATATATATATATATATACACACAGTAGAGGATCACTCTGGATGTGCACCTCCCACACCACAAAGAAAACACCTCAAACGATCACAGCCACTGGCTCACATCACAATGGCAATAACCATAAAACTCAATACATCACCTGGTGCATACACTGCCCACTTCTGACCGGGGGAATCACAGCCTGGGATCAAATCTCAGCAAGCCAGGGTTCAATCCGAGATAGACACGTCTGCCCTCGCTCGGAATTCAAACTCCCGCCAGACCAGTGGAGGCTTCCCTTCTTAATACAAATCCGAACATAACGAAGCTTCAGCAAGCCTCGCCCCCTCGTTCTCATGAGAGCCCGTACCAGTCTGCTCCAAGGCCACGGCATCGGTTGATAAGGCCTTTGCTATGGCTTCGAGACGGACCATGTACAGTCCTCTGATGAGAACCGGTTTTCTCTAGTCGGTAAAGTGCAAAAAACAGGAGGAAGAGCAGAACATGCCCTCCCCACTTTGCACTACATGCAAGCACAGAAAATAGCTTAAAATGGAGTTAGTTAGGCTATGCACACAGAAAGGCCCAAAGCAAGATGTAATTGAAAAGCAAGATGACATGAAAGCATGTCAAAGCTAATAAATAGTAAGCACTGCCATAAAGAAAGGTAAAGTCAGAAAACAGAATGACATTAAACCATGTCAAAGCCAATAGTAAGAACTAATAATTCTCATCAATGCACTATACAATACACATTCCTGCACAACTGCACGTCTTCAAATGCACATCCCACACGCTCTGCTCTTGGCAAGACTGTTCCACTCCATAACAGATCCCACTGAAAGACAGCAAGATTACAGGACAGAAGAGAAGCAGGCATATGCAGGACCATCCTACATTAAGGCTAGGGTACAATAACACACTAAAGTAAGTTAAAATGGTGGTAGATGGAGGTCATCATAGGGTGCCAAACCACAAGAGTGGCTCTTTCACTACAACAATACGGCCAACCTATTTAGGAATAACATCTCGCCCTACTGAGAGTCACATATAATGACATTTACCACTGGGGTAAATTTGAAATCTTGGGCTAGGAAGGCTGACATCCATAAAAATGAACTTTCTGCCCCGATTTCTCTACACAGATCAGACTTTCTCATAGCGCTTCCCGAAACTCATACTCAGCTTAAAAGGTGTCCAATTAGTTGCAAAGTGCAATAAGTGGGTTAAATTAAATCACAGGTTCAAAGAAAAAGAAAATGCATGTTGCGGTCCGGGTAAGATCATAGAGCGTCCTCATGGTAAGGCAGCATGTAAAGGATGTCGCATTAAAGGTAAAGCACTTCTGGGAAGGTGTAGAATGCACCCATAGCGAGGGTGTGGCCGTGGGCGGAAGTTATTATTTTTGCATTTTTATAGGGCGTGAACTTTACCAAAAGGTGCCAGAGCGCTTTACAGTAGTTGCAATACATAAGGACTTCAGAGGACATGAATTACATAAACGATACAAATAGATAAACTCTAGATTCACATAAGAATGGTAGTAATTACATAAGTCTACTAGAGATACTAGTGGTTCGAGTTGCATATATACAAGTTGCAAATTCACTCAGGGAAACTATACAAACAGATAAACTCTAAATTCACATAAAAATGGTAGTAAGTACATAAGTCTACTACAGATACTCGTGGTTTTAGTTACATATATACAAGTTGCAAATTCACTCAAGGTTAAATTTCAAGAAAAGTTGAAGCGATTAGAGTTGGACAAATATATATTACATATTTACAATGCATGATCTTCTCCCCATTGCTGGGGTTATTGCGGTGCTCATTCAGCCAGGCCTTCAAGGTGTTGTTGCACTCAAAGACGGTGATCTTGGGCCTGGAGGAATCCCCGAGCTGGTGATGTCCAAATGTCTTCCAGGCTTGATGGGATAGTGGCTTACCAGCTGGGCCCTAGTACAATGAAGTGGCCATCTGTCCTCCCCAAAGCAGCTGCGTCGAGGCAGCAGGTCGACCATGCCCCTTTTTCATCCTCATTCCTCGGCCCTCTGTTCATGTGCCACTGCGTTCACTGCCACACCCAAGGCCACATCACAGGATCACATGGTCTATGGGGTCAGTGAAGATTGTAGTGCAGGCTAGGTGATCTCCTTCCTTGCTGTTGCCTGATGGCAGCTGTTTACATGGTGTTGGCAGCCAATCACAGTCTCCACGGCCTTAACCGCTTCGCTGCACATTTTCCCGCTGTGCGGGTGAATTCTACGCGTGCACAAATCGGCCCTCGGCTGTCCGATGCACAAGCCCACCGTGATGTCAGACGGCCGTGGGCCGTCCGATGCACGGAAGAGGATAAACCAGGCTTCCCAGGCCCCAGACGGAGAGACACACGAGTCCCCGTCCAAGGCAGCGGCCATTGGATGGTTGGTCAAGAGGCCGTGGCCTCATATGTAGCATTCGTCGTCACTCTGCACTTCCCTCCACAGCAGGCGCTCAGCAGTGAGCAACAAGACCACGGCCTACCTTAAGAGCGCCAACCGGGGTCAGCAGCCAATTTTGTTACCAGCGCAAATGCAGGGCTGCCCCGGGCCCACGCAGGGGGCCCTCCTAAGAGGGCGGCCCCCTTTAGTGCCACAGGATGGCACAAAACGAGTCAGCCTCCTAGTGTCTGAGACCCTCGTGGGTCCCCCATGACCACGTCACTTCTGGGCAGGAGGGGGTGGGGGGGAGAGGTACATATACCTCTCCCGCCCACTGGTCGCCCTCTTTTTTATCCTGCCTGGACGCCGTTTGGTCGTTGGTTTGGCGTCAGTCCCCTTCCCCGGTGTTTTGACCGCTTGGTCCCGGTGAGTGCAGGGGTATTGCCTGCTCCCTCCCTCTAGTCTTTCTTCGTGTGTTACTGTGCGGGGGGGGAAGTCGTGCGTCATGGTGGGTGACCCGGGGCCCCGTGTGTTGTGGTGTTGGGTTGTTCGTCTGCATTTGCTGCCTTGATGTCCCCTATCGTCCCTGGCTTGGCTGAGTGCTGTGTTGTGGGAGCAGCCAGGCCGGGACGGCCTCCTGGCGTGGCTCGGGGGTGGGCAGTGGGGGAGCGAGAGTAGCGCTGGTGCGAGGCCCGGAGGGGCCTTTACCAGGGTCACTCGTTATGCGTCGCTTCCGGGACAGAATGGCTTTCATCCTCGGTGGTTCAGGGTGATTTGGGTTGCCTGGTGGTGTGTTGCGAGGGCTACGGCTCCAGGGTATTTTTGGGGTGGTGGCCTGTCTATCCGTCGCCACGGTGTAGCTACTGGTACCCTTTAGACTATGTTTTACTGGTCGACTTGATCATTAGGGCAGTTTCCCCCCATCACAGAGTGCCGCTCGCCGCGAGGGGCGTGCATGAGCCGTAGTGCATAACTGCAATTCAAAACTCCATGCCGCGGCGAAGCGGGTGTTACGGGTCCCGATTTGAGGGGCAGATGTTGCGGGCCATGGGTTGTGGCCGCCGGTGGTCTCTTTGTCGGTCGCGGGGGGCCAGTGAGCGGGATCTCGGGGCCCACGGACGGTAGCTCCTTGCCTCATTAGTCGGTCACGGGGTGCAGGGAGGATGCCACAGGAATGTGTGGGCCCTCCTCGTCACGGCAGGAACCATGCAGCTGCCCTTGACACCGTTTTGCAATCCTTCGCACCGTCCAGACTGGTCCCGGGAGATTCTTAGTTTTCCTGTATCGTGGCGAGTGCGTCCTCCTCCCCCCCTACTCAGGGTCATCAACCAGGACTGGGCAGCTTTCCTCGGCCATGCTTCCTTCGCCTCATGTGGGGTTACGGTGGGAGCACGACTTGGGTGAGCTTGGCTGGGCTAAGGCGGGGCCTCGGTTGTAGGGGAGGACTAGCAAGCGCTGCGAGGCTCCCTCCACCACTGTTCCTGGGGAGGCATGATCGCGGCAAGGGGGTCTACCGTGCGCTTTTAGCGGCCTGAGACGGGGCCTCGGCCCACGTGGGCAAGGGTCGCATGGGGGGAGGCTTTGAGGCCGCGCTGTTCACTCTCGCTTGGCGGGATCGCACATCAGGTCAGATCCTCGGCCCATTGCGTGTGCCCATCAGCTAGGCTGATCACCGTCTTCTCGGCTCTTCTCCAGGGCTCAGGCTTCCTGTGCCACTGTATTATGGGTTATAAGCGGATGATCTGTCCATTTGTTCACAAATTAGGTGATCGTCTCCGGAATGTGTTTCTATTGCAGTCGGCTGCTAGTTTTGGTCGCCAGTGGTTGTGTTAAGTTAGCACTGTCTTACTGCTCGCATTGGTAATCTTACAGCTCTAAAAGCTCTCTTTGGAGTTTCTTATTACTACCTCCTGTCCGGCTGACTTGTGTGTTTTATGCATGGGCGGTCTGCCGAGGGTCAGCTGGTGATGTGGGTGCCGCCGGCGTGGTTGACATGGTTTGAGGGGGAGGGCAGTGGCGTTGCGGCGGATGAGAGGTTGGATGGTATTGGTAGTCCACATTTCTTGGTGGACATGCTGCCCTCGCGGTGCCGCTTTGTGGCGGGGCAGGCAGCGACAGTTTGTCGTGTAGGCACACAGCGTGCCGTCTTTGTATGGCCTTCTCATTACGGAAATGGGATAAGATAACTAGGTTGAGTGCAGACCGCTTCCTGAGCCAAAAAAAAAAAAAATTGACAATTGATTTGGCATCCTCTTGAGGACGCTCTCTTGTCCTGCACGGTCCCCAATCGGGAAACAAGATGCCACTGTATCCTTGGACCTTTCACTCCTCTTTGCTTTCTGAAGAGGTTTGAATTTGTTTTGTTCTGTTGGTTCTCCTCTCCTTCGTTGGGAATGTTGTAGGGAGCCGGATTGTAATTTGCAACGAGCCGTTTGGCTTTGGCGCCTCGATGCCCTTTTGGGTGAATGTGCCTGTTGTGGGGGATCTGCTAGTCACTCTTGCCATCACACGAGCCTTCTGACCATGGGGAGGTATTTGTCATTTTGAAAAGTGAGAACTCTGGTTTGCAGATACAGTTATGTCATGCGAGGTCACGATACACACAGAGTTTCTTCGGACACAAGCCGTTATCATCGCAGGTTGCCTATTGCGGTGAATGGAAATGGATAGCAGATAATTGGTGTTGAGGTTTTTGGGATACTTATAGTGTCGTACTTTAATATTCGGGACCGCGTAGGGGACAGGGCCCTACCCCTGTCTATCTTGGTATTAGCGAACCGCAAATGGTAAATGCGGCATGTACGAGTGCTTTATATATCGTTCTAGCTATGAATGCACTGTGTACACGTTATTCAGCTTCACTACGCGGGTTCCATTTTGGAAGCAGTGGCCATCTTGTCATTGCCCTCACATAGGCTATAATGGAGTAAATACGGGCCTCTCAGTACATGGGCTTTCCCTCTGACTTCTCTGTGACCTGGGCAGCTGGCTCTGCTGCCCCGGGTCAAACCGGTCTCACGAGCTCCCCTTCCTCCGTCCACCTGTGATTAGCATCAGGGCTTGACCCGTCATAAAACCCTTTCATTCTATACAATCCTCCGGCTAATCTCTTCCACACCTGCTTGTTCCTGCTTTATGACTTGTTTCCCAAAACAGGAGATGCTCATGTTTATTGGAGGGTCTGTTTACATCCGATGTGGGATCTGAACCTTACTGTATAAATCATTGTGGGCTGGCCGAACTGGAATGTGGGATGGTCATCATGACTCTGCCTTTTCTTTGTAATGTACACTTGTATATTGCCGTATCATAAAACCTAGGAATGTATGCTTGAGGCAGGGAAAAGCGTATTTAAGATGAAGTCCGTTCCTATGATTTTCAGCAGTCTCCTGAGAACATACACGCTGTTGTACTTCTAGGATACCTGTCATTGGTCTGCAGCCAATAAACGAATCTTTGACTTCACCCAGAAGACTCTGTGTTTCTGTAGGTCCGGAACAGGGTGAACCCAGAAGTCATAGGGTGTGTGCCCCTGCACCGCTGGGTCTAAATACCCAGTACTTCAGTTTGGCGCCCAACTCGGGACGATTTCAGCGGTACCAGTCCAAGCCAGAGGTTCGTGAGGAGCTTCGTGTGGAAATTCCGGAGGAAGGCCGCCACTTCATCGACCCCTGCATGTCGACGTGGTCCGAAAGTCTTTTCTGCGAGGTTCTCCGCGTCCCGACGGCTACGAAGGACTGCTGCCCTGATTAATCGACCTGTTTTGGACCCTTGACGAGTTTTGAGAGAGCGAAACAATCGAGAGAGTCTTCTGGTGACGCCATCGATCAGCAATATTCAGTTAAGTATAAGTGGAGCGTCTCCCATTTGTTTTTGGTATCCTTCGGGATCGTTTGATTTGGTAATTTGGTACTTTGGAGTTTGCAAACGCCAAAACCAGAGGACTCGTGTATTCACGAGAATATCGTATTCGATAATCCTTTGACGTTTGGATCTAGACTAGTGAGCAAAGATGCCTGGTTCTGGACTATTTGGTAGATTATTCTGTTTGGGTTGTGGAAAAGATTTCCAGCTAGAGGAATCATGTCCGGTTCCTCCGGTTGGAACTCCAACTTATGAGCTCTATGTAAAACATGGCGTAGGCCCCATTGCATATAACGAAGTATGGATCCACTACACTAGGAAAGATGGTGTTTTAAAATGGCCCCAAAATGGTAGTTTTGATACCGATATTTTAGACAATTTGGAAATTAAATTGTTTAAGAAGAAAGCCCGGCCGGCAATGTTTGACTCTTTCCGCTTATGGCGAAAGGAAGCCAAACAAAAGGAAATTAAGTTAGCGAAAAAGAATAAGAGGGAGAAAGGTATGACAGTAATGCAAGCAGCTGTACGATTCAAGGACAATGAGGAGGAACAGATGAATGAGCAATTGCACAGGCAGCATAAGTTAGGGATTGACAAATGTTACCCAGCTTTGCCACATTCTAAGCAGAATGAGTCCGAAGAGAAGGAGAAAGATCCCCTGATGTCACATTTGTTGAGTTCGCCACCCCCGTATGCTCAAACTGCCACGGCGCCTCCCCAGCTTGTAAATATGCCGCCTCCAGTGCATATACTGCAAGCCTTGCCGCAACCGCCAGTTGCTTTGCAGCCGGTTCCTATCCCTGTAGCGCAGCCCTCTCAAGCGCCGCCAGTTGTGCTTCCAACTGCCCCCGCACTTCCTGCGACTTTGCCTAATTCAGCAACTACCTCCCCTCACACTCTTCCTTCCACCACTCCAGTACCTGTCTCTACATCCTCTTTTCTTCCCTCTGTTTTTCCCCCTGTTCTCGCCTCAGCTTCTCCTTCAGCGCGACAGCGCTTAGCTAATGTGGTTACTACATTAATGTCTCCTCTCTTTGAGTCATCTGGTGCGACTCCTGGTTTACAGCGTAAGCAATTGCGTAGCCAATTGCCTAACCCCGATGAGAAAAAGGTAATAGATAACATGGCGCGTAGATGGATCGTTTTTCCTTCACTGTATAATGTGGAATCAGTTGTCAACGTTTTCCATCAATGGGATGCCCCAAAACAGAGATATGTGTTTGAGAAAATGTGCGAAATTCTCTGTGAAGAATTGGAGGATAGTGGTAAAAATCCGAACCCGCAGGAGTTGTGTAGAGTGAGGTTCGATTTTGGAACTGGTATAATTGTGGACCGCGAAGTAGATAAAGCAGTTGCGGTTGTATTGTCCTTTAGGAATGATGATTGCCAACAATCGTTGTTTGAACAAGATGTCCTTGTGGGGAAAAAGGCAAAAGCGCGACAATACCCTATGAGAGAAGTTCCCCCGGTATGGAAGGAAGCGGTTGCAGCTGCCGGTGGTAACCCCGCTGTGGCAGCGCATTTCCAGCGTGTTTGGGTGCATGTTCCATGGAAGCGCTCTGAGGTGTTAGCGCTTAAGCAGTCCTTGCCTGATCCCCGTAAAACCCAGCAGGTTATTATAAAGAGTCGTCACAGACGGCAGGGTCATGCATTATGAATCTGGCCGACATAGACATGTTGTTTGGTAATGTTGTTCCACAGCCTCTATGGGGATCAATTCGTAATGTAGATCACAATGCAGAACTAGGGGATACATGGGCTAACATTGTTGCTGCTGATGCTAGACAAACTGGTGGTGCGAAACCAGAACCTTTAGTAGCTGAATTGCCTGGTAGAATCATCACGTATATGAAGACAATAATGCCTGCGATGCGCGTAAATTGGGATAAGTTATCTGCATGCAAGCAGAAGAAAGATGAGACAGTGTCAGACTTCTTTACTAGGTTTGAAGAAACGTTTATTGATCACAGTGGGCAAGATATGAGTACTGAGGGTGGCCAACGGCTGTTTGTGGATAAGTTTGTGCAGAATTTACTTCCTGACCTGTGTAAAAAGTTAAAAGATTCAGAAAGTTCTTGGGCTGTTTCTTCTTCAGCGCAAATACTGGCTACTGCACAGTATTATGAAAACAGAGATAAAGATGAGAAAGATAGAACAGAGAAGAAAACGAAGGAATTAAAGACAAAGGTCCTTTTACAGCAGGGCTATCCGCCACGTGGAGGTCAGAATAATTATAGGCAACCCCAAGGTGTCTATCACCAACCCCAACAGTTTCAGAACAATCAGCAAATGAACGGGTATTACCAACCACGTGTCCCTATAGGTCCCAACCAATGTTCATACTGTAAAGAGGAAGGTCATTTTAAATATAGTTGCCCTAAATTAATGCAGCGGAACGGTAATATGTATGGCGCAAGAGGTAGGGGTGGTCAGCAAGCTCCTAGAGGCAGAGGGCGTGGAAGTGTTCCCCAGAACGCGCATCCTCTGCCGCCTCAAAATACCATCAATAGCTTTGATCAGCAAGTTAACGCGATTAGTAATACGGCCCAGTATTATAATAATGATTATTATGCAGAGGACGGTGATGCAGAGAATAATGATTACTAGGACAGCCGTAGACAGAGAGAGGGAGTTGTTTCAGTGCCAGTGGATCAGAGTGGACCGTATGTTGAGATGACTACAGCAAATGTAACGGAGCCTTTTCTGCTAGACACTGGTGCTGCAAAGAGTTCAATCATGCATTCAAAACTCCCTGGCGCACCTTTGTCTGGCGATATAAATGTTTCAGTAGGTTTTTCTGGCGCCCCAGTTAGGAACCCGGTTTCTAGTCCCATGTCACTTTCTGTTGGACCTTGCGAGTTGAAAGCACCCCTGATTCTGACAACAGGTTGTGGTGAGAATTTGCTGGGATTAGATTTGTTGAAAAGATTGCACGCTACACTGTATTGTTCTCCTTCAGGAGTACAACTTACATTAGGCAAGAAAGTGATTTCCCCAATGTATCTGTCTAAAAATACAATGCCACCTGAATTGTCATCCCTTCCGGATGCCCTTTGGGCTACTGGTCCCAATGATGTGGGCCTCTTGGAGATACCGCCATATGTGGTGACTTTAAAGGCTAATGTCAGACTGCCACGTATTCCCCAGTACAAGATCTCTAATGAAGGGCAGAAAGCATTGTTAGACATTGTCAGCGACTTGATTAATAAGGGTGTGATTGAAGAGACAAGAGGCAACGTTTGCAATAGTCCGATTTTACCTGTCTTAAAACGAACGGATCCTTCACAGCCACCTGTTTACAGGTTTGTGATTGATCTTAGAGAGGTTAATAAGATTGTTGTGCCACAGTTTCCGGTTGTCCCTGATATAACTGCCTTGTTAACAATGATTCCAGCCTCTGCTGCATGGTTTTCAGTGATCGATTTAAAGAATGCTTTCTTTAGTATCCCAATTGCAGAAGAGAGCAGAGACATTTTTGGGTTTAGTCTGGGAGGCCGAAGCTTCCGCTTCAAACGCGCTCCCCAGGGCTACTGTGAGAGTCCATCCATATACAGTCAGGCTTTAAAAGCGCAGCTTGATGCACTTGTTTTACCTAGTGGCGCTATCCTGATTCAGTACGTGGACGATTTACTGATCGCCGCGGATACTGAGAAGATTTGTAAAGAAGACACATTGTCACTGTTGCGCCATTTATCCGCTTTCCATCACAAAGTGTCTCTCTCTAAGCTGCAATATTGTCGACAAGAGGTGACCTACTTAGGTCATCTCTTATCGAAGGAGGGAAGGAAACTGACCCCAGAAAGAATTCAAGCCATTGCACAGTTGAGTGTGCCAAAAACACAGAGAGAAGTGCGTGCTTTCTTGGGCATTACCTCATACTGTAGGCATTGGATCCCTAGTTTTTCTTTATTGGCAAAACCTTTGTTAGCCTTAACATGCAAAGACACACCGAATCCTATTCCATGGTCTGAAGAGTGCCAGAAAAGTTTTGTGGAATTGCGTAATGCATTGTGTTCAGCACCTGTGTTGGGTACCCCCGACTACAGTAAGCCTTTTACATTGTATGTTCACGAGAAAGATGGATGTGCGTTGTCAGTGTTAACACAGCCTTTTGGTGACAGACCGCGCCCATGCGCATATTTTTCATCCACCTTGGACCCTGTAGCGAGGGCATTGCCAAGCTGTCTGAGAGCGACAGCTGCTGCAGCGATGTCTATCCGACAATCTGCTGGTTTGGTAATGGACAACACATTGATTGTTATGGTTCCACACGCTGTAGACACATTATTAAATAGGACCAAGACACAACACTTGACTAGTGCGCGGTTATCAGGTTATGAACTTACACTGTTAGCAAATCACATACACATAAAGAGATGCAATACGCTGAATCCAGCCACATTGTTGCCAATTCCAGCAGACTCAGATGAGATTGAGCAACATGACTGTCTGTTCAGAACAGAAGAAGAGACGAAAGGGAGAGTAGATCTAAAAGATACTCCCCTGACTGAGTGTGATGGCACTTTATGGGTAGATGGGTCATGTTTCAAGCTCCCTAATGGTGACACGACTGCTGCATATGCTATCACGACTTGGCACACGGTCGTGGAAACTGCACGAGTGCCACATAATTCGGCCCAAGCAGCGGAATTAATCGCCCTCACGAGAGCATGTGTGTTGTCTGAAGGAATGAGAGTGAATATATACACAGATAGCCAGTACGCCTTTGGCGTGGCTCATAATTTTGGGCGACTGTGGAAGGAGCGTGGGTTCCTGACGTCGCATGGAGCTAAAATTCAGAATGGCAAGTTGGTGAATGATCTCCTTGAGTCACTGACCCTACCATTGCAAGTTGCGATCATGAAATGCAGTGCGCACAGGAAAGTCACAGATGATGTTGGACGTGGGAATGCGTTTGCTGATGAGACCGCGAAAGAAACAGCACAGAATGTGAAGACTAGAATGTATGTTGCAGGTCCCGCAAGATGGGTTAATGAGGTGGGAATATGTGAGAACACAATAGAGAGTGTGAAGTCGCTTCAAGCTGAAGCCACAGAGGAAGAGTTAAGCAAGTGGAGAGAAAGTATGGGTAAGTTGGATGAGAATGGTTGTTGGATTGATCTGACAGAACATAGGCGATGGTTGTTGCCTGATGCATATGTGCTTCCGGTGGTTACAATGGCACATGGAATGGCACATATCAGTACGAAAGGTATATGCAAGTTGTTGGCTCCAGTATGGCAGAATGCTGGGATTCCCAAGTGTGCAGAGAATGTGGTCAAGAATTGCATAGTATGCTTGAAGTACAACCCTGGTAGGGGAACCCCAACTCCAGCTGGTCACTTTGCACCCCCATCATGTCCATTTGAAGTTTTGCAGCTGGACTTTATTCACATGGAAAGATGCAACAACCTGAAATATGTACTGGTGGTTGTTTGTGCTTTCTCAAAATGGATAGAGGCTTATCCTCTGAAAGATAACACTGCCCTATCCACAGCCAAAGCCCTTGTGAAAGAGTTTTTCCCTAGGTTTGGGATGCCAAGAATGATGTGGTGTGATAACGGAAGTGAGTTTGTGGGTAAAGTGATGAAGAATGTATGTGAAGGGCTAGGGATAAAGCAGAAGTTCCACGCTGCAAATCACCCCCAATCAGCTGGATTAGTAGAACGCTACAATGGAGCCTTAAAGCTCAAGCTGGCCAAAATCCAGGCGAGCACCGGTCTTAAATGGCCTGACGCTCTGCCTTTAGCACTCCTGTCCACCAGAATGACCATACACTCACGAGTGGGGCTTAGCCCTTACGAGGTCGTCTTTGGCCGTCCGGCCAATGTATGGGGTGTACCGAGGCCCATGAAATTTAGTGAGATAGAGCATCCAGTACTGCTCGATTACCTGTATGATTTGACTGTTAAACTGCGTGTTTTGCACCAACAGGTACATGATACTCTTCCCCAAGCCTCTGAACCTCCTGGACACCCTATCAACCCTGGTAAGTGGGTGCTGGTCCGAAATTTCCAGCGCAAGAGCAACGACGAGCCTCGCTGGATCGGCCCTCATCTTGTTCTTCTTTCGACAAGATCAGCAGTGCGAGTGAAAGGGAAGAAGCACTGGATTCATGGTACCCACTGTAAAGTAGTCCCCTTGCCTCTGCCATATGACCAGTGGGTCAAGGAGGGTATCGCCGACTCAGAGACAGACATTGTACCTCGTTTTGTACCATTCAGTGACGCACGCTTAAGAGGCACAGTTTCAGACCAAGGGAGTGCCAATATTCTGCAAGAAGCTGTGCCACCATCAAGTCGACTGGACACCACTGAGCCTGAACTTTTGTTTCAAGACCAAACAGCACCTGGCTGTCTCCGCTATAATTTGAGACCAAGGCCCATAGACAAGTAAAGATTTTCTTACAATTTCCCTATTGACATTTTTTTTGCTCTCCCATCTGAAGGACTTTCTTGATTTTTGTTTTTCGAACCACCATCCGGGTTCTGCCGCAGGGTCGCGGTGCCAAGACTTTGGGGTACAGGCCGAAGACGCTAGGTCAACGGTTCTGGTTGGTCTAGGGCGTTTCCCTGGACTGACAGGCGTACTCCTTAGCAGAAGAAACTCATCCGCCGCGAGCGGCCCGAGTAGAGGATGGAGTTTTTTAAGATGGAGAGACCGATTGAGGAAATGAACTCTAACGCAAGGATGTGTAGAATTGTAAAAAGTAAATGTTTTGTCTTTTTGTGCCTTTTTACACTGTGTAGCATAACAATGTTTATTATAGGATTTGTGTTTTTCTCCGCTCAAAAGCCCATTGAACCCACTGAACAGCCTATACCTCTTTCTACTGCCTCCTCTCACTCTTTTCACCCTTTGCCTGAGCACGAACAGACCAGACGATCAGAGTTTGTAAATAACTCGTTTATCCAGCTCTTGCACCAGCACCAACTGGTAATGAATACGACCAATTGCTGGGTGTGTGGGTTAATGCCACATACCATTAACAAGGGTATTCCCTACCTGGTGCTGCCGTATAGTTACAATGGATCGTCATGGGCATTCCAAACCATGTTTCTCTATGCTCTAGATACATACTCCCCTCGCCAACCGCGTTCCATCAGACCTATCACCAATAATAAGGCTTTGATGAAAGGAGTTGCCGACATGAGTAGGGATATCGATGCATACTCATCCATTCCCAAAGAAGAGTTGAGACCTTATGTAGGATGGAACGCGACGGGGTATAGTATTAGTCTGGGTGAAAGACAGCGAAAAATCTCATCTCCAATCTGGGTCGTACCCCACATGGGTCGGTTCTGCTTACAGGGTAATGGTCAGAATCCTAGAGCTCAACTGGGAAGAAGTGACTGTACCGAAACGTACACCTTCCCATCACAGTTTTCCCCTGCGTTTTTGGCTGCCAAGGGCACATATTTCATCTGTCATGACCGAGCATATACATGGCTGCCCCCTGATTTCTCGGGCACATGTTATATTGCGAACTTGCTACCGCCGACATTTACTGCTGCCTCTGACTATCACAAGACCAGAGTTGTGAGAGGTGTGATTAGTAAGGAGGATACTGCTGGTCAGGAAGCGGGAGACTTCTTCTTGGGTTTCCTGCCGTTTTGGGGACCTATGGTCAATAGTAGGAACCTGAGACAACTGACACGTGTGGTTGAATCCACTGTCAATGTAACGGCTGGTGCCCTTAGTAATCTGACAGCTGAGCTCCAAGCGGATCGCCTTATGACTCTGCAGAACCGCATGGTTCTAGACGTTATTCTTGCAGACCGCGGTGGGGTATGCAAGGTCATCCAATCCAGTTGCTGCATTTTCATACCAGATAATGCTCCAACAGTGTATCAAGCCATCTCCAAACTCCATAAAATATCTGAATCCATACACGTGGATGAGGGAGATTGGTCACTGGTGGGGTGGTTCTGGGAATTGATATCTGCCTGGGGTTGGAAAGTTCTGATGGTCATTGGAATGATCTTAGCCATTCTTTTCCTGTTCTGTCTGTGCATACAGTGTGCTCCTGCGATATGTGGTCTCTGTGCTACCTTATGTGTAAAGAAACCTGTATCGAGGGACGAACTAAGTAATAGGATGATGCTACAGCAACATCTCCATGACTTTGCGGACATTGACCTAGACTCGGATTAAGATGAGTATAGTGATTGCCTATGTAAGGGCAAAAGGAGGGTCTGTCGTACTTTAATATTCGGGACCGCGTAGGGGACAGGGCCCTACCCCTGTCTATCTTGGTATTAGCGAACCGCAAATGGTAAATGCGGCATGTACGAGTGCTTTATATATCGTTCTAGCTATGAATGCACTGTGTACACGTTATTCAGCTTCACTACGCGGGTTCCATTTTGGAAGCAGTGGCCATCTTGTCATTGCCCTCACATAGGCTATAGTGGAGTAAATACGGGCCTCTCAGTACATGGGCTTTCCCTCTGACTTCTCTGTGACCTGGGCAGCTGGCTCTGCTGCCCCGGGTCAAACCGGTCTCACGAGCTCCCCTTCCTCCGTCCACCTGTGATTAGCATCAGGGCTTGACCCGTCATAAAACCCTTTCATTCTATACAATCCTCCGGCTAATCTCTTCCACACCTGCTGGTTCCTGCTTTATGACTTGTTTCCCAAAACAGGAGATGATCATGTTTATTGGAGGGTCTGTTTACATCCGATGTGGGATCTGAACCTAACTGTATAAATCATTGTGGGCTGGCCGAACTGGAATGTGGGATGGTCATCATGACTCTGCCTTTTCTTTGTAATGTACACTTGTATATTGCCGTATCATAAAACCTAGGAATGTATGCTTGAGGCAGGGAAAAGCGTATTTAAGATGAAGTCCGTTCCTATGATTTTCAGCAGTCTCCTGAGAACATACACGCTGTTGTACTTCTAGGATACCTGTCATTGGTCTGCAGCCAATAAACGAATCTTTGACTTCACCCAGAAGACTCTGTGTTTCTGTAGGTCCGGAACAGGGTGAACCCAGAAGTCATAGGGTGTGTGCCCCTGCACCGCTGGGTCTAAATACCCAGTACTTCAATAGAAAAAGCGTGCTTTACAAGAAGTTCCATGCACACGCGTTGTGATCTGTTTCCAGTGAATTATCAACATTCTATTGAACTTTCAGCCACAGTTTGCTTCCAGTACACAGTCGGGAGGCTCCAGTACACACAACTTCTAGTTCCAATCTCAGAACTGCCTTGATATGTTTGTCTAATGGTGACCACAGTGGTCTTAGGCGGCCATGGGGATGGTTCTAAAAAGGAAAAGATTACATAGTGTGTGTTGTGTCCAGCCTCTTCCTAGCCTCTTCCTTGCTAATGGACTGTTGTGCACTGAGGCGAAAAGTCAGACGTCTCGAGGGCATCTCTGGCTTGGAATGTCATACTGCCTTGCGGAGACCGTCTCTTAGCACGTTTCCTTTCTGAATCTAGGCCTGCACCCCGAACTCATGTCGGAGGGGCTTTGTTACACAGTCTCTGTTTCCAGTGGGGATACGTCAGGCCTATTTTGGGTCCATCCACTTTTAAGAGAAATGATTGTGAGGCGCTTGGTGACGGGAACAGAGGGGGTGTGCATCCAGTGCCTCTGTGTGTGCCGGTGGTTTCCGGTGCTCGGCACCAGTATTTATTTCTTGGCCCCGGGGCCTGTGACGGTCTGCCGCATTGTGGCCCTGTCTGCCAGGTTTGGACATGAGCACAACAACAGCTGTTTATTGGTTTAATATACATTGACGACCACTAGTGCATCTCAAACAAGTAGTGGGAAAAGGGGGGCTTAACAATAATAAACTATCTTATTATTATTGAAGGTCCAGCATACATGCCCATCAATCAGTGAAAACAAAGAGGTATGCAGTTCCTAAAGTTAACGCAAGGTGTGTTAGAATCACTAAAGGTACCGGGGTGATACTGTGAAATTGATGAAATGGGCAGGAGTGAAGGTTACTCCTTCTGGAAAAGAAGACCCTCACACACCCAACAAGCGGGTGTCTTGCTTCATCACCGGGTCTGTGCTCCTTATCGGGCCGGCGGTGCAATGCCTGATAAGGCACCCAATGGGGCCTTCCTATTGGAGATCTTTATTTCCAACGCCGATGAGTGAGGTGTGTGGGGGGGGGAAAGTTAGTTATAATAATTGGTGTAGGTGCATGTGAGGTGAAAGGTAAGTGTACTAAAACAGGGGTAGGTGATCCACTTCAAACAATTTTAATAAAGCATGGTCACCATCCTGATTAAAATCAAAATAATCCGCACATCTCTCACCTTTAGGTGTGTGAGTAAACGTGATAAAAAGACCCTTTGATCCTTTTAGCACGTTTACTCACACACCTAAAGGTGAGAGATGTGCGGATTATTTTGATTTTAATCAGGATGGTGAAAATGCTTTATTAAAATTGTTTGAAGTGGATCACCTACCCCTGTTTTAGTACACTTACCTTTCACCTCACATGCACCTACACCAATTATTATAACTAACTTTCCCCCCCCACACACCTCACTCATCGGCGTTGGAAATAAAGATCTCCGATAGGAAGGCCCCATTGGGTGCCTGATCGGGCATTGCACCGCCGGCCCGATAAGGAGCAAAGACCCGGTGATGAAGCAAGACACCCGCTTGTTGGGTGTGTGAGGGTCTTCTTTTCCAGAAGGAGTAACCTTCACTCCTGCCCATTTCATCAATTTCACAGTGTCACCCCGTTACCTTTAGTGATTCTAACACACCTTGCGTTAACTTTAGGAACTGCATACCTCTTTGTTTTCACCGACCACTAGTGCATGCCACCCAAGCCAATTCTGTGGCTTTGGTGTCTGGTATGGTATGAATTGTCACACTTGTAGGAGTGCTATGGTTAGTAGTTATGTTGTTGCTGTCATTGGCGCCGCTCGCGGGGGGCAATGAATGGTGCACGCTGCCTTGTCCACTTGACGAGAGCCCAGGCACTTGTAGTTTTACAAATTGACCACTGTGTGCTGCGCGTCCCCTCGGCTGGTGCTGCCCTCAGGTTTGCGAGCGGCTTGATTCCGTGCCATCTGGTGGCCGGGCACTGGTGTTTTTCTTGGATCGCTTTTGACAGCAGGGGGCGGCTCCAGGATTGCCTCGCCTTGGTCGTGTTTCACAGATCAAGGGAGGAGAACGAACAGTGGCATGTGAGATGTCTTTGTGTTGGGATAGCCGATTCGGTTGGCGCGTGTCTCATGTATGGTGTAGCGCTGGTGAATGCTGATTCTGTTTTTGCGCAACATTGGACGTTTTTGGGCTGGGGTCTCTCTGAACTTGTGTATTGCACTGCCTTCAGTTTGCGTGGCGGTGCGTCCGCCTTGGCTGGAACAGGACTGGGTGCCCTTCAGTTGTGGGAGTAAGGGTGCGAAACTATTTTGTACTGCTAGGGTGCCATAAGTGTGAAGGCCACCTGGGACAGTGTTTCTCGCTTTGTCTGAACAAGAATGAATATTGTTTTCAGTCACTAAGACCGATCAGGGGTAGTGCACTACATAACCGCATAAGCAGGTCGGGAATGGTTTCTCATACCCCCTACATGGCTGTGCGACGGGGCATATTTAACTGAAGCGGTGGAATACACAGTCAATTCAATGAAATCATTATTACTTGGGGCCCAACTCTAACAGTCAGTAATGTGCACAAGGCATACAGCACGGTGGGACAGGGTTACCATATTGATTGCAAGGGACCTGCTTTTCTGCGGTGTGCTTTCTAACGCTGATTGTTGCGAATAGGGAAGTATGCCTGTTACCCTTCTTCACTATTGGTTTGCGTTGCATTCCCCAGTTTATGTACGACTTAGGCCACATCCCACGAGTGAAGGGTATATGCACAGATAAGTCGAGCATAACTGATCCTGCAGGGGGATCCTGGTAGCAGGTTCAGAACCTTGGAGGTACACTCAGCAACTCATCCTTCAGAAGTCGACAATTCAAGTGCCATTCAGTTGGGTGGCTACGTTACTCTGCGCCAAGTTACCATGGGGGGAACATATGTACATTCAGTCCGGATGGAAAGTTAAAGGAACTTTGCAAAATGCTGTGGGGCTGGTGGCATGCCCTGACTTCTCTGAGGCAATAGTTGGGGGCGGATGGGTATGCAGGCAAGAAGGCCTGGGTGATCCACCCCTTGCTGTTTGTCAGCGTGGGCGTAGGCTGAATCCAGTTTCGCGCAACATTGGCCGTCTTTATGTATGTGTCGCCGTGAACAATTTTAGGTCAGAGCTGTTTTACTCTTCCTTCAGTTGTCCTTGCGGTGCGTCTGCCTGGGCGGTAACCGGACAGGGTGCACGGAGTGGGGCAAAACAGTATATCAGTTTGGGGTTGACGATTGGGCGTTAAATCAATTTGTACTGCCAGGGTGCCATAAAGTGGGAAGGTCACTTGGGGGCAGTGTTTCTCTCTTTGGGAGCATGAATGAATAATGTCTTCATTTACTAATACCGATAATGGGCATGGCTCCATCCTTCTCAGCGAGGTAGACCTAAGCGGTTTGATATGTCCTCTGACTTTGATGAGCGATTCATTCATTGCTGTTTGTTAAGAATTTACACAACTGCTAAACAGGAGGAAATAACATTTAGAGATATTCTTGGGTAACGCCATGCATCAAATCAGCAACCCAGCATTGCAATTGTTCACAGGAAGGGCCTGTTGTTGTGTGTCAGTCAATTTTATTGAGAGGTGGTCACACCTGGCACTGCATATGTCAAATCAGTCCGGAGCCAGTTGCTCAGAGCCAAGCGTAAGTCAGGGGATAACGTGACAGGTGCTCAGGTAAGGCGCCTCGATACCTTCAGCTTGGGTATGTGCTAGATAGAACTGTGAGGGGACTCCAATGGCACTTTGCATTCATTTGATCAAGGTGAGCGTTAAGCAAGCAGTTTGAGCATCAGTAGGTTGGGTGGGCACGTCCGCTTCCGGCGTAGTGGCTTTTGACTCCTGATGTGACTCCTTGAGTCCATAGTCCTGCTTGCGGTAGATTAGGGCATATTATTATGGCAGGCAAGGCGGGTCCTGACAGGTGCTTTTGCAGTCATTCCTTTAGCAGGGGCAGCAGACACAGCGTTCTTGGCGGGCTTGGCAGCAGAGCGCACCATACAGGTGGGATGACGGGAATCCCAAGGTTTTATAGGTACAGCTGTCAGTGGCCACCCTGGTGAGTGGCCGGATTGAGAGGTTAAGTGTATTATGTACAGGCGAACTTTAAGTTGTCCGAAGGCACCCTGTGAGGCACCTGAGGTGACGGGGTGCAGTGTTTTGTGCAACTAGGTGCAAGCTCGAGTAGTTGTATAATATGGTGTGCAGCGCTCATTAAAGGGGCTAGCAACTGACCATATCTTTATTTAGCCAGGATCCAAGGTCTGGGCTAGGGCCGTCCATGCGTCCTGAGTGTGGCGTGACGGGCGAAATCCAATAAATGGAGGCTTGGGTTTTCCACCTCGGAATTACTGGGGGGAATGTTCTCCCCTCCCATCTTTTTGGTCATACACTAGGGGAGGCATAAGTTGACTTTCCTGGGAAGGAAAGCACTGCGGTAAGATTTGAAGCCCTCCATGCATAAGATGAGCAGCTAATTGGGGAGCGTATGAGTTATAGGGGTCAGGGATAACCCCTTGTTTAGTATGGCGTAAAATTCACTGAACAAAGGTGATTTAGGTTCGTCAGGCAGGGGATTTTAGCAGGCCAAGTACACAGGGCGTTTTGATTAGGAGGGGTTCACCTGTCCAGAGTGAGCAGGGACCTGTACCGGGAAGAGGCCTGTGAATCAGGAGGATATAGGTAAAGATGCCTACCTTGGTGGGGAGCCCTGGGGTGACGGTGGCCACACCCAGTGCTGTGGCGGAGTTACAGGGCGATCCAGAGGCTGTAAGATACAGAAGGGTACCCTCTGCACGAGCATTGTAAGGGTGCCAAATATCCCCAGGGAGGTCCTCGCGTTGGACCCTGGAGGAGCGACGGCACCCCGTTAGTCCTACGGGCGGTTGTGGACCTGAACAACCGGGGGTTGCCTCAACGCTCCGCCCCCTTTAGCTGGGGGGGCGTGAGTAAGGGGGTGGACTGGTGGTCCACCGGTTGGAGGGGCTACCCCCTCCCCCAAATCTAACAAACACCGGTTGGCTAGGGCCATGATGAATTTTGGCTCATCAGGTGGGAAGGCGGCGAGGGTCTACCTGCCCTGGGATCGCCCGTAAGATAACCCACCATGTTGGCATATTTGTTATGCAAATAAACCTGCAGCAATTTTCTCCACTAAGAATGTGTCTTGTCTGATTATTTCTCAAAGATATTGCTGTGGGAGGGATGGGGAGTGTTGCCGATATTGGCACTATACTCCTCGGCTTCGACCGCCTATTGTCTTTGGCTGCTTGGACTCGGTCTGGGGAATTTCGGCAGCCCGCTCACATTCGCCCAACTCACTCTACCGCTGCAGGCGCACCACAGTAAGACCCCGGTGCTCCCAGGAAGGCCAAACAGGGATAGCAGCCCTGTCTTTTACTGCTGCGGATGAGCCCCAGCCCCGCCTGCCGCCATGTTGCCTCGGACCACTGGGACCCGTCCAGGTGAGGGACGGTGGTTTCTTTTGTTGTGCGGGCTCGGAGCGCCCCCGCATCGAGTGATTCGGGATGTTGTTGCTGCTCATTACTGTTCAAAAGTCATGTTGGGTAGATTAAAATAATATACTCTACATGGAAAATGGCACAATAAATGTGACTGGGCAAAAACTAAAGAGCCCCCGCGGAGCGAGGTAGAAATAAATAAAAGAAAAAAATCTAGAGATAAACTAAAAGAGGAAGAAATAAAAGGAATTGGGAAGAGACAGACACTGGAAGGCCTGCAGTGATAACAATTGGTTCTTGACGGAGCTAAATAAATAAATACACATTTAGAATGCGAGAAACGGATGGATATGCGAAGCACAGCGTGGTTCGGAAGAGGGTTGGGGAGGGGTTTGACAAGATGAAGAGTGGGATTTGAGACAGATCACAGGGGTGTTGTGTGACCGCGGCCCTCTGCGCCCTGGAGCCTTGTTTGAGTGCCTGTGCTACTTGAGCAACTCTGACTGGCACGGAATGTACAGGGGCTGTTCTTAGAGACTGATCTTATGTCGAGTGGAAGCAGGCTTTTTCCATCAGTGTGAGGCCAGGATGCCACACAAGGCGTCAGTGTCAGTTTACTGTCCTGAACCCGGCTCCTTTTTCCTATGCTTACAAAGTCGTCGTCTTGATGAAATAAATATAAATAGTTCAGAAAAAGCGCATGGGACAGTACTTAGGCGCCGGGAAACTGATAAGAGAAGCCACAAGGAAACACCAGAAAGCAGTATGCTACAGCCAATGGTAACACAGGAAAAGTAAGTGGCAAGCATAGAAGCCAATGAAAAGCCAATGAAAAGGCAGGAACCAAGCCCCCTTTAGGATTTGTATTAAACACAATAGTTTTCACAAGCACAGCGCAAAAGCTGTGCAGGCGAAACCTAATAAGAACTGACCACATATAAGTCGCAGAAATAGCAGAAGAAAACCACAGCACTGAAGCCTAGACTCTGCCTTTCTCCAACATGCGTCCCAGAACAAGTGTATGTGGTACAAGACTATGGAAGAGTTCCTCAGTGCTTTTCTGCCCTGCACTTCTCATCCTTTGAGAAGTTCGGCACAAAGCTGTTATATTTGCTGTACCATAAAGTCCTGTGCTACTTGTGTTATAATGGCCATTGAGCCAAAGAATGACAGTGGCTGCTACTGTTCAATGGTACAAGGTGCTTCCATTCCCCTTACTGTGCCAAGTTCTATAGACTTTCATCTCTGCATTTCCTGAAATTCTGTGTGGGTCTGTGTATGCCTATGACTACTTGCAGATATTAACAAGCATTTGCAATGCAATAGGTCTCGCATTTGCAAGAGTTTAAGCTATTGGCATTGTAGATGACAATGCCTTTTCCTTATTTGTTTTGATAATTAACACATAAATAAAAGGCATCATCATGTACAATGTTAATAGTTCAAACTCTTGTAAATGCGAGACCTATTCAAAGAAGCGGCTGCCTAGAAAAGGAAAGCGCGCGTGGCGCGCTGAATGTTGCAGGAAAGCATTTTGTGCCTGCAGTAGGAGAAACACATTAAAGAAAATACTGCTTACAGACTAAACTAGTTTACGTCATCACCACTAATGTAATGCACAATTAAAGGCCTGCCTTGATTTTATGTGCGGGCTTTCTGTTGCTCTTGTACCTTTCCCTTCAGCTGATCACCTTGCTGTCTTTTATAAATGTATCTGTATCTGCAATTGATCTTACATATACACTTACTGCTGCCTTATTGTGTGCGTATAAAGTTATTTCAATTGCAAAGTGTGCTAACTCCTTGGGACCATATAAAACAAACTATGCTACGCAATACGAAGACATTTTGGTTTTCTATCAGTTATGTCAGGAAAAACTACTTGAGCAAAAACGAGGTTGAAGTTTTATGTCCTAGATTATCAAATTAGTATGAATTACAAAAATGAAATCTGCCGTGGGACTGATTAACATAAATTGGTATGAGTAATAATGTGTAACAATTTCAAAGTTTTGATAATGCGTCTTGTCACCACTTAGGATACAACATGCGAAGGGCTCATGCAAACGGAAAGCAATTGGTGAATTGAATTCTTCAACAATGCCACTTAAAAACAAAAGCACTGAAACTATAAGAGAACCAGACAGTTCAATGTATACCTTGACATTCACATGGAGTGTTTAATAGATTGACAGTGTAAAATATCAAACTACAATTAAAGGACACACTTCAATACCCCTGACGAAGCTAGGGGACACATTCCTTGAACTTGCGTGCAGAAGTGGCATTAAAATTCGGACTGCAGCATCAGGTCAAGATCGACATTAGCGATCAGGACACTCACTCCAAATCTCTTGAAACACGGTGGACAGAGACTGTGAGAGCTAGCATTCTTAACCTTTTACACATTCACTTAAAATTCCCAGGTTGGTACGGTGCCTATGTTTATATACCCCTAATGATTGTGGGCATGGGATATCATATAACATTTTAAAAACCTGAGCGCAATGCAGTGTTCAAGGGCAACATGCATTCCTGTGATAAAAGCCGATCAACAATCCTGGAGTGTAATCAAGGCCTTAAGTCGACCAGGTCCCTGGCACAGTAGTAATTAAAAGCCAACATTGAAACACTCATTATAGCGCCCTATAACAGTGCGCGTTCGTGACATGTGTGTAATGTCGTGCCTGTGACGTAACAGGCACGCCACGTTGGGTCATGTGACCCGTGTTTAATAAAGTGGGTCTGCCCGTATGTACGTCAGTAAGGCGAACGGCGAGTACGACTACAGATCATCACAAGTGCCTCTTGTAATTATTGGTGCGCCACGGCCTTCCAAGAAGACCAACGCGAATGCCCCCGTGAGGTCGCTCCACACGCGATCCTCACAACATCACATTGGTGACAAGGGGTGGGCGTGCCCTGCGCTCGCACCGAGTGGTGGCCACGAGGGTGTCTTACCTGCCCTGCGGTGCTCGTGCCAGGGTGTTCAAGTGCTAATAGTGTGGATGCCGCCGCACGCTACGCCCGGTGAGGAGGTCGACCGCTGGTAACATCGCCTGAAGTGAGTGTGCCGCTCTGTTCCCCCAGCGCGTCTCTTCGCGCATCGGTGCACACGCGCGCACTCGACCACGTGTGCTGCGCTGTGCCCAGCGATGTATCAGCTGTTTTCCCCGGTGCTGGGAGGCTCGCGCATGAGGAAGAGTGCGTCGGGCGGCACACGGAGCGCTGCATTACACAGAGGCACAGTGGAAGACTGCACAGCTGTGACTGCTGCAGCAAAGGGCTAATAACCAACTGCAGGTCTGGGCTCAGGCTTAAACTAAATCAGCCTGGAAGGAAAGAAAACAACAGAATAGCATGGTGGTGATGCAAGTGACCCCCAAGAATACAGTTTGGAAGGGGAAAAGTATTACAGATAATTACTTACGATGAAGCAGCAAGGGACTCAAACGGACAGTCAAGCGGGGGAGGACAGCGTCGACAGCAGTCCGGCGAGTGCTTCCACCACGTCACACAGGCAACCTAAGCCACCGTCAATAGTCACTGCAAGACACCATGTCCACAATACCCCCAATAGAACCTTTCATAGTAGAAGGCTCCCCGTCTTCGCTCGCCCCCAAATGGAAAGACTGGGTGGAACGGCTGCTGATTTGTTTTTAAGCCACCAAGGTACACAGAGATCAGAAAAGAGCAATGCTGCTACATCTCGGCGGTAAAGACATACAAAACATCATCAAGATGCTCAATGAAGCCACGCCAAAGACCCACAATACCCTGATAAATGCTCTCAATGGCCATTTCGAGCCAATGGCCAATCAAGACTATGAGCGGTTAATTTTCCGGCAGGCGCGTCAACACCCTGAAGAGTCCCTTGACATGTTTCACGCCCGCCTCAAGAACTTGGTGTCGACGTTTGGGTTCCGCGATGAGACGGAGGAAATTCGAGGACAAATCATCCAGGGTTGTGCATCTGCCAAGCTCCGTGAAAGAATCCTGGAGGAATCGGGAAAGCCTCTACAGGACATACTAACACTAGGGCGCACAAAGGAATTATCTAAGGCTCGGGCGGCACACATGGAAGCGGCGCTCCAATCCCCAGTCAAGGCGGAACCAGTGAATGTCGTAGCGGCGAAACCGACAAATCGCTGGATGAGAAAAGACGCGGGTGCGGCGCCCCAAGGACAGACAAAGACATGTGGCTACTGCGGAGGACCACCACACAGGGCAGTGGACTGTCCAGCAAAAGGGAAAAGATGTTCAGGATGTGGGCGATTTAACCACTTCGAAAAAGTGTGTAGATCAAAGAGATATCGGAAACCCCGTCAAGTGGTAAACATGGTCCCGGAAGAAGAGAAAGGGCCCAGCAACATGGACGACGATGAGGAAGAAGAACGAGTCGTTCACAAAGTACACATGATCGGAACTGCTAACCGGAAAACTCGACGGCTACCTCAATGTAATTTCCAGGTGGGCACTCAGGAGGTACTAGCGGTGGTGGACACCGGGGCTACCATCAACATTATGGCTTCTGCACTATATGAAACCCTGCAGCCGGCACCCCCACTGAGTCACACGGGTATTACAGTGTTTGCATATGGCCAAGACTCACCCCTGAAGATGCGAGGCAAATTTAAGACCCTGATAGCCCATGGGACTCTCTCAATCACTACCAATGTATATGTCAAGAAAGATGGACAGGGCATGCTCTTAGGGTGCCGGGCCGCTGAAGACTTGGGGGTCGTCAAGTTTGCATTTGGAGTGCACCAGGAGTCCGTGCAACACATATTGAATGAGTTTGCAAATGTGTTTGAAGGAATTGGAAAATTCAAAGGCAAAGAGGTGCATCTACACATTGACCCCACAGTACAACCGGTAGCTTTGCGCCACAGGCGGATAGCTTTCCACTTACGTCCTCTGGTGGAGGAAGAACTAAAACATTTAGAAGCAGCAGGCATAATCGAGAAGGTCTCGGGGCCCACTCCGTGGGTCTCTCCAATTGTCGTCACCCGAAAACCAAAACAACTGGGCGCAGTGAGGATCTGCGTGGACATGAGGCTACAAAATGTCGCCATTAAGAGGGAACGGCACATTACCCCGACTATAGATGACCTCATTGGGGAAATGGCGGGAGCCTGTTGGTTCTCCAAATTAGACCTAAGGTCAGGGTATCACCAACTCGTACTGGACGACTCCTCTCGAAACATAACCACCTTCTCAACTCATGTGGGCCTACGGCGATATAAACGCCTGAGTTTTGGTGTATCCAGCGCAGCAAAGGTTTTCCAAAACACGATACATGAACTGATCATGGATATACCGGGAGTCATAAATGTAAGTGATGACATCATGGTGCATGCCAAAACAATACCAGAGCACAATGCCAGACTAACTCAGGTGCTTTGTCGCATTCAGGATGCTGGGCTGACACTTCACCGGGAGAAGTGCGAATTTTTTAAAACCAAACTACAATTCTTTGGATATACTTTCTCGGCAGACGGTGTAAATCCGGATCCAGAAAAGGTTTGTGACATCAAAGATGCTGTGGCCCCCACTAATGTAACAGAAGTCCGAAGCTTTCTTGGAATGGTAAACTACTGTGGGCGCTTCATTCGTGACCTCACCACACTTACCCAGCAGCTGAGGGAACTCACAAAAGATTCTACGCTGTGGAAGTGGGACCAAGAACAAGCCAAAGCCTTCAAGGACATCAAAGAAGCGTTGTCAGAACCCCTGGAACTCCTGACCCTAATCAGAAGATTGCATGAGCCCAATTTTGCAAAAATACAATGGGGTGGTTTGGGGGAAACAACCACCGAGTTTCCCGTTGAGCGGGGTGTGCGTCAAGGATGTGCCATGGCCCCAACACTTTTTTCTTTGTACATTAACGGAGTAGTTGATTATATGCTTCAGGCTAACACCGATGCTCCAAAATTGGCAGGCGCCCCCATACCAATACTAATGTTTGCCGACGACACTCTTATAGTGTCTAAAACCCCGAGCGGCATGCAAAGGGCTCTGTCAATTTTTGAAAACTTTTGCAAAGATCGCGGTTTGGAGGTCAATGTGTCAAAGACTAAGCTTATGACCTTCAACCCACACACAAGCTACAGAGCTGGCAAGCTTACAATGAACGGTCAAACTCTGGAGGAGGTAACAAACTTCACATATCTGGGCATTCAAGTGTCCCATAATAATCGGTGGAACAGACATTTGGAACTGTCCAAGTTGAAACTCACCCAGATTACGGGAACGCTGGTTAAAGAGTATAAAAAATCCCTCACCAAACCTGTTAAACCAGTGTTACAAGTTTATGAGGCAAAGGCCCTAAACTCAGTCCTGTATGGAGCAGAGCTCTGGGGTTTTGATACATTAACATCCCTCACTGCCGTGGAAAACAAATTTTTTCGCTCTATTGTAGGCTTGCCACAAAGTACGCCGATGGTCCCATTGCGTTATGATCTAGGCAGAAAGGCCATCAAAGATCTGGCCAATCTCCGTCCAGTCTTATACTGGAGGAGACTTTGGACCACACCGGAGCTTCGATCTTACGCAATTGGTATCATGGACGTAATTCAGGTCGATAAGTTTCATAAAATCAAGTGGTTAAGGAACCTCCGAGAATCTCTAAAAGCTTTGGGGTTGGAAGACTTATGGAACGACCCAGTTGTCGCTGAGTTTCCTGCCAAAAAGCTATTGAAAACATTTTACTGGGAACGGGTAAATCACAGGGTGTGGGGTGCTTCCACTTCCCCCACGCTGACCAGCCGCTTTCTAGAGGCAAAGGCCGCACCCCTTCTAGAACCCTTTTGGGATTTGATCACATCACCAAATGATAGGAAACTCTATTTCCAACTTAGAGCAGGCTCCCTCCCACTTAGGGCTCTAACTTGTGGGTGGTCTGGTGGAAGCACATGTATTTGTCCTGTTTGTGGTGCCAAAGAAGAAACCATTGGCCATTTCTTGTTCGTCTGCCCTGCATATGCTGCTCCCAGACGTCATTGGCTCTCTCCTCTATGCAAAGTACTGGGCACAAGGAGTTCCGCTGTAGCTATCAGAATCCTATATACAAGTACCCTACCAGTTCACTCAATAGGCCTAGCCAAATACCTGGGGTGGGCATGGTCGCTTAGACTAAAAACCCTTTGTTGCACTGAGAAGGCATGTAGGTAGGCCCTCAAATTCCCCCATCATTTGTTTGTCATCCCCGTTTTAATTACTGTTTTTACTACTGATGTGTTTGGCTCATCATTTTGTCTGCTTCAATGTTTAATACTTCTCTTATCTACAATTTTTATCTATTTATTGGAAAGATTTTATGTAAACCAGTGATTGTGATATTTTTATAACTGTGTTATTGTTTGTGTCTTGTATGAATTATTCTTTTAATTCGAATAAAGACTATGATGATGATGATGGATATACCGGGAGTCATAAATGTAAGTGATGACATCATGGTGCATGCCAAAACAATACCAGAGCACAATGCCAGACTAACTCAGGTGCTTTGTCGCATTCAGGATGCTGGGCTGACACTTCACCGGGAGAAGTGTGAATTTTTTAAAACCAAACTACAATTCTTTGGATATACTTTCTCGGCAGACGGTGTAAATCCGGATCCAGAAAAGGTTTGTGACATCAAAGATGCTGTGGCCCCCACTAATGTAACAGAAGTCCGAAGCTTTCTTGGAATGGTAAACTACTGTGGGCGCTTCATTCGTGACCTCACCACACTTACCCAGCAGCTGAGGGAACTCACAAAAGATTCTACACTGTGGAAGTGGGACCAAGAACAAGCCAAAGCCTTCAAGGACATCAAAGAAGCGCTGTCAGAAGCAACAACCCTTGCTTTTTTCGATCCTAAGAAAATGACTCAGATCTCCGTGGATGCTGGCCCCACAGGGTTGGGGGCTGTGCTTCTACAAAGACGAGGCCCAGAAAAAGACTGGGCTCCCATGGCTTTTGCAAGTAGGTCTCTCACCGACACGGAGCAAAGATACTCGCAAATCGAAAAGGAAGCCATAGCAATACACTGGGGCTGCCGGCACTTTCACTTATATGTGTATGGCAAGTCATTTGTAGTCGCAACCGACCATAAACCTCTAGTCGCTCTCTTCTCAGGGACATCCTCCAAGCCGCCGCCTCGCATTGAGAAATGGATGTTGCAGCTCCAAAATTACAACTGCAGGGTGGAGTATCAGCCAGGGTGCCGGAATCCTGCGGATTACTTGTCGCGGCATCCCCGAGCCGCCACGGCTCAAGAGCAGGAAGAGGCCGCGGACACGGAGGAGTACGTGAGGTGTGTCATGGCTCGATCCTGTCCCATTCCTCTCTCCATGAATGACCTGAGAATTGAGACGGAGATGGACGACTGTCTGCAACATGCCAAGGCGGCACTGAGGCATGAACACTGGCACAGGGATGTATGACGTTACAACGCATGCTATTACAACGCATACCTTTACAACGCATTTTTTACAACGCATGTACTACTACAACGCATTACTTTACAACGAATACTCTTACAACGCAAAACCTATTAAAATACTGAAAAGTGCTGTTACAACGAAAACAATTACAACGCATACCGTTACAACGCGATTTTTTTTTTTTTTTAATTAAAAGTACAATAAAATCTGGCACGGGATGCAGGGAAAATAGGGGTTTTAGGGTGGGGAAGTGTATTAAAATGTGGAGAAAAACTGAGCGTAAATCTACTGAAATGCATTACCAAATTAATACTCGAGTATTCAAATTAATACTCGAGTATTAAAATTAATACTCAAAATCCCCAATAAAATTCCGTTTTCACACATTTCAAAGTTTAACAAAAAGAACGATAGATTTAACAACAGTGCTTAAACATTTTTATCATGATTAAATCGGAAAGTAAGTAAACAGAGTAAAACAGAAGACACATACACATAGGCGCCATTTTAACCATCTCACTTGTAAAACTTGTCCTACCACAGTTTCTATATAAACAATACCAAAAGACATGTTCCAAAATGGATGCCAAAACGGAGCAAATGAATGAAAACAATAGTTTTGTAAAAGCATTTTTAAATTATCATTTTCCACATTAAAACAAAGTATGTAAAAAAACACAACGAACGCAGTTTTTGAAAAAATTAATAGTGACACAGAGTAAAACTTATAAATACCAGGAAGACACCATTTTGCACTCAGTTGATTATCAACTACCAGAGAGACCAGACGTGAAAAGCTGACCCTCTGTCACCTCCACTGCGACCTCCTCAGAGAGAGCACGGAATTCTTTCGTAAAAGCATTCCAATAGAGCAACTACTAGTAAGTCATTACAATATTTTTAAACGTTGGGTTTGCGTAAAATATATTTTCTTAACCCAGAAAAAATTTAAATAAAATTCATAATAATAACTTTTAAAATGTACTGTATCGAATTTATTATCACTAAAAATATACACCAACTTAAAACAAGTATTTTATTTTCCAAAAACAGAAACTGGGAATATATTGAGATTCAACAATTGGTGTATCTAATTTAGCATCACCACCACGTTATCGACTGACATATACAATTGTGAAGGTAAATGTAATTTTTTTTTAATTGTTTTACTTGTAAAATATATTTGAAAAAATTAGCTAAAGTGATGTATGGCAAAGGTGTTTTTTTTTTTAACCTCAATCTCACTACATCATAAACAAAAAAATACCATGATGCAGGAGTAACAATTACTAATAAAACTTCAGTTGGGTACTACATCAGAAAAAGCGATTCAAATTACTAGGGTAACTATTTCTATTCAAAGTCCTAGAATGTTCACCATTACAGTAATTTTGTGATAGTATCGGAGTAACCTTTTTTTTTTTTGTGAAAAATGCATTAAATGTGTAATATGTTTACTTTCACCAATTGTTACTCATACTCATTTGTCATATATCATATTGTTTAAAAATTGTATTTTTTTTCCAACCAACGTTGGCTAAGGAACATTAATTTATTAAACATTTTTTATTTCCAGAGTACATCTGTACCAAAAAAATAACTTTATCCTGCTGCAAGCATTACCTTAGAGCAGGGGTCTTCAAACTGTGGGGCGCGACCCCCAGGGGGGCCGTGGAGTGATGCAAAGGGGGTCGCGCCTTCCCAGTCACACTTCTGCCCAGGCCCCACACTTCCCCCGTCCTGTGTCGTGTCTCAGCCCGGGCTGCTGCAGTGAAACTTGAGCTGCTGGGGGCTCAGCTGGGCAGTGTCTGGATTCCTATCTCCGGCACCCCTGTGTTTTTTCACAGGTCTTTAAAGACCATTTAACATGCCTTTGTAAACTGGTTACAGAGGCTTAGGTTTTTTTGCTGGTTCCAGTACCCCCTGGGTCCCCACTGTGCCTATTCCTTACATTTGGATTTTACATTCACTGCCGTAGTGTGAGAATGCATTTCATGGAAAGGAATACAAAGTTGGCTTCCTGGGGGCGCCGTGAGTGAAAGTTTATTGTGCTTTTGAAGCACCTGCTGCAGCGTTTCTTTCCCGGCAATTACCAGGCCTCACATAAATGTCAAGATAACTCCTGTGATTAATGATCTTCCCTGGAGAGAGATCAGAATTTTGTATAGTTGAGGTTTTGACTTAGGTGAAGTTAGTGCAGTGGGTTAATATGCCTGCTGCAAAGAACGTGTACCAAGTAGATTACAGAGTGTGTATGATGTGAAGAGATCAGCAGGTTACTGCTTTCAAAAGAGACATCCTTTTGTTACTTGCAATTTATAACTTAAAGTCCTAATATAGAATAGTGAGCTATTAAATTTCATCCTAGAACAGCATGCACACTACAAAGAATACATTATTAGACCATTGATTAATGTTGCAAAAAGGGTTAATTTGGCTAGCAATCAATTCTTATTATTAAAGGAAACTCCCAACTATGCTGTTTCTTTTTCGACTCTGAGTTTGTGCTTCTCCACACCAAGCACTCTTGAACTATACTGCCTACCAGTATGGATGACATGTGACTCCTATACTTTTAGTCCTTTGGCTTATGTAACATTTCCTATACACTGATTTACACACTTATGATTGATTGTCTCTGTGTAATGTGTGTGTGATGCAAAGTGCTCGGACACCCTACACTGGTATGAGTGGCACTATATAACTAATTCAATGCATCTGAGAGTGTGGGGTTATGGAGACTTGGTCACTGTTAAAGGGTGCTAGTGAGAGAATCCGTGGTGGGGGTGGTCATTGGGGGGGCACCAACAAACATTGTCGCACAGGGCACCACCAGCACTAAAGCCGGCCCTGGGAAGTATGCACAGATAAGCGCTGAAAATACCGCTTTAGGTGACTGCTTTTTTTTGTACCGACTGGGCCATCAAAATAATCTGCTGGTAACCCTAACCATAGGACTGGAAGTTTGTTGCAGGATCAGCACATTATTTATTTCCTTCACCCTCGATCCCCGATTAATGCCGCAATAGTTTAACTTAGATCTTAAAGTCTACGCCCCCGTCAATAACATGCTGAGTTACTTCATGGGTCTGGGAATGCACCCTGCATTCAGACAACTCATTCCTCATTCTCGCCCTTTATTGTCACGCTCACCTTGCACTCACAGTGATCACAATGCACTCACACTGATCACCATGCACTTGCACCATTCACCCGCTCACCTTGCACTCACAGTGATCACTCTGCACTCAAAATGCACTTGTCCTGCTCACACTATACCTCAACCTGCAGTCACACGAGTACACGAGTACACTACTCATCCTGCACTCATGTGACACTTCACTCACCTGTCCCCCTCACTACTCAATATGCAACTCACTCAAACAAGCCCATCAGTAATCATACATTCATTCATCCCATTCTGAACTTGCATCCGCACCCAAAATGAGAGAGGACAGCAAGGGAGTGAGAGAATTTGATTGAAGAGGTCAGGGATGAAGAGAAATGTGAATTGCCGAAGAGAAGTGTGGACACGCAAGAAGTGAGTGTGATCCAAAGGTGAGGGCTTCTGTTAGAACAAAGGGGAGATGTGAAAGAGGAATGGGGGGACTGGAGAGGTGTAAGATACAATTAGACAAAAATTTGAATGAAGAGACGAGGTGAATGAGAAGTGCTGAGGGGCACGGGAGGTGACAGGGCCAGAGAGGCCATGAGATAAATGTGAGAGACTGTTAGAGATGAGGGCAGTGAAAGGACAGAATGTCAAGAGGTGATTAAAGGTGAAGTGAGAGGTTGAATGGGGAGAGTTCAGAAGTTGTAAAAAGGGGTGAAAGAAAATGACCTGCAAAGTGAGAGGGATCCGGGGTTAGGAGAGGAGAGAGGGATGGAAGGGAGGGGGTGAGAGGAAAGCTGCGTGGGTAAACGGCTTAACTCTACACAAAACCGCCAGGGTTTTAAGGGACCCCTGCTTCTTCTGGTCAGGGCCAGGTGAGCTTCTAATGTGGCAGCACGTATTGCTGCAGAGTGGAAGGCCCTTCACAAAGGTTGACTTGAAATCTTTCTGATGATAATTGCTGTATTTTGGTTATAAATGGGTACTGATTGGGTGAAATCTTTCCTCAGCGTTACTGTGTGTAACAAACATCAAAATAATGAAGCAATGCTATCCCAAAATACGCGGCATCACATAACCTCATTTACATTTTCATCCCACGCAATTTAGTCAACAGGTTTAGACATTTTTGTCAGGAGGGGGTCCTTACGCCTCAAAATGTTGACAGGGGGGTCTCGGCATCCAAAAGTTTGAAGACCTCTGCCTTAGAGGCACGAAAACAAACAACAACTGAAAAAGGTATGTTACCTTTTCAGTATTATTTTTTCTATACATTTTTAATCCTTCCTTTTGCAATTATTACTCCTCTAAAGTACCTAATTAGAAAAATAATGGATAGTTTAGAGTAACAATATACTATGCCTGCTCCAGGAAGGTGCAACATTAGGGAGATTTTTTTATGGTGTAGGGGTATATATCTGTATTTCAACTACAGGAAGGTGCATTGGTTAGTACAGTGTCATGTAGTATTAGTAATATTGTATGTCATTATTAATTTAAAGATACTCAGATTTTACATTTCAAACCAACGTTAATGTTTTTATTATCCTTTTTTTTTTCAAAAGACAACAATTTGATTCGTTGCAGAAAAATTCTTTCAATCACATACGTTAAATCTTGAGCCAACAGACCAAATCATCTTCCGAAGCCTCACCCAGAAAAGCAATTTCTACAAAACAAGGTATTGATTTTCAGCATGGTTTCTTAACCTTCAATATATTAGACTAGCCATCTCATTGCTAATGTTGAAAAAAAAAACAATTTAATTATGGTTACATTTGCAGAATTCAGAATTTTATTTCATGACTAAAGGTTGGTGTAGCATTAGGGAAAGTGTTATCTACTACAACTTATAACAAATATACAATTTTTAAAAAATTATTGTAAAATCGCATTTCTCAACATCGTTCAGTTTTCTCATTCTTTTCTTTTTTCACTTTTCCAGACATTTATTTTTCCATTAGAAATCCAATCACCACATAAGTGTCTACTCCTGCCTACACGCCATTCCCACTGAAGAAGAGTCAGCAAGAAAAGCAAATTCGAAAGAGAAAGGTATTTTTATCCAACATTCTAAGGTGCAGCAGTTGTAAAAATGTACCATGCTGTAGGGGTAACAATTACTATTCTAACTCCAGGAAGGTGCAGCAGTAGAGAAACTGATGGATGGTGTAGGGGTGTAATTTACTATTCTAACTCCAGGAAGGTGCAGCAGTAGGGAAAGTGTTGGATGATGTAGGGGTGCAATTTACTATTCTAACTCCACGAAGGTGCAGCAATAGGGAAAGTGTTGGATGGTGTAGGGGTAACAATTACTATTCTAACTCCAGGAAGGTGCAGTAGTAGGGAAAGTGTTTGATGGTGTAGGGGTGCAATTTACTATTCTAACTCCACGAAGGTGCAGCAATAGGGAAAGTGTTGGATGGTGTAGGGGTAACAATTACTATTCTAACTCCAGGAAGGTGCAGTAGTAGGGAAAGTGTTTGATGGTGTAGGGGTGCAATTTACTATTCTCACTCCAGGAAGGTGCAGTAGTAGGGAAAGTGTTGGATGGTGTTGGGGTAACAATTACTATTCTAACTCCAAGAAGGTGCAGTAGTAGGGAAAGTGTTTGATGTTGAAGGGGTGCAATTTACTATTCTAACTCCAGGAAGGTGCAGCAGTAGGGAAAGTGTTTGATGGTGTAGGGGTGCAATTTACTATTCTAACTCCAGGAAGGTGCAGTAGTAGGGAAAGTGTTGGATGATGTAGGGGTGCAATTTACTATTCTAACTCCAGAAAGGTGCATCAGTAGGGAAAGTGTTGGATGGTGTAGGGGTGCAATTTACTATTCTAACTCCAGGAAGGTGCAGCAGTAGGGAAAGTGTTGGATGGTGTAGGGGTAACAATTACTATTCTAACTCCAGGAAGGTGCAGTAGTAGGGAAAGTGTTTGATGGTGTAGGGGTGCAATTTACTATTCTAACTCCAGGAAGGTGCAGTAGTAGGGAAAGTGTTGGATGGTGTTGGGGTAACAATTACTATTCTAACTCCAAGAAGGTGCAGCAGTAGGGAAAGTGTTTGATGGTGTAGGGGTGCAATTTACTATTCTAACTCCAGGAAGGTGCAGTAGTAGGGAAAGTGGTTGATGGTGTAGGGGTGCAATTTACTATTCTAACTCCAGGAAGGTGCAGTAGTAGGGAAAGTGTTGGATGGTGTTGGGGTAACAATTACTATTCTAACTCCAAGAAGGTGCAGTAGTAGGGAAAGTGTTTGATGGTGTAGGGGTGCAATTTAGTATTCTAACTCCAGGAAGGTGCAGCAGTAGGGAAAGTGTTGGATGGTGTAGGGGTGCAATTTACTATTCTAACTCCTGGAAGGTGCAGCAGTAGGGAAAGTGTTGGATGGTGTAGGGGTAACAATTACTATTCTAACTCCAAGAAGGTGCATCAGTAGGGAAAGTGTTGGATGATGTAGGGGTTCAATTTACTATTCTAACTCCAGGAAGATGCAGCAGTAGGGAAAGTGTTTGATGGTGTAGGGGTGCAATTTACTATTCTAACTCCAGGAAGGTGCAGTAGTAGGGAAAGTGTTTGATGGTGTAGGGGTGCAATTTACTATTCTAACTCCAGGAAGGTGCAGCAGTAGGGAAAGTGTTGAATGGTGTAGGGGTGCAATTTACTATTCTAACTCCAGGAAGGTGCAGCAGTAGGGAAAGTGTTGGATGGTGTAGGGGTGCTATTTTCTATTCTAACTCCAGGAAGGTGCAGCAGTAGGGAAAGTGTTGGATGGTGTAGGGGTGCAATTTACTATTCTAACTCCAGGAAGGTGCAGCAGTAGTGAAAGTAATGGATGGTGTAAATGTTATGTTTTAGATATTTCGTAATTTTATTCAGGCTAATTTTTTTGTCTTCTCTCCTCTTTTCAGATAATGTCTAGCCTGGGAGCTGCCAACTTTATTAAATCCAGGAAGGGCAAAAATTTATTAAACCATGGTGGATACATATATAGTAAGGAAAGAATAAGTTTAACTAGAAATCATTGGAGGTGTGTGCAATACTACACTACCCATTGCAGTGGCAGAGCGGTTACTGTTGATAATTTGGTTGTGAAAACCACAGAACATAACCACTCTGCCTCTGCAATGGATGTAGAAATTAGAGAAACAATAAACGAGATGAAAGCTATTGCAAGCACCTCCAATGATTCTACAGGATCAATTTTAAGAGAGGTTGCACAGCATGTCCCCAGTCATGTTGCTAGTAACATGCCTATAATACCTAATTTGAGAAGAATTATTCAGAGACAAAAGCAGGCAAGTAACATTCAATTATCTACACCACATACTTTCTCTGACATTAGAATTCCTCATGATCTTTCTATTTCTTTTTCTGATGAACCTTTCCTTCTGCATGACAACGAAAACCCTCAGAAACGTATTCTAATTTTTAGTACCCCACGTAACCTTGCTAAGTTAGAAAGTAGTGAAATTTGGATGATGGATGGGACGTTTAAAAGTACACCCCATCCTTTCACTCAAATTTACACTATACATGCTAAAATTAACAATAGTGTAATTCCCTTAGTTTATAGTTTGCTACCTGATAAGACTTCTGCAACATACACTGAACTTTTATCAGTGATTAAAAGTAAAACATCTTCAAGTCCTCGAAAAATAATTATTGATTTTGAATTGAGCATGATCAATGTGATCACTAAAACGTACACGGATACCCAAATTCAGGGATGTTTTTTCCATTTTTCGCAGGCATTTTGGCGTAAATTACAGAAAACATCCCTAGTTGCAGATTATTCTCGGGATAGCAAACTACAATTTGAACTAAAAAAATTAACTGCACTTTGTTTTGTTCCTCCCGATAGTGTGGACGAGTACTACACTGCAATTATAGAATCTGTTTATTACACGAGTAACGAAGAAAAATTGGCACCCATTCTAAATTATTTTGAGGACACATGGATTGGACACCTAAGCAGATCGGGTCGCAGGAGGAAGCCACGATTCCATGTGGAGTGGTGGAACTGCTACACGAGTTGTTTAGAGGGAGAAGCAAAAACAAACAATGCCATTGAGGGATGGCATAACTCCTTCAACCATACAATTGGCAAACCACATCCTAACTTCTACTCATTTTTGGCAACTTTGAAGAAGGAGCAAAGTTTCCAAGAAATGAGAATAGCACAACCACTCGCAGGTAGTCTAAACCCACGAGTAACAGTCAAAACAAGGGAAATGTCTGAGAGACTATTGGCAATTCTACAACAATTTTCGTTGTGTGTGGCTATAGACTACCTGGAAAATCTTTCTAACATTCTTTCTTTTTAAAATAATGTAATAACTTACTTTCCTGCTTTGCTTTAAATTTTACTATTTTTCAAATTACAATTGGCATACATTTTTTTTTTCTAAAATATTTTTCAAACAAACAAGTCGGGTCCTTTTTTTTTAAAACAAATCTTCATTTCAAACAAAAACTACCAATGTCTACAAAATTACTGTCCCATAGTATTTGAACTATTGTTCTACATCGGAACTCCATTAATATAATTACCGAAAATTTTCAATTCAATTACCGTCAAAACTAATCACCAAAACAGAAACATATGTAAATCCAACAATTCAAACCATATTCCGAAATGCACTTTGCAGCTTAATCATCATTTTTATAACAATCGTTAATTTCCAAAATTTGAAAGTACGCCACTTTTTTGCACTTAGAAATGAAGATCGACATTACTTTTGTTACTTCCTAAATAAACAAATCAACTTTCTGAACAGTAACTTTTAATTTTTTAACAGTTACATACTTTTTTTAACTAAATAAATAACTTTTAGCGACCCGACATAGGCATACATTAATGACATTAATGTGGACATGTTTAAAAACATTTAAGTAATCAATTAGTTTTCCCGCAACCTCCCCTTATTCTTTCCTCACTATATATGTATCCCTTTTAAAGGTTTATTCCACAATTACAAATGAAAATATTTCCTACCTGGCCGCAGATCAGCTTCCTGCTGCTTCCGCCTCCGATGCTCTGCAAAATGGCGCATTACGTCGACGCTCACGTCATTACGTCATCGCGTGCATCTAAATTTATAACGGACTACTTTATTTAACTAATCTGTAAATAAATGTTTATAAATGTTAATAAAATATTTATATTTAGTTTTAAAAATGTTACTTACATTGCAAAATTCATTAAAAATATGGTTTATTTTTTCATGATTTTTGTATAAATAAAAAATTAGAAAACAAAAATTGTTTGCTGTTATTATTTTTTTAAAAGTTATTTAAACTTCAAAATTGTAACTAATTAAATGTTAATTTACTAAATATGTTCCTTACCTCGACTCTATTGTCTTTTCCCTTCAAAACTTTCTCTTTCTTCACTTTCTGATCCTTCTTTTCTTGTTCCGCGGGTTGTATATTCTGAAGCTGCCAAAATAAATAAAGGACAAAGACGCTCATAGACTTCAATGGAAAAGCGTGGGAATTTTTTTAAAAACAGTAAGTAATTGTTTTTTTTTTTTTTTTTAAACTACTATTGTTTTTAAAATGCATTTATTATTACTCTTTTAATATTTAAATTAATATTATATTTTTAAATTTTTTTAATAAATTTCTATAATTTTTTTAATAAATAATCCAAAAGTACTCTTCCTTTTTAATATAAAAATTTACTTTATTTTTTGAACTTATAAATACTCTAGTCTTAATATATCTGATTACTTAAATTTTTGAAAAATACTCTAGTATTAATATTTTTAGAAAGTACTCACATATTTTAAATAAATTAATTTTAAAATATGCTGTTTCTTAATTACTCTAGTATTAATATTTTTAGAAAGTACTCACAAATTTTAATTAAATTAAATTTAAAATATGCTGTTTCTTAATTTAAAGAAACAAATGAACTAAATTAATTTTAGAAATACACTTTAATATTTTAAAAATACTCAAGTCTTAAAATTTAGTTACTCACTCTTATTTATTTTAAATAAAATATTAAATACTCTTTCTATTTAGAATAATTCTCAATTATTAATTTAACTTTAAAAATTCTCATTATTCACTGTAATATGTATAAAATTAAATATAAAAAAATCATTCTATTTTGAGAAATACTGAAGTATTAATTTAACTATCCAACAAAACATTTCTAGTAGACAAAATACTCAAGTATTAAGTATCAAGTATTAATATTAAAATACTCAAGTATTAATTTAACTATCCAACAAAACATTTCTTCTAGACAAAATACTCAAGTATAAATATTTAAATACTCAAGTATTAATTTAACTATCCAACAAAACATTTCTACTAGACAAAATACTCAAGTATTAATATTTTGATAAACTACTCACTTTTTATCAATTACAATTTTTTTTACAAAAAATAATTATACGATATATATTTTTTTATATTAAAATACCAACATTAAAAAATGCGTTGTAATAGTATATGCGTTGTAAAAGTACTTACCATATAACATCTTGCGTTGTAAATGCATGCGTTGTAAATGCATGCGTTGTAAAGGCATTTTCAAATAATACATTGTAAAGGTATATGCGTTGTAAAAGTACTTACCATATAATAGCATGCGTTGTAAAAGCATGCGTTGTAAAAGTTTTTGCGTTGTAAAAAATGCGTTGTAATAGCATAGCGTTGTAAAAGTTGCGTTGTAAAGGTGGTTCCCCCTGGCACAGAGCCAAAGAGGAGTGGAAAATTCTGACTGTGGAGGCCCAGCGGATTATGGACAGCTTATATCACGTTCGAGACGAGCTCACAGAGGATTCCTCAGGGTGTCTGCTGAGGGGACACCGGTTGGTGATTCCGACAGCCCTTACGGATCGGGTTGTCCAGCTAGCTCACATTGGCCATCAGGGGATGGTCAAAACTAAGTCCAGACTCAGAACCAAGGTATGGTTTCCTCTCATGGATGAGCTGGTAGAGGCCACCATTCGGTCCTGTCTATCATGCCAAGTGACAGGGGATACTCCCGCCCGGCTCCCAGTATTTCGGAACCCCAGCCGTTAACACCCTGGACATGTGTCAGTTTGGATTTCGGCACCCTACCTGATGGCCGGCACCTATTTGTACTTATTGATGACCATTCCAAATATCCTGAGGTCGAAATTGTGTCACCCCTCAGTGCTGCGGAAGTAATTCCCAAGCTCAAAAAAGTAATGGCTACCCATGGCCTCATTCAGGAGCTGAGGACAGATAATGGACCCCCTTTTCAAGGGCAAGAGCTGATGGTGTACCTCAAATCATTGAATATTCGACACCAGAGGATCACCCCAAGATGGCCACAGGCCAATGGGGAAGTCGAAAGGTTCATGCGAACCTTGAACAAGGTAATGAGGATTGCGTTGGACAAAGGACAGTCCATAGAGCTTGCTATATTCTCATTCCAACGGAGTTACCGTCAGACACCCCACACCACTACGGGAGTGGCTCCGGCACATTTGATCATGGGTAGAGTCATTCATGATTCCATCCCTCATCACCCTCAGTGGCACCCTGACGTTCCCGATAACCGTCTAGTGGATGCTAGACGCCTCCGAGCTCACACTCGGGCTAGTGAGAAACGCCATGCGAAGGCTAGATGGTTCCCCTGCGGGGATCTGGTGCTGCTCCGAAACCGGGTGATGAGTGGAAAATTCCGCCTGCCCTATGAAAAGAGTCCCTGGACTATCGTGGCCGTCAAAGGTACCCGGATCACTGCTAGGCGAGGAGGAGAGACTGTGACCAGAAATATGTCCTTCTTCAAGAAGTACCATCCTTCGTCCTGACTGGTGGAGGCCAGATATGGGGATCCAGAATGGCAAGCAATGGCACCCACGACTCCCCGTAGGGAGCTAAGTGCGGGGTCAGACTCTCCCAGTGGTCAGAATGGAGTAACCGGAGGGTAATCCTGCTATGGAGGGTGAATCCAGAAATGACATCGCTGAAGATGAGACAGGTGCCGCAGCCAACAGACCAGGTGTCCTGCTGGCTGATGGAACTGTCCCAGAGGCTGAGGGACGCAGCCAGGTCCTGTATCGACTGCGTGAGAATCCTGAGCCCAGTCGTCGGCTGAGGGACTACTTCACGTAAGACCGTTCTCATTTATGTGGTGACATGTTGACTCTAGAGAGTTAATGGGGAAGGACGAACTTTGAACTGGTGGCGTTGTAGTTAACACTGTCTCATTGTTTTTTTTTTTTGTTGGGGAGGAATGTAATGTTGTGCCTGTGACGTAACAGGCACGCCATGTTGGGTCATGTGACCCGTGTTTAATAAAGTGGGCCTACCCGTACGTACGTCAGTAAGGCGAACGGCGAGTACGACTACAGATCACAAGTGCCTCCTGTAATTATTGGTGCGCCACGGCCTTCCGAGAAAACCAATGCGAATGCCCCCGTGAGGTCGCTCCACACGCGATCCTCACAACATCACAATGTGTACCTCTAATAACGTTGAAGTACCGCGGCCACACATGTATGCAAATTTAATTAAAAATAATTTTCAAAAATAGAACGGAGAGTGCAAAAAAGGAAAAAGATAAAAGGAATGGCAGTATGCCTCTGTTAAATCCAGGCGTAGCTTAATGTTTTCAGTTCCTGTGTTTGTGTTAAATGGTGAGCAGAAGCAGCGATGGGTGCAGCTTCAGTTTAAGGGAAATGCTGTATTAGTGTGGGAAGGCTGAAGCAGCTACAGGCTCCACCCATTTTAAAATAAAGTTACCACACTCTGCTCCGTAGTCCAGCCACCCGCTGCTCGCCTTTCATCGGTTCTTGCACAGCGAGACATTGGCGAGACATATACTGATAACCTAATTCGAATGTCAACATTAACTTTTGGTACACAACAAAAACATAACCATTTTTTGTCAGAAATCCTACGGCTGCATGAAAGCTAAAAGGCAAAACACCAACAGAGAAGAGCACTACTCCTTTCCCGATACACAGTGCAGCTGTGGGGTGGTTATGGAATGCCCTCTGGCCGGTGTGAGTGCACTACACAGTGGCCCACTTTAAAGTGCAACAGTGTAAGCACGAAGCATCCTATGATAAAGTGAGTAGTGTCCTAGGATAGGTTCAATGATGGGCAGTGATGTGTCTTGTGTGGAGCGCTCTATGATCCACTAGTGGTGTGGGAGGTGAAGTGCACAGAATGCCTTATGACAGTGATGAGTGCAGTGCCTGGGTCCACAAGTTGAGTGGGGTTTAAGTGCATGCATTGCCCTATCAAGGGATGAGTGAGGTGCATGGTCCCACTATTGATATGGGGGTGGATTTACATGGAATGCCCTGTTACAGGAATGAGTGCAGTGATATTTAATGCGCAGAATACCATATAGGAGAGATGAAGAATTTACAGTGTCATTTAACAGAGTGAGTGCCCTGGTATGTTGCACTGATTGCCCTATGACAGGGATAAGTGCAAAAACGCATATTGCATGGAATGAGTGCAACCATCAACTTTTATCTTACTGACATAGGAAGGAGGGACTGTCATCTTTCATTATCTCGGCCGCCATGATTCTGGTACTGCAGCTGCTTGTCATGAGCGAGCCTGAATATAATTGGATGACGTGAGTAGGGCACTGGTGCTCCTACCCCTACAGACATTTTTATAAGGAGGCAGGAGTTCCTTGGTGCACTGTTTGTGCTTTCACTGACTTCCTGCTAGTTTGATATGTTCCCCATGCACGTGTGAAGTACCCAGCACATGTAACATGGGAGGCGTCCAGGAAGGCAGAATGGCGCAGTAGTGCAGCTTGACTCATGTTCATAGGTGTGACAGGTTCGGTCCCTGTGTCTGCCACTTATTTTATGGCCAATTTGCTTCTGTTGCCAGCCATCCCCCAACCGACAGTCAGATGTGTATTGTAATGCGTTCTGACACCTCTGGGTAAAGTACACGCTATAGAACAACACATACATAAATCATTAAATAAATAAATGTGGACGGTGGTTCAATACGTCGACAACAAACCGTTCTCTTCACCACAAGCCCTGGTCATGTATTCATTCCTCTGTGCAGCTGCTTGCACAAAAATGAAAATATGTATTATATATTTGAGAAAATCTGTAGTATGTATATGTTTATTTTGTGGTAGCTGTTAAATCTAATAAATACTGAGCTCCTCGTCGTTTTCATGGCTGGGTGGTGGCTGAGGTGAAAGGGCGCTGTATCCCCAGACTAGCGAATTACAATGGAAGAACGTTTTGCTGAGTGCATTACAATAAATGTGCACTCTTAACTGAATGTCTGTTATCTCTCCTGTACATCACTTAAGAACATACTCACCACAATAGCTCAGGTATCATCGTCTCTGTGACTTAAGCTATGAAACACCTGTTTTACAGCTCTGCAGACGGAGAACACCGAGCCACAAATTGCTTTATTGTTAGAGCCGGTAAGGTGGTTCAAAGGGCAACAGCACCTTCTGCAGAAGTCTGTGTGTGTCCCGAAGGCTGGATTGTCGAAGTGTCAGACTCAGCCTTTCATTTTTTAGCACTGATACATGTTATACATTTCAGTTGAGCAAGCTAATTGTACTTGTTGCTTGCAGTGCTCCGAAGCCACAAGTTCTGCACAGCTCTATTAAAAATGCATTTTATTATTGTCAGGCAGAGATGCAGGAAACAAACAAAAAGTGCGATCTGGCGGATGAAAACTGTAGTTAGTGCCGCTGCTTCCGGACTACACGGAAGTCAGTTTAATATCAACAGCCACTAAAAAGCCAGCTAACAGGAGCTGTGCCAACATTCAGCAAATGGCAAGCGGCCGGAGAAACTACCAGCCGCTTGCCAACACATAGACATTACTTAATGCCTCGTAGAGGCAGCGCATGCGCTGCTTAATGCGATACCTAAAAACTGTTACCCCCGAGGCATACCAGCCAAAAGACTTTGTACCCTTCAACATCCTGCTTCTGATCTAGGGTATCTTACCTATATCCATAGGTACAGTATAATGGCAGGTCAATCCCGTGCAGCACAAAGACCCTACACCCATGATAGGTACCAACCTCAGAAGTCGAGTCACAGTTTTGTTAAGTGACAAACCTTTTTTCTTAAATTGTTTTTAGCTAGGGTTTATGAACTATTTTTTAGATAAACCAGTTGTGTGTCAAGACCTGGTACAAGAATAGCATGCACCCTAAGCTAAATGTGATTTTTACACCATCCTCCATGCGCTCTCCATCATATATTCCCTCTTGTACCACGTTAAACTCTTGTGCTTGGACTACCCCCTCACATGTTAAACCGTTATTTTTGCCATTGTACAATATAAACAAGCACTGTTGCTCTGTTACACTCATGAAGGATTAGCAAAAATGGCCATTACCAAGAAAAATGAGCAATGATTACTTTTCTTAGCCCTTAGCCCACATCAAATTTTTGAATTTTTTTTTAACATTTATTTTTTTCAAAAAATGATTAAAGAAACCAGCAAATATAACTCAATTTTCACTCATTTGTTTTGAGTATGTAAAAGTGCCTGAAATCGTGTCTCGGATATTTTTCTGCACAAAAAATAAATCGAAGTAGGAGACAGGATGATAGGATTATTCCAAAACGAAATGCCTGCTTCCGAACAAAAGGAGCCCCTTGGAAAATCACCATCTACAATGGCTGCACTGTTTTGCCACTTGGAAAACCTGTCGCCTTCTGAAAGCAAACATGTCACTTCAAGATTCTAACCCCTAGGAAAAAAAATCCAGTCATAAAACGCATAAGGTAAACAAACATTGGCAATGCCAATAAGTCGGGCTTTAAAAGAATGTTCAATGCTAATGTGAATCATTACAATAGCTTGGGAATCGATGTGCATTTGTGTGGAAGCAAACAACTGTAGAATAATATTGGTGTGGGTTAAAAGGTCAGGTGACAAATGCACTGTCAAACCAGACATAAAAATCCATGTAGGTTAATGACTGCCCTCCTCCATCTGTGCTGCTGCCAGAGAAAAATCTAATTAACTTTCTAGTTATCTAAGACAGTTTAATAACATTACAGTGTCATGTATGTGCCCCTGAAAGTTCAATATCAGGCAGCTGGCTAAATTAACAAAATGATCACAACTGTGTGGATGGCAAGCACTTCTTTGTGGAAGCACACAACTTTTGCTCAATTAAAACATGTACTCCCGGGTCCCAAAATGTGGGCGGAGCCAACGCCTTCACCGGCGATTCTCACCTAATTGTCAGGCAACAACTGTGCTGTCAAGCCAGACCATGAAAGCAGAAAAGGATGGAGGTAAATATCAAGAGAAGGAAGGACCAAAAGTAAATCTCATCACCAGAAAAAAAAACTTTAAGCAGTTTGTGTGACAAAAGGCCACTTTATAAGACTGTTATTTAAAACAAAATAAAAAATAAAAACATAAAATTGGACAGTGGCCAACGTTGAGGTTCTTCACTTACAGAGCGAACAAATAAAATGAGGCACCAACTGTCACTGGGCTTGATTGACTGGGCAGGAACAATGGTTTTATTGTCAGCAAAACCAGTGAAAAGTCAACAACCAATAACGTCCTTGGCTTTATCCAGGTTGAAATGCAAAGTACACCAGTAAGATTATTTCCTCACGATTTGTACTGGTACTTGCATGGAGGAAACGGGAGCAAAGCATTGTGCCAATTTACTTACCACTAAAAAGCCCTGCAGGCGCAGCACAAAATTGTGCAGGGCAAAGGGAGTGCCCGAGAAAGCATTAGTAAGTCTAACTCTTAATGTTCAACATGTGTAGTGTCGCCTTAGATGCAAAGACATGTAAACATTTTAAGAATGTGTCGAGGACAATGGCATTCTGAAAGACCGTCAAGGACATAAGCGAGGTGAGCCCTGAGAACCAAACTGCCCGCTGAAATGCAGTGAAGGATTCTGAAGTACTAGTTTCTGGCAGCACACCTATATATCAGGTCAATGCTGTGGCCGCCAAAAATAAGCCTTCCATGAGAGAAGCATCACGTCCCATGAGGCTGCTATCACAGATACTTGAACAAAGGAAATTGTTGCATTAGGCCTATCAGCTGTCTCTTGACATCCCAGTACTATTATGATTGGCACTTGTCAATCAGAAATACTGGAAGTTAATCCAACAGAAACAGGAATTAGCAAAGATTTTTTTTAAAAACTGCCATCTTTATGTACCAATGAATAGTTATTTTTAAAAGCAATTTTATAGGATAACACATGCTTCCACAAAGTAAAGCAGAGCATCTTAACTAGTGGCGAAAGGATAAGTATACATCCTTTTTTAAATTCTTCAAATTTTAGAAATGTTATGAAATGGGGTACAGATTTACCTCCCCAAACAGGCTAAATATAAAGACTTTGTGACGTGGAATGCAATGCATCGTAAATGAAATGCGTATGCAAACGTATCTATGTTTGTAAAAAGGAAGGCTAAAAAGCTATACGGAACGAACACAAGAGCAATATTCGCACCAATAATTTAAAGTCATAAAAGGCTGTACATTTCAATATGATGAAACAAAATGCAATTACATATTTAGGGTTTGAAAATTGTAAAGGATCTTCCACTGGGAGTCACCAGAAACAAAACTGTATTACAAATTAATCTTCTTGTATAAGGTGACTGGCTTCCCTTTATCAAAGTGGCTTGAATTTAAGCTGGATTTTACATGTTTTTTATAAAGACTTTCTGTAGACGTGGTACCACATCAAACAGGTGAGTAGTATTTTTCCAGACAATAAAAGGCTTGAGAGGTATTCGAAGAAAATGAGTTGATATTAAAAAAAATTCGAAACAAACCCAAGCAATGGCTTGTAGTTAAACACAGTGTTTATTCTTGTCGCTGCAACTCTTCAAACTGTGAGTAATCCCATCAAGTTCGTATAACTAGGAGATTGGTTTAGGGTATAGAATTTCGTCAATTATTTGAGTTGCAGGATTCATATTTTTTAGTTCTGGTATTCATACTCCTGATGAAGAGTGCAATAGTTTACTGGGTGTGGACTGAGTTCTGATATAGATATTAGTCGATATTATGATTAGACAGAAGATTTGGGATTTCTCTCTAAAGTAGGCAACATACATTCTGAAAAAGTTTTGGATTAAAATATGATTTGATCATGTGTTTCGAAAGATAAAGTCATCATTATAAGGCATGAACTATAGGGTGACCCCGACGATTACTGGCTATAAAGACCAAGAGTTTCAACGCCAAGCCTATCAATAGTACTTTGAAGAATTGGCTGTGAGTATAAAATGCAGATTAGGGAGGTTGAAGGAACATCCCAATGAAAGGCTGGTAGCATGTGACCACCATCTCATGACTGAGATCAAGTAAGTGAAGCAGCAACTGGTCCCCTGGCACCATCAGATGAAGTTGCACATATAGAGTTTGGCATGTTGGGGAAACGCCTATACATGGTGCATGTAACCCCATAATCCTTAGCAATCAAGATGGTTGAAAGGCTTTCAGTGACTTGAAGAGAACTGGTGGCATCTTCAGCATTTCCTGGCTGGCGCGCATCAATTTTGCTGTTGACATGACTGGTTTGTACAGCTGCAAGTTCTTATCTATTGAGGGCTCAAACAAGGTCCTCCAATCAAGGGGTAGTGAGTGGCATGAGGTTGAAAGCTTATGCCAGAGTTGACAATGCATGATTAGATCAGAGGTGATGTTTCTAGCGTCCTGATAAAGTTCTATGGAATTCAGCAGTTTCTACTCAGTTTTCTAGACCAGTTAGACACAAATATCTTCTCCTGGAAATAGTTGAAGAGCAAAGATATATACCAATCCCCTTTTTGTTTCAGGTGCAACCTGTCGCTCTTTGGGCCAGACAGCCAGACTGCTCTGTCTTTTTCATATGTCAGTATATTTGCCTTCTTGGTTATGTGGATGCCAATTTGCTATTCACAGAAGAGGTCTACGCAGGTTCACAGAAGAGTTCAACACCCAAACAGAGTATGTAGGAGGGCCTGAAAAACAAAGGCAGGGCTATTTTAGGAAGTTTAGTACATTTTAACCAAACACTTTGAGATTGTAATTTCAGCTTCCTTCAGACTTTCTGAGATTGTTTCAGGACCTGACACTCAGACGCCTGGATGGGCTTTGACAGGAGTATCAAGGCTGCCACCAGGGCATACATGCCCTTATTCTCCACTGGTATGCCAAGGCTTACATTTATAGTGCTTCCAAAGTCTTGGTTATGACTGAAAGGCAGCGCTGAAGTGGGTGCATGTCTCTGTAATCTCCAGTACCAGCTTCTGATTGAATGTCTAGATCGGTGTACAAATCCTACAGAATGTTGAAGTGAGGTTGGCCTGGAGGATGGAACACTGACCATCCCTAAAGTCACTACTGGAGAAGCCAGACATTGATTCAGGGCAGGCATAGGGTTGTGACCAATGATTCCAGTAACAACAGTGAAGCTGGAACGTGGACCTGGACATCACATGCCAGGAGTTGCTGGTGCCGAAACCCAGACATCAACAGTTGAGGAGGAAGAAGTGGGGTGGAGTTCTAACCTTTAGCTTTCAACTTACAGCCAGCAAGGAGTACAGTCTGAAATTGGAGTTCAGCAATTAGGCCCCTGTGCTCAAAAAGAGGGGAGCAGAGAGAATGTTGTCAATCCAGATGGTCTTAATTCGATGGATCAAATCGATCTCACCTGTTTGCCACACAGTTGACCAACCCAGGATGCTCCTGTCACTCTAAAGAGAGCGAGAGACAGATTTAGAGCTTGGTGGATGGGTACCCATCAGCCCTATTTTAAGTGCACTAAGATATAATGCATGTGTAATAAGGTGGATGAGATAGCATCACATTCATGACTCATCCGCCAAACACTGAATCGGGCTCTAAGTCAGAATAGACAGTTCTCCAGCACCAGTACAGACTCCTGAAAGCCTTCAGCCTATTGTTGCACCGGAGAGAAGAAAATAGTTTCAAGCTCTGCCTCTTCAAGACCTGAACTGGCAAGCGGGTAGTGGGGTCATGCAGTGCTGAGTATGGCGTAACTCCAACATTGAGGTGATCGTCCATTGCTCTTAATCTCAGTTCAAATAGCCTGCAGCTCTAAACCCAGAGGAAGATACTGTCTCTATCCCACAGTGCAATGGGTGGATTGAGACAACTTTCTACAATCAGGAAGCTGAGCTCAACTAGTCTGTGAAATGCAGTTTCTTGAGCAGAAAAGGGTTTGATTCCAGGATTCACACCCCTTTCCAGGAAAAGATAAACCATATTCAACTGAAACAGTCTGTCTTGTTTAAGGGAAAAGGTTGGACAACCCAGAACTTTACCTTCTTTTAATTATGCTTGTACCACATGCACACACCTGGTGAGGCCAACATCTACCTTGCAGAGGAATGGTCACTGGGTAGGATGCCCCCCTAATTAATTGGCAGAAAGAATGCTTTTGCTTGCACCCAGAGGCAGAAACACTGCACTCACCATCTGTTTTTCCTAATAAGGAAATCCATAATCTCCTTTGGGATTAGTGCATCCTTACTCTGCATGCAAGACGGGTTTTGTAGGAAACCTGTATTGATGGTTGCACCTAGAGTGTAGTAGTGGCCCGTTCAAACGTTCCCATGTAAGTTGCAGGAACTACAAAGGATAACTGGCCGCAAATGTATAGGGTTCATACCATCTGGCTTAAAATCGAAGTGTTAGGCATAAGCTACCCAAGGTGAAGGAAGAAAAAAGAAGAGAAAAAAAAGCAAAAGGAACAAAAGATCATAAGGAAATCAAATTGTGATAAGGAAGTAGAATCTATCCAATCTGTTAGTTTGGAAAAAGTGAACAAACTAACCCTTATGTAGCCCATGTGGAGGAAATGGGTAGATTGCCACTTATGATGCATGCTCCCATGTAGGCACAGTACTGGTGCAAATGATGTAATGGCTTCTGAAGCAATGTTAAATCCCTATATCAAGCAACAGCCATATTCACAAATTGAGAATGGGAAAGAGCAGATACAAAGAGCAGAAACCCATTTTTGCAGTTGGTAAAAATATGCACAGGTTCTCAGAACCAGATGGCATTAAACATTCTAAGAGTCTGTAGGAAGTGGTACCAGACAGAGGTGTACTAAGAAGGCCAGACGAAGGAAATTACTTCTGTCTTTAATGTCTTCAATTTGGAACATTGTCATGATGAGGCCTTCTTAAGCTTCATTTCTCAGTGCCTCACTATCAAAATCCCGTACAACTGGCATGCAGCATAGTATGTAAAGTCATGATGAGGCCTTCTTAAGCTTCATTTCTCAGTGCCTCACTATCAAAATCCCGTAGAAAAGGCGTGCAGCATAGTATGTGAAATCATCATCTGTCATCCTATTGTGCATATACAAGTTATGGATGTTGATAGACAGTTTTCATTGCACAAATTCAACACTTGTTGTGACCCTTCTGTGAACATGGAGGAGAAAAAAGACACAACTATAGAAAAAAAAGGCAAAGGAAATGCAAAACACTTTAATGGACTAACATATACAGCCTGTACTAAAATAATATGAAAACTAAAGAAATAAGTGAAAAAGAGCACACAGCAAAATGTAAGCATATAGAAGGGCTAACCTGGTGAAATACTGGATTTTCGCTCACCGTTTGGTTCTTTCTTTAACAATTGCTGTCAGCTAGATTAATAAACAGATTTAGGCAAAATAAAAAAAAATGCTTTTCTGGGGAATATCAAAATAAAAAAACAGGAAATCACTCAGTGAATGGGTATAAACGCTTATCAATCCTCTGATCTTAAAGGGAAAAGAGATTTTAAGATGTCACTTGGGAGGTGAGAACTTCATCATCTTTTGTGAAGTCATTAGGTCAGTTAAATATTTGGACCTGATGGCAAGATTATATCATAGTATTGGATACCAAAGAACAATATAAAAAAAAGCAGATTTATCATTGAAGAAGTACGATAATTAGAGTAGTTGCACACAGTTATATTCTTCCATGCAATTCAATTCACTTTTCCTCCTATTTTCTTCTTCCTATTGCTAAATAGCTTGCTGTGGAAGATTATCTGCCCTGTTGGAAAGCTGGGGAGTGAAGATTCTAACAGAACTGCTAGAGGACTGGAGGGTGAAATATTTCATAAGAAGGTTGAATGGGGATAGAGTAGATACTTGGTGTTATGTGTATTCTGCTAAATCATATTTGACCACCATTGATTCTACAGCTTGGTGACAAGGGTCCTTACCTATACTACCATGCCATCCTTCAGGTAGTGTGCTTATTCCTTGCATGGTGTTCAGAAGTTCAAGGGCAACTGAGTTATGGATATTGGTGTAGACTGTGGTGTGTGGAGCTTTCCTGCTTGAAGGATGTTGTCATTAAGCATTGAAGCACAAAGTATGGCTGAAGTAAAACAATGGATGAAAATACCACAGTAGCAGCAGGGGCAGTACCACGTGACTGACTCGCATGGGCTCATGAGTAACTCGTTGAAACAACAACCTAGGTAGACAAGATCTTGTACAGCTTAAAATTGCTAGTATGTTACAACACTAACATAACGTGTATTTGTAAAGCCCACGTTCACCCAAGGGTACCTTGGAGCTGAATCACAGATGTTTATTAGTACCCAACTTAATGGTACTCATTTTATTGACCTCGGAAGGATGAAAAGCTGAGAAGACCCGCCGGAATTTGAACCAGTGATCACGAGGTCGAACACAGGCCCCTATAGTGGACGGATTAGTTCACGAAACCACCAGACACTGCTCTTTTTTAGAAGGTAAGTACGCAGTCCTGCCCACCTCTTCTCTTCTGTTTCTGTGCGAAATCAGCAGCCATCTTAAAATGGTGCAGCGCATATCTGTGATGTGTTTGCAATATTAACTGTAGTGCTATCTCTCAATGCAATGTGGACGCAACAAATTCATTTTCCTAATCTTATTAGAGAAAGTGATTGCACAAAAATGACGCCTCCACGAGGCAGAGGTAACAGTGGAGCAACTTACAGTTGCAACTTTGCATATGTGCTGCACTGTACAGCAGCGAAGCACTATGGTCCAATGGCTTGTGAGCTGGTCGATGGTAGCCTAAAGTGCGTCAGTGCTGGGGGAGAGAAAACCAGCACTATATCATAATAGATAAGTTAGTTTTCTCTGCCCCTCTGATGAAATGCAACACAACAACTTTGGTTGCTGCATTGCCCCAAAACCTAGTAAATCAGAAAATAATAGGGTAAAGGAGGTCATTTTGCAACAGTATGAAGTGTGCAGAAATAGCAATAAACCTTCAAAGCAAAGTGTTGCTCTTGTAAGTACATCTAGGTAAGAGAAAGAGAAGTGCAGCAAATTATAGAATATGGAATTAGTAATTATAAATGTAACAAAGCAGATGGCCCGAGTATTATTATAACATTAGACCCGAGTTTGGAAGTCAAAGATGACTCAAGTTGACCATACACCATTATCACACAAGGGCTCCAATGGACTTGGAAATGAAATTCAAGAACCAGTTTTTAAGGCTGAATCCTTCATAGCTAACACCACTAGATTTATAGGATATTTTCCAACATAGATGACTTTCAAAAGGAGAGCTGCGTGGCTAAAGATTCATGTTGCACACAAAGGGGTTTGCGTCCTAGGTTGGCAAGATCAATGTAGACTGCAGATTACATTAAATCAGTGTTCTTCTGAGTGGGTGCTAGAGGTTGGGGTGAGTATTTTGGTTTGAAGATGGTCAAAAAATAACCTGCAGCATTTAGTGTCAACCTATGTATGTTGCACAGTTTCCAGAATAGGATCAAGCTAAAGGACAATTTTGTACAACTCAGAAAAAAACTGAGACGGGGTCCCATCTGTGGTAAGAAGGATTTGCATGGCTGGTTATATGAAATGGTGACACAGGATATTATTGAAGAAGTGGAGTCTACTGAGTGGTTATCACTGATCCTTCTGGCAAAAGGAAGGTAATTTCAAACTTACTTCATGCGTGACTGGAGGGCCTTAAATAGTTGTATTCTAGTCTACAGTAAGCCCCGACCTAATTTAAAGAGATTATATTCATGTTAGATAAGGCAAAGGTATTTTCAAAACTTGATCTGAGAACAACTTATCAAGTGGAATTGACACAAGATTCCAGATCCTTGGCAGCATTCATTATCCATTCATCCTTTATTTTACAACTGGAATACAGTTTAAAAAACTAGATACCGGCCAAATATTATTGGAGAATGAGGGCAGCTGAAGAAAACACGTTAGCCCATCACTGCTGGGAGGAGGTCAAAAAACAATCAAGGCAGAACAAGTCAATATTACGAATTTTAAAACAAGCTCTTTCAGCATTAAAGCTAGAGGAAGCCTGGCAGACACTACTACCATACTCCGCGTTTAAACAAATTACCAATAAAGCAATTAAACCACAATGGATGCAAATAGATAACGCCTAATTGGCCTGCAAAAGAGACGCATGGATGGTGATGTCATCTTATATACAGCTGAAACCGCAACTATGGGAGACCCCAGAGCAAGGCTGTCTGGCGGTAAAAAGAACGGAGTTGTTAGCTATAATTAGACAGCATAATCTGGACCAACTATACCGCCTGTCATCTATGGGTAGGTTGACAACGGAATTCCTACAAGTAAAACTGACCCCCAGTAAGGAGGAGTACCTAGATTTGATCCAGCCGCCCAGAGCAAAGAAGCTATATACCCAATTAAGGTACGGCTGTCTCCCGATTGGGGAATTGACTAGCAAGTGGATGGGAAGAGGTGTGGGGGTTTGTCCCGTCTGTAACAAAACCAAAGAAGACCTTGCCCATGTTTTATTTTTCTGCTCCGCTTACAGCAAAATACGAAAAGCCTGGCTCGTGCCATTGTGCAGAAACTTGGGATTAAAGCACTGTGCGCAAGCTTGTAGGATTTTACGCTATGACACTTCCCCCCCAATTGTGTTTTCTGTCTCCCGTTTTTTATATGGTATGTGGAGAAGAAGGTCAGCTCTGATAAATCAATCAATTACTAACTTTTAACATAAATGGAATTTTATTGTTCCCACTTTGATAACTGCTGTTTAATAACTTTTTATCCAAAATATTGAATTATTTAAGCATTTTATGTATATGTATATATTTTATCTGTGCTTTTATGGTCACCGACCGAAATAAAGCTATCAAAAGTGAAAAAAGTATATTTACAAAATAACTTCACAGACTATTACAAGCGGAACTTGACCCTACTGAGACAGGGGTCCTTCCAGACAAATGACCTTACTCCAAAATGGCAATGGACCTGGTTGTCTATGGATTGCCGCCTTTGTGGCAACGGAGAAGAGTCACTATTGCACCTACTATGCATCTGTCCGGCTCTACAAAATATGAGGAAAATCATCTTACGGCCAATGAAAAATTTCCTAGCTATCGTAACGGAAAGTTTCAATTCTATTAAGGACTCGGAGGCGAGGATTATGCCTTCTTCCTTCACTTTATTTATACAGCAGCACAGAAAGAAGTAAATAAAGACTACGTTTCCCATGAACCATAGGGAAAAAAGTAGTCATTTACATTGTGTTAACAACCAATCAAAGAAAAGAACAACGTCCAATCAGGGCCTCTCCAGCTCCATATAGTCCTTTGTTAGTGTCCTGATCTCCTCTTTCGGAGCGCGAAGACAGCCAAGCCCTCAACTTCAGGTGTCCTGTTTGTGGGTATCCAAACCTGCAACAAACAAGGCAGCATTACCAGGGGAAAGAACCACCCTAGGTATCAAGTAGCAAGGGAAAACGGAATAGGTAAACCATTTCAACAATACATTGGAAAAATCAAGCACAACATTTTCTGACATAAGCCCAAAGGAAAAACCCCTACTTACTTCCATATGGGGAGGGATGTCCTCTGAGAGCATAGGGCGGGATAATCCTCGCCTCCGAGTCCTTAAAAGAATTGAAACTTTCCGTTACGATAGCTAGGAAATTTTTCATTCTATGTCAGGACTGGAGGTGAGGATTATGCTTGTTTAAAGCTTGCCCACAACCACATGAGCCATATTTAGAATTGGCTTAAAGTAAAACCGCTTGAAGGTGGAATCTGAGGACCAGTCCGCCGCATTGAGGATATCCTCCAAGCGGGCACCCAGGCCAAACGCCTTGGAAGCCATAGCCCCTCTTGTAGAGTGCGCCCCAAAGTGTCTGAGGCTAATGCCCGCCTCTTGCATCACCCAACTAACCCATCTTGCGATGGTGGGTGAGGAAACCGCCTTAAAGGGCTTCCGGAGCGCAATGAGAAGCTGACGTTCTCCCGGGGGACGGTAGTCTTCCATCATTTCCTCATATGCCTTGAGGCAACGGACCACACAAAGTTTCGGAGAATCCGAGAATTCCAGGTAAGAGATGACTCTCGTGTGGCACTTTGTACGATGTGAAAGGGTAAATGTCACCCCATCCGGAGTGAACATCCGGCCCGAGATATCCAGAGCGCGCACATCCGACACTCGACGGCAAGACACCAGGCACAGGAGCATTGCAGGTTTTGCTGACAGCTCCTTGCGGGATAGAAACCTATTGGGTTGCCATGACAGGAAAAGATTCAAGACTTGATTAACATCCCATAAAGCCGAATACCGAAGCTCCGGCGGTAAGGAGAGTCGAATACCTCTGAGGAGTCTGCAAATCAACGGGTGTTCTCCCACAGCCGAGCCTCCAACCGGGGCATGACCCGAAGAAATGGCGGACCTGAAAGTGTTTATAGACCGATAGGCCAGGCCGTTGGATGCCAAATGCGCCAGAAAGTTCACAACGTGGACCACATCCGCGACCATGGGATCGAAATCCCGTCGCAGACACCAACGGGACCATCTGCCCCACGCAGATTTGTATCTTTTAACGGTGCTATCCGCCCAGGCTTTGGAGATGAGGTCCTCAGCTGTTCGCGAAAGGCCCGGGGCTTGCCATCTGCCCCGGGAATCCTCCACGCCATGAGCCACAGTGAGTTCGTGGACACTAGAGGATGAGGAGTGCCGTACGGATCCTTGAGAAGATCCGGAACCCGGGGGAGTAGGATTGGAAAATCCCATGAAAGTTCCAGCAGAACTGGAAACCACACTTGAGACCTCCACAGAGGGGTGATTAGAACCAGGTCTGCTAGCTATCTGCGGACTTGAGCCGTTGTCCGGGTAATCATCGCAAAAGGAGGAAACGCATAGCCGCGATCCTTGCTCCAATCTTGGAGAAATGCATCCGTGGCCGCCGCCCGAGGATCGGGCCTCCAGCTGAAAAAACGGGGAAGTTGTTGGTCCAGGCGGGATGCAAACAGATCCACCGTAAACGGACCCCAAAGCTCGCTGAGCGAGGCAAAAACCGAATGATCCAACTTCCAAAGGCTGGAGTCTCGGAAGTGGCGCGACTGGAAATCCGCCTCCACATTGTCCCGGCCGGGAAGATACTCCGCTGTGACCGACACCTGACTGTCCAGGCAATACTGCCAGAAGCTCGCCGCTAGGTCCGAGAGAGCTTTCGACTTGGTGCCTCCAAGATGATTGATATAACGGACGGCCGACACGTTGTCCATTTTTAAAAGTACACATGACTGTACGGAGTCTTTCGTCCAACATTTTACGGCAAACGAGCCGGCCAGAAGCTCGAGACAATTTATATGTAACTTCTGTTCGTCGGGAGACCACAAGCCCCCCGTGGAAAGATCTCCGCAGCGAGCGCCCCAACCAAGCCTGCTGGCGTCCGACTCGATAACCAAATCCGGAACGGAACCGAAGATCGCTTTTCCGTTCCATGCCTCCATGTGCGTTAGCCACCATTGGATCTCGCTCCGAGCCTCGTCGGATAAGCGGATCTTGTGGGAATACGAAAACCCCTTCCGAAGAAAGTACGCCTTGAGGCGCTGAAGGGCCCTGTAGAGGAGTGGACCCGGAAAAATCGCCTGGATGGAAGCTGACAGAAGCCCCACCACAGGGGCCAGCTGGCGAAGAGACACGCGCTGATGAGCCAGAACCCGACGCAACTCGTGGCGAATCTTTGCCAGTTTTTTGGCCGGCAGACTTAGAGTGGAGGCAATGGAGTCGATTACGAACCCCGAAAAGGTAACGGACTGAGCCGGCTGAAGAAGGGACTTTTTCCCATTGATCACAAAACCGAGATCTTGGAGTAGAGTCACTGTCATCTGGAGATGATCCGTCAACAGATGGGGACAAGTAGCCATCAAGAGGAGGTCGTCGAGATAAACGATCAACCTGACCCCACGAGCCCTCAGGAACTCCACCACCGGTTTGAGCACCTTGGTGAAGCACCAGGGCGCGGAAGAGAGCCCGAAAGGGAGAGATGTGAACTCGTAGATCCGATGACGCCAAGCGAACTGAAGAAACCGGCGGTGCGGACGAAAAATTGGGATCACCAAATAAGCGTCCTTCAAATCCAAACGAACCATTCAGTCATGAGGACGGAGAACATCTCGAAGGAGGTGAATACCCTCCATTTTGAAATGGCGATAAACCAACCATCGGTTGAACTCACTGAGATTTATGACCGGGCGCTTGCCTCCGTCGGACTTGTCGACCAAAAAGAGATTGCTGAGAAACCCCCGCGGGTGAAGCGTTGTCAGCGAGATGGCACCTTTGCGAAGAAGGGAGGCCACCTCCTCGTCCACCATGCGTGCATCGTGAACCGAAAACTGAATGGGTCGCGGAGGCACGCATTGAACTGGGTTTCCCAAATACTCTATGTGGAACCCCCTCACTGTCTGAAGAACCCAGGCATCGCGGGTGATTGATAACCATGCCCCGTAACAACTTGCCAGACGCCCCCCTATGTTTTGTGGGGAAAAAGGGAGAACACTCACCAGAGTTTGCGTTAGACGTTCCTCCCCTGTGTCCTCTGCCTTTGCCGCGGCGTCCTCTTGTGGGGTAGAAATTCCCAAACTTCGACTGGTCTTGGTACTGACCGGAGCCTTTCTGGTTGGTTTGATGATTTTGTCGACCGGTCGAGCGGCCCCTGCCTCAACCGGCCCCTCGAAAAACCAGAGGAAACACTTTTTTAATGGTGGTTTGTGCTCTGTCCAATGACGTAAAGGTGTTCACAAATTTGCCCAGCTCTTTGATGAAGGGTTCTCAAAAGAGTCCCCCTTGGGCAATGGCGCCACCTCCGAGTCCGCCAAGTCGCCGAGTTTTGGGTCGATCTTAATAAGGAGGGACCTCTGGGGTAAGGGCGACTTTTCCCTCTAGGGAAGGGCGGGGGCATTCAGCTCGGAGACAATTGTGAGCCTCCTTTTCGAGCGGGCGTCTGATATGTTCCGCGACATACGTCGCGACTTTCTCGGCTGGGACCCAGTCGGAAGAGCGTGGGTGGACAATGTCGTTAGGGTCCAACATGTCTGAAGGCGTTGGGGGCGGTTGCAAATCAGAAGACCCTGAGGGGATCTGAGGAACCTGCGAGGGCCGGGACGGGAGCCAAGACCTGGACGGGCTGGCGTCGGGATCCCCGGAAGGACCGGGTAATCCTGGGGAGAGAGCCAGGTTAAGAGAGGGGGGGTCACCAGAACTTCTACTAGGGTGGCTATCAATGAAAGCTTGTCTGAGGCGCTCAAAAGCGTCCACATCTACCCCTGGGGCACAGGGGCGTTTAGGAGGTGGTGGGCCTGGGAGTTCTTGGGCATTAGAAGGGAGAGCTGATCTACGCTCTAGACGCAAGAACGCCTGTTCAATTTTCTGCGTCAGCCTATCCTCCAAAGGGGAAATGGCTTGGTCCACTGCCCTATAAATAGAGGTGTCCACAGCTTCATAAAAAGCGTCACCCCATGGCATGTCCGCCAGAGGGTCTTCCTCCTCCTCATGGTAATCCTCGTAAAAATCCATCACAGGCGAGGAAAAGGGGCAAGTGGAAGCCTTTGCGCTGCAATCGCGAAAGAATTAACAGAAGCTGGGTGTCAGCTTTGAAGATTCACGAGTGGCAGAAACCACAATTTTTTGCTGGGTGACTGACCCTGAGGGGACAAAAGCTGGCCAAATCAAATTTTAATTTTTTTATTGCAGTAAACCTGGGCTGGAACTGTCCCCAAAAAGAGGCCAAATGGCCGATACTAGACCTCTCAGGGAGGCGTCAGCGCTTGTAAGCAAACACAGACCCGAATCCCTTTTCAAATGTATGCAGGGAAACGAGCGTCAAATTTTTATGCAAAAAAAGGCCCGCGAGCGATGTGACAGGCTCGCGGGATCACTACAGACCGTGAAAATGGCGTATTTCTCAGCCCAGAGCTCCCGTGGAATCAGAAAGCGCGCGCGTCTCTGGAAAACATTGAAAAACCCAGAGACGCGTCGCGTCCTGCCACAGCCTCACACGCCCCCAGGCGGCGGGAGGACCGGAGCGCGCCAGCCGCTACCGCGCAGGAGCGAGAGGAAACTCTTGGTCCCACGGGTCGGAAATTGAAAAAATATCACTGGAATTAGTGAGAACAGCAAAATTCCTACCAAGGGAAAACGCGGCGGTTGCGATGTTAAACGGAAAACCGCCACGCTGTAACTATCTGAATATCACCACATTTAAATGCAAATAAGCAACACGCCATAAACATAGCGGGATACAAAGTGAAACAGCACAAAATAAGCATCAAATAAGTACACCATTAGCACAACAAAGCCCCCCCAAACAGTATAAGACTCTGAGGAGACTTAACTGGCTGTGCAGCAGCGAAGAAAGAGGAGATCAGGACACTAACAAAGGACTATATGGAGCTGGAGAGGCCCTGACTGGACGTTGTTCTTTTCTTTGATTGGTTGTTAACACAATGTAAATGACTACTTTTTTCCCTATGGTTCATGAGAAACGTAGTCTTTATTTACTTCTTTCTGTGCTGCTGTATAAATAAAGTGAAGAAAGAAGGCATAATCCTCGCCTCCAGTCCTGACATAGAATTATAAGAGAAGAACAAATAAGGACTTGCAGAGTGGTAGTCATAAAATGTCTTTGTGGTTCCTCTGTCCAATTGTCTTGAGAGACAATAACATTTCTGAACTCTGCGACACAAGAACTTGTAAAGAAGGACAGATCATCAGCATCCCATCATGCAGACTAGCTGAGTCCCCCCAGTATTTTGTTTCCCATCAGCACAAGCACTTTATATCACATCAGTGGAATAGACATGCTTATGAACAATCTCAAAGAATATCGGCTGAAGTGTCTTATTTATAAAATGTTGGTCCTTGGAACCAATTACATCATGTGTGGTTTACTATTTAGATAAATGTTTTTATTGAAATTTTTACCCAGATTAATTGCGTTATATTGTACTTATCGTGGTGGTTTGTCCCACCCTTTTAAGATTTTAAGCAAATCAAATAAAAGTATTTTTCATCATCATTTATTTCGCTTTGATAGGATGCAATCTCAGTATTGCAAAGGGCAGTGTTTCACATAGTCAGGGAATCAGGCTATTGCATCATATATTTCCAGGATGATATCTTACTACAGACTAAGGATGTTGAATCCCAAATAATAATTTTGCAAAAATTGTACTCATGTTTATTGAAATGGTCTTGTTCTGAGTTCAAGTAAATGCTGTGTATTTCTGCCCAAGGTGGATTAAATAAAGCAGAAAGAACTGTCCCAGAGGGAAATCTAGTTGACACGAAACTCTAATGTCCTTTACACAGCCATGTAAGTGTTACAGCAAATCTCTATAGGACTTAGCAAAAACAAATGGAACCTTTGAGAGAACTGTTACAGAAGGGGCAGGTTTTTGTTGCCTCGAACACGCTGATTACCTGTCATCAAAAGGGAACTTTAACATATATGTGGTCAATTAACCACTTCATACGTTGGGTTTCGGGAACCAGATTCATATTAAGAAAGGATCATAAACCTTTGGTAAACAGTTTAAAATCAGGAGGAGGAATTGTAATTATAAATGAAATGTATATATATATATATATATATATATATATATATATATATATATATATATATATATATATATATATATATATATATTACCTACTGGCAGTCGCCAGTAGGTAGTTATAGTTAGGACCTATTTTCCATAGGAAATCCGCAACATTCTATTTGAAATAACGTTGGCGCCGATTGACGAATCTTTGCGAAATTTTCCAAACTTTTGGCCAGCTCCGTTCCGCTTCTATCCTGAAAATTTCACGGTGATTCGTCAAGCGGGGGCTGAGAAAAAAGGGGGGTTCCAAAATGTGTTTTCCCCATGCATTTTCCCATAGGACCTGTTGACGCAGCTACAGCCCGAACTGCTGAACGGAATTACACCAAATTAGGCAAAGAGGTAGTCCTCAGTTCAGACTCGTGCCTTTTGCTTAAATGGTGTAAATCCGTTCAGTAGTTCCTGAGAAAATCAAAATCACATATATATCTGGGCGGAGCCTAACCTCACATCTCATCGTGAGATCTGATTGGCTGTCAGCACTTCATCCAAGAAGTGTTGGCAGCCATCTTGGGACCAATATACATGCTAGCACCTCATTAAAAAGCATTGCAGTTAATAGAAGGTTTTAAGACTTTAGTTACATTATAAATCATTTGTTGATGGTACCATATTCATTTTAGGAATTGTGGTGTGTTCTAAGGTGATTTTACCATGTGAAAAAGCCTTTTTCGGTGATATCATGAATCATGTTTGAGAAAAAAACATTTTCTCATGCTTTTCCCACAGAGGTTTGGAAAGTGATCTATAAGCTAAACTGAGAGCATATTTTCTGTAAATTCACATTATCTTTCTCAGTCATGTGAGAATGAAGTCTGACATTCTCAGTAAAACATGTACATCCAACAAGGGCAGAGACTGTCAGTTGATTCCTTTGTGTTCTACTGCAGCTTCCCAGAGTGTTCTAAAGAACAACTAGAGCGCAAACAGTCCTACTTATGACAAAAGTATTGCACACCTGAAGCCATCTTGAATGGAATAACGTGGTAACTCTTAAAATATTTAATTTAAAAAGGAAATTAGGAAACTTCATAACAAATAAATCTCCCAAGATGGCCACCAGAGACAAAAGAGCCCAAATGCAGCACAAATATCACCCAGATGTAGCCCACATGTAGCCCAATGACAGAAGTGTGCAGTTTTATATAGTGCAGACTTGTCAGGTATTGGAGTGCTTTACATGAGCATTGGTTACATCACACAAGATCAAATTCATTTTGGTTGTAGACATGGGGAGATTAAGTGATTTGACCAGAATCACAGAATGTTGAGCTGAAGCAGAAACTCCAACTTGGTTCCCCAGTTGCAAAGTCTGCAGCTCTGGAAGTAACACCACATCCTCTCCCCTAGGTGCAACATTTAATCAAGTGGTCAACTGGATAAAAAAAATAAAGATTACAAATAATTTAAAAGTTCTTTGTCGCTATTTGAAAACTCAGAAAATATGTCCTCATTTTAATTTTTTAGATCACTAGCCATAATTTTGATGCAAATAAGACCCTGTCATATATGTAATTTCTAAAGGAAATGCTCTAGGTATTACAGTTTTGATTACATCAAGATGACGTCAGGCGTTCCACACTTTTGTAATACATATAGAATGTTAGCAATCTAGTTGTTCATTGGGATACTGTTGAGAGGCTTATTTACTTAAATAATATCTTTTAATGTTCTCCCGCTTTTACTGATTATAGGGGTTCAATACATTAATTCAACATTTTATTATTGTATTTTATATTTATTGTTCTAGACTGTTTGGTTAATGATTGATGGCATGGATTATATTTCTTTCTCAATATTACTGACTCGACCTGCAAATGATTTTAGCTAATAGTATGTTTTCTACTTCTATTACATGGTTGGTAGTTTTGGCGGCACTCACGGCTATTTAAACTCTATGACCCTTGTACATGTCATGTGATCAAGACCGGTTCTCCGGTCGAAACGCGTCATGCTGTCGTATGAAAAATAAAGCACTTTACCTTATAGCCACGGAGTGGTCTGTTCCTGCTGCTTGTATCATTGGGCATTCTGAAGGACTTTGGAAACCATTGAATTTCGGCGGTTTGACTGTTTCCGCTTTAAACGGACCCTCTTCTCGCAAAGCGGCTGGTTTCTAGCAGTCATCATCGTTTTCGATTTTATGAGTGATCCGGAAGGATTTCGTTAACCAGCCCCCAGCCACCTGAGAAGGAAAAGAGGATTGGCAGTTCTAGTGCGGCGTCATCGGAAGGTCTCAACCGGAGGATTGCGAGGTTGCGGAGGTTACCCACGACCCTTTGTTTGTTGATCGAGGTGAGCCGTTTTTGTGTGCAGCTACCTCTTATATCTCATGGACATTAGCGGGTGAGAAGATTGTGGCTTTGTATATTTTGTGAGCCGTTGATTTTCAATTATTCAACTTTGCTCACGATTTTTTGTGCATAACTTTTTTCGTGAATCTGCCGTCATGGCAACTGCAGCTGACGTGCTCAAGGATCGTGAATTAGTAGCAGATGCTCTATTTTCTAATATACCTGATGTGAACACTGTGGATAAAGGTGGCATTGTTCCAACTGAGAAGAATGATGTGACATCTAAACTTAAAAGACTTGAAAAACTGCTTCGTACAGAGCTAACCAAATGGTGGGAAAAGAAATCCCTAGAGAAATACAAAGAAGTGGGGAGAGTGCCACGTGGGTTAAGGGTTCTCATTGCTCCTTCTTTTGAGAACCCCAACCCCCTCATGTTGAAAGAATGGGCGTCCAACAACCTAGAGGCATCAATGAATATGGTGTGTATCCTCATTAAATATGCTGAAATCGACAGGTCTGATATTGTTTGTCAAATTGATGCTTTAAATACTGAATTAGATGCCAGTGATCAGCAAGAATTAATTATCAAGACACGAGATGAGATAAAAAAACGTCTTGACAAACATGAACAAACAATTAAAACGCGTAAAATTTTCAAATTTGCACGCGACAAAGCGGATTATGAAAATGGCCGCATTTTTACTTTTTCAAAAAAATTTGAATCTGTGAAACGTCAGGCCATGAGCAATAAAGCATCGACTATTCAAATCCAACAAATCAACACTCCAGCAACATCGGATACTGACCTTAGTTCAGTGATCAGCAGCATTGACTCTGATGATAGTTTGGGTGCGGCTTGCCAACCAATTTCGAGCGGTTTTACCCCTTCTGAAGAGTTGGGGTTTATAATAGAGGACAGACGGCACACCTTAAGACCGAGAGCACCACAACAGATGAAAGACGGCACAAGCGGAACAAAAGTCGGAAACAGAGGAAGAGGAAGAGGCGGCGCAATGAGGAAAGCAAGAGGGAGAGGAAATCTTCAGGCGATGTAAATGTATCTACAATCACTAAAGAGACTAATACTGTTATCAATTTGACTGATTTAGATCTCAATATTGCTGAAACTCAACTATTATCTTTGGGTTTGTCCTTTTGCCCTAAAAACAATTTCAAATATATACAATCTCGTATTGATGTTTTCAAATTCATACGCAAATTGAAATTGATGAAATACTTCAAGTTAAATAAAATTACTAATGTTGCTAGCAATATTATTGCCGACTCCCTTCCTAGTAAAAACATCTTCATTTCTGATGTATCCACCCTTAAAACTCTACATTCTCTCTCTAATACTGGTGATAATACCTGTGCCAACACTCAGGATGAATTGACCTCTATGGGTATATCTAATAGCAGTGCAGGCTCTAGCCCTTTTTGTCCTCGCTCCACATTTGTTCCCATGATGCCCAGGGACGCTATTGATGTGTTCAGTGATCGTATGATTGATGATCTTAAACAACTTAATCGCTCCAGTTCTTTACATTTTCAACGGCGGAGCTATACTGAACTTCAATACTCCAAACTTATCCGTAAAATTAATGACCATGGTGACATTGTTGTTAACAAAGCAGATAAAGGTGGAAATATAGTCTTATGGCCACGGGATATGTATATAACTGAGGCTGAGAGACAACTTAATGACTCCCTTTGCTATAGGAAGGCCTCCTTCTCTGAACTCAATCGTGTAAAGGAAAAAGTCCATAGACTTTTATCTGATTGGAAAGGACAGGGTTTAATTAACAAAAAGGAGTATTTATTTTTGAAAAAGGATCACCCTATTACTCCGACCCTCTACCTTCTACCTAAAATCCACAAAGGTGTGTCTCCTATACCGGGTAGGCCTATCATCTCTGCACAGAATGGTTTGCTTGAACCCATTTCTAAGTACGTTGATTTTTTCCTGCACAGCTATATGGAATCCCTCCCCACTTACATCAAAGACACTGGTGATTTTTTATCTAAACTTAACAATGTTGTTTGGAATTCGAATTACTATTTTATTGTCATGGACATTTGTTCACTTTACACTTCTATCAACCACTCTGATGGCCTACGTGCTATTCAATACTATCTTTCTGGTAGAAACATCAGTCATTATGAACACAGTAAGATGCTAGTCCAAATGATCGAGTTTTGCCTCTGCAACAATTATTTCCTCTTTAATAATGAGGTTTTCCAGCAGTTGCGGGGCGTGGCCATGGGGGCTTGCTTCTCCCCCAGCTACGCATGTTTACATGTGGGCTGGTGGGAGAAGCATGTCCTCGGCCGCGCCTCACCAACATGCGATCAAGGCATTGTTCACATGTGGCGTTTCATTGACGATGTCTTCATCGTTTGGAACGGATCTAGAGAAACTGCTGAGAATTTTGTGGCTAACATCAACATTAATGATCTCAACTTGGAATTCACGGCTACTATTAGCAAAGAAAGAGTGGAATTTTTAGATGTGGAAATATATGTGGTCAACAATGAAATTCAAACCAGATTACATAGAAAGAGTACAGCAGGCAATTCTACCCTTCATGCGTCAAGCTCCCACCCGCAACATCTCATCAGGAGTATACCTTATGGGGAATTTCTTAGAATCCAGAGAATCTGCAGTAATGAAATAGATCGCAAAAAATATCTTGATGAATCTTTTCATAGATTCTTGGCTCGTGGTTATAAAAGTGATATTCTTCATGATGCCATGCGTAAACTTAGTAACACCAGAATTGACTGTTCTCATGCCTCCAACACCAGTGTTATGATTCCTAAGGCCATTAAACCTTCTATTCAAGAAGATATGACCATACGTCTTATCACCACCTATAGTTGTCATGAGAAAAAAATTAGGAATATTCTTAAGTCTAATTGGTCTATCTTGAAAACTGACATAACTCTTGCCCCCCTCATCCCTGAACATCCGGGCATAACCTTCAGAAGAGCACCTTCTATGCGAGATGCTTTAGTTAAAGTCAGTCCTGAATCTTGCAAATCTACCAATTGGCTTTCAAACCGGAAAGGTTTTTTTAAATGTAGTTCGTGCAGGGCCTGTAAGTTTGGTGTGAATACCTGTGAATATAGCGATGCCTTCAGTAATAATGTTAAGAGAATTGAAGGTTTCTTCACTTGTAAAACGGACTATGCAGTCTATGTGCTCCAATGCACTTGCCATCTCCGGTACATTGGCAGCACCAAACTCCAAGTATTTAACCGTATCCTGCAACACCTTAGAGCAATTGTCAACTCTGATCCTAGCTATCCTGTGGCGCGTCATTTCAAACTAGTTCACCAGAACAATCTGAAAGATCTTAACTATTTTGTTATTGACGCTGTCCCAAACTCCAAGAGAGGTGGCGATAGAGAGAAGAGGCTCAGACAGTTGGAAAGCCACTATATTCTTCTGTTAGATACCAAGATTCCCAATGGCCTGAACACTGGGGAGGACCTTCACAATTTCCTATAATGTGCAATTCATTGATCTTTCCCTATTTGTATGACGCTCTGTGTTTGAACTGATTAATATACTTGATTTTTTAGATGTTCCCTTATCATTTGCATTCTCTTCTCTTATACTATTTTACGTTATTTTAGTATTTATACTACCTTTTCTTATCCAGCTATGTTCTTATCCTGATCAATTTTACTCCATGTGTGTCGTTTTAACTGGTTTTATCTTTTGATTTTATCGGTTTTTAGACTGATGCTGGTGGGGTGCTTTTGATTATGTTATCCTCATAGCTGGTGATCTTTATGGTCTTGATGTTATTCCACTATTGTCTCCAAACCTTTTTTGCCTAACATTTATTGCAGGTATTTGTCCAGTTTCTTATGTCTCTCATTAGGATTATTCACTACTCAAATTCATTTTAGAGTATTTATTCTGTAATTTTTTGCTCTCGCCAATGTTTACATTAATGAATTCATTCATCCTATTTTCTGGTATCTGGACTATTCCCACATTATATTGCATTAATTATTCTCACAATGTAGAGCTCAGGTTAGTATTGTTATTCTGTTATTTTAACCTTTTCTTGCTTGTAGGCATCTGCACTATTTTACTCACTGTATATTTTTTATGTGAATTTGCTACTATTCGTCCAACTGACAACCAATTTTGGTTTTCCAGGTCTGAGTTGTTTTCCATGTAACCATTGTTTTACAAACAGTCTAGGGGCACTTGCCCAAGAGCCTTTTTTTATTCCCCGATTATTATTCTTTTTTCAGTATTTATAACAGCGTGACATTTAATATTTTAAAGGATTTTTTATTTACTTAAATAATATCTTTTAATGTTCTCCCGCTTTTACTGATTATAGGGGTTCAATACATTAATTCAACATTTTATTATTGTATTTTATATTTATTGTTCTAGACTGTTTGGTTAATGATTGATGGCATGGATTATATTTCTTTCTCAATATTACTGACTCGACCTGCAAATGATTTTAGCTAATAGTATGTTTTCTACTTCTATTACATGGTTGGTAGTTTTGGCGGCACTCACGGCTATTTAAACTCTATGACCCTTGTACATGTCATGTGATCAAGACCGGTTCTCCGGTCGAAACGCGTCATGCTGTCGTATGAAAAATAAAGCACTTTACCTTATAGCCACGGAGTGGTCTGTTCCTGCTGCTTGTATCATTGGGCATTCTGAAGGACTTTGGAAACCATATATATATATATATATATATATATATATATATATATATATATTACCTACTGGCAGTCGCCAGTAGGTAGTTATAGTTAGGACCTATTTTCCATAGGAAATCCGCAACATTCTATTTGAAATAACGTTGGCGCCGATTGACGAATCTTTGCGAAATTTTCCAAACTTTTGGCCAGCTCCGTTCCGCTTCTATCCTGAAAATTTCACGGTGATTCGTCAAGCGGGGGCTGAGAAAAAAGGGGGGTTCCAAAATGTGTTTTCCCCATGCATTTTCCCATAGGACCTGTTGACGCAGCTACAGCCCGAACTGCTGAACGGAATTACACCAAATTAGGCAAAGAGGTAGTCCTCAGTTCAGACTCGTGCCTTTTGCTTAAATGGTGTAAATCCGTTCAGTAGTTCCTGAGAAAATCAAAATCACATATATATCTGGGCGGAGCCTAACCTCACATCTCATCGTGAGATCTGATTGGCTGTCAGCACTTCATCCAAGAAGTGTTGGCAGCCATCTTGGGACCAATATACATGATAGCACCTCATTAAAAAGCATTGCAGTTAATAGAAGGTTTTAAGACTTTAGTTACATTATAAATCATTTGTTGATGGTACCATATTCATTTTAGGAATTGTGGTGTGTTCTAAGGTGATTTTACCATGTGAAAAAGCCTTTTTCGGTGATATCATGAATCATGTTTGAGAAAAAAACATTTTCTCATGCTTTTCCCACAGAGGTTTGGAAAGTGATCTATAAGCTAAACTGAGAGCATATTTTCTGTAAATTCACATTATCTTTCTCAGTCATGTGAGAATGAAGTCTGACATTCTCAGTAAAACATGTACATCCAACAAGGGCAGAGACTGTCAGTTGATTCCTTTGTGTTCTACTGCAGCTTCCCAGAGTGTTCTAAAGAACAACTAGAGCGCAAACAGTCCTACTTATGACAAAAGTATTGCACACCTGAAGCCATCTTGAATGGAATAACGTGGTAACTCTTAAAATATTTAATTTAAAAAGGAAATTAGGAAACTTCATAACAAATAAATCTCCCAAGATGGCCACCAGAGACAAAAGAGCCCAAATGCAGCACAAATATCACCCAGATGTAGCCCACATGTAGCCCAATGACAGAAGTGTGCAGTTTTATATAGTGCAGACTTGTCAGGTATTGGAGTGCTTTACATGAGCATTGGTTACATCACACAAGATCAAATTCATTTTGGTTGTAGACATGGGGAGATTAAGTGATTTGACCAGAATCACAGAATGTTGAGCTGAAGCAGAAACTCCAACTTGGTTCCCCAGTTGCAAAGTCTGCAGCTCTGGAAGTAACACCACATCCTCTCCCCTAGGTGCAACATTTAATCAAGTGGTCAACTGGATAAAAAAAATAAAGATTACAAATAATTTAAAAGTTCTTTGTCGCTATTTGAAAACTCAGAAAATATGTCCTCATTTTAATTTTTTAGATCACTAGCCATAATTTTGATGCAAATAAGACCCTGTCATATATGTAATTTCTAAAGGAAATGCTCTAGGTATTACAGTTTTGATTACATCAAGATGACGTCAGGCGTTCCACACTTTTGTAATACATATAGAATGTTAGCAATCTAGTTGTTCATTGGGATACTGTTGAGAGGCAGAGGCCAGGGGCACGGACTCTGAAAATGGAAGGCAGGTAGGAGAGTGCAGAGGCAACAATTTGACCACACTGGGCAGGCAGGAAGGGCAGTGGCAGCACAACAGACTAGGGAGGGCAGTGGAAAGGGGGGCAGGGGCAACAAACCAACAATACAGTACTGGCAAGAGAGGCTGTGGCAATATAATAGACCATTGTGGGCAGAAGGAAGAGGCAGTGGTAGTACAACCATACATGCCAACAGTCCTGTTTCAGCCAGGAAACGTCAAATGTTTTTAAGCTCAAATGGGCTTTATTTGATCTGTCTCCTGTCTACAATCTCCTCTTTTTCAATGTAACTCAAAGGGGAAAATCAATACCCCAGTTTTTTTTCAAAATCTCCCTCTTACCAAGTTCATGATCCAAGTATGGTACATTGGATCATGGTAGGCAGGAGGAATTGGGGTAGGGACATGGACTCGGATAACAGAGGACAGGAGGGACATGGAGAGGTGCACCAAACTGACCCCACAGGGCAGGCATCAGGGTTTGCAGCAGCACAATACACCACACAGGGCATGCAGGACGGGAGTGCAGCAGAACAATCCATAGAAAGCAATAGGGAGGGGACAGGACCATGCACATGGACAACAGAGAACAGAGAGGAAAGAGGCAATGGTAGCTAGCTGACCATATGGACAGACAAGAGAGAAAGCTGCAGCATAACAGACCATAAAGGGCAGGAGGGACAGATCAGGGGCATTACAACGGAACAGACAAGCCAGGAGGGAGGGAATAGGGGTCTGCACATGGAAACAGAGGGCTGGGGGCAAGGGGGCAGGGCAGGAGCAGCAAGATGACCATGGAGGTCAGGCAGGATGGGCACTTGAAACAAGACACTCCATGGAGAGCAACAATGAGACTATGATGGCATACACACAGACCATGGAGGAAAGGTGGGAGGGGGTCAGGGGCAGCTAGCTGACCACACAGGGAAGGTGGGAGGGGCCACGGCAGCACAGAAGGCCATGCATGGCAAGCGGGAGGGTTAGTGGCAGCACAATGGCTATGATGGGCAAGAAGGAGGGTGCAGGGGCATGCACAAAGGACCATGGAGGATAGAAGGGAGGGTCAGGACCTGGGCACAGACAAGAGAGTTCAGGGGAAGGGGCCTCACAACAGACCGCACGGGGCAGGCAGGAGGAGCAGTTGCAGCACAACAGACCAGGGAGGGCAGAAGGGTGTGGCAGTAAAATGGACCATGGAGGACAGGAGTAAGGGGATAGGGGCATGGCATGTGGACAGGCAGGGTGGAGGTGGCAGGGACAGGTTGCAGTCATCTGACAATGCTAGGCAGGTGGGAGGGGAGTGGCAGCTCAACAGAACACTCAGAGTAGATAGGAGTGGCAGGTCCATGGAACATGGTGAGCAAAAAGGATGGAGCAGGGGCATGCACAAAGACATCGGAGGGCAGGGGGAAGGAGAATAGGGGCAGCAAGCTAAGCACAGAGGCTAAGCAGGAGGTCAATGATGGGCCATAGAATTGGGCAATGGAGGGCAGGAGGAGTGGACTGGTACATCATGCTAAATGGAGGGCAGTGGCAGCACATCAGACCATGCATGGCAGGAGGGAGGAGGCTAGTCCATGGATTCAGACAACAGAGGATAGGGAGGAGGTGGATGGGGCAGCAAGCTAACTGTTCAGAGAAGATGGGTATTAGGAACTTTATTGTTTTTAAAATGTGTGTCTGTGCGAACTACTTAAAATATGAACAAGTATGCAGCATAATCTCACTTTTATTCAGGAACAAGAGGACGTTTGTGACTGTGACTCTGGGCTCACTTGGCAGAAACACCCCCTGACCCTCCACCCCCCATTGCAAAATGTAATGCCCGTGAAAAGGGTAGGTGGACGCAGTGTTATATAGAACATAGTCCTGAGAGCACGATTGAAAATGAAAACTAGATATAGTATATGGTATAAACTATGCACCAAAAAGTGTGATATAAGATGAACCGGGGCGTGAAATATAATATGCAATACATTGTGCGCAATGACAGATTAATTGGAGAGTGCGAGATAGCACAGGCACTAGCGCGTGCTATGCGTTATGCGCCTTGGAGTGTAATATGCACAGGGCAGTGTTGTGTAACCTAACTAGTCTCTAAAGTTGTAATATAAAATATGTGCTGGGGAGTGTAACATTGCATATGCACTGTGACAAAGATATGGATCCCAGATTGTAATACGTATGGCACAGCGCTGTGCGTTATAACATAGGCATCGAGGAAGGCACGTTAGATGGAGCAATATAACCCGTGCGAAGGCAAGTGTGACATGACATATTCACGGGGTGGTGTTACAATGCACATGGGCTAGAGAGTGTCATATCATACGCACTAGCTGGTGGAATACAACACAGAGGTGTGTGGCACTCGGCGGGCACTGGTGGGTGTAACACAGCATTGGGCTCAGCCAGGAGCACGCTGTGACTCTCAAGTGAGGTTTGTCTCCTTTCCACAGAGTAAAATAAAAAGTATTACACATTCGGCGGTGGATGTGTGCTTTATTAACCTGAGGGGGGTTTCTTGCATAGTTTGGTCGAATTTTTGTCGAATCCCCTTTGAATGGCTTGGTGTGCGTGTGTATTAAATGTGCCCGTCAATAGCTACCCATGTTTGTATAAATAAACGACAAGGGTGTCTACTTGGAGAGTACCCACCGGCGGGGGCGCCGGGATTAGGCACGGTAGGGCGTCAGACACGTCAGAGCTTCACTAGCGGTGTAATTACATTCCACGTGGATTCATTGTATGCATAGTCGCCTTTTAATTAATATCACTCAAATCGTCATGGTGATAGGTACATACGGTTTGTCCAGCATGTCCTAGGTGTTTCTATAAATATATATTTTTTAAAAATAATAAAAAACAAAGGCCGGCCCCGGGGGATGGGGTCCCCGGGGCCATAAGTGGCCTGAGGAGGGGGGCAACGCAGCCCCCCTCCTAAAGAATAATTTAAAAAAAAGGTCAATACCCGGGGGTTGGGGTCCCCGGGGCCGATTAAGGCCTTGGGAGGGCCACATTTATTTTTTTCAACAAAAATAATTAGCGTGCAGGCCATGGGGGATGGTGTCCCCAGGGCCAATAAATTAGAAAAAGAAGGGGGGGCCACACAGCCCTCCTTCTTAAAAAAATAAAATAAATAAAAGACCGGCATCGCGCCGGAGGCCACGCCCCCTCCTTGCAGCACTCTGCAAACGCGCCCCCTGGCCAGTTGTAAATTGGGGAATTAAATCCCCTTCAATACTGAGGGTCCCTGAGGGCCAACTAGCCCAACAGGTATCTCCAGTATGCGCCAGGGAGTTGCGTTGCAGACAGGTGTTCTGAGGCCATGCCCCTTTTTACACCTCTATGCAACGCAGCTCTGTGGCACTTACTGGAGGTACCTAGTGGGCTAGTTTGACCCTAGGGACCCTTAGGATTCAAGGGGACTTAATCTCTCAACTTAGAACGGCCACAGGGCACGTTTACACAGTGGTGAAGGGAGGGGACGGGGCCTGAGTAAATGTATGAAAACAAGCCCTGTGGCGCGTTTTAAGTTGGGGAAATAATTCCCTTTCAATCCTGAGGGACCCTGGGGGCCAACTAGCCCATCAGGTGCTTCCAGTAAGCGCCACTGCTCTGCGTTGCAGAGAGGTGGTGCAGGCCGTGCCCCTTTTTACACCTCTCTGCAATGGCGCTTACTGGACGTACCTAGTGGGCTATTTTGCCCCTAGGGACCCTCAGGATTCATGGGGACTTAATCTCCCAACTTAAAAAACGGCCACAGGGCGTGTTTACACAGAGGGGAAGGGAGGGGACGGGGCCTGAGGTGACGTGTGCAAACACGCCCTATGGCGCGTTTTAAGTTGGGGAAATAATTCCCCTTCAATGCTGAGGGCCCCTGGGGGCTAACTAGCCCACCAGGTGCTTCCAGTAAGCGCCACTGAGCTGCGGTGCAGAGGTGGTCCAGGCCATGCCACTTTTTACACCTCTCTGCAACGCAGCTCTGTGGCGCTTACTGGAGGTACCTAGTGGGCTAGTTGGACCCTAGGGACCCTCAGGATTCAAATGAACTTAATCTCCCAACTAAAAACGGCCACAGGGCGTGTTTACACAGTGGTGAAGGGAGCGGACGGGGCCTGAGTAAATGTGTGCAAAAAAGCCCTGTGGCGCGTTTTAAGTTGGGGAAATAATTCCCCTTCAATCCTCAGGGACCCTGGGGCCAACTAGCCCACCAGGTGCTTCCAGTAAGCGCCACTGCGCTGCAGAGAGGTGGTCTAGGCCGTGCCCCTTTTTACATCTCTCTGCAACGCAGCTCTGTGGCGCTTACTGGAGGTACCTAGTGGTCTAGTTGGACCCTAGGGACCCTCAGGATTCAAGGGGACTTAATCTCCCAACTTAAAATGGCCACAGGGCGTGTTTACACAGTGGGGAAGGGAGGGGACGGGGCCTGAGGTGACGTGTGCAAACACGCCCTGTGGCACGTTTTAAGAGGTAGTTTTAATCCCCTGCCCTATTATATACTAGGGGCTTACAGAGGAGGTCATGCTAATCACAGGGGGACCCCAACACATAGTGTTCCCTAGTGTATGAAGGTGCTTTCACTGTATTCTGAGTGTCTTTTAAAATAGCACTGGCTCTAGGACTGGTTAGTCAGACTCAGTTACCACCAGTATCCGTCTGAAAAAGTTGAGGGTACAGGATGATTTTGCAACAAGGCTTCTTTCTGCTCTTCTGTTTGTTCTTTCTGCACGTTATCCTTCTTCCTGCACTTTTTCTTCGTCTTTGAGGACTTCTGTTGCTTCTTTCTGAATTTCTTTTTTTTCTTTCTGTGCGTTTTTTCTTCTTTCTTCACATGTCCTATCTCTGTAGGCATAGTTAGAAATTAGCAGTTAAAAAACCTTTGAAATTCACTGAAAAAACCACAGGTTTCAGGCACGGTATAGTTAGGAATTAGCATTTAAAAAACCTTAGAAATTCACTGAAAAAACCATAGGTTTTAGGGGCGTTATAGTTAGCTGGACTTTTCACTCGTACAAAACCATTGAAATTCCCCCGTTATAGTTAGTTCAGCTAACTATAACTCGCGCGCCCGCAATGCACTGCTGATGACGTCACATATTACATCACTCATGACATGGTCAGTGACATCACTCATGACATCACTGATGACATCTCAAATTATATCACTGATGACATCACTGATGACATTATCCTTGTGATAGACTGCAGACCTCCTCTCCCCCTAATATAACCGTTGCTACACACATTCAAAAATAGAAACTAAAATGTTCAAAACAATGGACATACCAATACCAGTTACAACAACCTATTCAGTAATTCTAAGATCCACATACACATCCACTCATTCACCAACAGTCCTATACAGTCACTCATACATGTACTCACTCATCATATGTACTCATACACCTATACATCCTGTTACACAACGCCACTCATCCATAGAGTTACTCACACACATAGTCACTCATGCTAATAAAGAATCAAACATCCATTTACTTGCATATACAGTTATACACACACCACCACACTTACTTTTACAGAAACTTACACATACTTAGTCTTTTAAACAATCACTTATAGAAACACATACTTATTCATACAGGAACTCTTTCAATCTCTCACTCTCACATATACTCACTTATATACACCAATAGTCACATATACTAGTTTAAAACATATGTAGTTACTCATAAAGACACTATTGAGACAATCATTCACTCACTAACACACCCATGCACACACTCATCCACCCATACAGTCCTGCACACATGCTGTCTTCAACACATACAAACAGTGAGTCACTCATTCATGCACCTATGCACTACGTAATACCCCCCACTGAACCATACAGACACTCAGATACTCCTACTGAAACTCAAAAAAACAACTAATAACCTATATAGACACTCATGTAGCTACTCACCAACCCATGCAGCCACTTATACACAAAGTGAGAGACTGATACAGATATTTACATATTTATTCACTAAGATACACTTAATCAGTCAGTTATACAATCAATTTTTCAAAAACAAATCATCCATTTAGACACTTATATACCCATTTATTCTTCCAAATCGACCTTGAGATATACATATATAAAACATATGTAATTTTCATAAAAACACACATTCACTGGATGATGTCATCAGCGATGTCATCAGTGATGTCATTTGAAATGTCATCAGTGATGTCATGAGTGATATCACTGACCATGTCATGAGTGGTGTAATATGTGACGTCATCAGCAGTGCATTGCGGGCGCGCGAGTTATAGTTAGCTGAACTAACTATAACAGGGGAATTTCAATGGTTTTGTACAAGTGAAAAGTCCAGCTAACTATAACGCCCCTGAAACCTATGGTTTTTTCAGTGAGACGCTCATCCAGGTAGGTATGTATTGCGCAACACGGAGCTGCTCCGAGAAACACAACAGTCCATTAATTCATTGCCGACGCGTTTCTGGCTTTACGCCCTTCTTCATAGGCAAACACTGCAGAAATGGCGAACTGCACACACTCCCAATATATCCCCATCACAATTAGTTAATCATGCTCAGGTGAGTCTCTGTTCCCATAGCCTGCTGGGATTGGAAGTCCAAATGTACCCCATGTGGGTTGCTGTCACCACTCTTGTTTAAATAAAGTTTTTCTCGGGCCAAAGTTCAAGGAGTCATTCTCACATGCTTACCGCACCTCCTGTCCCGCTTGTTGCTGCCCCAATATACAGCAGCGGGCCCGCTGCTGATCTCGCGGTAGAGCCATCTCACGGCCGGGCCGGCCGTATTAATGTGAAGAAAAGAAGTTGCCCCCAAGGCGAGACGCTCATCCAGGTAGGTATGTATTGCGCAACACGGAGCTGCTCCGAGAAACACAACAGTCCATTAATTCATTGCCGACGCGTTTCTGGCTTTACGCCCTTCTTCATAGGCAAACACTGCAGAAATGGCGACCTGCACACACTCCCAATATATCCCCATCACAATTAGTTAATCATGCTCAGGTGAGTCTCTGTTCCCATAGCCTGCTGGGATTGGAAGTCCAAATGTACCCCATGTGGGTTGCTGTCGCCACTCCTGTTTAAATAAAGTTTTTCTCGGGACAAAGTTCAAGGAGTCATTCTCACGTGCTTACCGCACCTCCTGTCCCGCTTGTTGCTGCCCCAATATACAGCAGCGGCCCCGCTGCTGATCTCGCGGTAGAGCCATCTCACGGCCGGGCCGGCCGTATTAATGTGAAGAAAAGTAGTTGCCCCCAAGGCGAGACGCTCATCCAGGTAGGTATGTATTGCGCAACACGGAGCTGCTCCGAGAAACACAACAGTCCATTAATTCATTGCGAACGCGTTTCTGGCTTTACGCCCTTCTTCATAGGCAAACACTGCAGAAATGGCGACCTGCACACACTCTCAATATATCCCCATCACAATTAGTTAATCATGCTCAGGTGAGTCTCTGTTCCCATAGCCTGCTGGGATTGGAAGTCCAAATGTACCCCATGTGGGTTGCTGTCGCCACTCCTGTTTAAATAAAGTTTTTCTCGGGACAAAGTTCAAGGAGTCATTCTCACGTGCTTACCGCACCTCCTGTCCCGCTTGTTGCTGCCCCAATATACAGCAGCGAGCCCGCTGCTGATCTCGCGGTAGAGCCATCTCACGGCCGGGCCGGCCGTATTAATGTGAAGAAAAGAAGTTGCCCCCAAGGCGAGACGCTCATCCAGGTAGGTATGTATTGCGCAACACGGAGCTGCTCTGAGAAACACAACAGTCCATTAATTCATTGTCGACGCGTTACTGGCTTTACTCCCTTCTTCATAGGCAAACACTGCAGAAATCGCGACCTGCACACACTTCCAATATATCCCCATCACAATTAGTTAATCATGCTCAGGTGAGTCTCTGTTCCCATAGCCTGCTGGGATTGGAAGCCCAAATGTACCCCATGTGGGTTGCTGTCACCACTCCTGTTTAAATAAAGTTTTTCTCGGGACAAAGTTCAAGGAGTCATTCTCACGTGCTTACCGCACCTCCTGTCCCGCTTGTTGCTGCCCCAATATACAGCAGCGAGCCCGCTGCTGATCTCGCGGTAGAGCCATCTCACGGCCAGGCCGGCCCTATTAATGTGAAGAAAAGAAGTTGCCCCCAAGGCGAGACGCTCATCCAGGTAGGTATGTATTGCGCAACACGGAGCTGCTCCGAGAAACACAACAGTCCATTAATTCATTGTCGACGCGTTTCTGGCTTTACTCCCTTCTTAATAGGCAAACACTGCAGAAATGGCGACCTGCACACACTCCCAATATATCCCCATCACAATTAGTTAATCATGCTCAGGTGAGTCTCTGTTCCCATAGCCTGCTGGGATTGGAAGCCCAAATGTACCCCATGTGGGTTGCTGTCACCACTCCTGTTTAAATAAAGTTTTTCTCGGGACAAAGTTCAAGGAGTCATTCTCACGTGCTTACCGCACCTCCTGTTCCGCTTGTTGCTGCCCCAATATACAGCAGCGGGCCCGCTGCTGATCTCGCGGTAGAGCCATCTCACGGCCGGGCCGGCCGTATTAATGTGAAGAAAAGAAGTTGCCCCCAAGGCGAGACGCTCATCGAGGTAGGTATGTATTGCACAACACGGAGCTGCTCCGATGAAACACAACAGTCCATTAATTCATTGCCGACGCGTTTCTGGCTTTACGCCCTTCTTCACAGGCAAACACTGAAGAAATGGCGACCTGCACACACTCCCAATATATCCCCATCACAATTAGTTAATCATGCTCAGGTGAGTCTCTGTTCCCATAGCCTGCTGGGATTGGAAGTCCAAATGTACCCCATGTGGGTTGCTGTCACCACTCCTGTTTAAATAAAGTTTTTCTCGGGACAAAGTTCAAGGAGTCATTCTCACGTGCTTACCGCACCTCCTGTCCCGCTTGTTGCTGCCCCAATATACAGCAGCGGGCCCGCTGCTGATCTCGCGGTGGAGCCATCTCACGGCCGGGCCGGCCGTATTAATGTGAAGGAAAGAAGTTGCCCCCAAGGCGATTTGTGCTCTTGATTTCTTGTGTGTTGATTAGAGTTTAGATTAGGGACAGGAGGAAGAGAATGGTTTTGAGAGGGGGAGTGGTAAGTTGTTTTTGTAAGTAGTGGTTGTGTGTGCCTGTCAGATGGGTGACATCGCTAAAACATGGAGAAGTTTGAGAAGGAAGTTTGGGGGTTCGTAATAAACAGAAAGGTTCGGTCAGAGAGAGGAGGGATGGGGCAAACGTTGAAAGGAGGGTTTTTTATAGCAAGAAAACTAAAATGGTCTTGTAGCTACATATATGCACATGACATTTAGTAAATTTTATTGGCTGGAGAAACACCCTCTTTATAAATAACCCATATGTGCATAGAAGCAGCAATATTTACATGGTCGGATGTGCACATTATCTTGAGGTGCAGTATGCAAATCATTTCCTAAAGTTTTGATAGCAGGCATAAACTCCTCTATATATGCACCTATATGTATATAGAAGCAGCAATTATGACACTGTCTAATATAAACATGTACCTTGTGGTGTAATATACATGTTTTCTCCTTCTATAAATGTATCCGCTTAAACAGAAGCATAGTTCCATATACAATGGCACATGTATAAATCAACTTTATCTCTATGACTTGAGAAGCATAGTTTGTCATGTCAGTGAATACTGTTGTGGTACACTGTTGTTTTGTGGGTATAGTTGTCAAGTAGGGAACAGCCATCTCTTTACTGATCTTCTGAAGTTAAGATGGTTGTCAGTGGATCGTATGAGTGTGGATAGTTAATTCCATAGTTTGTTTTTTCTTGTATGTTAGAATGTTGAGACAGGGAGCCATTCTGAAGCATAGGTTCCTTTGTCGTACAGATTTGTTGATTTTGTTCTTGATGAAAAATGGTCCTTTGCCATGTACTAATTTGCATGCGGTACAAAGCAGCTTGAATATAGATATTCTGGCAAGTTGTAACCAGTGTTGGGCCCTCAAGGCAGGGGAGATGTGTGCTTGTGGCTTTACATATAGGAGGAGTTTAGCGGTAGCATTCTGAATCCTCTGTCATCTTCTCATAGTTCCCAAAGTTAAACCATGATACAGACCATCAGCATGATCTTTTTTCGATAGAACAGGAGAGATGGTGGGTTGAACCTTGTCATGGAATCCTAGGTGCTGGAAAATGTGTAGTAGTGTTTTCATTGTTAGAAAGCTTGATTTTGCTACCTTATCCACTTGTGCATTCAATGACATCTTGGCATCCATGGTAAAGTTAAGGTTTCTCACCTCCTTAGTTATTATGGTGGTGGTCCTAGATCATCAGGCCAGGCGTAGAGAGGGTCGTAGGTTTTCCAGTCGCCCCAGTGAGTATTTTGGTTTTTGAGGCATTCAATTTGACAATTTAGAGACAACTGAAGATCTTCAATGTTTCACTGTCCGTTGGGTTTTGAAATTTCAGAAGTATCTGTATCATCTGCATAGTTATAGTACTTGAAGTCATTGGTCAGATTTGGGAATGATTTCATACAGATGTTAAAATGCATAGGTGAGATGATAAATCCTTGGGGAACTCCTGCTTTAATGCTGTATGGGTTAAACGAGAATGGAGGAGTATTTATATTATTTGTTCTATTTTGTAGGTACGAGGTGATCCATGCCAGAGGTATGTCCTGTATTCCGGCTTCCTCAAGTCTTTGAATTAGTGTGTCATGATCCACTGTGTCTCAAAGTCTGCCGAAAGGTCCAAGAGAAGAAGGGCAGTGTGTTTTTGAGGTCATCCCTAATAGAGATTAGAGTGGATACTGTGCCTCTTCCTTGATGGAATCCACTTTGGAAATCGGAATTGTCTTCTATGAATTGTGATACCTGGATGAAAGCTGCTCTTTCTATACGTTTGCGCAAGAATGGTCCATTTGCTATGGATCTGTAGTTGTCAGGGTCTTGGTTGTCCAGGTTAGTTTTCTTTTTAAATAATGGACATATGTATGCCTTTTTTAGCTTTTCTGGGAAAAGGAGTTGTTGATGAGTGTTCAAACTGGGATTGCTGCAAAGGTTTATAGAAGAATGTTTTTAAAGATTTGAGGCGGACAAGGGTCAGCCTGCTGGCTTGCTTACTTTGACAAGGTCCAGAAATTCATCTGGTGATAGTTATTTGAAGGAGCGTAGAGTCTGTGTTAGCCTTTCCCTGGGGCGCTTTGTAAGAAATGGGTTTGGACTGTTGTTTTTTGTTGCTGTTTAAATACGAATCCAACATGTCTGCTTTGGTTGTGTGGCAATTAGTTACAAAATACTTGTGGAATGGGGTAGGTAGATGCTGTGCACTTTCTGTATTACAAAATTCTTTCTTAGCACACATTGCATTGTGGATTCGGTTGGAATGGTATTGGCGTTTTACCTTTTTGATTGCTGACTTGTATATTCTGTTGTGATTGTGTAGACATATCTTGTCTAGAGGGTTTTTGTTTTGAGCCAGTTGCGTTGAATTTTACCAATTTGTTTTTTGATCTTTTTTAATTCTATCTTCATCCAAGAGGTGTGTTTTCTTTAGTTATGCGCAGATATTTTCAGGGGAATTAGAAGATGAAAAGCTTTCTGGAGGCATTAATAGAGTTTGTACAGAATTTATTGTAAATAGAAGTGTGTTGAAGGGAAGCCGGTTTTCTAGTTTCTCCAAATTCAGCTTGTTCCAAGGTCGATAAGTAGTTAAGGGCAAGATGGTTTTATTTGGGGTGCGCTTTGGTGTTTGTGTTGGAAATATACATAGTAAGTAGTTCGATCATGTGAGTGGAGTAATTCTTTGGAATGTGACTAGGTTTGGGTTGGTTAAGATGATATTAAATGAGTGTCCAGCGATGTGTGTTGAATTGGGAACGAGCTGTTGTAGGTTGTGTTTGCTTAGCCCAGTAAGGATGGTTTTAAGGTGGGGCATATTAGGGTTGTCAAACCATATGTTGAAACCACCATGGATACATACTTTTGAGTATATTGTCTCTACGTCTGCTATAGCCCTTATTACTTGTCCTTACTCAGTTACAAAAGTATCAGCTTGATGTCAGTTTTTTTCCTTTAACCCCTTCCGTGCTCAGGACGGCCGGGAGCCGTCCTGAGACAAGGTGGGCATTTGCTCAGGACTGCTCCCGGTCGTCCTGGCACATGGCACCGGAAATCCCTCTGGTGCAGGCACCAGAGGGATTTCTTTTTCATCCTCAAAGCCGCGAGAGCTGGGGAATAGCTTCCCCAGCCCCCGAGGACCCCCGTAGTTTCTATGAAATGACGATCCGCGCGCACGTCGCACTGATGTCATTTTATAGAAACTGAAATGAGCCTTTAGGCTCATTTCAGTTTCACTTTCTATGTGCTCAGGGGGCTATCTTAGCCCCCTGAGCACATACAAAAACGGGAGAGGTATCATTGGAAAGGGGAGAATCTCCCCTTTCCAATGGTACCCCTCCCCAGTGGATCCCTGCTTGGGGATCGCCCCAGGAGTGCGATCCCCAAGCAGGGATCCACCACTAGACACCCGGGAGGGGGAAGCAGCCCCTTGGGCAAGGACCTTTGCTATCCCCCCCCCCAAAAAAATTGCCATATTAGAGGGGGACGCTCTGTGAATTGCACCGGCCGCGGGGGACGCTCTGTGAATTGCACCGGCCGGGTTTGGTTCCGCCGAGTGCACTGTGATTTTTGGGCATACTTGTTTAATCGGCCGATTTCTCAGCGGAACTGTGTCTACAGAGGTGGGGCCAGCCTCTATCAGCCTCCACCAGCGAAAATCATCGTCAGCTGCCCTGCGGCCGGGCTTGGCTCCGCCGTGCGCTCCGTTGTAGACCACAAGTCCCAGCAACCCCGTGGTCAGCCACGTCATCTGGAGGCGACAGGAGGAGTATTTAGGCAGGCTTGGTGCCGAGGACTGTGGGACGCTCTGTGAATTGCACCGGCTGGGTTTGGTTCCGCCGAGTGCACTGTGATTTTTGGGCATACTTGTTTAATCGGCGGATTTCTCAGCGGAACTGTGTCTACAGAGGTGGGGCCAGCCTCTATCAGCCTCCACCAGCGAAAATCATCGTCAGCTGCCCTGCGGCCGGGCTTGGCTCCGCCGTGCGCTCCGTTGTAGACCACAAGTCCCAGCAACCCCGTGGTCAGCCACGTCATCTGGAGGCGACAGGAGGAGTATTTAGGCAGGCTTGGTGCCGAGGACTGTGGGACGCTCTATGAATTGCACCGGCCGGGTTTGGTTCCGCCGAGTGCACTGTGATTTTTGGGCATACTTGTTTAATCGGCGGATTTCTCAGCGGAACTGTGTCTACAGAGGTGGGGCCAGCCTCTATCAGCCTCCACCAGTGAAAATCATCGTCAGCTGCCCGTCGGCCGGGCTTGGCTCCGCCGTGCGATCCGTTGTAGACCACAAGTCCCAGCAACCCCGTGGTCAGCCACGTCATCTGGAGGCGACAGGAGGAGTATTTAGGCAGGCTTGGTCCCTCGTCCCGCAGGGACGTGCGCGGGACGCGCCGGGAGAAGCCCGGGACAAGGGCGGGACCGTTTGTGGCCGGGGAGGCTGGGCTGGGCCACCCCCTTTGTCCTTTGTGTACCTGTGTGCTTGCAGCCTGTTAATCGCTAGACGTTTTAGGTCCAACATCATCAACAAGCGCCCTCAAGGTAACACAGCTATTGTAGCATACCGAGAGCTACTTCATAGCGCTGCTTATTGTGACAATCAGTGTTATGCCAGTTGGTGTCTGTTGTATATCCAGCTCGTTTGTTATCAGCAGTTACACTTGTATTTAAATCAGGCAAAATATGGGAAAGCATAATCCTGTGTCATCTGTTCCTGCCCCAAAACAAAAAGTGGCTCATAATCCTCCACTACCCAGTTTAACTGCAATAGATCGTATATTGCAGAAAACCATTGGGGTGGTGGTTAATGCCATTGAAAGCACAGAACGCCGCCTCTCACTTCCTCCTGGCTCTCTGCCCCCCCTTCCGTCTGTAAATGTATCGGCGCTTACTGTTAACTCACAGGACCCGCTATTAGTGCCATCCTATGTTGCTCTTCCAGGGGCCCACCATATTCCGATAAACCAGGATATAACTTCCATTATGGGTAATACATCTCTCGAGTTTTTTCCCTAACCTACAAGGTTATCAGCAACGCCGAACTTTTTCCCAAACGAGGTTACTCTTGATATTTCTCCCCAGGCCATAGATCCCATAGTTAATGGGTGTTCTGAGACGCCATTAAGTCCAATCTTGGTTTCTGATTTAAGGCCTAGCACAAGCGATGTTAGCCCGTGTGTAACCACCAGAGGGCAAAAGGCTAGGCGTACGTTACAGCTTAGTAACAAGGAATGCTTAAATTCCATATTTGCTAAAGGGAATGTAGGTGGTAATAAACAAAAGAAAGCGACTGCTAAACAGAACTTATCAAAGGGGAAGAACGCTGCTAATAGCAAAGCATCTGATACTGTGCCCATTCTAGATAATGGAAGTGGTATATTAGCCGATGTAAGCTTCTGGTAGTGAATGGAGACTCTTGTCAAAAAATCTTGTAATGCCCCACTAAGCAGCAGACTAACCAGTGCTAACATTGCTCGGCTGTCTAATTGAATACAACGCATTGAATACAACGCATTGCTGGATGATTCTCAGTTCGGATTCCGGAAATTGCATAGCACTGAGACCGCCTTAATCAAAGCTGCAGATGACATTAGAACTATTAGAGACCAGGGGGGCACGGCGGTATTGGTCTTGCTTGATCTGTCTGCGGCTTTCGACACGGTCAACCACTCCATTTTGAATGACCGTGTCAGAAAGTTGGGCATTCACACAAAGGCAGGAGCATTGCTTGCCTCTTTTTTGGCCGGTAGAACTCAGGCCGTAACATTAGGCCCTTTCAAGTCGGCCGATTTGGTTCTACCTTGTGGGGTTCCTCAGGGCTCATCCCTAAGTCCGACACTTTTCAACATCTATGTGTCGGACTTAGCCAGGGTCATTAAGACCTATCGGATGAGCCTAACAACATATGCCGACGATACCCAGTTGGTGCTATCCATCAATAATGATGGAGAAAGAGTGGCGGCCCAGTTTCAGGAAGGCATGTTGGCAATAAAGGAGTGGATGGCCTGTAACTGTCTAAGGCTGAACTCCGAGAAGACTGAGGTGATCATTTTTGGTAATCTATCGCCCATGTGGTCATCTATCTGGTGGCCTCCATTACTCGGAGCCATTCCAACCCCAGTCCAGAAGGTTAGGAATTTAGGTATCATCTTCGATGAGAAACTAAATTTTGTTAACCATGCCAACCAAACAGCTTCCTCAGCATTTCATAAACTCAAACTTTTAAAAAAAATAATTCCTTTTCTCCCAGAAAGTGCTAGGAAAACTGTAGTGACTTCACTGATACTATCATCGCTCGACTATTGCAACGGTTTATTTGCAAATGCCCAATGTCGGGTACTAGCCAAGCTGCAACTGGTCCAGAATGCGGCTGCAAGGCTGCTATCTGGGACCCCCAAATTCAAACCGATCACGCAAGTAATAAAGAATTATCATTGGTGGACGATCAAAAACCGGATTAAATTTAAGACACTATGTCTCACGTTTAAAGCCCTCCATCAGCTAGGGCCAGAGTTCCTTAAACAGAATCTCTCTTTCTACCACCCTGCCCGTCAGCTAAGATCCAAACATTCATACCAACTAGTGGTGCCACGGACTAAGACCGTTTCTTGGGGAGACAGACGTTTCATTACCACCGCAGCAAGACTGTGGAATACTCTCCCACTGGTTATTAGATCCACACCCACACTTGTCCAATTTAGGAAATTGCTGAAGACCTGGCTTTTTGACCAATAGTTCCCTATTTTGTGCCTCATCTGTTGCATGTTTTATTTGCTTCCTAAAGAGACTTAAGCCGAGTTATAGCGCCAAGACGCCCATGGGTAAACGTTGCGCTTTACAAATTTCAAAAATAAATAAATAATGATAGTCCAAATTTAGGGCGTTTTCCAAGCTCTGCAAATGAAATCCTCTCTATTGCCCACATCGAGCAGATTATGAAGTCTCTTATATTGCCGGTGCTTGAGAGGATTAAAGTTCTAGCAGAAAGATTGGACCGCTTTGAACAAGGGACCCTTGATAATTGTTTCTCAGTAAAAGCTCTAATCAAATTACATTCCAAAAACGACCCTGATACTGCTGAACAGAAGCAAATTCCTATGGTAGACCCCTTACAATCAGGCAAATATGTATCCTCAAACCAAAAAGACGCTTTTGAATCCCAGAGTGGAAGTAATCCCCCTGCCCCGGCCGCATTAAACCATAAAGGTAGTAAATCAATAATGCAACCATCGCCCAAAGGGAACAAGGGAACTCGTGGGAGTGTATCTATACTAAGTCAGACAGGAGGTCATACTTGTAATCTTGCAGTGAGGCAGGGGGCAGATCCACCCAGTTCATCCCAAAAATCTGATTTGGTTGACAATGTTGACACTAGCTTCACCCATATTAATTTGCCTCCCGCTTGTATGCCCTATGTAGTTGTTTTGACGGGAGTTCCACGGCTAACGCCGGGTAAATTGTAATCATTTAGTGAGCTCAAAAACAAAACCACATTTTGGTTAAATAACAACAGACCCCTCTCAAGGCAACTGGATGGTCAAATCCTCTTTGTTAGACGAATTGGTTGGGTGGGTAGCAGGATCAAGGATATCCCAGGGGATTGTATTGTTGTCAATTTCAGGGATGCACGAGTTGTAAGGTCCATCTGCAACCTACAGAATGCGTATGATGGTACTGGAATTGGCACATTTGGTTTGGGTTACTTTTATCCGCAGCTCCCAGATCGAAAACAAAGACAGAGTAATGGAAAACATTTTGGGGGAAGGCTTCTTGGGGACTCCGAGATGCATCTATCCGCTGCCTTTCGCAGAGAAGTAGATTGCTGTTGTAAAAGAGATATTGGGTACTGACCCAGTAGCTATGTGCCTGCTTATCGTTTGCTTCTTGCTGACGATAATAAAAGGCCCTATAGGCCTTGGTTTTTTATTCATTCCCATGGGATATTCCCTACCCTTCCTACTCTACTCCCCCCTGATACAACCAATTTGGGGGAAAGGCTAGGGCCAGTACCCCCAATCGCTGAGCACAATTGTTGTGTTGGGGTATGGAGTTGGAGGCATTAACTAATAAATTTAAACCTGAGATTGGGTTGAATAACAACTGGGATATTCATACTGGTCTTATTGATACTAGTGTGATCCCAGTAGCTCTATCTGTTGACCAGAGTAGTGTTTCCCTCTTGAATACTCCTCCCTTGTTGTTTTCGGCACTAGATCCTGTAGCCGAGCTGACGAATCTATCTAGTGCATCGACCAAATGCTCCCAGGAGCAAGTAGTGGCCGACTCAACCTTAAAGATTGTTAGCTGGAACATCGCAGGTATCTCCAGGAAGTTAGATCTCCCAGAGTGGAATACCCTGGTGGAAACATTTAAGATCTGTATCTTCCAGGAGACCTGGAGTCTAGAAGCTAACCATAGAGTCGGCTACACTACCTTTTTTATACCAGCGGTACCTTCAACTACTGGGAGGGGTCGTCCTTCAGGTGGACTCCTTATCTGGGTGAGCATTTCACTGGGTTGCACTATTAAACAAAAACAATGCAACTCACCAGATATTCTGAGGATTACACTTAGAGGCCCCAATAGAGGGAAAACTCTTGACATATTTAATATATATGCAAGGGGGAGTTAAGGCGGCTCCCTATCTCTGGCAGTAGTAACGCTAGAAAGCGAACTCAGAAATTGTTGCGTTGGTACGCAAGTCCTGGTCGCAGGGGACTTCAACTGCACATTTGAGCCCCTTGCGACAGAGGATATTTTAGATCTTAGTGAGGATGATGCTAGGAGGGGCATACCCCCATTAACAATCCAGCCAATAAAAAGATGGTCGCAAAGGGCTATCCAACTGAATGCACTAACCATAGAGTTTGGGCTACGAGCAGCAAACGGCCGTACCATTTCAGATTCCTCCGGGGCTCATACATATAACAGAGTCAACCACTCGTCAAGGATTGATTATATTCTCCTTGACTTTGGACTTTGGCAAAATGTGATAGACATGGCCATATTACCAACTTTAGACAGTGACCACAACCTTCTCTCCCTGAGCCTAAAGCACTTATGGCCGAGTGCAAATGGCCCAATAGTATTAAGTGAAGTGAAGTCCACCTCGAAAGTTATTTTATCTAATTGTGGCAGGCGCCTTAAGTGGTGTAAAGTTGTCTTGGATGAAGGGAAAGTCCAGTCTATAGGAGCCTTGCTAGCAGCCTCACAAAACGAGCTGGACATGATCTGCTTAGACCATTATGATCCCTCAAAGATAACAACAGTATTCCAGAATACCACCAAATTGGTGGGAAAACAATTTCTGGTACAAACACGAGGGGGGGGCCGGGAGAGGCCCCAAGAGGCCCATGGGCAAACAAGGGTGGTATACATCCAATTGCAGGAAAAAGAAGACCGCTCTAATTAAAGCAGTTAAGGCGAAGTCACAACCTCTGATCCAACAAGCGAGGAAAGAGTACTACCTGGTGATAGCAAATGCCAAAAGGGAATGAGAGGACCAGTACTGGCAAACACTAAAAGAGGCCAGTGCTGGGAGGGATGCAGGCCTCTTTTGGAAAACTATTAGGGCTAGGAATAGCCCCGATAGCAATCTTATTACGTGTAACATCACTGGCCAGTCATGGGTCGATCATTTTTCCAAACTATATATGTCTCACCAGGGAGCTGCTAGCGATCTATCGATATCTAGTCTTTATATACCCCCAGGTGATAGTACAACTTGCCCGTTTTCTGCAAAGGAAGTTGAAAACGCGATTAGTCGTATCGTGCCCCAAAAGGCAGCTGGCCCGGATGGTATTCCTGGAGATCTGCTCCGCTTTGATTTGCCTAATTGGGGGAAGCTCATCCACACCTTACTTATAGCCATCGATAATGGTGCCCCCCTCCCTGAGTCCTGGAAGCGGGCTGAGGTCGTCCCTATCTTCAAAAATGGCCACAGGGACGATCCTTCCAATTATCGCCCAATAAGTTTACTAGATTCCTCCCAGAAGGTTATTGGAAAGGTGGTACTTGAGAGAATCCTCGTATGAATTCCCCGGTGGGCCTCCAAAGCCTCCTAGATAACTTCCAGGCCTTCTGTATTAAACGAGGGCTTGTAATTAACACAGATAAGACTAAATATCTGGTGTTGAACCCCCCGAAAAAACTTGGGCGACCCCCAGTACTCAACCATGTATCCCTAGAAAGGGTCAATGTATTTGACTATTTAGGTATTCGCTTATCAGATACCATGCAGTGGTCCCCGCAACTTTCCAAAATGTTGCTTAACCATAAGAGGGTTACGGGGGCGCTCCTTAAGGAACAGAGCTCTTCCTTAATTAGAACGAGTGCCCCCGTCATTGATATCTATAAAACAAAGGGCGTAAGCTCTGCCCTCTATGGGGCCGAGCTGTGGGGTACTTCTAACATAGACCAGTTGGTTAGGTCCGAAAATAAATTCTTAAGGGACCTTATGTTACTTCCCCAGAGTACCCCAATGGTACCCCTATTGCTCGATCTAGGCTGTTATACTATTAAAGATCTAGCAAAACTTAGGCCATTGCTCCTGTGGGCCCGTCTATGGCGAGTCCCGGAACTGGCACATTATGCAAAGGGGTTATCTGAAGTTATGTCGATGGCAGGGTGGCAAAAAATAAAATGGCTAAAAGACGTAAAATTTTTACTCGGTGAACTGGGCCTAAATGAAGCCTGGTTAAGCAGGTCTTCTTCCCCGAAGGCAACTCTGAAGACCCTGTACTGGAGGTGGGTTGCAGCAAGAGCCAGCTCTGATTTAATTCCTGGTAGGCTAACGGAAGATTTTTTAAAGATAAAGGATGTGCCACTTCGGGAACCCTACTTAGACATTGTCTGGAAACCCGTTGATAGGGCCTTGTACTGCAGATTTAGGGTGGGGGCTCTTCCAGTGCGTGCCTTTACTGCCCACTGGAAACCCCCATCCCAGACATCATTATATTGTCCAATCTGTAAAAACAAAGCAGAAACTGTTGCCCATATTTTGTTTGCCTGCCCGGCATATGTGTCTCCGCGGAAAAGTTGGCTGAAACCAATTTGCCGCTTGCTGGGTACTAGGCATCACAATGAGGCACTCCGTCTCTTAATGTCGGATACACGACCCTTGTTTGTTTGTGGTCTCTCAAAGTTTTTATCATGAACTTGGTCCATCAGAACAAAAAGGCTTGAACAAAATGTTTAATATGCATTTTAAAGTTTTTGGTTAAATTGTGACTAAATCTGACTAATCAACTTGAATTTATATTTGATGTAAATAGTTTTTTTTTCTTATTTTTTTAAATCTGTCTTTGTATATATGTGTAATGTAATTTTATATAATGTGATGCTTTTAAGATATGTTTTCTATCGAATAAAGCCTATCAATCAATCAATAATAAAAATCCACATTTGTAAAGCGCAAACAATCACCCGTAAGGGTCTCTAGGCGCTGGTGGCCGTCGGGAAGATTCAGCAAGCTATTGCCCAGAGTAACATGGTGCTGGGCTAATCTGCCTCCGGCCCTGGGGATCGAACCGTGATCCCCAGATTCCGGAGTCAGTTGCCCTGGCCACGGCGCCACACCTCTTCCCTTCATTCCGTTCCATATTCAGTCTTTCTGCACCCCCGGGGGGCAGAAAGCCCACTGGAGGCCAGGGATTTTTTTGGTGCAATTTCAATGAGGGTGGGGCTGCCCAAAACGGGCACGCCAATGCCCCCACACCCCCGCCACCATTACAGCCTTTCTGCCCCCCCCAAAAGCTCACTAAAGCCAGAGATATTTATTTGCGCATTTTCGAGAGGGTAGCTCAAGCACCCGTGACAGGCAAGTGCCCAAAACGTATTGAGGAGACATCAAAAGTACCTATCACAAAATAACCTGCTTTTGCAAGGGGGGTCACCTGGGTTTTTGGCCCCGGGCTCGGCGGCCATCTTGAGGAACTACCAAACCCACACATTTCTGAAAACTAGACACCCCGGGAGTCCAGCGAGGTATGACTTGCATGGATCCCCCAACGGTTTCATACCCAGGATGCCCTGCAAACCTCAAATTTAGCTGAAAAAATCACTTTTTTCTCAAATTCATGTGTGGGAAAGTTCCTGAATCTACGTGGATCCACAAATTTCCTTCCACCCAGCGTTCCACCAGGTCTCGTGATAAAAATGATACCTCACTCGCGTGGGTGGGTCAAGTACCCGCAACAGGTAAGGGCCAAAAACGTATTGAGGAGACATCAAAATTACCTATCACAAAACAACCTGGTTTTGCAAGAGGGGTCACCTGGGTTTTTGGCCCCGGGTTTGGTGGCCATCTTGGAAAACTACCAAACCCACACATTTCTGAAAACTAGACATCCGGGGGAGTCCAGCGAGGTATGGCTTGCGTGGGTCCCCAAACGTTTCAATACCCAGAATGCCCTACAAACCTCAAATTTAGCTGAAAAAACTATATTTTCCACATGTTTTTGGGTGGAATCACCGTGCCGGTACAAATGTCCTACCCCACAGCGTTCCCCTCAGTCTTCCGAGTAAAATGATACCTCACTTGTGTGGGTGGGGCAAGGGCCTGTGACTGGGAAGAGCCCAAAACATAGGGAATAAGGGTATAGCACCAAGAATTTGAAGCGCTACATTTAAAAAAAAATAAGTTTTTAGCCAATTCTGCATTGGACACCCACACAAGTGAGGTATCATTTTACTCGGGACATTAAGGAGAATGCTTTGGGGGTAGGACATTTGTGCCGCCACGCTGATTCCACACAAAAATATGGATGAAGAGATTCTGTCGGACTATCAGACTGGTTTCAGGGCTGGAACGGGCACGATAGAGCAGGCCTTCAGGCTCTTATTACTATATTGGAAGGTGGTAGTGATAGGCGGAGGCAGTCTTTATTTGGCATTCATCGACCTGAAGACTGCCTTCGACCTTGTGCCCAGAGAACAGTTATGGGGCGTGTTAGCTGAAATGGGGATTCCACTAAACATCCTCTCCATTTTAGTGCGCCTGCATGATGGCAATTATGCGCAGGTACGCTGGGGTACCGATGGCCAGAAAACTAGCAGGATCCCAGTGGCAAAAGGGGTGCGTCAGGGCTGTGTCCTGGCTTCAACCCTTTTTTCACTTTATGTGAATGGGGTTGTGGACCATCTACACAAACAACCTTCGGACGCACCATCATTGGCAGGGGAGAGAATTCCCACCCTTCTCTTTGCCGATGATACGCTTTTAATCTCAAAAAGCTCTGCGGGTCTACAGAAACTTTTAAACAACTTTCAGACCTTCTGTGACCAATGGGGCCTAGTAATAAATAAAAATAAAACAAAGTACCTGGTATTAAACCCCCCAAAAAAATTAGGCCGACCCCCTGTTCTTAGTGAAACCCCTCTGGAAAGGGTCACTGTTTTTGACTATCTAGGGATCCGTATTACAGATTCCATGCAGTGGACCCCTCATTTATAAAAAATGTCACTTAATCATAAAAGGGTTATAGGGGCACTTGTTAGAGAGCAGAGATCTTCTTCAACCAAGCCCATTGCCCCTGTTCTGGATATCTACAGGGCAAAGGGAGTTAGTTCCGCTTTGTATGGCGCTGAACTTTGGAGTACCTCTAACATCAGTGTCCTAACTAGGTCTGAGAATAAGTTCTTAAAATGTATTATGTCTCTCCCGCAGAGTACACCCACGCTACCCCTCTTTTTGGACCTTGGTTGCCAGCAAATTAGTGACGTTGCAAAACTGCGTCCACTGCTCTTATGGGCTAGGCTATGGCGCGTCCCCGAACTCGCCAAGTATGCTAAAGGCCTAACAGAGGTGATGTCGATGGTAGGCTGGTGTAGGATCAGATGGCTTACTGATGTCAAGTCTATGCTTGGCAAACTAGGCCTTAGTGAAGCTTGGGAAAACAGGTCTTCCCCTCCGAAAGCAGCCTTGAAAACTTTATATTGGAATTGTGTTAGAAGCAGAATTTCCACGGATCCTTCTCATGGTAGGCTCACAGAAGAATTTTTAGTGCATAAGGACTCACCCTGTTTGGAGCTCTACCTGGATTTGGTCTGGAAGCCATATGATCGGGCCCTTTTTTTTAGATTTAGAGTAGGGTCCCTCCCTGTGCGTGCCCTAACATCTTGCTGGAAACCGCCCTACCAGACAGTTGCATCTTGTCCCTCCTGTAGCACTCCCAAAGAGACAATTGAACATTTTCTTTTTGCGTGCCCGACCTATGTTCGCCCAAGGCAAACGTGGCTTAAGCCCGTGTGTAGGGCCTTGGGCACTAGGCATTCATCTGTGGCACTTCGAATTTTAATATCAGATACCCGGCCCTTGTATGTTTTTAGTCTTTCGCAATTTTTGTCATGGGCTTGGTCAATCAGGGCAAAACGGCTGTTAATTACTGTTTAATTGATGACTTTTAATTGTTTATTTGTTTGATAACTCGCTTCTCCTTTTTTGCATAAAAACCTGTATTTGTTTTTCTTGTTTTTAGATACAAAATTTTAAAGGATTGTGCTCTTTTTATCTGTCGCTTTTATGATGTAACAATCGAAATAAAGCTGTTGACTGACTGACTGACAAAAATATGTAGAAAATGTGTTATTTGCAGCTAAATTTGAGGTTTACAGGGGATTCTGGGTAGGGAAACGTTGGGGGATCCATGTAAACCATACCTCATTGGACTCCCCAGGGTGTCTAGTTTTCAGAAATGTGTGGGTTTGGTAGGTTTCCCTAGATGGCGGCGAGCCCTGGGCCAAAACCCCAGGTGCCCCCCTCCCCTCCCAAAACCAGGTAGTTTTGTTATAGGTAATTTTTAAGTCTCAACAGTACGATTTGGGCCATTTCCTGTTGCAGCCACTATGCCTACCCACGTGAGTGAGGTACCATTTTTATCGGGAGACCTGGGGGAACGCAGGGTGGTAGGAAATTTGTGGATCCACGCAGATTCCACAACTTTTCCACTCAGCCATTTGAGAAAAAATTAATTTTTCTGCAAAATGTGAGGTTTGCAGGGGATTCTGGTCAGGAGAATGTTGGGGGACCCACGCAAGCCATACCTCGCTGGACTCCCCCGGGTGTCTAGTTTCCAGAAATATGTGGGTTTGGTGGGTTTCCCTAGATGGCCGCCGAGCCCCGGGCCAAAAACTCATGGGGTCCCGCTTGCAAAACCAGGTTTGTTTGTGATAGGTAACTTTGATGTCGCCTCAATAGGTTTTGGGCCCTTGCCTGTCACGGGTACTTGACCCACCCACACAAGTGAGGTACCATTTTTTTCGAAACACTTTGGGGACCGCGGGGTGGGTGGAATTTTGTGGATCCACCCAGATTCCAGAACTTTCCACCACAGAAATGTGAGGAAAATTTGTTTTTTGGACACTTTTTTAGGTTTGCAAGGGATTCTGGATAACAGAACCTGGTGAGAGGCAGTCAAGTTGTTACATTCCGTGTATCATATTTTATGTTTCCCTTTTATCACATGTTTCCCTTTTAATTCTTTGTGTACTTTTAACCATGGAACCCTTCTTACAGTTTACTGTTACATCATATGGAATGTGGTTCTGACATTACAGCTCTGCCCACTGGCTGTGTGAGTACTGTGCTCTTCCTATTAAACTTCATCTTCATACTATACCTTGGATTTATGGCATAATTCACCTGAATTCTACACAAGTCACCCCATCCTGGATTCCCCTGGGTGTCTAGTTTAAAAAAATGTATAGGTTTGCTAGGTTTCCCTAGGTGCCGGCAGAGCTAGGGTTAAAAAACTACAGCTAGGCACTTTGCCAAAAAAGGGTCATTTTTCAGTGTGAAATTGTGGTGTGCCCACGTTGCGTTTTGCGCTGTTTCCTGTCGCGGGCTCTAGGCCTACCCACACAAGTGAGGTACCATTTTTCTCGGAAGACATTGGGGAACGCTGGGTGGGTGGAAATCTGTGGATCCACGCAGATTCCAGAACTTTCCACCACAGAAATGTGAGGATAATGTGTTTTTATTGACAATTGTTTAGGTTTGCAAGGGATTCTGGGTAACAGAACCTGGTGAGAGGCAGTCAAGTTGTTACATTCCGTGTATCATATTTTATGTTTCCCTTTTATCACATGTTTCCCTTTTAATTCTTTGTGTACTTTTAACCATGGAACCCTTCTTACAGTTTACTGTTACATCATATGGAATGTGGTTCTGACATTACAGCTCTGCCCACTGGCTGTGTGAGTACTGTGCTCTTCCTATTAAACTTCATCTTCATACTATACCTTGGATTTATGGCATAATTCACCTGAATTCTACACAAGTCACCCCATCCTGGATTCCCCTGGGTGTCTAGTTTAAAAAAATGTATAGGTTTGCTAGGTTTCCCTAGGTGCCGGCAGAGCTAGGGTTAAAAAACTACAGCTAGGCACTTTGCCAAAAAAGGGTCATTTTTCAGTGTGAAATTGTGGTGTGCCCACGTTGCGTTTTGCGCTGTTTCCTGTCGCGGGCTCTAGGCCTACCCACACAAGTGAGGTACCATTTTTCTCGGAAGACATTGGGGAACGCTGGGTGGGTGGAAATCTGTGGATCCACGCAGATTCCAGAACTTTCCACCACAGAAATGTGAGGATAATGTGTTTTTATTGACAATTGTTTAGGTTTGCAAGGGATTCTGGGTAACAGAACCTGGTGAAAGGCAGTCAGTCACACCATCCTGGATTCCCCTGGGTGTCTAGTTTTCAAAAATGTATAGGTTTCCCTTGGAGCCGGCAGAGCTAGGGTTCAAAAACTACAGCTAGGCACTTTGCAAAAAAAAAGGGTCATTTTTCACTTTGAAATTGTGGTGTGTCCACGTTGCGTTTTGTGCCGTTTCCTGTCGCGGGCACTAGGCCTACCCACACAAGTGAGGTACCATTTTTCTCGGAAGACTTTGGGGAACGCGGGGTGGGTGGAAATTTGTGAATCCACGCAGATTCCAGAACTTTTCAACACAGAAATGTGAGGAAAATGTGGATTTTTTTTACCATATTTTAGGTTTGCAAGGGATTCTGGGTAACAGAATCTGGTGAAAGCCAGTCAAGTCACCCCATCCTGGATTTCCCTGGGTGTCTAGTTTTCAAAAATGTATAGGTTTGCTAGGTTTCCCTAGGTGCCGGCAGAGCTAGGGTTCAAAAACTACAGCTAAGCACTTTGCCAAAAAAGGGTAATTTTTCATTGTGAAATTGTGGTGTGTCCATGTTGCGTTTTGCGCCGTTTCCTGTCGCGGGCACTAGGCCTACCCACACAAGTGAGGTACCATTTTCTCTGAAGACTTTGGGGAATGCGGGGTGGGTGGAAATTTGAGAATCCACGCAGGTTCCAGAACTTTCCACCACAGAAATGTGAGGATAATGTGTTTTTTATTGACAATTGTTTAGGTTTGCAAGGGATTCTGGATAAAAGAACCTCGTGAAAGGCAGTCAGTCACCCCATCCTGGATTCCCCTGGGTGTCTAGTTTTCAAAAATGTATAGGTTTGCTAGGTTTCCCTTTGGTGCCGGCAGAGCTAGGGTTCAAACACTACAGCTAGGCACTTTGCAAAAAAAAGGGTCATTTTTCACTATGAAATTGTGGTGTGTCCACGTTGCGTTTTGTGCCGTTTCCTGTCGCGGGCACTAGGCCTACCCACACAAGTGAGGTACCATTTTTCTCGAAAGACTTTGGGGAACGCGGGGTGGGTGGAAATTTGTGAATCCACGCAGATTCCAGAACTTTTCAACAGAGAAATGTGAGGAAAATGGTTTTTTTACCATATTTTAGGTCTGCAAGGGATTCTGGGTAACAGAATCTGGTGAGAGCCAGTCAAGTCACCCCATCCTGGATTTCCCTGGGTGTCTAGTCTTCAAAAATGTATAGGTTTGCTAGGTTTCCCTAGGTGCCGGCAGAGCTAGGGTTCAAAAACTACAGCTAGGCACTTTGCAAAAAAAGGGTAATTTTTCATTATGACTATGTGGAGTGTTCACATTGCGTTTTTAGCCATTTCCTGTCATGGGCACTATGTCTACACACACAGACTTTGGGTAATTCAGATTTGTAAAGCAACTGTTATTACCTATTGACTTTCGATGCATTTCTGCCTTCCAAATGAAAGACAATGTGTAAAAAAGAAGTCATTTTGAAAAATGACCGATAATTCTCATGCTAGTATGAGTATTCCCAATTTCGTAAATGTGCAAATATCTACTGCTTCTAAACTCTATATTTTGTTCCCATTTCAGAAATACATAGGTGTCTTTCATACCGATTTTTCCATGTATACATAATTGCTACATACCTGGTACATAATAAAAAACCATTGCAAGTCGCTGCTCAGTTTTTGGCTCTGGGTTCGTCGGGTTCTTGGTGAACCTACAAGTCCTATATATCCCCACAACCAGTAAGGTCCAGCAAAAGTAACGGTATATTGCTTTCAATAATTAGAAGAAGTTACAGGTGCAAACGTTGACACAAATGGCTTTTTTTTCAACTAATTTTCATTTTTTCCAATTTTTAACTGTTAGTTTCTATAAAGAAACCTTGAAGGATCTACACAAATGACCCCTTGCTGAATTCAGAATTGTGTCTACTTTTCAAAAATGTTTAGCTTTCCAGTATCCATTATAGCTTTCATACCCATTTCTACCATTAACTGGAAGGAGGTTGAAAGCACAAAAATAGCAAAAATAGGCTATGTCCCAGAAAAATGCCCAAACTGTGTAAAATCTTTTGGTTTTCTGACAAAATTCTGTCATTCCCAAAAAGCAGGGAAAATTGTGATTTCAGCCCCACAAACCCTTTTTTGATACCATTTGCAGTGAAAAAAAACAGACGCTATCATTTGCAGCACTTTTTTCCCATTTTTCCCCCAAAAACCAAAATTTTGCTGTATTTTGGCTAATTTCTGGGTCCCCTCCAGGGGAATAAACAAACCTTAGGTACCTTTAGAATCCCCATGATATTGGAAGAAAAGGACGCAAATTTGGCACGGATACCTTATGTGGCCAAAAAGTTACAGGGGCCTAATCGCGAACTACCCCAAATAGCCAAAAAAAGGCTTAGCACAGGGGAGGAAAAGGCCTAGCAGCGAAGGGGTTAAGGAATAACCTTACTGCTGTTTGCTTACTGTGATTATCTATATCACATAAGGAACCTTTGTATGTGATGAGGAAACCGGATGGTGGCAAGGGTTCATGATACAGTGAATCAATCTTTTTGAGGTATTTCCGATGAAGAGCTATAGGTAGGTTGCTGACAAAATTAAGACTGCATGCTCAATCAACCATAAAATTTGTTAATGAAGATTGGCCTTGGGCCAAGAACTTACAAGAAGAGATGCAGTCTCCTTACTGCCATGTTACAAATGAATGCAGTATGAAGGGAAATTTGGTTTTAAATGATAAGTGCTACCCCCAGAGGATGTTAGGCCGGCAATTCTCAAAAATGGACAAAAAGGACATGCAAGTATGTTAGCTCTTGAAAGTCTCTGATGAATATGCTTTTTGTGGCTGAGCATTGACTCAGAGGCTGACAAGGGATGAGGACATGTGAAATCTGCTCCATGAATACCAAGAGTGCCACCACGAACTATATGTCTATCATGACAGTTCAATGGCTAAAATGTATTTGGCAGAAACGGGTATTGTGTAGCGAAGTAGGAGGGCAGGCCTAGCAAACTACGCAAGTAAGGCAATAATCAGACACAGAGACAATGCTATTGATTAGTGGGCTAATGACCACGAGCGATAATTCCCTGATTAATTTATAGCCTCGGGCCACGCCTGGCCCAAGGGTGTGAGTGCGACACTTCTGGCCTCTCGCCGGATGGACGACAGGACTGCTAACCTGTCACATCCCATCTCAACTCAGTCTCTTTTCCTTGTCTTCAGACAGTGGCTCATGGTGTGGCATGCAAAGTCTCTCAGCCCGGGACCTTGGGTGGGGATTTTCTTGCAGGCAGTACTTGGGATGCCGACCTCCGCCATCTAGGCATTCACCTGCCTCCGGGCCCGTCGTTCCCAGCGTTGGAAGAGCCTCAACCAAAGTGGCGGTTGGTCACCCTCATCCCTTGCAGCGGCATTTTCTCTGGCTGGGGTCAAGGGCTCTCCTTCCACTTCATTGAATCAGGAGACATTCCTGGTCACCGTTTCTCAATCTCTCTCCGTGGTCACCATAGTCCCTTTGACATCCCTCACTGTCCAGTGACAGGGTTCATATGAAGTCTGGAATTTTCCCCCAGGCCTCCTGTCCTTGATGAGCACCTGATATCCTGGTTGCAGGTTGCGGTGCCTGGCTCTTCTCTTGTAGCTGGCTGCCCAATTCTGCCGTTCTCGTGGTTCTTGGGCTTCCTCCTCGTTATACGTGGGCGTGTCCAGCCAGGGCACACGGGGATTGTCTTTCCGTGGTCCACTGAACATGAGCGTCCAGGGCGCTTGTTGGGTGGTGTTGTGTGGCGTGGTTAGGTAGTCCCACAGAATCAGCTGTAGTTGGTGTTCTGGGTCTGTGCATTCTGCGACTGAGATACGCTACGTCTTGTTGAGCGTCTGCATGAACCTTTTGATTTCCCCATTTGCTTGTGGCCACTGGGGGGTGATCCGGCGGTATTGTACTCCATGAAGTCGTATGAACACGCGAAACTCCCTGTCCTGAAAAGGGGTTCATTGTCGCTTTTGACCGCGTCGGGGCAAACACCTTTTCCAGTACGGGGGCCACTCGGGTGAATGCGGTGGAGCTGATGACTTCGACCACAAGGTATTTCGAATAGCTTTCCATTAAAACCAATGTCATCCTGCCATCTGGGAAGCTCCAGAAAGCTATGCTTATTGTCTCCCATGGTGTCTTCACAGGCTCTTCTGTCTGAATGGGCGCTGGGCGCTCTGGCGCACTGGTCTGTTGGTAGGCTGGACGCCGTCTCACGAAATCTTCCACTTGTTCCTCCAGTCCTGGGAACCAAACCTTCTCTCGCATTCTGGCCTTTTTTTTCATGGCCCCTTGGTGTCCTCCATGAGCCAGTTGGGTGACGTGATAATGCAGGGTTGCCGGGACCACAATGCGGGACCCCAGCAGCAGGTTTACCTCCTGGGGGACACGTAGCTCATTCTGTACTCTCCACATCTTGGTGAGGTGTTCCTTTTCCTGCTCTGACCAGTCATTGGCGTCCCTTAGGAAGTGCTGCCACTCTCCCCCTAGGACAACATTGCGCACCTTGATGATGACTGGGTCAGCTTCTGCTGTTTTTGCAATGTCCGCTGGGGTTAGGGCCTTAGGGCATGCAGCCGCTGAAATCATGTTGATAGATCACCTAAATCTGGTACTGCTGCAGACCGATGGCCCAACGTTCGATCCGAGGGGGTGGGCGAGGCCCTATCCTCTGAAGACTGGTACCAGCAGCTGGTGGTCGGTGATGACCTTGAAGGGTTGGCTGCAGATGCAAAAGTGGAAGTGCATGTACGCCCACCTTATGGCTAAAGCCTCCCTCTCTATTTGGGTGTATCGTGTTTCTGTGGGTGAGAGAGACTTGCTGGCGAACACCAGGGCAGCCCATCTTCCTGGCTCTTGTTCTTGTGCCAATACTGCTCCTAGGCCCACCGGGCTGGCATCTATGAGGAGCTCTGTTTGCTTGACGGGGTCAAAGTACACCAGGGTGGTGTTCTCAAGTAGAGCACTTTTGATACTCCGGAATGCTGCTTCCTCTTGTTTGTTCCCACTCCCACATGCTGCCTACTCGTGTGAGGTTCCTTAGTGGTTCTGAGATGGTGGCGAGGTCTGGAATGAAACGGCCACAGTACATGGCCATCCGCAGGAAGCTCTGCACTTCTGACACTGTTGTGGGGGGTGGCACGTCTTTTATGGCTTGAGATTTTCGCAGGTCCACCTGGATCCCCTTCTGGTTGAAGACATGCCCGAAGAATTCTATTTCTCGTTGGAAGAATAGGCACGTCTCCTGGTGTAGAGTAACTCCATAGCCTTGGAGGCGTTTGAGGGTGCCTCAGAGATGCTGATAGTGCCCCTCTGCCTTGGGGAGTGGATGAAAATATCATCACTGACGTTTAGTACGCCTGGCAGCCCCATCAGGATTTCTCATTTTCAGTCATGGAACACCTCTGCGGCTGAGGATATTCCAAAGTTGAGGCGCTTGTAGCGCTGCAGCCCCAGATGGGTGCTAAACGTTGTAATGTATCTACTGTTTTCAGCCAGGACTAGTTGGTGGTAGCCCGCATTTAGGTCTAGCTTTGAAAACCACCAGGATCGGTTGACATCAGCCACTATTTCATCTATCGTTGGTGTGATGTGGCGCTCCCTCTGGATGGCCTTGTTAGTGAGGCGCATATTGATGCATATTCTTATTGTCACCGGTTGCCGAGGCTTCTCTGCGATGACCATAGGGAACACCCGGGGGTCTGCCCGACACTCGCTCGATTACTCCTCTGTCTTCTACCTTCTGTAATTCCTGCTTCCCCAGCAGCCAGAGGTGGAAAGGGATTCGTCTGTGGTGGAGTGCCGTCAGTGTCACCGAGGGATCAATATGTTGCTCCACAGGAGGCCGTTCGATACATCCTAGGCCCTCGAAGAGGCTCGCAAATTGTTCCAGTAGTTCATCTGTTGGGTCAACTTGCACCCTTCTTGCAAAAGTCACCAGGCCTAGATCCTCCTCTACGTGACTGCTAAGTAGTGTATCAACCTCTTGGTTGATGACATGGACCGTTCCGACGATTTTGTAGTCTTCCGACTGGATCGATATGGTCATCGTCGCTCATAGGGGCAGAGGTGAAGATTTTTTCTTGGAGGGTACTAGCATGGGTCTGGGGCGTAGCTGGTTGTATTGCTGGGCCACCATGATGTTTACTGAGGCCCCTGTGTTGCTCTCAGCCTTCACGTGGGTTGGGGCCTTCTTTGTTTCTTTAGTCCCTGGGTGAAAGAGACTAGGTATGTTTCACCCTCGTCTTCGTCTTCTGATGATGCATCTTCGACTCTGTTTCCCTTCGTGCTGCTCCCGGGCGCAAGCATGACGTTCCAAGGTCGGCGCACCATTTTCCTTATGGGCCTGTTGCTCCGGTTGTCTCTCCTTTGATTCTTCTTCCAGCACATGGATGCAAAATAAATCGGGATTCCACAGTGGGCGCACATTCTGCCTTGTGCTGGCCACTCTTTGATGGGGTGCTCTTCTCGCCCACAGTATCCACACTTTCCTTTCGGGGCTTGAGGAGGACGGCCTCTCTGTCTGTTTCCCCTGTCTTGTGTTCTCACAGCGTCGGCTTGCTCAGTGTTGACGGACACACTTCTCTCTGGTGCTCGTGTCAGGGCTAGGTTCATCTCGTCCGCCCTTGCCGCCAAGAGGTCATGTGTCCTGGCTAGGACCAGTATTTTATCCAGGGCTTTGTTCGATTTTCTCAGAATCAGCCCCCATAGCGTCTTGCTTCTGTACCCCTGAATTATCTGGGAGCAAATATCTTCTTTGGCTCAGTCGTCGGTCATGTATGTGCTTGCCAGCTTTCGCAGTTGCACGTAAAAGGCATCAATTGACTCTCCTTCTCTCTGCCAGGCCTGACACAGTTTAAACCATTCGAAATCTGGTTGCAACTGCGGATCGAAGAGAGCGTTGAGAGCTGTTACGGCGGCGTCCTAATCAGTAGATGCTCCTGTGTTCGGGAGATGTTTGAACAGGAGGTACACTTCCTCGCCTGCATAATGGAGGAGTAGCAACCATTTTACTGCACCCTCCGTCTCCCTTGATGCCACAAAGTAATTCTCCTGGCGTCCTAACCATGTCTTCCACCATGGGGGCGCTGTGGTGAGGCCGGCGAGCTCATTAAATGGGGCTAATACGCCGGTAAGGGCATGCTGCATGACGATGCGGCTAGGTTGCAGGGCTGCATTATCTTCCTCCCCATGTAGTAGGAGTGTGGACCTTTATGGTCGGTATCACCCTCACCTGGACTCTGTGTGTGTTATTGTATTTATTCCTTCTTGTCTTCCGCCTTGGAGTGCTTTTCCTTTCTCTTTCCTTATGTCTTCTCAACCTTTGTGCGCTTATTCTCACCCCTCTCCTTCCTGTCCTTTTGATTTCTTTTCTTTGTGCTTCTATTTTCCAATGGTTGTTTTTTATTTTTTTCATTTTTCACCCTGGGCTGCTCTTGCCCTTTGTAGGCACTCGGGCCTCTTCCCCTCGCTGGGCCTGGCGGTGCCTCTCGTCTTGCAGCACAGGCGCGTGTAGGGGTGTTGGGCCCTGCCAGGTGTCATAGCTTACGCAAGGCCGGCTGCTGCTGCTGAGCTGGGGCACCCTCGATGAGCGCGCATGTGGCAGGACAGCTCCTGGGGGCAGAGTGCAGTGAGACGGTGACCGGCGAGTGTAAGCTGATCCTATCTGCTCCGTAGCTGGAACGGTTGCCGGTCACGTGATGACGGCGTCTCCGTCGTCAGGCGCAGTACTCAGGTGGTTTTGCCGTCGCTGCAGACGTGTGGATGCCACCGGGTGGCGACCTCCGCTGTTGTTGGCCAGTGAGCCCGTTTCCGCCTCGTCGCCAGTGTAGTGAGGTAGGAGAGCAGGCCTAGCAAACCACACAATTAAGGCAATAATCAGACACAAAGACAATGCTAGCGATTAGTGGAATTCGTTTTTATGTCCTTTAATAAGGACGTTTTCCATTAGGTGCTAATTGGGGACAATGGGGGAAACTAACGTCTAGGAGCATTAAAGAATTTCTTGTGAGATATCGCATTAAACATATTACATCAGCATTGTATGACCTGCAGTTCGATGAAACTGACTGAATGCTTCATTTACTACCTAAATGACAGTGTGAACCAAGCCATGCAAATAAACACGCTTTGGACCAGAACAATCAGAGAGAGACTGTGGGCATGCAGAATATGTCATTCCATCAGATTTTAATCCATTTTCTTATTAAGAAGTAGACAACCTATTTTACAAGTTTGCTCATGGTGGCCCCACAAACAAGTGCGTGCAAGTAATGGACAAGAATTGCCATGAATACATTGAAAAACAATATTTTGCAATAGCTTACACAATCTAAAAACAAATATGATGCTACACTTGCAGTAAAGGTTCATGGTATTAAGATTTGTGATTGTTAGGATCAGACTGCGAGGCATACGGACAAAGGCAAATCCAAATTTTAAAGTGTAGTGAAATGTTTGAGGTGATTAATCTAAGTGCAGTGACTCTGAATGGCAGATGATGGAATATGAGAAGAGTGAGTGGCTTCGTACAGTTATAGACCAAACAGACCATAGCTCTGAGGGGAGTATGCTGAGTGATGCGGATAGTGCGGACACCGGCATCTTTAACATGTACAGAAAAGTACATAAAAGGGTGATCTCAATGATTGCCAGGCTTCTCCTTTTTAGCCTTCTAATGGTGACAGCCATGTGTTCCCATGGGACATTTCTTTCATCAGTTTGAGGAAATCCAAACCGTAGTAGAAAGGGTTAAGAGCTCTTCCAGACATAGGAAACTATCACGGAAGGTGCTGCAAGAATGGCTGCATTGTGTATGCTTATTGCATTAATAAGTAGTGGTATTAACATGTTGTTAACGGTGGAAGTGTGTTGTGTTCAGCCGGGGCTTCCTTGTTGTCCCATTCCTTCCCATCTCCTTCTGTCTATTCATGCTTATCTTGCTTTGGAGGATTCTCTTTAATTCTTGTTAAATTGCTAAGGATTTTTACGCAGTATTGAGAGATTGGGAGGGGGTAGGACCGAAGGCCGAAAGCTGACTGAAGGAAATTGAAATGGAGACAGAGTAAATGGTGATTATTATTTGTGTTCTCTTAAATAAATAATATTTCACACTCATGATTTTATACACATCCTACTCTCTCATACTGCAAGCTCCAGGCACAGAGTGAGCAATTGGTTTTCTAAGGTTATCTTTGCATAAAAGCATGAATTCAAAGTACACGTCAGCATTGCTTTTGCGAAGGTTGGCGGTAATATTAAAGGGATGCGGTTCACTTGAACCATAGTCAATTGTTTTAGCTGTAATTACAGGTGGTGGGCTCTAGTATGCCTTCAGCAGATCCTTTTATTCTAGGCATGCCGAGGAGAGACTGGCACAATGCAATGAACCTTGACAACACAGAAACAAAACTTTGTTTATCAAAATCCTGCCCTAAGATTTGTTCGCTGCCAATATAATGCGTTTGGCATATATGGTATTATACATTCTTCTGGGAACTATTGGATTTACAGAAGTAACCCCATTTACAGCTCCAACAGCAGAGTCTGTAATGATAGCTGTTAAAAGAAGAACCCTATGAGGAGACACCCAGGCGAAGTAATGGGAATATTATTAAAACTATATTAAATAAAAAAATAAAAAAGCAGAATCCCAATTCCTCACCGTCTATGTTGAGATGCATGGTGATCTTCCGTGCTTCACCTTTATATATAATCTCACAGGTATAATTCCCTGTGTCTCTGTTATTTACATGATGCAGCGTTAAAGATGCGTTCCCATTTCTTAGCTCATCCTGGTGAATTTCAGCTCCTGGTCTCCAGCTGATCACAGCACCATCGAATTTCAACAACTCCATCCCACGATGCTTCCAATGAACTACCAGGTGATCCAGATCAACAGGGGGGTCATCGATGAAAAGAAAACACTGTAGTACGGCGTTACGTTCAGGACAGACGCTTACCACGTTTGGATCTGTGGAGAGCCAGATCCAGGCCGCTGAAGTGGAACACAAGATGGAGTGGGTATCATCAGCATGCAGACTGAAAAGGTGATTAGCAACCGGTACACCATACAAATAACCAAGCAACCACAGAAATTAAAATGTAAAATGTCTCATGATCAAGTAATTATTTTAAAATGAGGTCAGAGCATGCCGAAAAAGACAAATGTGAGGCAAGTAACAGGTGACCTGGAAGACTGGTGTGCAGTATGCAAGTGAATGCAACAAGACTTGTTAGGATACTCTTGAATACTTATGACACTAGAGGCCTGATGCACAAAATACTATGCCAATGCATAGTTTGAGTTTGCAATGCACAAACCTTCATTGCAATTCATAATGGGCATTACGAATTGAAGTGCTTGTGATCCGAAGAGAAAGGGGCAGCCACGAGGCATTACTCTTTTTTTATTTTGTGATTCTCAATGGAATTCACAAATGCTGTGTGACCATTTTTGCTGTCACAAAACACGGGGGCCTAATTTATGTGTTTTTTACGGTAGGGCAGCACAGCAGGTCTAGTTATGCGCTCCTACAGCAAAAGAAAAGGGCAGTAAGGCACAGTTTCATTTTAGATACAGCGCATCCCTGTTTTTTCCCCTGTGCTGGCTCCCGTACGTTTTTGACGCTGCTTCAGAGTTACGATTTCTCACAAATCTGGGGCAGTGTCAAAATGCCATGGATGTTGCTTAGAACGCACCCAGTAACACCCATTGCACGCTCCTTTAACACAGAAAACTGCGTTAAAGGGGACAATATTTACGAGGCAGCATTAAGCTAAAAAAAGTGGCTTACTGCTGCCTCGTAAATATGGAGCAGGCTCCTGTGCCATAGAAGGTCACAAAAAGTGATGTTTCCGACTGCACAAGGGGCCTCATAAATGAGGCCCTGTTAATGTACTTGTGCTTTACTCAATCAGATTATACTCCACTGCCCCACAACAGGCCCAACTATTTGAAGCTATCATTGTATTCCTTTCTCATTGCTTGCTCACCTATCTCTTCCTTTTTGAAAATAGAAAAGGTTACAAGGCATCAGAACATTATTTGTGGAGCCCTCAAAATCGTCCTGTGATGGAAAAACATTAGGCCGATTTACAGAAAAAAAAGCATAACCGCATGTGTGGATCTTTTCGCTCTCACATGGACGAACGTTTATACTTTTAAGGAACTAACAAAACATTCCAAGGATATGCCAGGAAAGCTGTACCAGTCACAGCTATTCAGGCATACTCCTAGGAAATTTCAGTGAATTCCGTTCTTGGCGTAGTTGTCAGTCTTAGAAGAATGTTTATTAGCACAAAGCTTACAGTTGTGCACTGTAAAACGTCATCATCTTTGTACAGTGTCACAAATTATTTTTCCACTGGGAAGATATGTTTCTAAATTTGAGGTTGATCCGAAATTTAATCAGAACCTTGTGATACATATTGGGTACAAATCGGTTAAACGTTATACCTACTGAGTGCAACAATGTGATTGTTGGTACCAAAGCTTGACTGTACACCCATATTGAGTTCGTGCAGAGTTTACCCATTTGGTACCTTCAGCAGAGTGATAGTGGTGAATGCATTTATACAAGTATTCTACCTTTTTGCGGCATGCATTACTTTAATAGCAGAATTCTTGACCAGAATAGAAAACAAAGAGGGTTACTATAAAATAAGAAATTGGGCAATGCACATACCAATATTCTAGCTGCGAAGAAGTTCTGAATGTTGCGGGGGAAAAACATTTATTGAATGTCTTATTGTCTCTCATCATGCAAAATAAATGGACTATTTGTGAATGATGAAAGATTCTGGGGCTTATTTACAATAATTTGGCACAGGGCAGCGCTGCACGCCAATATGCAGTGCTAGTGGTGCCCTGCATCAAAAGAAAAGTGCAGAAATGTGCTGTATAAATGAGATATGCATCCAAAAGGCTGGCATTCCCAGATTTACAAGTCCTTGTTTAGGTCGAGCTTTGAGACCTGTTGTATTTAGTTTTAGGGCTTACAGCCTGCCCACTGCTTTTCATTTTTTCGTTTCAGTGTCCTTTAAAAATCCTTGCTTGCTAGTGGTCAATCTGTCCTTTGTCCCTTCTTTTTGTCTTTCATTTTCTCCCAGGGAGCAGGGACTTTTACTGTATCTTTACCCTTCTGGTTGTTTATCTGTTCATTTGGAGACCTTTTTTTATTTATTTCCTGCTCGTGTTACACTGTGGGTGCATGTTCAGCTTTGTCATCTGTATTTTATTGCATCCTCTCTCCGCCCTCTCCTTCCTGTTGTTGCTGCCCTCCTGCTTGCACTTCTGCTCCTATGCTTGTTTGTTTGTTTTTTAGACTTTTTTGCAAATTTTAGGTTGAGCATTCGAGACCTCTTGTATATACTTTAGTATATACTTATATGTGTATGTATTTTGTGGGCTCTGGAGATCAGCCTTTGGACTTGTCTGCTTCAACTTATGGACTTTTTTTACTGTTCAACTGCCTCTATTTTACTGTCTTGATAGAAAACAACCGGTACAGGTCAGTAAAATACCAGAATTGCTTTCTGCTTGTTCAACTGCCTCTATTTAACCTTCTTGATAGAAAACGACCAGTAGAGGTCAGCTAAATGCAGAATTGCTTTCTGCTTAAGGACTTTCTTTTTTTTTATTTTTCTGTTCAACTGCCTCTATTTAACTGTCTTCATAGAAAACGACCAGCAGAGGTCATTAAAATACCAGAATCACTTGAGCATTCTCTAGATTCCAGTCCAACGAAATTGCCTTCCACAAGCACCCGTAGACAATAATATTTTTTTAAATCTTGTATTTTCAGTGATATGACCACCGAAGGCCCTAATTTTATATTAAAAACAGAGCTTTGAACTATACCATTTTCTGCTGAAAGGCAATATTTCTCTCCATGTGTTCCCATACCTGGCATGTCACGCAGTTTGGTGCTTACTTTCCCTTCATATTAAAGAACAGTAGATGTTACAGCACCCGGACTAATGTGCTGCATTGCTAAATACATAAAAAGCCCCAAAAGCGAGACCAATTGCATTCCAAATGCTTGTTTTATAGTGGCGCCTTATTTAGACCTGCTACAGGCTTTTTTCGCTGGCATAGCTCATGTCAACAAAACAAACAAGATAGTAATGATATACAGAGAGGTGCGTTGGGTCATCTACCTTCAGCTGTGGCTTATTTTGGTCACACCCATTCAGCAATTGCCTTAATGATATGTCCACCACATTTTGGATCAGCCCAAGGCATTCTGCAATGTTTAGATTTTCCCTGTGTTTATTTTTTATGGGCGACTGGTGCACAAAGTAGAAATGGGTGAAGGTTAATGCACATGCACCAACCAGAAGGAATTATATTGGCTTTGTATGGAACTGTAGATTCTGCTAGTTGCTCCTGTGAAAATCAGAGCACGTGGCAGCTCTGCTACTTCTCCAGCCAAAGCTCCCTTCCTGCAAGGCACTTGTATATTGCTCCCATCAGGCTCTTCCCACTCCTCACTGTTATTGCACTGGGAGCTGTTCGAACAGATGAGGACTTCCTTACTTAGCTTCTCCCAAGGCCACTCAGGGATCTGATTGTGACCTCTATCAATCTGGATCAGATGCTCACTCCGTCACTACCAGCCACTTCCAGCACTTGATAGTGCATTGGTGTGCAGGCACTACGGGATGCGGTAAATGCTGCTTATTGTTTCCAGTTGCTGTCCAGCTGCCTCTTCTCAGGGAAAGCTCAACTGTCAATCTGGAGCCTGTTATGAAATTCCAGAAGCAGAGTTGATCAGTCCATGGAAAGGCTGTATATTGCCAGGTACAAGCGGGGAACTTTAGAAACTCACTAAAGTCAACATTAACTCAGTAAAAAAATAATCAAAGTAGCGGTCATGCACTTGGGAAAAGAACATAAGAATAATTCCCAAGTGCTATTGAGCAACTCATCATGCCCTCTCCTAGGAACCTCTGCCTGAGTTACAGGAGTGGAAGACTACCTCTTAAGCCCATGAGCAAAGCTGAAGCAAGAGTAGATGATTAGCAAGCACTGTCAAATCAAAAAGGTCTAGCAGTAGTTTGTTAACACATGAAAGTACATTTATTAATAACCATTTTGCATGCACATATTTCTAAGCATTAGCACACTAAAGCTAAAACTAAAGGCTTTGTCAATGCCCGTTTTCAAAATGCTGTTGATATGACTCCTGACCTTGTACTCAGTTGTGCTTGCAGTGGGGATCAGGTGGAAGGCATTCATTAACTTTTCTTTACCTGCAGGTAAAACGGGGAAGCAAATATAGATCTTGGGTGCCTGTGCTGTCTGCCCATTTTGGAAACATTCTTGAGAGGAACAGCTCCAGGAAGCAATTTTGCCTTATTATTGGTAATCTCTATCTAAAGTAGTGTAGTATGTTCCAATATGATGAAAATATAGGCCTCATGTAGAGTTTGATAGAGTGGGAGTTCTGCCGTAAACCAGCAGGGTTCCTGAACTGCCAAAGTTTCAGTTATCCTCCACCATTTAGAGGAGGGTGAAGAGGCAGGTTTCAGGCAGGGGAGCCTCTGCTGGCCCCATAGTCAGAAATCTTTAACCAGTAGCCTGCCCAACAAAAAGACCCTCGGTCGATACACGTCAAAAAGTCCACTCTATACAGACTTAGTGGCCTTGCAAATATGATGATAATGAAGGCAGACCTTCCAATGTACATTTCCCTGCTGAGGCTGAAAAGAAAAGCTACGTGGTCCAAACAGGAAACACTACATGTAATCCTCACATGCTGGGAGAAAAGTCCTAGTTGGTCCAGGCCATTTGTTTTTTCTCACAAACAAACCCCGGTTTTGTGGGTTTGTGTCTTAAAGAAAAAAACATTGCCAACCGTGGACAAAACAACTTGGCTGCTGGTCAATATATTTTTCTGCCTTCTGTGCAAAAACAGTCAGTAAGCAAACAATGGATCCTAGCAGTGTTTCTTATATTATGTTCTAATATTTATAAAGCAATCAATGGCAATACAGAGCGTAGTCAATATTCACCATATGTACATGCTTCGTTTATGTTCATGATAAACATAGTCCATATTTCAAAGACTACCATTCAGGAACATTAATGCTGTATTTATTTTCATATATAACAACAAGAAAAAGTGTTCAGAGCCTAAGTGATCACATGTACCTGATGTTCAAAAACAACTACGTTTAACATACAGTCTCAAGTAATTCGTACAGAATAGATTATTCACAACACAGAACGCTTAGAACAAATCAATCAATCAAGAACTTTATTTCGATCACTATGGATCATGAAAGTATATCAGAATACAAAACAATGACAAATACACAATACAAATAAGACACAACATTATAAATAAACATTCACAATCTATTTAAAATCACAGCGAGCATTAATTGATTAAAGTGCATCAGCGATCAAAAGAAAAGTACATTGTGGTAACAGCATGATCGAAGACTAAAATTTCCATCATTATTTATACTTAATAAGTTCATCATAAAATTCTATTAAAAAAGGGGAAAATAAGGTATGTTAAAAAGCTATAACCATTTAAAATAACACATAACCCATAGGAAAATCTAAGCTGGCGCCACAAAATATGGTACACCCTAGGAACTGAACCCTAAAGACTATCAGGAGAGTACTTAGTACGCCTAATCCCCATAGCCAATAAAAACGTTGCTGTGCAAAATACAATCATACGTGTTGTATTTGTCTGCATTATTCTATATACCTCCTTATACCTCCTATCTCCCAGATTTCTACAGAGAGGGGAAATCCATTTAATTTGGGATTGGTGGTAGAGGGGACACAAAGCAAAATGTATTCATGTGATTCAGTAATCCCAAGGCAACAGGGACAATGTTCTTCAGTTCTCCCTCCTGCTTTAGACCAGTTTCTTTTAAAATAGTTAACAGGTAAACAACCATACCTAAACTGTAGGTAAAGTTCCCTTGCTAATGGGGATTACATTTCATCCAATGTAAGCTCTAAAAGCACAGTTTGTTTAAAATTCATAAAAGCAATCAACAGTTCACCATCAAATCAGTTTCAACCATACCCAATATACATCTTTGAGTCGTGATTTGTTAATCTGTCTAAGGGTTTCCGGTTCTCTCCAATAGGCAACCTCCTAGCTTAAGTAACAGGTTCTTGACTGTGACCATCCAAGAAATCTTGTCCACAAAAGATGTTGTCATTAGTTCACGGATGCCCACCCTATAGGAAGTGAGGGCTGCAGTAGACCATAACCAATGTCAGAACATGAGTATCCACAAAGCAATTTTGTGTTCAATTCTCTTCTGGCCAAGATCTAAATAAAGAGGAATCAACCGGGAAGACACCGGAAGATTCACTAATGATCTAAGAAACTTTTGTTCAGTGACTGAGAGATTGCCACAGTTTGAACAGCCCAAGAGCTCTGCACCATATAAAGTTGCACCTAGTGCTTTAACATTATAAATCTCTAGCACTGGTGTCAGTTTTCTGGATATTGTTTTCCTGTGGATTTTCAATATACTCGCCGTTTGGTGAACCAGGGTTAACTGTGCTTTTTCCAATTGTGGGGCCCAACTCATATTCAGTGTGAGTTTAATACCTAAATAGTCAAACTCTGTCACTAGTTCTAATGGGTCACCACCCACATTCAAGGGCTTCTTGCATTTAGACTTTAGACTAGATGAAAAAAGCATACATTTAGTTTTCGAACTGTTTAGCTCCAACCGCTACCCCACACAAAAAGTCTGGAAGTCATCTAACAGCTGCTGGAGCCCTTGGGGTGTCTTTGATATGTGCAGAGTGTCATCCACAAAAAGAAGAGCAGGGGCCCATTGCCCTCCTATTTTCGGAGCATCACAACCATCCCTGCTCAAAAAGCTAATAACATCGTTGATAAACAGGGTAAACAGGGTGAGCGCTAGAACACACTCCTGCCTTACTCCTTTTTCAATATGGGTCACCACCGCCAGAGCCCCATTTTTGCCCCACCTCACTTGTGCCAGAGTGTTAGCATGAAGTCTAATTAAGATATTGAGAAGGGGTGGTGGCACTCCCATTTTTTCCAAGACTTCCCACAATTTCATGCTCTGTACCATATCAAAGGCGGCACGCAAATCCACAAAGGCAACATATAGTTTGCCCTTCCAGATGGACACTTCCCTCCAAAAGATACACGGAAAGCGGAAGATTTGGTCTAGGGTACTTACTTGAGCCCTAAAACTAGCCTGTCATTCTGAGATAATACTTCCCTCTCTAATCCAGTTTTGGAGGGGGTTAAGAACAAGTTTGCAAAAACTTTTTTGCAGTGAATCAATAAGGTTGATAGGCCTATAGTTTACTATAAGTGCACGGTCCCCCTTCTTAAAGATAGTAACTATCTCTGCCAGTTTCCATGAGTGGGGTAATTCCATACCTGAAATGATACTATTAGAACGTAAGTTGATGTATGTTCCCCAAGTTTTTAGATCTTCTTTATAAAGATCATTAGGTATCCTATCAGGGCCAGGTGCATGACCAGAAACACAGGAGCTGATTGCTGTTTATGTCTCACTGAGTGACAATTGCAGATCATTAGGCTCAGATTGGGCCCCACTCACAACTAAGAAATTTCTGTCATTTTCCAACCTGTAGTTGTCTGTGTACAAATGGCTGAAATGTGTAACCCACTCCTCTGGTTGGATACAAAAGTCAAGTGCAGGTTTGTTCCCCTCAGAAACAATAGCTACACTTTTACCGAAATCTCTATTGTCCTTGTTTACCAGGGCATCATGCAAATCTGACCATATCGAATCTTCCCACGCCCTTTTTGCGTTAACAATTACAGACCTGTGATGTGCTCTGGATTTAGTAATCCGTACCTGTGATTTAGATTTGATAGCAGCCAAAAGCTCACCTTTCGCTGCTCTACAGGCATTATTGTACCAGGACTCTGCATTAGGGCAAGTTTTCTTCTTGTTTCTTTGTTTACACAGGACATCCCTTATTGTCACCCCCTAACTTCTCATGTGTATACAACATCTTTTCATTTCTCTCCATGGTGGAGCGTTTAGACAGGTGTTCAAAATCGGCCTTGGCAAACTCCTTGATATTAGTAAGGATTTTTAGCTACCCATTCCCATTTAATAGATCTCACATTATTTGTGGGCTGAAGCCCTCCAATATCGCAGTAGCCCCTGCTCCCAAGGTGTGGTATTTTCTTAATACTCAGTGATATGCTGAGGATGTTGTGATCAATTTCTAATCGATCAATCACTTCCATATCCATTATGGCAGGCCATAGCTCGACTTCGGCTAAAAAGTAGTCTATTCTTCTACAGTGACCTAGTCTATTAAAAGTCACTTTGCCCTGGCGATCAGAGGGACACCTGCCATTAGTGTCTCTAAGATTATGCTCAAGAGTTAACGCCAAAAGCTGGCCAGCTTTTGGTGTCCACCTAACCTTGGGCAAATCTGAATGGGGTATTCCCCACTGATTATCCAAGTCTGAAGTTAGATCATGAGGGGCATCCGCTATTGGCTCAAAAGTTTTGTTAAGATCTCCCCCCACCAATATAAAATCTCTTGCCCCAGGTATCAAAAGCAGTTGCTCGAGATGATGGTGATTGTTTCGTTATTCCTGCCCTCTACTCTATTGTAAACATTTATTATCTTTATAGACAAACCATAGGGAAACAAAAGTGTAAGAGCTAAAATATCCTTTGAGCTGCAGGGCAAAGTGCTGATGGTGCATCCCAACGGTGTCTTAATCCAGATACCCAATCCCCCTGAGGGCCTTCCCTTTGTACCCTTCTTCGCTTCAACAAAGAAGGTATCTATAAATTCTCCCCACCCAGCATCAGATAAGAATTTTGCTAATCCTGCTATATTCCATGAAGCTATCCTCACCACGGGCTCCAAGTTTTGTTCAGCCTCGTATGGAGTAAGGATAATGTAGTAATCTCAGGTTCAGGTTTTAAAGTCTTTATTTCGATAATAAAATCATAAAAGACAGCAAAATCAACACATACAGTTTGGTCCAATTATCAAACTACTCACACTTTACAATCACGATAAACTGTCCAATTTACGAATATTTTTACACACAATAAGATCAGTACATTTAAAACCCTTGTTAAACATCCTAATAATACAAAGACAGCCCGTCTAAATAATTTTAAAAGTATAAGAACAATAAATATAACAGTCTTAATATACTATGTACAATGTCCAACGTTAAATCAGAGAAATAATGTTTTAAATATAATTCAGAGGAGAAATCTTTTCTACCTGTTTTTTAGCTCTAATGATCCAACCCCAGCCAAGAAATTTCGCTATGCTCACCACAAACAACTCTGAGGTATTGGTCTTTAATACCCGAATGGCCTCCGCAGACCTACTGCAGGTAAGGCGTTGGAACAGAGGTTTTATCCATTTTCTACGTGGGTCTTGATACATGGGACAGGCAAATAAAAGATGACCCTCAGTCTCCTTATGGCCCGGGCACCATTGGCAAAATTCGGTTACTCCAGAAGCCCAATTTTTTGTGAATGAATTCAAAGGCAGGGATCCCACCCGGAACTGATGATAGAGTTTCTTGTCGAGTGGCCTGGTAATAATATCCCAGTAACTCTCGCGAGAGAGATCCAGTTTATTAATCAGGAACCTTCCTGTTAGACTGGTAGAGCTAGAGACAGTCACTAGGGTTTGTCGAACTGAGGCCCAATACAGAGCTTTAAATTCTTGTTTGGTGGGAGACACATTGGTTCCTGGGGACACCCACAGCTGTTCCATTCCCATTTCAACCAAAATGGTTTTTACCGTACGTAGCCATGGAATTCTCCCAGAGCCCTCAATAGACCTAACTTCAGCAAGTTCATTAGCAAAAAGGGCAAGGTTGGGAGAAGTCCAAATCCGCCTCCAGAAGGCTACCAATCTGAACCTTGCCATCTCATTTATTGGGTTACATCCTAAATCCAGACAAAGAGGTATGGATGGAGTGGATTGCGGTAGCCCCACTAAACTCCGCAAGAACTTACACTGTGCTTTAAACAGGCTAGAAAGATCCATATACGCCCAGAGATCCGCACCATATAAAATAACAGCATTAATCTTTGTGTCATAAATTTTTAACGCTGGGTGCACACGTTTGGTAATGGATCTCTTTTGCTCCCTAAGAAGACAACCAGTTAAGCGGGCCAGTTTTAGCTGCTGTTCGACCACCTGCTCCTTCCATCGTAAGCGAAAATCTAGGGTCACCCCTAGGTATGTCATATGCTCAACTTGTTCCAAGTTAACCCCACCCATGCTTACCGAACTCCGCACCGAGAGTTTCTTAGTAAGAACCATAAACTTAGTTTTGCCTACGTTTACCTTCAGATCGTTGATGACACAGAACTCCTCAAAGCGGTTCAGAGCCCGCTGTAAACCACTTCTGGTCTTAGAGAGGAGCAGAGTGTCATCAGCGAAGATAAGCATGGGGAACCTCGTCCCGGCCAGGGAAGGAGCATCAGTGGGGAAAGCCTTAAAAAAATGTACTACCTGGTCAATAAATAACAGAAAGAGTGTGGGCGCCAAAACACACCCCTGACGGACCCCGCGTGTTACTGGAAAGCTGTTCGTCACTTGTCCTTGACCTCCCCACCGAACCCTTGCAAAGTTGTCATCATGCAGTTTAACAATTAAATCAAATAGTTCCATGGGCAGGCCTAAGTCTCTCAAGACACGCCACAGTTTAGCCCTCGGCACCATGTCAAAAGCCGCTTTCAGATCGATAAACGCGGCGAAGATTGTTCCCCCGCCCAACAGCACCACCTTCCAGTAAATCAGACAAAATCTAAACACCTGGTCGATGGTGCTGGTACCAGATCTGAAGCCTGCTTGCATGGGAGACAAGATGCCCTCAGAAACCATCCAACCCTGAACTCTACCTAAGACCATCCTTGCAAAGACCTTTTGAAGAGAATCAATAAGGCTAATCGGGCGATAATTGCCCGGATTGGACCGATCTCCTTTTTTGTGAATTGGAAGGATCTCAGCCCCCTTCCATGACTTGGGGATTCTAGCACCTTTGGCAATTGCATTGGCTAACTTGGTAATATACGGTACCCAAAGTTCGTGGTTGGCTTTAAACAGGTGAGCAGGGATTAAGTCCATCCCCGGTGCTTTCCCCCGCTGAGTCAAGCCCAAGGCTAATTCAGTTTCATGTTCTGTGAAGATCAGGACCCCACCTTGATCAGACAATGTATACACACTACTTAACATTGTAGAAGATTCCGAGTTCTCAGACCTAAATTGGGCAGCATAAAAATCCACCCAGGTTTCGGGAGAAACATGATTTGTAGGCGTTTGGGAATCTGGGTCTCTGCCCCACTTTACAAGTTCCCAGAATTTAGTCTGGTTATTGGATGTAGATGCATCCAAAAGGTCGGACCAGTGCCTATCTTCCCACTCTCTTTTAGCATCCCACTGGGTTTTTTTATACTGTACCCTTGCTAGCTTGACATCAATCATAGCCCGAGACTTGACCGCTTTAACTAGTTAACTATAAGCCTCCCTACATTTCCCATTATACCACTTCTGACGGGAACCAAGTGTTTTTAACGGGCCTTTTGAACATGGAATGGATAAAAGAGATTTAAGCTGCTCAAAACAACATTCGTGAGACTCAATAACGTAATCAAGACCGGCCCCCTCAGACACAATGGGCATGGGTTCGTTCACCCTATTGCTGACCAAATTTTTAATACTTTCGAAGAGAGTGACGTCCCCCACTAACTTAGACCATTTCAGCCTTCTTCGATCATTGGTCAGGGCGACTTCTCCTGTCCTAAGAGTATCTGGGTCCTTCAATCTATTGATACCCGGCAGCCTTAGTCTAAGTGACAGCGGATTGTGGTCACTTTCTGGGCGGGATACCACTTCCATGTCTATCATGTATTGCCAGAGTTCCAACTTTAACAAAATATAATCTATGCGGCTTTTCCTTAGACCATTATCATAAGTATCACAGGCGCATTGATCTGATGTGGAGCGACCATTAACTGCCCTTAAGCCCCTATTCAAACATAAGGCCATCCAGTT